>NC_091047.1:26591166-27943891 GCF_963966145.1 Tenebrio molitor | reverse complement strand
AGAGATCACGGAGGACCTCTTCTATCTTTAAAAAGCATTCAACAAGTAAGAGAAAAATTTAATGTAATGTTGATTATTAAAGGAGTCTTGATTCTGTTGCAGAGGGTGGCTGACGCTTTAAAAATTAATCTGTGCACAGTGTCGTCTGTTAATAACCAGGTTAAAACTGGTGAGCCATTAACATTCCCCCAAAAAAAAGGCCAAGGAAAAAACAAGTATGTGACATTAGTCAGCCTGAAAAATGTGAAATTTGAGGGAGTATTTATGAGATGGTTGAAAAAAGTATAATTCCACACCATGAATGTTTTGAGAGCTTCAAATTTGTGTTTCAGGATTTAAAATTTGAATGCACAAAATCCTCTACAGTGTGTATACCTTGATGAGACATGGATATTTGAAAATGGATGATGCATTACAGATCTATTGTGTTGCATGTAGGCAATAAGAATGGTTTTATTGAATGAGCAGCTTTGGCTTTTTCGGTGTAGAGCTGCAGGAGTAACGATAAAGACATGACAAATATTGTAAATTCACAGATGAATTTAGTAATTCTCCATGTGCGAATAGAGTAAGATGCGAGTTGTACGTTTATTAGGTACATTAGCGCTGTCAAATTTTTATGTTAAGTTTTAATCGCATTTGTGATGGTTTTGTTTGATTTTGCTTGAAATTTCCACTGTATTTTACATATATAAATAGATTTGAATCCAAAGTACTTGTTTATTTCGTATTTTAACTACCACAAGCCCGTTGAACCTGATTCCTCCAAATACCATCATCCATAATAATACAATTTCATATATTATTATTAAAATCAAATTTTGAACTTCATAGACATTTTCACTTCTGTCGTGCGGTCTTAAGCACACACTTTAAATTGTATAAATGTCTTGTCTTTGTAAATATATAATTATTTTGACATGTTAAGCCGGACGCCGGTTGTCATTCGCGTTGCGTTGACTAACGCAGACAAACGTAGTAATATCGTGACGTCACGGATGTGTAATGACGCACACGCATTGTTTCGTGATTCTGACTATACACACTTATAGTGTAATGATGATAATAACGGGTGACTATTAAAATTTTCGCTTGGAGTTGGCTTTCAACGAGTTTTTTGTTTTTTGTTACTTTAGACACACGCAAGAACGAACGACAAATGTCAGTCAGTACAATTGAAACGTAACCTATAAATTATAAAAAACATTTATTGAAATGTCAAACTTGTCAGTGTCTAAGGTGCAACGGAAACAAAGAATGATCCATAGCCAACCCTAAGTGAAAATTTTAATAGTCATCCGTTATAATAATAAAAATTGTTTCAATTTCACTTCAAACTAACGACTAAATTTTTATTTAGTTAGTGGTAGCCGCCGCTAGAGGCTCTGTTTTTAATTTTAGCGATGCTGTTGTTTAAAACTGGTCCATTGTATATTTCAAACAAAGTAAACGCGAATTTAAATCCATCATACGGGCAGAATGTCGAAAATATTTTGAAAACTAATTTTAACAAATCTTAACTAGGTATGTTTGATACTTATTTTTATAACATCAATACTTACCAGTTGAGATTTTTCGTACCTTATCTTAAGGTCCTTTGAGAATGAGATGTTCAGTAATGTAAATTTTCTTTTTTAAATCATAATCTGCAGTCTCATCAATGACGACAAGTGTCAACAAATGCTTAATCTAAGACCTACTACAGGGTCATTAATTATAAATGATTGTGCCATTGCAGTTGGCGTTGAAATACGCCAGTCTCGTAACGTTAGACAAACTAAAGGCCCATACACAATGGCGTTAACGTTACGTCGATGTTAAAACGTTAATGTTAACGTTAGATCTAGAAATTCAAAATTACATGTATTTCATTGTGGACCGTTCACAATGACGTTATGATGAAAATTAATGTTGCATGATATTGTTAGCGTTAACGTTAGTTCTAGAAATGTTCTGGATTCTTAACGTTACATTCTAACATTAGCCAACGGAAATAATTTATAAAAAGTACTGAAATACATGTAATTAGATCTAACGTTAACATTAACGTTTTAACATCGACGTAACGTTAACGCCATTGTGAAAGGGCTGTTATAGACAGATTTCCACTACCGCCAGGAGCGGCCACTTATCGGCGATACTAGTCTCACTCATTTTTTATGAGGCTTGCGGCACATTCAACTACGTTACCAACGCCTGCTGCAATGGGACAATAATTTATAATGACCCTGTATGTACTCAAGTATTTTTTTAACGAATTAAATAACATATTTTATTTAACGTTTTCAACTTACTACACGTCAGTGTTTAAAAAAAAAGATACATACATATGCTTCTACATGTACATACAGTGTGGGAATTACTTATGGAATAAATTCAGTAATTTCAAAACTAATGACATTTGCCGAAAACGCTGAAACAGGTCAATTTTTGTTTTTAATAATGCTTATTTTAAGTTACTTCACTTGTTCATGACGTCATCCATTTTTGAGCTATGACGTCATCACCAATTTTTTTAAATGACAACCCCCACTTTTTTCTTCTCTTTCTGATAGTCCTTCCTACTACCTAAACTATGAATGAAAAAAATTGGTATCTTACATAACAATTTTTTTGAGAAAATAACAAATTTTATTTCAAAAATTTAATTTAATTTTTAATGTACTTATTTTTTTTCTATGTGGTTATTTAAAATCGAGGGTTTACTTTAATAGACCAAACAATTTAGAAGATTTATGACAGAGAATTCGCGCTGAAATGGAACAAATCAGCCGTGACATTATTGAGCGCGGTGTACAGTGCGAAAAGTTGGCGGGGGGTAATTTCAACATTTGCGTTACATTTTATTGTTAACCTTAGATGTTTGTTTCTTTCTGTTTAAGGTCAATTAAAATTTTTACATTAAAAATTAAATTAAATTTTTGAAGTAAAATTTATCATTTTCTCAAAAAAATTGTTATTTAAGGTACCAATTTTTTTCATTAATTGTTTAGTTAGTAGTAAGGTCTATCAGAAAAAGAAGAAAAAAGTTAGTGTTGTCATTTAAAAAAAATGGTGATAACGTCATAGCTCAAAAATGGATGGCGTCATAAACAAGTGAAGCAACTTAGAATAAGACACACGAGAAATAAAAATCGACCTGTTTCCGCGTTTTTGACAAATGTCAATATTTTTGAAATTACTGAATTTATTCCATAAGTGGTTTCCACACTGTATATTGAGAAACCATCTTTGGGGTACCTACTCATTTTTCGAAAAAAAATAAATTTAAAAACATTAAAGGGCTTCAGTATCATTACACCAAACGTATTTGATCTTGGTGTTTCGTAACAAAAAACAGAAAAATGATATATTTTTTAATTTAAAAAATCAATATATCGAAATGAGTTTAAATTTAAAAAACATTTTATTTTTCACTTTAGTATAATTGCATGATAACTCCTAGGATACGATACATGTCCATAACAACCGGGGAATAATAACAGGGCATAATAAGAATAAGCGGGCGTAATAAGAATAAGCGGGCGTAATGAATTCATAACGCCCTCATCAATTCATAATTGCAAAGATGCCAATTTTTTTTTAAGAACACGTATAGTGAAAAATAAAATCTTGTATGCACCACGGCGTCACCGAATGATTACGCCCATCGAACGATATCCATCTCTCGGGCTAAAGTCCTCGAGCTGGATTCATCGTTCTCCGGGCGTAATCATCGTTGTAACGCCCTTGGTGCATAAATAGCTATTATGTCGAGTCAGAAATGTGAGCAACAACTTGCCTTGAGTTTTTTTTCTTAGTTATAATATTTGAAAGAGATTGTTAGTGAAGGAGCAATATCTCCTGCATTATTAGAGAGTCAGACACAGTGTTGGCTCGTCAGATGTCGCAGGCGCCGGCGAAGCGTTGCTTCACCTGTAACTTCCTGGTGAAGGTTCCTTTTTTAATATAATTTGTTATTGTTTGGCGTCCCTGACTAGCTGCTGCTCTAGCAACTGAAAATTGTACCAGAAATGTTTCCTGTTTACAATCGAGTTAAATAAACTGTCAGTCGAACATTTAGTCCAGGGGCAAAAGCGAGACAACTCCTATTATTGTCCGAGGTCAGATTTGGGTAAATGTTGACTTTTGCAAGACTGCGCCGCAATAAGTTACCCTAATCGCCTTAAAGAATCGTTGTTTATGATGTATGAAAAGCGGCAGATGTTCTGTATCTTTTTTATTCACTGAATAACGTCCTCTTTAAGATAAATGTTTATTAGTTTCGCGTTGAAGAAATTACGATTGGCGTAAAGCGTCCGACTCTCAAAATGAAAAATTCTTTAAAGTGTTTACCAAATTCGCCACGTGCTCTGCTGCATTATCGCGTCGATTCAAATTTGAGCGCCTCTATCAATTTTGCTCGACAAAAATCGCCCATAAAACACCGATCAACCCCTGCCAATATTTCACCGAATAAATTCGACGAAATCTGCCCAATTCATGCTTCCTTTCGTTTTTGTTTGCTAGTGACAGTTGAATCGATGACCGTATCGCGGTTATGACCGCACTTCCTGCAAGATGTATTGCGGTCGAGTTTTTGTGCGGTTCTTCCGTGTCATTAATCAGGAAAACACCCCAAAAATATTGTAAATCTGCACCAAACGCGATTTAAACTGTTTAAAATATCTGAGGCGTAAATCAGGACGGACTTTACGATATTTAATAATTTTTTTCCCAAAATAAAATTCAAGGTAAATAAACAAACACTACGAACATTATACAATACACGGTGCGCTATCGACCAGCAAAAATATTTATGACTATTATTACAATTTACGAGAAAGTAACGGTTGTTTCAAAGATTTTGATTATTATTTCAAATTCCGAAAAACCACACTTATTTTTAGGCATAACGAAAATACACTCTCATTTATCATCACATGATACCAGTTCTTGGCACAAGGGCTGCAGAGAACTAGTCCGTGTGTCGACATAACGCGAGCGGCACGGGCTCTGACGCCGCAACAATTACATGAATTATCAACCGCACACTATTGATCAACTGCAAACGTACATTCTCTTTAGGAAGAAATATACCTTACACAAACAACTGAAAATTAATTATAAATAAAGTGACAATTACAGAGTGAACCTGAAGGGAGCAGAATCGGAGATAATTTCTCTCTTTCCTAAAACAAAAACTGTTTTCTGCCAGAATTAATTGTTCTTTTTTAAACATTTTTTTTTAAGCGGACACTCCGACTGACAGAATAATTTATTTTTTAATGTCATGTGGAGTTACCTTATATTTAATCGGTGCACGAAACTCCCAACACGCAACTTTATGATATTATTACCCCTGGGGTTAATTAATTTATAATAAATGAGCTAGATTTTTGTGAATGTCTACTTAATGATAATAAATCTGGTTTATTCGAGACTTTATCGATTGTTCAGTTTTATATGTAGGTGGGTAATAAAATAAAAGAATTAATGGCACTGAAAATAGACGAGGTATTGGTGTTTTCACTTCAGTTCATCTAGTTCAGTTCATAAACACATTAAATCGTAATAAAAAATTGTAGCGATAGAGGTGCTTCTCGTGGAGGGTCCTTGTTGTGTAATTAGACGAATCTGGTTTAATGAAACTGTGTTTTATTTAATGCGATATTTATTTATTTTCTCTTTTATGGTTTTGTGTTTCTGGGAGAGGTTTCCCTTTTAGTTTTGTCTTAATTTATTCAAGATTAAAACACTCTTGATGCAGGTACAATAGAATACTTTGCCGAAAAATTAAATACAACACTGGAACCAAACATAGTCTGAAAGCAATTACATACGAGTACAATTACATGCATAAAAGTTTGACTTTTGATTAGAGTTATTTGGAAATGCTGGTTAAATTTTAATTAGAGAGAACTAGATAATGACTTAAATTAATCAATGATAACAAAATAGGTAAAATTTGTTAAACAACGAGTATTCAAATGGAATGATAGACGCTGACATTTGAACAACAAATTCATGAAGAAATAACATTCGGGGTTTTGTACATTTCTGAATTTGCGTCAGTATGCAGGGTGATTCATGGGATGTCGTAAATGTTTATTAAATCTACGATAGGTTCATTTTTATATGTTACATATTTTGAAAAAATAAAAAAGACGATTTACTGCAAAAACAAAAAAAAATGCAATCAAAAATTTTGACAGTCATTGGAAAAGCTGATATTCAAGCTACATATATCGTACAAGAACTGATACCAAGTTGTGCTTTCAAGATGCTATAGGTACATTTTTACGTTCATCTAGCTTGCTGGACAATGAACCAGTTTATTCAGGTAGTCTTCACCAGTCAATGGTTGAAGAGAAACATGGGAACCAATGTAGACAGGTTAGGTATCGTTTGAAAGCTTTTGGTTTGATTCAGAAGTTACGATAATTCTTCTCCCCAGGATTTAACCTTAAAAGAAGAAAAGTCAATTCTGATTGTCAGTTCAAATATCTAAGAATTGATACCAATGTTAAGTAAGTACTATACACAATTAATGTATATTCGAATTATGTAAATCTTCTTTTTCTTCTCTTCTCTTTCTTCTTTTTCCTTTTGATTTTAGAACATTTTAAATATGCCATCAACAGAAAGTGTACGCAACGAAAGGAACTCGCTTCTAGCAAATACTTCCTTCCACCTTCTTCATTTCCTTTAGTTCATTCATGTATGGTGTTATTGACACTAAAAGCTCTTGGCAAGATTTGCCAAAACTGTTATGCTTTCTGCTGTGCCTCAAATTCACCATCAGGCGAATTCTGGATACTGATAGACTCTTATGAACTATCTTTTCCATATTAATTAACTAGATCACCAAATCTTCAGTGTTATTGAGTCTGGAGAAATTTTGATATTTTTTTCATTGATTCCTGCCAATTAATTTCATCAAAATTGGGAGAAAATTCGTCGCTAGATCGATTAAAATTAATTGATCACCTACGACATGCGCGATCAGGACTGCGAAAAAATCCGCAATATTAATAAAATCCGAGAGATCAGTTAAATTAATTAGGCAATATTAGCCCCAAGATCAACGATAAAACCGCACAAACAATCAGTTTTGTTTGGACTGAAGTCTACTTGCAAATATCAATAAATAATAACCCTATTAATATACAGGAACATTTTGTGAATTTACACCGAGTTGACTATAATAATACCTTGAGAATTTAACTTGTTCGGAATTTGAGAATAGAATTTTTTCCCTATCGGTTAGAATGTAGGCTGTGGATACCTCATTTGAGGTGAGAAAATTTAACTTTCTCGCTAAGGTAAGAAAGTTAATCATGAAATGTTTATGGTAAAACTATACCAAAATATAAATGTCAAAAATGTCAAAAGTGAAATAAGTTATTGATAAATGAAAGTCAATTCAATAAAGCAAGTTGGTAGATCACTCATATAATCTGGAAAATAAACAGATAAGCTAGGTAGGTACTATAACTTCTGTTTATATCAAATTTTCGAACAAACGTCAAATCTTCAAATGCGATAACAAGTTAATTAAACAAATAACCCAACCTACTACTCAATTCTCAAAATTTTCATTTTAATCAAGAATATAATTATCTTTTTTTGACTTTTTTCAACGAAGTTGCGCCGGTAGGGAAAAAATAGTATTCAAACCTTGTTAAGAACGTGCCCTTGCAGACCTTGGGCACTTACAAACCTCGCCTACGGCTCGGTTTATAATCTTTGCCTGTGGTCTGCAAGAAAGCACTTTCTTACCTTGGTTTAAAATATACTATTTTTCTCAGTAGGAACCTTTTATCTTCGGCGTGAAAATTGATTTTATAAATTCGTGTATCACCACAATATCTTTTTAAGTAATTAGGCATCGACGGTTTATTCATTAACCAACATCTGGCTCTCGTACTTTTATAATCTATATTTTTATATGTATACCAACAACGAGGAAATAATTTTCCTGTGTCACAAAGAAACAAAATATGCTTTGTGTAATCCTGCTTTTCAGTGAATTGTATTTGTGTGATTATTCAACCCTGTAATAAACAAGCCAATGAAATTCTTTATTTTTTCAATAAACGTCAATCAAAACCAAATATAACTGAAAACACTTAATGTCGCAATATTTTCACTCGATCGGGAATGGATTTAATGAATTCAATTCTGCTTTTTAAATCGGCGTCTCTCGAAAAAAGTTAAATTGTGTGTCATCCTTAATCCTTATACATATCGGGTGTTCATTTAAATTTACCCTCAAAGTTGGCGTTGAAGAGTCGATTGTGAATTAATTAAAAAAATAAGGAAATATTGGATAACATGATTCTGAATGCTTCGTTAAATGTGACATCTATGAGTTAAATCTATCGAAAAGCATTCGTTTTGGTTGTTTCTAGCTAATATCAATAAGGCAAACTGCCTGAAAGAAAAATTCATATTTCATATGAGAAGGATGTGTTCAACACGCACACATACAATTGTATATGCATGGCTGGATATTCTGAACAGCACCCTCAGGTCCTTTGTTCTTGAACGCTAATTTAACTGGAAATTTATGTTTTAATTTACCAAAGGATCTCATCGAAGAAATTTTATTTTGCATAACAACAAACATTTGTTTCAAAATTTGGTTTTCTGTTAAAATAGGCAAAACCTTTGAAGGAACTATTACTGCCTGGGAAACAGCGGTTGACGTTTAAATAACACATTGGACTATCATAATATTGAGTTGGTTTCTCGTAAGTAAGTAGGTAGTATACCTAGCTATAATTTTATTCAAAATTATATTTCACCAACAAATATCAGACCGATACTTCTCAAAAATTATGAAAAATTACATTCTGAGCTGTAACATAATGGTTTGTATTGCGAATAAGATGTACGCAGTAAAATTTGGCGACCGATATATTCTAGAGTTCTCCTAGAAGTAGATAGGCCAAATGGCGTCTATCCGAGTAGGACAACCGTAAGAAGTGCTAGATCGTTAAAACCGATTCCCTAATATTTTAACCATCTTGCGTATTTCTTTTTACACAAAAACAAAACAAGAAGCAGATTTTGATACTTCTCCACGTTCTTCTGAGGAGTCCTAGAGTAATTACCCAACATAATAAAACACATTGAAACTAACAAACAACTATTAAGAACTTGTATTATTGTCCTAAATTGTTCTAGATAACAATTTGATATTTACCTGGTTTGAAGAAAACCTTGGGTGAAGCTATAAGTCGTCTGTTGTCCCTTTAGAAAAGCGATCTTATCGGATTATGGTACTGATATGCTCGATAACATCTACGTTTCACCTATTACGAGTATAGCAGAATCGTGTTGATACTGATACAGGGTGTAGAATGGATTTTGGCACATATGCACTTTACGTGCAATAGTGAAAATCCTCTGATATTGGCTCCCCTAATTATTTTCCAACAAAACCTTAAACACAAAAGTTGTAGAGTAAAAAAAAAGTACCTAAATCCTTTTCTAATTATTTTCTAACACCTTCTGGTTCTGTTAGACAAGAAAAATCTACCGACAAAATAGTAATAGCCATGACTCCCGACAACAATAAAGTTCATTTTTTGACAAACGTAACGAGTTTGCTGATTCCTCAAAGAAGAACTCTTTTAACAAAGAATAAAAAGTTAACTTCGTAAATGGTATTACTCCGGATTGTCTTTTAGAGACATGCAAGCAACATTTCCTGTATTCTATCCGGACCGACCAATTCCAAGTTTGAGATGTCAAATATCATACATTGTCATCTTTGGTTGTCACCTCGGTTACACTTCCCAGCTATTGCTATTTTGACAAATCCTTTAATTCTTTTTTCCATTATTGTGTACTTCCCGAATATGTTAAAAAACAAAACAAACAAGAATTGGGAACCATTTTTAAAACTTGTATTTAAGGGTTTGTTCTAAAATAATTAGGGGATCCAATAGTCCATGCTCAAGCTGTTGGTACTCAGCTGACCCATCGAAACATCATTCGAGGGACGTTCTGACAGTGGACAGCTCCCCTGCGGGGTCAGTAACAAACAGTAACAGTAACATATTATTTAATCAGAAGAAGCTTGGAGGAGTAATTGGACTGAGTTCTGGGCGTTGCCATTGCTTCACGTAATTATCAATCTGATAATAGTGCTAATTATTACCTGGTAGCTAAACTAGTAATGACGAGGTTTACGTGAATGTCGAACTGCAGGGTCACTGTTGGGAATGGATGAGAAATTATTACACAGCTTGAACAACCTCATGTCGATGAACATTCACAGATGAAACTTGGAAAAGGTTATTTAGGACAGAGATCCAAAAAATTGGAGTGGGGGTGGCCATTTCATGGCGTAGAATGGTTGAGCCATATAAAGAGTTTATTTGTTTACAAATTTACGAGATTGTTTTAAGCACTTTGAACGGACAAAGATGTCGAGAAGAGATTGTACAACCCTTTTTCAAAGATCTTCATGATGATGGACTCAGATTTGGGTTTTGGGGCCACTACGCACACAACGAACCTTCAATTTAATAGGAGAATTTTTCGACAAGCGGATTATTAGTCGGAACCTCGTAACACACTGATACCTTATCCTGTGACTTCACGCCATGTAATTTCTTTTTGTGGCCGTATTTAAAGAACTCAATTTTCCAGCAGCCTGTAGACAACCTGGATGAATTGCAGCACATACTCGTAATACGAGTAGTGGAAAAAATTATGAAAGTAATAACTTTAACCATGTTAACAGAAATGGGGGAAGAGTTCGGGCGTGCCTGGATGAAGGCGGTGGCCATTTTGATCATTTATTGTAAATTGTTTATTGCAATTAATAAATGTTCATTTGATGAAAATTTATTGTTTATTACAAACCCAAAAAGTGAGGTTCAGATTAAGTTGATGAGAGAATTGAGAGACTGAACGAGTGAACGGTATTACTATGTTTTTGTCATATTGTTCGAAAGTTTTTTAAAACATAGCAAGAGGATATTGGAAGTGCGGTTCCATAGCAAATATTCACACTTGCTTTATCGTGGAGTGACATTATTTTGCTTTCTCTGCTCTCGAAGGAATTGTTAAGATTTGAGATGAATATCTGTAGTGATAAATAAATCCAGCCTGGATGCCGTGTCTACCTTTTTACATACAGGGTGATTCTGAAATAAGTTTGGAAAAAATGTGAAGTATCCTACAGACAAATTAATTCTGCGTAAATGACTTTTGGAGGTGAAATCAAAAGGATGGAAATTACCCTATATTCTTGTATTTTCAACGCCTATGAATAGGGAAAATTTGTTCACTTCATTAGCAACTATTGTTGCATCAAATCCACAATAAAATTGTAGGTGCAAGCACCCTGCTTTGTAAATATTTCTATGGAAATGATCGAAAGAAATAATGTAACGTTTGTGACTGACGGGTACCTTTTACCTTTGAATTATTATTGTTGCTAAACTACCAAGATAATCACGTAATCACCTTTAACTCAGCAGCGTACGAGCAATTTTGAGCAAATTTTCAATCATTTGTATCTCGAAAACGAAAAAACTTTCATAAGAAAATTTTTTTTCCTACAATCGATGTAGAAAGTAGGTCTTTGCGCTTGCATTTGACAACGCAAAGTTGACGTTTTCCGACGACTGTCACTTTGTCGCTCTCGCGCGAAAAAATGTACAAAACGCTCGCTCTTCGAATTTTTTGTTAAAATCAGATGTCCAGTGATTATTGTAACTAGTGACAACGAATAAACAGAAAGAAGTGTTGTGTCAGTTTGTGTCGGTGTTCTTTGTGTTTTTACAAAAAACATTGCTCAAAAACCTGTAGAATGAAGGGAAACTGTTGAGGAAGCGTTTTCGTGTACACCTCCCGAAATTGTAAGTGCAGCAAAAGAACTAGAATGCACACTTCTAGAGCATGGATTACTTTTCAAAAACCGAAATTATTGTACTTTTAATATCAATATTGTGATTTTAAGAAGGTATTACATTGATTTGATCCAAATAAAATAATATGTAGTAGTCATAGCTGCGATTGTAGGAAAAATCTTGTGTGTGTTGCGAGCGCAAATGTATATTGTCGATTTTGAGAAAATCTCTCAATCGACAATGTATCACTTTGCGCTCTTAATACACAAATAGCTATTGTCTATGACTTCTTCTCATTATCACCAATTACCGGATTTTTTTTCCAAACTTATTTCAGAATTATTTAATTAATTTTAAGTATTTGTCATATTCTACTATAGTAAACCTTGGTTTTTCTTTTTTGACTGTGCATCTAAAATAAGTGTTAAGACGAAATTAATAATCTAAAAGAATAGGATATTACGATTTGTGCCTTAGGACAGCTGGAGAAAAAAATCAAATCAAATCAAAAAATCAAAATTAAAATCAGTTACATACTCGTATATTAGTTTTAAAAGTACCATTTTGGGGCAGCATCTTGTTTGTTTTCAAAAAATTTGTTAAACAGGCTTGAAATAAACTTAAAAAATAAGGCGTCAAAAGATGTTTATAAAATAAATATACCGGGTGATTGACGAAAAACCTTTGATGCTGTATCTTGCTTATTTTTTATACGATTTGAATAAATGACACATCAAAAGAAATAATTTTTATCTACTTTGAGTTACAAATAGCCTCATTATTATACTGAAAACAGCAATGAAGCATAATTTTTTAAACTGCTTTTGGTAACTTTTAGCTTTTGTTATATTGGTAACATCAGCCGTTTGACGTCAAGCGTCAAGGTAGCGAATGTAACTACGAGGTAAATTTAGTAAATATAACCTTACATTTTTGTGACAAATGTCTGTTGCCAAGATACAGTGTCAAAGGATTTTCGTCAGTCAGTATATGTTTTTGTAAATATGTATTGTAAAATTTAATTATTGTAATTTTTTGTCATTTACACAATCTTTTATAACGTGATAGCACGAAATGAACCTCAACTGAAATATGTAAATATATCTCATTGTGTTGATCATTTGCTTGATTTATTATTTTATAATCTTAATTATTTCATCGTTATGAATGAAGAGAATGAAAATTTAAACGAGACGTAGGAGGCAGTAAGTCCTTCTAGAGACAAGTAAATCTTCTAGGGCAATAAATCAAAATTACTAAGAAAGATAGTATCGATCTTATTGTTGGTAATATTTGTCCGGTATCTCGAGGGTGTAGTTCAAGGGTAAAACTGCTCCTCCTAATGACACCAGTTCAGCCTACAAAAATTTTTTTGTTTTGCTCTTGCCCGTAACTTCGCCGCCACTTCACACAACAGTTTTCCAAGTTCGTGCCCGACATTTTAACAACACATTATCACGCAACGTTAAACTAACAAATTTTAACCAATTGATTATGCCGCAAGGAATTAATGAGAAACTAAATGCAGTTGGTGGTAACGGCCCCAACTCGATCTATTCGCTGTGGCTTAGATAAGCTCCCGAGTTTGCTTCAGCGAGCAATGACACTTTCACCACTCCACTCTCGCCGAAATCTATTAAGCTGTACATCTGCTACACTAAATATATTTTGTAAATGTACCTTACTCTTTTGCATTAAAACTAATGGATTCAGAGCGGTGTGGACCTCGACGTCACATTAAAAATTCAAATGGGGATTCTAACTTTAACATTTACAAAACTAAAACTGTGGCAACGGAAGTAAACACATGCACATTTGAGGCGAAAGAACAGTTTTGTTATCCTTCGATTAAATATTTCATAAATCAAAGAGCAACTCTTTTTAGCATAAAATAAACCGGTCTTTTGAAAGTTTTAGGAATTAATGACTTATCCAAATAAAGATAAAAGTCTACTTAATGGTACTTAATTCATAAGATGGTTGATGAAAATTGCAATAATTGTATTCAAGACAAGACAAAAATCTTTATTGTTCGTCTTTTAATTTAAAAAAATCGAGATGAAAGTAGATAAGAATGAATTTTTTGTTTTATAAGTGAGAGGCTGATTTTAAAATATATTATTATTTTTCTATTTAAAACCAGCCCGAGGTTATTATTTCAAAATATTTTCCCTGATTCTAGAAAAAACTTCAAGTTCGAGTGGTTTTCCTCGTAATTTAAATTTTATCCGAGTGTAGTAGATTTTTTTCCCTTTAATGAGATTTTTTTTTACTCTCATCAATTATATCATTTTCAGTTGGGGCTTGGAGAAATGCTAATTGTAAATGATATTTTTAAATTGTAATTACCCAGCGAGCCAGAGTGGGCTTTGTATGTTTCAGTAATTGCAACCCATTTCCGGAATGACTTCTGATCTGACGGATAGATTTAACAAAGTTGGACAATAATTCAGGCAAACTTTTTAATTCCGACAAACCACAACAGATTATGGAGTCTCTTAAAAACGTCAAACTTCCACGAAAGTATTCGACGAACTTTTAATGATATGTCGTGTTTGTTAAATTGCGATTTAAATGAGCTCAAATTATTTTGCAAGTCGAATTATTATTCAACGAATAATTTCGACAACTTCCAGAGGTGCGAAAACTAAACAACTTCATATTAATTTAACCCTGCTTCAAACTTTTCATCGTTATCTGCATTTCAAGTTTTGCTTGAGCAAAGATAGCTCCAAACTAAATGTGCTTGATTCAGATATGTATTTAGATAAAATTAACTTGTACGAATGCTGACACACTTTATTAATTCAACATGAAGTCACCGCTTCAAGACCTCTCATAAAATATTATTTAATGAAGTCTACTTTTTGTGTACTAACATTGCAAAAATTATTCAGACGATGAATAAAGAAAAACTTTAAGTTGTCTTTTCTCGAATATCTTTTAAGCTAGATTTTTTTTTCTTCAAAATTACACATCCAAATGCGATCTCTTGTTTCCTCTTTTTCTCTAGGGCGCGAGTTGTGAAAGACCCTGTATTTGTAGGGGCTTAAGAGATTCAATGGTAAAGTTTTTAAAGTTTAAGAACATATTTTTTAGGCACCTTTAATGAAAAACGTAATTTCACGTAGGTACTCCCATGCGAACGAGAAGTAACTCTTTTTCGTACGCACTTTTCTTACCATGGACCGTGGCGTCATCTTTTGAGCAAGTCAGCAACGAAACCGACAAAATCGAGTAAACCGACTGAAAACAAATGAATCTTTGACTGTTAAATTTAACCAAGTACATATTTTATTTGAGCGGAAAAGTGTTGTATCGTTTACTTCTGGTGCTTATTTGGTGCATAATAAGAAAATGAACGTTCATATAATCGATAGCAACAGCGTGATGAAGAAATGTCTAATACAACAGCCAAAGTGATGTCTAATGTCTAATACGCCGCCGGCCGGACATTTTAGATGATAATCGCAATAATTGTCCTGTCATCATAAATGATGTAAATAACTACGTAATTGTATTATTGCAAATGGCAAATTTCTATTTTGTTGGCAAGCTGATAAAAAATAAATTTGTAATTTTTCCAATGATGTCGTTTGCTTTGTACATAGTTCGTGCGGTCGCCTAAAAAATTTAATGTCAAAAAGCGCATTTTTTCCTCGCCTATTTTCAAGTCTCGGTTGCGCCTCGACTGGAAAACCCAGACTCGGACGAAAAAGATGCACTTTTTGGCCTTGATACACAAATAACTATATTATCGGAACAAAAATAAAACATGGTTCTGTTTTATTTTAAATGAACACAGCTACCACATTATGACACAAAAATGATATCTTAAGTCAAAAAAATTAAATTTATGAAACGCCATTACAGTGGTAACAAGCGAATGCACTAGCTTTTCGACGTAAATTTCTCTTTTCACCTTTACGACTGCCATGCCGTTACGTTTTTAATAAAACCGGAAAGTAGACAATCTATATACCGGGTGTCCATTCTCAAAGTCAATCATAGGCAATTAACATTGTGCATTCAGTTTATAGGCATTATGCTATTATTTTTATACATCACACATTAAAGAATTAATAATAATAAAGTAATTAACATTTTAAAAGCAGTTTTTATTATAAAATTCTTAATAAAAAAAAAGCAAAGAAACTAAAGAAGGTAAAATTACAATAAATATTCAAATAACCCCCCGTTTTGAAATAAGCAATACCCCAATCTGTTATAAAAAGCATTTCTTACATTAGCCAACTGCCTTTCAGTAATTAACGCGCACTCGGCAGTTCTTCTCTCAAAGAATTAATATCTGGGTGGCGTCTTTTGTAAATTTTGCTTTTAAGGTGACCCCACAAGAAAAATTCGCAAGGTGCTAAATCAGGAGATCTTGCTGGCCAATTTATAGCACCACCTCTACCAATCCAACAATTTGGAAATGAATAATTTAAAAAAATTCTAACTCCTAGGCCGAAATGCGCGGGACAGCCATCTTGTTGGAAGCAGATTTCCTGATTTTCTCTTGCAACTTCTTCCAATGCAGGTCCTACCTTAGTTACTAATAAATCTAAATAAGTTGCTGAATTTAAATTTCCCTCTATTTCAAATGTTATTAAAAATCCCAGCCCAGATATTAATTTTTTGAGGATACTGAGTTCGAGTAGAAATATTAACTCTAGGGTTTTCCTGAGCCCAATATCGCGTGTTTTGAACATTTGGTTCGTTATTTAACGTAAAAGTGCATTCGTCTGTAAAGCAAATTGCCGACAGAAAGCGACGATCATTGTTAGCACGCTCCTGCATTTCATAACAGAAGGCACTCCTACTTTCTTCGTCAACAGCAAATATCTCTTGATGGCACTGTGCCTTGTAGGGATGATATTTATATTTTCTGAGGATAGTCTGTATCCGCGATTTGCATAAACCTACTTCAAGGGAAATTTGCCTTAAACTGGATGTTGGGTCCAAATTTACCATCGCCAAAACACGTTCTTCCGATACAATTATTGTTTTTGAATATTTTCTCTTACCAATACAAAATATTATTACTTACCACCCCTAGCTTCTGATTCTAAAGAAATATTTGCACATCTTTTAAATTTTTGTACAAATTTGTGAATAGTACTAACAGAAGGTATAGGTCTGGTATGAAACTTTACGGCAAACAAATCTCTAACTCTCCGCAAACTAACGCCACTGTAAAAGGTTTTTACCATAAAAATTCGTTCTTCATTGGAGTAACAATTCATTTTTCACTTGACTTAAACCAACAAATTTCAAATTTTTTGACAAATGCTGTCAAATTTGAAAATCATGGCATGTCATATTTAAAAATCGCCAAGTTTTAAATTAGCATATTAAAATAAAAATAGCACCTTTAATCTTATTATTTCAAGCGCAATAATTTTATCTTTCTTTTGATACCATTACCTTACCTGTAAGTTCAATTGGCGAGCAGGAATCAGCAAAAACGTTCAATTCAATGTTAATTGCCTATGTTCGAGTTTGAGAACGGACACGGGGTATATAAAACAAAGTCGGGTTAGTTACGCTATTTATAACTCAAGAACGGCTGGACAGATTTCTATGATCATTATATTGTTGGATTTGTCTCCGCCCCGATTAGCAGAATAACTATTAAAACATCGAATAACTAACGAAAAAAAAAATTATGAAGAAAATTCATTTTGAAAGGTTATGTCATCTGTCACAATCCGTCATTGTGCGCGCATCGACAATTTGAACTTAACTGAGAGTGAGATTTAACGTCAGCTGAGTTTTAACACCAAGTGTGATCAATGGTAATCAACAACACGTAGTTTTGCATCGTACAGGGTGCGACAACATAACTTCCTTTTTTGAAATGCGCGCTATTCAGACTGTAGGGGTCGTAATGGGGCGGGAGTGGTCTCATTCGGAAGCCGTGGTTTTAAAGATTTGTTCCCTATCCCTGTCAGCTGCCATCATGCGTTGGAAGAGTGGAAAGCCTGCGTTTGCCGTTGAGGTCTACTTTTCAAATGTTTTCAATGTTGGGTCGTGTCGCGAACCAGAAATCAATTGTCACATGGGTCACTACGTTCAGACCATGATTTCAGACAAACCGGGAGTGTGACAAGACGAAGAACTGGAGTCTCACCTCAATAAGGGGCAATTTGTAGTAGAGAGCCCGCTCGCCCGATTTGTCCCCTTGCAATTTTGTTTGTGTTTTTTTTTTAAATCTTGCGTTTATATCAACCATCAAAGGACCCTACAAGGCCAATATCCGTGCAGAAATTGCGAACATACCCGCTGCTATGTCATGGCTAACGCTAGAAATGGGCTTATTCACTTATTCAGTGTATCGCACCTGTATCTAACTAATTATGCATTTAAGTACGTCAACTGTCTGTAATTATTTAAATGCTACCCCAAGTAATGCTACGTCACGGGGGAAGCTGTTTTAGGGTTGAACATTTATTGCTGTGCGGCATACCTAACCTCGAAACTATCAAACAAGTGAACAGTGCATCCAAACCAACAAACCAGTGGAACAAAATCTTCATCTACAAAATGTTTCTAACAAACACGCATATGCTTAGTAATTCTCTTTCCAATTTTTAATTTAATTTTCCATATTTTCTTCCCAGTCAGATGTTGACTGCATCCCAACCAAACTCATTAAAATATTCAATCCGTTTATGGTGATTGTTAATCCTGGATTATTTTTATACAGTGAATTTTTTTATCAATGAACCATAGAGATTTACATGGTATAAAGTATAAACTTTATTTCGCGTCAATGGTCTTTCTATTGCTAATTTCAAAATTATTTTTCGGACATGAAATAAAGTTTACACCATGTCAATCCCTATGGTTCATTGATAAAAAATTCACTGTATAGTTAGTTACAACTCGGGACACAGCAATTTGCTCTACTACTCGTTATACTTTCACTTCTTGCACATGAATTTACCGAAAAAACTTAATTTTTCAGTACTCTATCAATGAATTGTCGTAAATTCATCGGAATTAATCACATTTGCACATCACGTGACGTGAATACTAATAATCTCCTTCATTTTGATTATTCATTTTATCTTAATAAAAAAACTTCATTCAATTCAGCTAAACAGTTAACACAACATTTTTTATTGATTCTGAGGCGGTACGAAGTTCGCCGGGTCAGCTAGTTATTAAATATTTGTGCTAAATTTTAATGAGACAACAAATCATATGAGTATTATTAGTCCGCATAAATTATTCTTTGTTGTGTTAACAGTTCAAAGCCTTTTATCCAGACGCATTTTCTGTTTATCAAACAACTACGTTTAAAATATCGAAATAACCCATAGCTGAGAGCCAATTAAGTGCGTTTGAAAAATTGATCGCAAAGGAACTAAATTAATCCCTAGTAATATTTTATCGAGGATGAAGTGCGAATTAAATGCACAAAATGCAAAACAAAGGGATGAAGGAGGAACTCGAAAATTCTCTGGTAAATAACTCAGCGAATCGCTGCCGGCGACTGAAGAATGTTTCCGAAACGATTTTATTATCCAAAACAATGTGTTTCCTAAATTGACAATAAAAGTGTTCGGATAAATACACCGTTTCTCTTGGGGCTATTTTCATTCGTTATTTTTTCACATCGTAATTTGAAATTTTACTTGTTTTCCACATATTTTTCGACTGACTAAGGAAATAAAAATAAGAACTTACATGATATTAGCTTTTACTTTCGAACACAATTTAGCTTGCAGCGTCTAGTTTTCCAAAAAAAAAGAAAACAAAGGTTGGAAGAAGATAAAACATAAAAATAGCCAATATACATTAATTGTTCCTTCTGATTATTTTGTAAGTGAAAATAACAATAAAATATTAGGAATTGTTTAAACTTAATTAATTCTTACAATTCAATTTTCAAAATATTATTAAGGACAAAACTGTTTTTAAAATCTAATCTTAAGTTTTTTTTTTCAAACAAATATTCTGTATATGTGTTCTGTATGTATTGTCCAAGAAAAATAGAACTTCTACTCTCAAAAACTATTAATATTTATTTGATTTGTTTAGTACATTGTCATAAATAATAATATTTTGTTATTATTCATTATTTGTCTGATATATTGTCATATTGAAATTATAATAACATGTGTGTACTGTAGATAAGATGCTGTAGATACAAGTAACCATAAGAGTTGGAACGCTTTTTCATATGTTGACATTGCAATTGTAAAACACGTGAAACACGTAATTTCATTCAATTAATTGACAAATGAAACAACTGTACAAAGTGATCAAGAAGAAAACAAATCAGAGCAGGCGTTGCAAATTATCGGTCATGTCGTAGCGGAATCCTATGTAAATAAGCGTTCAATTTGTGGTCTCAAACGCCACTTTATAATAAATCATACCTCATGAATTTTAGACGTTGGAATTATAATTTTTCGTATCCCACCTCCACCCGGCGGCACGGCAATTTTGCCGGAGTACATACACTATTACGGATAATACTATCAAGTAATAGTGCAGTGCTTATCAACATAATTACCGGCGTCTCGCCTCCGCATTATGACTTTGTTGTGTATTATGTTCTGTGTCAATGTTAAGGAACTTCCTCACGATGTGACATGAGTATAATAATATACCTTTTTGAATTTCAACCACCAATGTGTTATCTAAATCCAGAATTTTTAAATTTTTAAAAAGAGATTGCGGTACTATTCCCTTTGCTGAAATTACAAGTGGTAAAATCGAAATTTTTTCTAAACACCAAAGATTTCTCATAGCAACGGAGAGCTCTAAATATTTATTAATTTTTGTGTTATATGTCTGTGTTATATTATGTGAATTTGGAACAGCTATATCTAAAAGATATGCTTGCTTTTGTTGTTTATTTAAAATTATAATGTCTGGTCTGTTATGCTTAATATGAATGTCAGTTAAAATTGTTCTATCAAAATATAACTTGTAACTGTCATTTTCCAAACAACTTTCTGGTGTATAACTATAATGTGGTTGTGTATTCTTTAATAAATTGAATTTAACAGCTAAATTCATGTGTATAATTTTAGCGAATATATCGTGACGTTTTTTATATTCGCTTTAAGCCAAAACGGTGCAAGAAGAAATGATGTGTTCAATTGTTTCCCCTTCAGTTCCGCAAATGTGTTTTTTATAATTTTATTGTGCATTTATTATTTATTATTATTTGATAATGAAGAAAATTTAGAAAGTAAACAAGAGCAATATTACTTTTGTAAGAATGGGAAATTTAGAGATATTTTCATATTTAATGGCGGAAACAAAAGACTGAGAAATGTCACAAATTTGTATTGTCAGTGTCAAATTTCTCAAAGACGTTCGTGATTTCGACAGAAATGCAGCAAATTGGCAATAAGAAAGTTATTCATCGTCGAACTAGAGAAATAATTTGTAATAGGTTTGATTCTATGAGAATAACTTTTCCTTTTGAAGCACTGACAAAAATTGGTTTCCTTAGAATTTGTTTTTTCAGTCTATTTAACGAAAATTTAAATTTACCTAGACATTCCTTTTTACGGCGTTTATGAGAAATTTGACACTGACAATACATTTTTGTGACATTTCCGCCACCAAATATGAAAATACCTCTACCAGCTTTATTGTCAAACACGACGCCACTTGTAAGCAGATTTTTCTCGAAAATGGCAAAAAACATCAATTTTAAAGCAAAGGTGTTGTTAACTTTGAAAAAAGTTTTAGATTTCGGCAAAGTTTACGCACGTTTACTGTAATTTTAAGCAACAATTATCCCAGAATAAGTGGTAAAATGGGTTTTACCATCTGGTTGCAGTACTTGCAATTGCAAATTGTTAATGAGACTTTTACACATTACGTTTCTTAAATTGGGAAACAAAAAGGATTCAAGAGAGGTCAAATCACACAATTCTAGATTTATCTATCGGTCTGAGAATAACTCTAACTAATTAATTGCTGTTCGTGCCGTGTGAGCAGGAACTGAATCTTGTTGGAAAAAATATCCAGTTGCTTTATGAATGCTTCAGGAATGAATTTTTGGTATCTTTGGAGCGTTAGTAGTTTTAACAAAGATCATTGAGGCAACAATTTTTCTTCGGGACATTGCAACCCAAACACCAATTTTAACTGAGTGCAATGATTCTGTATTGTAAAGATTATACATATGAAGATCAAATTTTATAATTTTGAGATTAACGAAATCAGAAAGGTGAAACTAAGGCTCATCAGTATTAAAAGTAATATCTAATGGCTATTATTACTCACTCGGATGAATTGTGTCACGAGCCGAAGGCGAGTAATAGCCATCATTACCTTCACGTAATAATATAATATTAAGAATATTCCACAAACATTTAAATTAACACCCGAAATTCAGAAGTTTATATTTGAAAATTTTCAAAGGAATTATGATTAGTAATTGCTTATTGCTGTATTAAATTGACTTTTATCGATTAGAACGTTTATTAAGTCTGAATTTGGAAAGCAACAAATAAACTGCTGTTGTGTCATATTCTTTTCATCCTGGTTGGACGTCTGAGAGTATAGTGGTCCGTTTTCTCTAAGGTTATATTGGGGCCGTAAAAGTAGTTACTCCGAATAAGTTGCCCTTTTGTGTGGGTTTCAGAAGCTACGCGCCCCTGCAATAAATCAAAAAACTCTGAACGAAACAACCAGCCGGGTTTGCCTGCTGTTTAAAACCACAAAATGTTTCCTATTGTAGACAAATCAACTTTTACACAATGGGATAATTTTACGGCCCCAATATAACCTTAGAGAAAACGGACAACTATACGTTAATATTCAGTTTTCTTTAAAAGGATGTCATGTACACTCCGTAAATCTACAGCCTTTGACAATAAGTTAACGACTTTTATAATGCTACATCAAAAAGACTGTTGACTCTTCCATTCAATTTCCGGTGTAATAATTGCTACATTCTTTCGTCGTTTAAAATGTAATTATTGCTTGAAATTCTTTCGACGAGATAGTTTTAACATGAAAGACCTAATTATGTACATTTAATGTGCAATGAAAATATAATTGTTATAATCCAGTCTGACGAGTAATATACTGCACTAAGCAAATGAAATTTTAATTGAATGTGGATCGATTATATCTGGAAAATGGTGTCGTGCTTTTAGCAGGACCATGAATCTGCCGTTATTACTAAAATATGAACAGTTACAGTCTAGTTGTAGAAGAAGAAATTGTATTTTTGAAATTATCAAATAAAATTAAACTAAAATAAACTACAATCTCTGACAGAGAAACAAGTAATTAAAATAAATTCAAACAATTTTATTGCTTCACACATTTTTCTAACACTTCAACGCATTTGGACCTCTGATCTACCTCGTTGATCTACCTCCCTTATCACTGCTTCATTGTTTGAAAACTGAGAACCACGTAGAGGTTGTTTTTGTAAGAAGTACACACCGTATAGTTGCGCAGTAAACCAACGTTGGTTCGCTCGTGCCCCACTCTGCTAAATCAATTAGCTGTTCGGACATTCAGTGGTGTCCTGGTTTTCAGTTGCGGTACCCAAATTTAATTTTGTTGTGTTGTATTGAAGATTGTGTTGTAATAAACGATAAAAAATTGTATTTCTTAATAGAAACCTGCACTCCAAAACATTGTTCTCTGTAAGACAAATGGAACAGAATGTGTTTTTAATTAATAAGAAATAAATAAAATAAATTGAAATAGTTTAGTTACGCCACTGCTCATAACTATGACGTCAGCTTCGCGCAGGTTGTTGGCTTCGCCTATGTACTGTCGCGGCCAAAATACTTTGGTCGTCAATGTGACATAAATGATATTCAATTGTAAAGCAAGCTTTAGGATGTTTAACCTTATTTTTTACTGTTGTCAAAATTATTTTAATCCATCAGTGTCATACGGGTGGGGTAAATCCCAGCTGCGAAGGCAGAGTTCAAAAGCAAAAGATCAACATGGGCGCGGTTTAGACAACCTTCAGAAGCAAGTAAGACGATCCTATATTTATCAAAAACTGAAGATGCCATATTTTTGACAAGAATAAATTGAAATTGTCATGTATATTGACATTAATACTTTATTTACATTTGAAGTGTCAAAAAGTGACGACCAAAGTATTTTGGCCGCGATAGTACTTCTTACAAAAACAACTTCTACTTGTATCGGGCGTTCAAATAAATATATATTTAGAGTAGGCGTAGGCGACATTCTAATTCTGTTAACAGTGTAAAGTAATTTTTGTAGGTAACCAATTATTCTCCGGAGTTACATAGTAAGCTTTTTCCCAATTTCATATGTCATATTCCGTGGAGGGGGAATAGGGAGAGGAGAATGCACTACAAAAATTAAAAATATTTTCTAACCTAATTTTATTTCGTTAAAATGTCAGACGTTTCTTGTGTCATTTTCTACGCTGGAAAAATGTTGCAAACAATTGAATTTCCATAGGCTGCTCTAAATATAAATTTATTTGAAGGCCCGTTATATGCTGTTTTAGTTTGGAATGAGGTGTTATGGCATTATGGATGGAAAAGAAATATCGATCGCATAAACTGTGCACATACATAAAACTAATATTTAAATAATTAAATATAAATATGGATTTTTTAGCTAAAAGCTGACAGAACACTAACAGACCTGCAATTTTTAAAATTCTCTTTGGAACCCACTCACTGGAAGAGAGCATTTGCATCTGTAGCACCTCGCTGAGAGAATGAAGAAAAATGAGGCTAACTTCTTTGTACGAGTCAAGCCTGTAATATTTTGGAAAGTTGTATGATAAAAATTTTCCTAAGAATTTATAAACCCAGCAATGGAATGTAGCGGCACCGACCGCTGTGGCCAAGAGCTTAACGCGCTGCTTCACATTCCGAAGCTCCCAGGTTCGAGCCCCAGGGATCTGATTTTGATGTGATTTCTGAGGCTTTTCCGTACATATCACAGAGAGGTGAATACCACCGGGTCAGGTCTTCACCCCTCAATACCTACCAGTAACTTTCCTCTTCTCACCCATCGTTAAACAGACTCATCCTGCATCCTTTCCGCTGAAGGGAAAAAGCGAGGAAAGCTTCAGCGCGCACCCTCTAGGGATGAGAAAAATATCCTTTATTATTTAGACAGCGTCTTTGCAGATCTCAAAGATGATGGAACGACTACCTCCTGTGCGAGATTATTCAGATCTTGCCTGATTTTGGAATCTTGTTCCTTTCATTGGTGCTATGTGGGAGGAAGGCATCTAGCCATTCTCGATGATGTTCTTGCGGAATATTTTCCCAACATCCAAGCCTCTTCTAAACTAAAATGGAGAGTTAGGTTACCCTCTTGGCCAAAAAATCTGGTAAATGCTTTCTAATACCCCAAGCTTAGCATCAACATCTTGTTTTTGTTGAAGATCAAGACCGTGAACGGACTACAAACTTTGATCCTGCATAAAAGAAACTGACGTATCGAGTTCAGTGAATCAAGAACAACAGATATTTCCAATGCGTCCATCTAAACTCATTAGAGATAGAATACTCCCTTCCAAATAATTTTTCAAAACATTTTAAATTCTATTGAAGGTGATACCAAAATATTTGAGTTTTACACAATATTATTACAAAATTTACACTGGGAACAACGGTCGAGTATCATTTTAAAGCAATTTAATATATTCTCTTTATGTAAGCAACATTAAGTTATTAAATATTCAGAATGGAAACCATTTGCTTCCATACAATAATAAAATTTTGCTCAAATGCATTTCCCACATTTTGCAGTACTTCGGAGTTTTCACAACGTAAATGATAGAAAACGATGAAACAATAACGAAAATTATCTTCATTCTCAGCTAGACGGAACTCTTCCATATTATGCTACTGCTATACAATTCTGATCATCCAATTTCTTGGTCAGCGGATTGGCAGAAGTGGGCCAAGAAAATGGCTCGCGAGACCACTCGTTCTAAATCCTTTAGATTATTATCATTTATGGGTTTATTTAAAAAAAATAATATCGTGCCACATCGTCTTCATTCTGTATTTCTCCTCGCTCCTTTTCCTCCCTCTTTCTCTCATTTCGCTACATTCATTTCACATGTGCTCGATTGTATCTCTTTCCTCATAGTACATTCTGCACCTCCTTTCCTCTCCTTCCATCCAATATCTGTTTTTTCTCTCTTGGACACTCTCTCCCCAGGTACTCCGGAATTTCCTCTGTCATACACCTCTCATGCTCCCTGTTGTACCTTGATTCTTTGATTCTCTCCCTTCTTTCTTGCCTGTTCGTATCTTCGTCCCTTTCACTCAACTCTACATTCATCCATCTTCCTTTTGTTTTCAAATTTTTTGCACTTCTTCACTGGCATACCGGTTCCTGTGGTAGTACTTGCCTCTCTCCTTCTTCTCCTTGTTCTTTTTCTTTTTTCTCCAGCATTCCATCAGTATCCTGCAATCTTCCCTTCCATCCAATTTGTCCTCAAACTTTGCCACTCTCTTTCCCGCTTTCTCTCTCAGCCTGCTCCTCTTGCACTCTTCCTTCACTATGTAACCTGGCGTTTCTCTATCCACTCCTAGCACCCACCTCAAATATTTTTCTTGCACTCTCTCTGTCTCCTCTTTTTCCTTCCATACCTAGATCTCTACCCCGTACATCAATACGCTCTCTACCATGCTGTCAAACATCATCATTCTCCTCCTGAAATCACCTCCCCACTTTCTCTCCTATTCCCCACACACATCCCACCACCTTGTTTGCCTTCCTCACTATATCTCTCGTGTGTGCCTTGTCCGTGGCTCTTTCCTTGAAGGTGTAGCCCAAGTACTTAAACTCGCTCACTTGTTCTATATTCTTTCCTTCCCACTTCCACTCATTCTCTTCACTCTTCCTCTTGCTTTTTATAACGGATTGGCGTTATTTAAATATTTATTGTAATTTTATCTTTCTTCGGTATTGTTTTTTCTTCAAACAACTTATATCTAATAAAAACTGCTTAAATTGTTAATTCTTTAATAATGACATAATACATACCTATAAACTAAATGCGCAATATTAATTGGCTATGTTCGACTTTGAGAGTGGACACCCGGTATACAATTTTATTTTAAAGAAAAATCTTCTATGACGAAAAAATTAAATTACTTGAACTACCTACAGACTTTCTACAAGAGAATGTGGGATCGCAGAGAGCTCTGAAATTTGAATTTCCCAACCCCTTTAAATTCATTCATTACTAATTACAAATTGTCAAATAATCACAACATATCAACAAAAAGTCAACTTAACCTAATTTCCGCTTTCGAAGACCTGCTTTGTTGTTTCTTGCGTTCCTGGCCTATTTATTCTTAAAATAAAAGCATTTTCCAAAGCAAGATAATCTCCGGTAATTTTATAACCTCGTAAATATTTTACAAGTAATTGTTACAATGGTCTTCACACTTGAACAAAATAAGTTCCTCGTAATGTCTTATTACCGCAACGGTGTTAAAAGAAACGGAGAATAGACATACAGGGTTTAAGCTTGTAAAGAAGAATTTTTAGCCAACTATCTGAACCAAAATGAAAAGTCCCTCGCAGCTCACATACACCGAATTGTTAACCGTTTTGTTACTACCAATAGCGTTGAAATCATCAGGTCGTCCCAAGGTGATGGACAAGAAAGTGGGAGTGAGAAGATGTTCAGAGGAAAATGGAGGACCTTTCGAGCCATTTCTTTCATTTTCATTGTTACTTTTTTAACTGAACCACTGATGTTATTTACCTTCTTCTTAAGTGTTCAGTGAATACGTAATTTGTTGCAAGTGTTGAGAGCTATCAATAATGCATTTCATTATTTTATTTATTTAATTTTTTTTTGGTAAAGCATCAATGTTTTCAAGCTAGGCAATAGGCAACCAGTAAAACCAATTTGTTCTGAGGGTTGCATATCGTAGATGAGACTAATATTATTCTATTTCTGGTGAAAGAGTCGGCAAAGTTTCAGCGCCTACTTCGATCCCACAATCATTTATAGACACTCTGTATATTGTCTTATATTTCGGGAACTTCTGGTGTGGATAACGAGTAATGATAATGATACAGCAAAATAAGCTTTGGAGAGGTTCAGTTACCAGCAGTGTTTGATAGTACAATTGTTTATTATCTTTACGTTTAATTTATAGTCAAAATATGACGTAAGAGTATATTTTGTTTCGTAACTTATTTTCTTTCCGTGACATTCCTCCGCAAAATATCTCTCCGTATTCTGTCTGGAAGCATTTCAAGGAAGGATGCTACTAAACAGACACCTCCGTCGCATTTCTCGCACCCATTTCAAGCAAAAACCGACAATCCGAACCTACACAATTGTTCCGTGGAAGTTTAAACATCGTTTAAAAATAAACTGCCATGAGATTAGGCGAAAGTATTTTAATTTGTGTACTGCTACGAATGACTTACATCTGTCGAGCAGTGTGTGAAAAGTCCTGTCAAAACAGTGCTACGCAAAAAACAGTGAAAAGTGAATCTGTTATGGCGGGACAACCCGTTCGCTTTTTCTCCTGAAAATAAGCAAGTGAAACCGTCAAAGCCGACTTCCGGTACATAAACCCTTGTCCCCGAATTTCCGGTTAACCCGGCAATTCATAAGAGCTTTAAGCCGGCAAGAAAGCTGTGGCGCGAGCGCAAAACACAGTTGCGCTACTTTCCGACGAACGCAAAGGTGGGAGCGGACTCAGTACCGACACCGTCCTCATCAAAGGCGGCGCGACGGACCGACAAAAGACGCGAGTTCCGCTAACTTGGATGAGATGCGAGAAGTTTTCGAACTGTAGAAGTTGCGGTGCTGAAGTTGGTTACCGTACGGCGGATGCCTTCGACCACGAAAATGCAACTAAAGTCGCCTATGGATACTTCCAAAAGTTTTATTAAGGTATTTTCTCATCTACATGTTTACAAATTTGTAATATACAGGGTGTCAAAAATATTATTGGAAATTATTAGTGATGCAACGATTATTATTTGACGATTACGATTACGATTACGATTTTAAAATACAGTAATCGTGCGATTACGATTACGATTACGATTAATAAATAAAACTTTAAAAAACGTCAAAATTTATTAGAAACAAAGATTTTAACAATTACAAACATTTAACGTGTATAAGTTTAATAATCAAAGTTGACTGCGCGCAGATTTTTATTCAAAAAGCAAAGCATTTGTAAATTCTCCCCACTTAAACGATTCCTTTTATCTGTTTGTATTAGGCCTGCAGTTGAAAACAGCCTTTCAGATGATACTGAAGAAGCTTTATAGGCCAAATATTTTAAAGCCAATTTTTTTAAACGAGGGAAATGTTGCGAAGTTCTCCAAAAATATAATGGATCTGCAGAATGTGGTTCATTAGGAGCATTTAAATAGGCCTTAACTTCCTCATCAGCAGCATCAGCTAAATAAAATTGAACTTAAATTAATGTTACTTGTGGATGTTTCTTCCTTACCTATATAATTTGACAAGGGTTCATTTTGTTGTACATCATCGATAATTTCTTGGCAAATACTCCAAATATCATCACTACGACTGCTTGTGCTGCTGGTAGAAGGTTCTTCTTCAAGAGGTCGAACATTTTGATCCTTTTGTTTACGAATTGTTGAACACAAGAGTTCCTTGGCTTTCCTAGCTGTAGTTGATGACAAGAAAACTCGCGTTTTGTATTTCGGATTTAATGCCGTCGCCATTATATACGAATCATTTTCTTCAATACTGCAAAATCTTGCGGAGAGTTGTTGATGTAAAGATTGTGCGATAGATTTGATGCAGTGATCGTTGGCATGGATAGAATTATCCGAAGAAATTTTTTCCATTATTTTCATCAAACTATTTCTTAAGGGAATTGCATCGGATAGTAACGAATTTTCATTACTCAATGCTTTTGTAACATCCTCAAAATATTTTAATATATCTACAATCTTCTGCACCAGAATCCATTGTTGAGTACTTAGTTCATAGTTACAGTTAAGTTTGGGCAAAACTACTTGGACAGAGATTCGTTGTTCATATAGTCTACTAAGCATGTAATAGGTAGAATCCCAACGAGTAGGAACATCTTGAATTAAAACATGTTTTGGTATGTTATATGTTGTTTGAGCTTCTAGAAGCATTTTCGCTGCTTTTGTAGAATGACTAAAATGACCGATGATTTTTCTAGAAATGGTAATTACTTCCTTCACAGCTGCCTGTTCCAGCAAACCATCATGTAAAACAAGTTGTACTGTATGTACCATACAAGATATGTGTTCAAGAGACTGAAGCTCCTTTATAGCATTTACAATATTTCTGGCATTGTCTGTGACAACTGCCACTACTTTATTATTTATTTCCCATTTTAACATAGCCAAATTTAAGTTGTGAGCTATATTTTCACCAGAATGACTGTCACCTTCAAAAGGCATTACTTCCAAACAAAAGTTTTGTGTTTCAAAATTTTGGTTGATGCCATGTGCAGTAAAACTAATAAAATCATTTATATTCGAAGATGAATCACTAGTCCACAGATCCGTAGTAATTACAATGTATGGAATCTTGTTCAATTCTATTTGTACTTTATTTTTTACACGTGAATACATATCGGGAAGAACTGTTTCGGTTATGTACGTTCTGGATACAATCTTGTACTTTGGACAAAGCTTTCGCAAGAGTCTATTGAATCCTTTCTTATTAACAAGATCAAGGGGTTCCATGTCCAGACAAATAAGTTCAGCTATCGTTTGCGTTATCTCCTTTGCTCGAGGATGATTAATGTCATACATACCACAAATATTTTCCAAAAGATGAGGAATCGTTGCTTGTTTTTTTATTGGTGGTGTATCACTCGTAGTACTATTATCCAAACTTGAGTCATATTGAACCTTTATTACTTCATCTCCATGGAATCGCTTGACATGTGCCCACATATTGCTCGTGGTAAAACCTTTAGCGGCTGCATTTTGACCACCACGAGAAATTTCACTACCACAATAAGTGCATTTTGCTTTATTTACGTTATCTGTTACTTTAATAAAATGCTTCCAAATATCACTTGCCTGGCGTTTAGACATTTTGACAAACACACGTCCACACGACTAGTAGAAATAACACTGATTGTTCGATGAAGGTACGCACCAGATACACAATTTATCCGTCTCACTTCATTCTACAGAAAAAACCGAATCGACTGAGGTACGGATGAACGCCCTTCGTCCACTTGTTTCTGAAAAATTGACCAAATGCAGTCGTACTCCCCACTTTCGAGGTTGCAACTTTGCGTTGTGCCAGTGACTAGCCACCCAACTCGTTAGAACAGAAGTAAACGTGCATTAACTTGTCGCCATTTAATCGTTTAATAATCGTAACGATAACCGGCGATTACGATTAATCGGAAAACCCTGTACAATCGCCGGTTACGATTAATTTAATCGTAATCGTTGCATCACTAGAAATTATACTAAAACTGGCCACTTTTGTAGTGAGTTTTACCAACAACCTCTTATTATTTTGCTGGACTGACTAAAAACTTCTTTAAGAAAGTGTCGAAATTATGTCCAACATTAGAGCAAACCAGAATTTCATAATGTGTGGTACATCAAAGAAGTATTATATAATGAGTGAGACATCAAAAATACTACATATTTTACATATTTTTTAGAAACATGTAATGAAGAATTATACCTATGTATTTAAATTTCTCTCCAAAACAAACCCCAGATATTTCTTGTTAAATGATTTTTTTTTAAATAGTCGGAAGAAAAATGATGAAGTTGCTTAATTAGAATCTTATTAACATAAATAAAGTAAACAATTTTATCAATACTAACTTTTGGAAAAAAAAAATTGTTTCACAGTCTAGGACTGGTTTACAAATGTATGAGGGGCATGATGACCAACTCATCAATAGACCGGGACCAATGGCTTAACGTGACTTCCGAATCACGAGATAGAATATATGTAGCTTTTTTTTTTTAATTTCGCCGTGGGTCGGAATCGAACCCGCGGTCCTCGCGTCCCTGAGCCGAAACGGACTCCCTTAGGCTATATTCTATATATATGTATATATACAGGCTGTCTCAAAAATCGCGCCCAATCTCTTGAGGGGTTAAACTATTTGAAGAGTTGAGTTCAATTTCGTTGTGAATTTTTTTTCCTTTGACTATTTTCTGAGTTATACACATTTTAAAATAAGCAAATTTGGCAACATCGGTTGGTATGCACAATCAACTAAACCATGTCTCCTTTGAGGTCAATGTTGCCACTGTTATTTTAGCGTATTTTGGTAGGTCATTACTCATTACTCTCAAAAGAATTACTTCGGTGTTGTTCCACTACCTAAAGGGGTCTTGGAAAAAGTAACATTGTAAAGTAATGTATAATTCAGCTGTAAAATTTGGTAATAAAGGAGATACATCTCTTTAAAATTACCATATTTAAGAGCAAGTTATACAAAATCTATTGGTCCGATCAAAGTTTGTATTGAGATTTACCTTCCCAGACTTCTATTCTTTAAGACCCTTAGGAGATTGGGCGCCATTTTTGAGACAGCCTGTATACGGACTTAGGTAATTTGTTTATTTATTATTAAATAATTATATAATCACATACAAAAATTACTGCACAAGGTAAACTCAATTTAACATAAAAAAATCCGAAAATGAGATTTGTTAAATGGAGGAAAAAGAGTTATAGGAAAAAGTTGGTTCTAGTAAAAAAAAAATCTTGTTTATATCTTTGAAGTGATCAAATTTACAATTTATAGATATTTTATATTTTATTGTTTTTTTAGCTTCATGGTTTTAATAGAATTTTGTGTCTCTCTAATAGGACAGATTACCTTACTATACCCTGGAATCTAAGCGGTCGATTATATTTGTAGTTCCTTCCAAAATATTTATATTATATTCCTTCATTTCTCACAAAAATTATTGCCCAGATACATATCTACTCGTATTTCACAGTTGAAAGCACCACCTAAAATCGTGGGTGAATTATGAAATTAAATTTTTTTCATCTACCATTTGCACACTGTTATAGCGCTTGAAAAAAAAAACAACCTTTCGGTTAATGATTTTTTTCGTCCTTTTTTTTCAAAGGGTCAGGAAGAAACGAAACAAAGCCCCGATTTTTACATTTCACTCTCGACAGCTAATATTTTTATGAGGAATGGACTACAAAACCACACAAATCCAGAGATTGTCTTTTCGGGGGTATAGTAATGTAACCTTCCGTAAGTTGTAGGTAATCGTTTGGTAAGTTACATGTCTGTAGCGTCTTCTCTCATAATACTTATAAGCCAATATACAGGGTGTTTCTGAAATACGTGTGTTAATTTTAACCAGTGGAAGAACGCGCCAAATCATGGAACTTTTCTCTATAACATTTTTACGAAAGAGCAATACAAATTGATTTAAAATTTGGAATAAATTAACCATCAAAGTGTATACCCGCCTATGGGTAAGGGCGGAAATTTTCTGTTGTGATAGAAACAGAGCTTTGTTAAAAAGTTCCATTGTTATAGAAAAAAATTAATAATCAAAATTTAGATTCTCATGGTTACAAAAAATAGAAACTAGTTAATCACACAAAACGACTCGTTTGGTAAAAATTGTGGGGCAAAAAATCTTGGAATACTTTTACGAATTTTACAAAATGTTATAGAGAAAAGTTTCATAATTTCATAATTCAAACCTTGGGCAATAAACCACAACCAATTCAACCTTTTATGATACATATTTATTTCGAATTAATTTGTTTTTTCTCTCGGGATGCAGTTTGTTGCCCGAAGGCGAAGCCCGAGGATCCTACAAAGCACCGACGGTAACAATAATGCAGTCCCGAGGTGCAGATACTATTATATGCACGATCCAAAAAATTTAATTGAAGGTTAAAAATTATTTTTAACTGTCAACATGACATTTAAATTTAGCTTGACAGTTAGTAATAATCTACAAATTTTCGGCTTTTTTCTATTAAAATCGGTGAAAAAAATAGTATATGGGCCACGGGAGTGAATGATTTTTACCCTCAGTGCTTTGTAGAACCCTCGGGCTACAAACTGCACCTCGGGTAAAAATCATCCACTTCACTCCCTCGGTGCATAATATATTATTTGATCTCTCTTCTTACACATCCAAGTTTTGGTCACAAAATAAAATAGTATCTTCAATAAGAAAATGTGATTAATCATTTTAAATTTGACTTAATCCATCCCGAACCAGACGCGTCTGGAAGCTCTCGTTTAAAAACAGAGAGCCACAAAACCTTACTATGAATGAAATAGCCCAAAAAAACTTTAAAATACACAGAGCCACAAAAACGTGTGAATGAAAACTAAAAACCTTTTACCTTTTTTTTTTGCGTTGCACTCGATAACTTTTTAATCTTACTATTCTTCCTAAACATGATATGATTGGCGTACTCAACTCTGAAAATGTACATAGGATTATTTTAATATAACTCAAAACTGAATGCACGTGATTTTCACTAATGTTATGAAGATGCTGGGGTTTTAATATTCTGATGTATGTCGATTTCACCCTGTATATTCATTCATAATATTCTCTAGTCATATAAACTCGTCATATGAGTAATAATCGATGATACGACTCGTGAAACCGGAACAGCACATTCAACTCGTCCTATGAACTCACTGAAGCTGCAGCTACTAATGGTACCGTTTCTATTATTATAAGTTATAACTGATTAGTTGGCATCATTCATCATGTCATGTTGTGACTCCTCTGCAACAATCAAACAAATGACAACACCTGAATATTTCAATTTTAAAATAAACATCTCTTGTTTGCTTTTTTATCATTACATACACAAGTTCAATTACACTCAAGTACAAAAATAAGCTACATACATACTTGTGTTACAGTTATGTTAAAATGAGCGTTTCAACGCAGAAGTTTATAATAGTATATTAAAACATAAGTTTTATAAAACTTATATTAAGACACGAGTCAGATTTGCAGCACGACTGCCGCAGGCAGGAGTGCCTGTAAATGACGAGTGCTCTTATGTTTTATAAAACGAGTTTTTTTATGCTATATTTTCTAATTTGCATATTAAATACATGCTTTTTACAAATAAAATCAATTTTGGTAATTTTGTGACAGTTGGTGACACATTGATTTCATGGTTAACATTGAAAGTAAAATTCTAAATTTGAATCTAGACTAAACATAATTGTCATTTTTCGCAAGTGGAATTGCAATTAAAGATGAATTATCCAGAAATGCGGCAAACAGCAGAGAATACCAGTGTCAATTTGCTGCCGGCAATGTGTGTTACCAACTGAAAAAAGTTCCTAGATTTCGGATGTGTTAATAGTTTATTTTAATAGCTTTGTTAAAAAACAGCAAATTAGAAAAAAAATGTTATCAACCTAAGGTGTTTTTAGAATATTTCTTTTCCTGCTGCGGCTGAGGTAGAGAGATAACAGCATTAAAAAGTTAGTTTTATATCCGAGTTCAAATAGGTATTGTTTAAGTTTGATTGACAAGCAATTTTTTTAAAGCCTGAATTTTCAATTGTGAATACCTACACGAACATTATGTTCGCTCATGGTGAAGCTTCCAGGAACGCTGTTCCATGGCAGATAATTTACATGCAACGTTTTCCAATCGTTTCATGCCTAACGCGTGCACGTTTGTGCATGTTGCGAAGCATCTCTGAGATCACGGATCCTTTAAGGCTTGAACCCACGTCTCCAGCGAATTGAAAACGGTTAAGAGGCTGTTTTGCAGAGTGTCGAGGTTCGACCAGGGACCAGCACCCGAAGACTGACATTAGTACTCGTACATAGAGTATCGTGAAATACTATTTGGCGAATACGAAATGCACAACGATTGTATTCGTGTCATGCCTAAAAAGTCCAACTGTGCAACTCGGTCATTCATCCTATAGATGTGATGTCGATTTTGTAGAATTCTTGCAAAAATAAACGAGCAGCATATTTTTTTTATCAACTGTGTTGGCAACTGATGAAGCTGGATTTAGCAGAGAAAGGATGTTCAATATGCATAACACACATATCTGGACAGATTAAAATCCCCACGCTGCGCTGTTAGGGAAGGCAATTTTCAATACCAATTTTCGCTTAATATTTAAGCTGGAATTATAAATGGAGAACTTATTAGACATTGCTCAAAATTGCCTAAACACAAATTTTCCTGCACGATGGATAGGACGAAATAGTCTTTTAGATATATCTGCCATATCGCCAGACCTAACTCTGTATGATTTCCTTTTGTACGGGGACGTGAAAATCTTATACATACAACGTGTCTCAGAAATAAGTGCATTAATTTTAACCAGTGACAGATCTCGTCAAGAATAACAAAATAGTTATGGACCATTTTTTCGAAGTATAATTTTCATTTCAGTATTTTACACACTGTCTATTTTCTAATTATTTGACCCAATGAGAGTGACCGTGAAATAGTAGTTTTTTTAAATCAGCGAAAAACATTGTGTTTTTAGAATAAAGTTTTTTCGCTCTGCGGCTCAGGTAACGATACTTAAAAGGATTAAATTTTTAGTTAGTTCTTTCCGACTCCAAAAGGCAAAAGGTGCTTATGTGTTGATTCTGTGATTTGAGCTAAAGTTTTATAAAAATGGTACAAGTACGTTTATTTTCGAATAGTGAATACATAGAGGTGTATTGTGTTGGCCTATGGTGAAGCATGCGGGAGTGCTCCTCGAGCCAGTGCGACTTCTTCTTGTGGGGGTACCTGAGGAACTTGGTATATTCAGTCCCAATTTATACAATTGAAATTTTAAGTGTACTGATAAAAAATGCTGCCACAACAATTCGCAATAACAGAGGAATGCTAGAAAAAGTGGAAGAATCATTTCGTCGGCGCTTTCATTATTGTATTTACAATAGTGGCGGTCACTTTGAACACTTCTTGTAATGATTAGTGATTACTCTGATTCCTTCATGAGAATTTTTACAGATTAATACACTAATTTTAGGAAACATTTTGTCCTTATCTTAGATATGGGCGATTCATTAGGGTCTGTTTAAAATATTTATTATTAAAATTGTTTTCATTTTATATCTACCATATGATTTTCTTTTTTCTCCTCACCCTTATCATTATAGGTCACAGCAACGAGCGCAGCGAACCTACGTAAAGCAATGCACCAGAATCAAACCACTCATAAAATTTAATTTAAGTACTTGATTGAAATAATTATGTAACCGAATGTTAATAAGTCAACAGAAAAACTACCTCTTCTAGTCAAATATGTGGTTGATAAATTATATTCGAAAAGGTCCGTGACTCGGGGGTGATTTTTAACACAGGCGAGACTCTTGCTTGGCAGCTGGTAAAGAACGGTGCTGTTCAAGATGCACGAGAATGAGGGCGGGTGAATAATAATAATTTGTGGCCCCGAGAGTGGTGCAGTGAAGGCCGGTGATAGATATCAGTAACCAGGTGTAACTGAATGATAGCAGGTTTGGGCAACCTGAGATAAATCAGTGGCATCAATCTCTGGCAGATACCATGGTTTAATTCCTGAGCACCGAACTAAGTTCGGGTAGGACGCCTTTGGCTCATGAGACGGCGATGCCGTTGGTCGGGTGCATCTTGTATACAGTTTTTTTTTTAATAATATCATCAAAAATTATGATTTATGAGAAAATTATGAGAAACTGTTAGGACACGAACATCAACATACAATATAGCATCCTCAATAATGAAAGGAGATGTATCTCTAATAACAGACGATAAAACACTAAAACAAACCTACTCTAGAAAACAATAATTAAAATTTGAACTATTGTGGTGTTGAAGAAAGAAAGAATAAAAAAAGGAAAGAAGTGTTGAATTGAGAAATAGCTCACAAACACAAAATGAAATACAAAGTATGTAGTATGAGGATTACAAAAGTGTACAAACAAAATTTTTTGTAATTAGTAAAGTGTATGTAAATGTCCTTCAAAACAGAACACAAAATTAACACAAACAATACACATAATTATATTTAAATAGGCAAAAGGTTGCCGTCCTTAAATAAAATCCTGAATTATGTACCGGCCTAATGTCTAAATGAAATTTGCACACCACGAAACAGTTTTAACTCTGTTAATTAAAACAGAACTATTTTAATGGCTTGGACACAAAAGTTTCAAAGCGAGGAGCCAATCTAAACTCATTTGTGCGAATAATTATATTATCAGTTTTAAACTAAACTATTAATGTTTATGTATTTTTCCGGTTGAATAAAGTACATCAGTGGTATTTGAAATTTGTTGAATAACATTTCTCTTTATTAATTCAATGTTTTAACCTCTCGCTCCCAAAGCAGCCACATAAAATCATTGTTATTTTGTTATTTCACGGCAGCAAACAACAATATCACAAACATATATATTTTTTCGATAAATTAAAAAATATGAAAAAAATCTGGCAACAACAAACACGGTACAATTACTGATGTTTTGAGAGTAAATTGTTTTTTTTAATTCTTTTCAAGTTCGCGTTTGTTGAATACTTTGATTATTTAATTCTTTTTTCAGCGTTTACTTCGCTGCTGGCGATGTTTAAGTATTTCAAGCTAAAAATCTAAAAAAATAAATTCTTTCGAACGGTCTTCGCCGTCGTATTCGCTTAACTCAGTTTACATCTTTTATATTTTTTTTTCGTAACTAATTGTTACATGATACTTTAGAAACATAAAAAATGTTACGTGACGCAAACGATGTTATAAAAATGGCGAATAAAATAAAAAAGATACAAAATTATGAAATGAACTTGAGACGTTATTTTTCAATTTAGAGCAAGAGTTATTAAAATAACAACTAATTGCAATAAAAATTGTTTCTACACTTTAGATGGCGAAATATTGTAATAAATTGCTTAAAGCTTCAAATAAGAACACTTCTCTCACATTCATATGTTTATATGACGGTTTTAATAAAATCAGATTTTGCTGTAGTTCTAAGTCAAGAAGGTAAACCTGATATAAATGCAAGTATTGTATTCTCAATTTGGTTGTAGGTCGTAAAATTTTATTGCATATTATGAGCGATTAACGGGCACAATGGTTGGGTTTGAAAAGGTTGGGAAGCGGCGCGTGCCGTTTGCCGTACAATGCAAATATACAAAATGTACAATACAACCCTGCTTAAAATATTACCTGCTAGTGGTAAACTAGGATTTATAAGCCCCGCAAGATCTTTAACTTAAAGTACCATAAAATTTTACGACCTACAACCAAATTGAAAACACAGTACAGTGATCCCAGAACTCTAAAGTTTTATGATAGGCAATATCGTTATGAAGTTAAACAGCTTAACAAAGAAGCAAGTAATGGACGTACAATAAACAGACCTTTAAGGGTCGGTCTTTAGCCTGGGGGCTCTGGATTTAGAAAGAAGGCAGGTACCAGGTAGTTTCTTTTGGACGAAGTGCTCCTTTCTCACTAGGAGGTGTCAAATTCTAATTCCCTCGTTATTAGTATTGTCTATCATAAAACGTTAGAGTTCTAGGATCACTATACCCAAAGGTTTTTGTACTAATTAAGAAAGAAAACGCTCCGCTGTGATAACCTTTAAACTTTAAGTTTAACAAAAATTGATCATTTGCAAGGATATTAACAGTTTATGGAGGACAACGTCCAAGGGTGTAGGCGCGCAAGTCTCAAAGGATGTTAGGATGCTTGACAGAAAAAAATCTCTTTGGAGGAGATGATTCAAATTCAAAATTTTTTTGGTTTGTCAACATCAAATCTTTCAACCGAAGAAGATCGATGAATAGTGAAACAGTGAAAGAATTAGAGAAAAATGGACAATACATATCATAATTATAAAATAAAGCAAGAATCTAAAATCTGGTGGCCGTTTAAAATGAGTAAACCTAGAAAACATAACGAAACTCTAGTTAGTCTAGTTAGATCTTTAGTATAATGAAGAGACAGTTTCTCACTCTGCGTGACGAATATGGAGGCAAATAAAAAAAAACGGGTTCTTTATTACTGAAGGTAATTTCCTTTTTTAGGTTATGGCTGATTGACAAAAAAAAAACGACACAAAGTACGTTTTAAAATAATTACAGCCGACATACATATTCCCTATGTCGAGCTGTAGTTATTCTACCTAAAATTCTTACCATCTTAATTTCGGTTCCTTGCAATGACATGGATTTTTACTTTTAAAGGAAATTGGTCCTATTAGTCTTCTATCATTAATGGCTACTCACGTCCCAAATTTTTCCCGGTGTAAAGAGGACTCAATCTTCAAGTGTGTATATTTTTCCACTCCATGTCCCCATGTTTTGTTAATTCAAATAACCTGTCTTATAAAACCAAGCTTCATCAGTAAAAAAGATGTGTTTAGAGGGTTGCATCATCATTAAGCAATCTGTTTAAAATTCATTTACTAAATTGATGCCTTTGTGCCAAATCACCACCTAAAAGTTTCGGAACGGAAGTCACACCGTGAGGATATAAATATAAATATTTTTTTTTCTTGCGGCGCTACGTTTCCACCAAAGAATTCGCTGATTGAGATATATGACAGAGGAATGTTTTTATGGTTCCTTCCCCACAATTTCCTCAACTGCATCAACAACTTTTGGAGTACGTTTTGTTTACACAACCTTTTACTTGTTATGTTTCCAGTCTGTTGAAACAATTTCACAGTACTATCTAAACACCCACGAAATTTTTTATAATCAACGGCAACTTGTAAAAGTTTAAATTCTTGCAAACAATGTTGCATTGAATAAAACCTCTCATCGATGACCGTTGCGAAAATTACTTTCTATCATAAACCCATTCTGCTCATTTGAGTAAATACTTAAAAAAAAAGAAGAAAATTACGACACAGGACGAAAAACAATGGCACTGACGCAAACACAAAATTCGACACAAATTAAACACAAGATTCAATTCCTGCAGAGATAACAATTAATATTAGAACATTTTTGACAATCTTTTATGCAAATTTTTTTGTTAGGATGTATATCGACTGCTTAATATTCAAACTTCAACGTCACTCTTTTCAATATGGAAATCTTCACTGACCTCAGGTCTGACTCGATTCCTGTGTTTGTTATAATCGATTGTCTAAACATTCTGGTGAATCAATCAAAACCTTTAAACATCTTTTTCAATGCTTGTTTTTATCTAAACAATTCGATTAACCAATTTACGGGTATTCTTCAGGGCTCCATTCTGGGGTCATCGATTTTCTATATATTTATTGTTAATAATACCGGTGTTTGTTCAAACTGCTTTTTTACATCAGCAGAAAGCTTTTTGGAAAACATCATTCGTTTCTATTTTATTGGGGTGTTTCCAGACTTTTTGGACACACTGTATATTGTAGCACTACAGGCCATTTAGGCCCATGGCTTAGTTGCAGTATTCTATCTCACACTGTCCACTTCGTTACAACTCCTCTTAACAATTTGTCTCCATTGGTTTCTGTCATGTGACGCTTTCCTCCAGTCGATTACGCCCAGCATTCTTAGGTCTGCTGTTACCGCCTCCAGCCATTTCTTCTTCGGTCTTCGCCTCCTCTCCTTTCCTCCTTCTCCCTCCAGCAGCGCTCTTTTCGTATGTCTCTGCTCTGCCATTCTACCGACATGACCCAGCCACCTTATCCTTTGTGCTTTTGATATGCTGTACTATGCTGCTGTACCTGTAAAGTTCCTTTATTTCTCTATTTGTTTTTCTTCGCCATCTTCCGTCCTCGGTTCTCGTCGTGTTAGCATTCTCTGTAGTGGGCCCATTGCCTTGCTTCCTTTGCTCATTCCCTTGTCTATCTCCGGCTCTTCATCGTTATCATAGGACACTGTCACTCCTAGTGTTGTATCTTTTTGATTCTGTTCTGAAGTTTCTGTACGGTTTGTCAGTTGTTATTTCTTGCTTCATTACTAGGTACTTCGTTTTTTCTTCGTTTATCCTCAGTCCATAACCCCTCGCAGCCTTTTCCAGTTTGCCAAATGCTTTTTTTCTAATTCCTTTTTTGACTTTGTTATCAACGCGACGTCGTCTGTTGTTTTCGCTGGTATGGATTTCGCTCTCTGAAAACTGCTTCTAAATCTATGTTAAACAGCATTGTGGATATCGGGTCCCCCTGTCTGACTCCGATCTTTCCTCCAAAACTGTCAGATAGTCTTCCGTCTGCTGAGATTTTGTTCTGCGTATCTGTCAGCATCATTCTTGTCAAACCGATTAATTTGTTCGGAAACTTCAGTTTTTTCATAGCTTGGTAAAGCTTTTTTCTTACTATCGAGTCGTAAGCTTTCTTAAAATCTATGAACAAAATATGGAGACTTATATTTTGTTCGAAGCTTTGCTTCTGTAGCATCCTCAACGTGAAGATCTGATCTGTTGTTGATCTACCCTTCCTGAATCCTCCTTGGTACTGGCCAATTAGGGTATCGTGAAAGAGGGTTAGTCTCTTTCTAATTATTCTTGTCAGCACTTTGTAGGTGACGTCGAGCAGCGGTATCCCTCTGTAATTTTCACAGTTCGTTCTATCCCCTTTTTTCGGATTGAACATATTATAGCGTTTGTCCACTGCTGTGGCATTCGTTCTTCTTGCCAAATTCGCTTAATCAGTGCGCTCACCCTGCTTTATAGCCTTCTCCTACATATTTCAATATTTCTGGCGGGTATCTCGTCGTTTTCTGTTGGGTCTCTCTAGCTTTCCTGGTAGAAGTTCCCTATTTCTTTATTTTTGTAACTTTCCTCTATTGTTCTTAACTTACTTCTTCGTTAATTGTTCTCTTTTTTCCTGCCTGCATACTCGTTTCGCTATTTTCCTTGCTGCCTCGTATATTTTTTATTCTCTTCTGTCTGTCTATTTAGTAGCATTAATCTTGTCTGGTACCGTTGTTCTAGAACCCTTTTTCGGCGAACCAGTCCTCGTTTCCCTTGGATCTTCTTGGTCCTACATTTTCCCATTTTCCTGCAAACTTTCCTTCATAACTTTTTCTAACCGGTTTCAAGAGTTTATTAAACTTTATGAAGTCGTAAAAAAACTAAGTAATAAGTGAGATAAATTTAATAAACAATGTAATCGCAGCAACCAACTAATATTTATCAATGTTAATCTTGGGTGTTAATGAAGCTGTACAATTTATAGTGCAGTATAGTGTACATTAAAAGTACAATTTCAAATTTAATATAACTTACTTGTGCAGCCTTTTATTTTAAATTGAGACAAAGACACAGTTACTAATTGATCGAAGCAACATTTATGACTTGGTTAGAAAAACAAATGAGTCCATTTTTGTTTGTTGTACTTTGTTTATTTCGTCGAAAACAGAACACGCACACAGTCATTCTCAGAATATAATTCAGAAAGAAAGTAAACACAATTTGTTTAATCCATATATTCAATTAGCAACCTCTGTGTTTTGATTGGGACGCGATTGATTGCCTGTTAAGTAGTGAAAACTGAAGCCGACAATACTTTACACCTGTGTAATTAAACGTCAGATACCTCAACCTGCTTCGTTCGGTGCTCACAAAACTAAAAATAATTTAAAATGTTGGTGTTTTCAACACGGCAGACATTGTATATTGTTTTAAACAAATTAAATGTCAGACACACTTGTTTGATTTAAAAGCAGTTCCGCTCATCTGAAAAACTAGAAAATAAATAAAGATGTTCATTGACTGTCAATCCGCGAGTCGGTGTTACAACGGATGTAATTTAACACTGGAAGGGATCCGCGGCCAAATAACTTTGAATGATTCATTCTATTGCGTTGGTAGCACTTTTTAATTTAGATTTCGTGGAAAATGATGGAAAGTGGCGTCAATATTGCTGTCAAGGTGAAGTTACCACAACATATTATTGCATATTATAATAATCTGGAATGTTTCTCGCTGGAGGAAGTTAAAATTTATTTAATAAATTAAGAAAATGTATGTGAATGCATCACTAGGATTTAGTTAGGATATACAATGATCGGGAGTAAATGTAAATAGATAAATATAGAATGTTTGATCAGAAGTGATTTATTTTGTTTATAAGGTAAATAAAAAAGATAAAATTTTAGATTTAAAAGCAATCTCCGAAAATTTTATTTTTAATAAATTAGAACAAGCAAACAAATGTGTTTGCTTTCGGCCGGATAAAGTTTGTTTAAATAGACGTAAACATTAATAAACAAATTGCCTTAATTATAATATATCGCCGTTTTATTATTATTGTTAGTAACCTACTTAATTTGCGAATTTCCCCTTTCAACTTTGTGATAAGTTTAAAAACATAATATCAAAAAAATATGTGAATCTTCTTTATCATGTGGGTGTTTCTATTTGTGAGTCAGTTAGAGTTCTTCCATTTTTAAACCGAGCAAATCGTTAAAGAAAAATAATAAAGGTAGAGAAGCGAACAGTTTGTTAAATTGAACTGCAAATAGTGCATCTGTCTATGACGGGAAATGGTGGAATGTATGTGTGCAGTAAGTTTTTCTGTTCGGAGCAAATGGTGAATACAAACTATAAAAATGTCAATTTGAAAAAACTTGTACGACATGCATTGCAAGTGCAAACGGTCTGTTGGTGTCAAGATTGAGAGAAGTTGCAGGAAGGATGTTCAGCAAAGTACAATAAATCTAATTTGCACGGGACAGGAAAATGTGTTGTCAATATAAATGAAGTGTAAGAGAATTTTAAAAACGCAACAGAAAAACTACCTCTTCCACCCCAAACATGTGGCTCATAAATTATGTTCTGAAAGGTCCTTGACTCGGGGGTGATTTTTACGAGTCCGACAGGCGAGACAGGGACAGTGTGGGCTTGGCAGCTGAAACCGACGGGCTGTCCAAGGTACGAGTACGAGAGTGACGGCAGGTGAATAATCGTGGCCCGGAAGTGGTGTAGTGAATTAGGCTAGTGATAGCCGGTAATAGAGATACAGTTACCAGGTGTGTCGGTAACTGGGTGATAGCAGGTTGGGCAACCTGGGCCATAGATCAGTACCTCAATGCGTAAAACCTCGAGCAGATACCATGGTATAATTCCTGAGCACCGGATGTCCGGGTGAGGCATCTTTGGCTCATGACACGGCACGGCCGTTGACTGGGCGCGTCGGTAGAGACGGCCGGTGGTGACAACCAAATGTAACAGATCATACGTTGCGGATTGTAAGGTTATGAGGTCAGCCCGGTCCCCAGGTACTGAGGGGACAGTGTAACGTATGGAAGGGAGCTATCGCGCTCTCACGCTGGCATTGGCGGCCTTCTTCTGTGGAGGCTGCGGGCGGGCTGTGCACCCCAAACTGCACACGGGGCTATTACAGGTGCTACTAGAACATCCAACGCAATCCCGGAACGTAGCGCTCTGAAGACGACGCCAGTGGTTCGAGCCCCTCATCATGTTAGAAGCTAGGGGGAGGAATCCCCCGGGTGAGTCACTGTATGGCCTTGATTCGCGACAGATGTGTCAGGTGTTTATCATTTACATGTTTGTACCGTCCCATTGAGCAAACCCGAGTCCGGACCTGTGCGTCCGATTGTAGATTATCGTATGACTGTAGCTGAGATTGTCTAATTTAATGTGTATCGATGAGTCTGATCGATTAATTATCAAATATTGAGGGATAACGCCCTTGGTCAAAAACCAAGTCTTACAGAAGAAAACATGTAAATTTATTTTAATACAAAATCTGAAAGAACACGAGAGAAACAAATGACATTAAATAATGCAAATAATTTTCTAAGCATTAAGTCACTCAGTAGTCAGTTTACAGTAATATGTACATAATATGTAGTCTTAATTTGGGACATTTTACAATAGACGTAAAGAAAATTAGACAAGTTGTTTTATCTCCAAAATGTTAAATTAAAATTGAGTTAGTTGTTTTAATTACCATTAGATGCCTTTTCAGCATATGATTGGTACGTGACCTTGAAGCTTCACTTCTTGTCCATTTCACTGTGAATACTGAAATTCAGTCATTCAAATGGCAAAGCACAGGTCCCGACTCGGGTAAGCTCATTTGGGAAGGAACAAAGATGCCGAATACCTGAAAACTGACAGCGTACGAATATTGAAACGTTTTTCGTGTTCATTTGGGAAAAGTCATTAATTAATTGTAAATTTTGAGGTTATCTTTGACAGATGTCAAGTTAGGTCAGGTCAGGTCAGTAGATTTGAGCGCACAACACACACAACATAAAACAACTTTGTTATGATAACGATTAGTACCGAGTGACTATAAATGATTGAAAGAAAATAGTGGATTGGCAACACTGATGCAGTTGGTAGTGCAAGTCTTGTCGTGCATTATCTGTCAGTCATTTCTATTTAGGTTAGGTTAAGTCACGAAGTACATTGTCGATTTAGATTTTTTTGACGTTTGTTTCAATTTTAAAAATTACGTGTGTCATGCCAACGATGTCGCCAACTAAAGATTTCAAATGTGTTACCAACATAACAAAATAATTTTCAATCATTTATAGTCACTCGGTATATCTAAAAGTAACAAGCATAAATTACTCATTATGTGATTAAAAATGGCTTGAACAAGTTAAAATTCTTGCATTAACCCTGCGTTACACTGAGAGACATAACCAAATTTTGGCATATTTTTACGTGGTCTGGGTCTCACAGACCCAACCTGTGTGATGGAGGGTTTTAAAGTAATTGGATATTTCACTACACTCTATAAGTTTTTTCACAAAGTTACTTTAGAAAGCGGAACTTTGTAATTCATAGGAAGAAAATTATTAATTTCCGTAGCTCTCAGCTGAAAAGAGAATTTATTTCAATGAAAAGATTGTTTTACCTGCTGAACACCGATTTTCATTATTCGCTGCACTATACAATGCATGCAACATGTTGCACATTTCTGAAAGGAAATTTAAGCGATAAAAGGAAAATATTTTTCAGTAGCAGGAAGGGTTGCAATTCACTTTAAAGTAATTATTTCTGTTTGCAGTTTGCCGTAATTGAAATTTTAATAAGGATTGCGGTAATAACCAAAGAAAATTATTATCAAACAGGAAGTATGGCGGAAGAGACAGCAAGAAATTCCATGTATAAGTAAATATTCTAATTTAATTCTGCGTATTAAATCTGTCTTAATTACATAAAGGCTATTATTTAATTAAGAGAGAGTTCAAGTCTCCCCCAAAGAAGCTTGCACAAGCGAGTTTAATTTCACTGTGATTTTTGATGCTGAAAATGCAAATGTATCAAGGGTTTATTTCAGGGGTCGTGTTTGTTTACAAAGCGATTCGTCAAAGCTTTTTCATATTGTAATTCAGTCTAGAATCTTGTTACATGAAATACACTTTAACAACGTTACATGTAAATTTAAAATCACGGCTTCTAATTAAACATAATTAACCAAAATCGGTACACATAATTTAGGACTTTATCGGCTCAATATTTGAGAATTAATCTCAGCTGCAGATGTACGATAATCTACAATCGGACTTACCTCCACCTCATTGAGTCATTCAAACGGTAAAGCCCAGGTCTGGACTCGGGTTTGCTCAATGGGGACGGTACAAACATGTAAACGATAAACATCTGACACATCTGTCACAAATCAAGGACATACAGTGACTCACCCGGGGGATTCCTCCCCCTAGCCCTATCATGACGAGGGGCTCCAACCACGGGCATCGTCTTCAGAGCGCTACATTCCGGGGTTGCGTTGGATGGTCTGGTAGTACCTGTAACAGCCCCGTGTGCAGTTTGGGATGCACGGCTCGCCCGCGATCTTCACAGAAGAAGACCGCCACTGCCAGCGTGTGAGCCTACAGCCCACTGGGTGATAGCAGGTCGTCCAAACCGAAACACTTGGTAACTGTATCTTTATCACCGGATAATCACAAAAATAATTCACTCCCGGGTCACAGATTATTCACCTGCCGTAAAATCACCCCCAAGTCAAGGACCTTTCAGAACATAATTTATGAGCCACATGTTTGGGTGGAAGAGGTAGTTTTTCCGTTGCGTTTTTAAAATTCGCTTACACGAGTGTTCAGTTTTAAAGTTCATCAAGTAGCCTTTGAATTTTTCACAATATTGTGAAGTACGAGTATGTCTTAGATCTTAGAAGATCAATGACAAAAATTAGGTTAGGACTATGTTAAGAAGTGACATTTACATTTTTGATTAAATTTATTTCATATGTAATGTGAATGTGAGTGCCAGGTTATCAAGAAAGTTTATAATTAGAGCAGGACATGTCTGGCTACATGTTTGGTAACATTGAATCTATACTTGGGCCAACCAACAGATATAGTAATTAAAAAAAGGGGATGTGGTCTAGTTGCGTAGAACGATATACGCCAAACCCTGTTTCACAATCAAGCAGGTTCTTTCTAACAAATAGACAACCAAAAGTCTTGAAAAAAAACTATCTTGTAATACAAATCGAAAAATACCAAGGAAAACAAACAAACATAAACACGTGGTCAAACTCCCGAAGCGAGGTTAAAACGAATGAGATGCCGGATGCCGTCCAGTAATTTTTGTGGGTGTACATCAGGCTTTCGAAAATCTGCGCACGTTTTGAATAAGCCAATTGGAAGCTGCTATTTAAAATACGCGGGCACAAGGGGGCGGTTTTATTACTATATCTGTTGGTTGGCTCAAGTATAGTATTCTCAATTTGGTTGTAGGTCGTAAAATTTTATGGTACTTTAAGATCTTGAGCTTATAAATCCTAGTTTACCACTAGCAGGTAATATTTTAAGCAGGGTTGTATTGTACATTTTGTATACTTGCATTGTACGGCAAATGGCACGCGCCGCTTCCCAACCTTTTTAACCCTTTAAATCCAACCATTGTGTCCGTTAATCGCTCATAATATGTAATCAAATTTTAGGGCTTACAACCAAATTGAGAATACTATACAAAACCTCTTAATTTGGCCAAAGTCGCAGCGACGTGTAATCTATAAAATCTTAGGTTAGATGTATTTTTTTTTGTTGAAAGCATTAAATGCCCACCAAGACAATTTTAAAATCATAGAAGATGTTCAAAATGTTGACCACCTTCATCGATACGTTTTAAAACTACGGTGAACATTGTTTTATGTTGAATTCTTTGCAGTAAGTCAACCAAATTTGCGACAAGTCTTTGAAAAACACAATTTTTTAGGTTCTTGTGAAAGCAGTTGTTTTATTATAATTTCACAGAAAACGAAACTCAACTCAAAAAAAAGACGTTACACTCGCAAAACACAACTGACATCTGTCAAAGGAGGCATCATCCCTTTTTCGCTATATCTTTTTTCATCAAAAAGTCATAGCCAGCTTGATGAACTTCTCATTTGAACACCCATTATAATGATAAAGAACAATTATTTTTTTGTAATTTTCCCTAGATGCAATTTTTGTGATTTTCTAATAGAATCTGTCAATTTGTTCATAAAATTTTAGCCAAGATCAATATTCACTAATGGGATATTTCTTTTAACAATCAAAGTTACAAAAATTGAATTATGTAGTTTGTTAAATAATGGGGTTTTTGCATTGCAAAACATACCAATGCAATCATTTATGGCAAAATAGTATAATTTATCAACACAAGGATCATTTACCGTCTTGGAGCCTCTTATTTATAAATGTGAACCGGAGCAGCCCGATTACAGAGTACTACTACCTGTTCCTGACAAATCCCATTGTCGCATAATTTACGACCGTCCAACTAGGGACGGACAGTTTTTGATTTTATAATACAAGGGTGGGTCTAACTCCAAATGTAATTAATATTTTTTAATTAATTATATTATTTAATTAATGTTAATAATATTTATTGAGGGTGAATACATCATACTCGTACATCCTGAGGCTGAAATGCGATCTGTTTTTCTAATTTAGAGCTTTATTTACTAATAAAATAATACAAAAAATTGCTCTAAATGATTAACCAATTATGTGTATTTACCAAATATTTTTGCAGAATTTATTTTTTAATTCTGATAAGTTGAACTTAAATTAGTACGTTTGACCTGCTTTCATTTATCGTGTTTCTAATACTGCAACATGATGATGTGAGCCTCACGCGACAAGCTACACCTAATTCTTTATTCGATATTGACGTGACGGAATTTTCAAACAAGCTTTACTTTTGCTGGTTGTCTTTCTGTGATTCCTGCTCTAATGAGAAAAACGGAGTTATTCGAAGAACAATTCCAGAAGCATTAGTTATTAAAATTTAATAAAGCTTCAGCCTCAGCACTATTCTCCTGTGACAGATGACAATCAAGTTCTGACATTTATTAGCAAATGAAAAATAAAACTACGAGTAAGAAGCTCCAATTAAATTATGTTTGATGACTGCCAGATCGACCTAAATGTTTTCCACAGAAGCTCTGAATTTCTGGAATTTTCACACAAACAAGTATCAGAAAATTAGTTTGTAAAATAAGAACACTACAGCCACATCTGAAACTGGGAGAGGTGTAATTTTCATTAAGGATTCGACTAAGATCAGTTGGAAGGAGCAGACCTCTACAAACACTTATCCAAATCATTGCTTTGTTCCAATCTATTGTAAATACCCTCCTGGAACTAAACTTGCACTGGTTGAGTACTCACATTCCAAAGTGAAAATTATCAAGGATTAACAAATGTTATGCCACACAAAAATATTTTTAAATCAATATTTTCCAAAGTGATGACATCAGTGTCGATTTTTTTGAAGGTAGTGCGAGAATAATTATCTTCAGAGAGAATTTGTTTGAATGTAATGTCTTGTTTGGCTTTAATCTGTTGTGTTAATTCAGCTCTTTATTACTGTGGTATTTGCTTTATTTATGATTTGTCAACACAGGAATATGGGTGTAAGTTGACTTTTCTTGTCTTTTATATGACTTACAAAGGCAGTTAATGTTTTAATAACGTTGTTTTGACTTCTCTTAGTTACACTTCACTTGGAAATTTCGATAATATTTTTATTTATTTGTCAACTAATTTCGATAAGTTTACATTGTAGAACTTCTATATAATTTTACTGTACCATAAAGTAATCACTTAATGAGATAAGAAGAACTGAAAATTTGATCTTGAATTATGTCAAAGAACGTTAAAAATACATTGCAAATATTCAAATTAGTTTTCGTAAGTATATAAAAAAAATTATGGAAAACTACCTCTCATGATAACTTATTTCATTAAAAAAAAAAAAAAAGATTATAGATTATACTATTATTTATCCGTTATACAGGCTGTCCCAAAAGTACCGCCTTTCCTTGAAGGTACGTCATTTAGGGATGTAGTAGAGTGCTGGAAAAATATGTTTTTTAAATCCTGAGCCTCTATTTAGGAAATACACGCAATTTTAAAATATAAAAAAGGCAACGCTGTAACCTGAGAATTACCTCTACCTAGAAATATGTAATAGCATTGTATTATTAGGCAACCATTTTGATGAGCTTGAGAGGTAACACAACAACCAAACACTTCAACAAAAATTATTTTATTAAAATAAATCTTCAAAATTTTGTCCATTTGCGTCTGAACATGCGTTGGCTCTTTTAACGATGTTGCCGTGAACGCACTCAAGCATTTCAGGAGTCACCGTAGAAGTAGATATTGAATATTTTTCATTACTCCATAACACTTCTAGATGAGCACCTTCAAGGAGAGGCGGTTCTTTCGGAACACCCTGTACCGGGCGGGGCATCGTATACGCGCACGCGAGAAATCGCGACTTCTAATTAAATAAAATTGTCGAAATTTTTCAGACTTACCTGGCTATTGGTAAGGTACATTTCATAATTTTTTGATAATTTTTCACTTACAAACAAAGCCAAAAAAAATTAAAATGTAAATTTCAACCAAAAAGTCAAATTCTGATTTTTATACTAACCTACCCAGATTCACTTCCTATAATTATTTACGAAATCTACGGAAAAAAATACCAATTAGATTTTGAATTAAACGCAGTTTTACATTTCAACTTTCAAAATCATTTTTATTTATGACCTGCTACTTGTGCTGTCGTAAATTTAGGTGACAATGGAAACTGTCAATTTTATGGAAAAAAGGTTTAAAACGGTCGGCTATACCTTTGTTGGGAAATTATACCATTGTGCCGTAAATCACCCGTCTGGTTTACGTTTAAATAAAAAAGCGAATTATTTAGCTAACCAAGTCAAAATTTGTAATTGTGCCACCAGGATTTGATGGGCTAGCAGATACAGATTCATTTAGTGTAAAAACTTTATAGGTAAATTAACAATTAATTTCAGAAAACTAATAAAACTGTTACGGCCTTATTTATTAACAAAAAATTTTTTTTTAATTCTCAAATATACCTTATCAATAATTAGTCAGGTGTAAGACTTGATTTTTGCCCAAAGGCGTTATCCCTCAATATTTGATAATTAATCGATCAGACTCATCGGTACACATTAAATTAGACAATCTCAGCTACAGTCATACGATAATCTACAATCGGACTCACCTCCACCTCATTCAGTCATTCAAAGTGTACAGCACAGGTCCGGACTCGGGTTTGCTCATTGGGACGGTACAAACATGTAAATGATAAACACCTGACACATCTGTCGCGAATCAAGGTCATACAGTGACACACCCGGGGGATTCCTCCCCCTAGCTTCTATCATGATGAGGGGCTCGAACCACGGGCGTCGTCTTCAGAGCGCTACGTTCCGGGATTGCGTTGGATGGTCTGGTAGTACCTGTAATAGCCCCGTGTGCAGTTTGGGATGCACGGCCCGCCCGCGGTCTCCACAGAAGAAGACCGCCACGGCCAGCGTGTGAGCCTACAACCCACTTCCATACGATACTGTGCTCCCTCAGTACAGGAGAGCCGGGGTTACCTCCCAACCGTTCATCAAGCACGTATGATCTGTTACATTTGGTTGTCACCACTGGCCGTCTCGACAAGACGCGCCCAGTCAACGGCCGAGCCGTGTCATGAGCCAAAGATGCCTCACCCGGACATCCGGTGCTCAGGAATTATACCATGGTATCTGCCAGAGGTTTTAACACATTGTTGGTACTGATATCGTAGCCCAGATTGCCCACACCTGCTATCACCCAGTTACCAGCACACCTGGTAACTGTATCTCTATCACCGGACAATCACAAGCCTAATTCACTGCACCACTCCCGGGTCACAGATGATTCACCTGCCGTCACTCTCGTACCCGCATCCCAGCCAGCTCCGTACCGTTCCAGCTGCCAAGAGTCACTGTCCCCGTCTCGCCTGTGGGACTCGTAAAAATCACCCCCGAGTCAAGGACCTTTCAGAACATAATTTATGAGCCACATGTTTGGGTGGAAGAGGTAGTTTTTCTGTTGCGTTTTTAAAATTCTCTTACAGTTATGTGTTTCAATGTTCAAACATTGTTTTCAAAAACGATCTCGAGAATATTCTGCATTCTTCTTTCTAATTGTTTTAGTTCTAGTAGAATTCGATTAGGTTCTTCAGGAATATAATATTTTCTTTCAAGGAACAGTCTGTCTGTATCAGGTATGAATGAATCTTTCCATTCCTTCTCTTTTGAAACTGTGCTGAGCTCTCTGTAGGAGTAATCTTAAAATATCCTTGAAGACGCAGAAAGTGAAGAGGAAGTGCGGACATTGATATGAAATATGTTTCTTGTAGTTAGTCGGTGTACGAGTATATTTCAGAAAAGGCAGAAGAAGTTTGGTGTTCTTGATCTCTTGAAAATCAAATGGAAGCGGTCAGAATCAAAACTAGTGTTATTCGATGACTGTTTCGTTTCTTCTTTATTTTCATAATAGTACGTTCCAGGAAAATACAATATACTTTGACCAGCGACGGATTGGGAGATTTTAAATTGTATTAAATTACTGCTTGAAGGATATATTTCAAATTTGACGTGCGCTAGGTACTACGTCCTCTACGTAGAATTTAGTGGATTTTATGTCAACCAATCTCTCGCTGGACAAACTTTATCAAATTATGATTCTGCTGCAACCCACAAATATCTTACTTATGGAAAAGGTGTATCCATTACTTTTGACTTTCAAAATGACGAGATGATTTTTTTATTATGGTGTAAAGTAAAAGCAGACACCTTTATACATATACTCGTAGTTTACACTGTTTTGATTCGAAAAGAGTGTGAATGAAATTGGATGTGATGAAAGTATACCATGAAGCGTGAATAAAGAATTAGCCTAAAGTTATTTATCCAATATTCAATAGTAATATCGTGTTTTACTAGTTAGTTTTAATTAAGTAAACTGGGCTATACTATACATAACCCATCGGGAGCAGATTTTCATTAATAATGTTATTACACATTTAAAAATTTTGGAATATTGGATAAAACGTGGGTTATTAAGTACTACCCACTTGAGGTTAGAAATACCTCTCGTGGGTAATATCTTAAATAACCCACTTATACCATAATGTTTGTTACTTTGTTCAAATAAAATAAGTAAAAAAACAAGATCCGTTGCTCAAAATGCAATAAACATACTTACAATGACGATAATAGTATATTATGTTATGAGGAGCAAAAATGAAGTTTTATGTGCTGCGGCTGGTAGATTGGCTGCCGAACGCAGTGAGGCAGACAAACTAGCCAAAGCACATAAAACCATTTTTGCTCCGAATAAGATATACTATTTTTTCTTCAAACCTTCATAACAAATTATTTAAGACATGTTAAGAAACCAGGTAGGAATTTCAAATTATTTAGCTAGTTTACTTTACTGCCGCTCATCAGCGGAGATAATAACTTTATCTGCCGCTCGTCAGCTCGTTAGATGCCATGACAATGAAGTGACACTTTAGCATTATCAATGCAGCAGGATAATGTCATAATTTACGGACGTTTGAAGAAAAAAAGTGTTATACAGGTGTCCCAGAGTTGCGAAAAAGCTCCAAACTTGTTTGTTATTAAAGATATACAGTGTGGAAACTTTAAGTGGAATAAAATTCATAACTAAGGTATAGGTGATTTTTGTAAAACATCCCGAAGCAGGTCGATTTTTGTTTTCCCTTGCCCACAATTTGGCGCATATGGATAGTAACATGCATCCCCACGGTGGAAATATTACAAAACGTAAGGGATGCAGGTTAGTATGGATTTCCAAATTGCCAACAAACAAACCGTGCCCATTTTGAACATTTGTTGCATTAAAATAATAGTTTTCAACTTATAAAATTGGTTTTTATTTTTTAGCACCTAGGCCTTGAAAATATTCAGAAAACAAATAGTGCATTGTATTCTTTGCGAAGTCTGCTTTCAAACGAGGTGTCACTTAGCATACCCTTCCATTTGAAAAAAATAAGAGTTAGGGGTGGTTGCTCACTTCTGGGAGGAAATATGCAAAAACCATATACGCCGAAATGTGGGCAAGGAAAAACAAATATGTATCGACCTCTCCAAGTTATGAATTTTATTCTAGTCAAAGTTTCCACACTGTATACAGTATGATGATAAAGTAAAGAACAAAATTTATAATTGCATTATTTAATGTTTTCAAGCAAAACGCTCGGACAGATCAATTTTATTTTTTATTCACAATCGATTAGTAACGTACAGCTTTTCTAACCTCTTAAAGGTTAGAAAGTGAGCGATTACTCGTGTACACATCAACCGGTCAGTAATGATGAAAAGAGGAGTCAGTAATGAGTCGTAAGCGGTCAGTAATGAAACCCATAACTGACCTGTGGTGGCGCTACTGTAGCATCAATCGCGAAAATCTCTGTACGTTTTTCTGATATCGTAATTTGCTTTTCTCAGGTAACGGATTGAGTGTTAATTTGTGCGCGGAGTCCCGCAATTCTGGGGAGGGTACACTCTATTTCACTATCGCACATTTTGTTTGTTAAAAAGTGTGCAAATGTCAATTTGGTTTGACTTTTGTGAACTAAAATTTAATACAATCTCAATCGTGCGCGCCTACTAAGTTTTAATATTTTGCCAAAATAAACGATAATATTACGGAGGTTGGTTTTTATTTTTTTTTTATTATTACAATGTAGCTTGTTTTATTAAATGATTTGGATTGTGAATAAAATAGTATACAAACTTCGGCGAAAGTCCATTCCTGTGTCTCGAGAACTAGTTCACCTCGAGGGCAAGCCTCTCGGTAAACTGTTGTTTTCTCGACAGGAATGGAACACTTTCTTCCCCGGTATGTAATATACTATTAATTAGCCACCTTATGACATAAGAATTTTACTTATGACGGCATGTATTTTTTCACAATGACGTCATCATTGGTTTTTTTAAATGACAACCCCTACTTTTTTCTTCTCCTTTTGATAGACCTTCCTACTACCTAAACGATGAATAAAAAAATTGTTACCTTACATAACAATTTTTTTGAGAAAATGACAAATTTTACTTAAAAAAATGTAATTTAATGTTTAACGTAAAATTGTTTTTCAATGGGGTTATTTAAAATCGAGGGTTTATTTTAATAGACCTTCCCAGTTTGATTTCATTTTTGGATTCTATGTTAAACTATGAATCAAATCTATAGAGGTCGTTTTTACTAATTTGCCATCGTTTTTGATCTATGGCGCTTTTTTTACCAGGGGTCCGTTCGAAAATTCGTACTTTCCAAATCGTTGCAGATAAATTAAAGTGAGTGTTTGATTCCCTGCTCAGTCGCATATGCCTACTGCGATTTTTTAAACACAACAAACTAAAAATGTAAAAAATTCATTTTTTTTCAAATGGCACCCCGTATTTATTATTACACTGGTTGAAAGTTTTTTTGACAAGCTCTCCATAGGGTTTGTATAGGTGAATGTGAAAATCTAGGGTGCTATCCTAAAATCATTAAATTTGCAGCAACTTTTCGACTAAAGACAATTTAGATCAAATTTTTAACAACAAAATTAAATTTTTTCGTTGGATCAGACGAGTGATTTAGTTAATTGTTTGTGTAGACACCTATTTTTTTAATGTTTAACAATCTAACAATAATCGCACTGAATTTTCAATAAAAGAAACATGTGCTAAAATTAATTTTTTTAAATTTCATTAAAAAAAGTTTACTATTTTTCATTGATTTATCAAAATGAAAATTGAAATAACGGTTAGAACAATTAGTAACATTAAACCCACCTTTCTTTAGTCCACTAGTAATTTCAGGATCTTCATCTGAATCACTCATTTTGACTTTTATTGAGACTGACATAAAACTGACAAATTAATTTTACAACAATAAACATATAATGTTTCCTTAGTTACCACAACCGGCTACCGCACTTGACCAAAATGGAAGCACAAATTACAGTAAATTAGGTTTTGATTTATGAAATTAAAAAAAATTTTATAGATAACTCGTGTTAGCGTGCTTTTTTTTCATGCGTGTGGATTATTTAACTCGTCTACGACTCGTTTAATAAACTTCCACACTTATGAAAAAAAGTTGCACTTCTAACACTCGTTGTCTAAATAACTAATAGACAACTCGTGTTAGCGTGCTTTTTTTTCATGCGTGTGGATTATTTAACTCGTCTACGACTCGTTTAAAAAACTTCCACACTTATGAAAAAAAGTTGCACTTCTAACACTCGTTGCCTAAATAACTATTTTTAACTTGAGGTAATTTTATTATTACTAATAGAATCTTTACTGTCTAACATATCTGCATTTTAAATTTCAAAAAATTCGTTGGTTCAATTAGTTTGCAGACAGAAACCATAAAATAAGCTTTTCAAACAACGAGCTTTGCACTTTAATTAACATAGTGTGTGTTATACAAGATCTTAATTAGTACTTGGCTGTGGAATTTAATACCTTACGTTATGATAATTTTCTCTTAATACGTATTTGGGGTGCTAATTAGTTAATGTTTAATACACTATTTCTTAAAGAAACATATTATACAGTCGACTCTATTTTATCACAAAATACCTCAACTATCCAAATATACACCTGGATTGACTCCAAAGATTTAGCAATAACTATCGAATTGAACTAATTCTCCCACAACAACTGTGGACTTAAAGAACCAAACCATTTCTAACAGAAATATGACTTCAACACTTCGCATAGCCCGATTTGTCAATGCTATGTATCAACAGAATTTAAAGTTCATTTTGTGCTTTAATTGTTGCCGACAATATTTTTAGCTCCGAGCAAGAGTAAAGACCAAGTCAGTAGAATTATAGCATATAATTTTAATTTTAAAATTAATGTGCATGATAATATTGGGTGATTCAAAATGATAAGTATGGCAACTATGTACGAAAATTTATGTGGTAACTGTAAACTTGACATGTATAACATTTCATAGCGTGCATTTGATTTTTTCTATACCATTGCACATTGATTTGACAATTTTCAAAATTGCGCGACTATGAACCGTCAAAGAAATGTCAACTTTATCCTACCCACCCAATTGCCACATAAATTTTCGTACATACAACGTAACATTTTATCTGCCCCGCCAATCAAATAGCTTGTTAAGACGATCTGATTGAGACAGTAAAAATTTCTGACATTCGAATTGTCTTAATGACATTTTATTTTTTAGAACCTAAAACAATAATTGTGGACTTGACAGCAAAATTCTAACCTTAAGGCGAGGTTGTACCTAGAAAAATCCGGCTGTTTTAGGCACTTCCAAAATACCGCCTAGTGGCCTTATTATTCCACCTACAGCAGCAAATTTTTTTGTGGACACAGACAAAAGTTTAAAAGAGGTACCGACGGTGTTTTTTTTGCGCTTTGAAATTAGTTTATTTGAAAAAAAAAATACAAAGTTGGTGAAAAATTGTCACTTTCACGGTATAATATTGTTGATTTCTGATGCTTTTTTTCAAATAATAACACCGTCGGTACCATCTCTCATCTTTTACGAAGATATCTATGTATCATTTTTGTCAAATGATGAGCAAATAAAGTAATGAGACGGAATTTTGCAACACTCTGCAGCCCGAAATTGCACGCTCAAACTTTGCTTACCCTCACTCGGGCTAGGTGAAGGGGCGACGCAAGAGGGGCCTCACGCCGTCGTGTACTCGCAAAGATCTCTTGTGAATCGTAGTCTCGATCGTAGTGGAATAAATGGTTTTTCCCGCGTTTTCGCCTAACCAATAAATTAATATAAAAATGGGCCGTTTAAGACTCTCAAAAAAGAGACTTTCGAAACGAAATCGTGCTAAACGAGCAAGCCAATACAGGTAAAAATATTCACCAACATATCATTAATAATAGTTATTATACATAATATACAGGTGTCCCAAAATTGGCGTACAAACTACTTACTACCTTATCGAGTATGTACATGAAAAAAATATGGAAAAAATGTTTCCGACAAAAAAATTAATTATTTTTATTATTACTATTAACGGTAATACAATGTAAACAAAGATATATTCGTACATCATTACCTTGCAATGTTACCGTAGTGGATTTAAAATATTTTTTTCGATTTCCAAAGCTTCTAAATTCTCTATTATGCAGGATTAAATATTGGTAGTGAGTGATCTTGTACTTTGTGATAATATGTACGATTAGAGGTAACTGTCATTACAATTTCATACATATATTTCAAAAGAATTGACAAGTGCCACTTTCAAAGACCGCCAAATCAGCAAATAAGTTCAATAGAATTTTTCTGACGTTTACGGTAATCTTTTCTACACCGTAGTGCACCGTTAGTACGCCATTTTTGGGACCCCTGTATTAATAAACGTTAATTGAAACAAAATAATTTTTGTTTAATTTGTCTAATTGCATATTAGATCTCAAAGCCGTAAAAATAATAATGAGACTCAAGGAGAGCTTTCAAGTTTTACAAATTGTGATGAGTAAGTTTTCTATTTGTCTTTATACACATGGACAAGTCTTATTACTTTAGCAACAACTCCGAGAGCAATAGCACTCAAAGCAGATATGATTTCATGGAGACATCTTTTCAAGACAATAGTAGTGATTCTCAATCTAAAAAAGAAGAAGTTGAAAGTATTACTTCTCAAAATAGGTATGATGGAAAAGTTATTATAAACATTTAAATAACAATTTGGCTCTCCTTAGTAATGATAATGAACTATTAGATTTGCCATATGATACAGAAATAGTAGAATCGGATCATGCTGTTTCTGCTACAATTGAAGGCAGAAGGATTTTCGACGTTGCGTTCCTTGTGGAACAATTAAAAACATTTGGACACCATTCAGAAGGTTTATTTGGTTGTAGTGGAAACAACATGAGTTTTCAAAAAGAAATTAGACGAGGAAGTTGTTTTGAGTTGGTGTTCAAATGTGATATGTGCCACAAGGTAGAAAAACTTTTTTCTGAGCCTAAAGACGAATCTTATATGGATGTCAACACAGCCACTGTGAGTTACCTGTTGTAAAATTTGTTAGTGTGCTTATTCATTTCAATATCGTCTCAAGGTACTAGGAAACACTTGTACCGGACAAAGCTTTTCCCAAATGGAAGAGCGCTATGCCGTGTTGAATATGCCTTCTATGTCTTCAAAAACGTATTTTAAAATAGAAGAACGTCTCCAGAAGGTAATTGGTGAGAGAGCTCTAGAGGAAATGAAGGAAGCGATTGATGAAGAGAAACAACTCGCCATAAAAAGAGGAGATGTAGACGAAAACGGGGTACCTCTTTTGACGGTAGTTGCTGACGGATCGTGGGCTAAACGGTCCTATAAATGTAATTATAGCTCTTTGTCGGGAATGGTAAATTATTTAGAATGTCAAGGTTTTTCTATTTTTAATCTTGTGGTTCTTTATAGGCTTCTATAATAGGGTTCCATACGGGAAAAGTTTTGTTTATTGGTGTACGAAACATCTTCTGTTTGCTTTGTACATTGGCGGAAAAAAGGCAAATTGACACACCAACTCATACTTGCTTCAAAAATTGGTCGGGTTCTCCAAATGCAATGGAATCCGACATAATTGTTGGAGGTTTTCAACAAAGCATTCCAATGCATGGAGCCAAGTATATTCGTTTAATAGGTTTGTAAGAACATCTGCTACGATGGGTCTTATAAGACGAAAATTAATTTACAATTTTTCTACTTTTGGCTTCTATAATGTAGTTATTCTAAAATTTCATCTAGTGAATAATAAATTATTATCGAATATTATCAATATTTTCGTTTTTATAAATTATAAGTATAGGTACAATATAATGACTACATTATAGGTACATATCCAAACTAGAAAAATTTTACTTTTCTATTCAATTCGTATTTATTTGACTTTTTTCAAAGGTGACGGTGATAGTAGTGTCACCGAAAAACTGAGGAGGGCTAAACCTTATGGTGTAGATTCACCAATTGAAAAAGTTGAATGCACTAATCACATCTGTCGCAATTTTAATAAACGCTTATCAGAATTATCGAAAGACAGAACTTATCCACTAGAAATGCGAAAACTACTATCAAAAAACTTGGATCGCATGAGGATCGGTGTCTATTCCGCAATCAAAAAACGTTCCAACGAGTCTACATCTATAAATGAAAAGCAAGCCAATTTAACGAAAGATCTTATGAATGCCCCAAACCATGTTTTTGGTAGACACGACATCTGTTTGCAAACAAGCACTAATTGCAAAGATCCTGAAAATGATGTAGACTTTGTTGATGATTTAAAGACTTCTAAACTATGGGATGCTGTAATGCATTTGATAAATACCGTGCTAATTAAAAATGTGCAAAGTTTAATTTTTAACGTTAACAATAATTACTGTGAGCGCTATAATTCGGTAATTGTTAAATTTATTGGTGGGAAGCGATGCAATTTTGTCCAGAGAGGTTCCTACAAAAGCAGATGTGAAGCTGCAGCTGTATCCTTCAATAACAAAAGAACATTTTACTCTAAAATTAATAAAGCTATGACACATCGCAGTCCCGGAAAGTACGTAAAACGTTTTGCAAATAATTGCAGTAAAAGAAAGAGTGCCAAATGCAAACGCTCTTTAAAATTTGAAAGGACTAAAAAAACATCCCGAGCAAAAGTAACTGGCGCAGACGAGGATTACGGTGGAGTGACGAATTTAATGGATAAAGAGGAATATGAACAAAAATCATCTCAGTTTTTAATTGAACTATCCAAACATAAAAACATTCAAGAATCTACAAGGAGTCAACACCAAAATAAATTATGGCACAACGAAAGATTCAAACGATTGACTGCCTCAAATTTTGGTAAAGTTTGCAAATTGAGAGATAGTACCAATCGGCTAACGGTTCTAAAAAATTTACTTTACTCAAATTTTGAAGGAAATAAGTATACAAGATGGGGTCAACAAAATGAGTTTAAAGCATTAAACGAAGCGTCTACAGTTTTAAATTTTAATTATGAACAATGTGGCATGTTTGTGCACAAAACATTGCCCTATTTAGGTGCATCTCCTGATGCTTTAGTAGGAAATGAGGGAATAGTTGAAATTAAGTGTCCATTTAGTGGAAAACATCTTTCTCCTGTTGAAGCAGTTCGTAAAAAAATCATTAAATTTTGTAATGTTGACACTAACAATCAACTATCTCTAAAAAAAAATCATCCTTATTATTACCAAATACAGGGACAACTTGAAGTCACCGACAGAAAATATTGCATATTCATAGTTTGGACCCCTCATGGCTTTTCATCGGAAAACATACTTAGAGATCCCGAATTTTGGCATGAAAAAATGGAAGAAAAACTTAAACATTTTTATTTAACATATCAATTACCGGAATTGATAAACGCCAAAAGACAATAATTATAAGTATTAGGACTGGAGGAATTAAAAAATCTACAAGCGGTACCTATAAATAATTTGTTTTTTTGAAGTTTCTTTTGTGTCTCTGGGGAGGCAATAGTTGTGTTTTCTGTTATAATATTTTTACTTGGTTTTTCTCTTTTTTGTTAACTGCAAGAATTTATTTTTGTTGTCAGAGTACTGTTTTTATTTCTTTAGTATTATTAGTAATAATTGCTAACATTAATATGAGTACCTAATTTTATTTGCATTTTCATTAAATTTACTCTTGAGTAAATTTATCTATTTACCTCCCACTATCTATTTCCTGTAATTATTACATATGTACTAACATATTTTCATTCGAAAAATTAGTGCAATTTTTGTTATATCTCCGTTCTGCATTCTATATACATATACATATGTATATCTAACATTTTTAACTTTCTTTTACACATTTGACGAAATTGCACGTTTTGTCCATGGTATAAATGTTTAAAATATTTGTGAGTTTTTAAGGAATAGCTTGATAAGCCTGCTATAGCATGGGTTGCCATAGGTAACACGCCGACTCGATTTATTTTTTAATTGATTATAGTCAATTATCATAATATGTATGACTTTTTCTTATGTAAAGTTATAGACTGCAAAAATAATAACAAAAACCAAAGATTTATAAAATTCTTGTGTCATCTCATGGAATCTTATATGATTTTGCTCCTCTTTCTGTTTAATTTTCTTTGTCTTCTATAAATTGAAAAAATCATGATGTGATCAAGACGAAAAAATATTCTGTGCTTTTGTGTATAATATATTATAGTTATGTACAAATCTGTCAACAAAAAATTTAAATTTTTACTTTTTGGAAATACATAGTGACTTTCCGTCCTACTCAAAAAATCGTCAATAATTCATTTCGTATCAACTATCCCACCTCCACCCGGCGGCACGGCAATTTTGCCGGAGTACATACACTATTACGGATATTACTATCAAGTAATAGTGCAGTGCTTATCAACATAATTACCGGCGTCTTGCCTCCGCATTTTGACTTTGTTGTGTATTATGTTCTGTGTCAATGTTAAGGAACTTCCTCACGATGTGACATGAGTATAATAATATACCTTTTTGAATTTCAACTACCAATGTGTTATCTAAATCCAGAATTTTTAAATTTTTAAAAAGAGATTGCGGTACTATTCCCGTTGCTGAAATTACAAGTGGTAAAATCGAAATTTTTTCTAAACACCAAAGATTTCTCATAGCAACGGACAGCTCTAAATATTTATTAATTTTTGTGTTATATGTCTGTGTTATATTATGTGAATTTGGAACAGCTATATCTAAAAGATATGCTTGCTTTTGTTGTTTATTTAAAATAATAATGTCTGGTCTGTTATGCTTAATATGAATGTCAGTTAAAATTGTTCTATCAAAATATAACTTGTAACTGTCATTTTCCAAACAACTTTCTGGTGTATAACTATAATGTGGTTGTGTATTCTTTAATAAATTGAATTTAACAGCTAAATTCATGTGTATAATTTTAGCGAATATATCGTGTCGTTTTTTATATTCGCTTTGAGCCAAAACGGTGCAAGAAGAAATAATGTGTTCAATTGTTTCCCCTTCAGTTCCGCAAATCCTACATTTATCAATTATCGATTGTAAACCGCATATGTGTTTTTTATAATTTCTTGTATTTATAACACGATCTTGTATTGCAAATATAAAACCCTCCGTCTCAGGGTGAATATTTGATTTCTTAAGCCATGCATGAGATGCCTGAATATTAACTTCTGGTTGTTCCAGTTCTTTAAAGTATCTCCCATGTAAAGACTTCTGTTTTATATTTGCTATTGTGTCAGGTATATTTGGCTTAACAATGTCTGAAATTATATTATCACTTAAATTTAAAGGTGTGTAGCCTTTATCGGCTGAAACCAAAGCATTGAAAAAGGTGTTATCACGAGCTCTATTGAGGAAATAATTTTTTAGTGAAGCAATTTGATTTTTTAGCAGTATTTCTAGATTTGAAAAACCCCTACCACCGTTTTCGCGTGGTAAATTAAATCTTTCAATAGCAGATTTAGGATGGTGTTTACTAAATTTGGTAAAAAGAACTCTAGTTTTAATGTTTATGTTCTGTAAATTAGTTTTGGACCATTTTATAACACCGAAAGAATAGGTCAGTAATGGAACAGCAATATGTATTAACTGCTTTAATTAAATTATTACCGTTTAATTTTGATTTTAAAATAGATTTAATTCTTAAATAAAATTGCTTTTCTAAATTTTCTTTTATAATTGAATGTTGAATATGATTTGATTGATTAATACCTAAATATTTATAAAATTCTCCTTTATTTAAATTTTTAATGATTTCTCCTTCTTGAGTTATATATTCTAAATGTTCGTAATGACCGCGACATATTGATTGCATTTTACACTTATCAATACCAAAACTCATCCCAATATCATTTGAGAAATTTTCAGTTATTGTTAGTAAAGATAAAATGTGATTCTTTTTTGATGCATAAAGTTTTATGTCATCCATATAGAGAAGGTGATTTAATTTGGATAGTGTGGTATTATTAAGTCTAATATTGAAACCATATCCAGTGCTATTTAATAGATTTGTCAAAGGATTAATGGCTAGACAAAACCATAAAGGACTTAAAGAATCTCCTTGATAAATCCCCCGTTTAATTTGAATAGGCTCGGATTTTAATTTAGTATTGTTTATTGATAAATTTAAAGTAGTTCTCCAAAATGTCATAACATGAGATAAAAAGTTAATCAAATCCAAATTAATTTTATAAATTTTAAGAATTTTAATTAACCATGAATGTGGTACTGAATCATAGGCTTTTTTGTAGTCTATGAATGCGGTATAAATATTTCTATTATTTTTTCTAGCTTGTTCCATTATTACCGTATCTATTATGAGTTGTTCTTTACAACCAAAACACTCTTTAACACAACCTTTTTGTTCTTCATTAAGTATATTTAATTTTTGACAATGGTCGTAAATTATTACTTTAATGCAAGATGTCATAATTTTATAAATTGTAGGCAGACATGTGATTGGCCTATATTTTGATGGATTTTTAGTATCGAAATCTTTTGGTTTCAGATATGTTATACCATGGGCCAAAAACTCTGGAAATGTGTTAGGTTCCCTAATAAATCCGTTAAAGTGATCAAGTAAGCATTTATGAATACAAGTAAATTTTTTTAACCAAAAGTTATGAATTTGGTCACCTCCAGGGGATTTCCAATTATGTGAACTATTAATATTTTTAACTAAAATTTCAAGGCTAATTTGAATATGATGTCGATTATTACTATCTGGTATATCATTTTCTAAATGAGGAATCCATTCTGCCTGATTATTAAATTGACCTTCATTTGACCATATGTTTGACCAGAATTCTTTAATTTCGTTTATATTTGGTGTACCATTATTAGTTTGAGTTTTATTATCTGTTAAATTTTTGTAAAACAACTTCTCATTATTTCTAAATAGTTTGTTTTCAAATTTCCGTTGTTTATTATTTTTATATCTTTTGAGTCGTTTAGAATAAATATTTAACTTCTGTAATAAAGTGTCTTTGATTTCTATTAATGTTTTATTATATTCATTATATTTTAAACAATGTATTCGGTTGTTATTTAAAATGGATTGAATACAATTATTTAGATGATTAGAATTTATACCCTTTAAATATTGAGTTATTCTACCTAAATCTCGTCTGATATTATTAATACGTTTATTTAGTCTTTGTTCCCATTTTGGTAATTCTTTCGTTTTTATATTATTTGTCTGGCCAATTTCTTTTGATCCATTTAATCTGATAATTGTATATTGTTGAACAATTATTATTCACTTGGTTACACCCCAGAGGTCGATTTTACTTACTACGGTGTATTATAAATATAATCACAAATAGGTACGTTCGAGCATATCCTAAATGTGCCGAACGTGTGCCGAACATTTCCATTCCAGCCTTGGTCTCTGCATGATTTCTTAACCAACCCTCCTCGCACTTCAGACCCCGAAAACGTTATCAGGGTTGCATATTCAAAGATTCTGTGTTCGCGGCTAGGTACAACCCCGCCTTAACTTTTTTATGTGGCAAATGTGATGAAAAGTTGTACAGATTGAATCTGGCTTTGATTCTGATTGGTCAATTTTAGTGGGCGGAGCAGATAAAAAGTTATAACGGCAATACCATAATTTGAGAGTTTAATAAATGTCTTACTTTGCGAGGCATTTTTAATAACACGTTCAAATTTTATTTGCGAGTTTGCGTACTTTCAAAGACATTAAAAATGACAGGCGTTGGCTGGTATAACCAATAGATATCATTAAATTCCCTAAATTTAGTAAAATTTTATATTTGCAAACCTAAATCAATAGGTCGTGGTTCTTTAATTAAAAAATAGACTATACACACCATGTGAACATTCATCAATTTAATTGGTTAACGTTCTAGTGTTTGATGTAGTCCGTAGTAGTAATTCACAACATCTAATTCAAATTTGATCAATACAAACATACAGACCTACTATATCAATCACAATTATATCCTTCATCTTGTTTGCATTAGATTTTGATGAATTTTTCTTCTAATAAACGGTTGTTCTAAATATATATTATTAAAAATTACGCGAGAATGCATAAATTGATCATTTTTACCCTAAAAATTGAATATTGCTTGACAGAGAAAACTCGATAAATTTTAGGAATAAACGGAATAAACGTCACGTCTTAATAAAAAGCAGACATAATGCAAATTTTAGCCTGAGAGTTGCAACAAAACTCCATCGTCGTCGCCAGAAACCGTAAAATATGACCTTAGAGCCGTTTTCATCCGAAGCAAAAAACGTTGGATGTGTCCACACTTCTCGGTAAAATCGGATTTAGAAATCATTTATCAAGCACATAGATAAGCGAGTGTCTAAATTCAGGAATAATATAATGAAAAGTCTGCAAATATTTTTTTAAAGTTGTGTGGGCAACCCTCATCCTGTGAATTGTTTTTCTAAGCTGTAATAACTCAGAAATTTGAAACTCCGGAGGTTTACCACCGTTGTCGAGTTTCGTTATGAACATTAATGTATATTAAGGAAACATAAATTTACAACTTTCGGGGCTAAGTAATTTAGTAACAGTGTCGGTCATTCAACAATAAGAATCTGTTCAGTATCGATTGAGCACTCACCCTTAGATTAATGCACTTGTAATTTTTTTCTTTGCAAATATAATTAAAATGTAAATTGGGAAAGCAGAGGTGGCTGTAGAGAAGATTAGACAATATGTTGGTCAGGTACTTATTTATATTCGACACAAGTAAAGCGGAGTTAATTAGAAACGTGTTGTTGCAAAGAATTAGTGCTGAAATCAATTAGGACACCATATTTTCTAGACTGTATAAATAAGAAACGCATAAGTAATGAGATTGAAATTCAGTGTGAACAAAGCTAAAAATTTCAAATTTGTTTCTTAGAGGTAAAGACTTACAAAGTTCACAATGACTTAAGATATAGATAAAATTATAATTAGGAAATAAATAAATTAGCTTCTAGTACTACAAAGGTAGTTACGTGTACACCAGAAAGTTTTCCTTTCTCTATTTTTTTATCTCTATATTTTTCAATAATAATATTTTTAAAAGTCGGTATATTTACAAGAAATTCTTAAGAAAGTAGGTAGTCTGTAATTTTGTAACTTTCTGTAATAATGTTCTCAATCACTCAAACGAACCAAGGGAGCCCTAAATATTCATACTTAGGGGAGGTAAATGATGAATAGACTCTGCGAGCGTCATAAACATCCTTAAACGGAATGCTTATAAACAATTTTAATTTTGTTAGCTCTGGAGGAAGCAAACGAGAATCAGTGACAATAGAGAAAACATCTCTCAGCCTTTGGAAAAGTTGGAGGAGCAAATTAAATATTCTTAAACGACTCCAAACTCTAGCATATTGAAACAATCTTCACGACGGTTATGAATTATAAGAAATTATTTTCGTATCATTTGGCAATTGTTCGGGACTAATGTCAAAGTTCGCGCTTCAATTGTAATAAATATTCATTAGCCGAAAATGATCGAATTCATAAATACTGAGAACATTTTGTACTAAGCTAAATTAAAAATGAATTGCAGTTTTGTGAAATGATAAACCGTACCTACATTAATGTAATTGCTTGCCAAAAGCAGAGACTGTGAGCATAAAACGTGCAATGATGAATGTAGCTTTAAGGCGGATCACTGAAAGCTGAATTGATATGGAACTTTTTTGAATTATCCTGACGATAGTGTCTGAAAAGCCTTTCGGATTATAATGTTGTGGTTTGCATTGATTAATGTGCGCAAAATATTTTTCCGTTGACCGCTTGTTAATTTCAATATTAATTAATTCTTTTGTCTAAATTATAGTGTATTAATGGACCTCATTAATACACTATTTTTCATTAATCAACGATTTTTGCGATTTTAACGTTTTGATTAAATTTTGATGTATAAACAACCTCGAACATGCATTGTTTGCACTTACCCACACTGCAGCAGGTAGTGCAGCAGGGTTTTCTATATTTTATAGCTCCATAACTGCACAATTACAAATTCACTTTTTCAAAAACCGACATTTTTGGTTATAATTCGCATGTCATATTTTTCAAAGGTAACTAGGTTTCCGTAGCAATCGTGATTTTTACGTGAAATTGAATGTGAATGGAGTTCACGTCTTCTGACACTCTTTGTGGAAAAGTGAATAGAAAGTGTTGAAAAATTTAAAAATCGCCTACCCTGAGGACAAAAAGAGAATGAAGGTATTTATAATATGGAAAAAGATGAAATTGGTTTTGATATGGCTTTAATTTCAAAATTTGTCACAAAAAAAAATGTTTGCGGTCAACGAAAAATTTTTGTAATCAACTCTTTTGTTAATGGGCGATTAATAATCTCAACTATTAAAGCCACTCACTCGCTACACTCGTTCGTGCTTTAAACAGTTTCGATTATTAATCGCCTTCATTAACAAACTAGTTTATTAAATAACTATTATTACTATTATTTAAACATATTATCAAAACCTTTCACCATTTGATTATGAATAAATATAAATTTTGAAAACGATTTAAACGCTGTTTGTATTTATGTAACATTTTAAATAAGAGAACAAATAATTTTTTATTTGACAAAACCGAAAGAATACGATATTCTCAAATTGAAACTTCAGAGCACTTTTGAGATTTCATCTCATTAAAATGCCGATTGAGAAATTTTCAGAGTTAAATATACGAAACACTGGATACTAGGAGAGAGCAAATTGAAGAATTGAATTTCGCAGTTTTTTATTCCAGAACAAGATGCTTTATTTTCTCACTTATTAGATAAATTCTTCTTTAGAGGTTCGCTGTTGCTCAAAGATGAATTATGTTTGAACCTTTCCATGTGATGACTACAACAAAATCTGTAACATAAACAAATTTTATTTATTTAAAAAATTATTCACCAGTTTAATCCATATTTTTTATTGTGTAGACATCATAAACTATTCAAACTACTTAGGAAATAGGTCAGTTCTGTTACACTATTATTATGGAATTTCCTCAATTTACTTCAAACGGTATAAAAATAATTTTTACAGTGTTTTTATTTTGCTTTTCTCCTTTTGTCAACTGTGTTTCACAATTTCTCAATTGATTTTCCCATTTAATTTGCTAGTAAGGGATGATTTGTAGAACAAATTCCTTTTTTGTCAAATGTAATTCATTATTTGTCAATTGACTTTCCCATTGTGACAATGAAAATCAATTAAATTAATAAGAAAAGCATTTTGTATAAAGTGTAAGTGATTTGAGAAAAGGGGAATTTCATTTGACATATCATTTTGACATTTAAAAAATTGGAAAGTCATTTGACAAATCGTGAAACACAACTGACAAAAGAAGAAAAGCAAAAGAAAAACACTGTAATTCTTTTGCATTTCTTCCTTACATCGTAGGCTTAAAAATAAGAAACAAGTTTAAGGAGCCCTAATCAAATCACACAATTCACAATCGACTCTTCAACGCCAGCTTCGACGCCACCCGTTATCGCGTGTTCCAAAAAAAATTGTGGCCAGATGACCTAGCGTTTGCTTTTGTTTCCATTAACTTATGGCACATCTTATTCGCTGAAATATTTCATAAACGAAAGTATGGTAAAAATGAGATTAGGCGGGTCAAAGATTTATTGAATCTACGAGTATATGCATATTCCACATATTTTTATTTCCCTGAAATGCGACCGAAAAATAACAAGATTGGATTATTTTAAAAGCACTTTTGAAAATCCACTAAATGGGAGCAAAATAAGGACCCCTCTTGCTTTTACAAATTCACTTTAAAGCTTCACGTTTACACTGCAAGCTCACCGGTTTCTCCTTCCACAACAATGGAACCTCATTATTTTGATTAAATTGTTATCATAGCGTACATCGATGACCCTTTATCTGTCCATAGAGACGTGCACCTAATGCTATAGAGAGATTAATCCCACATCAATCTGACTGATACTAATTACTTCAATACGTTTATTTGCTTTGGACAGAAGCTAAAACCGTTGAGTGATCACTGCAAGCTACAAACCTTCAAAAAGCTCCAATTTCTATTTAGGGCACTGCACAAACGTTATCTCAAACGAGCTAGCTCAAGTAGAGCTCATTGATCTGAACTGAAGCTAATAGTCTGTAATATCTAATTTTGTAACTCCACCAGAAGCACTTACTGCCCTGCGAGCCTGAGCTCTGCAAGCCTGGTTTTATTTTGTCATAAAGTGACGTCTCTGCCTGCAGGGGTTATCTATTTCAAGCTCATTTTAAGCTGCGATCGAAACACGATAACAGCTCGAAGCATTTAATATTTTACAAAGTTGGCACTTCCTGAAATCTGGTCTGTCGTAATCCTTCATTAAGGCGACACATTTTTGTGTTGAGATTAACACTTGGTGTAAAGTTACGGCTGAAATCTTGTGAAAAGCTCGTGTTCCGCTTACGTAAAGTCGCGAGCTTTCAAACTGCCGTTTCCAGCCTCGATAAAACGTTATTTACACGTAAAGAAGTATTTTGGTGTTAAATCATATATTTCCTTGCAGATATCTACAGACGGTGGAAATATGTAATCACAACCAGAGGACAATCAACCGCGTTAAGAGATGAATGATTCAAACACTTCGATAATCATCGATGAAATCTATGAGAAGTTACTGGTGAAGAATTTTCTCGTGATTGGACTGTACGTACCTGTGTTCATCACGGCTCTGCTGGCGAACGTGTTGGTGGTGTGGGTTGTGATTAAGGAGCAGTATATGAGAAGGTGAGCAGAAGTGTGTGGTAGAAAAATGAGAGTTTTATCTTTTCTTAACGTCGCATTACGACTGAACGTTACGATTTAGTTTGTAATCGTCAGCTGAACTGTTTTTATCGAAGTAATAATGATAAAGCCAGTGGAGAAATGGTGGTGACAGTGGAAGTTGAAATTTATGATCTCTTTGATGGTTTCATCATCAGTATAAAGATAAATGTCAATGGGACTTGATAGTCTTGATAATGAGGATAAAAAATACAAGCAGAGAAAAATTATTAAAAATATTTAATTGAAGAGACAAAGTAAAGTAAAAAAAAATAAGGAGAAAAGTTACTGATATTGTTTCCTGCTTTACAATGAAGTATGTAGAGTGAAAGTTTACTCTCAACTAACTAAAAAGTATCAACATCTATTTCCACACGGATTCAATCGAGACCTTTGATACAGCATATAATGCTCGACTTTTCAGTACACAAATAACATTTCGGATAAGTAAAATTAAACATTTTTTGACAAGAATTCTAAATCTTAAAAAACTGCAAAACTTTATTGAGTAAATTACAATAACCTAGATTTACTCGTTTCAATCAATCTAGACTATTTTTATTATTTTTACTATTATTTGTTACTAGGCAATCAAAAGCAAAACCAATCAAAGCAGGCGTTGCAAATTATTGGTAATGTCGTAGCGGATTCTATGCAAATACACTTTCAAATGCTAGTTTATTATAAATCGTACCTCATGAATTTTGGACGTTGGAATTATGATTGCGCATTTTATTATTATTATCTGATAATGAAGAAAATTTATCAAACACACAAGAGTAACATTTTACATTTGTGAGAATGTATAATTGACCAGTTTTATTGCCAAACGCGACGACACTGGTAAGCAGATTTTTCGCGGAAATGTCCTTATTTCATAAACGAAAATTTGTTGGTGTAGTGTCATTGCCCTCTAGAACTCCAGGCCTCAAGCCAGACAGCGTGTGATGTCACGAGGAAGGCCAAACGTCAAAATTTTCAGAAAGTATCAAATACGGTGTTTTAATCATTCTAACCGAAAATTGAAAATTGTGAGATAAGCAAAAGCTTGGTGGCAAGTGTATATAATAATTTCAGTTGATACCAGGGTATTTACTGTTCATTCAACGTCGCAAAAGACGTTGAAACCTGGGAAGTATTTTTATACCCTATCAACATTTTCCTGATTACAAGTCGTTGTAAGAACAATTAAGTTGAAAAAATATTTGTTACACATATAATTAAGATGTAAGAAACATTTGTTGTGATTTGGTGTTATTTAAATGATTCACAAAGTAAAAATTACGCAAAAACAATAAATACACAAACTTAACCTCACTTGTAAATGACAATTTTCGCCTCGTTAATGGCATTTTACTCCACGAGTGCAAACCAAAAATTTTACTGTTTTTATTAAATTCTGGAGGTTTAACGCGCTTTTTGATGAAGCCTTTACTGTGACGTCACGATCAAAAACAATTGCTGCCTTAAGGCTTTGTGTTCTAGATGGTAATGGTAGTGTGCTAGACTTCACTTAAATGTCAATTTTACGCACGTTTTATGGTGCAAATTTTATTTATTCAATTATAATTCATAAAAATCATTGATTAATGGAGGTCGGTTAATTTATTTTTTTCAATAATGTGACAATAAATCAAATTTTGATGCAACATATTTTCCACTTTTTCTCGGAAATTTTGTTATCAAAGGGCATAGTTTTTTATGTGTTCTAGTGTTCTAAACTGGCCCACTCATGACAAAAAAAAAAACAAATTAACACACGAACTCGTTAAATAAACTATTATTCCATTAAATGGAAATGCCCTACATTTTTAGTAAATCGTTTTTGTCAAGATCCTTGTATTTTGTTTCAAAATTGTTTATATTCTTTTATTGCAAATTTAGAAAGTTAAATTAAATTCTTATTTGGAAAATATATTTTTCAAAATAAAATAAAACTTCAAACTGAATCTAATTTTATTGCGAGTTCCCGTCAATTAAATCAATCTTCTGCACCATTTCTTGAAAACGGAGTTAAATTTAATATTAATTTAATCTTTAATTCAACTTTCACTCAGAACACTCCTTTAATCAAAGGAAACTTTCCAAATGCTTGTCATTTAACTTTAACCTCTTCATTTTCTCCGAACGTAGGTTGATCCAAAAGCGTCTTCTAATGAAACCAATCTTACCTAAAAAACATGTTTACATTTATTATCTTTCAGTTCAATAAAATTAGACATTCGATGGAACCAGTTATCGAAACAAAAATTTCCACTTTTTGAGTCGATTCAGAAATAAAATTTGAAAAGCTTTCATGACTTGATCGTTAACTAAGCACTCGTGTTTCAATCGAAAGAACAAAAATAAATGACAAGCTTGCAAATCAGCACAAATAAGTTGATTTTTAAAATATTTCTCCTGTGACTCTATTCTGTTACACATCTCTCTTCTAGCAGATCGTAATTACAATCTGTTTTCTTTGAAAGACATATTATTGTGAAGTTGCAACGGGTCCAAATTTGGGAAAAAATAACAATAACCGTGTCGTTGCTCTTGTAGATTGCTTAGTTTTGGTTAGATTAGAATTAGTGCAATCTATAGGTAAAAAACAGAAACAAGTTATTATCAGCTAGACGAATAATAGGAGTAATATCGTTTTATTTCCTGGAAAACAGTAAAATCTTGACCCGGTTTATATTACTGCTACTCCGACATTCGCTCTGGGCTGTTATTTTTATAAAGGTAATAAAATCCCACACTTCCTAAAATCGCAGCTTTTATTACGAATCCAGTCTGAACATCATTTTCTCTTCGTTCGCCGATATTCAAATATCATGTCAATTTATTTTATGCTTTATCTACAAACAATTTTATTTAATGACGACAAACGAGGAACAATAAAACTTCAGCCGTAATGACGATGGAATTCTTTGAATAAATTCCAAATACATCCATTATTGCACACGATTCTTTCACTTAAGCTCTTATTTATTCTATTTTTCTGTTGGAATTTCAGGTCGCCTTGGCCTTACTTTAGCGTTACATATTTCGAAACGTATGTGTTTAGGAAATGTATAATTTGTGTGTAGTTAGTGTAACCGTTGTGTGTGCTAACTTTAACTAACTCATCTCGCTCGACTAGAATCGAGTTGTGTGTTCGTTTGATAACCGAGTACCTGCAGGACTAGAATAGAACGTTATTTAAATTTATTCGGTTTTCGCGAACAAGGAAAACTACATATCTTCTGCACGTACACGAGTTTAGTTAATTATAATTTGTGCATGAGTAAGAAGAATTGTGCGAAATAAACTTTCAATGTTTGGGTTGGGATATTTCAAATAAAAAACCAGCTTTAATGTAAGCAAAGGAGAAGGCGAGCTATAACTGGATCAGTTAGTCAGTTTTCTAGAGATTGTTATTAATACAATAAATTGGCAGTGCCGCTACTTATGCTAACAGTTCTCGATTAAATTTAATAACTGAAATGAGATCCTTCAAAATGTATTCAAATAAGAAATCAAAATATACGTTTCAGTTAAAAGCTATCTCCAGTCTTGCCTATATTGTTCTTATTTTACTTTTGCTTTTTGTTTCTTTTTTTTTATATAATCTCCATGACATTAGTATCTGAATGGGTGGCAGCTGGGAAAGCGCGTTCCGTTGTAACTTCAATATTTCATAGCTTCATTATTTGCTCTCAGCATTGTCTAGAATCCATAATTTTTTACGAACAAACTTCAGCGTGGATGTCTGAATATCTACATAGAATGTGAATATTTTAAGTATGTATACAATTTAAAACTGAATAAATGCCAAAGAGAGTGCACTGACAAATTGGAATATAGGAAATTCTGAAACTATCTTCACTTAAATATCCTTTGGTTCCATGTGTCAAATAGTTCTTGTGAGAGTTCAGTTTGATAGGCACTGCTTAATCCTTAGAGCGAATCTAGGAAGAAATTTGAAGAATAGCGGTATTTTGGGATAAAGTAGATCGACTGTGTAACATATTTCTTTGAAATATACTGTATTAAATTAGTTAATTAACATAACATTTTATATAAATATCAAGAGGAAAGCATCCCAAGGCATTGAATTTCATAGCCAGCTCCTAATTAAGATCTTGTTTAATACTCGTACATATGTGCAATCTGTGCACTACGTTAATTAACTTTGCACAGAAATATTATTTTATTTTATGATTTCTGTAACGCAACTGCACCAACCGTCTAGGTGTACAAAGTGAAAGCAAATCAAGAGTGCTACCTTATCTTTTGTTTTAGCGAAACGTTTGTCTTACGTTGTTCGTATGCAGAATTACACTTGTTACGCAGTCGTTTTATTGGTTGCCTATTCACTCCGTTTCGAAAGTAACATTCTAATAAAAACGCTTTCTCTTCAATGGTAAAACCCATTTCACCACTTATTCTGAGATAGTTGTTGCTTACAATAACTGTAAACGTCTGTAAACTTTGCCGAAACCGAAAAGTTGTTCCTTGGTTAACACAGCACACCGTTGCTTTAAAATTGACGTTTATTTGACATTTCAACGAAAAATCTGCTTACCAGTGGGATCGCGTTTGGCAGTAAAGCTGGTAAATTATCCATTTTTACGAATGTAAAATGTTGCTTTTTCTTCATTATTTGATAAATATAGCCTAAGGGAGTCCGTTTCGGCTCAGGGACGCGAGGGTCGCGGGTTCGATTCCGACCCAGGGCGAAATTTAAAAAAAAAAAAGGTTATATTCTGTCTCGTGATTCGGAAGTCACGTTAAGCCATTGGTCCCGGTCTATTGAGTTGGTCATCATGCCCCTCATAGATTTGTAAACCAGTCCTAGACTGGGTAACAAATTTTTTATTTTAATTTTTATTTTTATAAAATGCACAATTACATATAATTCCTACGTTTAAAATTCATGAGGTAAAGTAGCATTTGAGACCAAAAATTGTCTACGCCCATGCAATGAACGCTTATTTGCATAGAATTCCGCTACGACATAACTGATAATTTGCAACGCCTGAAACAAATCAGAGCTTTTCGAAAATAACTCCAGACAGGTGAAGTTCATTTAAAAATAAAACATTTTCCGGTGATTTTTATTTTTTAGTCCATTTTTTAAATGGCTCGCCACGATTTCCTTCTAATTCTATAAATATTTATGCCTGTGTATGACCTTTGGCATGAGTTATCGACGTTTAAAGCTGAAAACAGGGTGATAGTCCACAAAAATAATTCAAATTTCAACAAATTAATCGGACATTCATTTTTAAAACCTGAAGAACAAACCGATAATTCAAAGAAAGTGTTTTTCTTTATTTCATATTGATTAACAGATGCTTAAAACACCTAAACATTTTTTTTTTAATCAACGATCAAGCTTGACATGATTACTTCCAAATTCTTAACTCCAGACAAAAAAATCAACATTCGCCATCTGCAACAGCTTTATTTATATAACTTGGAAGTTAAGAATTCATCCTCTACGTTTAATTTGTTTACATTTCCGCAAAATTCAAATCTCTGAAATCAACTAATTTAAATCAAATACCATTAGTTTTGTGTATGTAAAAATAGATGAGTAAAACTGAATTGATACAACTAAATGAAAATCTGCTACCCAGATTTAAAACTGTTTATACCGAATTAGAGTATTTTCGACTTTAAACTACATAATTGTCGAAGGACCCCATCATGAGGGCTCTTGAAGAAGCAGTTTAATCCACAAGAAATTCTAAACTACATTTGAGGCCAAAATTGAATTATCTAAGTGGAATGTTGCTAAATTAATTAACTCTAGTTCATCCCGAACTCACGCATAGTGCGAATTTGCATAATCAATACGCAACAAACTATGTACCAAGTGAGAAAAAAAATGTAGACGTTCTTCATAGAAAAGCGGATAGGATTTTTTAATAATTTTTCTTTTACTATTTATTACCAGTTCTACATTAATTCGCGTCCAGCGTCAAGCTAATGCAACAAATAATGTTCCAGTGCTGCGGTCAATATGTCAAAGTGTATAAAACTTGCTTGTTTGTTGTAAATGCAAAATAATTTACTATTTTGCTTTGTTAGAAATTTGATATTCAATAACACCAAGTGATGTGTAAAATTTTCAGATCACTGCTCACATCACATCAAAGCTTTGCAGTATAGTAGTCAAATAGCTACAGTCTATTTTTTAATCAAAGAACCACAACACCGCAATTTACACCCAAAATAGAGCTGACAACATTGTACACTTTTGACATAGGGTGAAAAATACGCGAGGCTAAATAACCCAGGACGATCCTTCCTTACCAATACGCATGCGTTAGTAACTTGGGTGCTTTTTTACATGTACCGCATGGTACTGTACCGCGTGCTGCACGTAAGGCAAAGAACAGTAGATGAGTAGAACACAAACTAAAGATATAATTATGTTTTTAGAATCTTTTAATAGGTCTATTATTGTATTCAATTTGGAGTCGTTTATGGCTATCTATTAAAGCACTCGTATTATTGTCATTTACACCAAAAAACTTCCAATATTAATGTTCAAACTCTACTTTTTAACATATGTTGCAGATGTAGTTGCATTCGTTACCTTGAATTACCAATTACATAATACAAAATTCCCTAGAATTTGAAAATTTTATTTTTTATTTAAAAATTAAAAAAAAAATCTAAAAAATAACATAAAAAGCTCGCCTACGGGTCGTTTTCTAGACCTGGGATTCGTGCGCCAAATCAACCCTTATAAAACTCGTCCAAACATTTCATCACAGTTTTTTTTAGCAGCAACATCAAAAATCGTTTCCTCGGAAACGCATACATTTAGTGCAGTTACCTTCAGGAAAGCGTGTGTGATTAGTTATCTTAAAATCGTTTTCATTTCAAAACTAATATACTTTTCACGTTTGTTGTTGTAGAATCCTTGTTGGATTAAATATTAAAATTCACAGTTAACAGCTGACGTGCGAGTTCTGGGACACCCTGCATAAATGAGTTTACTACATAAAGAAGTCCGTGAACGTCAAATTTAAATAACGCGCAAAATTATAGGACTTGCGCACAAGTATGGAATGGCCTGGGTCATTTAGCCTCTCGTGTGAAAAATCTTATCATATAAAAATTGAGGTTATTACAGATATTAGTAGCGCAGCAATTCAGCATGTTAATAAAGTTTATAACAACTAATAACAACTAATTTGAGAGTTTAATAAATGTCTTACTTTGCGAGGCATTTTAATAACACGTTCAAATTTTAGCTGCGAGTTTGCGTACTTTCAAGGACATTAAATTTAGTAAAATTTTATATTTGCAAACCTAAATCAACAGGTCGTGGTTCTTTGTTTAAAAAATAGACTATATTTTAAAAATGATCGATAGGTATATCTGTTCACACATTTAAAATTTTATTTTTCTCTAAAATTAGTGATCGAAAGATTTGTGTTAATTGTAAATTTCGTATCTCTTATTACTTTTAGTTTGCCAAATGTGTTTTTTAATCGTGTCTACAACTTTTCAAAAATTAATTGACCATTTTAACCATTAAACTTTCCGCATTTCCTAATGTATTTATTTTTTCAGTTCCAGTGTATACATCTTCAAAGTATATCTTTTGCTTTTATCAATTATGTTTAAACATCGTAACTTGGATTTTAAAGTAACTGCACATTCACACATTAAGAATACACTTTAAATTTGTTCAGTTATTTGTGCAAGTTACAATGGATTATAACGGATAAAAAGCTTAATAAACTCAGCTTATGTCAACTAGGACAATGTAATCTATTTATGAAATCGCAATAAATTTCGCTCAAGATGTAATGCAGTAATAGATGTCTGATAGATATGGGGGTGTGAGGAATTAGAGGAAAAGTTCCTTTGAGAACGTGGCGAGTGTTACCAAGTCTAAGGCTGACGAAAACAAATTCTTTTAACGACTTAGTTGACACTCATTAACAGATGAGTTTTACACTTGGAGAAATTTGTTTCTTTGCTTATTGTTATTTGAAATGTAGTCTCCCATTTTTTGACAAATTGTGGATCCTCTTCTGAATGAATATAGTTCAAGAAATTCAATCAAAATTTTTTTTTTTGTGGCGTCCAATATACAACAGTGGGACAACTAATACTTTTGTAAAACGCTAAAACAGGTCAACTTTTATTTTAAAGTGAGCTGAGTTTAAATTACTGCACCTATTTGTGACGTCATCTCCTTCAGAGCTGTGACGTCATACGCAGTTTTTTTAAATGTAAATACTTATAATTATATACAGGTGTTATGGAAGTCCACGTAATAAATTTAACCACCAGTAGGACTCGTTAAAATAAAAAATTTTTTGATTTATCATTTTTTCCGAAAAATTTTTCGCAACAGAGTTATAATTAAAAAACAGTAAAAACTGTTGGTAATTAGAACAGCGATCGTTCTTTCTTCATAAAACTGGTACTGGTAAAGTTTTTACCGCACAAAAACATTTTCACACCCTGTTTCGTTTCAACTGATGATTATCCCATGAGCGAAGTGTTAAATTAGGGGTTAAAAAAACGTCTTATTCATAGGAACACTAACACTAACACGACGTCGCGTCACAGTGAGAGAACCAAGAATGCTTGCCTTTTGCATCCTCCAAGCCATCAAGGGATGCTGTTAAGTTCCCTTATGAAGAATTGCTTCATACCACCGAGGTCTCTGACAATCAAAACAGAATACTACGATATTCTTGACTGGAAAGATGTGTTCTATGCAACTTGCTTTCAAAGTTTTTCTTCTCGTCTAATTGGGTTTACATACTTCATTGCAAACGAAAAGTTCTCAAATTTATAAACAAGGTTTCTCCATGACTATTAAAGAATAAATGAATTCTGTTGGATATTCAATGAAAGAATGATATATCCAATTCAACACCCAGTGATAAAATATACTGAAATCCACCGCTGTCGGTCAATCACATCCCTCGTGTTTTCATTCTATCACGGGTAGATCGTCAAGCGGATGCGTCTGTAAACAATAAGTTGCGCATCGCTGAACAAGGTACAATTTTAATTGCCAAATATAAAAAATCAAATTAAATTAAAGTTTCAAAGATTGCTTTTTCTTTGTATGATCGTGGAGAAAGTATAGTCTTCAACTCGCGTATAATGGCTATTATTCACTCGGACGATTCCACCACTCGCCTACGGCTCTTGTTGGAATTTTCATCCTCTTGAATAATAGCCATCATTATACGCTCGTTCAAGAATGTACTATTAAACCGATCTACTAGTGTTGTTATCCGTACTTTTATCGTTTAGAATTATTTCTTTGTTGAGTTAAGTATAATAATTTGAGTTCCACCTATCGATTCTTTTTTTCGAATTAGCTAATGAGTTATTGTTTTAATTAAGAAGGATGTTTGTTAACCACTTGAACAAACAGAATGTTGTTTGCGTTTCAGAACAAATAAAAATATATCGCTAATTACCACATCAATAGTCGTTAGCCTTCCATAAAATTATATTTTTTCATGTACATACTAAATTTAAAAAATTAATGGAAACAACATAATTATACGAGGTGTTTTTTAATCTGATCTTATATCTTCAATGTCAAATTAAAATCATATTTCGTCAAAGTATGAAATACTTCAAATTTGTCTTAGACTGTCATTCTGTCGGTGGTGCACAAAAGGATCATAAATGTTGAGTGAAACGTTTTGATTATCTCGTCTCATCCTCAACGCAACTTTTCTCACTTATTTGGTGTATTGTTGGTTGCCGCTTTCCCTCGGACGAAACAAAAATTTTGGGAAAGAAATATTTATTGATCCTAGGTTGTGTTTTGTCCTAGTTTAAAGTTCTACGGGAAGCCGTACCGTGAAAGGATTTCAAATAAAACTTCATTTACATTTTACTTAACAAGTAATCGTGTATGGTGCTGTCTGGTTCCAACAACCATACAAATATATAATAGAATTTAGTAAAGACTAATAGAAAAACGACCAGCTGAATAAATACATACATTTATGAACGTGAGCAGCATTATAAGAATTTGAGATGCGAACTATGTGATCCGGTTTAGATTTGAATTATTAAATTGAAGTCGACGCGATACCCCTGGAACCTCTCAGTCTAGCCTGGTCTAATATAGGGAAAACAAAAGTGGAAAAGGTACTAACAGACTTATCAGGGATACCTCTCTTCACGTGTCAGCTCATTTCAATGATCCATATCCATCTAAATACGGCGCAGCTCTTTGTGCACTACGCCGGACTTCAGCTAATTGAGAGCGATGGACACTGGCGGTAGCTTGCCCCGACCGCGAGAGCCCCAAGGAACGAATAATAAATGAAGATGTTTTAAAATAATTTTAGAGTAGATCGCCTTGGCGAGACCGCATTCCCCCAATCGATAAATGCAAGAAGATCACATACATCGCGATAAAGAATTTACACTAACTAAATGCAAGGTCGTGAAGATACGAGTAGTCTTGTTATCATCGAGTTCTCAAAGAAAGTAATCTACCTTTACCTTAGTGTGATAAAGAACTAATGTTGGTTGAATAATCAAACCGTGTCTATAATAATTAAAGTACAAGAATTAGAGAAATAATGGACCTTGTAATTGTAAAACACGTGGTCACAGCAACAATTGCCGTACGTAGCTCCAGTTACTTTGGAGATCACACCCCGAGTGAGGGAAGAAAGCCCCGTTCCCTGGACTGGACTGGACAGTGCTCTGTTACGCGGTTTTCGAAGATTCTTCTTTTTTCCATCATTTCATTTATTTTTGCTTTGATTTCTTCCTTTCTCCTGTGGTGTTCCGTTGTTTTCTTCTTTGTTTCTTCTTTCTTCTTTTCTTTTTCTATTCCATTATTCTTCTTATCAGTGATGTCGACGTTGATTTTCTCATTTAGGTATTTTTCGAGTTCCTATTTCTCCTCGCGACTTTTGAGTCCGTTGGCGTTCCAAAAAAATATGTGTAGTTCTTTCTTGTCCACTAATTGCGTTTAAAATAAAAGGTTTGAGAGTTTCTATACTTCTTCTGTACTTCTTTCTGTTTATTTTTTCATAGTAAATTTGTAATTCACACAATTAATTCCTTTCTTCTAACCTCTTGCCTCTCGAATTTTCTTGATTAATCTGTAATTTTTTTTTGTCCCTTACACATTTTTCCAATTCTGTTTACTAATTTATCGTCCCGTATCCCTTATCCTTTGTTTGTTTCCTCTCCCAACAACAAAACGTTTAACAAAGATTTAACCCCACACGAGTCAATTTGCGAATTGACTCTTATCGTTCGTCACTAATTAGATTTTCAAATTTCCCTCATCACGTTGCAGATGTTGGTCTCAGACACTTAACTCGAGACATAAAAGTCAACACTTTCCTCGAGGACAGGAGATTGGCATAACTTACCAAAGCACATAAAGCCAAGGCGTAAACATTTTCTGTGCATCTGTGCTTGACGTATGTACGTTTCAGGCTAACAATTTTAAGTTAACGCCATCGCTTGATTGTGAAGCCTGTCTGCGATCATACTCCAGCCTAACACATTTCTCCCGGTCATTTATTAGAGAAAACTACACGACAGAAATAAATTGTTAATAGATTTTAGACTAATTTGAAATTTATAAATGGCTTCTTGATGTAGCCTCCAGAACTTTACAAAGCGAGGTGAAGCCCTCTTCAAGTAAATCAAGAGTCTGCATCATTTTAAGAATTTATGAAGTAAAGACAGATCTCTCATGTATCATTCGATAAGCTTCCAAACAAGAAAAGTTAGGATTTCGATTAAACTACGGCCAACGCAACTAAAAAAATCCTTAATTATGCATACAGGGTTGGGTTAGAACTTTCCGGAATTTACTGTGGGTGGATCTAATTATAGTGGTTCTCGTGAAGTGGTGAATTTACATCAAATTTGTACATTTAAATTCACGTTATCTACGGAACATAATTCAATGGTTTGCTTTACCTGTAGATGGTAAAAACTTCTCAGGTGATGGCAGATTCAAAACTGCCTATAATACAAAATTGAAATTTGCAGAAAAATATTATCGACTAGTGTCAGTCTCTACGAGTATTGCTAGTAAAAATTATGCATAAAAGAATAATACATTTTCTTATATCATTTGGTTAATTTGTTTTTCTCTTGGACTCAATATTCAAGATGAAGACATTAAATCATTCGACTACGACCCGCCGTGCCTTTCAAGTTTTTGAAAACTAAAAGGGCAACGGATAATTTTTATTTTTAACAAAATTTTCTCAAAGGTTTAATTTTGTTTATTTGTTCCGCAATTGTAAACGTCAGTTTTACAAGTGACTGTATTCGCTTTGAAAATGTCTCTTAACTGGCTAGCCAATAAAATTTTACACCCGTGCTAATATGAGTGTCCTGCGTTTCCAAAACAATACGTGTGAAGCTCATACGATTTTTTTTCAAATATTTGAATTTTTAATAGTTTGTATAACTAATTACAAGTGTGGAACAAATAAAATATTCAACAATACACGCAAGGTAACGGGTTTAACTAGCCCCAGAAGGCAGAAGGTGACTGGCTCATAACCTTCTGCCGCCAGTAAAAACCGTTTTACCGTGCTAGTAATGTTAAATACTATTTCAGAAGAGTGGCAACAGATTAGAGATTATGAAAACTGCTGCTACTTATTTTCCACTGCATTCGTTTAGTTTAGAATATTAAGTCACTTGAAATGTTTCTTTCAAAATTAGTTCTTTCCTATGAGAAGTCATATTTTATTGAAACGACTGCAGACAATATATTAAATTCATATCAACGAAAGGTGAAGAAATTCATGGTTATAGCCAGAGCGCCAAGATTAGAGCCCGAGGCGTGCCGAGGGTTCTAAGGCGCGCACTACTAGATACGTTAAAACCCTTTCTGATAATAATTATTAATCAAATTATTTTGTCTGATGTTTTGATTTTTCAACGGTTGCTATGAAAATCGTCTACGTTAACCAATGAAATCAACGAAAATCTTTCGTTGCTAGATGACGGCTGTTCATTATTGACCTTGGTTAATAATGAAAATTATTATTAACCTAGGGAGAGAAATTCTACTTCTGGGGTCGGTTCGAGAGTCAATAATGAGTAATGACGCCTTCTGAGACTAGTAGTGAAAAAAATGTATTTTCAGCAAATGTTTTTGATGAACTGCTGATTCAATCCCATCTCTACGCTCCTATTAGTATGAAGTCGTGTTGGCAAGATTCTTTTAGATGAGCAATTTTAGCACAATCGAACAGTAAAGTAACATTATTGATCCCAGTACATTAGCATTATAATTTCTATGTAAATTAGTATAACTTTATTGCAAGGAACATGAATACAAAAGGAATAGATGCACTGTCAACGCCCCATTTTCGTCAAGGACCCTCATCTAATTCGCAATCTGACACATGCAAAAATAGACATTGCTGACGAAGGTCATGACAAGCTCGTAAAGTTGCATGAAATGATGTGATAATAAAAAAAAATCAGTATGTACTACTACTAAACAAATAGCAAGATCACTGAACTTTTATCTAAATTAAGAAACAAGGCAACTTTACTTATTTCATTATTTTTAGCTACGGCCGCTTGATTAGTAGTATTCTAGTATTACAAAAATAATTAATCTTTTAACATCTACTAATTAATAATACATACTAACATTGTATAGACTGATAAAAAATTTATTTACAACTATGTTATCACTGAGGTCAATAAGAAAACACTTTTGATTTTATTGCCGCTTTGGCTTTATTGGTTTTTCAAACACAGAGGTTGGATCTTGTCTCTCTACCATTCAAGATGCACTTACTTGGATTGCCCCCTTTCGTCCCATTCGCGTCTTCATCTTCCTCTTTTCCAGCCTCTTCTGCGCCTGCGCCCTTGAGGTGTCCCATTCGCGGGAAATACGAAATACCGCAGACTTGCTAACAACTATGTATATGTCGCAGGCTTATAGCAGAATTGGCGATTTGCCAATTTGCGTCACTTTGAATAATAACTTTCAATTATTCAAAATAACCTGTAGTTTTCACTCATTTTGCAAAATGTCTAATGGCAATTAGGCATATTGAAATATCGCAATATACTGAATTGATAGAGATTGAATAAAATGGTCCGCGGTATTCTAAACGGAAATTATATTGAAAAATAGTATATTGTTATATAAGTGAGGAAAGGGATGCATTGCTAAACGAGAATGACAATTGGATCACGAGCGATAGCGAGTTGATCTAATCATTCAAGTTTAGCAATGGACCTTTCCTCACGTATATAACATACTATTTTTTCCAACGTCAAGAGCTTTCGGTTTATCTTGCATAGGTATTATCAATTTATTATTTTATGCAAATCAACATAGAAGTAAAATTTGAAAATCACGTTTCCATGCTCACAGTAAACAATAAAATTTAATTAATGAATGTCAAGTCGTGTTTTTACCAAAACTTGAAAATTACTCAGAATTTACTAAACAAATAGTGATGGAAGTAGAAGATAGTGTTGTAAATTTACCAAATCCAGAAGCAGCGAAGTACAGCTTGACCAGAACAGCTTGGCGTATGAGATGCGCACAAGAGGAAACGAGCGAGTCTCTGTAAGACAAGGATATGGCTATGGTTGTAGGTACGGTACACTCAATGAAGCAAATCTGCTCAAAACAGCCCGGACATGCTGTTCCCTTGAAGCTTGAAGCGCTGATTTTCGCCCGTTAGTACACGATCTAAACACTTCCAGACCCAACAGACAAGTGCGCTCCGCTAATGGGAGGGATTTCAGTCCACTGCGTCACTCGCCAAGCTGTTCTGGTCGACCTGTAGGTATCTTTGGAATTATTACCTATAAAATCTCGAGCACGCTACGGAAAGGAATACAATGCGTTACTGAGATGGAGACAAGTAGTAAGAAGCGCTAGTTTGGCGTCAACGTCAAGCTCTGTACCGACACGTTATTTAGAAAAAAAAAATCAGGAACATTTGGAGTTTTAATTCGTGTAAAAAATTGTACATTTAATTTCTATAATACTGATAAAAAAGTTAAGTATCTTTGTAAGTGCTAATTGTTAATAAAGAATTCTTACAAATGTATATATATGTATATTTGAACGTTATTTTAAAGAAAGTATGTACATACCTAAATGGGGATCAATTTTTTTCTTACTTTCCCCACTAGTGAGGGAAGTGATTTACTTTCCTCACATGTGATGCAAACGCCTACTTTCATCTCTAAATTGAGTGATGGAAATGTCATTTTCAGACTTGACGTTGGAAAAAGTAAATGAACATACACAGTCTCTCGTCGGCTAGACTACGCTACTTAATACTACCAACTTAACTTCTACCAACTGTGATTTGGTAACAAACTATACAGCACGTTACGATTATTTTCTAAATGACTAGGCACTTTGAATAAATCCTTTTATCATTATTATTCAAAGTGATGCTGTTTTGCAAAACGCCTAGTTTTTTTGCAAAAAGCCTAATTCTGCTATACGCCTGCGACATATATACAATGTGTCGCATTTAAAAAGAAGGTAATTGTTCACTTTAACTACTTCTGGAATTTTCGCGTTTTTTCTGGCTAGACAGCCTCAGGACATCCTCCTACATCGATTCCCACTAGTCAAACCTTGTGCAAATGAAAATTTTCCTTACCCTTTAGTTATACTAAGACTTGGTGCGACCTTGAAACACAACAAGAGAGAAAAAAAAGGCATTTGCACAAGGTTTGAATGGTGGGGCACGATCTAGGAGGACGCCCTGAGGCTGTCTAGCCAGAAAAAACGCGAAAATTCCAGAAGTAGTTAAAGTGAACAATTACCAAAAAGAAAATCGGCTCATAGTTTCGTTACTTTTAGGTGTAGAAATTTTTATATAGTTATAGAATTTTATAACGTGCATCTTTCATGGTACCCAACTTAATTAACTTTTAAACCCAGCCGACTGTTACCTCGCAAATACTGCCAACTCTCGACATTTGTTTTGCAAAGTTATTAGAAAAAAATGTTCACCATCCAATTTTAACTCGATATGATGAGTTTCATCGCAAAATTTACAATGTAATTATTTAAATAATGTAGCCCCAAGCTCCACTTGCAGTTGTGTATAAAATACCGTGAGAACAACATACAAATTATATTGAAACAATAAGCAATTGAAAATTCCTAAAAAAAAATAAATTGAAATGCTTTGAAACTCGATACAAATGGTCAAAATTGGATTCTAACCAATTTCTTAAAATAGCTTCTAGCGATATCTCCCATGCCAAGCAGAATATCCGAAATTATACTTACAATTATTTACTTAAAATTGAATTGAGTATACCTCAAAAGATGCAACTGATGAAATTCTATAACTGTACAAAAACTCAAATGTCTGCTCCTAACAGTGACAAAATTGTAAAACTATTTCCATCTTAAGTGCGACAAGTTGTACCTATGTAATTAATTAGTACAAATTAAGTTATTACTGACATTTTAAAAGTTTGAAAATAAGCTACATATTATTTTTTAAAGTTTTCGACCCAACTGGAAAAGTTTACACGAGTAGGGAGAACATTTTCCACCAAAATCCGTAATTTTTTACTTTTAATTCAAGTTTCCAATATTCATTTTTGTTTTCTTCTCTTTTATCTGGAGCAATTTTCGGACAGAATGAAAAACATGATAAACATGACAAATTAATATTAAATACAGGTTATTCTAAATGATTGTAGTCGAAGTAGGCCATGCCCACATTTTTGCCGCTTTCATGTGAACTGTCAGTTTTGTCGCTGTCACTGTCATTTTTTAGGTGAAAAGTGCGGTGATGAGGATTTTATTTATTTTTGTTAAATTAACGATTGAATCAGAATAAGTGAGTACACACACCGTTCACACACGAGAGTTAAATTAGGTGCAAAACAACTCAATATTTTCACATCATTTTGATGTTTTTTTATATGGAGCGGCAACCATAAATTTTACATTCAGTTTTCACGCCTACTTCGACTACAATAATTTAGAATAACCCTGTATAATACCGTGAGATCGAAAAAGAAAAAAAATTAAAGTTGGCTGTAGCCAAAATTTTCAGTTGGCAATTCGTTAAGATTTCAATTATCAGATGTCAGCCTTAAAAGTTAGGTTAGTGATTTTGAGAACGTTGAAATCTTGATATTCAAAAAGGTGTGGATTATGTGTGAGCTGTCGGTTGTAAAAGAATTTCCTCAGCTAGTGCAATGAAACGATGAGATTTAAAACTCCCGCGCCTTTATTCAACGGTGACCACGCAGCTTGTTTATAAATCGATTCAACGATCAATATTCAGGGAGGTTATGTTGTGAGGGCTCTTATTGTCAAGGGGTTTAATTTCATGCACAACAGACACACAATAGGGAAAAAAAGTGCAAATCTTTTTTAAGGATAAGCTGAACTGTACCAAATGATAGGTTAGTTTCTTGGGTTAATCTCCGGATCGATTTATTTAGGGTCTCTGCAATTCTTTGTTCAACCTCTTCAATATTTTCAGCTGCTCTTTTTGTCGGTCGTGCACTGCCTTTTTTGTGCAGATCACTACTTGTTTCCAAAAACATGTTTACGCATTTGTAGACTTTCTGGGCAAGTTGTTGATAAGTGCCTTGAAAGTCCGGAAACTTTTGTTGAAATTCCTCCAACACTCGAGGTGTCGATAGGACCATTCGCCGTTCTCAAGTCTTTCTCTATTTTTAAAGTAACACTGCACAATGAAATTTTTTGCTCTAAAGTGAAAATATTGTAGTAGAAAATTTTAATAGTCTATAATTAATAATGCAATTACCATTGCAATGACATTTGAATTAAATTTTTACGTGTTGCCAACTGAAGCATATTAATCACGGCCTTCTCGATTTTTTTTATTTTATTATTTTATTTTTTTTTTATTTAGAAACATATTATTCCAAAAATGTCATTATAGTATGTTTACCAATTTTTGTTTAAAATATGATAGTTGTGTATCATTCCACCCTCGTGTTTTAGCTTTCGGCAGTAATTTCCACTTCTGTATGTAATATGTATACTATTATTTTTTTCATTAGTGAATAGTGTTACATTTATCAACATTTTTACTTAAAAGCAGGACTACGTAATTAAATACCTAAACAAAATGATTAATAAATTCATTTTAAGAAAAGTACGTGCTCCATGACATCTTTTACATTTTTCACAGTTCTCCATTTACAAAATGTAGTATCGGATGTTCATTTAAATTTATCCTCAAAGTTGGCGTTGAAGAGTCGATTGTGAACGCACCACTCGTCCGTCTGCAGAGTAAAAACACAAACAACGCAAAAAGTGAGATCAAAATTAAACAGCTGATCCGTGATCTGTAATCGGTGGTGCGTTTTAAATGAACACCCTATATATTCTGATATTTTATGCATTAATAATGCTGCTCGTTTCTGAAAAACTGATGTAATTGTGTCAAATAATTTTTCTAAATCCTGTCAACGATACTTAAGAAAGATCCGACAGATACCTACTGAAAAAAAGATAATTACAAGAATAATAGTATATTATGTATTAGGATTAAAAGTGGTACTTTTTTTGTCGAGCACTTTGTTTACATTGCGAGGCGAAGCGTAGCGTAGCCGAGCTACTACAATTGTAAGTCAAAAATAGCCTGTATGAAAAAAGTAATCCAGGTTGTTTAGTAACACCGATGATGGGTAATTTTCACGTCAGTTGTGATACTAGGGTTGCTAGGTAGTTTGAAATAATGACCGTCAGAAAAATTATCATTATGTTTAAGAGAATAATTTCTCAATTCAGAGATTTTAAAATTTTTTACCATATCAGGTTGAACTACTTTCCTAGCTATATTTACTAGCGCGTATAATATGCTAATTAGTAGATAATTCTAATTCGGCTTACGTCGAAAAACTTCCATCTACTTACTTCTGACTTATTTGTTTTGGATGCCACTCATTCTTTTAAAATTCTGCATTTCCCTCGTGAAAGCGACATTAAACATCGCATCTCGAGCAAATTTTCAATTTGACTAAAAACGGAGTAAATATTTGCTGCAGATAAATAAAACCGCCAATTTTCCAGAAAGCGGCAGGCGTCCTATAATTTTTTTAAATTCATTGAAATCATTAAAATATCGCCTCCCCAACATTTGTGGATAAAATATAAAATCTCCATAGCGCGATTTCGCGTATGTATGAAGTGGAATGAAAAGTCTCCATAAGTGAAAAATTCATTAAACAGATTTGCTCCGAATATAGACTGAATTCTTTTTAATGCAAACCCAAAAATTCAGAACGAGAAGAACGACAAAATTACAAACAAGACAAGCAATTTTAAAATCGTTTAAGACGGACTGGAAATCTGAAAAAGTGTGTTTAAAAATCGTCTCCCGAAGAAATTGAAATGTCTGAGTTTTTTAATGATTAATAAGTGACGTAAATCATAAAACGACTTTAATTTTTCTGTCAGTCAGAACTGATTACCATATTGAAATAGGAGGGAAAATTGTGACATTATAAAAAATCGAATTAAAGCTATTTACGAGATTATTAATAAAGCTGTGGGTATTCGGTGAAAACTAATATTGTTATAATTATCAAAGAAAGATTTATGGTAAACAATTAACAGTTTTCATTAGTGTGTAATATACTGTCAATGTGCATACTGGATTAACTTCAAGATACTTATTTGTTACATCATTTAATTAACAACTCCATTCTTTTCAAAAAATATTCTTTTGGTTTATCCTCAAAATGAGCTACTAGAGACTTATTATAAATGATTGCCTCATCCCAGTTGGGGTTCCTGGCGTAGTTGAATGTGCCGCAAGCCTCATAACATGAGTCAAACTAGTATCGCCGGTAGGTGGCGATAATCGCCGTAGTTTTTCCCCCGGAAATCTGTCTACTAATCTGTTTCATGTTGCGAGGCTGCGACACATCCAACATTTGTATGGTTTTCAGCGCCAACTGCCATTGACCGTGGTGTTAGTTTCCTTAAAATCTATAAAAAGGATTCCCTCACAATCAAAGAAGATTGCGGCCATTACATTTTTTGTTGAATTTTCTTGGGGGTGTTTCACCCTTACGTCGCCATTCTATCGATTCCCTTTTCGACAGAGGATCATAGTACACGATCATTATTTCATCTCTTGTTACAATGGTCTCCAACACAGCTTTTTTGGTCTGACTCATAAAGCTTTAAAAGTGTTTGCGCACACGCAACTCGGTGTTGCCGCTGAACAGCCGAAAGATGTTTGGGAACCCACCTTGCGCTGACTTTGTGAATTCCCAGCTGGTCATGCAGGATCCGGCGAACACTCGCATCGGAAAATTTAAACATTTCTGATATTTCTTGACCTTCTAACGGCAGTCACTTAATACCGACTCTTCAACAAGGGCAATATTGTTATTGGTCGACCAGATAGATCTTGCATCATCTTCAAGAGACTCTTGTCCCATAAGAAAGCCCTTTGCCCAATCTTTTAATACAAAATAGGAAGGAGAACTTCTACTCTACACACCATCCAACCTTTGCTTGATAATTTAGGGAGTAAGCCCTTCCTTTACCAAGAATTTTATCACAGCTCGATACTCGATTTGAGCCACATTTTATTGAATATGTCGTGTTTAAGATACCTTCAATTAAAAACTGTTTGGCGTAAAACGTAAGGCTTACAAGGCTATTAAAGGCCACGAATTTATCCTGCTAAGAAATCTGGATCTATGTCAGACCGAGAATTTTTGGAGCGACCCTCCTGCGTTAGTAATAAGTTTGCTGACCTGACGGGATAAAAGAGATGTAATAAATGCTCCAAATGCCTTCCTTGATTATTATCAATTATTCGCGCTAAACATGTTTGTCATCGCTGGATTTTCACGAATACTTTCGGCCACTTACTCGTATGTCACGCAGTTTAGATATGTATACTAACTGACTCCCATATGCGCATAAAACATCAAGATCAGCGGACTACAAAATGAATCCGTATTAAGCGATCCATTTTTCTTCTAAATTGTTGTTTTTATCAATCTATGACATCTCTTCAACAGTGTGGTGGAGCTCCGTCGTCTAAATACTTCAAAGCAATCAAAAAGAAAACAAATTAGAGCAGACGTTCCAAATTATTATTATCGGTCATGTCGTAGCGGATTCTATGCAAATGAGCGTTCAATGCATGGGCGTAGCCAATTTGTGGTCTCAAACGCTACTTTATAATAAGTCATACTTAATGAATTTTGGGTAAAATAATGGGTAATTTACCAGTTTTATTGCCAAACACGATGCCACTGGTAATCAAATTTTTCGCTGAAATGTCAAAGAAACGTCAACGATGTGCTGTTGTTAGCCTAGAAATCAACTTTTTGATTTCGGCAAAGTTTACAGATGTTTACCGCAATTGTAAGCATCAATTATCTCAGAATAAGTGGTGAAATGGGTTTTACCATTGATAAAGCATTAATTATGAATTAATTAATAATAACACAAATAATAAATTTTTCGAGAGGTAGGCAACCAATAAAATGACCTTCATTTTGTCATTTTGACATTTTTAGCCGAATTAGATACCTACGTTGATTACTAAATTAAATCATATTATAAACGGTATCAAGTGGTCAGCGTTATTTTTGGTTGCGTACAAAATAAACTTTATGTGACTAGCCCTGTAGGTGTGATATAAACGAAGGAGTCAATTACGAGGCCCAATCAAACAATCTAGATGAGGAGTCAGATCTTGAGTGTAAAGCCTGCTTCGTTTGTGATTAATAACGGACTCGACATATTTGGTTCCTCATCTATTTTCCAATTAAGTCATTGAGAAAAAGCTATCCTGCGAGTGGACGTGGTACACATGCAATCCTTGTTCATGCAGAGTTGCCGTAAATGGGGAAACACCTAAACGTAAAGCAAGTCTCTTTTTATACTCCAATTTTGCTTTTGGTCAATGCGTTGTAGAATTTCAAGTTTTATTTTCAAAATCCAGTCATTTTTTGGACGTCTCAACGTAAATATACGAACAAGCGAATCCAGAATTTGCCGTTGTGGAAATCGTTCCATGTAGAATCGACGAGCTTCAGCCGCATTACCCAAAGCTTCCCCATACAGTAACGTAAATCCGACACTTATGAAGTTCACCATTTTTAGAGAAATTAAAAGAAACAATTATTTTCACTGACAAATCGAACACCAAAGACTTTTACTTTTAACACTGGTGACATCGTAAACAACCGGCGATTAGTTTCAGCACGAAAAAAATGTAAAGACTCTTACACATAAACATTTTAGCTTTTTCGTACCTACATCTTAATTGACAATCATTTCAGCGACGGAATGTCTAATTAGAGGTTTCAAAAATGTAAAAAAAAGAATCGTTATAATCGCACGATTTGTAGAACTGTCAAATTTGACAAATCCCCTTACGGGTAAAAAGGACCACAATAAGGTGATATTTCAGCCAATTAAAATCGTTGAAAGGGGATCACGTGATACATGAATTACAATATTCAGACAACATTTTTTCTTATAGAACATCAAAGAAAGATCGAAAATTTTCTACAAAGAGACGAGTTAAGATTTCCATTCTCTCAAATAAACGAACAAGCAAAGAACGGTTAAAATTAAATAAAAATGTGTAGAGTATCAATTATTCCAGGAAAAATTAACGGTGTGTTATGTTAATAAAAATGTATTCTTTTCAAATTTTAAATGTTTGTTTAGTTTACTTGCTAATCTTAAATCGTATTTTTAGAAGTTGTTTATTAAACTAAAAGCACAGATACAACACATACCTACCCTCGACATTTTTCAACGATTTTTCTATTCGTTCACCTTTAGTTCAATAACCAATTTTGACAAGCGCAGTTTGTTTAATCTCAGTCTCACTCCAAGCATCCGTGATAACACTTACTAACTCGTAGTAAAACTCCAAAATTATTATATTATTAATTGCCTGTTTACGCTTCAACAACTAAAATTGTATATTGTCGCCCAGAACAGTCAATTCCGGGTAAATGAACTCATAGTAATAAAATTATGATTTTATTGTTCTCCTGTATATTGTTCCATCATATTCGATTTCCTCATAACTTTTAATAACTATATTAACAGAGAATTTCCCAGACTATTTTAGACCGCTCCTGGAATAAAAATCTTTCCGTAGATGAAGAGGTTCAACAATTTCTCATACAGCTTGGTTTCGCGGTTTCACCAATATGTTCAGCTGTCACCGCTGAAAGATATATTTCAGAATGTATTACAAAAAAGACAAATTGTTTTCCATTTCCTTTTCTGAACTAACGTTTAGTCAAAGTTTTTACTTGCACCGTTAACAAGAATGTTTTCTTTCACAAAATAAAACTTTTCTCCTGATTAAAACCTGATCTGCACAAATGCAACGTGTTATTAAAATGGGTTTTCAACTAAACAATTGAAATTAAAATAAATCCATTTAGAATGTGTGTAATTTAGAAACAAAAAGACTGCATCTGTGATTTCTCACAAATGTAAATGTATTTAGACTCAAAGGTGAAATTAATTTGGGAACATTACTGACAATTTGCCAGACCGGAAATCGTAGTCGAGTTTTGAGAATTTGACGTTCAATGCATTCCTTTTCTCTTTGCAATGATTGGAAGACCCCCCAATTACGTAAACACCAAGTGTTTGTCTCCAGAGCATTTAAATCAGTTTTAGTTGATTTAAGTCTACCTAAACGAAGAGCTTTGTTCGATTTTCTTCGTCATCCACAATTCGTTAAATCAAGATTGGCGGACCTTAAATGAGGACCGCGAAGACACCGTGGACCAGAAGACCACGAAAATTGGTACCACTTCTAGCAAGTGGGTGTCACGACACGATGGTCAAAGTGCTTCTTTTCTTTCCAAAATGTCCCTCAAGGGCGGGGGGTTTGTCATTCCCGACTATAAGCGACATTGTGAGATTGTTAACTCGCAACAACCAATCGAAGAGGGTGCAGCAACAAATAAAATAAAACAACTTGTAGCATAAATCACGGATGTAGTACCAAAGCGCCCCGTACTAACCCTTTCGAAGCGCTACCGTCGCCAGCGAGAATCTAATCGCTGGGCCCCTACCATCTTTACCAGCTGCGCGCCGTCGGAGCGTACCGCACCATCCCCAGCCAGGCTATAAAAGGGATGCACCCATGGACAATCATTCATTATTCATTTGATCATTCGAGCTCCCTCAAGAGTCTCACCACAAACCTTTGTTAACTTTGTTTACCTTTATGTAAATAAACTATTTACAACACAAACACTGTTAAAAGTGACTCCACAACGTGGGGCATAATGTTAAAAACTAAAATTAAGTATTTACAAAACCCAACACCAAGTATTGAGTATCTACTCAGACATTTTATATTTGAAGAAACTGTAATTTGATGGAGTTGGTGCAAATTCACCAGATTCCAACTCTAACTGTTTATCGATGATTGCCACTGGAATTTGTTAATTTCATAATATTTTCAGAGCGGGAAGTAATTTAGGAATTTCGTTATTTAATCTGACAATTTGTTAAATGAAAGTTTTAATTGAGCTTTCAGTATTCAGCGACTTATTGTTGTCGTTAAAATTCAACTCTGGAACAGGAAAAATACAGTAAAGAAATCGTCTCTCGTTCCTATAATATAAAATTACAATGATTAAAAAACACAGAAAAAAACGTTGTCAAACAAGACCAATTAGACTTTTCAAAAATTTAGATTTCAAAAGAAGTTAAATTTTTAGAATGAAGAGAGATAATAGTTGTTTACACAATTAGTGGGATAAAAGCAATATTACAGGATTCGAGTGTGAAGATTGCAGATGACGAGGGCGTTAGCCCGAGTTCATCTGTAATCACACGAGTTTCCTGTAATATGCTTTAGCCCACGTGTTATGTACAAAATTTTATCTAAGACCGCCCCGAATTTAAAAAAAAAGGTAAATCTTATTTATTTCCGCCAGTTTCATTACACCACTCAGTGGAATAATGACTTACTTATCCCACTGAGTGGGGTAATGAAGGTCATTTATCCCACTGAGTGGAGTAATGAAATGCGTCCGGTAATAAAGTTCCTTATTCCACTCAAATGAGTGGGATAAGTGTCATTTATCCCACGGGATTAGATAAAACATAATATCCAAATACTGAGAATATGATATCAGTAATCTTTTTTTGTTGTGAATTAGTTAATTCAATTAAACAATATTTTTTTATTTAAATGACAAAACAATATTCACAAAATAAAAATTCTTCTCGTTTCCCGTCCATCGCCAGGCCCGGGAGGCGCAAGAAGAAATTCAGGAGGCGGTAAGCGACATGATTATGGATTTTAGTTGTTTAGTAAATAAGCAATACCAATAAGAAAATTAATTCAAAATATTTATGCTCGAAGTTACCTAACCAAACATCATTATTTAAAATAATTATTTCCTTCCAATAACAAATGCTCTTGTTTTCCTCCAAACCTTTTATTTGCACTCTCACGTCGCAGAGAAGCCCCACGTTGTGCTTTTGTTCGCCTGAAAAAAAGAATTTTCCTCAAGTGGAAAGGAACAAAAATAATTCTTTGTTTTTCGCTTTAAACGTGCGCGCTCATTCGAAAACTTAATCGCATAAAATTTTACAAAGGACCACTGTATGCAACATTGCACATAACAAAGATATATTTATATGCACTTGTTACTGAAAATGTTTGTACAGCACATTCAATAATTAACGACTTGTTTTCTGTCTGTAGACAATTTTGGTTTTTAACAGGGTTTTTCTGTTTCAGTGTCACCAACTACTTCCTAGTGAATTTGTCAATAGCTGACCTGTTTGTAGCCTTGGTGTGCATGCCCAACGCGGCATACGCGGCATACACTTCAGTTTACAGCTTTGGAGAGTACGCCTGTAAAATATCCGCTTATTTGCAATGTGAGTAATCCTGTATTTATTTATAAGTGGAACCTATAAACGCAAGCTCATGACGTTAACCTTGGTTAGGAGTTTTTCAGAAGTTAGAGTAATAAAACTGTCATTGATAAGCCGAATTAGCATTTCACTTAAACCTAAGCCGATTATATGCAAATAAATGCTAATGAAAGAAAAGCTGCCAGTCAAACGAAATATGACTCATGGCACGGCTCTAATTTGTCAATTTTAATTTCAAATCAAATTCCGGGTATCAATTTTCGAGGGTGGTAAATTGAACTTGAGGCGGAGAAGGATTCGTTTCTATTTTCCGACTGGGAAATACGTAATAAAGCATCAGTTTAAATCGGCGAAAACGCGCTTTGTAAAACGATTCCGGGGCTTCCGCGCAACAGAAAAAATCAAATAAATGCGACGCTTTGAATTGGGAAATCGCACCAATCATTTCGGATAACCCACAGAAAACATCATTAGGAAGATATTATCAGTGTTATATGATAAATCGTTTACCCCTTAATGCCCGGTGTCCCACACAGAGAGTATCGATCGCTCTTTATAAAAACCTCAACACAAACCAGTGGGTTTGAAACAGAACTCATCAAATATAGTTTTGATGGAATAGATAGAACACAATTACGGACGCGTGGGATGCAATTTGTAAAACAAAGTTTGCCTTCCCGATTAAGAATTTGCAAATATATTCGTGACTTAATTTTAACTAACTATTTCATTTACAATAGTATCCCGTCAATCAATCAACGACGAGTGCAAATTTTCAATCAATAAAATTAATTCAGCCATAATTTCACCGCCTCCACCTAATATTTAAAGTTAATAATGAGGCGTGTGAAGCGATGATGTGGATGCGAGAGTAACAACTCTCGCAGAAGAGGCAGGATACAGAAGTAATAATAATTGTATTTATTAATTAATAACATCAAACTTGATTCATTATATTAGTTGTTAATCGTTAATAAATAAAATAATTTGGGTTGATATTACGTTAAAACAGTGGTGTGTCATGGGGGCTTGTGTCGAGTTGACCATGGTCTGGGCGTCGATCACAGAGACCTCCTCTAAAATAGTAAAAAGGAGCTGTTAGCAACCAATTCGCTGAGAGCATGGAGTGAACACAAACGATACAAATTTAAAACAGCAAATATTAACACTTTTGGTGATTGTGAAATAACACAAATGCATAGAGCTCTGTCGGATGTGGGAGGGTTATAGGGTTGACGCCAGTAAGAAGTTGGTGCAAAAGGTGGGAAGGAAACAGCGCGCGAGGCACCCGCTTCAATTACTGACAATGCAATCAGTGCTGAGTGGTGCAATGGTACATACAAAGAGAAAGTACAAGCAACATACCTGCTCTTTACTATACAGGTCTAGATCAAAGGTGGGCCCACCCTCTTACTAGTCCTTTGCCTGTAAGACATTAAGGGTCCTTGACAACTGTGAAACCAAATTGGGCGAGTACGAAGGGAAAGTACGCGCAACGTACCCACTCCAATCAATAAACAAACTAGAACCAAACCAAAGCATCTGCAAAGAAAATTGTGATGGAAACAGCAAAAGTGGAAATTAGTTAGCCAACCATTGTCATTGGATTTCTGTAGTATCTACTTTAACGAAAAAGGATGTTGGCGAACAGGAACTAATCAAGTTAACAGTGCATTCATCTTCTTAGAGCCAGTTTATAGAAAGAGAATTAAATATTTAATTCGAATTAAATCTTAATGCACGATTAACCCATAAATCCGAAACTTCGATTGGTTCAATCGGATCACGTGTTCAGTTAAACTCGCATTTGATTACGATTAACTTAATTTCGCTTCTGTAAACTGGGCCTTAGTCTATTAAACCATATTTTCAACTGAATTCTTGTCATCAGCAGAAGCTAATAAAGGGCTTACGAGGTAACCCATCAATAAAAGCAGAAACTACGACTGTAACTTTTGTCACAACCAAAGAAAACAACGGCAATCCGAGCATAATTGTTCATTGCTATAAATAAAAGTTGAATGTATAATGATTATATGTAGTTTCAACTTTTATTTATAGCAATGAACAGTTACAGATTTGAATGTGTAGTTTTATTCATGAAATAAACATTCGATTATCATTTTATCTTGACAAAAATTTCGGATTGATTTGTTGTCAATTTATCTCGTGACATTCGTTAAACGCAATGGGCCGTATCACGACACCCTTATGACTCTAATTACCTTGGTGACGAATTCATCTCTTTCTATCAGGTTATAATTGCATAAATCTATATCGTTTTATGTTTACTTTAATCACGACTCTAGTTAACGGCAATTTTAATAACGGTGTCGTGATACGGCCCATTGTCAGTCGATAACTTGCCACCCAAGAAACGCTCGTAACGATTTGAAATTGAGAAAATTTTGCCACTGATGATTTATATTATATTATTAAATGCATACTCATTAAATAGAGCTGTTTTTCTAAAAATTTTTTCAGAGCTAATTAAATTTTTTCTAAACTAATTATTAAATTAGCATTTCCACCCTTCATTCTGACGAGCAGTTTACTATCTCGAAATTGTTCACATTCGATGACGATAATTAATCAACAGTCCTTTTTTTGTGGTTTCACCCTCAAATAAAGATTTATGAAGTTTTATAACAGCAATATTACCGCACAAGTGCAAGTTTGCAAAAATTCGTGCGCAAATTTGCCTTATGAAATGCGTTAATAAATTAATGATGCTGTTCTCTTAAAATATGAAATATTTAAAATTTCATCAAACATGGATATAACGGGTAAATTAAAAGTAATTGGAAATATTTCACAGAGCACTAGGCTGTTATCATAATTTAAAATCAAAGTTTTTAATCCATTAAATTACTTGTTTAATACTTATTACTTTTTGGACGACCCGTCAATAAAAGATTATGTTTACAAATCATTGATCGGTAAGACATTCACTTAGGTACGGATTAGAAGGCGGTAAGTAATCAAATTAGAAAGTTTTTTTTTCCAAGCTACCGTCCTGGAAACAGAATCGGTTAATTATTTTTTTTGTCATTTTAGATAATTTTATAGTTGTCACACAAGTGTCACTTTGATTTGAACAAATTCATCATCATTTAATTTGGTTATTGCATGGATCGTGCAAAAAACTTACAAAGTATCACGGGCGTAGTGCTACCGGTCTGGGCTACTAACACTATTACCCTCGACCGGTAAAACGCACTTACCGCCTTTGATACTTAAGTAACTATTAGCGATTTGTGCTCGATCCAGGTGGCGTGGCTGCATTTTATGCTCTGCGCCAAGCCACAGCTTCTAGAGTACCTACCACGGACACTGGCGGATCCTTTCCGACTACAAGAGCTCCAACGAACCCATAATAAATGAAGAATCTCATTTATAAACTATTTGGTGGTACCGCGTTTCGCCACTGGTTAAATGCAAAACGATCACATACTTCTCGATAATGAAGTTAAAGTAAATTAAATGAAAGATTTTGAAAAACAAGGTTTTATTTATAAATCAATTTCCAAAGAAAATAAGTGTAAGAAATGAACTAATAATGGTGTTGAAATTAAATCTTGTATACATATAAAAGTTATCGACGTAGAGAAATAATTTGCCTTCGAAAGAATGCGTCTTACCGAGAGCGAATCAAGTGATTCGCTGTAGTTCATTTTCCTTCCATCATTTTCGAACACCCCTTTCTCACTCCTTTCTTGACCAAAATAGCCAGTCAGTTCTGATAGATTCCAAATTCGTTATTTTAACCAATCACGAAAGCTTTTTAATATTTCTAGATTGTTTTATGTCACCGTTTGTTTTCGCAATAATTTTAAATGATTTGATTTTTCACCAGCTAGTTTAATAAAATTTTATGAGTTTCCACTTGATCAGCTTTGAAAATTTTACAGTTGCTTTTAGTCTACCCGTTATTGATTTTCACATCATACAAACTGACATAACTGACACTAGCCGTTAAAAAGTGAAATGTATATTATTAAAAAACTGATCAGTAACATTAGCTTTTCAAACTGCATTATGAACGACATTGATCTAACTTGTACGCTCCTTGAAAGACGAGAAGAAGCAGAGGCTACTCTGAATACTTTACTTCCTAAGAAGTCGCGTGAGGCCTTTGACAAAGAATATAATAACCTCCGAAAAACTGTACAAGGAGATAGACAAGTAGACAAGTTTCATTCGAGAAACGAATAATAACAAGTACCTTGCAATTTGCAATAAAGGTTGGAAGTTGGAGTTTCCGTTCATATTTGGTGAACGGTGAATTATTTTATTTCTTCTTCCGTTGTACAGGGTCATTATAAATTATTGTCCCATCGCTGTACTTGTTGGTGACGTACTTGAATGTGCCGCAAGCCTCATAATTTGAGTGAGACTAGTATCGTCGATAGGTGACGCTACTGGCGGTAGTGGAAATCTGTCTACTAGTTTGTCTAGCGTTGCGAGGCTGCGGCATATCCAAAATTTGTGTGGGTTTTCAACGCCAACTAGGCACGATGGGACAATCATAATGACTCTGCAGATCGTGCTTATAATATTAGTTTACAACGACGCATGTAGAAGTGAACAGTTTATAAACATGATGGTAGGGGACATAGAACATAAATCGAATATGATTTTAGTTTCTATTCCTAAAATTAAAACTAACTAATATACCCGGACTGTTTGGAAAAAATAGGCGCTTATTCGTTCCTTATCGGAATGGATATTGTATTAGCACCCCAATTCGTACAAATATGATTAGTAAATGCCTAAAACCATATTTGCTCTTTTTAAACTGTCGAATCCCCAGCTTTTTTCTGGGTATTGTTTCAGGCGTTCGAGTGCTTTGCATTGTAGTGAACATCACTTTAACAACACTTTTAACAAAAACGCCACGAAGGATGGAAATCCTCGGCTCTGGCAGAGGGTTACATTAGAGGCCCATTAGTGCAAGTTTTTTCGTCTGAGGTAATTTCAACGAGTGGTTGTTCCAGAATCGTACAGACTGAAAAAAACAAATGCCTTCATTGAGACACGAGTGTAGAACCAAATTCTAGATGAAGTGAAATTTCTTAACAAAATTCAATTCACTTATAACAACATTACGAGGAATGGAAATATTTCATTTATTTTTGGGCATAACGACGGTCATTATAGGAAGTAGAAGCAAGAAACCATTTTAAATATCAAGTGGACATATTAAGACTATGCAGGTACTTAACTACCACGACATAACAAAATTATTATATATTTTATTAGATTAGAAATGTTTAAGTGAAAATTGAGAAATTTATCAGATACTTATTAAAAATTAGATCCTATTATTTTTAGCCAGATTAATTCCAGAATACAAACTTTAACGTTAGGTAATTATTTATTTATAATACAGTTATTAAAAATACAATTATTAAAAACAATTTGAGAATCTGACAGGAGTAACATGCAATAGTAATCACTTTTGACAGATGACAGAGTAGTAGGACGTTTTTATCGCGATAACCATTTTTGATTGTATGAAAGCAAGCGATCTGATTGGCACGTTTGATATACACGTGGCAATTAATCATATCAATATGTCTTTCAATCACACCACAAAAAATGTTAAGTATCATTTACTCTTTGACTAATTGGATTATTGAGTTTTTTCAAAGCAACAGAGAGATAACTACAGAAAACGTCTTTTCTTACACCATACTCTATTTTTTTTAATTTCTTAAATACTTGTATACCGGGACATTTATTTTAATATTGAACATAGCCCATACTTATTCCCTATGTTCAGTTTTAAAAAACACAGGTCAATGCATGTATGTAATCACGTAACCAAGGTAACGACAATAAGTACTTGACAGTTTAACAAAATGGTCAAGTTGTTTGAAGAAGAAATGCACATAATGCAGTTATTCTATGCCAATCAGAGCATTAGAAATGTACGTGACATTTCCAATGCAACACATGTTAGACCAATTCCATCAATCGGAATAATTTTTAACATTATTTCAAAATCTCTGGTGTTTGGTATAGTTGGTTGCATAGCAACTCACAATGCATTGACCTGTGTTTTTTAAAATTGAACATACGAATAAGTATGGACTATGTTCAGAGTTAAAAAAATGTCCCGGTATATCAGCAACTTACATTACTTTAACGTGTATACATCTACACACACACACACACACACACAATAAAAAATTCAATTTCTTCTTAAACTTAATACGAAACTAGACACATGTTTTTTTTAAATTACCTACTCGTATAACGAAAAATTGTCTGCGTCGGAAGGCCAAACTTACCTCATATTTTATTTTAGGGGATAACGCCAGCGTCGCTTTTATCGATAGTGTGCGAATTTTCCCATTTCAACTTTTTATCGAAAATAGAGCAAACCGAATTAGGCCTGTTCCGGATGATTATTCGTGGTGTCGGTTTGCGCATTTTCTTTTTTCAATTTCTTATCGTCAAAACAGACCAAAATGAATTAAGACTATTTGGAAAGATTAGTTGAGTGGTTGGCTTGATGGAAACAAATTTTTCGTCGCATAATTAAACTGGTGATGAACTGAAAAATAAACGTGACTTTGAAAGGAACTCAGCTAGGCGTGATCTAAATATTAAATGGCTTCGCCACTTCGCTTCAAAGTTCTTTCCAGGGACGTGTAAAATAAGAAAGACCATCAATTACAGCGCGGCAAATGTAACACGCTGGAGGGTGGTCTACGGTGTACCTATTCGGATGCTCCATCAGTGAAAGACATTGTTGCGAAAGACAGCTAAAAGGCGGAAAGTGTCATTAATTAGAAAGAATCACTTTACACACATAAATTTACAAAGCACTAAACGCTAATTGATTTAATTGAAGTGGAAGAAAGTTTGTATTGATCAATAACAAAAATTTACAATCAATTACTGTTTAACGTCAACTTTAAACAATTTATATGATATGTAAACCAGCTTAAACTGATGTTTATGCTGAAAACCACACAAGGAGAAACTAATGGGAACATTATTCCAGTTATTAGATAAATTTTGGAGATTTTCACTGTATTTTTTTGAAGTGAATATAATCTCACATCTACTTTGAAATAACAAGAATAAATTGGACTATGCAAATTTGTGGTTGGGCTCATTTATTAGCACTCAGGATTTTAGTTGTAAGGGTAAACAACCAGTAAAACAAACACTCAGTTGTTTTCTTAGAATCAAGCAGTTTGTTTGTTTGTCGAATTAATGAGATAAAAATGTGTCTGGGAGTTCGGTTTAAAAAAAATTACAGTAAACGAAAAAAGACGTGAGTTTTAACAGAGAAGTGTTTTTTTCTTGGACTGATAACCATCTTAACCAGATGCTAAATAATTTCCAATTTTTTTTTAATTGGAACAGGTGCTTTAAAAAGTTTTCACATAATTACATTTCCTTATACTTTGAGACAATAATAATGAAATTATCTTTGAAAGAGATGTTTTGTACCTTTTGCAAAATTAGCTGTTTAATTTAGTTGTGTTAATTGTTAATAAACAATTAGCACAACAACAATTTCATATCCTATTTCAACTCGTCCGACAAATACATTTTATTATTGCTGAAATGAGTACTTATTTAACTTTTGCCGATTATTTTTAAAATCTATTAGACGCGTTAAATATACATTTTCCAACATCTTATATTTTCAAATGAAACATTTTTAAACTTTGCCTTGCAAAATTTCCTTTTACATTGAACAAACAGTAAAGGATCTAGCTCCATTCCAACTGATATTATACTTCACACATTTTATTATCTTTGTCTGTTTTCTCTTACACAAAGTTTCCTTAATTTTTTATTATCTATTTTCCTAAAATCCTACATAAACAAACGTGTTCGGTGAATTTCCCCAACTCTTTCCACAGACCCTTACTAGTAAAAGGGATCCATTTCAACTAAACACATTAAAATAATTTCAATCGTTTTGCGCCTCACTCAGTTAATGCCACAAAGTGTTATAATTATTAACTTTGGCGGGAGCTGCCGGCAGCAGTAAAACAATTTCTAAAGAATTGAATAACTGGGAAATTCAATTTTAAACACTGTGAGCAGTAACTGTGTAATATTATCCGGATACAATTTGGGCCACAGATGAAAGGGACTGACAGACGATGGGGATAATTTCATAACAGAGAACATCAAAACCAGTTTTGTGTCGTCATTTCTGGTATTTTCATTTTAAACTGTTCGATAAATAACACAAATAGAAAATTGAAAAAGACAAGAAAGTAAATAATAATATATTATTGCATGAGCAAGGCGAGTGCATGTAATCATTTAATTAAGACATATACAAGGTGGAACAAAACTATTTTCATCTAGTTACCTTTGCGTTATCCTTGTAAAAATACGAAGTGCTACTCTACCAAAAAAAAAAAACCCCTAACCTCAAAATATACTAAAAAATTCTAAATGTGATTTATTACGAAGAGATGATATGAATGCAAAGAAACCAACAAAAGCAAGTCACAGCAAGTGTTGAAAGTGGTCACCATTTTGCTACATACATAAAACTATACGACATTTCATATTATTAAAAATGTGCTGCAATATATCCAGTGTTATCTCGTTGCATTTCAATCAATGTGATCCGTGCAATCAGTTCTTGCAAATTGTTAATACTTTCTTTGAAGACCTCAGTTTTAAGAAAGCTAAATATGAAGAAGTCTAATGAGGTGGTGCAATGCAGTTTCTTCAACAATGTTGTTCGGAAGCCTAAGTCAAAACTGTGCTTTGCATTCAGACATAGAACACTGCCATTTCCCATTTACTACGCGTCCAATAATGGAAGTGTTTTCTTGTATCCTACACATTTTAATCGTTTGTTAATTTATTTTAGTAAATTGTAACAATTGTCAATTTGATTAATGACATTTATTGACAGAACTACACAGCTAGCTACCGGTGCAGGAAAATTTACATGAGCAAAAATTCCAAAGCTAACTAGATCACAATAATTTTGTTCCACACTGTATGCATTCAAGGACAAATAACAGTTAGGTATTTTGAAAAGCTTGCCAAAAGATTTAACTCCACTGGTTAACTAAGTCTTGTTTTATAAATGTAAAATGGCACCAGATTACGTTCGTAAATCCAATTTACTCCCATATTATTGTATAGAAACTAATTCCTGAAAGCAATCCTGTAACATTTGTAGCTTAGTCCCTCAACAATGCTTTGAGTTGCTTTTAGTGTAATGAACAATGGCAAACAATAGTTTCAACAAGATGCCAAGAGCACTGTCTTTGGGTTATTCAAAATTTACTTAACCTTTCATAATTATTTGTTGTTAAAGAAAACTTCGTTATTTAATGAAAACGATGTTGTCTCGTGTAACAAGAGGCACGAAAAAGAGTAATTTTGTACAAACTGTACAAAGTGTACAGGGTTGAGCTCAAAAAATTTAATTTTGCTTTTTTTTAAAGCAAAAATTATAAATAACCCTGTATAAATTATATTCGATTATTTCTAACAATAGCTATTCTTTGGGTGGGTGTTAAACTAATGAAATTTTAAAGCTTTTTTTCTGTTGGTTAATTAATCTAATAGTTCATTAGTTAAATGAAATTGCGAATAATGTGAGTAGTATGTGCAAAGCAATGGAACATTTTCTGAAGCTTTTAAAAAATCATTGATAATAAACGCGACAAAACTTGTTGGTTGAACAAAAAAAATACAATTTGTTCTGTATACCTAGTTACAAAAATCCCAGTCAAATTCATTATAGAGAAAAATATAAATTTTAAATCAATTTAAAATATTTTCAGCTCGAACACAATAAATCTCTTGCACATTTTCTTCTTTCCAGGTGTTTCAGTAGCATCCAGCATCTTCACCATAACAGCGATGGCCGTAGACCGCTACCTTGCGATAACCCGCCCGTTTGGCTTCTTCTACCGTTGCTTCAACAAGAGAACCACCACCATCATAATTCTTCTGATGTGGATTCTCTCTTTGGCTCTCTTCATGCCGGTCCTGCTGGTAACAGGAACGTCTAAACTTGAATACATTGAAGTTCAGAACAAGAGCCTGTACATAAACGTCCACTTCTGCGGTGAGCATTGGGAGAAGTCGTCGATGTCTCCCGTACAACAGGCCTTGGGCATCACCTGGTTCATCTTCATGTTCGTTCTCCCAGGTAAAAAGGAGAAGGATCCAGACTTTTATATCGTGATGATTTTCGGGCGTCAGCAAACGCGTTAAAGCAGTTTATTTCCACTTAGCCCCATTACACAAATGGGAGACCGGTAATAAAGCGTTCTAAGTGTGCAACATTCTCCAAGAATGGCAATGGAATTGAGATTAATGTCATCGCTTGCTAAACCCCCAACGGGCATATTTTCGCGTTTTAATATGTTTTATCACGTTTTAAAGTGCGGTAAGGCGCTGGGCCAATTTGAAGGTTTTACGCCCCGCTGGTGGATAAGTAAGCAAAGTGCTTAAAGTACAGCGGAGTGAAAATTAGCAAAGACGTTAGAATTAATTCCAAAATAAAAAGAAAACAATCAAGGGAATTGTTTCGCTTTTTTCAGGTTTGATAATCCTTTTCGCTTATTCCATGATGAGCCGTACCCTGTGCTCCGGAGTGCCGCCGTTCGACAACAACGACGGTGTGACCTGCATGCAACAGGTGAGAAACTGCTAACTCTGCACGTAGGGATTACAGGCGAAGCTGAACTTGCACATTTACATCGAATTAAAATGCAAGGACGAGTGCTTGCACTAAACTCGGGAAAATTGCGTGAAGAGTGCAATTTTTTTCTCATTACGGTGGATTCATCAGAAGCTAATAGCTTTATCCGGTTCAAATATTTGCGTAATCACTCTTTCACTTCCGCGTCTGGTTTTGACGGAATTTACGATGGATGCTCGGATCTAATTGACTCCAAATTTGCTCTTAGTGCTGCTGAAGTAAAAAGAAGTGAAAGGGAAGATATTGGGGTGATGCGAACAAATGTCAGTAATGGTTCAGCCAACGGCTGATTTATCAAAGGGAATCAAATTAGAAATTTTATTTTTCAGGAGTTTTCACACCGAGAATATATAATTTAGAAATGAACATTCTTAGGCCTTGTACTAAAATAAGTTTTCTTTACGGGCTTTAGTGCTTATGAGCAATAACATTTATGGGGTCAAGTTAGGTTACATTTTGTTATTATTTTGTTAAATGTCGTTTTAAAGGTGACAGTGGACATGGAGAAAAGTGGCAAAAATACTAACTCATTTGAATTTAAAAAAAAAATGTAATTTATGCAACAACTGCATAAAGTAGTACTTTCTACATGAATGGCAATCCCATGAGTAAAAGAAAACACTTGAAAATGATATGGACAGTTGCGGAATTAAAATTTCGGGCACTATTGTCAATGTCATGATATAAACTCTAAAACAACCTTTACGTTAATAACCTTATTTTTTACTCTTGTCATGTTTTTGTCTTTTTGGCATTCAAAAATTGTCATTTGTGGCATAATAACGGGTAGGCAACATATCAAAGCGATGATTTAATTACACTCAGTGCAACTAACTGAAATCTCAAAATTCAAAATTGATTGGGTGACTGACACAGAAAAGTTTAATTTTTGAATTTCAGTCATGATGACAGTAGAAAGTGCTTTACAGAGATTTTGTTAAAGTGACAGAAAAATAGTGCCCGAAATTTTAATTCCGCAACTGTACCTATATGTTTATGTATATGCCTTACAATATACAGGGTTATTGTAAATGATTGTAGTCCAAGTAGGCGTAAAAACTGAATGTAAAATTTATGGTTGCCGCTCCATATAAAAAACATTAAAATGATGTGAATAGGTGAGTACACACGGTTCACACGCAGGAGTTAAATTAGGTGCAAAACAACTCAATAGTATTAGAAATGGTTGCAAAACAACTCAACATTTTTGGATTCGATGGTTAATTAAAAAAAATAAATAAAATTCTCATCACCGCACTTTTCACCTAAAAAATAACAGTGACAGCGACAAAAATTAACAGTTCACATGAAAGCGGCAAAAATTTCATAACATGGGCATGGTCTGCTTCGACTACAATCATTTATAATAACCCTGCATTTTTTAGCACTGTCTGCGATTAGAAACACAATCAACATCAAAACACAAATCTAGAGCAAAGACAACTTCAATTGTTTTCATTGCAACCTTATAATTCGTCTATTTCATATCAATTGCAAAAGCCATACGGATTCAAATCCATGGATGACTGGATTACAAATTAATTTGATCGCTCGATATAAGGCCAGAATGAAATAATGACAGGCTTTGGCATTTTTTCAATTCTACTCCGATTATTATTATTACCAGAAACAAATGTTTTACGCAAAAAAGTTGTGAATATATTAAAGATCCTTTATTATATTCGCTTATGCAATTCGTCAAAATGATTTAATAAACAAGATTCCTTCCTGAAACCGGTAAAACACCATTTGCAGAATTGCTTCCACTACTTTCGCTTCTCTCTTAAATAGATTAATTTTACACAGCACTGATTAGTTTTGTGCTTGACTCGACGTTAAAAAGTTTTCCAGCTATAAGTATTTCCTAATTGAAAGCCTGGAGTTTTGTGTTTAGTTTAAGAAAAATGCAAAATACTTGCCTTGTTTTTTAAAACTTGAGCTAAAAAATAATATGTACCTTGTTATTGAAACTTTTTTGTAATTCGGGAGTGTTACAAGATAAAAGTTCAGAGAAGCAGAAATTCTAATGTTATTTTATATGGGCCATTTTTAATCACGGACAGAAAACCACACTGTAGGGGCTCTTCATCTCAAATTTCAAATATTTGCTGCACCTTATGAATGTTTTAAATTAAAAAAAGGACATCTTTATTCTTAAATGCATCTCGTCAACCCTTTGAATCTGTTATGAAAATAAATTTCTTGGGTTTATACAAGGTATTTCACGAATGAGCCCGGCGGAATTGAAAATGCAACCCACAATACATTTCCAAAGTGAACGTGGTTATTTTAAATATCGTATTGTTTAAAAATGAAATTACAAATCCATGACATTTACGAAAAAGTTAAAATACGACGATTAAAATGTATTCGAACGCTGAGAAAAACAGACATGATATAATTTATGGCAAATGTAATAAAAATGTTTATGCCGTTGTGCGTTTTTGCAGACAATAGACATTTTCCCTTCTCGTCGTTTTTTCACAATTTCATTTAACCATAGCGAATGACGTTTATGTCAAAATTTACGAAACTATACAGCTAACCATGTTTTATGTTTTTTAAATCAAAAAACAAATATCCACTGGATTTTGACGATTAGTTCTTCGATTGTGTTAAGTGAAGACGCGTACACTAACTGATTAATACGAGTAAGTCCTCACAAAAAAAAATCACACGGATTTAAATCCAGTGACCACACTGGGAACAAAATGGATCTGCAGCAATCAATCCATTTTTCTTCCAAATTGTTGTTTTATCAATTTGTGACATCTCTAAACCATGTACATACATGTAGTAGAGCTCTTTCGTGTTAATACTACTGGGTGGACAGAAACAAATTAAATTAAGAGTACTACCTACACAGCAGACCGTTGCTTTAAAATTGACGTTTCTTTGACATTTCCGCGATGACCAGTGATGTCGCATTTGGCAATGAAGCTGGTATCGTGCGTTCATTTAAATTTATCCTCAAAGTTGACGTTGGAGAGTCGATTGAGAACCATTCGTGTAAAAGCGTAAGATTTAAACAGCTGATCCGTCATCCGTTATCCGTATTGTGCGTTCACAATCGAGTCTTCAACGCCAACTTGAGGATAAATTTAAATGAACGCACGATATATTACCCATTCTTACGAATGTAAAATACGGCTCTTGTTTATTTTTTCATTTTCTCCATTATCGGATAATAATGATAAAAGGCACAATTATAATTACAACGTCTAAAATTTATGAGGTATGATTTATTATAATATTATAAAGTAGCATTTAACACCACAATTTGTCTACGCCCATGCATTGAACGTTTATTTGCGTAGAATTCCACTACGACATGACCTATAATTTGCAACGCCTGCTCTGATTTATTTTCTTTTTGATCACCTTGTACTGAAAACATTGTCTGACAAAAATCAAAAACTGAAACGTACTTTGGTTAAAAATAGTCTAGTCCTGAGGTCGATAAAGCACTGAAAGCATAAATAGCTTGTCCAACGTAAGGTTTACGTTTACAATAAAATTAATAACGGAATTTTTCAATGTCCAGACTACATCGATCGCCAACGACAAAAGCGTTTTTCAACTATCACTGAACAATAAATTCCTAAGTAACGTGATCATATAAAAACACAAACTCCTCTCCGTTCTAGAGGGTTATTTTCTGAAACGTGATTCTCTTTCTTTCAGAGGAATCGCTTAATGCGAAGTCGCAAACGCGTTGCTTGCATTCTTCTCCTGCTGGCTTTCATCTTCGCTGGATGCTGGCTGCCCTATCACGTGGTCAACCTCCTCGGCGACGTGGGTAACGACAACTACAAAGAACTCACCATGTATCTTCTGCTGCTAGGCCACGCCAATTCCGCCCTCAATCCCGTCATCTATTGCGCCCTCTCACGCAGATTCCGGAATTCGATCAAAGATTTGATCTGCGTCGACATACACTTCACCAGACGAAGGCAGAACATGCAGGTTTGTATGAAATTGTAATATTTGATTTGTTTCGTGTCAGAAACGTCTCTTCGAGAATAGAGTTAACTCATCGTTTTCCGCGAGTTGCTCAACATAAAATCCGACTAAATGAAATTGCTTGAGTTCAGCGTGGATGTGTTTGGATAAAATTGTGGATTTGTAGCGGATTAAATGATGATGCAGTTAAAACGGTGGTTGTTAGAGTGAAAGCAATTTAAAATGTCTTTAATCGAGTAGGCGAGGGTAGTAGATTTTGTAAAAGTATACAGCTCTGGAGCTTTAATTATGGATTTTTCCCAATTATTACTAATTCCCAAATTTCTCCCAACTATTTAATTAACAGTTCTCTTAAATTTCCTTTCTCTTATCTACGGTGTGATCAAGAATGTGTTGGTAACAATGAAATTTGGCAAATTTGAAATTTACCATGAAAGGTTCATTTTTGTAAAAGCATAAGTGACAAAACCAAAAATGTTTTTAATGTCGTCTCAAGTCAGTGCCAATTACGAGACAAAAAACACCAGTACTTTTCAATTGTTTCATTGCCAACAGACTCAGTCATTGTTGATCACGCTGCACTTTAGTTATTACACTGGTTTTATCACAAAATCCACCTTACACTTCAGTAGGTACGTGTTAAGAAAACTATTTTAAACGAAAACAGGCGTCTGCGATAAAAATAAAACTTCTACAATGATATGAGGTTTATATTAATTTAATTCGAGTTGTTCAGATAATTTCCACAGGACGTGCATAGTAAGAGCCGAAAGTTTCCGATCTAATTGGTGGTTGAAATTTTTTTTCTCAACATAATTATATTCTATGTAAATGCATTTCTTACAGAGCTTAATTAACACTTCCATACCTTTGTAAAAATTGTCCAAATTCTTCCTTATAAAACGTACAAAATTCGCCTCTTCATAGATTTTTCAATTTTTCCCTCGCAGATCGGATTTCAATTTCGAGAGCAGTTGATAGTCACTTGGGGCCGAATCAGGGCTGTAAAGTGGGTTTGCAAGAAGGACAACGTGTGTGCGGGAGCATTATTGTGAACACCATACCTCCAGACAGCTTTCCATGTAGGTATAACGGCATTCGTCAACTGATTTATCATTTTCAAGATTTCTTTTCTATAAATGAAGAAAGAAATAATGCTGCAAAACAAATGCTCAAAGATGTATTTAAAGTTATCATTTTACGCCTCATAATCTTTTTCGTTCTTTGACACTTGTTTGTCTTTGCAAAAAAAATGTTTGCTTTATTTGCATATCATGGAGATTATATTAAAAAAATAAGAACCTTACATTACGCAAAATCTTATCTTAGTAACCGCACTTGAAAAAAAATTCTTCAAAGTCAAGAGGAGCAATACGTAGGTCGCTAAAGATTCAGTACATCAACAGAATAGCAGCTTTGACTGCTGTTCCATTGGTCCTAAATAACTTTACTCTAAGTCTCTATATCTAGAGATCGTATCGTACTCACACAATATAGACTGAAATTGAACTCTTCTTCGCCCCGAAATAATAGTCCATGACGAAGAAAACTTAAGATCTGTTCTATCAAGAATTATATCCTCACCATTTTTATTGTTACAATTTTTTTTTTCTTTAAATACAATCTTTGTACCTACTTTCTTCAATTTATTTAGTTCCAGTTATAATAATGGTGTTGCCTTTCTCGAAGTACCTATCATACATTTTAGAACCATGAATTTTGTTGAGAATTTGTCGCTTTTGATTCCTTAAGTCAGCCTTATTACGTATATTTCTTAAATTCATTCGTATCTCTTTCTTGACGATAACAAAATTAACGAAAACAACCAAAATAGAAAATGATTATTACAATATGGTATAGGTATAGGTATAGTGGATGGGTTAAACGCATAGTTATACCTAGTTATTTATGCAACAAGTGAGTACGAGAAGGAAAATGTGCCGCTCTAGCGAAGCGAGTGCGCAAATCCGCCGAGTGAAAAGAAGATACTTTACTAACGAGTTGGATACAAAAATCTTTTGCCGCCCGTAAGTTTCGATAACAATTTTTTCGACACTCAAAATTTGAAAATTTTCTCCTGCGTGAACCCGTGGACCTTTAAAATGCTCGTTTTACTCGCGTTTTAAATTGGCCCACTCATGCCAAAAAAATCCCAATTTACATACGAACTCGTTAAAAAAGCTAGTAATTATGAATGAAAAATTTTATAATTGCGTTAAAAAATGACACGCTACGGCACTTTTTTTAACGCTCCTTGACCGATTCAAAAATCACATATTTTATGAACGCAAACGAATGAAAACCAAAGTGCAGATTTTCATAGTGTAAATTTATTACTGAAACACAGCGAAGGCAATAATTATATGAGGGATGAAAACATACTTTAGTCCCGTACCGTATATCCTATTTTTTGCACCACCTGATGATTTAATCATTTAACCCTGAATAAAATATTTCCAAAATGACAGAGAAACAGGGCATATTAGATATTTCTTCATGGTCATAACTCATATAGTAGCGGCCCGGCAAAACGGGCATTTGGCTTCTTGACTTAAATAACTTTGGGCTATATTTAAATAAAACTGTAAGGGTTATCAATTATCATTATTAAGATTTAGGACAGGGATAAATTTTTACCTACCTGACAAAAGGGCGACTGTTTGTTTACAACAGAAAAGTGCCCATCGACCCCTCGAGGTCGTAAATCTTAATAATGTTAATCATTACAGTTTTATTTAAATACAACCCCCAAAGTTATTTAAATTCAAAATCTAGATTCCCATTTTCCCCGGCCGCTACTATAATATAGGTGAATGACGTATAACTCTTAACGTAACAAGTAAGAAGGTGTAATTAACATTTAACATTTTTTCATATTTGATTGCGTGAGATATCACTCTTACTTAAATACAGAAGAATATTTATTTACGGAAAGACAACAAATAAAAGCCCTCGTAGCAGAAATGAGAATCCAATAAAAACTTTTGTGTTGAAGCCAATTACCAAAACATTGTGGAATGTGACTCATTTGAAGAGCCCAATCCAAACTTATATTTTATATTGTTCGAACAGAATGTGTTACTATAAAAAAAAACCGCAAAGAATAACACTGAAAAATGCGAGCCCAACTTCAGATGGCTCGCAAACACCAGCAAAAGAAAGGAAAAATGGGTAATCGTGCAAGCGGGCAATTGAACTGTGAAAAACGTGTAATTTTCGTGACGCGTGAAACGTTGAAAATCACAATTCACTTGTGTGTTGGGATTTATAGTGGAAAAAGGGTTTCCGGATTTAAGCGATTAGAGTAATGGATGTCCACCGGAAACAAAGATACGGACGTTCGTTTGAATTATTCGCCAATATTTAAAATTCCATTAGGTGGGGAATTTTTAGCTTTATAATATCACAAAAGTCAACAGACAAACGGTATTCAGTTACGTTTTGGGCTTTTAGGGCAATTACAAAATTAAATCGTTTTTGATGCGTTGGTATTAGTTATGATGTGCTAGATAGCAACCACGCATCCGCTCCATTTAAAAATTCAATTTCTCTATTTTTGCGGCAAATTGAAAATTGAAAAATACTAAGCAATCACTTACACTTTTTACTTATTTTTCTCCTCAAGTAAAAACGTTCAAATTTCTTACTACCGTTTCATGTCGTGTACGGTTCCAGAAATGACAAAATTGCATTATACTTACTTCCTTCTAAAAACAAACATTATTTTTATAACACAAACTCTGTTGAAATCTACTTTAGTTTACTTTATGGACTCTTTTCCAGTCGAACCCTTGGAAACGCTTTCTATTTGTCATAATATACCTAACTCGATAGGAAAAGCTGTAAAATATTAGACGTATATTACACCAAAAATTCCTGTAAATCAATATATCAAATGCATTTGTAGAATTAAAGAGATTAGAAAACAAATTTATATTGTATAAAAATACTACTTCTCGTAGTATTTTCGTATAATTTATTAGGTGGCTCTTGAGTGCTTTGCGAAACGATGGACGGTACACAGTTCTTAGTCGAGAAGGAAGTAAAAAAATTGAAATTAAAATTTCGTCCCAACTTCAAACCGTTCCCTGTTCGTTCTCAAGAAAGAAATATTTCGCTCTATTAAATTTAGAAGGCAAGGAAAGAGTTTTTTTATATAAAATGTTATATCATTCGTTTGAAATCACCAATTGTGTTGTCTTTGTTAGAAGTTTTCTCGTGTAGCTTCATCCAAGAGGCAAATAAATATTTACCAAATATTACACAGTATCAGACATAATTCAGTAACCATTTCGAGCAGAGCTGAAACGTGTATGTCCACACAACAGGGGTATATTTCACATCTGAAAATTTAATTTCAAGCAGTGCAAAATCAATCATGGAATAATATACGTTACCCTGTGTAAATAATAAGGGGAGAGCCATATAACACAAAGCAGCCCTTCAGCTAGAATTAGTAATATCAGGAAATGAATGGAATCGAGATCAAATATTTCATCAAATATAATTATGTAATTTTAACACCCTGAGGCCAGTTAAACGATGTCATGATTGAAATCATCGATTTCTCATTGTTGAGAGAAGATTCGAGTAAAAATTTAAAATCTTTTATGTATCTAACCATGACCCACGATGAATCGACTGTATCAACAGTACTAATAATACAAACTCTATTAAAAACAAAATATAACTCCATGGCTGAAAGAATTGCGATCATAATACAACAATAGTATATTATATCATAAAGAGCAGAAGTGAGTGTTTTTGTGCCAAGCCCAGAGATTGGTAGTTAAGGTTGGCAACTGGGCGAAGCACAAAAAGACCTTCTACTCTGAATGATATATACTAAATATTTTATCTTCAAGCGGGTCACCAAAAAAAAAAAAAAACTGACATGAACTCATTTTTTTCCTGCAGTTGCATTCATATTACAGTTATTAAAGTTTAAGGCAACAGTAATTCCTAAGTACTTCCCTTGTAATATTATTGGTACTTACTTGAAACTTTCATAATATGCTTTGATGCTTTGATTGGTTCAAACCACCATTTTCGCTTACTCTAATTTTTTTTTTTATTTGATCGCACGGATTAGTAAAGTCTAGCTAAATTATCCGATGTACTCTTTCAAATGATCGCGATTTGTAATTATAAGTAACTTTAACTAAGATAACAGAGCCCAAATCTTCGATATCTCTCAGTGTCAAATTGGTGAATTCATGGCATCACAAACGCCGGTCACACATCATAACCTACAATAATAATTTATAATTCTTCCTCTAGGGAACTCAGAAATTTTACATTTGTAGCCAGATACTTTTCATCATGAGCGTTATACACTTTTCGGGACTTTGGTTGGGCCGCGATCTGCGTCAATTATTCTGTTATTCCCGAGGCGTGGCATGCATTTCGTTTTCAACGGCATCAGTTATTCGCTAAATATAACAAAAATTATCAAGACGTGAATAGCAAAAGATTACAACTTACAGCTGTTTACTTTTTAACACTGAACGGTCATCTTGCGTTATTTTTTAATTTTGACATCATGACATCTGACATCTATATCCACGCCGTGGACACGCCCACAACGGGTCCACAACGGGCGGCTCGTGATAGGCCATAGGGGAAGCGGTTAAATTTGGGTAATAATTTCGTTATTTCCCTTTTTTAGAGGTTTTTCTTTAATAGGGATAATTTAATTATTACATATTTTGTGTAATTGATCATTGTAACTGATAAATAAATCGTAACAAATACATCAACCTGGCCTTACATTTGACTCGGTCGAGCCGCCTATGGGACACTTCTACTCCTAGGACTACAAGTACTTCTAACTCCGCTCAGAAAAAAAGACACCGTCTCTATGGAGATACACAAATGTTTTAATGTAAAAAATTTAATGGGTTCATTTATGCCGATAGTAATTGAATTTGTTTGAAATTAAATGCAAGTTTGAAGAAGGAAATTGTAAAATTACTATATTCAAATAGGCTGAACAAAAATAGTGAATAATTTTAATAAAATGGCTGAAGATACAAAACGATACTGAAAATGTGAATAGAAGTTTCTAGGTCTATGTGAAATAAAGTCAAAAAATAATATGTATCAGAATAAATATTTTTTAAAACAACATGCAAAACACATACAGGATTTTTATAAATGATTATAGTCGAAGCAGGTTATGAAATGTTTGCCGCTTTTAAGTGAACTGTCAATTTTTGTCGCTGTCACTGTCATTTTTTAGGAGAAAAGTGCGGTGATGAGGGTTTTATTTATTTTTTTTTAATTAACGATTGAATCCAAAAATATTGAATTTTGCAACCAATTCTAAAAATATTGAGTTGTTTTGCATCCAATTTAACTCCCGTGTGTGAAACGGTGTGTACTCACTTATTCACATCATTTTGATGTTTTTTATATGGAGCGGCAACCATAAATTTTACATTCAGTTTTTACGCCTACTTGGACTAAAATCATTTATAATAACCCTGTATTAAGTGCATAAAGTAATTCTTTTTTTTATAAAAATTAAATAACAGTTTTAATTGAATTGGTTAAAACATGCAAAGCTGTATTGATTTCAATCATAAATCAAATGGTGTCGTGTCTGATGAATAAATAGTAAGTAAGTAGATATAAGAAAAAACTTCCCAGACAAAAAACAATTTCGTTCAATCTCTTCTGTGAATATTGGCATAAAACAATGAAAAACTGATAATTTCTTGTCAAAAAATTTCTGCATTGTTTAGCACATGGTGCATATTCACAACATTCTCTGTCAGTGTACTGCTCTGGATCTCAACTTTAGATTCACAGTTACATTTCAGAACTGAGAAAATCATCAAGACAATGAAAACCATGAAAACCATTCTGCTAATTTGAGGAAGACAGGAGAAGTTTCATCTAAATGAAATGTCAATGTCATGGCGTTTGCTGCCACTTCGAGGGCTCGACCATTACAGGAGAACACCTAGAGAACCTTTTAAATTTGTTAGAAAAACAATTCACGAGTAATGATGGAAAATAAAGTTTTTACGCCAACCACATATGCATACCACACTGGCAATTGACACCATTTTGGTATAAATTGCTACCGTAGGCACATTATTTCCCAGGCAATCAGTAAGTAATCACAGTAACAGAAAGCTTTTTTTATTAAACTTCAGCTTCTTAAATGTTTTACAAAAAGGAAATATCTATATCGCAACATTGAACCAAATGCATAAATGAAATCAATTTTAATTTAAACTTTTCGCTCAAAATGTGATCACAAATTATAATTATTAATATAACAGAGAGAAATCCCTATCACTTCTTTCCGCGAGTGAAATCGTAATCACCCAAGGGAGAAAATGATAGTTCACTGCAGAGGTAAACCCATAAGTTTTCTACCACCTATTTTTTTATTTATTTTGTTTTTTTAGAATAAAGCAGCTTATTAACATTATCCTTTTTTGAAATCAGCATTAGAATAAGCACACTTGCCGTTATCAAAGTTCCGTTCTCGATAGTGATTCCGACGAAAACATTCCCCAAGATATCCTTGAAGATACTACCATTACTTTATTAACTAGTCAAAAATCCACGACGAAGTATGAAATTGAATATATTTTCAAGGGATTCGAAAACGTCAAAATAGTCGACACTTTGATCTAAATAAATATATGATTATTACACGCTTTCGGGAACATTCTACGAATGGAGTCAAAAATATCAATACATTTTTGAAACATAATTCCAAATACTACATACAAAAAATGACAGTCTTCAAAACATAAACAAAATTAACTTGAAGAAATTTTGAAAAAAAAACGTTTGGAAACATAGCCTACACGAAAGTTTTTGTCAATATAAATGTGTATACAGTGTGTAACAGAAATAAGTACATTAATTTTATCCAGTAATAGAACTCGTCATGATGAACAATTTTTTTATTTACCATTTTTTCCAAATCGGCAATTAACCCACAGAAAAACCCAAAGAAAAAAATCTAGGGGGGTCAGATCCGGGGACCTAGGTGGCCACTCCATTGGTCCACGTCTTCCAATCCACCTTCTTTCGAACTGGTTGTCTAGAAATCTCCTAACATTAACACCATAATGTGGTGGTGGCCCATTTTGCTGAAACCAAATGCTGGAATCTAAATTCTGTGCATTATTTGGATCAGGAAATGCAGCAATTAAGTCCGGCAGCACCTCCGTACGAAGGTGATCTAAATACCGCTCAGCTGTTAAATTCCCGTGAAAGAAATATCCAATAAATTTTCTCCTGACTATTCCTACCCAAACATTAATTTTTTGGGGTCGCTGGGTGTGTTTTATTTGAACCCAATGAAGATTTTCCCGAGCTCAGTAGTGACAATTATGTCGATTTACTGTACCACTTAAATACAACGTGTAACAGAAATAAGTACATTAATTTTAACTGGTAATAGAACTCGTCAAAAGGAACAACTTTTCTATCTACCATTTTGCCGAAAAACGATGTTTAATTCCAAAAAAAAATTGGAGAGACTTTTCACTAAAATAACCCTACGCCACTAAATACTGCAATGGCTAATTGAGATCAGCGCTAATATGAAAAAAATATCCATTTTCATCCAGAAAACGTGTTTTAACGCTGAAATCGAAATTCAAATAAATCTACCCGTATAGCAAAAAATCCACTTCGTAAGAATCTGGTTGTTTCACGTTTTTAGGTAGCTTAGTTTTGGAGATATGAACGGTTTTAGGAAAATCTTTCCTATTTTTTTAAACCACTACGCAACGTTTTTCGCCAAAATTAATGCACCTATTTCAGAAACACCCTGTATAACGTTGCCTCCTTCGAAAAATACTACACTACTTAAAAATTTTGGATTTTCGTCGCAATGTCTCATGAGGATTTCACAAAATTCCAAACGTATATCCGGATTTTCTTCTGAGAGTTCATGAACGAGTTGACCTTTATATGAGTGCAGTTTTTCTTTTTTTTAAAGCTTTACCACAAACGACTGACGAACATTTTCTTATAAAGCCATTTCTGTTGTACTTGCTTTCCTATTTCATTAAATTTTGCAACAAAATTCTGCTTACTCTGCTTCTAGCAATTGGAGGTATTTCAAAATGGACTTCGTTAAACAAAGCACATCCTTCTTCATGACTTCGAAGTTATTTGCCGTAACCTAACTACCATCGTTAGAATCTCTATACGTTCTTTTTCGGTTAAACGAGTCATTATTGGTATGACACTGGTGAAACGACTAATTTTCACAAGTCACAAACTACTGGATTATAAACAACAACAAATATTTTTGTTTTTGGTTTGTTATTTGTTTTATTAAACCAACTGAAAAAAATTATAAAAACAGATTCTCTTATTAGATAGCTTTCTGTTTTAATTTTTTAATATGTAGTTCATTTTAATATGTAATTAAAATCAAGTTTATTTCGTTGTTTATTACTTTGCTCATTTTTTTATGTAATCCATACTTAAACTAGATTTTTATAATCCAGAAAAATAAGCTTTATCAAATAATATAATCGGAATCGTAGCTTTCCATTTTGAAAAAATATTAATGACGTCATAACTTTGACAAATTTGACCCATTTTTTTTTTCTATACATACAGAGTGTTTCTGAAATACGTGTGTTAATTTTAACCAATGGAAAAACGCGCCAAATCATGGAACTTTTCTCTATAACATTTTTACGAAAAACCAGTACAAATTGATTTAAAATTTGGAATAAATCAACCATCAAAGTGTATACCCGCCTATGGGTAAGGGCGAAAATTTTCTGTTGTGATAGAAACAGAGCTTTGTTAAAAAGTTCCATTGTTATAGAAAAAAATAAATAATCAAAATTTAGATTCTCATGGTTACAAAAAATAGAAACTAGTTAATCACACAAAACGACTCGTTTGGTAAAAATTGTGGGGCAAAAAATCTTGGAATACTTTTACGAATTTTACAAAATGTTACAGAGAAAAGTTTCATAAATTGGCGAGTTCTTTCACTGGTTAAAATTAACACACATATTTCAGAAACACCCTGTATATGTTAAAAGACGCAGAATTTAAAAAACTATTTGACGTGTTTTTGCATTTTTTTTCAAAAATTAATACTGTACGTTTTATAAATTTTGTGCGTTATTTTATCATAACGCCGTAGAAGAAAATCACAAGGAAAACAACTAAGACGTCGAATTCCCAACTGACGCTAAAATTTTATTATTTGACATTTGACTATTGACATCTGATTTGACAGCTTCAACGGCTCGACATAGTTCGACACACTAAATTATACAGGGTTATTCTAAATGATTGTAGTCGAAGTAGGCCATGCCCATGTTATTACGTTTTTGCCGCTTTCAGTTGTGTCTCTGTCACTGTCATGTTTTAGGTGAAAAGTGCGGTGATGAGGCTTTTATTTATTTTTGTTAAATTAACGATTGAATGCAGAAATAGTGAGTTGTTCTACAATCAATTTTAAAAATATTGAGTTGTTTTGCACCCAATTTAACACATCATTTTGATGATTTTTTTATGTGGAGCGGCAACCATAAATTTTACATTCAGTTTTCGCGCCTACTTCGACTACAATCATTTAGAATAACCCTGTAGAACCGCACAATTCCACAGGACTCTTGATGTACAACGTTCTTCTAAAGACACTTCCCAGATTTTCTCCCAAAAAAAATTTGAAACCCTTCTCACTGAAACTTTCCATTCATTAGAGACTGTGCACTTTATTTGTTTGACAATAGACACTTCACTGTTTTCTTTTCCCACAAGTCGAAACTGTCTTCGAGCTAAATTGTCCATCATTTTTCATACAAATTAATTTCTTTGTTTTTGTTTATACCTGCACAACTCAAAAGTAATTGATTGTGGTTGTCTCCCTCGTTGTTCTACATAATTGTACCAATTTATTAATTTCCCCGAATCGTATCCGCTGAGAAAAACGAAATCTCTCCCCGAACCAGAATTGATTAATGTTCAGACGAGCAAATGAAACCGATCCTGTTAATCATCTATCACTTACGAGCCGACAGTATTTAAAATTTATGTCTTTATCTGGCACATTTAACCCCAATAAACTGAGCAAACTTAACACATTCCACCCAGATTTTGACCGTAATTAATGACCCTCTCAGCAACCGTCGCACAATAATTTAATTTGGATTTGTTTTTCAATTAGGGCGTTATTTCTTAGCGGTTTTCTCCATTGATGATTTTTTTTTTATTTCCAAGGGCCGAGACTCGGGAAATTAATGTGTGATTTAGTCAACGACAAAAACCCAAACAATGAATCCGCTGATTCGCCGGCACTTAAGAGGGGATTTCCTATAATTAATTAAAGTGGCAGCGACGAGTTGATAAAATTAAAGTCGTTTTATTTTGTTCAAAAAATGTTAATGTACTTGGCCAACTTTGAGATGAACAGTATTGTTGTGTACTACTCAACAGAAACGGTGTCGATGATTAATGTGACGTCAGAAGCCAAAAATGGTATTTACTTAGTCCCCGTCTCATCAACACCAACCTCATTATTCCCAAAATAAATCTTTCCAAACTTGGTCTATTGATAAAATTAATGACAAAGTTGAAGAACAGTCGTTAAAAAGGGGCACTTAAGTGTCATTTTCCGCAAATTCAAACAGGTTTTAAAAACTCGTTTGTGAACTGAAACATTGATTATTATTCTTCTCAAAAAAAATTAATTGTATAAAAAAGATAGAAGTCGATTGAAAACTATTCTGAAAATAATTTTGCTCTTACATGTTATCTATTGGGTGATTCAAAATGATTGTGGCCAAGTATGGCAACTATGTATGAAAATGTATGTGGCAACTGTGTGGATGAGGTAGAGTTATCATTTGTATGACATTTCATAAGCGAGCATTTGATTTTTTTGATATCATTGCACATTGATTTGACAGTTTTCAAAATTGCGCGACTATGAACTGTCATAGAAATATCAACTCTACCCTATCCACACAGTTCCCACATAAATTTTCGTACATAGTTGCCATACTTGGCTACAATCATTTTGTATCACCCAATATGTTTCAACTAAGTTTATTTTCTGAATGGAAAATTAAATTTTGATTTTCTTTCCAATAGGGATGATATACTTCGAACAAATTCTGCAAATAATGTTCTTTTTTGAACTCACTACCTTCAAAATGACATTTCGCGACCGCGGCAGTTAACCGCGAACGTAGATTTCGCGCACTAGTGCTTCTGAAAATAGTTTGACTTGATAATAATAAAATGCTGTTTACACAACGCCATTGCTTCAATTTGGATGTTAAAAATTTCGAAAGAGTGAAAATAAATCGCTATTAATTCGATTGACACTTTGGCAAGCGCCATCTATTCAGGGTACACGACAAATCAGACATAATGTTCATTTCAAAAAATATTGGTACAAAATTCGATGCACGAAGACGTATTCGCCACATTCGCGCAAATGCGCGAAAAATGTCTTCTCGCACTCGATTCGTAAATAACTACTAAATAAAATTTGACTGAAAGATTTCTACCCCACAAAATGAAAATTCAACTAGCAAAAGTAAAAGAAACATTAAGTTTTTTTCTTATTCAGAATCGATTTTCTTATTGTTTGCACATCCTAGGATATTTGTTTTAAAATTGAAAATTGTCTAAAAAATGATTTTGGGTTAATTCTGAGAGAACAGTTGGAATAGTTTACATGCAATTTCATAATTTTGATTTCAAGAATATTGAACACAGTACACTGATAATAGTACATTACGCTACAAGGGCAAGGTTGGTATTTGCCTTATACCATAACAGATTGGGAAAAAGTTGGAGACTAGAAGGGTGAAATTTTTCCAATTTTAGAGGTCTGTTGTAAGTTATAAGCACTTAACGAGTGAGTATCGTATAATAAATATTTCTTGCGTTACCGATTTTAATTAAATTCAAAGTAACTTGTACCTTTATAATTATAATCATCCATAACAGGTCAGACACGATACTGTTAAAATTTCAAAATTCAAATTATTAATATCTAGAAAACTATCATAACATAGAGCAGTCACCCTTGTACTTGACAACTATTTTCTGCGAGGGCAAATGTGAAACAAATAAATGCAAATTTATACGACTTAAATTGAACTAAAATTGAATTTTCACATTTGCGTCAGCTACAACTGATCAATATCTTGTCAATTCTTTTTTTGTTTAGCCGAAACTTTCAACAACAAAAACGACCATAAAAGGTTTTTTCATTCATCTTATACTCTTATGCTCTTGAAGTAGATACAAACGACTTAATAAAGGAAAAGTAAGAAAGTAGAGGATTACAAATGCTGCGTATTAACCACGTTTTATTCCCCTATAACGTCCTACTCATTTTCCGGGATCCGAAAAGAATCTAACATTCGAAATTTAAATTTTATCTAAAATCTCTCGCATCACTCTTCCATTCAGCGTTGAATCCATCGCAATATTATCTCCTCGCATTGCTCTGATAACACTTTATTTCAACTTTGAACCGATAGAAAGTGCTAATTCCGCCGAAGTCATGAAGCTCATGTTTTATGGAAACTGTTCTAAAGCTTCTAAACCATTCAGTGTTCTCCACTTCTTTAGTGCAGCTTCGAATAATACGAACAATACTAGCCGTGCTTCATTAATTTACTCTGAAAAATGATCGCTTCCAAACACAAAACATCATGCAAATAAAGGGGTTGCTACAAAAAGCTGTTATAACAGGGGAGTCCATCGCTCGTTATGCCGAAAAGCGGTTATTTATTTTATCGATTTGATCTGAAGTGACTGAAACTAATTAGTTACTCCATGGCAAGAAGGAATTTTTATCACTTTTTTTTCTCTAGGGGCCTAATAATAAAAAAAGACAAATATAGAAGATTTTAATTAATTTTAACACTCTTGTCAACTGCATGTTGTGTTCATTTGGTTCGATTGCAATTTTTGCGCTCTGCCTCTGGCCACATCCGCCGTTTTTCAATAATCAGCGTCGGCACCATGGTACCCATGTGGCGTGGTACCATCTAACGTCTTCACATGTTGACGGTATGGGAATGAGTATGATCCGTTGACAATATTCACGGTTTTTCCGGCTAATTATTTGCCCAATTTTAGTGCCTCTTTGGCATAACATCTAAATGAGACATTTTTGAAGTAAAAACTTCTTTAGGCGCGCCACATACATTTTATTCCTGGGCAGTGAATTAATTTCATGCGACACGGTAAAAATCGTTCGCAGCACAAGCGAAAATCGTTCGCAGCACGACATGGCAAGCTAAAATCAAGGGAGTCGAGTTTTTTAGCGGAGCGAGCGAAAAACAATCAATTGTGCGTCACTTGTCAATTTTAAATTTTCATTGTACGTTGTGTTGTGACCTGACTGACGTCAGTGCAGAGCTGCAGGAGTAATTGTATATATATACAGGATATTTCACGAGTGATAATGAGCCTGACGTAATTTAAAATGCAACCCACATTATACTTCCGAAAAAAGCTGGCTACCGTCATTAAAATGTCCGGCTTTTTTTGAAAATGTATTGTGGGTTGAATTTATTATTCCGTCAGGCTCATTATCACTCATGAAATACCCTGTATAGTTTTATACAATATAAACGATAAAGACACGACAAATATTGTAAATTTACAGATGAATGTAGGATTTAATACGTAATTCTCAATTATATGACTTCAACAATTCATCCATTTATTGGGAGAATTTGTGTAGCCAAATGCGAAGAGGAAAATGGACAAATTATCATACCTAATACAGAGTATTGGTATTGCTATGAAAACTTGTGTTGTGTTCAATATCATCGTCAAGAAAATAAAACTTAAACATCCAAACCTAACCTCACAAATTTTGCTAGAGTGTACCTCTACAAGCGGACGTATTTGCAGTATCTATTGAAAAATACAGATTTTTTATGTTTATTTAAAAACAGCATTGGATTTAAATATGTAACATTAATTATTTATGCCTTGCTCCTTATTCCTCCAAGTACTATCATCCATAATGATATATTTTTATAAAATCAGTAACGAGCATCATACGAGTAGAAGTTTTCACTTCTGTCGTGCGGTCTTAAGCACACACTCTTTTTTTTATTTTTTGCTATTAGTCGCACTTTAAACGCGCGTCACGGGTAAACCGATAGCGTTGTACAAAAATGATATTCATTAGAAATGTAGAGCTCATTAAGGTCTACAATAATGTTCCAAATGATGTATCCTCTACCTTTTATACTTCCCGAAATATGACACATTTTTCATTTCTGCTGCTCGTGCTGACTTGAGAATTAAACATTTCAAACAGGCGTCGCATGTAAACCATTAGTACCTACCTATTGGACGAAAATGGTGTTAATAAAAATTGAAGAACTTTAACGTTTGTAGATTTTGAGTTATAAGTTATAACCACTTTTGTGCAACTACTTCGTGCAAATTTTAGATGCGTCATTTCTCCGATACTAACACAGTTACATGAAATATTTGTGAATATTCATCAAGGGGGATTCAAGACAAACATTTTGGCTACAGATATCATGTACCTGTGATGCTTAGTTTAGGAGCTGCGAGTGTAGCTTTTGTGTGTCGTTCCCAACCGCCGTATATTCCATTAGTAAACGTCAGAATTGTCTTAGCGACGACTTACTCAATGTCATTTGAAGAAATAAATTTAAAACTGCAGTAGAAATTATAATCCACTAATTTTCTGTTATTAAAAGGAATAAATTACCTAACATCTTTCCAGACAATCCCAGTTCAAGGATTTAATTAAGAAAGATGTATTAAATTTAGAACTGGTACGCAATGGATTACTTTAGCTCAGACCAGATTACAATATTTGGTAAATGTTTGTAGAAAGCTTCAAATTAAATACTGTTCACTCAACAATGTTGGTTTAGATCTTTGTCAGCAGTTGCATCCTCTACACAAACATTGGAGGAACTTTGTTTGGCCATTTTAATTAAAGTAGTTTCTTCATGACTCTTGAACGCTGCTACTTCAAGATTAAAAGAGACATTAATTTGCCTCTAAGGTTCGTAATCAACCACATTCTTTTGTACTTTAGAAGAATACAAACTCTAATTGCTTGAAACATTGCAAAATCGCCTTGCCCTCAAAGACTTCAAATTTTGTTGAGATCGATCCCCGTGGAATAAGAACTCACTTTTATAGTAGTTTATTTAACGAGTTCGTCTGTAATTTGGAGTTTTTTTGGCATGAGTGGGCCAGTTTAAAACTCGAGCGAAACGAGAGTTTTAAAGGTCCACGTGTGCCAAAAAAAGCCCAAATTACACAAGAACGAGTTGAATACAACCTTTTTTTGTTCGACGAGCCCCCCAAAGGCTCCAAATCGCTGAAAATCTTTAAAATTAGCTTGACGTTTCGTTTTGACAAGTTGTCAAATTTATCAAAATCTGTTCACACAGGAGAAAATTCTCAAATTCTGACAGTGTCGAACAAAAAAATTTTTTTCGATACACTGCTAAGGTGTTAATTTTAATTATTCATCTTTGTTTAAATTTTGATTAGTATAGATAAAGTAAAAAACGAATTCATTTACTTGTAGATATCTGAGAAATAAGACACACAAAAGTGGAAACATCTACGGAATTGCCTAATGATATCAAAGCAGCACAAAACAAATAACGAAAATATTGAACACAAAGTCGTTATTTACTCTCAATTCGAAAATAATGTTAAAGTAAATTTGAGAATTATGATCCTTTTGCCGCTAACGGAGGAAAATTCGTAAATATTTATTCGAGGCAAAATCACCAAATCAATAAATAAGTTAATAAAGGTGGATCGGGTCACAGCAAATTAACATCGACTTGGGAAAAGTGATCTTACATTGAAAAACCTTTAGCAATTACGTTTGTAAACAAGTCTGTTACATTTTTGCTAAGGCCGTTAAAACTGTTTATCCTCGGGATGGCAACAATTTATCTCTCGCCCGACACCAGCACATATTTTCTTTTTGAATTAAAAATAAACAAGCATCCCTGAGTGCGTTATGCGAAGTGAGCCTGACCCTTTTATTCACTTTATTTGATCCTTATTTATACATTGAGAGTATGCTCCCGGATTGCGTCGATATTTGAAATTCAATACCGATGGGGGTGAAGCTGAGATGAATATTCCGGGTAATTTACATGAGTTCCGGCCAAGAAAGGCGTAAATTGTTTTGATTATTGGTTTCGGAGGAATGTGCCGTCTTCGGAGAGAGGTGCTAATGGAGGATGCTGATGTTCTAAAGTACAACCTTTAATTACTATCGATTGCAGCGACACCATTATCGCATTTAAAGGGTATACATTTAAAGTAGAATTATTATTTCAAAAGAGTCTATATGAAGAGCAGAGTAACAAATGATTGTGAGGCTGAAGCAGTAATGAATAATGAAACAAGTAAATCGGTAAACAAATTATATTGCAGCAAATTTATTACTGTCTTAGGTCACCACGTTGTAATAGTTATTTATGCAACGAGTTTCTGTGTAAATTGGGCTTTTCTAATTGCCCGAGAGACAAGATTAAAACAGGAGCATAGCGAGAGTTTTAAGGCCTCAAGGGCAATTAGAAAAGCCCAATTTACCCAGAAACGAGTTGCATACAAAATTTTAGTGTTTGAAACGACGTCCCTGAAGCTTCCAAATCTTTTAAAAATGGTTTCGCATTTGCTTTTGGCAGTTTTGACAAATTTTTCAAGACCTGTCAGAAATGTAACGTTGAATGTGTTGTCTAGGGCAACGGTTCGTTATCTGCTCATTTTGGTTTAGGGCAGTTAAGAGGCAGTTTACAAAGGAGAAAATGAGAATTTATGACAGTTAAAAACAATAATAGTAGTTTATTTGACGAGTTTGTGTGTAAATTGGGCTCGTTTCACTCGCGTTTTAAAATGGCCCACGCGTGCCAAAAAAGGCCCAATTTACACACAAACGAGTTGAATACAACGTTTTTTTTGTTCGACGAGCCCCTTAAAGGCTCCAAATCGCTTAAAACCTTTAAAATCAGCTTGAGGTTTCGTTTTGACAAGTTCTGACATTTATCAAAATCCGTTCACATAGGAGAAAATTCTCAAATTCTGACAGTGTCGAACAAAAAAATACATTTATCTTCAAGCTGTCGAAAATCGCGCCTTTGTGTATCTCTATAGAAACGATTGATGTGGACTTTTTTGTAACCAGAATTAAAAAACTTCAAGTCCTAGTAGTTGAAATGTTCACAAGCGGCTCGACCGAGTCAAATGTAAGATCATTTGAAGCATTTCTTACGATTTATTTATCAATAATTACACGATATGTTTAATAATTAAATTATCCCTATTAAAAAAAGCCTATACTGTGGTATAACACGAACACGAGTCGACTTTACTAATATTATTGAACCTTCACGTACTAACAATATTGCAACAAGAGAACTAGGAATTACTGGTGTCTTAAAATTTGAAAATTGTAAGTTTGTAAATTGTCATTTTACTGTAAGTAATGTAATAAACTAAATAAATGAGTTCATGTCCGATTTTTTTTGTGATCCGCTTGAAGATAAAATAGTATATATTATTCAGAGTAGAAGATCTTTTTCTGCTTCGTCCAGTTGCCGACCTCAACTTCGTTTCAATCTTCAATCTCTGGGCTTAGCGCAAAAAGACTCACTTCTACTCTTAATGATATAACCTACTATCAAAATCCTCTACATAATGCACCGGTGTCAGCAAGAAACATTCGGGTGGATTTACTTTCTGGTATTGTTGCAATGTACAGTTCTGTTCAAAAAGTTGTTGTACAGAATTTGTAGTGTGTGAACTTGTACATGATTTCATACGGTTCAAAAAAGTGTTGTACAAGCTTTGTTCCATGTACTATTGCGGCCAAAAAATTTCGTCCGTCACTTTCAAGGCCCTGACATGAAGTGTAAACTACCCTTAAGCACCAATAACCTCGTTTTGTTGTCATTTTGACAATCTGTCATTCAGCCCATCAGTTCAAATTTTGTGAATACAAAGGACAAGTTCCACTCTTACAAAATTACCACACGACCGCTAGTCGCTAGTGGCACTAGAGACTAGAGGCAGACTTGCGGCTATTTTTGGATTAAAGTACCAAACAGAGAATAAATTAAAATAAATATTAACACGGAATTTTTCCGAGATTCTTAAACAAACAAAAAAAATCCATAAACCTGGCAAAGCTGTAAACTTCTCAAGGAAGTCGTTATGACATAATTCATTAAGGATTTTTTTATTCTTTTTTATTCAAGACAATGTAACTTTTTAAATATGAGTCTTCTCTCCAAGTTGATCGAAACCAACAAGTTTATTGGGAGAAGTAATATAGTAAAAATAATGAGCTACGGACAAAAATAATAAAGGTTGCACTCAAGAAATTACTGAAAGAATGAATCCATGATGTCATTACGGTTCGTGAAACTTTTCTGATACGTGTAAAACCTATATTTCGATGGAAGAAGTTTGTAATATTATTTCTCCCTTCTCATTTTCAATTTGTTCTAAATTGTCTCATATTTGAACTCTCATCAGTGCAATAATCCGCTTTTAAACAATTTAAAAGAGTTAATTAGTCCTAAATTACACAGGGTGAGTCAATAGTAAGATATATGGTACTATGCCGGCCAAAAAATTTTGGCCGTCATTGTCTGTCAATTAAAAAAAAAAATTGTAATCCGTACTTTATTGTCATCATGATTACCGTCTTGATTATGAACGTTATTTTTTGGGTGGTAAATTTCAAAATTCAAAATTATTTTGTCATTTCTACTAGGTACACAGAACGTTTACCTCAGGTTATCTATGTATGATTGCTCTAATTTTGTTCATTCATGTCGGATTTTTGGAATATCTGAGCTTCAAACAGTTTAAATTAATTGTCAAAATGACAAGAATCGAAAGTGAGGTTACGATTCCTAAAGGTTTATTTACACTTTACTTGAATGTCAAGAAAGTGACGACCAAAATTTTTTGGCGTTTATTACAATCTGACAGCTAGAATATTAGTACTATTGCGGCCAAAAAATTTCGTCCGTCACTTTCAAGGCCCTGACATGAAGTGTAAACTACCCTTAAGCACCAATAACCTCGCTTTGTTATCGTTATTGTCATTTTGACAATCTGTCATTCAGTCCAGTTCAAATTTTGTGAATACAAAGGACAAGTTCCACTCTTACACAATTACCACACGACCGCTAGTCGCTAGTGGCACTAGAGACTAGAGGCAGACTTGCGGCTATTTTTGGATTAAAGTACCAAACAGAGAACCGTGGAAATTACACGAGTATGCCGTAGTTTTTAAAAAATCAAACGAAAAACATTAAGGCAAAGACAAGGAAATGAAACATTTATTTTTGTTTAAGTACTTAGCTAAATCAAAAGATAAAATGAATGAAGTTTAAAATCAATACTTGGTCATTGCTCCATTGGCGTCAATAACTCGTCTTACACGACGCGAGATGGAGAGGCACAAATCTCTGTGATAATTCCTATGTAATGATTGCCATGCATTAGTAATGCAGTCAAAAGTTCTGCCCTATTCCGAATCACTTGTCGTTGTTGCAAATTACGAACCAAAAATCTGGACTGCGACTTGGCCAATCAAGAACGTTTATGCTACCATTCTGCTACCCTATGTGCTGAATGCATTGAACAATTGTCTTGTTGAAATCCTAACATAAACATCACTGTTGAGCCGATCTTCTAGAGACAACATTAGCCCAGGTCTATCTACTAAAATCCATGCCTATATGTTTGCCGAAAATCGACCGCTCCTTTCCGTTGTATTTGCTTGTATTTACCCCTTCAACAGCCGTCATAAAAGGGCTATTGCGTAATCTATTGAGAAGCATATTATCTTCTTCTGCAGTAAATGTGCTAGGCCTCCCTGAGCCTTGGCGTCTTTCAATAGTTCCATTCCATTTTGTCTCCATTTCTGAAGAATGGACGAAATTGTACTTTTAGGTATACGAAGGTCCATCGAAATCTGAGCTTGGGACATTCCTCTTTGTGCAAGAGTTACTATTTTGATTTTGTTAAAATTTGATACCGATGGCATTTTGCTTGACTTTCAAAAGTGACAAGTAAAAACATCAATCATAATGACAATAAGGAATGGACTACACCGATTTTTTTGAAATGACGGAAAAATGACGGCCGAAATTTTTTGGCCGCCATAGTACATACAATTACGGCCACGTAATTTTGGCCGTCACTTGTCATTCCATTGAGTTCGAGTTGAGATGTAAAGTGGCCCTTAAGTATTCGTAACCTCACTTTCTGCTATTACAAGACTTGTCATTTTGATGCTGACTGACTTAAAAGAAAACGCGCTTCCTCATTTTGTGCAATCTTGAAACAGGGATATTATCTGCACTTTATTGAAATAGGGTATTGGTAGCATGTTCGCAACTATTTGAATAAAGTATGGCATTGACAAATTTTTAGATGTTAATTCCAAAAGTCATAATGACAATAAAGCATGGACTACATCCATCACAGATTCACATTGGCCAACCTAAATCTTTGAAAAATCTGAGGAAAAAATTGAGGCTGGTGTGTGCGACCCTTACATCAAGAAATATTCGAGAGTGTTCATATAAGATGTCAAAATATACAGTTTTATTGCCAAGGGGTACAGGAGAGTTAAAAGATAAGAAAAAAGAGTTGAAAGTTGATAACACCCTAAGCGCCATGTTTACAGATTCACGCTTCAATTTTACGTTAAAAGTAGAAAACTTAATACCATTTCATGCGGTTGTTATCTGATGTCTGCCTTGCCTGGTTCAAAAGTTAAGAGAAGGGTGGGGCACTAATTACGTCCTCACTGTACAATGCGAATTCGTCGATCTTTCTGTGGTTGTTTACGGTCCCCTTGGTTGGTTGAAACTTCTGCGGTCAAACAAAACCTCTTATACTTCGAGAAAACACAAATTTCCTAGTATTCAAACTTCTGACCAGTTTGGTTTGTTTCATTCATATCTTTATCGTTAAATCCTGAAGTTTCTGGTTTTGTTAAATATTTTATTTTTCATAACTAACTATTGGCGTATATGTTTAATTACTTTGTGGGAGTTGTTTATTAAGCAAATGTGCAAATTTCAAAAAATCAAAAACAGTAATTGATGCAACAAGTATCTAAAGTAATTTCATGAATGGAAAGTTTGACTGCACAAGCCATAAGCTTAAGGATGCCTAAAATACAGGGTCATTATAAATTATTGTCCCATCGCAGTAAGCTTTGGTGACGTAGTTGAATGTGCCGCAAGCCTCATAGTCATAACATGAGTGAGACTAGTATCGCCGATAGGTGGCGCTCCTGGCGGTAGTGCAAATCTGTCTACTAGTTTGTCTAACGTTGAGAGGCTGCGGCACATCCAAAATTTGTGTGGGTTTCAACGCCAATTACGATGGGACTGTCATTTGTGTAATACACAAAACTTTTTTGGTCGACAATTAAAGTAAAATATAATAATTTTTGTTAAAATATTTTTCTTCCATTGGCAACGTAAAGGATCCTAGAAGCGACTGTCACGACAAAAATCAATCAATTCCTCAAATATTCAAAACCGTCGTCGTCCTTTCTGTTATTCCTAACCCCTCGCTTGATACCCCCCTCGACCTCTACTGCTATACACAATGTACAGCTTGCGATAAAAGATTTCACACTTTAAAAATTGTACAAAAATTCCACATGGCATTGTCATTTTGTGCTGCCAACCTAAAATCTTTCATTAAAAATTCCTCTTTCGATTTTCTTGCCTAGGCTGGAAAATGCTATTTTCCATACGATTTAGAGTATTTAGACGAATGAAAAATCACTTTTTCTAGACGGAGATCGAAAAAATTATCTTTAAATGTAACAACGCAAACTAAATTCGGACAATAATCACCTTCGTATCTTTTTATGTACATGTACAATTTTCATGAGTAACTAGATGTAATAAACCATATTTTGACAAAAAGTAGTTTGGATATCCCTGAAGTTTTTTAGATTTCACATATTTGCGGAAAAGCCCCCCAGCGATAGTGTTAGTTATGGATATCCAAAATTACAACATTCCCATTGTCAAACGTATTTTGTGTTGCGTTTAGACTTCGTCAAGCTCGTACTCTTACATGAAACACGTTGCATAATATACTAAAAATATATTTTTTTTCTATTCTGTGTGAAATATCTCGAATTGCTTGGTCTTGCAGAAATCATCCCTCGATGCCAGCACAATATATCTTGCCTTCCTCTTTACATACCACCACGCCAAGCCAGATAAATACGTTATTTACTTTAACAGATTGGTCCGTCATATGAAGTGTCTGAAATAAAACTACGCAAACACTTCACGAGCAATCTCTAAAGAGGTTATCCGATCATGCAGGTTTTATTACACCTCTGCTATTGTCGAGACATTTTTCCATCCACGTCTGCGATTTCCACAATGACATTTTTTACTCAAATCAAACAGTTTTCAATCTTCCAGTATCTGTTTACACAACAAAAACATTTGAACTTGGCCAATCCATCTTGTGCGTTTTTTATTACATCGGCCTTTCGCCATTATTAATGAGTGTTTGCCCAATAATCAAGAACAAATAGCAATGTTCACTGATTAATGTAAACGCACGCACATGTTCGAACATGTATTCGCATAGCGCGGCAAAATATTAGCGTATTACAAAACCGTCCATTAGCGATGTAAATTGTCACAGTTAATGATTTTTTGGGGGATTATTGTGAAACGGCAATAAATTGGTTATCAACGACGGAGTCTCAGGAGAGATTGCCTCATGATTTCCCTGTCCGATAGTGTATCAGCTACGTGCTTGACCAACGGCTAAAATCCTTGGCAACGTAATCCTGACAAAAAGGAAACTTTTTACGGGACCTTTGGTGACACCACAGCCCCTCATTTGCCCGACTCTTGACCTAATAACGGTCATATCGCTAAGGACACGCGAGCAACAATAAATAACAGGTTAGGACCAATTAATTACTTTTTATCCATACCTTTCGTCAGAAAAATTGATAAGAATAGTAGTCCACATTCAGATTTAATCAAATTGTTTTAATTTTGGGATTGCAGATTTAAATTTAAAATTATTTTTTTCAGGTGTTTGGTTACTTTAGTGGTAAGTTTGTTTTTATTTTATTTTTTTTATTTAGGTTACAATTGCTTTTGTATAAACGGAAACAAAAATAAGTCAAAAACAAGCAAATAACTTTGTTTGACTGTTTCATAAGAAATATCTTTTTTATGTAGAGCAGACTAAAGAAACTTCTGAATTATTTTGCAATAATGGTGAATGCGCCGGGAAATAAACATTTTTGTTATGTGCTACATTTCAGAAGATTCAGTTCAATAAATGGAATCGCTCATGTAGATTAAATGTTTTATTTTTTTGTCATCGCAGAACCAGTACCGAAACTTTAACTTCAATCATGAAAACGTCTAAATTATTTTGTAAAAATGGTGAATGCGCCGGGAAATAAAAATTTTTGATAAATAAATGCTTCATTTTAAAAATGAATGGAATCGCTCATGTGAATTTTTAATATCAGTAATGAAAATTGCATGTTTATGATTTGCCACAAAATTTTAACTTCAATATAAGTGATGATTATGATGAAAAATTTTAAGTGTTTATTTATTGGTACTAATATTCTAGCTGTCAGATTGTAATAAACGCCAAAAAATTTTGGTCGTCACTTTCTTGACATTCAAGTAAAGTGTAAATAAACCTTTAGGAATCGTAACCTCACTTTCGATTCTTGTCATTTTGACAATCAATTTAAACTGTTTGAAGCTCAGATATTCCAAAAATCCGACATGAATGAACAAAATTAGAGCAATCGTACATAGATAACCTGAGGTAAACGTTCTGTGTACCTAGTAGAAATGACAAAATAATTTTGAATTTTGAAATTTACCACCCAAAAAATAACGTTCATAATCAAGACGGTAATCATGATGACAATAAAGTACGGATTACAATTATTTTTTTTTTAATTGACAGACAATGACGGCCAAAATTTTTTGGCCGGCATAGTACCATATATCTTACTATTGACTCACCCTGTGTAATTTAGGACTAATTAACTCTTTTAAATTGTTTAAAAGCGGATTATTGCACTGATGAGAGTTCAAATATGAGACAATTTAGAACAAATTGAAAATGAGAAGGGAGAAATAATATTACAAACTTCTTCCATCGAAATATAGGTTTTACACGTATCAGAAAAGTTTCACGAACCGTAATGACATCATGGATTCATTCTTTCAGTAATTTCTTGAGTGCAACCTTTATTATTTTTGTCCGTAGCTCATTATTTTTACTATATTACTTCTCCCAATAAACTTGTTGGTTTCGATCAACTTGGAGAGAAGACTCATATTTAAAAAGTTACATTGTCTTGAATAAAAAAGAATAAAAAAATCCTTAATGAATTATGTCATAACGACTTCCTTGAGAAGTTTACAGCTTTGCCAGGTTTATGGATTTTTTTTGTTTGTTTAAGAATCTCGGAAAAATTCCGTGTTAATATTTATTTTAATTTATTCCTCAACTACTTTCCTCAAGTTCTGCCAACATCTACTATTAATTTAAAATATTAAAATAAAGAGCTTATATTAATAACATAATTACATAAACATTTTTGTTTTATAATACAAAAATTTAATATTTAATATTAGGTGCTATTAAAAATAAATACATACCTACAGTTTTGTGATTTATTTGCTCTTTTGAACATACCTAAAGTTATTTTTGAACTTTCGTGAAATTAATTCTTCACTCGGCAAAGGGATCGATTCATAATTTAAAATTTGAATGAGATTATTTCTAAGAAACTCGAACTGACAGTTCTTTTGAATATCACAATTCTGTGTTGTCAACGTCAACGTTGAGATTTTTCTGACGTCACAAGTCCAATTATATATTTCAACATTAATGAAATATGTCTTTACTTGAAACCCTTCACAAAAATAAAATTTCCCACTCATATTATTGACGCGAATGTAACATGCATGATGAGCAAAATATTTCAGATTATTATAAATGTCAGCATTAAATTTTAAAATAATCAGGCCATCAATATTCATTTCATCATTATAAAACAAAATCCAACGATTTGATAAATCCGCCTATTATTCCGGCGATGCTACATACTTTATACACGTTTTGTCCGTAATAGGGATTTATTTTCAAGTTAAAAATAAAATAAAAATAAGACAGTCATTATTAAAATAAGGCTGGTGCATTGTGAGGTTAATAATTTTGAAATCACATCTACTTTGAACAATATTTCTATAAATATTATGACACTAGACTTGGATGTACTGTCGCGAGCAAAAAAAAAACTGGTCGTCAAAATGATGCTTTGACGCAATGGAAAATGCTCCATTGTAAAACGGTCGTAAATATCATAACCTATCATCATGTTGTATGACATTAGTTGTCATTTTTTTGACACTTTGTTGACATGGTCATAATCAGGCGGGGAATTTTTTTAATTTGCGACAATCTAACCAAATTTTGAAATGACATTGACGACCAGAATTTTTTGCTCGCGGCAGTAATTTACAGCTTTTACTCAACTTCAGTTTCTTTTCCACTCATCTACCTATTGGCGATGCTAGTGTCACTCATGTTATAAAGCTTGCGGCACATTCAACTACGTCACCAACGCCTACTGCGATGGGACAATCATTTATAGTGGCCCCGTATAAGAATGTAACTTTTTGACAAGGCTCTTTTTCTATCACAACAGAAAATTTTCGCCCTTACCCACAGGCGGGTATACACTTTGTTGACTAAATTGTTCCAAATTTTAAATCAATTTGTAATGCTTTTTCGTAAAAATGTTATAGAGAATATTATCTAATGAATACCAACTGGTAGAGACCAAATTAAGGGTTGTACGAGTATGACGTGGTGTACGACTAGTTCCTATAAAAAGTAAGATCTACGATTAGAACAAGAAATTAGCATCTTACGTCGAAAAGAATACATTTTTCTAAACTTGATAAGCTGTTAGTCAACAGTCAAAATCCAGTCTGGTACTGCATATGTAATTATTAAATACTCAGTCTAATTCTCAAAGACTTTCTGAATTGGCTGCAAATTGTTTGAAAAGAATCTTTGCTCTGTGTGATTGTGAGATTGAAAAATCTTAATGATGGCTGCGATTATGTGTCTGCTCATGATTTTGGAAATTTCATTTCGTATTTCATCCTTTGCATACATTAATAAAAATCAAAGCTTCAACGTATTTTTGTATTTTTGCAATTATCATTAAATATAAGTGTTCAATCTTCATAAACTAGATAAACCTGAGAGAAATACGAGTATCTCTATACAAACATTTTTTCTAAAATAATAATAATAAAAAAACGAAACTATCACCGAACTGCATTGTCTTTAGGCCCGTCTTGTTGGCACTCTGTTCCTTCTATTATACTTTAAACCTTCATCCGATACCCAAGAAGTTTAAACCTCTTTTCATTTTTTGATATTCATCTCCGCTTCCACAAATCACTGACAGAAACGCATTTTAGATTGCTGTCCCCGTTATCTTCACATCCTTTGTTCCCAACATTTGGACTTGGACTTTGTGGAAGTTCAATCTCCTTTTTTGTTGACAGAAGACGAGGTGTCATACCTCTCAGTCAAATTGTATAACTTCTAATCGATAGTTAGCTGCAATGTAAGAGGTGCTTAGTCCTCTTTTTACGGAGACAGGGCTCTTAAATATTCTGATAATTACTATACACTGAAAAGAAAAGTCTATTGTGAACGCACCATGGATTTACAGATCACGAATCATCTGTTTAAATCTAACCTCACTTTTTGAGTTGTTTGTGTTTTTACTGTGCAGACTGACGAGTGCCCGAGTGGTGCGTTCACAATGGACTCTTCAACGCCAACTGTGAGGATAAATTTACGTGCAGGTAACGGAATTTTTCTAGGTTCAACAAGCAATTATTTTGGACACGTCTCATTCCAGAAAAGAGTGATTCTCTTTTATGATACAATAGGTAATACAGGGTTATTCACGAGAGACTCCCGATGAAAATTTCGTCATATGCAACCCAAAATACAAGAAACCTCTAGAACTTGATATTTTGTTTTCTTTATACCATACTGTTATTAGGATTTATCAGTACTCAATGCTTGATTGATATGATACCTATAACAGACTAGGCCGTTATTCAAAATTATCAGACCGAGGCCGTTATTTTTGCTACCGTTGCTACGGTTACGGCATAGATGACAACTAAATTTAATTTTTGAAGTAAAGAGAAATGTCAGTCTTACAAATAAATCATCGTTAAATGTTAAGTATTATTGGTATAAAGAAAACTATAAAACAACATACGGCCGATATGGATATAACAGACTCGGTTGATTATACAATACCTCAACCATGTCTGTTATATAACCCATATCGGCCTAATACCGTTATATACTATTAATTCGAAATAAGTTAGAAATCCAAGTACCTTGCCGAATAAGATGATTAATGATGACACTTTCTCTATTGAGGTTATGAGCAAAAGTTAATATAAATGTGAAAACTGACATAACAGACAATAAGGGGCAGCAATCGTTGATTTACATTTAAGTATTACTTTTTATACATTTAGGAAGTTAGAAAGCATTGGAAATTGTAGTTTCCCTGTATAGTGTCACCTTATACATAGCGCAAAGAGCAAAACTGAATTAATTTAGAGTGTTACCTATGCTGTATCTTCAAAACTAAGGCTAATAATTATTTTTTACAAGCACGACTAGGTATATTCGCAGTTAGCAGGCCAGTATTAATTTAACTTAACTTTCTTCTAAATTTTACAAAAACCGTATAGTTAAACAACCTTTTCAAGAGTTTTTCGTAAATAAAGTTCAGAGAATTTTTTTGTGTAGATTACAGATTACTGTAAAAATATCAAACAGATGTTGAACAGAGATTTAAATTTAATATTATTATGTGAAAAGTTTCCATAACCCCGGGGATAATGCACAAACTGTACTGTGTAATAAAGAGGTATTTGAGGCATTTCGAAGGTATTCCAGTGTTGGCGTCCGTATCAGAGAATTTTTATTTATATGGAGCAAGTCTGGAACATGAGAAAAACTGTGCTTACAAAGAGGTGCCCGCAATAAAAGGCTGCCTTACAAAATTCTCCATTCATTTTAATAAATTTAATCAAAAAATTCCGCGTCAGACAAGTTTGTTTTAATGATTAATGAGCGTAATTATCGTTGTGTTTTAACCAAAATTTCATCGAAATCGATGATCATTACGAAAATAATTTATTAATCGGATTCGCTTACGACGTTCAATTTCGCTAATATTTCGCCTAGAATCGTGATTAAAATGAGATGATCATGTTATCGTCAGCAGTTATCCGTTGTTAATTCTTTTCATATGAGAATCACAGTCTAAACGTAATTAACGGCTCGCGAAACACATTTCTCATTTACTCCTCTTGGCCAAGTTGAGAATCCCGTGGGACGGTGCAATATGAAACTAACCAACCTACTCAAAATCGTGTCAAAAAGATAACAAGTTTCAGATTCAAATGGCAATTTAACCGACGACTTCTCGCAATCAGAGAGATATTAATGGTGAGACTCGTGGGTTTTTATTGTATTGGCTGAATTTTCGTCTATTTATAAGTCATAACTGAAATGTAGAATGTATGAATTCTCCAGAGTGTTAACAAATAAAAACTTAGTAAAAGATGAAACTTTTGGATTGAGTTATGGTGTATCACTTACTTTCCAGCTTTTAAAATTGTCCTTACAATATGTGCGTGAGTCATCATTTAATGTTCCTGACGTAAAAGGCCTTAAGTGACGAATAAAAACCCACGTTTTATTAAACATTTCCATTTTATTCTAATTCATTAAACTTTTTTGTTGACCCTGTCATGTTTGTCATCTCCTATTAACGGAATGCGAAATTATCTGCTTTTTATGTAAAAACAAACAGATTTCAAAGGGCTCGAGAGCCTCGCAGGTTCGAATCTGCCACAAATTAGATACTTGTTAATTTAACGTGTCCACAAAATTCGAATATTCCAAAGCAAACTAAACATACAATGTTGGCTTTACATGTTTTTAAAAATATCAAAGAAAAACCAAAATATTTAGAGAGATCAAACTAACAGCGTTAATTTACAGCTTTGTAAAACACTCTTTCACTAATATTCGCCGAGACGAAGTTGAGGGCAATAATCACCTGAGGGATTATTAGTCCTATTATACCGTGAGGGTGCGAGCAACAATTATTTAGATCAAAGAAGGCTTTAAAATTATGGCCGTATGTCGACAGATGTCTGGAATTCATGGAAGTGTTGTTGGTTGCATATAGCTGTTTCAATTTAACTTTGGAAATTTTTGCCGAAAATCGGTCAAACAGGCAACAACGCTATAGGTCCATTCTCCGTTATTGAAAACACCATTACGATTCAATGATGAAATATAAATAAAATATTTAAGCTCTTTTTACATGATTTACATGGACTCGTTAATAAACCTTCTCAAAGATTGTGTCTGTGTTGAATGTTTTTTTATAATAGGTATCTATAGTCTCTCAATTCTAAATTTCCACCACCTGTTGAATTATGTTGGCAAAATAAAAATATTTCTAAATTAGGGATTGTTATAACCAAAGTTGGCAATATAATTATTTTATAAACATGATTCGAAAACAACGTAATTTACTTGACGCTAAAAAGAAAAATGCTGTAGTAAAATGTTTCGAAGAGATAAAAAGGTTGGGACCGTTCTTTTCCTTTGTTGTAAAATCTTGAGTTGTAAAAACGACACAGAGAATGATAACCTCACAAATACAACCTGTCATTTGCATTGAAAAATTAACGCACAAAATTTGAAAAGTGCACAGAGAGTGAAAAAATGGCCCTGATTCGGTACTGTGAAGAGTTGAAAGGTGACAACCCGGAATTGAGTAAAAAGGCAATTTGTGAGAAAGCTTCAAACATATTCAATGTATCGTATTAAATACCTATTTTCTAAATTCTCATTTATTTCCGTAAATACTTTTCTAAAATACAGGGTGAGCAACAATAACTGTTTCAGTTGGCAATAAAAAAATTTACATGAAATTTTCAAGACTATGAATTGTACCTATTTCGGTTTGTTTTATTGACACTATTGACAGCTGGTATACATGTCATATTTAAACGTCTTGGTTTTTCTATTCTTTTATTAATAAAATGGTTTTCTCGTTGGAACATGACATAAAAGTCACCAAAAGTCACCAGAATTTATTGCCAACTCAATCAGTAATTTTTGTTCACACGGTAGATATGTTGGACGTCTGCAATCATACAGTATGTCCCCGGATTGAGTTTACAAGAGGAAAAAAATTTTTATTTTTGATTTTACGGAAAAACTTCAGAGGAATAACATTTTTTGCTTCATCTGAAACCCCCATTTCCGTTATTAAAATCTCAGTATTGATACACTGTATTCTTAAATTAACATTTTTTGTTCAAATTTGGACTTTGAATTAATTTTCATGTTATAAATTTTATTACAATTGGCCTGGTTTGTTGACAAACAACTTATTACTGTTGCAAAATGTTGTCTTTAGAACAAAGAATTTATTTAATCCAATGTTGGACCGGTTTTTGTCACATAATTACAAAATTTAATGAAAAATTTCCCAACAGTTATGTATCAGGCATGGGTGTTCAGAAGCTTAAACTTCGACACAGGGTTGAATGATGTACAGAAAACGGCGCATACTTAATAGAATAGTTTTATATTCAATTATCATTTGATTTAAAAAAAAAAAAAGGAAAATATTTTTTCTGCATTTTCTTTGATTTTAATGTTAAGTCTTCCTCTGTGTTGAAAAAGACTTTTTAATAACAGAAATGGGGGTTTCAGATGAAGCAAAAAATGTTATTCCTCTGAAGTTTTTGCGTAAAATCAAAAATAAAAATGTTTTCCCTCTTGTAAACTCAATCCGGGGACATACTGTATGTGATGGCTTTAAAACGACAAAATGTATTCAACCCCGAAAAATTAATATTTTCTTCATTGTTTAAACTGCAACTGTGTTTAATTATAAAAAATCGTTGTGTTCAATTTCAATTATAGTTGAATTTTTTTAATAAACAATTGTCAAAACGTTGTCTTGTTGGTATGAGCCAAACTGTGATTTTCATGATAATACGATTGGTCACATTGAGTGTCAACATTTTTTTATGTAACTGAGCCTGCGCCCTAACGAGCGAGAGTGTATTTCAAATTCGAAAAGGTTTCTCTTGATTTCTCATTAAATTTGTTTTGAAAATGAATTCACGGAAGAAAAGTACGGGAAGTGAAGTGAACATAACCTTAACCATGATTTGGTGTCAAATTGTTATACAGCTGGTCCACATGTCCAAATTTTAGGGTGGTACAGTATGGTTTTTTACTTCATTTTGACACTGACAATTGTTTATTAAAAAAATTTGACTATACGTTAGACAGACTGACAGACATAACCTCAAATTTGACGTGGGGGAATTGTTATACAGTTGGTCGGAAAGTACAGGTTTTAGGGTAACAGACTCTGGTCTTTTACAAAGTTTTGACACTGACAGCTGATTTAAAAAAAAAATAGACTATAGGTAGTTATTTCATTTTATAAAACGCTGGTTGCCTAAAAATTAAGTGTTAAACGTCGGATAAAATACAATTGTCTAAAAGCAAAGATTAAAATTTTGAAAAACTTCCTCGGTCCGCTAATATTGCTCCAATCCCAAAAAAATTACATCAATATCCGTAAACCATTCATTTCTTTTTATAATGAATTTCTCTGACTAACTTTTTTGTTCCCCTCAAAAAATATTAACCACTGTTACTATTGCAGCTGCATAAACATACCATAGTATAGCACTATTATCAATCACTATAAAAAAAAAAAACACGTCCAACAGAAAAAAGTCTAATAACCTTAAATTTAATTTTTCACGTATTTTTTTACCAAACCTCACAACACGCCCGAATTAATCAACGTCGAATCTCCGTAGCAGATTAATATGTATCAGATTTCGACCGTCCCATTCAGACGTCTAAATTATAATCGCACCATTGACAGTATTAAATTTGAGCCTCCCAAAATTCAAGTTTTCGCTCGAAAGGATCTCAATGTATCAAATTTGCCGTTCTCATACTTCAAAGGACTGACAGAAAAACATCGAAAACGGTCAGAACACTTCCCCGGTTGTAATTAGTTCTTGTTTACGTAATTATTGAATTCAGTTTACCCCGTCAGATTTAAATTCACGCCTTCGTGTTGCATTACTCCCGTTCAATTTATCTTAATTAGGCTGCCGACGATTAAAAAAGAAAATTACGTTCCGCATAAAATTGCACGAGTCTAACCGTTCGTAAATGATTTAAGCCAATAAACGTGAATTTAGAATTGATAGAGCGGGACCTAGGGCAATTTCACTTTGGAAAATGATTCCTGTTGTTCCAAAATTAGAGTTCACTATTGCATTACGGAAGCCTTTAATGAGCACGCAACAACCTCTGCGTAGGAATTTTGGGTAAATATTTAGGACGTCTTAGATCTTTGCAGACAGCATTAACACTCTTTTTTACTTTTGTTCCAAACAAAATGAAAAACGTAACAAATTTCGACACAATGAACTTAACATGTTTACTAATACATCTTAAAATAGTTGTTTAATTTACTTTGGAGTTCCCTTTTATGTCTAGTCATTTTGCAATTACATACTCAAATTTCCGTAAAAAATGAGGAAATCACATCTCGGGATCAAATTTAAACACTTGATATGAAAATGCAGACCGACCTTCATTCATATTGTTACGAAATTCTGTTGGGATCTTGACTTTATCCGAGAAAAATCTATAAACTAACGACGATGACTGATGAGCAACTAAATGAACAACGATTGGTACATTCGAAAATTGTAATTTATTATACAAGTTTTATAAGACACCATTTTGTCGCAAGTGTTTCTTCGAGCACAACGAGCGCAGCGAGGAGTGTTATAAAGCAAACAAGTGCGACAAAATGCCTTATAAAACGAGTGTCCTACAATATTTTTTCTATTTAACACTAGTAACTAGACGAACAATTCAAATTTTGAATTTAAAGTGTCTAATAATCACGTAGCCACTACTCACTATCAGTCACTGCCAACATTAAAAATTTTAAGTAAATGTTCCTGAAACCGGTATCGAAAGGAGCTCCTTTTTGAAACCCGTTTGAATGACGTGACCCATAACGTAACTTTTTAAAAGCACAAATTCGTGGTAAAAAGGTATATTCACAAGAGAAAAGTTACTAAATTTAGTAACTCTAGTTCGTCATTACAGAAATGAATTTACTATAAATGCTAAAGGTGCGAAATAGAAAAATGTTTAATATTTTTAAAAGGTCCAAAGTGTGAGCTTCAATTCTTTTAAATTTTTCAAGGAAAATCAATATCATAAAATCCATAACAGGCGCAAAATACTTCGTGCGGAAAAATTTAATTTCGTAACATCAAGTACATTTTTTGCGGTGTGCGATTTCTAATTTAAAAAAGGGAGGATGAGCTCACATCGTGAAATGTAATATTAACTAATGCTGAAACATTATCAGCGCAATCGCGTGCCTTCCCCTGGTATTTTCATCACCTAGGTATTTAATTTAAATTTCCTGCAGAAAGAATATTACCAAAAATAGTGTTACAGGTAGAAGGACCAAAAAAAGTTCTAGCTAAAAATTTAAGAAAAGTATGACGATTAAAAACAGTTAACGAAAAGAGTGTGATATCACGATCATAAATTTAAGAAATTGAACAGAAGATCACAGCATGCATCATCCTGTTAAAAGAATATAAAGGAAATAAAACAAAAATGAAAGTAAATGAAGGGTATTAGAAAATGAAAAATAAGGCAAAAAATATAAGATGCTAAAAATTTTAAATTCTTCGAGATTAAGGAAAAACAACTGAAAAATAGATGTAATTTATGCTAAATGTGAAGGGAAAAAACGAACAGAAATGAAAAGAATAATCAGATCAGATTAAGATGACATAAAAGATTTATTATTTATTAGATTTTATTTTATTTATTATTAGGTACTTACATGCAATATTAAATTGATCACTAGAACAGGTATATAGGAAACATTAAAATAAAATGAACAAAATGGATATGATACAGTGAGTTTTTTTAAGACATAAAGTTTTACATATAAATTTTTCAACCCCCCTGTTAACTTTTATTTTTGTGAAAATTACAAAGCCTAGCGCTGTTTTCAGATTAAACAATAATATTATCTTTACTTCATTTTGTGATACCTAAATAGTTGTAATAGACAATTTACAAACAAAATGTTATTTGTAAAAAATAGTCTAAATCTGAACATTACTTTAATAACGATAGATTCATTAATTATGTTATAATATAACAAAGTTATTTACTTCAGTAAAAATTAAATGAAATGTTCAAAATGGCCTCCACAGGCAGCTAAGCAGTTACACAATCAATTACATATCAAAATTACAAATTTCAGGTGAAATTTTAGCCTACTTAAAATTTAAAATTGAAGGAAACGGAATTTTAAAAACGTCTTTTTGCTAGCTTATTCCTTGCTTCTGGTTATTAAATTGAAATTGTTTCAATATATTATCATATCCCACTACTTTACTACAAAACTGGGTTGAATATTTTCATGAAGACAAAAGTTAACACAAGGGTGAAAAATTAGCATGTAAAACCCTATAGCTAGTCTTAAAAAAAAACTCACTGTATATCTAAGAGCAATAATTATAAAATTCCAAGTATATTGCACTAATCAGTGATATTAAAATATCAACTAAATTGAAAACAAAAATGATCCCATAAATACAAAATCGCAATAATTATTGTGTTCTTTAAACAATATTTTAATTTTGGTTTTTTGCTTCTCGAAACAGGACCTTAAAAAAAATCTGATAAAAGTTATCATTGTCCTATTTGCATTATTCTTGGCCTTTGTAAGCTTCTTAAATCAATTACAGCAGACAATGTTTCGGTTACTTCTAAATCTTAACAGGGGTTCTCTCTAATTCGAAGTATTTTCTAATTCTGAGATTTTGCTAATTACATTTATCAAACAGTGCTAGCAAGTTATCAAGTCAATACGGTTTATATCGATTTCCGTGCGGTTTCCGACCGAGTTAGTTATGTTCTTTTACTTTTTAAATCAAACTGTTATGAACTGGAAGGTAATTTGTGTCAATGGATTGAAAAAATCGTTCACAGCTTATTCAGTTGAGTGGTTACTATACTAGTGAGTTCAGTGTGGGATCGAGTATTCCACAAGGGGGCCCTCTCGTCCTAGTTTTATTTTCATATTTGTCAACGATCTGGCCTGTCAGCTGGATCACTGAATACTGATGGCCTAATAGCACATACCATGAGACTAAAAACCACCTTTTAATCCAAAGTGAGGAAATGGTGAAACAAAACTCGAAAACGGAAACAAAATAGTATATTTAAAAACGAGTTTTATAAGGGTTGATTTGACGCACGAGTCCCAAGTGTAGAAAACGAGTAGGGGAGTTTTCTATGGGACGAGTGCGCCAATGCCCTTATAAAACGAGTTTTGTATGTTATTTTTTAGAATTTGCACTCTTGTTTTAATTTTTAAATAAAAAAATTAAATTTTCAAGTTCTAGGGAATTTTGTATTAACTGGTAATTCAAGGTAACGGATGCAACTACATCTGCAACAGATGTTAAAAACTAGAGTTTGAACATTAATATTGGAAGTTTTTTGGTGTCAATGACAATAATACACTGAAATATTGATAAAAAATTTCTTAGAGATCTATTAAACCACGAGTGCTTTAATAGATATCCATAAACGACTCCAAATTGAATACAATAATAGACCTATTAGAGACGCAAATTCTAAAAAAGCTTTGTTAGTATACTTTCACGGAAAATCGAAGTTGACTCTGGCCTGTACTCTCTAAGCACATTATTCAATGCTGAAAGCAATGCTTAACATGAAAAATAATATCGATAACGGCAAATTTCTTTTGAATTGAATAGCCGAGAATTTGGAAATTTAGAGTATTTTGTTTCCTACCTGCTCATTCCATTATTTTGACGGCATCTATCCTGAATTCATAAAACACCTGGGACCAATAGGTTTAAACTGGCTTAGGTCTTTTTTTAATGACATACTTTCAACAGGTAAAATACCAACTGAATTCAAGATAGCAAAAGTTATTGCCATACTAAAACCCGGAAAACCCGCCAATGAAGCTTCGAGTTACAGACCAATCTCTCTACTCAGCGTATGTCATAAATTTTTGGAAAAACTTATCTACAATAGAATTTCACCAATAATAGAAGAACATCTTCCAATAGAGCAAGCAGGTTTTAGACCAAACAGAAATTGCTGTGACCAGGTGCTGGCCCTAACATCTTATATCGAATCTGGCTTTCAAAAACGTCTAAAGACTAGAGTTGTTTTTGTTGATCTCACCGCAGCCTACGACACCCTCTGGAAAGATGGACTAATACATAAATTGTATAATGTAATACCTTGTGGAAAAATGGTCTCACTCTTAGAAGATATGTTGTCTAACCGTCAATTCAGGGTTTTCGTTGAAGACAAAAGCAGTAAATTTCGATTTCTCAACAATGGTTTACCTCAAGGCTCAGTATTGTCACCAATCTTATTTAATTTATATACAAGTGATTTACCCCCAACAAATTCCCGAAAATTCATTTATGCTGACGACCTAGCAATGGCTTACCAACATTAGAATTTTGAAAATGTAGAGAACCGACTGTCAGAAGATTTAATACCTTTGAATAAATATTTCACAAAATGGCGACTTTGCCCAAATCCTCAAAAGACAGAAGTTTGCTGTTTCCATCGCGTAAACAACCAGAAAAATAGAAAACTGAAAGTAGTCTTTAACGAAACTACAATTAAGCATAATTATTCTCCGACATATCTAGGAGTAACTCTTGATTCATCTCTAACCTTCAAATTATACATCGAGAAGTTACGACAGAAACTGAAAACGAAAAACAACATTATACATAAACTCGCAGGCACAAGTTGGGGAGCGAATGCACACACTTTACGTATCACAGGACTAGCTCTAGTATATTCAACGGCAGAATATTGTTGCCCTGTCTGGAAGAACAGTGCACACGTGAACAAAATAGATGCTCAATTGAATACCACACTTCGAATAATAACGGGTACTTTAAAATCTACTCCACCACCATGGCTACATGTCTTAGCGCACATTATTCCGTACGATATTAGTAGAAAATACGTAACAAAACGAATTTGGGATAAATTTCAAAATTCACCGAACATGTACTCCATAACACAAGACATGGCAAATTTACCACCCTTTAGATTAAAATCGCGTAAACCACTTTGGAAAGAAGAATTTCTCATGGAACCATTTTCCAAATCTGACTATTGGAAAGCAGCCTGGCAAGATGTAGATATTTTCAATAAAAATCTAATTGAGGATCCTACAAAACAAATTCCGGGATTTGACCTACCTAGGAAAATCTGGTGTAAATTAAATCGTTTTAGAACCGGCCATGGCAAATGCAATAATATGCTGTTTCACTGGAACATTCGTGAAAACCCTTCTTGTGAATGCGGTGCAGAAAAAGAAACCATCCAACACATTGTGGAAGAATGTCCCCTTACTAAATTCCAGCAAGGTTTCTCCAAACTCCATCTACTTACCGAAGACGCCCTAAATTGGCTACAACAAATTAAAAACATATAATTTACCATAATTATTTTATGAATTTCGAATTTTAATTGTAATTTTTCTTCATACGTATATATATATATATATATATTCCATTATTTCAAAGAACAATGGCCGTTGTGTTGTTAAAATATTACTTAGTGCGTAAAAGACAACCACGGGCTCTTTGCTGATAATAAAATTTGAATTTTATAGTTTTATAGAGTCACATGAAAGGACGTTGTCAACAAGATCCACTAAACAGCTGGCCATTTTAGTAGATTTAAATTTAAACGTAAGATGCCCACAATCAGAGAAATTGAGAAAATTTTTATACAGGGTATTACATGAGTGATAATGAGCCCGACGTAATTGAAAATGCAACCCACAATACATTTGCAAAGTAAAGCTGGATTGGACGCGGATACTATTAAAATAAACAAATCTTAAACAATTTTATCTGATGAAAATTTCACACTTTTTATCTTTTTGTACCTCTTTTGCTCCTTTCATTACCATTTTCTGTTTTCAATCCACCATAGAATTTTTTTTGCTTTTTATATTAATTCCTTATGCCTCTGTTAATTTTAATAAACTTTCTCTAATTATTTATTTATTTCCTTATCCTTATCTCTTCTTTTTCTCTTACTTTTTCAAATGTTCTCTATCTCTTCTTTTTACTTCTGATTCATACTGATAAAATTGCATTTTTCTTTATTTTCCAAAAATAATTTGCTGCTCTTTACTATTAAGTCTTGCATTGAAATTAATGTACACTTCAACATTATGTGATTCAATATTTTCTTCGACATCTATTTTTTGACAGACGATAGTCAACTTTTTTTTTTTTCAAATTACTCTATATTTTTTAATCGTTCTCATAGAGAATTTTCTTCTGAATATCCGCACATTAAAAGAAAGAACAAAACATTTATTTTAATTTAAAAAAATTGAAAAACCCAAAATCAAGTAACCAAATTTGTAAACAATGCAAAATAAATTCTAGTCGACACCTTCTAGAAATGCCCATAGTTGCATTCAGTTGTTGCTTTGAATTTTTATTAAAATTATTAGAATGCACAACTCACTCCCAACAAAAAGTAGGTATATTGTCATTCATTATCTATACCGGGTGTAGAATTAGCTTACGAGACATAGGATTTTACATGTAAAAATGAAGAGTTTCAATTATTGGCTCCCCTAACAATTTTATGGCAAAATAGTTAAAATGAAAGTTAGAGAGAATTAAAATTACTGTCTAATTTCAATCTTAGTTTTATTCTAACATCTTGTGGTACTGAAAGAAAGGCAAGAAAAGAGTTAACACAAAAATACGAAAAAGTACTACTAGGCATGAAATTTTATTTCTTTCTTTAAATGGTATTATGGAGGATCATCTTTAAGAAACTTCCAAGCAACATTTGCTTCAGGTTTCCCAGACCGACCAATTTCAGCCATAGAAACAATTCGAAGAATTGGAGAGAAGTTTGAACAGTTAATGGAAGATACCTTTTCATTCGTCCTGTAGTCCTGTACGAGTTCATTTGAAGGTCAGATCAAAAGAAAATTAAATAATAGTGAAACCACCCGACAAATAATTTTAGAAGTCAAATTTCATTCCTAGTATGTACTGCTTTTTAGTATTTTTGTCTTAACTCCTTTCTTGCTTTTCTTTCAGTACCATAAGATGTTAGAAAAAAACAAAGAGTAGAATTAGGCAACACTTTTAATTCTCTCTAACTTTCATTTTAACCATTTTGCCATAAAATTATTAGGGGAGCCAATAATTGGATCTCTTTATTTTTACATGTAAAATCCTATGTCTCGTAAACCAATTCTACACCCGGTATATTAATACGTGAAGGAAAACCTTTGTACCCCTTTTTAAGCAAATTGCGCGCACGGAGGAGTGTGAGATTTGGCATAGTTAAAGTTTATGTGGAGAAGAAGTGCAGAAAGATAAAATTTATGTATAATATACAGGGCGTCTCCAAAAAAAGAGACAAATTCATAGCTCCCTCATTTATCGAAGGATTTTAATGATCTATACACCAAATTAAATGGTTGTGAATAAGCTACAAAATGGCGTACTAAATTCACGTAAAACCCAAAGTACTTCAAGGTTAAACTGTCAAAATATTTTTTTCAAATACGGACATACTTTTTGACATGTGTAACCTCATATAAGAAAAAAAAATAAAAAAAATAAGACTACATTTTGAAACAAATGACGAGCACCAAGCGAGAAGCTATCAAAATTCATTGCGTTACAATGTAATAAATTAACCAAATTAAGTTAGTTGAAAAAACAAATGACAAATATGTAATAACATTCAGGATTGCACGTACAGAGCGCAGTTTAAGCATCGACGATAGTAGCATTTTTTAGCTTTTTTTTGTATTTTGGGTAGGTATGTGTACACTTGTGATACACTATTCTTTTTAGAATAAAAATCTCTATCAGAAGTGTTAAAAAAATTATGTGTTCGCATTTGAAAAAAAATATTTTGATAGTTTAGCCCTGAAGCCCTTGGACCTATATGTGAATTTATTACGGCTTTTTGTAGCCTATTTAGAGCCATTTAATTTGGTGCATAAATAATTAAAATCCTCTGATAAATAAAGGAGTTATGGACTCATCTTCTTTTTCGGGGACACTTGTGTGTTACAAATATCAAAACATTCATTGTTTACGGTCATACACTGTAAAAAATTAGCGGAGTAAATGCGGAGTGAATTTGAAGCGAATGCGGAGTGGATGATTTGTAATGGATTTAAACCCCCGCAGTGAAATCCACTCCAAGAGATAGTTTATTTAGATTATTCATTAAAAAAAAAACTCTTCGGAGTGAAATACAAAATTATTCGACTATTAGTGGTTTGCCACCACATAAGTTAGTATTGAAAGTTAATTGCACGTTTTACTGATCAGAAACTTAAATACAAAGGAAGCATTAGTCTATGGAACAAGAAAACGCATCAAGTTTATGCATCGCAATGCTATTGATTGTGAAGTTTTAACTGGAACCGAACTCAATAAGAGAATTTTGATTCCACGTATAAATTTAACATATTCAGGTACTATTTTTCCATTTAATTTTCAAAGAAGTCAATTTCCAATTATAGCTGCATTTGCGATGACAATAAATAAGTCTTAAAAGCAAACATTCGAAAAATTGCAATTTTATTGAGGCAGCCAATTTTCAATTGTACAGTTGCGGCCAAATAAAAGCGACCACTAAATTGACGTTTTATGTCATCTTTATAAATTTTGGTAATGAAAGTTTCTCTGGTAACCAGATACCCATACCTATGGCACAACATAACAGTGACGGATGATGTCAATTTGAAAAATAGTTTTTTATGTTATCTCCTAGGAGATAATTTTTCAGGTGATTTAATATTTAATTCCGATTTACAACAGAAAAAATTGCTGCCCAGTTTTATTTCGCCGCAACTGTACGTCGCAGCAAGTAGAGTTCGATCATTCAATAGTTTGAGATTTTATATTTCCGAATATAACGGCCAAGGGCATTTAACAAACGATGAAATTTTATTTTAAGTTCAATGGACATTTTATTTTTTTAACCGCCCGGTTTTTTTTTCAATAAAAAATATAGGTATAAAAAATACGAAACACGTGTTCTTTATTTCATTTTTAATTTTTTGTATTAATTTTTTATTTCAATTTTATATAATTTGAAAAAGATAGGCAAATTAACTGTGTAGCCTTGGCGAAACCTGGCCAGTATACCTAGCAATAAAAAACCTAAGGAAATGTCAAAAAACGCGTTATTGTTTTTTAAATATGGCATAGCCAAACTATACCTCATTTTTCCTATCGTTCCTATTTTTCAAATAACTCGAAAATTAGTGCATAATGACGTATTTGTAAACGCTCGCAACTGACGTAATAGAACAAAATTCAAAAAAAAATATAGGCGATAATTATAGCGGTATACTCTTTGATAAAAAAAAACCTCAGTAACGTTCAAACTTAAAAATTTAATGAAAACGGGCGAATTTCGACCGCTGGGCGACCTCTAGTATATTTTAATATTTACATATTTACCACCACTATTATTATTATTAGTATCTAGTATAAGTTCTTTCTAAAGGAATATGTATACCTAAAGACGCTAGAGCTAGAGTTGGGTTACAATAGTTATTTATCTGAGGCGCTTAGTAAATTAATCTTTACGGGCGCGCTGGCTTTTGTGGGACGAATGACGTAAGAAACGAGTCTCCATAAGCCAGTAAGCCCAGTAAAGATTAATTGCTAGGCGAGTTGCATACAAACTTTTATTTCCACCTTCAGCCTTTAAATTTCGTTTTTTAATTGTTATTTATGTGTATAAAAATTTTGTAATGAAAGGCGGCGGGGCAATGATACCTACGTCGTCATGGTGTTGAGATAAACAACAAAAATACTGTCAGAAGTGAAAATTGTTGCAAAAAGAAAGAAAAGAAAGAATGGTTTTAATGCCCGATGAAGACTTTGAAGGCGATTTTCTTGAAATGCAAGAAAATAACGACGGAATTTATCAACGCTGCAAGACTGATTCGATCACAAGAGCGGTAGGAAAATGACTTTCGAAAACGGATCAAAATGCATATCAATGTATGTAATTGCAACAATTGATAGTTAAATTTGTTTGTGTTTATAATAAACTTTTTCAAAAATCATTTAATTAGTTTTGATTAATTATTTTTTGATAGCATCGTAGTAAAATGGATATTACAGGGCTCTACCCGTAACTACTCATTTACTTAGTTACCACAAATGCCTGTAAACTGTCATTTACTTAGAAGGTGGAAATAAAAACCATTATTATTTTACTAAAATTATTGTATTTAACTACAACACCTGAGAATTATAATGTACTTATCTATTTGTTTAGATTAGTTTAGAACGTTCATTGGAGTTCTTTAATAACTAGACCTAATTTTTTTATCGGATAAATTTCTAAATTTTACGGAAACTTTTTGCTTTGACAATTTTACGAGGTAAAACTCTGGGGCCTAACCAGAATAAAAATGCCCAAATATCAACGAGTAAAATTGTCTAAAGCAAAAATGTTTAAATGAAAATTGGGAAATTTATCTTATATAAAAAATTAGGTTGTGTTATTTTTGACAAGATTAATTCCAAAATACAAACTTTAAGGTTAGGTCGTTCAAGTAACGACATACGATTTCGAATTCATGGATAACTCAATTGCAAATTAATTTGATCGCTATTTACTATTGAGAGCAGCAATTTATACATCATGTTAAAAAACCCAATGTAGACTAAGCTTTATTGTCATAAATGTCATAATAATTAATTTTGACTGAACTTCAAAATACATACACTGTCACAATTATGCACAATTATTTTACATTTTAGTTATTGATTTTGAAAGTTTAATAATTTATGTTATTTACACAATTAGTGGGATAAAAGCAATATTACAGGATTCATCTGTAATCACACGAGTTTCCTGTAATATGCTTTAGCCCACGTGTTATGTACAAAATTTTATCTAAGACCGCCCCGAATTAAAAAAAAAAAGTAAATCTTATTTATTTCCGCCAGTCTCATTACACCACTCAGTGGAATAATGACTTACAGTGGCGGCCAAAATAAAGTAGGACAAGTCTTATTAAGAAATTTAGCCAAAATTGAGTTGAGTAAACCGGGGTTACTATAATAAATAAATAAATATTTTCATAGTAACCATAGAAAGGGCAAACAAATTTACATTAGCGAAAAAACATTGTCCTACTTTATTTTGGCCGCGACTGTACTTATCCCACTGAGTGGGGTAATGAAGCTCACTTATCCCACTGAGTGGAGTAATGAAATGCGTTCGGTAATGAAGTTCCTTATTCCACTCAAATGAGTGGGATAAGTGTCATTTATCCCACGGGATTAGATAAAAGACTGTTCAGTTTTCAGTAAATCATATCTAAGCACTTTTCAGGATTGATGAATTCAATTTGTCAAAATGACATGTGACTAAAATGAGGTTGTTAATATCTAAAGTCCATTCACGTTGGATTTTCCTCTCAAAGTCAAATAATTTAATTTTTTGGCTCTGTAATTATGTTTTGTAAATAGTGACATGCAGCTAACCAACATAATGCGATTTAGCAATGCTCAATCCAACCTGTACGGTGTTTACCTGCATGTCACTATTTACAAAACATAATTACAGAGCCAAAAAATTTAATTATTTGACCTTGAGAGGAAAATCCAACGTGAATGGACTTTAGCACCTAAAGCCTATTTCACATCTTCAGTCAAATTTCAAGTCTCCCCGAAATTCCGTGCTCCCAATAGTACCAACGTAATAATACATTCTTGTTTCAACGTAATTTATTATAATACTTTTAGTACTTTTTGTTATGTGTCATAATTTAAATAATACGATTCTATCGGCGAAAATTCTATAGAGCGTGCTTGATATTTTTGCTGTCGGTTGCTTGATTTCAAGTTTACAAGTCTACTCCTTCAAACTTATTTTGTTTCAGCCTCACTCTGTAGACTTATTGCGAAATGTCCGCATTAGCAATCACTTAACCACTTTTCCCCCTAATGGTTGTATCTGTTCTGTGCAGTGGGCCGACAGTTCCGGATCAGGGGCACAGCTCCATTACTTACACAGGATTAAATCGGTCCCGACAGTCCATAATCAGCTCCACTTCACTCTCGCCCGCCTCCAGTCGAGTCCCAAAACGAGCATGACGTGCGCCGTCTGAGACCCCCTGAAAATTCACCAGCACCGACAGGACAACGCGAGGGATTCCGCATTCCAGAGTGGAAGATCGAGGACGTGTCGTTCGACGATCGGCCAACGAAGGCGTTCGTTCTGTGCAAGTGACGGTGAAACACGGCAGACTACCTTTTGAGATTCAATCGGAGAAGATTAAATCTGGGGACGCATCCTGGCCCCGGATAAATTTAATTACAGTTAAACGACGAACCGCATTTGGACAAAGATTCGATTAAGGGGGTCAATTCCAAGTGGATCCTGGTTTCCTTAGAATGAGAGTCGCTCCTGTAATCTGTTTTCTTCCCAAATTAATAATTGTTGTCCGTCTGAACGTGGTCGCGAGAGTCTGTTTGCGACGGTTGCGTTCAAAAATATGTAAATGGCGTCGTGTAATTAAACATCGGACAAATATTTGCCATTGGTCTATGTGAGCAACACTCTGAAACTCATCTCTATTGATCCAACAATTTATTATTAGTGTTAGAGATGTAAGAATATCTTTAATGAAATCTTAGCGTGGAAAACTTGGAATCTCACTGTGCTACTTGTCACCGTTGATTAATCAAGACTGACAATCTGGATGACTCAAGCTCAGATGTGACTTGTAGCTTTCAAGGTTTCAGATTTTTCAACTCATATCACAATTGTCGATTCGTATTTTTGTACGTGGAGATGCAAGAGTAGATAAAACGTTTCTTTTGTAGTGTTAAGAGTTTTATTTTATGTAAAATATATTTATATAATGTCATAGAAAAGCAAGATACGCTTTGCATTTTCAACTGCCTCGCCAAGGTCGAGGATAATACTTGTAAATTACAGTTTCATCCCCATTCTTGCTATACTCTCTGTATTTAACCATCTTCGTTTGATGTTTATGTCTGTGATTTTTCTTATGTGTATTTCTGTTAATAAACGAATCATGTAATTTTTTCACTTGGTTATTTATTCGTCCAGCGCGCTCCATCTTCAAATACTACAAAAATTACGCATTTAAATGTAAACAAACTCAGGAAAAACAATAACCCATAGAGTTACTAAAAAATCGACCTAAGTATAATTTGTTTCAAAAACAAAAATCCACCATATTGTTTTAATTAAATCACAGACACTGACAAAATAGTTGAACAGATTTAATTAACAAAAGGTTGCAATTTTAAAAGAATGTTCACAAATTCTTGATCAAGTTTTAACAAATTGGCTATTACATTTTCATTAGAAACTTAATTTTCTTTGCCCCTCAGGTTAGTTATCCTAATACAACAGTAACCCATATTAAAGATACAATTAGTGGTATTGGATTCTCTCATGGGCTGTAATCTTGGAAATATCTGCGCGAGGGCGGAGCGACAAACCAGTAAAAAATCTGTACATGAAAACTCAAAACGTCGACTACTTTACATCAATTAGACGAGAGAGAGAGAGAGAGAGAGAGATACTAACGTAACGAATGACGATGTTTTCCGGTCGGTTTGTGGCGCCTAGTTGAGACCGATATTCGTCATTTGTGCAGATATGACTCATAACATAACCCCATGAGAAAATCCAAGACCTCTAACAGATTAACGTAAAGACTGCAAGTGTGCATTAAGAAAAAATCAACTGGAAAACTTTCAGGATCTGAGGAAACTATTAACGATTACAAAAATGACTAAAGCAAAACCCACAAACATTTTGCGATATTTGACAGTTTTTACCAGGAAAAAATTACACGTTACTGCCGCAATATTGGTCAGAGAATGTGGCAAAATATTTTTCAAACCAATAATATACCTAGGTAAACTTCGTCCAGCGAGAGATTGGGAGATTTTAAATTTAAATTATAAGTTGTATTAAATTAACCCACCGGCCGAAAATGCACTAGAATGCATTAATTATTATTAGAGCATAATTTCAGGGCAAAAATGCTACTGCTTAAAGGATATACAGAATAATTCACGAGTGATAATCAGCCCGACGGAATTGAAAATGCAACCCACACTACATTTCCGAAAAAAGGTGGCTATTGAAATTAAAATATCCAGCTTTTTTCGAAAATGTATTGTGGGTTGCATTTTCAATTCCGTCGGGCTCATTATCACTCGGGAATAATCTGTATTTCAAATTTTACGTGCACTAAATACAGGGACATTATAAATGATTGTCTCATCGCAATAGGCGTTGGTGACGTAGTTGAATGTGCCGCAAGATTCATAACATGAGTGATACTAGTATCCCCGATAGGTGGCGCTAAGGGCGGTACTGGAAATCTGTCTACTATAGTATATTCATTCCTAGTAGGCGGTTGCGCGCGCCATTTACAAAATCCTGCAACGAAATGCGATCTCCCTGTTGGTTACTCTATTCCACTAACCAATAGGGAGGTCGCATTTCGTTGCAGGATTTGTAAACGGCGCGTGCAACCGCCTACCAGGAAAAAATATACTTTAGTTTGTCTAACGTTGCGGGGGTGGCGGCGCATCTAAAATTTGTATTGGTTTTCAACTCCAACTACGATGGGATAATCATTTATTATGACCCTGTACTACTTTCTCTACGTAGAATTTAGTGAGTTTTATGTCAACCAATTTCTCGCTGGACAAACTATACCTAGGTACTTTATTTAGCATACCATGCTATCCAGATACAGAAAATAAATCAAATGCTACGATACAGAAAAAAAAACATAATAATACATAAATAAATAGATATCGCAAAGAGATATGTACAGTCGCGAGCAATAAATTTTGGTCGTCAACGTAGAGGGATATGGAGGGAGCACTGCCTATGCTGGCAATGTAAAGAAAGCGGCACGTCGCGAGACCTTTTATGACGCCTTTTAAAATGACCGCCAGTACTTCGTGAAATTTCGTGACGAGGGTCGTTGGGCATCAGATGCTTCATAGGCGTCGGTGTTCCGTCATTTTACTGGGATTTGGTTTTTTACACGTGAACCGGTTGGTGAATTGTCTTTGTATTTTTTCAGTTGTATAACTCTGATCTGTTTTTATTTTGAACTAAATATTTACGGTCGTCTTCCTACAATTCCTACAAAAATTGTCCCCAGAAAAAAAGTTAAAGGGACGCCACTGGAAAGATGAAATATCTGTGTTAACTTCGGTTTCGCTCGGCTCATCTGGAGACCTTTTATTAGGTCTACAGAAAAGCGCGGTCGTATCCACTTTTTTGAAGAGTGCTCCCTCCATATCCCTCTACGGTCGTCAATGTCATTCTTTGACGCAATGGAAAATGCTCCATTGTAAAACGGTCGTAAATATCATAACTTATCATATCATCATGTTGTATGACATTAATTGTAATTTTTTTATCATTTTTTGACACTTTGTTTACACGGGTATAATCAGGCAGGGATTTTTTTTAATTTATGACAATCTAACCAAATTTTGAAATGACATTGACGACCAAAATGTATTGCTCGCAACTGTACTATGGCGAGCATGGAATTTCGGGCAGCAATTTACATGTCATTTAAAAAAAACCAAAGTAGTCTAAGCTTTATTGTCATAAATGTCATAATAATTAATTTTGACGGAACTTCAAAATAAACTGTCACAATTATGCGCAATTATTTTACATTTTAGTTATTGATTTCCAAAGTTTAATAAAAACCACGGTTTAGTTCTCAGAAAATCACATCTAAGCACTTGCAGCTTTGATGAATGCAATTTGCAAAATGATATGAAACAATAGTTGATACTAAAATGAGGTTATTAATACGTCTAGCACCTAAAGCCTATTTCACATTTTATATCAGTCAAATTTCAAGTCTGCCCGAAATTCCGTGCTCCCAATAGTACCTATGTAGATGGCAAATTTCACTGCCGACTACGATGTAAAAAACATTTGTAATAACCGTAGAGGGCAATAACCCTTCAGGGGTTGTAAAAATTTATATTAATAATTATTGATTGATTAATAATTTAAATAACAGTTTTAATTATTGGTACTTCGACCTCTAATAAATTCTATTTGTCATGTCTTGTCAAGATCTTGTCAACTTTTTGGAAATCCCAACTGGGTTGCCAGTGTTGCCACCCTAGCTTCTGACACATCTGTCTCTATCAGCGAAATAATTTTTATTCTGTTAAAATACGACATTGGGACCATAATTTTGAATGTTTAGAATTAAATTTAACATTTTTTTAATTGACGTTTTATTGATTTAATTAAGCAGGCAAAAATTTTAATTTGTAACAATAGCGGGAAATTTCAAAATGACCTTGACGACCAAGATTTAATGCTTATGACTGTACCTACATACTGACTTAATAGTTCGTTGTTCTCAACTAAATAGGCCGCTTTGTTTTTTTTTTTCTGAATTCTTTCCTTCCGACATCAACCCATTTTTTAAAGATCCTGCAAGCAGTTTCGTACCTTTCGGTAATTGTTCACTTTAACTACTTCTGGAATGTTCGCGTTTTTTCTGGCTAGACAGCCTCAGGGCGTCCTCCTAGATCGTGTCCCACCATTCAAACCTTGTGCAAATGCCTTTTTTTCTCTCTTGTTGTGTTTCAAGGTCGCGTCAAGGTCGCGCCAAGTCTTAGTACGGTGCGATCAATTAAAAAATAAATCGAGTCGGCGTGTTACCTATGGCAACCCATGTTATAGCATAGTCGCGCCAAGTCTTAGTATAACTAAAGGGTAAGGAAAATTTTCATTTGCACAAAGTTTGACTGGTGGGAAACGATGTAGGAGGACGTCCTGAGGCTGTCTAGCCAGAAAAAACGCGAAAATTCCAGAAGTAGTTAAAGTGAACAATTACCTAGCCAGAAAGTGTGGGTGTGTAGGTTATTCACAACCATAATTATTGAAAACTTCTGCAATTTCTGTATCTATGTGGGTGCTGCTACAGTTACTTTCACAGTCCATTATAAATGTTTTTGTAATAATTAATAAACATACAAAATTTAATTACGTACTGACAGCATCCGCAAAAAAAATTTGTGATAAAATATTTCGCTGTTTAATCACCACAGAAATAACTACCTACCACACACTATCAAGATTCCAACCGACTCGACATTTTAGGCAAATACATTTGTTAAATAACGCAAAAAATCCACAGTACCTACTCAATCGTTAAGTAACTCTAATAGATCTCCAACTTTTTTTCGACCTTACTTAACAAATTTGTATCGTAATGTACTATTTTCAATCATCAAGTCATTTTATCTCCGTTACAGAGTCAAAACATAATGTTTGTAACGATCCTCTTTTCAAGTTTCCTATTTAGAGACCTCAGGAACACAGCATCCAAGACGAGAGCACTTTACTTAATAACAGATGAAGGACACATAATCAGCCTTGTGATGACCCCAAAGAAGCAAGTTGTTGAATGTAATTACAAATTTAAAGAGAGAAGACCAGCTTGCTGGTAATTGGGAATCTGTTTATACCTAACTCAACACAACGAATTAACGAAAACACCTTATAATAGTTTTGTCCCATACAAAATACGAATTCATTGCAGTTTATCTCTTCACCAAATACATAAAACTTGTAAGACATTTCCCTTTAGGCCCCACAGACAGAATATTGATGATGAGCCAGTCCACACATCACTTTAACAAACTTGAAACTAAGACAAAGCGACGACTGTATTTATTTATTTAAACAGCCAAAAACAACAATTTCCAAGCAGGTTTTAAGTCGGTAAAATTGTAACGGCACTTCGTGAACTGAAAAAGAAATGCGTAATGATAAGTTGCGTAACGCCACTGCTTCTACTGAGTTGCACTTAATGTATTACTTACTTATAAAATAATAAAATGAAATCTGAAAAAACGGTTTTTATTTCAAAAATCCCAAACAAATGAACAGCACATATCAACGGTTTCTTTTAGGAAATGTGTAAGACAAAACAGAAATAATTGAAAAACTTGATAATTTTAACTAAGTAGAAAAAAAAATTAAGTAAAATATTACAGTTTTCAATTATCTGAACATTCATCAAAAAATTTCATTTTTTCAAATACATACAAAGTGACACTCCAAATTGCGATTTTAATAAACTTAAAAAAACAATTTTGAATTAATAAATTTAATTACACTCTATTTACATATAAATACCCATTTGAAAAAGTGAGATATTGAACCTCTAATGCTTATTAAATATACCATTGGTAAAACTGGTGCTTTTATGTAGAATAAACAGCCCAACAACATGAAACCATTCACGACTCCTTCGCCTTATTCACTATTTTCCTCCCTAAAATATCCATCTTGCTACTGCTGTGTTCCACTTCAGAATCGGAACTGTTCTCGTCGGAAGTAGATTCGTTGTAACATCCTAAACCTGGCAATATCGCCACACATTTCAAACCTGAACTAGGCACACCAGTACTTTTACTTAAATCCTTGTCCCCATCTTTCGCCTCCTCATTCTCTATCTTTGGAATTTTACTTTCATCATTAACTGAACTGTCGCTAAGCTTCCTCTTCTGACCACTCTCCACCTTTTTAAGCACCACTCCTTTAAGCAACTTCTGTTGAGAACTTCTATTCGACACGGGTTTGGGCTTATTCACAGCTATTTCCGCCTGCAGTCTCTCCTCTAACGATTTCTCTTGTAAAGTTGCAACCCTATTCCTGTAGTCGTTCAGTTCTATCTCTTCTTCCAGTTCCTTCTTGCGATCGGCGGCAAGCTTTGTTCTATCAACCAAATCTAGAAACTCTATTTCGTCGTCGTCCAGGCCTTTTATCATGTTCTCTGCAAAAAGAACACCATGTCACACGAACACACAAAATTCGCAATGTAAATGTTTTACCTTCATTCTGGTCAAAGTACTGTTGTAACATTTCTACTTTCAAGTGAACTGAATAGTGTGAAGGGTACTGAATGCCTCAATTACGTACAAAAAAATATTAACAACAATGATTCTGTCAAATTTTATAAGCAACTGTCATCGGCTGTCTAAATAATTAACCTTTGGACTCATTAATTGCCCACTACCTCCACACTAATAGAAATCACGTGACACAACAAAAAATAATGACAACAACACTATTTGCTACTCAACCGTAACTACTTCTGTTCAAATTTTGGCTTATGTAAGATAGTGATATTTTATTTTAGGACGGCGAGTTACATAACAACAATTGTACACATCAACAACATGACGTGACTACTCTCTACAAACTTTTACTCACTTAGTTTGTGCGCCTCTTCATACTCCAGGTCCTTCTTCTGTTTCTGTTCCTGTAGCCTTTCGTACAAGCTACGATGATCATACGGCTCTTCTGGCCTCACTATAAGCAAAAATCACGGTAAATTGTTTTTAAAAGAAGAAAATGCGACACAAAACACTAGGGAGGTTAGAATTGTACACACCGAGAGGATCTTCGGGTTTCCGCACACGTTCCCATTCCTCTTGCCTTTTCTGTCTGGCTTCAGCTGCTTCAGCCTCTGTTATGAACCCAGAACTCATCTTTAATATCACAAAACCGTTTAATTTATCAAAATCGCTCGATAATTGTCATTTTTTTCATTTGACAAAAACTTGACAGTTCTGTTTGACAGCAGAATCTTGACACTAGTAAGAAAGCAAAAGTTACCAAAACAATGGCGCGATTCGTCAAATTATAACTGTCCGCAACCTCGAACACGTTTTGAGTTCCTCCTAGTTGCTGAAAATATCTCTTGTTTCAGAAAATTTTACCCCATGTTGAAGATTAATGAGTATGAAAAATGGTAGAGTGATTACTGAAAACGCAAAGTCCCTAAAAGTTTCAGTAACTTATTGATCAGTGTCACGGTACACTCCGAGATGAAATTTTTCAGGAACAGATCCGTACTGGGGAAATTTTTCAAGATGTATGAAACGACAAATTGAAAATTACAACATGCATTTTATTTCTGTTTCCTCTAACTGGTGTATTTATACAAAAATAAATAGAGACATTGTTATAATTCCGAATTTTAGAAAATTCAGTAAGATGAAAACGAGATGGGGAAAACATGAAAATTATTATTTTCTCTATTTTTTCAAAACTTGCTTTATTATTGCATTTATGGTGTTGCTGGTGAATGGAGTAGATGAGTTCTTGTAAAAGAAAAGAAAAAGATAAAATCTGCTTGATGCGGCTCTGGGCGGCGTCGCGAGTGTACGCGGAGACTGCAAATGTACCAATTTTCCGAAGGTCTACCGCCGCCAAGATGGAAATCATAAAAGTTTAATTTTTCCGCCGAATTAATTAGTTCAACACCGGATTTAAGTCTAGTCATGGTTTAAGCAATAAAACGAGTGTGAAGTGTCGAGATTAGGGGTCCGCGAATGAATTCCTGAAGATTCTTCACCAAAAATCGCATTACTATTGATTTCTACCATTCCAAAACCTTTAGTCTTTCCCAAAAAGCTTGTCCATCTTGGCGGTGATGTACTTTTAAAGCTCACTCGGTCTTCCAAAGTTTTCTAGTGTTTTAAAAATTCTAGTGATACTAGTAGTGAAATAAAATCGTGCCAATCAACGGTCTTCCTGCATAGTTTTTACCGAATATGAATCGTTTGGGTAGCATAAAATTGCCTCCGTTGTCGGCGGCGGTCAACGTCGCCGGACAGACCCTCCGCCAGATAATCCCCGACAGATCAGGATCAACAACCAGTCAACAAACTGAAAGGGTCCATTTTGCTCAAGTCAATCAGAATCACACGTCCCATGGAGGAACGGACGAGCACCACGAGATGAGCAACATGAAGAGCACCAACCCCTTCTTGAGCATGCAAGAGACGAACATCGACGCCGAGGACACTTTCAATGAGGGGGGCTATCACGCCGAGAAAAGACAGAGTCGCATCTCCTCAGCGGATTTTTCCGAGACCTCCGATTTCGTCGAAGGGAAGAGCAACATCAAGATTAACGAGTATCAGGCGGCGTGGAATGTTACCAATGCCATACAGGTATGATAGTTTGACGCTAGCTTTCTGGTGGATGCGCCGGGGCCGCTGTTGAAACTTTTTGATTGATTTATTTTATTATCAGAGAGATAAGAATTTGAGATTGTGCCTTAACACAAGCAGGCAAGCACAAAAGTCACAAATTTACGGTATTACAGCTTTTAATAAAATTTGAAATTATTTTGAAAGTAGGTAACTAGGGTTTTACTCACATGAGTGACTTTAATACAGACGTGTTGGAGAATAACTCTCTCTTAGAATGACATTAATGTATGTGATTTCCGGTCGTCGTTAAATAATAGACTCTCCAGGCAAATGCAACAATGCACCAGCCGACTATCATAATTAACTTAATTTTATAACTGAACAGAGAAGAGTTTCAAGCAAACTACAACATTGTACTGGTACAGTTGGTTGCAAAAAAAAAGGAAAAAGAAAATTTTCCTAATGTAAATTTGGTTTTGTCCATTTGTCAGTTATTGTCTACTTAACAATACCTATTTATTATAGTTATTTATGTATCAAGAGCATAAACATGGAATAATGCCCGTGGTGCATACAGCGTTTTATATTTCACTGCATTTGAATTTGTGAACATTTAAAAAATTTATAAATCGTGAACTTGATTTTGCTAAATTTTCTAGTTTGCGGTGACTCGTATCTATTACGACTTGTTTGAGCGGGCGTAATAAGCGGGCATTATGATTTATACGCCCTAGGGCATTATAGCCTACTTAATATATCTCGTTGTCAAGGTATAAAAAACAAATAATGATTCAGTGAAATATAATAAACTAGACAAAAATGAATAGGGAATTCCACAATTTTTCTTGGAAAGCAAAATAATTGCCCTAATCCTCCTACGTATTCTTGAACACAAGATAAATTTAAAATGTTACAAGTACTTGAAACATTACATCTGATGTGTATCTTTATATATTTCTAACACATTTCATTATAAATTTTAAACTGTATTTATAAAAAATTCAAAAATGGAAAAATTCCCTATTCATTTTTGCCTAGTTTAGTATAATATTATGATACAAGTTTATAAGGAAGCCTTTAAAGCACGCACGAGCACGACGCGTAGCGGAGTGCTTTTAACGTCGCAAGTGCTTTAAAGGCCCTTATAAACGTGTATCTATCATACGCTATTTTTTATTATACCTGCACTACAATCTGAAAATTATAACAAAAAAAGTAAATTGAAATACCTTTTCCGAAGTAATCTGTGTCATTAATCGTTGATATAGAAATGGTCAATTGTTGTTGTTTCGTTTCTATCATAAATTGTGTATAAATGTCTATTTATCATTGTTCAAAATTAGGTGAATTTGTTGTTACCTAAGCAACCCTTAAAGCTTTAGTGTTTTAAAGACCCTTTTTCGCACGCATTTTAGTATCAAAAACAGGGATTATGATTCAGGTATAATAAAAAATATTTTTTAAAAATGTCATTGAATTTTGATTATATTTCTAACCTATCTCTCATAAGAAGGTTTCACGCTATATTCGGGATCATTATAAATGATTGTGTCAGCGCAGTAGGCGTTGGTGGCGTAGTTGAATGTGCCGCAAGCTTTATAACATGAGTGAGACTAGCATCGCCGATTGGAAGCGCTGCTGGCGGTAGTGTAAATTTGTGTACTATGTATGACGTAGTTTGTCTAACATTGCAAAGCTAGCGACACACCCCAAATTTGTGTGGGTTTTCAACGCCAATCGCGATGTGACAATCATTTATCATGACCCTTTGTTATACAGGGTGTCCCCAAAAAAAGAAGACGAGTCCATAACTCCGTTATTTATCGGAAGATTTTAATTATCTGTACACCAAATTAAATGGTTGTTAATAGGCTACAAAATGGCCTAATAAATTCAAGTATAGCCCCATGGGCTTTAAGGGTAAACTGTCAAAATATTTTTTTTTCGAATGAGATTACATATTTTTTTTTTAGTAGTTCTGATAGAGATTTTTATTCTGAAAACAACAATGTATCATAAATATACACTTAAACACCAAAAATTCACAAAAAAAAAAATGTAAAAAAAAACGCTACACGTCTATGTATGTACCATTTTGCGCTAAACATTGGCGGCATATCTGCGCAATCTCACATGTTATTATTTGTCATTTGTTTTTCCAGCTACCTTAATTTGGTTATTAAAGTGTAACGCAATGCATTTTGATAGCTTTTCGCTTGGTGCTCGTCATTTGTTTCAAAAGTTATTGTTATTTTTTTTTATGTGAAGTTATACATACTTGTGATACATTGTTGTTTTCAGAATTAAAATCTTTATCAGAATTACTAAAAAAAGTATGTAATCCCATTTGAAAAAATTTTTTTGACAGTTTAATCTTAAAGCCCTTGGAGCTATACGTGAATTTATTAAGCCGTTTCGTAGCGTATTAACAACCATTTAATTTGGTGTATAAATAATTAAAATCCTCCGATAAATAAGGGAGCTATGGACTCGTCATTTTTTTTGGGACACCTATATAAAGAGATTGTAAAAATGTGTTCAATTTATTGTGAGAGTTCCTGTTTTTTTTAGCAACTAACTGTACTAAACACTTTTGCAGTTTACGTAAGCAACGATGGACTACTCGGTCCAGAAATTACCAATGTGATTATAAAACAATGAGCAACAACAACAAATTAACAAATAGGTATTTTACATTTTTGTATGATACAAATAACAATAAAAGGAGACAAAGAAACACCAAAAAGAAAAACAACACTGTACAGTTAGAGACACGGAATTTCGGGCACCACTGTCAATATACTGTCAAAAAATGTAAAATACGCTTTACATTATTAACCTCAATTATTGACATGCGATCGACGTGAACAGAAAATAAATTTCAAAATTTGACTTTTGAATGTCACGTTGACAATAAAGAGTGATTTACATCGCAATCTTTTGAAGTGACAGAAAAATCGTGTCCCCAATTCTGTGTACCTAACTGTACCTAATTATATCAAATTTTCTTGCACAAATGGAAAAAGAATTAAAATCCTGGATTATTAAATCCATTGTAACTCCAAATGAAATACGAGTAAACTCGGTACAGGTTGCAAAGACACACTTGTCATTTGCAACAGCGCTTTTATGGCATTAGTCATTTGAAATTACTTTAAAACTGTACTTATATGGAAAATATTCAACCCAAACTATGATTTTCTGGTCCCTTTGTGCCTTTATTTTTGTTCAGAAATATGAAAAAAATGTTGTTGCAAATGACAAGTGTGTCTTTGCAACCTGTACCGAGTTTAAGTATGTATTTTCAAATTAAAAAATGAATAAAATAAATTTATTCATTGTTAAGATGTGGATTACCTACATATTTAATAATCTATATACAGGGTGCGTCTACTAAAACTTTATATCCGAATATCTTTTTTAATTATCAATTAAGGCAAACAATATTTAGCAATATTATATATCTCAATGACCTCTTGACATGTGCTTAACAAAAGTTAACGAAACCTGCAAGGATACAGAGTTATTTGAAAAATAACCGCAGTAAAAAAAATTTTTTTTTAGCTTTTTCTCAGATTACGGAGTATAACATATTCAGCTGTGGCCTCTGTATCTCCCTGTAGTGTTTTTTACACTTTTACTGATGACTACGCAATAAATTAGTGTTAAAAAGAACTAATTTTCCAGCTGTGTTCAAAACAGAGTTTATGCGTAAAAAGTTGTTACGAATTTGTTTCACAGATTACTCATTTTTCAGCAAATAATTTAGATACGTCAATTTGACGGGGCATTGTTATGTATGTACAAACCCCGGTGTAGGTACGTCTGCATCCTAGGGATCAGTCTTCTCTGGAAAAATTTACTAAACTATTTTAAAGTAAGTTTTCAATAAAACGAATTTAAATGTTATTAATTTTATTTTTTAAACAATGAATCATGGGGTACCCGGTACCCTCCTAATTTTTTTGTTTTTATTTATAAAAGTGGCTATTATGGAGGTGGGTGCGTCAAGCTTAAAGAGGGGGTGAAGGTGAATAAATCATTTAAGCACATACTAAATAATAACAATTAAAATATCTGCAATAAATTTGTTTGGGGCCTAATGGGGGCTCCAGGAATTGTTCGGAACCAAATGGGGCTCCTGGGTTTGCTCAGCCTAATGGAGGCTTCACTGGTTTGATTGTAGGCGCGCGTGAACTGACACACCGTATCGTTTTGTGTAAAACGTTTATTTACATTTATGTACAATTGTTTGGACCGTACGACCGTACTCGAGATGTTGGATAAATGCCTTAGTGACTTCTGACTGTGACTGTTCTATCCTGAGTCCATCTCGGTACTGTCGTCTCAAATCTCTGTCATTCACCCACGCAGGGGTGGTTCTCGTTCTGAAAGGAGGGGGGTGGCTCTACGCCCCGACAAAATTCAACAATGTAACACAATTAGCAGCAAAGAAAATTTAAAAAATGTACTCAAAATAATTACATATAACTAAATAAGATGCTCAAAATTTATTTCGACCATTAACTTCCACACACACCAATTCTGGAATAAAAACTCCGTGAAGTTCTTGTTGCAGGATCATTTCATATGGATGAAATTTCAAAGACTTTAAAGTTCTAATAATCGTGCTTTGTGAGACATTCAGTGTAGCCGCTACTACTCTTGTGCTTGTGTGTGGATTTTCAGTTACCTAATCAACAACGGCATTTTGAAAGTTAATATTTTTGGGGAGTGCATCCCTTACTCGTGGAAATTCTTTAACACTGCCAGTATCTTCAAACAGCTTTACAATTCATCTGATATTCATTTCGGAAAATTTATCATTTTCTTGACGGGCCTGAAGAATTCTTGCTGCGGCTCGATAGCACCGGTGACGCTCTCCATACGTAAAAATAATATTAATTTCCTCTTGCTGTGAGAACAACATCTTGTATAACAGATTATTTCAAAGATTTCACGAACTTTTTTACTTTGACGATGTCAAATAATAAATTAATTATGGTTTTTTTTTTGTAAATCAGTAAGCCGTGAAGTACTTTTTTACGTAAATACACACTGGTGAATGAAGTCTGAAAATTGTCTTTATTTAACATTAATTTATTGGTCAATAATAAGCACTAGGATTGTTATTAGGCAGAAAATCTACACAGAAACATTTGATATGCATGTTAAAAGTTATAATGTTAGGAAATGCTGAAAATAATTTTTTTTCATTAATTTTTTTCTTGAATATTCCTCTTCTGTCCAGATCCTTGTTAATTTTTGTAGTGCCTATGTAAAGAGGGCAATGCAGCCTTTATTAAGACTAAATATCGTTGGGCAGTCATTTAAAATAACGAAGATATTCAAATATAAAGTTTAAGCAGACGCACCTGTATATAAAAATGAATCGCCGTTCGTTAGTATCGCTAAAACTCAAAAACAGCTCGACCGATTTGAATAATTATTTTTTTATTTTGTTCGCTTTACTTCAGGGGTGGTTTAAAAAGAAAAAAAAATCGGAAAAGTTGCCCGGAAAATTGGAAAATTCGGGAAAAACTGAAAGTGCTTTTTTCTGTGGGAACGGCTGGAACGATTTGGCTAATTTTTTTTTTAATGTTCGTAATAATCCGTATGAGGTTTTTATGTAAAGAAAAACTGGAAAAGTTGCCCGGAAAATTGGAAAATTCGGGAAAAACTGAAAGTGCTTTTTTGTGATGGATATGCATAATTATTTTTTTTTGTTTTGTTCGTTATAGTCGTGAAAAAGTTTTCAGGAAAAAAAATTAGGACAATTACAAAGGAAAGTCGAAAAATTCGGGCAAACTGCAAAAATTATAATTTTTGTATGCATTCTCCATCATAATTGACGATAAGAACGACATATTTCATTAATTCCTTTTTTTTGTTCTATATGTCCAGGGATGAAAATAACTCAATTGAATGTTTTCAATAGAAAAAAAATCTGGAAGATTTGGAGAAAAATCTGGATAAACTAAATTAAAAAAAATCGGGGAAAACTGAAAGTGCTTTTTTGTATGAACTCAAGAACATAACTCAGGATTTGAACGATTGCTATGCGTAATTTTTTTTTGGTTTTGTTTGTTAGGGTTTTGGATAAGTTTTCGGAAAAAAAATTCGGGACAATTACAAAGGAAAGTCGGAAAATTCGGACAAATTTAAAAAATTATAATTTTTGTATGCACTCTCGATCATAACTGACAATAGGAGCTGCATATTTTCTTGATGCTTTTTTTTGTTTTCAATTGAAAAAAACCTGGAAGATTTGAAGAAAAATCTGGAAAAATGCAATCCAGTAAATTAAAATAAAATTACATTTGCTTTGTGTTGTTACGCGATCTGTCCGACAAATGTAGTAGTTGTTTTATTTCTATTCCAATTTATTTGCCTACATGCACAAATGTCATGTGACAGCTGATTGTGAAATTGGGAATCAAACCAATCGAATTGTTTGCTTGAACATCGATCTTGCAATCGAAATCGAAATGTAAATATTGGGTGATTCAAAATAATTGTGGATAAGTCTGGCAACTATGTACAGTTGCGGCCGTTGAAAACTCAGACACTTTGACAACGCCAAACTTTTAGCTTTGTAAATGGTATTGAAAGTGACGTTTCTCAAAATGTCACTCAAACATTATCGACATTAATTTCTCTCGCAATGGCTCTTATACTCACACCGTCCCTCAGTCAAACACATTTTTGCAAATCAGATAATTGCGGCATTTCAAAAGTTACGCGCGATTCTGACCTAATATGTCAAATACTGACACTGACTTTATAATCCTTGATAAAAATCCTGTTTACGCTAATCAAATTTCGGAATTTATACAGAGTGTTTAAATCTTTCCTGTCTGAAATTTCAACGGCCGCAACTGTACAAAAATTTATGTGGCAACTGTGTGGGTGCGATAAAGTTGACATTTTTTTGACAGTTCATAGTCGCACAATTTTGAAAGTTGTCAAATCAATGTGTAATGAAATTTTAAAAATCAAATGCACGCTTATGAAATGTTATACAAATGTCAACTCTATCCCATTCACACAGTTGCCACATAAATATTCGTACAATACTTATTCATAATCATTTTGAATCACCCAAGAAAACTGCTTGAGATTCATTGTGATTTCAAATTTAATGGAAGAAAATAAATAATTAGTTTGGACATGAAATTCTGACTTAAATTCTGGAACCAAACCGCATGGTTCCAACTCGATCACATTCCAGGCACATCACACATTTCCACCATTTCAGCAGTGTAGAATACTGCCGATAGAATTCATCTCCCATGTAAAATTCCTCATTTTTACTTTGTTTACACATTTCCAATAGCTTTTCACAAATTCACAAAACGATTACAAACAAATTTAGGTATTGAAATTTGGACAAGACAACGTCTGTCGAGTCAGCTTTTCGCGATGTTATAATATTGGGTTACCCTCCGGATCGACCACTCTTCTAATTTGGAAAGAATGATACCACGTAAACGTCAAATTCGCCTGTCAACTCTGTCAAAGCTGACAACCGGAAATCAGAAATACGTTTAGATCACATTGTATTTATATTTCATGTACTATCGGTGGACATAAAAAACTGGGACAAACATCAAATTTGTATAAAGTCAAAATTCAAAAATATACATTGTGTAAATTTGGCTTTTTACAAATAAGGTTATGAAAATTATGACATATTGTCAAAAACATCAAGTTAAAGTTCAGTTCTTTAATGATAATTTTAATTTTGAGTGACAATTCAAAAGTCTGAGACACAATGAGCAAATTTTGGATGTCCCAGCTTTTAATGTCCACCGATAGTACATAAAAGACATCAAATTCATTGGAATTGTAAACAAGTTTCATTTAATAACCGAACGAAATTCAAACCGTATAAGATATAGCCAGTACTATTGATCTCAATGAATTGAAGTTGGAAGATTGATTAGAATTGATTATGGCTAATCAAAATGTTACGGTTGGCTTCAAAAAAAACGGGAACTGTCAGAAAAAGTTCTGTCAGATTTTATTAAATTTTTATAGTTTGAAACGACCTTTTAGAATTTAAAAATTTAAAAATTTAAAAAAATTGCACTTATGTGTCAGAAATACTACTGTCAAACAGGCACAAATTGACATAAACTGACAAATTAAATTTCCAATTCACATTAGGTCAAATTTCATTTCCCGTTTTTTTTTTTGTACAAAAAAAAATATTCAAATCGGTGAAGCCGTTTTTGAGTTTTAACGAGACTAACGAACAGCGATTGTAGGTGATACGAAGTTCACCGGGTCAGCTAGTCTTTTATAAAATTTTACATTTAACCACATGGTAGCAAGCATGGTAATTAAATACCTATAATACCTATATAGTGCGATTCTGTTTCAAAATTTAGCAATACTGTTATTGAACAACATTGATTTTGCATAGATCCAACCAATCAACAGCTTCATATCATAGCAACTATAACCTTGTTAGTTGTTATGCAGCAATATTGGTAAATTTTAAAACAGAATCGCACCAACAGTCTTGTTTAGTGTTGCTTTTAAATTAAATCCTTATAAGGAAATCAAGTAAATAATAAAAATTAAACTAAAAGTAAATATGTAATCGCAATGTCTAATCTGCCAATTGCATTGCAAGCACCTGACTAATAAGAAAGTAATATTATTTAAGGGAACTGAAAAGCCTAAGAAAACCTTCAGAGCCTGGAACTAAATTACAAAATGCAGTGAGGAGCCGTGAAAAAATTAGCAAAATGTTTAGAGGCAAAAATGAACAAATAAACTTTATTTTATAAGAAGTTCAACTAATTCCTAAAAATTCATCATCTATCTGCTTAGAAAAATGATCAACAAACATTATTTAATTCAACTATTTCTTCTCTTTTTTTTTAACTCTTCTACAGTAACAAAAAATTTTTAGGACACTTCCTTTGACTAAATTTTACAAATGTCGTTTTAGCCCATAGTTTCTACTTCAAGATAAGCGATAGATTCTAGTCTTATAAGTTTTTCTTCCGAACAAATAAATTTAATATTAAAACATTTCCAATCAGAAAAGTTTATTGGCTCATATGAAAAATTGCTCAGCTCTAGCATTTTAGAGTATCAATTGCTACAAAGGAAACAAATACCCTCGCTTTCTCATCGAATATTGTATTTTATTTAAAAATATATACGGGATGATCAAGAAGGACTGTTTGACGGCCGATACGCAAATAACAGACTCGGCTGATTATAAAATCTCGGCTATCGCCTCGATTTTACAATATTCAGCCGCGTCTGTTATTTGCTTCATATCGGTCTTATGACGTTAATAACCATAATGATCAAATTTGCTAAAATTATCCACTTTGTTAAAAATTAAAAAAAAAATTCACTTTGAGTATGATGGTATTTTCGGATTATAATTACAGATAATAATATTCTAAATTAAACTTAGTTTTAATTCTACGAGTATTAGTAGATAGTAGAAACTCTGGACTGGTAAAACATACGTACCAAGTGACTAGAAAATGTTGTGACATTTCTAATAAATTGGTAATAATTCGAGATCAACAAAATGTTCCATTAGGAGAGGCCATGGGAAACAAAATCAAAGTTGTAACTTGTCTCCGATTTTATTTGATATATGTATCTGTCAGATTTATGTGTAAAGAAGCAAAATGGTATTCACAAAGGAACAAAAAAACCTGCATTATTGAAGAATATTTTCGAAATGAGGTGTTTATACATGGTACACAAAAGTCATTTTGACATTGATTGTTAATTAATTTTCTAAAATAAGCGCGTACTATGGCGGCCAAAAAATTTTGGTCGTCGCTTTCTTGACATTCAATTCAAGTAAAGTGTAAATAAACCTTTAGGAATCGTAACCCCACTTTCGATTCTTGTCATTTTGACAATCAATTTAAACTGTTTGAAGCTCAGATATTCCAAAAATCCGACATGAATAAACAAAATTAGAGCAATCGTACATAGATAACCTGAGGTAAACGTTCTGTGTAGGTAGTAGAAATGACAATAGTATATTAAAAGACAAGTTTCATAAGAGCAGTCTTGAAGCACGAATTCAAGATTAAAAAACGAGTGGCGTAGCCACGAGTTATTTTAATGAATGAGTGCTTCAAGGTCTTCTGAAACGATTTTTTATACTATTTTTTGAAATTTGCCCTTTTTAAGTCGTTTTTAAACAAAAATGTTTACTTTCCTCGATTTAGGGATTTTTGTGGCGGTTGGTAATGTCTTAATTTTAAAAGTGAAAATTTGATCAAGTCTTCAAAGTCGCCTTTTGTTTTATCTAAATTCTGTCACAAAACACGAATATGGAAGATAATCTTTCATGTACGCCCGCTGAAATACGTGAAATTCCCAAAAATACGGTCGCGAATTTGTTGCTTGATAAATCCTGATAAATAATTCTTTGCACATTTTGTAATTTAAACTGACACGCATGACGGATCAAGCTATGCCAACCTAAAAATTTTCGTAAAATGTTCCGTGAAATAATGGCTATAAGGACATCCCACATGATGACGTCGCGTTCGTTAATATGTCTATTAGAGAATCAAAATGGAGGCAAATTACAAAAAGTAATTTTGAGTTTTGAAATTTACCACCCAAAAAATAACGTTCATAATCAAGACGGTAATCATGATGACAATAAAGTACTTACGGATTACAATTTTTTTTTTTTTTTTTTAATTGACAGACAATGACGGCCAAAATTTTTTGTCCGGCATAGTACGCCTGTAACTGTTGTCAAATATGGAATTCTCATCAAAATGATCAACATTTGTATTACCAACATATAAAAAAACCTTACCTTAAATTATCGTTGTTTTACTGTTTTATATCAAGAACCCTCAAAACCGCTCATTTTAATCTGGTGTTGTTTGTTGTTGATATTGAGCAATATATTTTTTATAATACCTGAATCATAATCCCTATTTTTGACACTAAAATGCGTGCGAAAGAGGGCCTTTAAAACACTAAAGTTTTAAAGGTTGCTTAGGTAACAACAAATTCACCTACATTTTGAACAATGATAAATACACATTTATACACAATATACATGGCAACGAAACAATAACAATTGACCATGTCTATATCAACGAGTAATGACACAGATTACTTCGGAAAAGGTATTTACTTTTTTTGTTATAATTTTTAGATTGTAGTGCAGGTATAATAAAAAATAGCGTATGATACACGTTTATAAGTGCCTTTAAAGCACTTGCGACCTTAAAAGCTGCGCGTCGTGCTCTTAAACTCGTCGCGCGTACTTTGAAGGCTTCCTTATAAACTCGTATCATAATATACCTACTATTAAACAGATTTAGAGAAAATAGGTCGCTGAAAACGGTTGAACAAGGTTTATTGCATTTCCTTGATATTTGGTGTAGGCTTACGGAAAGTTAAGTTCTCTTATTTGTAATTTTTTCAGTTTTATAAAACCAAACTTTTTCTCGCGGGACTTATAGTCAACATAACACACTCGTCCCACAAATAACTACATATTAAGTTTCGATGAAAAATAAGTATGCATGTGTTCCATCACTAAATTCAGGAGAAAATGTTATTCTCAAAAATATAAAATTTGACCACTTAGGTTCTCCTAACCCTATGCCAAAGCCGTAGAGGATGAGCCAAAGCTGAGGACTTCCGATAAACCGTTTTCAAAATATTCAACTGTTTCAATACTTTGTAGGGACCTGTTTACTTCCTTTCTAAAAAAGATCCTTTATTTCAACTGAAAATATTGAAAATATTCAAGTTCAAGAAACAAATAGTGCGTTGTATTCCTTACAAATTGGCCTTTCAAACGAGGTGTCACTTGATATACCCTTACGTTTGAAAAAAAAGTTGGGGGTGGTTGCGCACTTCCGGGAGCAGATATGCAAAAACCATTGCGTCAAAATGTAGGCAAGGAAAATTAAAAATTGGCCTGTTTCGGTATTTTTTACAAAAATCGCCTATTTCCAAGTTATGAATTTTATTCCAGTTTCCACCCTGTATAAGGAACAACTTTTTCCGAGAAGAAAATGAACAAACAATGTTAAAAACAAAAACAAAAAGATAATTGAAATGTAGATTCTTGGGGAATGCAAAGGTGAGATTTGACTCTCTGCAGTCTCTGCCGTCAGTAATGTAATGGAAACACTAATCAAGACAAAATGTTTAATATAAATTAAATGTAAAAATTTAAATATAAAATGGATGTTTTTAGAATAGATAAAGCAACATGAGGATATAGCTTTTGATAATGATTGCTGGACCAATTATTATCAACACCTAATTACTTTTTAACGATCTGGATAATTCTGAAACCTGATAAATATATAGATATTTTCGGTTTAAGAACTTATAGTCTGCCTAGGATTATAAAAACAAGCAAAAAATTTTAAACAACTGAAACACCATAACGTTTGAAAGGCATATCTTAGATTAATTCGATGTCATAATAAACATTAGTAATGCTGTACAAAGCTGATGCAATCAAAACAAAGTCTCGAGGTATTTTTGTGTAGCCTAATCTGTTTCTGTACCGCTTTTAGGGAATGTTTATCGTGTCGTTACCTTTCGCCGTCCTCCGGGGCGGCTACTGGGCCATCGCCGCCATGGTCGGCATCGCTTACATTTGCTGCTACACCGGAAAAATCCTCGTCGAATGCCTCTACGAATTCGACGTCCAAACAGGACGCCAGATCCGCGTAAGGGACTCGTACGTCTCAATTGCAAAAGAATGTTTCGGGAAAAAGTACGGGGCTAGGATGGTAAACATAGCCCAAATCATTGAACTGCTGATGACCTGCATTTTGTATGTGGTAGTCTGTGGGGACCTTATGATCGGCACTTTCCCCGAAGGAGCCATCGACACGAGGTCCTGGATGATGCTGGTCGGCATCTTTCTAATCCCGCTAGGTAAAAAAAAAACTTCTATTCGAAGCTAGCAAAATCACCAAATAATCAAAACGCTCCCTTCAAAATATATTTTTTCAGCGTTTCTGAAGTCGCTGAAAAGCGTGAGTCTCTTATCCTTCTGGTGCACCATGTCCCACATCTTCATCAACGCTATCATCATCGGCTACTGCCTCTTGTACATCGGCGACTGGGGCTGGGGCAAGGTCAAGTGGTCCCTCGACTTGGAGAACTTCCCCATAAGTCTCGGAGTGATCGTATTCTCGTACACTTCTCAAATCTTCTTGCCCACTCTGGAGGGCAACATGGAGGACCCTTCCAAGTTCCAGTGGATGCTGGACTGGTCACACGTGTGGGCGGCGGTCTTCAAGGCACTCTTCGGCTACATCTGCTTCCTCACGTTCCAGAACGACACCCAACAAGTCATCACCAACAACCTCCCATCAGCGGGTTTCAAAGGTTTGGTCAACTTATGTCTGGTAATCAAGGCTCTACTCAGCTACCCTCTTCCGTACTACGCCGCCTGCGAGCTCTTGGAGAGAGCCTTCTTCAGAGGCAAACCCAAAACACCGTTTCCTACGATCTGGGCCGGCGACGGAGAACTGAAAGTCTGGGGGCTGGCGTGCAGAATAGGTGTGATCATTTTCACCATCCTGATGGCCTGTTTCATCCCACACTTCGCGATCTTGATGGGGTTCATCGGGAGCTTCACCGGAACCATGTTGAGCTTCATCTGGCCGTGCTATTTCCACTTGAAGCTGAAAAGAGAGGGGATGGACAGCAGGACTGTTATGTTCGATTATTTTATTATATTTCTGGGTGTGCTGTTTACCATTATTGGAATCATTGATTCAGGTCGCGCTCTCATCGACGCGTTTGCAATTGGTCTTCCATTTTAAGGCCCGCAAGCTTACTCAGTAAATATGAAAAGATACAACTGCTAAACTGTCAATTCGTAAGCTTTTAGTCTAGTGGCGCAATAACAAAGAAAGTTCAATTATATTTATTGTACAACAAGGTTTCATATTTACTGAAGTAGAAGACGAGATGTGTATCTTGATGGGGTTTCAACGAGTCTTCCATTAGATATCAAAGTTTGCCTTCGATGCCCCAACAGAAACGAAAATTTGAAATTTGTCTTCCAATTAGATACATAAACAAATTATTACTTATAAAAGATTAGATGTATATTTCATTCTAATATGTGCTAAGTCTAAAATACGTACTCAAAACGACGTGACGAGATTACAAATTTTAATTGAGTTGCTGTTAAGAATATGTAGAATATGATCACGTAAAAATATTGTTAAACCCCAGTTTTACAGATGAATGTTAAAGAAAAAGTGGGTTCCCAAAAGCGTAGCTATCAATATACAGAACGAGGGCCAGAAATATGAATTAAAGTGACTAAACTTTAGTTTCAAAAAAATTAGATAAAAGAAGTCATGAAAAAATTAATTTAGGTACTTAAGCTTAGTACCTAGGTTAAATTTTTATGTTAAAAATGTATCTTGATGATCACCCATAAAAATGATACAAAATTAAACCCAATAATTCTAATAGGTACATTTTATTCACAATAGTTCGGAATAGTCCTAGCTATAAGTAGGTATGTTACACAAAAATTGCTTTATGAATTTTAGTGATAACTCTAGTAATGTTTATTGATAATGTAAACTCCCAAAAAATTGCTTGGTGAGTTGTAGCAATTATACAGGGTGTTTTCGAAGTTGAGGCGTTCCTTGTAACACGAGGTACTATACATTATTCTTAAGAATTTTAGCCTAAATCTTCTTAGTAAAATGTTTGTATTAACGGAGATAATTGATTGTATATTTTTATTGTTTTCTAAAATTTTGAGTCCGGTCCTGTCTATTTCTCCGCTGTACTAGATTAATAACTGACGTGGCCCAAGGATGGTGTCTTTCTGGAAATCGCTCTGCGTATTCTCTGGACGCCGCAGCTGCATTCTGATAACATGATAACATTGCCCATACATTAGCAATATATCTGTGAGCTCATTATTTTCGTAATGATTAAGCCATTCCGATTAATTAGATGACAACTCAAGACAGTATTTTTGATTAACGTCCATGCTCATTTGATTTTTTTTTGTCAATTCTAATTTCTAACAAATCACCGCAAATTTGAGCAGGACCGGTTTAAAAAATTTCAAAAAAATTAACTTATTGTAACTTAATTACTCTCACATGTTAAAAGGAACGTCTCAACTTCGAAAACACCCTGTATAGGTACTCTAAAGTAGTCTACAATGTAGGAGTTGAGATTAACAGTTCAACAAAGTAAACTCTTTACTTTATTTTTTATCACTCAATTCATTACTTAGGTACTAAAAACGTCCATCAGAGGACGCATTAAACAAAATGCAGGTAACAAAATTTGTCATTTTTTCTTGTATTTTAAAGGACAAATATTTGAAAGTTATAGAGCTTGCAACACCTAAAAGATAAAAAAATTTAAACAAATATCCTGGAAAGGAGTAATGTTGCATTTTATCTTTGGCATAATGTAGCTCACTTATCCCAGTGAGTGAGGTAATGAAATGCGTGCGGTAATGAAGTTCTTATCCCACTCAAATGAGTGGGGTAAGTGTCATTTATCCCACGGGATTAGATAAACGATTAAATACCATCTAATGTCAATACAGGAAAAATTTAAGATAAGAAAAATATCTTAATAGGTATTTGTAAAATCTTCAGAAGTTTTAATACTTACTACAAGGATATTTTGATCACTTCTGATAACATTAAAAAAGTTTCACAGACAATATCTTCAAAATGATATTTTTTGAATTGAGTCTCTTTCACGTTCTTGAAGCACAAATGAATGCTTCACAAACATGTAGAATTGATAAAATTTGTGTTATGGTCATAGATACCTATTTAACAAAAGGAACATCTCTTCTTTGTTAAACATAAAAATGTGATAAATAATAATTAATAAGATTTGACGAGCCGTAGGCGAGTGGTGCAATCGTCCGACTGAATAAATGAGTCTACATTACGGGAAACTAAAATGGTCAACAAATTTGATTGTTTTAACTTTTTGAAAGTTTCTCTTTATTCACGTAGATACCCCGGTACCTACTGAAATCATGAATTTTTGAAAAACTGAAATTCATCAGTTTGAGTTTTATGGTGCCCGAATGTACATTGTACAGTTGGCTTCAAAAAAAAAACGGGAAATGAAATTTGACCTAATGTGAATTGGAAATTTAATTTGTCAATTTGTGTCTGTTTGACAGTAGTATTTGTATTTGTATAACAGACATTTCTGATACATAAGTGTAGTTTTTTAACCTAAGTTCTAAAAGACCGTTTCAAACTATAAAAATTTAATAAAATCTGACAGAACTTTTTCTGACAGTTCCCGTTTTTTTTGAAGCCAACCGTACTCAGCTTGTGGTTAATTTCCTGGAAATTTTTAAAAGCTAAATAGCAAAAGATTAAAGAAAAAATAACTTCCTTTCGTACAAATCAAAATTCAAATAAATCGTTTATTAACGAGCATCACATTTTTTTTAACAAATGGTTCGATGAATTTCTGTTTTAATTTAACAAAAAAAAATTGTAAACTTCCGATGAACTAAAAAGTTTAAATATTACTCAATGCATCCTGTATTAAAGACAAGGTTCTTGGAACTACTGAAGATGTAGGTGTTAAGATAAATGAATTATTTCTCTATTAGTACCTAATAATTCCTTAAACATCTTCCCAAGTTTCCTCTTCATTTTTCCTTAAAATTTCACTGTCTGTTCCATTTTTTTTGGATTCACACTGTATATTGATATCTACCTATGTTCAAAAATGTTACAAAGTTTGTCGGAATTTCTAGTGTTTTAGCTACGTAATTTTAAACTAGACTACGCTAAAAATTCAGTCAGACTTAAGTATACTGGGTGTTGTTAAAAAAGTATGCAAATCTGCCTTTACTGATCTAATATGTATTATTCAGCTTACGCCCTGTGTGTTATTGTCTCTATTTCAAAAAATTATCTGACTACAAAAACAATGAAGCAATAAACTATTTAGACAATAAATTTCAGATTCACTTATTTTTTAACAACTTTATTTACACAGTTGAAGGATCAAAATTCATTAAAGATGAAGTTACGATGTATGTATTAATTTTATGTAGCTTCTGAATGCTAAATAGACCCATCATAGACCTTAGCTATATAAAATTAATGCTATCTAGGGCAATTTTACACATTTTCACCTCCAAATTTGGAAAATGGATTGTGCAAACCAAGGGTCAAATATTTCAAATAATGTTAACGATGTCTTCCATTTAGCCTCTAGAAATGTATGTCTTCCAATTATCATTTGTAAGTATTTACTGTTTGTATGTGTGTATGATGTAAAGGATATTGAATTGGACGTAATTCGGCAAAATTCCGTTATGCTAAAATGTATAACTTTATATAATTGTTAGCATCTTGTTACAAATTGTTATAAAAAGTACATGTGCTAGATTAGGACATTTCACTCGACACGCATTGTACAGGACAATGATTATTAGTTCAACCCGAATTTCTCAGCTCAAACTAATCCTCATTTCAGGCCCACTTTCGTTACGATTGTTCTTCTTAATTTCAAATTCCACTCTTATGTCAGTTAAATCAGTTGGACTTTTATACATATCACTACACATAATTGTATGTAACAATATAGAAAAGTGAATTGTACAATACCTAGTTGTAATAAATTATAGTTGTTGGCGAATTGTATAAAATGTGTAAAATTAATAAACCGTGAGTAATCAATCAGTGGGGTTTTCATCGAGGTTTTGAGAATGAAACACAAAAGATAAAGGAACAAATTTATTTCAGGTCCTTAAGTACAATTTCGGCCAAACAAATCAAGTGGAGCGTTTCCGAAGCGCTCAAAACACCAGCCAATGCTAGAACATCAAATCCAAACATTTTGACACTTTTCATTTGGGGAAAAACATCAAAATGGACACCTTTGCAAGTTATGAAATCGAAGTCTCCAGTCAAAAAAAAAAAAAAACACCAAATTCAAAAAGAAAATAAAGTGATGAATGAAACAAACAAGATCGGTTTGAATTGCAACATAAAAAAAATGTCATATTCGATTTTAATAAAAGTACAATTTATCACACTCTTACTCTGCTTAGTGCACTTAGATAACAATAAATTAAGAGCCCGATAATAAACAGACCCTGGAATCAATTAATAACTGTACAAAGGGTCCTAACTAATCCTAGTTAGAGTTTGGATTTGGCGTTGGAAGCATTAGCGGCTAATTGTCAAGATGGATTTTCCTCGAAGCGCACAATCATCGAGTTGGCATTTCCGGGCTCGAGTTTATACCCGATGGATTTGTAAAACGGTATCAGAGGATCTCTACAGTCCAACGACATTTTGTAGCAACCTAGTTTCTTGGACAGAAGACTGACAGTTAGGACGATTCTGCAATTGGAGTGTTAGTGAGCAACATATTTGGTTTATTCTCACGCTTACAGTTTCCCCAACTGTTTTCCTCGATAGGTGTTATTGACGACGACGTCCTCCAGACGAGCTCTGAGGGCGCAGTTGTGGATAAATTTGAATTCCGTGACGAGGGTTGCAGCACCGATGATTCTTTTGTTTCTGGTGTCCTCGATGACAGTTATGTAGTAACCACCAGATTTTTGCATATTCCGATACTGATCTGAATAATATTTCTTATTCATTTTACATAAATTTACTAAATATACTAAATAAAATGTTTGATTAATCGAAAAATCCAAGAATTGCAAAGTGACGCAAACAGATTAAAATGATGGCAAAAATTACTTGGCCTTGTCAGTTTGTGATACTGATAACATATTCTGACTTGCGATTCAAATCGATAAAAGTAAAAAATGCCGATATAATAATAAAAATAATAACGGCAAAATTGCCGTGCCGCCGGGTGGTGGAGGGTTAAGATTTTACAATATAAATAATAATCAAATTTGTCTATATTTCCATCAGGTAAAACAACTTTACAAGAACTAAATATATAACAATAGTAATTAAACACAAACTGATGATATGATAAAATAAACATGGACTAAAATACCGGGTGTACGCGGGATAAGTTCAGGTGGACTTATCTCTGGTGTCATTAACATTAGAAATTTAAAATTTTCAGATGTAAAACAATGCATAGTCATGCATGTCATTATTAGGATAACATATGAAATACAAATTGTATTATAGTACCTGAATACGGTAAATATGATAGGCATGATGTCATGCACATAAAAAAGTATTCTTTCTAAAGACCCAATTTTTTTTACCGGTTATAAATGGCAACCACCTTTATTAATTCAAGCTTTACTTAAATTTTAAGGGCGCGGAGAAGTACTAATTTTAACTGTGATATTTTGTTTTACTGGAAAAAATCCCGAAATAAACAGGTAAATCGTTTTAGAAGAAAAATCACTCGATTTTTTCCTTTGTCACATTCTCCTTTTTATCACTTATTACAACATAATAAACAAATAACTGATAAAAAATTCGTAATGTATGTACATACATAGATACATACAGTGTGAACATAAAGTTTAGAACAAAATTCATAATAACGTAATGTGATGTTTTTAAGAAAATCACTCGGACAGGTCAATTTTATTTTGAAAAATGCCATTCTGTGACGTGCAACTTGTTAAATGACGTCACTGCTTTTTGCGCAATGACAACCCACACTTTTTTCTTCTCTTTTTGATAGACCCTTCCACTACCTAAACGACGAATGAAAAAAATTGGTACCTTAAGGCTGTATGACACGATGCTAAATTTTGTAGAAAATTTGTTAGAAAATGAGAGGACCAATGAACGAGGGTCTCTCTCATTTTCTAACAAATTTTCTACAAAATTTAGCATCGTGTCAAACAAGCTTTACATAACAATTTTTTTGAGAAAATGGCAATTTTTATTTAAAAAATTTAATTTAATTTTTAATGTATTTTTTTTTTTTGTATGGGTTTATTTAAAACAGAAGATTTATTTTAATCGACCAAACAATTTAGAAGATTTACTGCAGCGAATTTGCTCTAAAACGGAACGAAAAGCCCTGACATTATTGAGCGCAGTGTACAAAGTGTCGGTAAGTGCCAAATTGTTGGCAGGGAATAATTTCAACATTTGCCTTAAACTTTATTGTTAACCTAACCTTAGATAGTTGTTTGTATTTGTTTGAGGTCAATTAAAATTTTTACATTAAAAATTAAATTATGTAATTTTTTAAAATAAAAATTGCCATTTTCTCAAAAAACAAAATTGTTATGTAAGGTACCAATTTTTTTCATTCATCGTTTAGGTAGTAGGAAGGTCTATCAGAAAAAGATAAAAAAGTGGGGGTTGCCATTTAAAAAAATTGGTGATGACGTCATTGCGCAAAAACCAATGACGTCATTTAAACAAGTTGTACGTCACAGGATGGAATTTTTCAAAATAAAATCGACCTGTCCGAGCGATTTTCCAAAAAACATCACATAACGCTACTATGAATTTTGTTCCAAACTTTATGTTCACACTGTATATCTAAGATTAGACACTTTCATTATTTCAAATTGTAGCTGTTCATCTGTTAAACAATGAAATACCATCTGAGATCAATATAAAGATTAAATAAGAAAAATATTTTTAAATATTTGTGAAATCTGCAGAATATAAAGCAAACGCTGACATTAATTCTGAAAAGGTTCAGTTACTGATATTCTTTCGGATATTTTATAAACAAATAAAACTAAATAAATTTTTGAATATGTAATTACAAATTAATATTCAGAAAAAAATCTTTGATTCTAAAGGTACCACATAAATCATGTATAAAAATAGTAAAAACGATTATTGATATTTACAAAATATGTAGTGATGAATGATAAAGAAATTTGTGATAATTCATTGATGACGTACACAAAAATTGATCAAACGGCAAGTGTTGTAAAATAATTCTTACTAATGTGGTTATCCCTTTCTGATAAGAATATTTCATTGTACCTACATACCTAGTCGTAATACAAGATTTAGTTATTACCTACTTATTGTCTAAAAATAATACCTCATATCCGTTAAATGAGAAAATACTACAGCGTGATCAACAATGACTGAGTCTGTTGGCACTGAAACAATTGAAAAGTACTGGTGTTTTTTGTCTCGTAATTGGCACTAACAGGATTTTTTTAACTTGAGACGACATTAAAAACATTTTTGGTTATGTCAGTTATGTTTATCCTATTACAAAAAAGAACCTTTCATGGTAAATGTCAAATTTGCCAAATTTCATTGTTATAGTCCGGACAAAATAAATGTGAATCTTGACTTTATTACCAACAGATTCAGTCATTCTTGATCACACCGTATTTGATGTCAATGAAGAAAAAAAAGTTAAAAAAAAAAACAATCAATGATGTTTTGGCTTTTGTTTCGTGTTTGAAACTTAAATATTTTCTTATTTCTCAAATCTGCAAAAGTTTTAATTAAATACAATGATATTCTTCTCACTTTTGAGGACTCTTAAAACATGTAAATTAAATTTCGTTTTTTTGGCCTTTAATTAACAGCTCCTAAAAATGTTATCTATCAAGGACTCAATCAAAGAAACTACTTGAAAATTATCATTAAATATCATTCTGATTGCTCGCAAAAAATGTTTCATTTTATAGTATATTATGATACGAGTCTTATAAGAAGCATTTTGTGGCACGCACGGGTTTAGGGCACGACGAGCTTACGAGGAGTGCCATGAAGGAATAAGTGCTACAAAATGCCTTATAAACAAAATATCACACCTTTTAAGCCATTTTTAAGTGAAAATTAACAATTTTAAAATTTGGGGAATTTTGTCGTGGTTGGCAACAAATGTCATATTATCTGGAAAATTCAAATATGTATCAATTGTTATTATTTTTTTTATGACAAATTAAAAATGAGCCCAGACGATTTTGTATGTACCCCGCCAGAAATACGAGATTAGGATTAGTCTAACTGCCCAAGACACGTCTAATGTAATGAATGAAGTAGAAAAAATAATTTAAAATATCCAAAAGAATTGAAAAACCCGCGGACCAGATTTCTGAATAAATTAGAATCACCAATCGTTTCTTAAGAAAAATATTTAAAATAATAAACTTAACCCAATCAAATAAATAATTATAGGTGAAAGTTGGCCTTCATCATTGTCATTATGGTTTTTAAAGGTAAATACCAAATTGATTAGTTAATATTGAATGTTGTACATATTTGGAATTTTTTTTGGAAAAAAATGTTTTTTTTTCAAATTAATTTACTGTGATGTAAACGGCGATATAGGTTGCGTTATAATTTCAAGAATTTCTTTATGCTGCAATTAAATATCAAGACATGGGCAAGTGCTGCTCACCTTTAAAAATGGTGACCTTGAGACAAAAGAGGAAGTAATTTCAAATATGTGGAACCTACATAATTTTTTCTACTTTTTTTTATAAAAATCCAAAGACATTTCTCTCCTTGCAATAAAAAATACATAAAACGGACCACTTACGTTCAAAATCTGGTCTGCTGACGTTTCCTACAGCTGTCAACTGTGTTAAAATCTGCAAATACCCTTTATCATAATCTTCAATTTGCAAAGGCCTAACATGGAGCCAAGGCTCTCCTGGAGCTTCATTTGTGATTGGGGGTGAGAGATAACCCCTCACTGACGCCCAATCAAGATTTTTAAGAAGTTCTGGATCAAATAAATATCCAGCGTTGTGGGCCTGAAACAAAAAAAAAATCTTCCATAGGTAATCTATTTTAACAAAATCTCTACAATCACACCATTACATGTGCATCTATTCTCTACCTGAGATACTTGAAGAATGTATGCATAATGGTACTTAAATCGAAAACGCATAATCTTATCTTTTATTTCACAATTTCTGTAGATTGATTAATTTCGTATTTAATGTAAAAATCAAATTTTACAAAGATTAAAGATAATTTTAAAAAAGCGTACCCGCCTCTCTGGACCCATCTCCTCTAACGTCTGAATGTAGATTGCGAAAGAATTTTAACTACACGAACATATTGCTATAAATTACAAACAACCTTGAATAGCTCGGTCACCCAAAAGAAAAGAAAAGTTGACTTTCACTGCCGGTGGTTCTTATTTGACGTTGCTGACTTTTGACAGTTAGACACGAGCTTTTGACGTTTCGTTCGTCATGGATGTGGCTACAAGCACTGAAGGAACAAGCGCGGCTGGATGATTTAACAACAGTTTTAAATTTTAATCATCACTCGCAGCATGGTTTACAAAAAATGACTCGTAAAAACGTAAACCATCGATATTTATGGAATTCTACAGGTAATACACGTGGTTTTATCAAGTGACGTCGCCTGCGTTGATTATAATTTATAATCAACGCAGGCGACGTCAAGTGATATCAACGATTAACAATTTCTCAACAGATGGCGACTGCTACCAATTTTCAAAGTGACAGCTGACGTGAATGACGTGGATCGTGAAATGTGTAACACTCGTAAGATGTTTAACAGTTTAAGTTAAATTAAAATCGAAGATTTAGTAATAATTAATTGTTCGTAACTCATTGTGTTAAGTCGTCTTGAAGGTATGTTGGCGTAATTTTTCCTACTTACACAATTACATCCAACAGAACTAACTTACAATATTCGAACATTTGGGTTGGCGTTATTTTAATAAGAGAAAAATTACATTTGTGCAGATGGCAACGTATGAAGAATACATTCAACAGAACGAGGACCGAGACGGTGTTCGTTTTACTTGGAATGTTTGGCCGTCCAGTCGTATTGAAGCGACGCGTTTAGTTGTCCCTTTGGGGTGTCTCTATCAACCTATCAAAGAACGTCAAGACCTACCGCCTATTCAGTATGACCCGGTTTTGTGCACAAGGAGCAACTGTAGAGCAATTTTAAATCCTCTCTGCCAAGTAGACTACAGGGCTAAGCTATGGGTGTGCAATTTCTGTTTTCAGAGAAATCCTGTAAGTATATCAGATGTGACATTTCCACAATGTCTCCATTTGTGAAATAAAAAAATACACAGTGATAAAATAACAGGAATGTTCCAATTTTTAGAAAATGTGTATTTGTAGAAACATAATTTTAGCAAAATGTTTAATATGAATTATTTTTATTTACTACATATTTAATAATACATTTAATATACATCACAATTTAATTTGTTGCTTAATTTAGATGGACTAAATCAGGTCAAGTTAGCTGTGGTCAAGTCAAGTGATGTCATTCCTATTTTGTAGGTTTAGTTTTTGCTAAAAGCTCTAATAATTAATGTTATGCACTCACAGTTACATTAGTTTGTTCTTTGTTTATTGAAGAAAATTAACAAATTGATTTTTTCCATAAAAATAATTAATAAAACTGAAATTTTCAAAATTTCTATTTTAGGGGGCGCTGAAGTCGTTACACGATTACCGAATATTATGATTTTTTATTTCATTCTCAGCAAACTTTTTTATTAAATTTTGTTCTTCAATTTGACCATTTATTTTACTAAAAAAAAACTTCATCTTTCACAATGGAACACTTCTCATATCTAACACCTCTGCAGTTTCCTCCCCAATATGCTGCCATCTCGGAACAACACCAACCCGCAGAACTGATGCCCATGTTTTCGACTATCGAATACACCATAACCAGGGCCCAGTGCTTGCCCCCGATCTACCTTCTGGTCGTCGACACCTGCATGGACGAAGAAGAACTGGGAGCTCTCAAGGATTCACTGCAAATGTCTCTCAGTCTTTTACCGCCGACGGCCCTCATCGGTCTCATCACTTTCGGAAAGATGGTCCAAGTTCACGAACTGGGCACAGAAGGCTGCAGCAAATCCTACGTGTTCCGGGGGACGAAAGATCTATCCGCCAAACAAATCCAAGAGATGTTGGGCATCGGTAAAGTGGCGATAGCTCAGCCCCAACAACAACCGGGACAGCCGATGAGGGGTCCGCAACAGCCGCAAGCCCCAATTCCACCGGCCAGTCGGTTTCTTCAGCCGATTTCGAAGTGCGACATGAGCTTGACCGATTTGATTGGTATGGTGGAGTAAGTCGGTTTGTAGCGGGGTTACAGTTGGAGTTGCAGGTGAGCTCCAGAGAGATCCGTGGCCTGTTGGGCAAGGAAAGAGGCCTCTGAGGTCGACGGGGGCTGCGTTGTCAATCGCGATAGGGTTGTTGGAGTGTACTTACGCCAATACTGGAGCTCGAGTTATGATGTTTTTGGGAGGTCCATGCTCACAAGGGCCTGGTCAGGTGGTCAACGATGATCTCAAGCAACCTATCAGGTAGAGTTGAAATTGTCAGAAATGATGCCACTTACAGACTAAAAGCTTTACAGTAGGAGCAAATAAAATTTAACTAACTATAATGACTCCTCTAAATCCAAAAATTGGTTTGTAGATTGGTTCATACAAATATTGAGTCTGCCAGTGTAAGTTGTGCAAAGTAAAAATGATTCTATTGGTGTCTTTTATGTAACCTTTTTGAGTGATATAATTTGAAAATCAGAAAAATTAAGTTTTAAAAGCAAGTTCTAATTCAAAGGGCCTGTAATCTGGCCCTAAGAGTATTTCCGTGATATTGACGAAACTATACTTTCATATTGGCAGCCAGTGTGAAATTAATCTGTAAATGAACGTTCGCTACCTGTTTATTCTAATGTTTTTAAATAAAGACAATAAACTATTCTAAATAGTAACATCTTTAAAAAATAAATAATTGAAGGTCCCATCACGATATACATAAAGACAACGCTAAATACATGAAGAAGGGCATCAAGCACTATGAAGCCTTAGCTATGAGAGCTGCCACCAACGGTCATTGTGTTGATATTTACTCTTGCGCCCTGGATCAGACGGGGCTTATGGAAATGAAGCAATGTTGCAATTCTACAGGGTAAAATGTGAAGTTTAATGTAAATAAATGTCTCTTTAATTGGTTCATTACTGTAGTGGACACATGGTGATGGGAGACTCGTTCAACTCGTCGCTGTTCAAACAAACATTCCAACGAGTGTTTGTTCGAGACTCTAAAAATGACTTGAAAATGGCCTTCAATGCTACTTTGGAAGTGAAATGTTCCAGAGAACTCAAGGGTAAAATTTTGAAAAATCGAAGGTGATGCAGCAGTAATGTGAGTTGATTTTAGTTCAAGGAGGCATCGGTTCTTGTGTTTCTTTAAATGTTAAGAGTCCTCTAGTGTCTGATACCGAAATCGGTATGGGAAATACCGTTCAATGGAAAATGTGTACAGTGACACCGAGTTCCACGATCGCTTTGTTCTTTGAAGTTGTGAATCAACATTCGGCTCCGATTCCTCAAGGAGGTCGTGGCTGCATCCAGTTTATTACACAATATCAGGTGAGGACTCTTTTAACGAACAGTTAAACAAAGAATGAATATTTTTTCATAGCACGAACAGAGTTGTTAATAGGCAAATATCAAAAAATGTTTAAAATTTATTTGAAGAGGATTATTTCAAATATTGGGTGATTCAAAATAATTGTGGATAAGTATGGCAACTATGTACGAAAATTTATGTGGGTGGGGAAGAGTTGACAAGTTTCAAAATTGCGCGACTATGAACTGTCAAAGAAATATCACCTCTACCCTAGCCACACAGTTGCCACATAAATTTTTGTACATAGTTGCCATACTTATCCACAATCATTTTGAATCACCCAATACATTCACATTATCAAGTTGTTTATCTTGAAATAAAACAACAATCTGAAAACAAGTCAAATGAATTAACAACTAAATTTGGCGGTAAACGTAAGCTACTGCTCTGAAGACAGAACCGGTAAATACGTGAAAACTATCTATTTTGCAAAAATTGTGACTGCAGTAACTCTGAAACATAAAAATTGCTTGAATAGGGCACTCTTGTCCTTGTGGATAAAGATTAAAGCTACATGCTGCCAATCACCTACCTAAAGCAAAAAGTACTAGTACTGACTTAATTATATTTTTTTACTTAGATGGCTACAAAATCATCAAATGTCTTCCATTGAAAACTCTAATCTATGGTCGCAAGCATAACCTCTTACAAGTATCACAAAAATTTATAAACCTCCAAAACATCACAAAGGGGCCACCTCAGTGCTTAAAGTTTTATTTTTCTCACTGTGGCTCTTAGCGCTGTTAGATTTCTTCATTTGTATTTAGAATCCTCATTTTCAACTTATCTAATTTTGCATTTTTTCTTTCCCTTATTACTTGACTAAATATTTGACCAAATTATTACCTTCAGCACGCAAGCGGCCAGAGGAGAATCCGTGTGACGACAATCGCGAGAAACTGGGCCGACGCCACTGCCAACATCCACCACATAAGTGCCGGTTTCGACCAGGAGGCTGCAGCAGTGCTGATGGCACGTATGGCTGTGTATCGAGCCGAGAGCGACGACAGCCCAGATGTCCTCAGATGGGTCGACAGAATGTTGATAAGACTGGTAAATATAAATTTCTACTCCAGGCGCGACACAGTCAATCTCGATGTCTCTTGCAGTGTCAGAAATTCGGGGAATACAACAAGGACGATCCCAACAGCTTCAGATTGAGCGAAAATTTCAGCCTTTATCCACAGTTCATGTACCACCTGCGTCGCTCCCAGTTCCTGCAAGTCTTCAACAACTCCCCCGACGAGACCTCTTTCTACAGGCACATGTTGATGAGGGAGGATCTGACCCAGTCGCTGATCATGATCCAGCCGATCCTGTACAGTTATAGCTTCAACGGACCACCAGAGCCGGTCCTGCTCGATACCAGTTCGATCCAGCCAGATAGGATTTTACTCATGGACACTTTCTTCCAAATTCTGATTTTCCACGGCGAGACTATAGCCCAGTGGAGGAACCTGAAGTATCAAGACATGCCAGAATATGAGAATTTCAGACAATTGCTACAAGCCCCAATAGATGACGCTCAAGAAATCCTACAAACGCGGTTCCCAATGCCGAGATACATCGATACAGAGCAGGGTGGGTCGCAAGCCAGGTTCTTGCTGTCAAAAGTCAATCCGAGTCAGACTCACAACAACATGTACGCTTACGGAGGGGTAAGTTCTTCAGTTCACTTTTCAAATTCATCATTGTGTTTCATCTGTGTTAATACTGTTTCTGTTCCATGTTCCGGATAGGCCATATCTAATGCGACTGCGGTACAGTAATTTTTTTTTATTGAGGCTAGGATGGGGTTACTAAATTTTATTGCAACTCGCGCACTGGTTTGGCTTCACAATTTTCAGTGTAGGCGACTAACAGGTGGACGGGGGCAACACTAAAATTCAAGACTGCGCAGCGTTAAACATTAACATTTTATTAATTTCGAGAAAATTTGGATTGTAACGTCTGAGCTTTGTTCAGCCAGTACATCTGTCAAAAATGACACTCCAAATTTTTTTGGATGAGACGTGGGGGCGTTGGTAGAATTTTGACTGGAAAATTTTGTTGTAAATCAGATAAATATCGCAATTTTAATTGCAGGATGGAGGCGCTCCTGTTCTGACCGATGATGTGTCCCTTCAAGTCTTCATGGACCATCTCAAGAAGCTTGCGGTTTCCTCGACCGCTTAATATTACAGGACTCCTATCAAATGTTTTATTTACATCTATTTATTAAGTACAATAGTTGTAACTGGATATATTTTAATTAAAATTAATGTATTGGGTGATTCGAAATGATTGTGGCCAAGTATGGCAACTATGTACGAAAATGTATGTGGCAACTGTGTGAATGGGATAGAGTTAATACGATGCGATCAATTAAAAAATAAATCGAGTCGGCGTGTTACCTATGGCAACCCATAATATAGCATAGGCTCCAAAGCAAACTCGATTTATTTTATTAAATGATCGCTCGGTATTTGTATGACATTTCATAAGCGTGCATTTGATTTGTTTCATTCCATTACACATTGATTTGACAACTTTCAAAATTGCACGTCTATGAAATGTCACCTCTACCCTACCCACACAGTTGCCACATAAATTTTCGTACATAGTTGCTATACTTGGCCACAATCATTTTGAATCGCCCAATACTTTTGAGGATAAGTGTTGCAATGCAATAAAAATATAGGAGGTACTGTACATTCTTTAATTATTAACCTACCTATTCTAAATACATGAAAATATACAATTTAATTTAAGAATCTGATGCTCATTTTTTGGGCGACATCTGTTCGTTGCAAGGCTTTGCAGAATTCTTCGAATGAAATCATCTGGTCACCGTCTTCATCAGCTTCCACTATTGTTCTTTCGGCGATGCTAGTCAACTGTTCCTCATTTATATTGGCGCCGACCATCATGTGGAGAATCGCCAACAATTCTTCTTTGGAGATCATATCGTCGTTGTCGAGATCATACATTTTGAACGCGACTGGAATACAAAACTGTACAATTTTTCCCACGATTCTAAACACGTACATCTCAATTTTTCTTCTCTGGAGTTGAGGTTGTTCTCTTTGTTCTTCTTGATTGGTCTGAAGTGCGCCAAAACGTGCATAAACTGTCTAAAATTTACCCTATCATTCAACCCATCCTCTTGAAAGAACGAATTCACGATGCGTTCACCCAATGGGTTGATCGCCAGTTCTGGAATGCGTAAGAAGTCATCTCGACTCAATGTCCCACAATCACCTCGATCCAGCGATGTGAACCTCGAGTACAAGCGCTCGATTTGGTTTGGAGTGACTGCAAAAATGCACAAAGGTTAAACTAATAAGAGACAAGTGCGTCGTTTTCACTTACACCCAGTTTCCTCCTGGATTTGGGCAATTTCTTCCTCGCGCAAAAGTAGCGACGATCTGTTGCCCATATTTTTAAACAGAGAAATGGACCTCCTCTACAAACTTTCAACTTTCGACTAGCACCTGAAAGCGAACTTTGAAATTAACTTTTGACGTTAGTTATCACTAATCACTTTTATTGTTGACGTACGTCACTACAGACTGGTGGTTAAAGTCACAAAAGCAACACGACGACCAATCAAATGGCGCAACGTGTACCACGTGACAAAAATGACACGCGGTCCTCTGTGACATGCATGCGTGCACCTGACAAGTGTTCTGAGGTGCCTGACAACCTGACAACCATCTGACAACCGACAACCGTCCAACGTCCAATCGTAATCCGTGATCCAATCAACTGTGCAAGTGGAGGTTACGTCACTGGAAAATGGAAAGTAATAGAGTTCAAATTTTAGCTAATTGTCCAAACGTATATTGAGTAAATGTTTAATTAGGTTACAGTCACGTAGATTAAACTATTTTTAATATAAATTGAGTTTGGTTGTGATGAGAACTCGAATAGCTTGGTCAAACGCTGAGCAAACTGATAGCCCCATTTTGTCAGGGCACCAGTCAAAACTTGTGATGGGTTGGTCACTCAGTGTGGAGTTTTGTATCAGGGATAACTCTCCTGGAACGCCATAAGCCAGACCATCAGCATCTTTTTCAACTCTTGTGACAGGATAATTACTACAACATTTGTTTAGAATTATTCTGTAAATGAATCACATTGTAAACCGACTATTTCCATAAACATAGAGTTCCTGCACCCCCAGTCGTCATGAAGATCTCTCTATTTTGGGGCAAATGCTTCACTGCCCAAATCGTTGAATTGTGCGCCTTTTCAACGACCTGAGCAAACCCCTTTTTGGGATGTTGCGTCCGCACGTCGAAGCAAAATATCTTAGACTCTAAAGTGGTAGCAACCAGTTTGTTCATTTCAATGTCTTTCCGATCAAACTGAAGGGAAACTACCTAGAATATCAAAAATGTAGCATAAGGAAGAGGCAGATGTATCATGAGTACTCCATTTTTGACACATTTTGACCATCTGACGGACATGTTTTTAAGATCGTATATTTTAATGTCACCGTTATCATATCCAGCTGCCACGACTCGTTCTTCGTTGTTGTAAGAATTACCAAAAGCAACCGCCCAACAGTCCCTTCCTTGGGTACCTTCGCTTTGACAGAATTTAGCAACGGGGGTGTTCTTTTGCCTCACATCCCAGATCATAACAGACCCTTAGGAAATTTGGTGATCAATGAAAATTTTTGCAACTTGAAGATTTACCATCTTTTGAACCAGTTACTATTTCCGGTGCTCCACAATCGGTGGTAGTACCACCAACGCCATCAATTGAGTTAATCACCCCTTTATGTTTTTCTGTTTTGTACACCGGGATCAGATTGTTTTCCAGATCCCTACAAAAAAAAATCTCTGGAGATTTTCATTGTTTACTTTTTAAATCATCTTACCAAATTTGAAGTCGTCCGCTGAAGTCTCCGGTGGCTAAATGTCGGTCTCTTAAGCTAGAAGCACTGAAAGTGCCACATTTGAAGTGCTCTTTTTTGCCAAATTCCGACACTTTTTCGACCCCTTCGGCGTCAAGTGAGTAAGTTTCTATGACACCAGCACCGTTCGATTTGCCTCCGATTGATACAAATTTCGCCGAACAAGGTATCCATTTCACGTCGTGAATTGTGTAATTTAAGTTTTTTTGGACGTGACAAATTATTTGGGGCCTTTGCAAGGTTTCCATCGTTGTGGATTGATAAAACAGTAGAATGTTGTCATAACGACGAAATTTTCAAGACAAGAAGAAATGGAACTCACACTTGGAAAGAAACTGGACGTAAAATAAATTCCCGAATTAAAAATATGGCATCTATGAAAAAGGAGGATCAATGGTATTTTTTTCTAACTGATTGTTTGTTAATTTTTTTTCTTATGTTTAAAACACAATGGAAGAACATAACATTCCGGACGAAGTTTTTCGCAAATCTAACGAAGGCACTATAGTTCTCTTATTCCAACAAAACCTTCAGAAAGGTATAACAAAGAATCGAGATTATTTTGTGAATGGAAAATGGAGAAGGCAGTTAATCAAGTCAATTAGGAAATACATTTGCGGAAATGGAATTTCGGGCAGTATTGTCATTTTCATAACGTAAACTCTAAAACAACCTTTTAACCTTGTCATGTTTTTGTCTTTTTGACTCATTCAAAAATTGTGTTTTGTGTTATAATAAAGGGTAGGCGATGATTTAATTACACTCAAGGCAATTAACTGAAAATTCAAAAACTCACTGCGTGACTGACACAGAAAAGTTTAATTTTTAAATGTCAGTCATGACACTGAGGACAGTAAAAGATGGTTTTTCTGTGGTTTACAGAGGTTTTGTTGAAGTGACAGAAAAATGCTGCCCTAAATTCCGTTTCCGCAACTGTACTCGTAATGTTTGAATCCGGTAATAGGAAATATGCTGTCGCGAGCAATAAATTCTGGTCGTCAATATCATTTCAAAATTTGGTTAGATTATCACAAATTAAAAAAAAATTCCCTGCCTGATTATGCCCACGTCAACAAAGTGTCAAAAAATGAGAAAAAAATTAGAATTAATGTCATACAACATGATGATAGATTATGAAATTTACGACCGTTTTACAATGGAGCATTTTACATTGCCTCAAAGAATGACATTGATGACCAAAATTTATTGCTCGCGACTGTACATTGTAGTTGACTCAAGTTGCAAAAAACCACTTGCCATTTGCAGCAATCGGCCGATTAATAGTCGACAGTTTGCGCAAGTTGTGATTTATATATTTTGTCTGTTAACGGTTCGTAGACGATCACGATCAGAATGAGCACCTGCTCGAATTTCAACGATACAACCAGTGGCCAGAAAGACACTTCTTCCATACAGAAGCAACAGAACTACAAAACGTCAAATGTCAAATAGTTGTCAATGTCATTTAATTGTCAAATGTTCACCGTTCAAAATAACACCTAATTACAATTTTATGCATTTACCGCATTTGATCGGCAAATACCCGGTGAGTGTCACATTACAAATTTCCAATTAGCCAATCTAATGAAAAAAATTAATAGAAACAACAATTGTTACATAATTATTAATTTCATAATATTAAACAATAACCTTGTGCAAACATATGTAAACACCACATTAGCAACTATCGCAATTATATTAAGCAAATTTACACAGTTTCAGTATTTATATGTGAATTTTTATATAATTTTTTAGTAACAGGTAGAACAATCATGGGTCTGGAAGAAACCCCAGATTGCACCGACCGGTGTAGATCAACTCAACATGGTGACATAATAACTGCCGCAATCTCCAGACGAAGTGTATCCGATTTCGACCTCTGCTCATATCTCAACTACATATGTACATGTTGCGAATCTGTGAAGGATTCTGTTGGAAGGACTGCACTGCATGTAGCAGCTTCCTGTGGTCGAGTCAATCTGGTGCGGTGGCTGGTGCAAAATCGCCACGCCAATATTAACGCGAAAGATGATGAATCAGGATTTACAGCTTTACATAGAAGCATTTTTTATGGAAAGATCAATGTCGCAGTGGAATTGATGAAACTAGGTAAAAGGCTGACAAGAATAAATAATTTGTGATAAATTACTAGCTATAGAATTGATGAAAACATTTTTGCGAAAAGCACATAGGGACCATACTGTTGACAAATAAAATTTGATGGCCCTAGATGAGGCTGTATGTACAAGAAATACAACTACATTTCATATTATTTCTCATTATTCTATTATTGTGTATTAATGTGGTGTTGTATTTTAGGGGCCAACACAACTCTGTTAGACTCAAATAGCTTAACTCTCTTGGATCATGCCATGATGGACGGTTTTGTACCAGAATCAACTAATTCAGGTGAATTGTATGTTTGGGGTTCAAATTGTAATAATTCATTGGGACCGCAACAATCCCGTTCCACCCCTGAATTGCTCGACATTTTCCATAAAATGTACCCAGAAGAGTTGATTTGTAAAGTCGTTGTAGAAAAATTTCATTCTATGATTGTGACTTCTCTCGGAAAAGTATTTAGTTGTGGACATGGACAAGGTGGGAGGTTGGGTCTAGGTACCCAGCAAACTGTCATCATACCAGAAATGGTCAATTTTCCTGAAACCAACCATGGCGAACCCATCACCTGTACTGATGTCGCTATCTCTCGAGACCACAGTGTATTTTTATGTTCAGATGGGAATGTAAGTATTGCGATGTTCTTGCATATTTTACCATTAGCATTCAATTAAAAAATAAAATGGTGTCAGTTGCGCAATATTAAATTTTAAAACAAAATTGAACTTCTAAAATTATAAAGTACAGGGTCATTATAAATGATTGTCCCATCGCGGTTGGCGTTGAAAACCCACACAAATTTTGGATGTGCCGCTAGCCCCGCAACGTTAAACAAAGTAGTAGACAGATTTCCACTACCGCCAGGAGCGCCACCTATCGGCGATACCAGTCTCAATATCACTCATGTTATGAGGCTTGCAGCACATTCAACTACGTCACCAACGCCTACAGGGATGGGACAACCATTTACAATGACCCTGTACAATAGAGTTCATTACTGTGCGCCCACTTGATGAGAACATAAGTTTGGCCTAGTTACCGTCTAGTACTTTTTGTTTTATGTGGTTGGTAGCTTTGATTTAAATGTGACCTCTGCAGGGAACATTTTTGTATCTTTGAGCATTATTGCAATTACATTTACATTCTTTACTCGTATTTTGGTGTACCTGCATTTCAATAAAATATTCAATAGCCCTGATTTTATGTTTATACATCAGCCGTTTTTGATATTTGACATATTTTGACCGCTTTCTAACCACAATTGGATTTTCCCGCAAGCACAACTTGCACCAGACAATTTCGGATGGAGGACGTATAGTAATGAGTAATGACTAATGATAGTATGTATGTAATATAAATTTATAAAAAAGTGGATCTAGACTGTTATATTTTCAAAAAAAAAACAAGAATCGGGTTTGATATACTTTTTTTTTGTAGTTGTACTCCTGTGGAGTGAACACCCATCGAGTCCTGGGTCTCAGCCCCCCTCCCGCGCAAGTCCTAGTTCCTACTCAACTGAAGCATTTATCCCAAGAGGTGAAATACGTGTGTGCGGGTCAGTACCATTCTGTTGCGTGGGGACCAGAATGTCTCTACACTTGGGGTCTAAACGCCGGCCAGTTGGGGCACAAAATGAGAACCGACGACAAATACATTTCTACACCGAAGGCTGTGAGAATTTTAAATTTTTCTGAAACTCAAATCGTAGCTGTGGATTCAAGCGACGGAGCTATCTCCGTGTGTACAAAAAAGGGTGATATTTACGTCTTGCACGAATACCAGTGTCGCAAGATAGCGTCCAGGTAGACGCAGAATGTTCTGAAAGCAAAATATAATCTGATGTCATTTCCAGACAATTGAATGTGATACAAGTCAGTATTTTCGGGGGGAAGTTGAACACGTCGCTTGGTAAAGATTTGACAGGGGAGCCTAATAGAGAGTTGAAAGTGGTGGCTCTGACCAACACAGGAAATTTGTTGCTTTGGCAGGAATCCGATTCGCAACTGTGCAGATGCATTTACCCATTGAGCAGACCCATAATTGTGAGACAGTTGAGCATCAATAATAACGGTCTGTTGTTTGTGACAAAAGACGGCGAAGCGTTTCAAGGTTTCATCAGACCGAGGAAGAAGCGGACGGCCAACATCGAAAAAAGCGACAAGAGCGCCTTTCACAAGTTTCTAGAGCGTGAAGATTGCATTTCTGTCAAACTGTCAAAGTTTCCAAGGATTCATCGAGCGATAGCCATCACGAGTGATGTGAAAGGACACGACTTTTGCGTCATTCAGGCGCCCCCGTACAAGCGATTCCACGCTCCCGAAATTATAGATTCAGAGATGAAGCAAAACATGGGGGCCCTTCTTGAAGAATGTCACGAAAACGACGACCTTCACGATGTCGTTTTTCAAGTGGACCACAGGTACTTCCCCGCCCATCGCTACGTAGTGGCGTCGAAAAGTTCTCATTTCGAGAAACTGTTGAACGACGAAGAGAAAGTCGTGGTGCTGGATGGTTACAATTCGCTCATTTTTGAACAATTTCTTTCGTACGTCTACACCGGAGACTGTGACTTGCTGAAGTGTGGCGAGTGCTCTGACAAGTTTAAGAGTTTGTGCGAGAGACTCAAGGAAACAGGCGAAGAGGTTGAAAGTGAACAAGTCGACGGGAAGTTGTCCGCGTTCGAGGTGTACAATAACAAAACAAAAACAAATCAAAAGCAGGATAACAAACAAAACAAAATCAGAAATCCTGTGAGAATGTTGCACGAAATGGCGAAGAAACTCGGTTGTGCGGACCTGTGCGCCATATTGAGCAACTACGACATGCAGAAGTTCGTCATCAAGAAGAAGACGAAAAAAGAAGTTGCGATGAGACCGCTACAGTTCGACAAGATGGCTTTGTCGGAGTTGTGTGACGTCACAGTAAAATGCGCCGATGGGAAAGAAGTTAGAGCCCACAAGTGCATATTAGCCGCCCAGAGTGATTATTTTAATAATTTGTTTTCAACGAGATGGCGCGGGGTGAGTCGCTTTGGTACACTATTCAAATCCACCAATCACGCGCGCGTTCACTAAAATAAAACGGAGCTTAATCGAGTTGTGATTGGCGGATTCTTGACAATTGCAATTTTTACAGACTGAAACGACAACAGTCACACTGCCTTGCTCTAGGAGTATTGTCGAAGCTCTGTTGGAGTACCTCTACACAGACACCCTCTCCTATTTGAACAACAAGGAACAGGACCATTTATTCAAACTGGTAATATTGGCGGATCAACTGTTCATAACCAGACTCAAGGAGCAATGCGAATATTTGCTGTTTCGATGCTTGACACTCAAAAACTGTGTCCAATTTCTGTCTTACGCGAGCATTTACAACGCCGAAAAGTTGAAGTTTTGCTGTTTGAAATTTATCGTGTCAAATATTGCGCCTCTGTTGGAACTGCGAATGTTTGACGAGCTGGACGAAGCGCTTTTGAAAGAGTTGAGCGACTTTTATTTCGAAGAGAAGTCGGAAATCTGCTGTCGAGTGATCACGCCGTATTCCACGGCCCCACTGGAAGAAGAAATTGTTTCGGTCAGCAGCGCATATCCTGTTTCTCTGTTGGAAGTAGAGAAAGTCGTACAAAAGAGCGGTCAGAAGAGGAGGTCTCGGACTCACAAGAGTAGTCTGGATGCTAGTCAAAAGTCTTTGAAGGAAGATGTCTGTGATGATAATGTTATACAGTTTCCCGATTCGCCATCTGACGTTAGTTGTGATGTTCACCACGTCGTGCCAAATCGATTGAGAGCAATAAAATTAGCAGAAGAAAAAATCGAATGTGAAGACTACAGCGGTGAATTTACCAAGTTGGTGTCAAAGAATAGTGGAGATGGTGACGTTTTGGGAACTTCTTTTGAGGAGTTTCCGTTGCTGAATAGTCCACCTACTTCGTCTTGTCATCCGAAAAGTCACAAATTTGAAACCAAACATAAAATAATCAAGATGTCTCAAAAGCAGAGGAAGAGGTTGTCGTCTGAGAGCAATGTAGAAACGCCGATATCGGGTATGCAGAAATGTCTTTTAAATTGTGTTTTTTTAGATTTGATTTTAGAAAGTCCCAAAAATCCGTGGAAAATTGCCAATGATGTTGGCAGTCCTCCTTCTCCAGGAACTAGTCTGAGTGATATCATGTCTTCCGAAAAGAAGCAAAAAGAAAATTTAGTTAAGATCAAAAGTAAACTGTTAATTTATACACAAGTGAGGCTCCAACAAGTGAGGGATGCATGATTTTTGATTTTTTTTTTTTTTCAACAGATCGAAGATAAGGCTATCGAGGATCTCATCAAGTTCTACAATGCAGAGAACGTTACTGACGAATTTATTACAGTCGAGAGGGTCAATATGGGCGCCGTTGCTGCTCCAGTGTGGGTTCAGGGAAATAAAAAATTGGAATCCTAAAATTTGAATTGCATTTGTTTTATGTTTGTTTTGTTTTTAAAGATTTTATGGCTTCATTTTTGTCGGTTTTATTTAAATAAAAGATATTTTATTTATTTATCCAGTTACACTTCGCACCAAAATTAACGCATAATTTTCAAAACGGCGTAAATTTTTTTTTGTAGTTTAAATTGAAATAACATAAAACCTAACGTTTACATGGACCAAATCAATATATTGTTTTATAAATAACGTTAAATAAAGTAAAATACAGGAACAATTCAAAAATTAACACAACATTATTTAAGAAATTACACGAAAAAGTTACTAATAACAGGTATTTCCGCCTCTTGTGGTAACTACTGCTTGACACCGCCTACCCCTACTCGCTGTTAATGTTAATGTCTTATGTAATCTTGGTCAACACTATCCCAAATCTCAACAAGCCTGTTTCCAAGATCGTTAAGATTTATTGGCGCAGGTTGCGAAGCTGCAACTTGTCTTTCCATGTTATCCACATAAGTGCTCAATCGGATTTAAATCTGGACTTCGGGCTGGCCAGTCTACAGTGTTAATAGCAACGTTGTGAAGGTATCGACTCACCACTTGTGCTACGTGAGGCCTTGCATTATCATGCAAAACAAGAAATTTTAGCCGATATGTGGTGCATAGGCCACAACATGAGGTTCCCAGATATTGGTTATGTGTCCGTAGGCATTTAAGTGTCCATTGCTACAGCAACCATCTCCGTGTGGGTGTCCAAAGATATGCTTCCCCAAATCATAACTGAGCCTCCATCAAAACTATCGGTTCCAACAACATTTCACTGGGCAAAGCGTTCTCCAGGACGTCTGTAGACTTTTATACACCTGTCACTAGAGAATCGACAAAACCTAGACTCTTCGCTGAACAATACCTTAGCTCAATCAGCTTCTTGCCAATTTAGGTGTTCGCGAGCAAACTCGAGTCGTCTTTTGCGGTGGCCTGCGGTTAAAAGGGGACCCGTTGCGGGTACAAACGGTAGCAGATGATGCTCTGCCAATCTTCGCCTAATTGTATTTTGACTAATTTGAGTATGGTACCTCCGGGAAAAGTCTTGACTCAAGCTAGAACTTGTTACAAATCGTTGTCTCAAGGTTCGTAGGCGCAAAAATCTGTCTTGAGCTGCGTTTGTATCCGTTTTCTACCCTGACCCAACCTTCTCGTATTGCCACCTGTTCCTCTAACTCGATTTTGAACCCTTAGAATGGTAGATTGAGTGACCCCCAAGCGTCGAGAGATGGATTGTTGAGATTCGCATTTTTCGGAGAACGCCACCACCATCGCACATTTTTCCGCGGTAAGATTTATTCGAACTCATCCATTTTACTCGAATATAACAATGACAGGCTACTTTCAAAGCAGTTAACGTTGATAATTGACAGAAATGTGGCAAGGAATAAACAGAAAATAACACTGCTGTGTTTTTTATTTCACTTAAACAAAACCCCATCAACATTTTGTGTTGATTTATCTTCAAAAAAAACCTGAATAAGAAAGGTAAACATATTTCCGTCACATCTGTTGAAAAAAACAGTTAACAAAAATAATATCATCTTAATTACAAATTATGCGTTAATTTTGGAGCGAAGTGTATTATCCTATGCAGCTATATTTAATTATTCGCTAATAATCCTTTCAAATGTTGTGTAACAAAGACGTAACATTTTTTTAACGATTGATTATGTTTACTGCTATAACATTTTATTGATTTCATTACCAAACTTTATCACTAAAACTAAAGCTGTTGAAGCACGCATCGGCTTTAATTTTAGCGTTGAGAGAACATATCGTATCGCTTTCAACAGAATCAATAAAATGTAATTTTTTATTTGTTATGACAGTACAGAATGTTGTGGAAGTCCACATGGAAAATTGAAGCAACATCTTTATAATCTCCATAGACCACTATTTGCTCTACTAAGCCAAGTACAAAATCTTGTAACAGATATAACCTGAGCAATACTGTAAAGGGTAACAACAGATATTTCGTGTATACATTTTCTATTTTTACTATAAATTAAATCATGTGTAACATACTTCCACTGCCTCGATATTGTAATCCGTGATTGACCCATATATCTACTAACTACTAACAATGCTACTACTAACTGGTTAGTAGATACACTGATCCCAGAAATTAACGCATCACTTTAGAAAATGTGAAAATAGTTGATAAGTAGTTGTAAATAAGTTGTAAATAAATCACAACAAATCAGTTCTTATTCGAGAGTATTTTAAATTGCAATAAGAGTTTTACAGAAAAAATATAATTTTTCTATTATTGATTCAAAAAATTGAAATTCACGCATAGTTATCGGTGCCTGAAGTGGTTCATTTTCTAACGTGTATTTCTTTTTGCATTGTTAGTAAGATCGAAACCATAGAAACCATACAAAACAGTGTGTGAAATGCGATTTCACGCACACGACTATTTCTGTGTTTCACTTCACGCACTGTATTTTATTAGTTACCTAGCAACATGGTCACTGCATTGAAACTTCAAAGTTCCTTCAAAAATTTGAATTTTTAATTTCAATTTTTTGAATCAATTATAGAAAAAATATTGTTTATATTTCGTGCGTGAAGATGTTTTTGTGCATTCAAAGGCTTATACTGCCTCGACCTTCGTCTCGGCGTAAAAGACCTTTTCATGCACAAAAAACACTCTCTTCACGCACTTAATATAAAAATAACTATTATTCAATAATTAAAAAAAGGCAAATCGTCACAACTGCCTCTACAAAATAAACTAGAGTAAATGGCTCAGTAGCGCGTATTTCCACCTCTGGTATGAATGACGGCTTCACACCGTCTACCCACGCTGTTAATAGAGGACAGGACATCTGCTCGGTTCTGATTATCCCAAATAGCGATTATCTGCTCACCAAGTTCACCCAGCGTAGCTAGAGGTGGCTGAAGAGCCTGGACTCGTCGCCTCATCCTGCCCCACACATTTTCTATCGGGTTAAGGTCCTGACTCCCTACTGGCCATTGCATAGAAGCAATGCTATTAATTGTCCCTCTGGGAAAAATATGCAAATCGGTACGAGCCGTAGAACATACACCACCCCAAACCATAACCGAGCCACCTCCGTAAGGCTGCCTTCCAAGAAAGTTGCATTGGGCGTAGCATTCATTTGGTGTCGAATTACCTACTCTTACACGTCTGTCAGATAACTCCAAGCAAAATCTGGATTAATCTGAAAACAGTAGGTACTCGTGCCCATTCATTATCTTTCCATCTGGCATGGTTTTCGGCAAACTACAAACGTGCTTGCCGATGGAGCTGTTGTTAATGAGGGTCCAGTAGCAGGGCGTCTGATGTGCAAGTTGTCTTCTAGAAGACATTGGCGAATGATTTAGAGGCCAATTTGAACGTTAGTTCCTCGGGCTAGCTGCATTTGCAGAAGCAGGGTATAGGTGAAGCGTTCCCTGACGGCGAGCAATCTCAGATATCTGTCCTGTGCTGGTGTTGTGGCCCGATGTCTTCCTTGTCCAGAACGACTAACACGGTCTCCAGTCTCCCTGCTGTAATGTTGCATGAAGAAATGGTAGATTGCGAAACATCAAACATTTACGCTAGTGGAGTAGAGGATGGGAATATCCTTCGCCCGCTAATGTAGCCATTTCAACGCACTCATCACAGCTCAAATTGCGAGAAACTTAGTTCATTGTGACCAAAACTTGTGATTTTTTAGAAATCGCTAGCAAGACAATAAAAATTATGATACAGTTCGATCAAAAAGGACAACTGTTTATTTACTGGACGTGTTAACACCTTATCTTTTAGTATGTTTTTACTTTTTATTAACAATAAATAAGCAAAGACAAGCTATTTACGAATATTTTAGTTTTTGCACGTACTTTGTTAACAATTCATACGAGTAGTATCCATGTTTGGAAATTTTTGTAAACTATTCGATTATCACAGAAAATGTTAGCGATGCGTTAATTTTTGGGAGCAGTGTATATACAGGATGATTTACGAGGAATAATGAGCCCGACGGAATAGAAAATGCAACCCACAATACATTGCAACAAAAAGCCGGACATCGAAGCGGTAAATGTCCGGGTTTTTCTCCTGATGAATTGCGGGTTGCATTTTCTATTCCGCCGGGCTCATTATTCCTCGTAAATCACCTTGTATTGAGGAAGACATTATTCAATTGTGTGTATTGCTGGTTGCGTCATATTTTTCAATTACGTGTTTACAAAAACAATTTTAAAATCGTAAAATTGTAGTGACGTCTGCCGTACTATGAACTTTATCGAGATTGTATATCTTTTTTCACAACAATATTTTTCTATTAATCAACAAAGACTATTATTTGTTCCGCACTTGTAACGTCAGTTTTACAAGTCACTGTATTCGCCTTGAAAATGTCTCTTAACTGGTTAGCCTGTAAAATTTTACACCCATGCTCATATGAGTGTCGTGCGTTTCCAAAGCGATAAGTGTAAAGCTCATACGATTTTTTTTTCTCAAAAATTGGAATTTTTAATAATTTGTACTAATAATTTTTACTGGCTAGCCAGTAAAATTTTACACCCGTGCTCATATGAGTGTCGTACGTTTCCAAAGTGATAAGTGTAACGCTCATGCGATTTTTGTTTTTTTCAAAAAGGGGAATTTTTAATAGTTTGTAAATAGCTAGATAACTATTTACTCAAAGGCTTATACTGCCTCGACCTTCGTCTCGGCGTAAAAGACTTTTTCATGCACAAAAAACATTCTCTTCACGCACTTAATATAAAAATAACTATTACCTAATGCAGTTGTGCGTAAAATATTCAACAATACACGCAAGGTAATGGGTTTTACTGGCTCCAGAAGGCTTCTGTGGCCAATAAAAACCCTTTTACCATGCTAGTAATGTTAAATACTATTACGTATCACTTTTGAACAGGAAATACGATCATGTTTATACAGGTGTCCCCAAAAAAAAGACGAGTCCATAGCTCCCTTATTTATCGGAGGATTTTAATTATCTATACACCAAATTAAATGGTTGTTAATAGGCTACAAAACGGCTCAATAAATTCACGTATAGCTCCAAGGGCTTCAAGACTAAACTGTCAAAATATTTTTTTTCAAATGGGATTACATACTTTTTTTTTAGTAATTCTGATAGAGATTTTAATTCTGAAAGCAACAATATATCACAAGTATAACTTCACATAAAAAAAAATTACATTAACTTTTGAAACTGTTGGAGGTTTGGCAATTTTACCCTTTGGTGTTGCCATGTGTTGTATTACATAGTAGGCACATAATAACAAACAATTGTACTTTTAACAAACAGGTTGTAATGATTTGAATACATTACTTTTTCCGCCAAATATTTGAACCTGCGCAAAACGGTAACAAATGTGGTCGTGATCGTCATCGAATCGGAGGAGCCCTACGTTGTGATTTTCTTTTGGCGGAAAAGGTTCGGAATGCAAACGGTGAGGGTTCCAGTTGGAAGAGTGCCGCAAATAAAACACACATGTGAGGGACGCAAAATACCTTTTATTAAAAATGCCTGTAATAACTTTGATGAAAAAGAAATTGAAACGCATACAAAAGACAGAAATTAAGGTTAACGAAGTACCAGAAATTAACTAGTTGAGTACATCACAAAGATAAACGACAAGATGAATGCAACAATATTTAAAATAACAGAAAAACGGGCACATGACAGACAAAATGACAGTTTAAAGCTTGCAAAACAAGTAAACAAATTATAAGGCAGTTATTACAGACAGGGACGGATGAAAAACCCTCTTCAAAAACCGTATCCCAGGTATTACTCATATTTTACAATTCGATTAATGACAAAACAATGTTTAACTCGGAACTACGCGGTCAAGGTACGTCAACGGGAACTTAGAGCTGGAGGTAACAAACTTTCGGTCGCGAGGGGACTCAGAAGAATAATCTGAATCATCTTGAAATCAAGCGACGTTTATAGATATTCGGGGTATTAATGAATGTCAGACTATTTCGCCGACCAAGCAAGAGTGACAGAGCGCCTCGGGGTCGTACGATTAGCATCACTAAACAGCATAAGCGAATATTTAGCTCCACCGTCCCCAACCAACCGTTTCCCGACCAACCCCCGAAATCTCTATAACCTCGACGGAAGCTTCACGAAAACATCCCGCCGCCGCATAAGCGAAGACTCAGGTCCGCCCCCGCTAACGGCTTTAAATAACCGTAGCTTCCACAGAAATTTGACTAAACAACCCCCCGACCTCCTGATTGCCACCTAGCTCCCATGGGGGCGCACTTACCACATTTTACTTTAACTTTTCCGAAATCTAACAACAACACAAAGAAAAACCCGAGTTTAATTCAATCGAACAAAGCGTAACATTAACGATGAGAAAATTCGACACAACATAGCGCAACATTAAACAATGATGAAATAAGCAAAACAAAACGCAACATTAAACAAGTATAACATAAGCAAAACAAAACGCAACATTAAACAAGGAGGAAATAAAAGAGAACAAGACGTGAAGTTAAATAACGATAAAATAGAACCACTTTAAATGGCACAAATATCAGTAAACAACATAAATCACGAATACAATAATCGCTGGTAATGTTAAACAAAAAGAAAATGGCGGGTCGAGTGCCGTTAAAATAAAATGTTAGTGAAGAAAAAAAAGAAAACAAAATGGACGCTCGCGGTCCGGACGACGGCTCCTAATTTCCGAAATTACAAGATTACAAAAAAAGAACCTCCCGGGAGAAACTTAGGGATAACGCTTAACATTAACAAATGGGCGCTTCTTAAAGAAACAGCATGCAACAAAATGAAATCTACAACATACCCTTACCACGTGGTCCTGGCCCCAAAAACAAAACACAAAAAAAAATGCAACGAAGGTGGGATAAATTACCCAGGTGAATTAAAAACGGTGAATTCCTCACGGGGACACAAAATATCTACTCCGAACGGTAGTGGAATTGTTCAGGTCTAACTTACAAATTTGAGAAACTTGGATCGCTCTTCGCAAGGTGTGTTCGTTTCGAAAAACTAAACAAAAGTGAACTACCCCCTTCAACCACCCGCGCGAGCCCGTTTTCTCCCCGCTATATTTCCGCTAGTAGTTCCCAGTCTAGCCGCTAGTACCTTCACATTTGGCGCGCTGTTGTGGCGGTACCGGAAACATAAGTTTAAATTTTAAACTGGGTCACTACAAGGTTCACGATTAACTGAAATTTGAAGACTGCTATCCCGCAAAATCTCGAACAATTGATCTAACGCAATTTAGTGGAAATGAGTTTCACAAATTCATTTTGAAATATTAAATAAAAGCAATTATGATACATGGAAAATCCAGGTAGAAGCTCTCCTTATCAAGAATGATACTTCGTATGTATCCGGTGAAAAGCCTAAACCCCAAATTACCGGTGAAGGTGAAGCTCGTGCTGTCACAGAAGAGGAGCAAAAGAAATGGATCGCCGCCGATCACAAGGCGAAATCAGACTTAATCCTCGCCATGAACGCATCGGAACTTAGGCAGATTCGCAGTTGTGAGATTTCGCGGGAGATATGGATGAAACTAGAATCCATATATGAATCCAAAGGACCGGCACGCAAGGCAACGTTTTTAAAACAATTGATACAACACAAGATGAGCGAAAATGACGACGTTCGTGAACACGTAGCAAAATTTATGGACACAGTCGATAAATTACAAGGAACGAGCATCGAGATAAATGGTGATCTGTTGTCCATCATGTTGCTATACAGCTTACCTAGTAGTTTTGAGAATTTTCGATGCGCTATCGAGTCGAGAGATAGCTTACCTAACGTGGAAAATCTAAAGGTGAAGATTGTCGAGGAGAATGACGCACGGAATCAGAAACTTGACGGAAGTTCAACCGGCGGTGTCATGTTCTCTAAACATTTCTCAAGGGATTCGAACTCATCAAAAAACAGCTACAAGAAACAAGACGAAAAATCTTCGAAACCAAAAATTACCTACAAGTGTAATTACTGTGGTAAACGTGGTTACAAGGCTGCTGATTGCTTCAAAAGGAAGAGAGAAGAAAACCAAAAGGCTGGACTTGTTCATGAAGCTTACTTTTCGGGTAAAACTAACGATAAATGGTTGGAAATCAAGCAAAGAAGATTTCAGAACAAATTTGTTGTCAATTGCGATCGTGGACAAGAATCGTGAAGTTCTTTTTACGAAGAATCGGGCATTCATCCAAGATCGTCGTGGACGTGTCAAGATGATAGCAGATCGAGATGGAGATCTATTCTTTCTTCGAGAAAATCACCAGAAAGCATGTGCTACATCTGTAACTATGACATGTGACATTTTTAACAATTGGCATCGACGTTTTGGTCATTTAAATTTCAAAGATTTGGAAGTAATGATGAAGGAAAATCTTGTTGCTGGTGCGAAATTAAAAGGCGCTGTGAGTACCAATAACCCATGCAAAATTTGCATCTCTGGCAAGATTGCTACCGCCCCGTTTCCAAGACGCCCTAATCGATCCTCAAATCTGCTGGACATCGTACATATGTATGCGGGCCTATGAGAATTGAGTCTAAGGGTGGTGCTCGTTATTTTGTTACTTTTACAGACGATTACAGTCGTTGGACTCAGACGTATCTGATTCGGAAGAAATCCGAAGTAGCATCAAAATTCAGAGAATACAAGAACTTTGTGGAAACACAATTGGAAAGAAAAATCAAAGCAGTTCAATCAGATAATGGAAAAGAGTATTGCAACAAGGAAATGGACAAGTTTTTCCGAGACTCTGGTATTCAACGTCGTTTGACTACGGTCTACAGTCCTCAACAGAACGGTTTGGCAGAACGCAAGAATAGAACGCTGGTAGAGGCTGCCAGATGTATGTTATTAGAATCTTCCTGCATCATTTTGGGGAGAAGCCATAATGACAGCAAATCACGTTCGAAACAGATGCATCTCTAAAAGTATTGACGGAGATATCCCCTATAAACGTTGGACTGGGAAGTCTCCTGATGTTAGTCATCTACAAATATTTGGCTGCAAAGCTTACGTTTTGGATAAATCAACTAATCGAGGGAAATTTGACCCGAAAACTGTTGAAGGAATATTTTTTGGTTATTCAGATTATCCAAAAGGGTATCGAGTGTGGATACCGTCAGAGCAAAAAATTCGAATTTCGAGAGATGTCAAATTCTTAGAAGAATTCGAAAGCAATAAGTACGAAGATATAATCTCAAGTGAAACTTTATATGGAAGGTTTAAGCTCTCCGATCTATTGGGCAATATGGATCCTAGGAGAAGAGTTGATATTGACATTTGTGGGGGGGGAACAGTCTAGAAGAGACGAAGGCTCCCACTGTCAATATGCAAGAAATTCCATTGATGCAAGAAGATTTCGAAGAAGACGAAATCGCAGGTGAGATAGTCACTCCAGACGAAGAGATCGAGAAAATGGAGGACTCAATCAAAACCAAGAGGGGTCCGGGAAGGTTTCGCAAGATTTTAACTGGAAAAAAGTTGGAAGTCCGAAGAAACAGTATCACATGATCTGCAATCAAAATCTTCCTGTTGTAGTCGATAGATCGAACATTGAACCAACTTCGGAAGAAGATCCACGAAACGAAGAGATAGACTTTGTCATGGCAGCATCTGAAATTCCTTTTTCAGAAGCTATCCACGGTGCAGATAAGGACGAATGGAAGGATGCCATCCTATCTGAGATTAAGAGTCTAGTCATCAACGACACATGGGATGTCGTCGACAAGCCAGATCACGCCAAAGTAGTGGGTTGCAGGACAGTTCTCCGCAACAAGTATGCAGCTGATGGAACCTTAGACCGACGTAAGGCGAGAGTAGTGGCAAAGGAATTTACTCAGAGACCCGGGATTGACTTCCATGACACGTTTGCGCCAGTTGCTCGTTTAAGCTCATTGAGATTGTTGGTGGCCCTAGCAGCTAAATACAATTTGAAAATATCGCAGCTAGATGTAACAAGCGCATATTTAAACGGCAAAATAGACACGGAAGTTTTTATGGAAAAACCCGCATTGCTCAAAGAAATGCTCCAACGAATTATCGATGAAGAAGAAGATGATCATACACTTGTGAAAAAAGCTAGAGTTATGTTGAGAGATCTTCAAGGTGAAAATAAAATCTGCAAACTTCGTAAGGCTCTGTACGGGTTGCGACAGGCAGGTCGACAATGGAACTACGAAATAGATAAAACAATGAAAAGAGCAGGACTTGTTCCAACAAATGCAGATCCGTGTGTATACGTTGACAAAAATACGAGAACATTTGTTTTGATCTATGTGGACGATATATTAATTATCTCCGGAAATCAGGAAAGAGAAAGGCAAATCAAAGACGTTCTTTCCAAAACTTTTCGAATCAAAGATTTTGGTTTAGCAAAGTACTATTTGGGCATTCAAATAGAGCAAAATGAAAATGAAATATGCCTGTCTCAAGGAGGATATATCCGGGAAATCTTGAAGAGATATCGCATGGAAGATTGTAAGCCCGTTTTGACACCGCTTGCAGTTGGATCTAAATTTTCTGAACTTCATTCTGGAGATGACAACGAAGACACAAATTTTCCTTTTAGAGAGCTAGTAGGAGCGCTTATGTATGTTGCAGTGGGGACTCGTCCAGATGTATCACATGCTGTGAGCGTCCTAAGTCAATTCAGCAATTGTTACCGCAAGAAACATTGCACAGCGGCTAAGAGAGTTCTTAGATATCTGAAAGGAACCATCCACAAGAAACTCATCTACAGGAAGAATCAAGATAATTTAACCTGCTACGTAGACGCAGACTGGTCGAACTGCGAGATTGACAGAAGATCTTACACGGGATCAACTTCATACTCTCCGGCGCTGCTTTCTCCTGGGAATCCAGAAAACAACGAACCGTCGCATTATCGTCTACCGAAGCCGAATATATGGCACTCAGTGATGCATCCAAGGAGGCAGTTTTTCTAATTGGTTACCTCAAGGAATTGGGATTTCAATCACTAGCCAACGTTTGGTTTTTAACGATAATCAAGGTGCTGGAAGATTAACAGAAAATTCCGTCTATCATGCAAAATAGAAACATATTGATGTTAGATACCATTTTATTCGCGACGCAGTGAAGAAACATCCCATCAAGATCCTGTACCTACCGACCGAGAAAATGATAGCAGATGTACTAACGAAAGCCTTACCCAAAGAAAATCATGACAGATGTATTCTTGGATTGGGACTTCAATCCGACAACACCTCAGCTGTAACTTGAGAGGGAGTGTTGGAGTTTTGGCAATTTTACCGTTTGGTGTTGCCATGTGTTGTATTACATAGTAGAGATATTTTCATATTTGATGGCGGAAACAAAAGACTGATTAATGTCACAAATTTGTATTGTCAGTGTCAAATTTCTCAAAGACGTTCGTGATTTCGATTGAAATGCAGCAAATTGGCAATAAGAAAGTTATTCATCGTCGAACTAGAGAAATAATTTGTAATACGTTTGATTATATGAGAAGAACTTTTCCTTTAGAGCCACTGACAAACATTGGCTTCCTTAGAATTTATTTTTTCAGTCTATTTAGCGAAAATTTAAATTTACCTAGACATTCCTTTTTACGGCGTTTATGAGAAATTTGACACTGACAATACAATTTTGTGACACTTCTCAGTCTTTTGTTTCCGCCACCAAATATGAAAATACCTCTAGGCACATAATAACAAACAATTGTACTTTTAACGAGTTGTCATAATAAAGAATTTCGTGTTCGCTGAACCTGTATTTCTGATTCACTGAAACTCTCACAGAAACAAATGACAACACCAAGCGAGAAGCTATCAAAATGCATTGCGTTACAATGTAATAACCAAATTAAGATAGCTGGAAAAACAAATGACAAATAATAACATGTGGGATTGCGCAGATATGCCTCCAATGTTTAGCGCAAAATGGAACGTAGACGATAGTAGCGTCTTTTTAGATTTTTTTTTTGTGAATGTTTGGTATTAAGTGTATACTTGTGATACATTGTTGTTTTCAGAATAAACATCTCTATCAGAATTATTAAAAAAATATATGGAATCCCATTTGAAAAAAAATATTTTGACAGTTTACCCTTGAATACTTAATAATTTACAAAAATGTAAACGTCAACGCTCGGCGATTTGAAGAGTGGTAGTGTTCCAACATTTATAATTTTTGATTAGACACGTGGAAATTTCTGGAGCAATATGAAGCAAAGTACAAAAAACACAACGCTATTTATTAAATCGACTAGACTGTTTTAAGAATTTTTATGTTAATATTTTTTTAATTGCTGTTCTAATTAAATAAACAGATATAAACAAGATGATAACCTAGAGAATAAGTTAGGCGTGACCAAATATGTGTTTTAACTTTTAAGTATTTCGATAAGACAACAAATCAGGCGTGAAATGTCACTAAAATATAGATTCTTTTATCTACTTTTTGGTACCAGCAACACCAAAGCATGATTCTAGTTTTATAATTAAAAAAATCACAGTCGAAAACATGTTTGCGCGAGTTGAATGTATTATTCGGCGCCGAGATATGTATTTTTCAAAGCAATTAATTATGCAATTTTGCGATGTATTATTGGAACCTCGAAATCTGATGATAAAAATTATCAGTTTGGCATTCGATATGGGATTCATCTTGTACATGCAGCACAGGATGTACAGTTGCGGCCGTTGAAATCTCAGACAGGAAAGATTTAAACACTCTGTATAAATTCCGAAATTTGATTAGCGTAAACAGGATTTTCATCAAGGATTATAAAGTCAGTGTCAGTATTTGACATAATTATTAGGTCAGAATTGCGAGTAACTTTTGAAATGCCGCAATTATCTGATTTGCAAAAATGTGTTTGACTGAGGGACGGTGTGAATATAAGAGCCATTGCGAGAGAAATTAATGTGGATAATGTTTGAGTGACATTTTGAGAAACGTCACTTTCAATACCATTACAAAGCTAAAAGTTTGGCGTTGTCAAAGTGTCTGAGTTTTCAACGGCCGCAACTGTACTTAGTCTAATGTTGTTCAATTGTATTTCTAGTACCTAATCGAACAAAAAGTTGAAGGCAGCATTTTGAGATATTTTTACTTAAAATTTGAACACTGAAGGATTTTTAAAGAAGTTTTAATTAGGTAATCCAGAATTACAGTTTGTTTTTGAAACTGAGTTTTTTATTTATTAAGTTTAAAAATTGTACATATTTACATTAAAATTATTATTCAAAATAATATTTAGTAAACTATTTCGACTGGCACATTACTGTACATTTGTAAAAAAAAATAATGCAAATTCAAATAAGTTCTGAAAGGCACTTTGAATTAGTTGAGCTTCATCTTTAAATTGGACTTTTCAGATTTTTTCTGAATTTTAAACCTTTTTAAACTATAACAATGACTTAATGTGACAGTGAAACTACTTTATCTCTTAACGCACGCGATGTATACAGAAGTCTCTCTTGCATCATCGTGTTTATTTCATCGAGTTACGTATTTAAGTATGATCAAAACATTTGACAGATTTTCGCCTTCTTTCAAAGTACAACATTCAATGAGACAAAGCAAGATATGAAAAAAAAACACTTCAGAATAAATGTTTAAGCAGACTTTGACGCATTTTAGTCTTAAACACTATTAGACCAGTCTGACAGTTCACTCACATTTGAAAGTAACAATGGCTCAACAATTAACGTCGATGGAAGTTAGCAGAGCTGTAACATCACTTGAAGAAGGATATTCATAACGTTATGTTACCCAACAGCTTTTGGTGTTGTGTAGGGAACTGTGCGGAAGCTTTCGAAACGATACCGAGAAACAGATAGTAGGTAGATGCAGATACCTATCTTAACAACCCGAGTAGGTACAGGTCGGAAGAGAAAAACTACGGCAGGTGATGAGCTTTTTCTGCGATTGCAAGCCCTTCGAAATCTCACACATTCTGAGCGGAACCTGCAAGAAGATCTAGTAGTACGAGGAACGAGATGTAGAGGCCAACCGTACGCAATAGGCGAAGAGAAGCTGCGTTGAGGGCAAGACGTCCTGCAAAAGTGACCAGAGAACATCGTCAAAGAAGATCTGAATTTGAAAGAGAACACTTAAACTGACAACTTCGTTATTGGGACTCCTCTCATGTTTAGCGATGAGTCCAAGTTTGTTCTGTCAGGTAATGATAAACGTGTAAGAGTATGGAGAACATTCCGTGCCAAATATAGTGCATGAAACAGTCTCTTTTGGTGGTGGATCCATAATGGTGTGCGGTTGAACAATATTAAACACTCGCACAGATCTTGTTGTTATTCGTAATGATAGCCTAACACCTTGAAGGTACATTGACGAGATTCCAGAGCTTCAAGTGATCCCAAGAGTAAATTTATTTTTATGTAAGGTAGGTAATCCCAGACCGCACATTGCTTACATCGTAAAATGGATTGGCTCGCATGTAGCGCAGACATGAATCCATAATTGAATATGTTTGGGATCAATTAGGGAAATGTGTTCGACGACGTCCCAATCCTCCAATTACAACTGAACAGTTAGCACAGGCTTTAGTTTAAGAGTGGAACATTTTTCCCAAGATGCTTTGTTAAAGCTTATACGTAGTCGTAGCCTGCCACGACGCTCTGCAGCACTTGTGTAGGCAAAAGGGGAGGCCACACTAGATATTAACATCACAATTGGTACAAATTAGCCAAGTTGTCAAACTTTTTTTTTAATTCGATTTGATTTCAACCTCTATTTTTGCACACGTTAGTACATAGTTCCAGTGTTTTTCTGTTTTTCATTTGTTAAGATGTAAGTTCAATTTTATTATTATTATAAAATTAAAATTTTAATTTTATAATAATTAATGGTTCCTTACATATTCCAAGTTTGATTCAAATCTTTTAAAATACCTAGGTACAATCGATGGACAAATAAAACTGGGACAAAAATGACAATCACATGTCAAAATTTAAAAAAATTGCATCGTTTAATTACGGCTTCATCACAAATAGGTTAACTTTGGTATGACATATTATATAGACACTGACAAATATATTGTCAATTCAATGGTCTGATTTACATAGATTAAGTTTTAAGTGTCCCAGTTTTATTTGTCCACCGACCGTACCTATAAAAAAACAAGTTCAAAAGAATCACAGTACAGATTTCTAAATACAGAGTTATTCACGTAAGATGACGAGCCTGACCAGATAAAAATGCAACCCAAAATACACTTTACGAAGCATTCATTGTGTTTTGGTATTTAAAAATTAAATCAGGAATTCAAGTAGGTATTTTTCTGTCAGAACTTGATATTTATTAGGCTGACGTTAAAAGCTGTCTATGTTTTATGTGCATTATGATAATGCCGAATAATGTAATAGGGATCGAGATTGCTTTGTGAATTGTCTTTTGGGTTGCATTTTACCTGGTCAGGCTGTGTTTTAAAACAAAAAAAAGACAAGAATTCAACTTTTTTAGTTACATTCATTTATTCAGATTATTCACATTTCCAATACAAATTGGGCTTTTTTTGGTATGAGTGGTCCAGTTTAAAACGCTCGTTTCACTCGCGTTTTAAAGGTCCACGAGTGCCAAAAAAAAAAAACAATTTACACACGAACTTGTTAAATAAACTACTATTATACCACTAGAGATAACACGAGAAAATAATAAGAAATCTAAATTTCGGTAACTTCGCAGTTTGCATTGCAATATTCAATATAACTGCGCAGTGCGCATGCCCAGTAGTCGAGCGTAAAAGTACAGCAACATAATAAAGATTTCAACCGGTTTAATGCTGTTTTATTCTTGTTTAAAATTGGTTTAAAACATGTTTTTTTTAACCAAGTTTAAAACATGTTTTAAACAAAAAGAACTGTTTAAAATAAAAAAAACTGTATGTTTTGTTTTAAATAAAAAAAACATGTTTTTTGCCAACCCTGGAATATTCCCACTCGTGGAAATTGTATCTGTAATACCACTAATGATCCCAGCCTTGAGAATTGCTTCCAAATGAACTCACGTGTCTTTTTTGTGTTGTTGGAAACATTTTCTTCGATTTCTGCGTTAATCTCTTCTTCCGATTTGCTGCCAAATTGCCAAAGTTGGTTCATGGAATAGTCCTCCGAATACAACTCGTAGTCCAAATTATGTAGACTATTTTTCAAACTGGTTTCACTCATTCAATTGTGCTTGCGAATCTCACTCGTGCTGACGCACTCGTGGATTCATTCCCAAGCACAATTGATAATTCGATAATTCGTGACCAGTTTGAAAAATAATAATCGACATAATTTGGACTACTCGTGGTATTATAAATGATAATTCGATAATTCGTCAAGTAGGTTTCTCAGATGTTTTCAATCCTATTGCTAAAGTAATAAAAATAAATACTGTTGTCAAATGGTACTATTTAATTCATGGAATAATCAACCGAATTGTTTGTTGTCGATGTCCAAACATAACACAGGGTTTTGGGTAAATCGCCAAAACCGTTGTATACTCAATAAAAAGCACAGCTTGGTGTAACAATTTAATTAAATATAACAACAACTAACTATGTACAAATTGATGAAAAAACGATGAATGAATGAATGTGTCTCTGAACAAGTACAAAAAGGGAATGAATTGAAAAACTAGTGGTCGGTTTGTACATAACAGGGTGGGGGAGGATCAGCCCTGAGGCGCAAAGTCCAGGTAGGACGTAACACGAATTATAATACAATGAGGGACATGGATCCTGGGCAGTCTGTTATTGTCATTTCCAAAAGTGTCAATGTAAATGCACCTTTACCATCATTATGATTCATATTTTCAAAAAAACTGTCAAATTAACTTAAGCTTGGTTATGAGTAGCTAAGGTATGGTTTAGAAATTTTGACAACTGAATGACACATCTTCCCAGTTTTCCGTGTCCCCAATAGTAAGCAACATAAATAACGACTACAAAATCGCTGGCTGGTCGAGTGCCGTTAGAAAATGTTAGTGAAAGCAAAACAAAATGGACGGGTTTTTTTAAATGACAAATAAATTGCTGCCCGAAATTCCATGCTCCCAATAGTAGTGGGGTTACAATTCCTTAAGGTTTATTTACACTTTACTTGAATGTCAAGAAAGTGACGGCTAAATTTTTTTAGCCGCCATAGTAAACTCGGTACAGGTTGCAAAGACACACTTGTCATTTGCAACAGCGCTTTTATGGCATTAGTCATTTGAAATTATGTACTTTAAAACTGTACTTATATGGAAAATATTCAACCCAAACTATGATTTTCTGGTCCCTTTGTGCCTTTATTTGGTTCTTGGTTCAGAAATATGAAAAAAATGCTGTTGCAAATGACAACTGTGTCTTTGCAACTTGTACCGAGTTTACATCATTTTTTTTAGAAATGTCTAAAAAATGTTGGCCAGGATTCCGTGTCCGGAATAGTAGATACTTTTATGTAGTTCAATTCTAAAAAAAATTTAAACTTTACAGGAAAATTTTCAATTGCATTCGTCAAAATATGCAATTTTTTTTTATTTATTCAGTAAATCAAATAAAACGATCTTATTTTTTTTAGACGCGTAAACCGCGCTTAACCTTTGCACACTAACCCCTAGTTAATTACGAAACCACAACAAATATGTTTTTACATTTTTCTGTTATTTTCATCACTTATTATTGACTAATTACGCTTAACAACAAATAGGTATAATTACTTTATTTTTGTTGCGCTGGTCTAAAATTAAATGGCAATAAAACCGCGCGACAAAATTAGCACTTAAAATTTCCTATTTTTGTCCAAATATTTACGATTTTTACCAGTTAATTCATCCAATTCACATATTTCTTATCACGTCCGTACATCCGGTGATCGATGACCATTCGATAGTATTTGTTATTATTTTTACAATCTCTGATGCATACGTCTTTAAATCGTCCAATAGCCCCATTAGTGCGCATGCCCACTTCCGAAACTTCAAGTTTAAATGTAACTAACCTACAAAAATTGTTTACAATTTGCATGGATAAAAGACCGACAATATCGCTTTGATTCTGTTCAGTTTTCCGATAAATTCGTGCTATAAAAACATTGTTCACCATTCAGACTTCTAGTTTAGTGCTTGACAGTGCTCCCAGAACGCAAACATTTTTTTGTTGATTTTCTTACGTACCCACGTTGAGACGTTTTTCCCAGAAGAGAACATTTATTAACTAGTGGGTTATGTGAAAATGAGCATATACAGAGGCAAGAACAAGAACGAAATTTACTTGGCTTCATTGCTCTACGACGCTATTGAAGACACCGACCTACGGTATTATTTTTTTTTCACTTTTGAATTAAACACTAACAAAATAGATTTAATTTGAATTAAACACTAATGTAGATTACGTTGTAGCGAGAGAGGTACTGAACTAAAACAGTAACTTGCTTTAATCTAATCACCTACTAATGTGTGAAGTTCATCCGAACTTGAGAACGTGGTCTGGATAAGCTCCAAAAAAGTATTAGTCAATTCGTTTTTTAATTGCATCATCCTAACGTTCACGCTACTAATGTTTAAAATACTGCCAATTTGGGTAGGTCAGGTATAATCACACGAAGATAAAAGACACTCGTGTTTCTTTATTTTGATAAATATTTCTTGAAGAGCTTAACCCACAAAAATGTTGGAACAGATTGTTACATAAGTACTGGTTAATGTGGACGCAGATTAGGACAGCACACATTTTAATACTCGTACATGTTTTTTAAGATATTGCTTCTTGGTCAAAATTAAAAATGAAAAGTGTATTTCTTACCTAGGTCCTCAAATGCCCCAACAAGTTTTACTTAATATCTTTAGTTTTTATCCAATTTGACTCTATTACAGTTTTATTCTAAAGTGATTTTTCTGAAATTTTCAGTTTGACATGTGTCACTTGTCTAGTAACATATGCACACTTGATTCTTGATTGAAGTTATTAATTAGTTTGCCAGGTGGTTAAATGTGCTGGGCAATTATGAAAAATGTTTTTTGTAAAATCGTATCAAAATGAAGTCATTTATACAGTAATTTGCGGGCGTAAATAATGCCTTTTGCGCTCTAAGGCCTAAAAGAACAACAATTAATTTTAATAGCTATTTTATTTTATTTGTTGCATCACATTGGCAACCAACAACATAATAACTCTTGATTTTTGAGAACGAATCATGTCATTTATTTTTTCAAAGCTTTAAGGTCGATTTAATTGATTTATGATTTTACAACAAATAATGTTTGCATTTCGGGCGTGAACGGCGATTTTGGCACTTTGGCGTTTATAATCCCTCGGCCCTTCGGGCCTCGGGCTTATAATTCCGCCGCGAACCAAAATCGCCTCCTTCACGCCCTTAATACAAAATAGAAATGCAAACATTATTTTTTGTAAAATCATTGAAATCCACCTTAGAGCTTTGAAAAAATAAATGACATGATTCGTTCTCAAAAATCAAGAGTTATATGTTGTTGGTTGCCAGTGTGATGCAACAAATAAAATAGCTATAAAATTAATTGTTGTTCCTTTAGGCTTTAGGGCGCAAAAGGCATTATTTACGCCCGCAAATTACTGTATAAATGACTTCATTTTGATACGATTTTACAAAATAGCTATTTATGCACCAAGGGCGTTACAACGATGACTACGCCCGGAGAACGATAAATCCAACTCGAGGGCTTTAGCACGAGAGATGGATATCGTTCGATGGGCGTAATCATTCGGTGACGCCGTGGTGCATACAAGATTTTATTTTTCACTATACCTGTTCTTTAAAAAAAAAAAATTGGCATCTTTGCAATTATGAATTGATGAGGGCGTTGTGAATTCTTTACGCCCGCTTATTCTTATTACGCCCTGTTTTATTCCCCGGTTGTTATGGACATGTTTACGTATTTCGTATCCTAGGAGTTATCATGCAATTATACTAAAGTGAAAAATAAATATCTATGAAAAACTGCATTGACCATTGTTTAAAGGTTTTTTTTTTCTAATTCGATAGACATATTATGCATCAATGTATAATTGATTAAAGTGATTATTTATTTGCCCACACTAGGGGATTAACCCCCAATTTCATAAACAGCCTAAAGTTACTTTAACATGAAAGTTTTCCATTTACCATAGAAACATATTATTGCCAACAATCCGTTAAAGTCGCATTAAGATAAAGTCGACTTTAAGTTTATTTTGAAACTGGCCTTAAGTATACTAGATGTTTGCCTTTTAAATCGATACTGTTGCAAATATATGTATATAGAAACATTTTTTTCCGGCATTCACAAGTGTGTAAACATTTTTTCTAATTCAGTAAAATTTGATGTATTATGAATTTTCTAGATCTAACAATGAGACAAAATATGTCATTAAATCATGATTTATTACCTAAAATGCCACGCTTCATGAATGTCCTAGTAATATCGTCTCCTTCGCTAAATATAGTGATCTTTATAGCATAAACATGTCAGCACCTAAGAGATAAAGACGCCTCTTGATGATATAACAATTTTGAATTCTAGAAAAAAAAAAGTGGCTAAATGTGATATATCCTTTTATTCTTGTAAGGCAGATGTGGATATGAAACAAAAGTTTGTATAATTGGATTTATTAAACTTGTGATTAATGTGTCATTTCCATGTACAGAGTCCTTTTTGCGGTAGTAACTGGTTGTGTAGTACTATAAACCGCACGGCCCATTACTCTGATAAAGATTTCTATAAATAAAATTAAAATGTTTAAAATAAAATAATCTCTTACAACCTTTGTTTTATCTCTGTTCTGCTTCATGTGTAGTAACTAAGCGTGCATGAAATGAAGACTTTTCTTTTGTATTCCTCCGGAGCTATTTTTAACGTTATTGTTCCTTCTCAAAGAAAATATGTTTTTTCTAGAATTTTAATGCTTTGTTTACTGCCGAAAATCGTCAATAATCACGACGACAGTCCATGTGATCTATGTCACATTTCTGATCGATAAGAGTTTTTATTTTTCACTATGCTAAATATAGCATTGTTATTGTTTATTTGCTGACCATGAACCTGATCTGTCTAAAATTGTGTGATCTGTGTAACTGTGAAGCCGTTTTCATCATCACTGTTGTGTCAACCCCATCACCCACAGCCCTGACCAATTGTGATTCTCGCGAAGCGCGATAAGGCCCAAGACGGCACCGTTCCTCGTAATTGGAACCGATTACGCCAAGTGCATCAATTAATTACATTTTAATAAAGTATTATGTCTATCTGCGACTCTCCGATTGAAAAAATAAAATTTAGTTACGTCACAAACTTAATGAGACAATAAAATTCTTTAAACTTTGGATGTGAATCCATGTTTTGGTCATCTCTTTATCACGTAGACCTCTTCTTATCGCGCTAGAGACGCCAATTACGATAGCTCTTGCGCATTGCCAAATGTTTTTGGTGGGACAGATTCAGCAAGTTTTATTTATACATAAATTTTTTTAATATCAAAGTTTTAAAAAGTCGGCGCCGGAGATACTTCCGTGTATTTTGACACAGCTTTCAATATAATGTTCCAGGGTAATCTCAGACGTGACTTTCAGGTGCCACGACAAATCGTGATCGTGAGGTTTTGATACTTTAGGCGGTGTAGCCAGGAGCTAGATGCAATAGATTTTGTTAGAATGATATCGTGGTCATAGTTTACGAGACTCTTTAATGAAATAGTAAACAAACCGCTCGTTCTAGAAGTATGAAGTGATTAATGAATGTTAATTAATAACTACAAAGAAATAGGAAATGGCCGACAAAATTGATAATGTTATCAGCAGTGGTCGTAGATAATTGACGCATTGGCCCTATTATAATCTGAAAAAGTGTCAAGGGGTCATTAATCAACGTCTAGCTGTAGAAAAATCATGACGGGTTCAGTTCTCATTAAATGATGCTTTAAAGAAAGAAATTTTGCAATTTATCAATAACAACACCTCTGGTGCATCCCAGAATTGATAACATTTTATCGTTTTCAAATTTGCTTTTGAAATACATATATCGAAAGCATTAGCTACGGCAACAAGAACTCGTGTTAAAAACATTTCTTTTGTCGAATATTTTACATGCACATGAGATATTCGGGATGATTATTTCTCTAATAATTATGCAAGTAACTTGAAATGGGAACTTTGTGAGTGTCAACCTTTTGCATCACATGCACGTTGGATATTTGGCATGTTAATATTAGTTTGCACATCAGACTGATCAGATATTTTATTTGCACGTGGAGTATTTGCCACAATTTATTTGTCTGTTCTTGTAAAATCAAAATTTAATTTATTGACAATTTTGTACCTTTTACAGTTCGGTCAAAACTCTGCTGTCTGTGAAGAGAGCAGACCCGAATCTGGTGCTACCCAAGCGGAAAATCTCCCCTTTCCATCTCATCATCGGCAACAATTTTGAGAAATTCGCTTTGGAAGTGATCATTCTGATCTTGCAGCACGGAGGAAATCCCAACGTACAGTAAGTACAGTTAGTTTTGCGAATAATAAAGTCATCGTCAAGGCTCTATTGACCAAGAATTGGGTCAATAACAAGGATGTTTGACTCGACTTAACTTTTATCGTTCGCCAAAAATCTGCTTTCGCATCTTTTCTACGAACGTCGCCATTTTTGCTCCTCTCTAAAAATCAACCTTGACAGAATCGAACATCATATTTACCGGGTCACTGCATTTATACACATGTGACGATAATGGCTAATTGGAGCCGAAACACACAACGATAAATCAGTTGCATAACATTTGTAACTCCTTATTATTTATCGTTAGAAAAATTGAACGTATGCTGATGTCACATTCAACGATTCTAGGTCGGACGACGGTTTGACTCCTATCCACATAGCGGCGGCGTGGGGACGGTATGACATCCTCAAGCTCCTCCTGGATTGCGGAGGCGATCCTGAAATCAGAGACCTCAACAAGAAGACGGCCCTTCACTATGCCGTGGAGGAGGAATACTTGGACTGTTACAAGTTGCTCAAGCTCTACGTGACAGATAAAGCTAGCATAATCTTCAGGGAGAAAGAAGACTGCATCAACTACGCCTTACTATTAGGTAAGAGACGTTTGTGCAACGGAGCGATTAGAGCTAAGGGTCAACGCAGACTTGTCTCCATGCTAATCCAACGTGCCTCTAAAATCCGTAATTCATTTATTTTAATTTGGATAATAAAATGAGGCGATAAGGGAGACACGACGCGTTTCGCGATTGTTTTTTGCAACGGAATTTTACGAACCACCACTTTATCTGTTTTTCAAGTAATAAAATCAGGTTTTTTTTTTGCTAAAATTACCACCAACTCAAAATTGTTTATCTTGTGCCTTTATCAAGGATTTCGCATTAAATGCCAACAATATGATTATTTATTAGGTGCTGAATTACGGTTAAACTTTGACATAACTGACAAACTAATTTTAGCGAAGGAGAAAAACAGATTCACTTCAAATATGTAACTCTTTCTCTATTATTACATTTGAATCGGTATCAAGAAATCTCAGTTAAAGGATTATTTAATGTAATATTATTGAATTTGGAAAATTTAGACAAACAGTGTGTTTCATGAAATGTGCAAAGCGGCAGTGCCGCCAACTCTACAAATATCAAAAATTGACGTTTGTAGCGCAAACACATTAAAGTTGCCGTTAACTAGAGTCGTGATTAAAGTAAACATAAAACGATATAGATTTATGCAATTATAACCTGCCAGAAAGAGATGAATTCGTCACCAAGGTAATTGGAGTCATGATTAAATATAGTAAGGGTTATTCTAAATGATTGTAGTCGAAGTAGGCCATGCCCATGTTATTACATTTTTGCCGCTTTCATGTGAACTGTCAGTTTTGTCGCTGTCACTGTCATTTTTTACATGAAAATTGCGATGATGAGATTTTTATTTATTTTTATTAAATTAACGATTGAATCCAGAAATATTGAGTTGTTTTGCACCCAATTTAACTCCCGTGTGTACTCACTTATTCACATCATTTTGATGTTTTTTTATGTGGAGCGGCAACCAGAAATTTTACATTGAGTTTTCACGCCTACTTCGACTACAATCATTTAGAATAACCCTGTATTTGTCAATGTTATAATATTTATTTATTGATTTGAGGTATGTTTCGACATAATTTAGACACATTTTTATCAAGATAGGAGCAGTTCTACTTCTACCAATGCTAGTTACCGAATTGCAGTTGATGAATTTAAAGCTGACCTCTAAAGTGTTAAATACAAATTTTGATTTTTATTAACAACAGCAATTTCTTGCGAGATATCTGCATATTTGAGGCGTTACCGTCAACAGTGTGACATAATCTGATTCATCTAATTTTTGTCTAATAACAGAACCATCACACCAACACTAGGAAATCAAAGTTGTATTTAAATATAAGTCACCATAGTTTGATAATAATTATTTACATATTAGACTCGATATCATTAATTTCGTGTTTACTGCGAATTTGCTTATTTAAAAGGTGTTGAATTACGATTAAACTTTGACATGATTCGTCTAAACAAATTTTATCTAATAATGCCACCAGTTCTGCCAATTCTTTCAAGTCAAATTTGACATTTGTGTGATAAGTAAACAGTTTTTTGTCACGTTGAACATAAGCTTTACTCTTTGGACCAGATGTTAATTGCGAAAGAAATCAAAGTCGTATTATGACGTATAAGTTAGACAATCTCTGCTTATTTAATCGGTGTTACAAGAAAATTAAATTTTGACTTAAGTTTGACATAACTGAGACAGGAGTAATTAGTCAATTTTACAGTACACTGTAAAAAATCGAACGATTAATCAAATTTCGTGTCGGTTCGGCGCCTCAGTATCCTCTTTGCACCAGTTTAGTATTACGTAAGCCTCCCCTCTTTGACGTCGTTATCAGCAATCTTAAGTATGTTTAATTAGGCACAAGTGTCAAATTAATTTTTCTGTTTACAAGAAACAATTAATTTAATGTAATCCGCGTCGTCTTCCTCAAATCGGCGCTAAAAATAAAATCGTTGTTGTGGCGTAAATAATACGGTAAACAAAGCGACAGCAGCAAACAATGATTACGTAAATCAGAGTCTATATTTGAGACGATTTTTACTCGATAAGTCAAAGTTGATTGTTTTCTCGATCGTTCTTTCTATGTATAATAACAATGTTATCAATGGCATTCATAATTAATTTTTCGTTTTATTCGTAGATAAAATTCTCGTAAACAATGGTACTACGGTTGGAGAATATGAAATCGTTAATGAATACAAGACGGACAGTATTTACACGAAGGACTTGCAAAAGCTGGAGGACTTGCCGCAGTCCAACAGCAATGAGTATATCATGAACTGGTTCAACAGCCTCCAGCAGAACACTCCTATCTTGTCCAACCAAGTGATACACAGCAATGGCAGCACTAGCGGGATCAGTGACGACTCGGATGATTCCTTGAAGGAATCGGACGGGGAGCGTCACAATTCGGTCGACATCAAGGACATCTGTTTCCGAAAGGTTTACAGGAAGAAGGTTAAGACTCCTAAGAAGAAGACTTCGCCGATTCAGACTTGCAATAGGAGTGTTAGCGAAGATAACAGCGACTACAAGCAGTACTCCAAAGAGAGTGGAATTACTCTGTTGCAAGACTCTCTGTCTTGCAACACGAAGAAAGACGTTTCTCTTAAGAAGTTCGACTTGGAGGTGTCCAAATTGAGAGACGCAAGTAGTGACTACGCGACTTGCACTTCAAGTGTCTCCCCTGACATCCTGGAAAGGAATATTTTCGATTTCAACAGTCTTATCACTAACGACGAGACCAAAAGCGTGAGGAGCCAAGCCACCACAATTTCGAAATCTGAGGGGATCAGCAGCTCCGACATGAGTTTTGTCAGTGTGTCGGAGGTGTATAAATACGTCGACCAACAAGAAGGAATCGTCTTGTACGAGAGGAGGTTCCTGAAGACGCCACTAAGGTAAATATTTATGCAATTTATCAACAACTAGTTTATCTGATCAGACAAGTGGAGACCTGTGTCAACGAATCGATAGCACTTGTTATCACAAGGTTTAACTCACTTTTATCAAACAGCCAATATAGTATGAATCATGGTGTTGGCAAGTAGTCTCATGCCTGCTTTTGGTTCCAGTGATTGCAACGGTAGTGTAAAGTCTTTTGTTTCGTCAAAACCATCACTACCCGAATCATTCGACTATGAAGATTGCGATCCCGAGATCATCAGAAAAGAGTTGACGCTTCTGGGGTACAATCCTGGACCTGTCACGGCCACCACGAAACGAGTCTACTTGAAGAAGTTGAAGCAGCTCAAGCAGCAGCCGCCAGTAGTCAAATCCAGTGACGATCCGCCAAAAAGAGGTAGGTTCCTTGATTCTTTGTCGTTGAATTTGAATTTGATTCTTTGACTGAACATTGGACAACGGTCGAGTTGTAAGACTGTAAAGTGAAGTATTTATTTAGGACAATAATCTTGATAGTTGCGCATTTTTTTTTCTGATTTTTTCCTTTAAAAATTTGACGCTTGACAGCCAAGTAAGCAAATATATCATGTTCATTTTATCTTGGCGAGTGAATAAATTGATACACTTTTTTATCTCTGTTTTCAAAATACGATTTTTAAATGAATTTTACAAAAAAAAATGACGTCACGAAAGTTAGAATTACATCTTATAGAAATATAAAAGTTTCACCACCTTCACTACAAATGCTATTTGGAATGCGTCGATTTTCGCCAAGATAAAATGCTCGAGGTGTACTTCAATTTAAACGTCAATTTTATTATGTTTTTATTTATTCGACTTTTGTCTCAAGTTTACAAGAAATGTTAATCAGATCTTTGCCCCAACGTCTTAATCTCACTTTCTTAATTTACAGTATATTCCAACGAATTGGAGAAAACTCTGCAAAATGCCGATTGGTTGAAGGACATATCTGCTTACAAACATCTTGACGAGGAAATGGGCCGCCAGTTTACTACCCCCGACCCGTCAAAGAAATGGCGCGAGGGCTATAATAAATCCTCTTTCACTTATCTCCTCCTGGACCCGAGAGTGACCAGTAATCTCCCCTTGAGAGCGGAGTCCCTGAAACCGCAAGAAAGATGGGAAATCTTTCTGTCGGCGGTGTTCTACGTGGGCAAGGGCAAACGTTCGCGGCCCTACGACCACCTCTACGACGCTGTCAATCTCTGGAATCAAGGAAAGCGGAAGTCCGAGTCGGACAAGTTGAACAAAATTTTGGATATTTGGAGTGACGATTGTGGTGTGGTGTGTTTGCACCTCTTTCAAAACACTATTCCCGTGGAGGCGTACACGAGGGAAGCGGCAATCATAGAGGCTTTAAAAAAGGATAATTTGTGCAATGCCATGGAGGGGAACTTTTACGGAGTGGCGGCGACGTGGCCGCAGAAACAAAAGGCGAAGTTGGGAACGTTCTTGCTTTACAAAGCAATGATGATTTTCTTAAACGAGGGCGAGCGTCAGCTGTGTCCCACCGATATTGATTGAATTTGCGAAAAGTTGTAAATATGACGAATGCACTGTGGTGCATGGAGGCATGCAATTTTGTCAAATTATAGCAAATTGGACGGTCTTTTGTAGGTATTAATGCAGTATTAATGGCATTTTTCTCAGATCATAACGGTTTGTCGTAGTCTCTGTCGCGTTTTCGTTTTCTCATGTTTCGTTCATAATTTGACATTATTGCGGTTTATTTCACCAATTGAATTATTGGATGACTTTGAATAGAGAAATCTGCGTTGATCATTGTACGTCCATTGCTATTTATAAATCATATATCTTTTAGTTTTATAAGATACATTTTGCTCAAATTGATTATACTTTATAAGTATATGCTATTTCGATTACTAAATTATATACTGTCATAAATTTGTTACCAGGTTTATGTAATGATAATAAATATGTTTATAAAGTTCTAGAAGTTTTTATTAACATTGCCTAGTACAGTTCAAGATATGTAGCAATTTTGAAGAATAGTTATTTGTACATACAGGATGTCCCAAAAATGGCGTACTGACGGTGCATTACGGTGTAGAAGAGATTACCGTAAACGTCAGAAAAATGTTAAAAAAATCCTATTGGACTTATTTGCTGATTTGGATGTCTTTGAAAGTGGCACTTAACAGGTCAATTATTTATTATCACAAAACACAAGATCTCTCACTACCAATATCTAGTCTTGCATAATAGAGAATTTAGAAGCATTGGAAATCGAAAGAATTATTTTAAATCCACTACGGTAACATTGCAAGGTAATAATGTACGAATATATCTTTGTTTACATTGTATTACCGTTAATAATAATAAAAATAATTAATTTTTTTGTCGGAAACATTTTTTCCATTTTTTTTTCATGTACCTACATCCTCGATAAGGTAGTAAGTAGTTTGTACGCCAATTTTGGGACACCTGTATGTATATCAAGGCCGCGAAATCATTTAACGTACTATTGCGGGCAAAAAAAGTGGGACATCAAATTTCTGTCAGTTTTGAAAAATTCGATGTAGTTTAAGCTTTATTGTCATTTTTTTGACACTATTCCAGATGACAGTTTAAAAATTTATTTTATACTCCTATTTTCCTTTTCCAAATGCTCTCTCCTTTTGATAAAGATAGATTTTGATTGGGACTTTGCCTTAAATAAATCTTCACTACGTGCTTACTTACAATCATTCCCTACAACCTACAATACTTAATGACAACGTCAATCAATTCAAAGTAGGGTTAGAATAAGATAAGGGTTATTTCACATTAAAAGTCAAGACAATGACGTTGATGTCCCACTTTTTTTGCCCGCAATAGTACAGTTCGAGACACGGAATTTCGGGCATCACTGTCAATATGCTGTCAAAAAATGTAAAATAGGCTTTACGTTATTAACCTCAATTTTACCGATTTTGATTGACATGCGATTAACGTGAACAGAAAATAAATTTCAAAATTTGACTTTTGAATGTCACGTTGACAATAAAGAGTGATTTACATCGCAATTTTTTGAAGTGACAGAAAAATTGTGCACGATATTCCGTGTTCCTAACTGTACCGAGAGAAAAATTGTCGCCGAGGTCGCCTGCGGCCGAGGCAGACAATCTCGGGAATGTTAAAAAGATTTCGCGGCCAAGGTGAAGTACACAACATTTTTTGTGCAACCGAAAATATACCGGGTGTATTATGAAAAACCTTTGGTGCTATAACTTCCTTATTTTTTTATCCGATTTTAATAAATGATATGTCAAACAAAATCGTTTTAAATGGGCTACAATTTGAATTGATCCAATATTTGTTCTTGAGTTCTGTTTTTGACAAATGATAGTCAACTTTTTTTTCTCAAATGGCACTATTAACTTTTTTTGCTCAGTTTTATAGAGATTTTTATTTTAAATATGAAAATGTAAACAACCATGCTCATGCAAAGAAACAAAAAGAAGAAATTAAAAAATAATAAAACAGTAATAAAAGTGCATTCTACTTTTGCAAAGTGACTAAGACAGCTATGGACATTCAAGACAATGTCTATTTAACTCCGGCCCATAACAGAGATGATTTAATAAAAAGAATCGTAGCAGTATGTGAACAAATACAACCAGAATTTTTATTAAACGCCGCAATGGGCGTCAGTGGAGGGTATCGAATGTGCCTTAGAGAGAATGGAGGTAATTTCAAACATTTGCTATAGTAAAGTTATGGTTACTTGATTTTTGGAAATTCAATTTTTTTTATTAAAAACAAATTTTTGATTTTTTATTTTAATGTTTATGTATTCAGAAGATAAACATCTATCAGAATAAAGATAAAAAAATATACAGTGCAACTTAAAAAAATAAAGTTAGCTGCGGTCTGTCGAAAAATATAATGTAAAAAAAAAATCATAGCATGTCGGGCTATAGTGTTTCTAAAACGATTATGTTTGACGTATCATTTGTTAAAATCCGGAAGTTGTAGCTCCAAAGGTTTTTCATAATACACCCGGTATAATTATTATGAAACGAACAAGCAAAATTTACTTCACTGCCAATAATGTACAGGCTGGTCCCGATATAACTTGCCAGAAGAAATCCAGTAATAGATGATGATGAGTAGAACTCGTACAGTTGGCTTCAAAAAAAAAGAAGGGAAATGAAATTTGACTTAATGTGAATTGGAAATTTAATTTGTCAATTTATGTCAATTTGTGTCTGTTTGACAGTAGTATTTGTATTTGCATAACTGACATTTCTGACACATAAGTGTAGTTTTTTAACCTAAATTCTAAAAGAACGTTTCAAACTATAAAAATTTAATAAAATTTGACAGAACTTTTTCTGACAGTTCCCGTTTTTTTTGAAGCCAACCGTACACACAAAATGTTTCTAACAAGTCTTTTCGTTTTAGATATAAAAATAATTGAAAATTTGGTCAAAATTTGCTGTACGCTAATGAGTTAATCGGTTTTAAAATAGTATATTAAAAGACAAGTTTCATAAGACCAGTCTTGAAGCACGAATTCAAGATTAAAAAACGAGTGGCGTAGCCACGAGTTATTTTAAAGAATGAGTGCTTTAAGGTCTTATGAAACGAGTTTTTTATACAATTTTTTGTAATTTTCCCTTTTTAAGCCGTTTTTAAACAAAAATATTTACTTTCCTCGATTTAGGGATTTTTGTGGCGGTTGGTAATGTCTTAATTTTAAAAGTGAAAATTTGATCAAGTCTTCAAAGTCGCCTTTTGTTTTATCCAAATTCTGTCACAAAACACGAATATGGAAGATAATCTTTCATGTACTTACGCCCGCTGAAATACGTGAAATTGCCAAAAATACGGTCGCGAATTTGTTGCCTGATAAATCTTGATAAATAATTCTCTGCACATTTTGTAATTTAAACTGACACGCATGACGGATCAAGCTTTGCCAACCTAAAAATTTTCGTAAAATGTTCCGTGAAATAATGGCTATAAGGACATCCCAGATGATGACGTCGCGTTCGTTAATATGTCTATTAGAGAATCAAAATGGAGGCAAATTACAAAAAGGTAATTCTGGTTACTTGGCTGCAATTTCTTTAGCAACGGTACCTGTAACACCTATGACATTTGTCAAGTTTAATTTTAAATTTGCGAATCCTTCAAAAAATTATGAAATTCACAAAACAAGAATACGCCGATTTGGCGTAACACGTGGTAATTCAAGACCGGCAAGGTGACCATACGGCGAGCGTTTTCCTGAAGGAGTCCTTCCGTCCCGTTGTACTTTTCTGTAGCTACATCTGCATTTATGTGAGGTTGGTTCTGACTGATTCCAATACGATGGCGTCCCCGATCCTCCATTTAACCCCTCTGGATTTTAATTTTTGGGGCCACACGAAAGATTTGGATACGAAGTTGAAATAAACACTAAAGGCTGTAGTGACCTAGTTTAAAATTTAAATTTTAATTCCCGGTACCGCCACAAGAGCGCGCCAAATGTGAAGGTACTAGCGGCTAGATTAGGAACTAAGGGATGGGGTTGGTAATCCTGGGGAGTTGGCAACTGAGAGAGCGGAAATATAGCGGGGGTGAAGCGGTCTCTCGCGCGCGTGGTTGAAGGGGGTAGGTCAGAGGTCACTTTTGTTTGGTTTTTCGAAACGAACACACCTTGCGAAGAGCGATCCAATTTCTCAAATTTGTAAGTTAAATCTGAATCAATTACACTACCGTCCCGAGTAGATATTTTGTGTCCCCGTGAAGAATCCGGCGTTTTTTTAATCCACACGGGTAATTTATCCCACGTTCGTTGTCTTTTTGTTTTTTGTTTTGGGACCAGGACCACGTGGTAAGGGTATGTTGTACTCGTAAATATCATTTTGTTGCATGCTGTTTCTTTCGAGAAGCTCCCATTTGTTAATTTTAAGCGTTATCCCTAAGTTTTCCCCGGGAGGTTCATTTTTTTGGCGATCTGGTAATTTCGAAAATTAGAAGCCGCGCGCGTCCATTTTGTTTTGCTTTCACTAACATTTTCTAACGGTACTCGACCAGCCAGCGATTATTGTATTCGGTATTTATGTTGCTTACCGATATTTGTGCCATTTAAAGCGTTTTATTGTATCGTTATTTAACTTTGCGCTTTGTTCTCTTTTATTTGCTCTTAGTTTAATGTTGCGTTTTGTTTTGCTTATTTATCATTGTTTAATGTTGCGCTTTGTTTTGCTGAATTTTCTCATCGTTTAATGTTACGCTTTGTTCGATTGAATTAAACTCGGGTTTGTCTTTGTGTTGTAGCTAGATTTCAGTAAAGTTAAAGTAAAATGTTGTAAGTGCGCCCCTATGGGAGCTAGGTGACAATCAGGAAGTCGTGGGGTTATTTAGTAAATTTCTGTGGAAGTTACGATTATTTAGAGCCGTTAGCGGGGGCGGACCTAAGTCTTTGCGGAAGCGGCGTCGGGATGTTTTCGTGAAGCTTCCGTCGAGGTTATAGAGACTTCGGGGTTTTGTCGGGAAACGGTTGGTTGGGGACGGCGGACCTAGGTCTTTGCGGCTGCGGTCTAGGAATGCTAATCGTACGACCCCGAAACGCTCTGTCACTCTTGCTTAGTCGGTGAAATAGTCTGACGTTCATTAATAACCCGAATATCTATAAACGTCGCTTGATTTCAAGATGATTCAGATTATTCTTCTGAGTCCCCTCGCGGCCGAAAGTTTGTTACCTCCAGCTCTAAGCTCCCGTTGGCGTACCTTGACCGCGTAGTTCGAATTGAAAAATATGAGTAATACCTGGGATATGGTTTTTGAAGAGGGTTTTTCATCCGTCCCTGCCTGTAATAACTGCATTCTAATTTGTTTACTTGTTTTGCAAGCTTTAACCTGCCATTTTGTCATGTACCCGTTTTCTGTTGTTTTAAATGTTGCTGCATTCATCTTGTCGTTTATCTTTGTAATGTACTCAACAAGTTAATTTCTTGTACTCCGTTAAACTTAATTTCTGTCCTTTTGTATTCGTTTCAAATTTTTTTTTTCATCAAAGTTATTATAGGCATTTTTAATAAAAGGTATTTTGCGTCCCTCACATGTGTGTTTTATTTGCGGCACTCTTCCAACTGGAACCCTCATCGTTTGCATTTCGAACTTTTTCCGCCAAAAGAAAATCACAACGTAGGGCTCCTCCAATTCGATGACGATCACGACCACATTTGTTACCGTTTTGCGCAGGTTCAAATATTTGGCGGAAAAAGTAATGTATTCAGATCATTACAAGGCCAACTCCAGAAACGCGTAACAGACGCCGCGAATCAGATTCGTAAAAACCCAGAAATGCTGAATTCTGTTTATGAAAATTGGTACCGGTGTACTCAAATTCTCAAATGTGCTTAAATGCCAACGGAAGGCACACAGAATATTTATTACAAAATAATTTTTCTAGTCTAGTTTACCTTTCATTAGTTAGTAGATATTCTCAGTTAGAGTTGAAAGTACGAATATGTAAAGTGTAAATAAATTTATTCAATAGATTATTTTGGCTATTTAACCACAATTAAGACGATACTCTTATTACACAGTTCTTCCATAATTTTGCACACATTACCTCTACATTTATTAATTTACACATTGAGGAACACCACTTTATTTATTACTCATTCATTTCAGTCTACAAAATCAGCTTTTGTATATTAGGCATTCACGATCTTTTTGGGACCGAGTTGGCTATGATTTTTTCTTTTCATGTTGGATTAACTGACTCAGTGATGCAACGGATACAATTTTTTTTTCTGTCAGTGTCTGTTCGACATTTTCTTGCCACCGGATTGCCAGATTTATTATTTTAATATTCGTAAGAAACTAAATGAAGTATGTAAAAATAATTTAAATTTCCGTCAAAGGAACAGTCAAAATTGCCAAAATAATTTGATACGATAAAAAATATCTATTAAACGATTAAATTTAATTTAAAAAGGACAGATCAGATTTAAGAGATCCGGCAACAATGTACCTATTCAGAAAATATAACCCTAAACTGAAAACAACCTAACCTAGAGATATTTTCATATTTGATGGCGGAAACAAAAGACTGAGAAATGTCAGAAATTTGTATTGTCAGTGTCAAATTTCTCAAAGACGTTCATGATTTCGATAGAAATGCAGCAAATTGGCAATAAGAAAGTTATTCATCGTCGAACTAGAGAAATAATTTGTAATACGTTTGATTATATGAGAATAACTTTTCCTTTAGAGCCACTGACAAACATTGGCTTCCTTAGAATTTATTTTTTGAGTCTATTTAGCGAAAATTTAAATTTACCTAGATATTCCTTTTTACGGCGTTTATGAGAAATTTGACACTGACAATACAATTTTGTGACACTTCTCAGTCTTTTGTGTCCGCCACCAAATATGAAAATACCTCTAACACAAAAAGTGTCAATTTCCTTTAGGGAATTTAGTTATTACCGAGGTACAGCCAACAAAATCACTATATGGTCATAGCCAACTCGGTCCCAAAAAGATCGTGAATGCCTTATGGTTTGTCCAGTCTCCAGCGAGAGATTGGTTGACATAAAAATCACTAAATTCTACGCAGAGAAAGTAGAACCTAGCGCGCGTAAAGTTTGAAATATATCCTTCAAGCAGTAATATTTTGTGCCCTGAAATTATGCTGTAATTAATGAAGTACCTTAACGAATAAGAGATAAAATGAATGAAAATATTACAGTTGCAGTATTTTACACGAAGACGTGTACTCTTGATAACTACTTGCGTCAAGATTATTTAAAAGTAAAACCTCAACCAACAAGATCGTTTATATAAAAATTTTATATCAATACGAAATCAAACGACTTAATTTTGCTGGTCGTGAAATGTCTACGAAATTGTTGTGTTCAAAATAGCGGAAGATCAGTTCGTGAAGCAAAATATGGGGAACTTCTCAGGGGGCTAGGAGTTAAAATAAAACAATTCCTTGGGTTGAAGAACGCCTGTATTTAATTTTTCAATTAAATAAAATCAAATACGTTCTTGTTTTCACCTGCAGTAACTGGTTAATTTCAAATTAAATTTCTGACTTACACAAAATTATGGACAGTGCTGCTCGAGTATCCTTAAGACATAATACGTAATATAAACATAAAACAAAAATGGACAACGAGATCGTCAAGGTTCATTTAAATTAAATCCTGAGACTTCCTGCAGACGTTTGTCTGAATGACCGACTATCGTGCGCCAGTCCGAATTCAATTTGACCGCCTGTGGCGGTAGGACTGAAAATTTAAAAAAGAAATATTTCATTGAAAAAAACTAGCTTTACAGTACACAACCCTTGTCTTACTGCTCTGCACCATATCATTGAGTACAAAATGAACTTCTTGCTTAATATTGCAATGCAAGTCTGCTGTAACTCTTCTGGGACGCTGCCTCGTCATCTTTCTTGATGATGTTTTAGTTGGACTACCTTTACACTTTGACACTGTGTTTTTGCTAACGCCTAAGCATCTCGCAGTGACCTTTAAGAAAAATACTAAATAAGCTGGTGAATTAACGCACACAGTGTAGGTACAGCGTTTTCAATAAATGTCATTAATTTGATTTAGTTTGTCAGATTTGAGATTTGTCATAAACGATTCAGGTACCTATGTTGCTTAGATACTGTCACCCTTACAAACACCAACAATTAACTCCTGAGTAGGTACGTATTTTTGTGGTGAGCAGCGTCGAATGTGTGTGGATAGGGGTTAATTTATCCCCATTATTTTGGACCTAATGAAAATGTTTTTTTTTGGACTTGTTAGATCCTTCCAATGACCCAGAATTTTTTTGGCAGGTTATATCGGGTGCCCCAAAATTCGCGGAACAACGTAGTAGTATGTTGTTAAGTAGTCTTTAAGATATCAGGTAAAAATGTTTAAAAAAATCAATCGTATTTTTTGTAGAAGATATGGACCTATTCGTTACACTAAATGTGGCAACATTTAAAAACATTCTATGCATCCCAATAGTCTGCAAATATTTAATTTCTGTTGTATCCATGGAAATGAGAGGGAAAAATCAAAACCATGTTGCCAGTATTGCGGGCAAAAAAAGTGGGACATCAAATTTCTGTCAGTTTTGAAAAATTTGATGTACTTCAAGCTTTATTGTCATTTTTTTGACACTATTCGAGCTGACAGTTTAAAAATTTATTTTATACTCCTATTTTCCTTTTCCAAATGCCCTATTCTTTTGATAAAGGTAGATTTTGATTGGAACTTTGCATTAAATAAATACTCTCGTGTCAAAAATGGATTACTCCCTAGAATTCGAACTTTTAGGTAAATAACGTTTTTCATGTTGTGTGTAACTAGAATTTTCAAAAGTTATTTTGAATGCCTAAGGTTGGTTACTTTGAATTGAGAGATTAAATCCAAATAAATATGCCGCCAGTAACCAAAATTGATTAGCGAGAAATTAGTCATTTGCAACTGTTACAATTAATTAGTGTACCTATATAAAAGTTTACTAAGAGTAGGGCAAACGCGTATAAAAATTTGACAACTATTTTTGATCCAAATTTATGTCATTTTAATGTCATTAGGTCAGTAGCGTCACAAGAGTTTCTTTTAACGGATCAGAATAAATAAAAAAATGAAAAATACTGGAAAACCAAACCAAACAATATTTTATTGAATTTAGTGAGAACTTCGGAAAGCCGAAAATAGAAGGTGCAGCATGCGTTTTTTAAAAGTGGGGGCTAATCTCAGTGATCATGTTAATACCGGGGATTTATTATTTCGTAGGAGTAATGTGTTACTCTATCATTTACGACTAATAGAGAGATATGGCATATTGCAGTGTCATATAACGGTTAGCAGTATTTAGAAAGACGTTATTTTTGACATTTCTCATATGTCAATAGTTCGACTATTCAAAAAATTTGAGTGCAATTTACCCGAAATAAGTTAGAAATAAAGTGATGAACTGCTTCTTCAATATCATTGTCATTTGCACCACCTAAAATTGCAGCTTCTAACATTTCGTCCATTTTTGACACACTTGTCAACTTTGCAATGTCTTTTAATAACGTTAACGCCTTGATAAATTGCAATAACTTTAAATCACTATGCCGTTTAAGCGTAGCGTTATTCTATAGCGCATGCATTTATTAACGTATCACTTAAATAAAGTTTGAATGCAATCTTTCCTCTAATTATTATCTGAATTGATTGGAGTTTTATATCGGCTGTTTTTTAAAACTTCACCTCATAGTAGGCGTTGAAGTGTCGATTGTGAACGCACTATACTGGTTACGGATCACGGATCAGCTGTTTGAATCTTACGTTTTACACAAGTGCGCGCTCACAATCGACTGTTTAACGCCTACTACGAGGTGAAATTTAAAAAAACACCAATAGAATTATATGCTGACTAACAGACGATTATAAAGTGTAATATTTGCTAGTCACGCATTATCTCCCGATTTAATTCTATAAAAGTAATTTTATCTATAAGTACACTTGTAAGCATTTCTTGCACTTTTTAAAATACTTATTCACCAATATCTATGAAATTGAAATCATTTCTTCTTACAGGTTTCCATTCTCGAGCATTTGTTTTATATTTAGATTTGATTTTCTAAATTTAGCAACATTTGTCCAGTACTTGACGAATCGATTAACTGATAATTCATCAAATTTATTTCAAGAGCCCATCCTGTTTTGAACAGGTAACCAATATCATCTATATGAGACGCAATTTTAAAGTTGTTATAAATTCGGTATAAAAACGTTAGTTGGTCAGATGTTGCAGAGTGATGTTTGCTGCGAAGATGATGTTTCTCACGAGGACGTTGTCGCTGTAAATCTAAAATTTAAGAAGCAAAGTAAGATACTACGTTATAAGTCCCAACTTAAATCGCCGAATTCAAATTGTTTGTGTATACTTACTTTACGTAGAAAATCAAATCTGAAAGTGTGATATACCACTACCATTTACAAAGAAGAGAATTTACTTACCAAATAAAAGTTGTCGAGATGATCTTCTGAACCAGACGTTCCGTTTTAAAACTGTTTTATCTTATTTTATTTGAAATATTTTTTCGAGAATCTGAACCACGTTCAACTTCTGATATAAAGGATATGTCTTTCAAAATCTTTAGACATCTCTGGTTTCAGAGTTGTTGCAAACATCATTCCTTCCCTTATCGTATACCTAAATACGATTGGTGTTTTATTATAACTGCTGGCTTTAACTATTTTTAGTGGTTCTTCAGTTATAAAATAAATATGAATATGATTTTTTTATAACTGGACCAAATGGCAGTTTTCCACCAGAATCATTCAAAGCATCTTAAAAACAATTCACATAAATAAAATATTGCAACTTGTACGTGTAATCATTAAATTAATTTAAACATATATTTTTTTATTTACAAGTTTGTTACAGCGTGTGCCGTTTGTTTAGACAGTTCTTGTTCTACAGTATGGCTGTTAACTTTGCAATCCCCACTGACAGAGCTGAATGCGCGTTTCAGGAGGATCCATTGAAGGAGATAACTCTAGAAGAACTTGGATAAGTTTAAAGGTCTTCAAAATGATTCTCGAATAATGGTAATCTCTCCGTCATCGACTTAGCTGGTCAACCTGCAGCTGGTGTTCCCAATTGGCCACCCAATGGGGGCCCAGATGGGACAAGCAAAAAAGCTCTTGGAACAGGTGAAACTTTAGTGGTGAAATCGACGAAGCGGTTTAGACAGGGAGAATGTACTCGTAACTAGGGGAAGCCCTAATGAATGGACTCGAAGAATTTGAGGAGCATGTTTCATGGGGTGATCAAACCAGAAGGAACATAATGAATGAAGTAAAATGGAAAATGTGATATCAAACTACCAATTAAAGAACAGCGTACGAGGGAGTATCGATAACGTGGTATAGATGATCCTATTGTCAGAATCGTGGAAAGAAAGGACAGAAGGCAACGTGACAAGAGGGTAAAGTCGAAGACAGGAAAGAAAGGAGAGTCGAAGTGGCTGATAGTTGTTGTATTATCTGTTAAAAAGTAACTAAAGTAAGTAAAGATTTGAGAGTTTAAGGATTCTAATTACGTACGTACTATGGCGGACAATAAATTTAGGCCGGCCTGTCATTGGCTTGACATCAAAATGTGAAGCTGGCATTATGTTCAACTAACCCCATTTTCGATTTTTGTCATTCTTGTCATCGTGACAGCGATAATAAAAATTAAAATCGGGAAAAGAAGCGTGCACCAGAGAGAAGTGCTACTACAAATCAGTTATGCTAGTGCGTCATGATCTGTAAGTTACGAAAAGGGCGAAGGAAACGCCAAACAGCTTGAAAACCTTCAGTTTGACAAACTGACACATCAGTCATAATGACAATAAATGGTCGCTTGCATTGACTTTTTTGAAATGTCAGAAATTTGCCGGCCTAAATTTATTGTCCGCCATAGTACGTATTAGATACGTAAATAAAATAAAAGATACAAAAAACTACTAACAGATGGTACATAGATAAGCAGTTTAGAATTAAATTGGAATTGAGGCAGATATCAGTAGGTACTTAACTACTTAACACATTTAACAGTAAATTTTAACCAATATAAAATAGTTTTGTAATCTTTGTCTGATAATTTTGTGCAGTGCAATATCAATATATAAACACGGTTTTGTAATCACTACCTTACTCATTTATCGATTAACCTTCAACTAGTTTGAGAGCGTGTAAATTGTAGTGTGTTATTTATAAAATAACCTATCATCATGACTGAACCAATTGTCAGCGTGGAGCACGGAAAGTTGCAAGGAAAAATATCCACAAATATACGCAATGAGAACTTCTTGAGTTTCCTGGGCATTCCATATGCCAAACCCCCAATCGGCGAACTCAGATTCAAGGTAAAATAATTCTTCTAGTCGTTATAAATTACCTATGTGAAAAAATGCAGGATGCACAACCACTTGAACCGTGGGTGGGTGTTCGGGATGCAACAAAAGATGGAAACCAATGTTATGCCAGGGATTTGTTTTCAAGAACTGTACAAGGTTCAGAAGACTGCTTATTTCTCAATGTTTACACACAACAACTTCCATCGAACACAAGCAAAACCTTAAAACCAGTGATGTTTTGGATTCATGGCGGAGGGTTTAAAACTGGATCCAACACATCGAAGCGTTATGGTCCAGAGTTTCTGCTTACTGAAGACATTGTCTTGGTTACAATAAACTATCGAGTAGGAATTTTTGGTTTTCTTAATTTTGAAGACGCTTCTTTGGGAGTTCCTGCCAACACTGGATTAAAAGATATGGTGATGGCTTTGAAATGGGTTCAGAAAAATATAAGCGAATTCTCTGGCGATCCCAATAATGTTACAATTTTTGGTGAGAGTGCTGGAGCAACTTCTGTACACTATTTGGTTTTATCACGTTTGACAGCAGGTAATACTGAAATAGTATAAAATATTAATGAATAGCTTAATTTGTTTTAACACGTACAATGAGGGACATGGAATCCTGGGCAGTCTACTATTGTCATTTCAAAAAGTGTCAATGTAAATGCACCTTTACTGTCATTATGATTGATATTTTCAAAAAAACTGTCAAATTAACTTAAGCTTGGTTATGAGTAGCTAAGGTATGGTTTAGAAATTTTGACAACTGAATGACACATCTGCCCAGTTTTCCGTGTTCCCAATAGTATTACATGTTATTATTGTTTGTTTAAAAGTTTCTGCCATTTAAAAGAATGTAAAACTGGTTGTTTAATAGTAGTTTATTTAACGAGTTCGTGTGTAAATTGGGCTTTTTTTGGCATGAGTGGGCCTTTAAAACGCTCGTTTCACTCGCGTTTTAAACTGGTCCACTCATGCCAAAAAAAGCCCAATTTACACAAGAACGAGTTGAATACAACGTTTTTTTGTTCGACGAGCTCTTTAAAGGCTCCAAATCGTGTAAAATCTTTAAAGTTAGCTTGACGTTTCGTTTTGACAAGTTGTGACATTTATCAAAATCCTCTTACACAGGAGAAATTTCTCAAATTCTGACAGTGTCGAACAAAAAAATAGCAATATATCTACTGCACTTCATTGTAGGATTATTTCACAAGGCTATAATTCAGAGTGCGACTGCAATAAATTCATTTTCACAACAACGAAGCGACATGATAGTCCATTTGGCTTCCTTTCTGGATTTAAAAACACCAAATGAAAAAGAGATTTTGCAACGATTGAAGGCATTACCCACTGAGAAACTTTTTGAAATATACGAGAAAGTGGCAGATGTAAGTTTATAGATTTTGACCATTTTAAAATTAATTTAGTAATTACATGTACGAGTTGCAATATTTTGTTTACATGAATTATTTTTTAAGACGTGTGACGCATTAAATGATGCCGGTGGAAAACTGCCATTCGGTCCAGTTATAGAAAAACAATCTCCAGGAGCATTTATAACTGAAGAACCACTAAAAATAATTAAAGCCGGCCGTTATAATAAAGTACCAATCGTGTTTGGGTATACGTCAAGGGAAGGAATGATATTTGCACCAATGATGAAACCTGAGATGCCTAAAGATTTTGAAAGTCTTATACCTTGCATGTTAGAACTTGAACGTGGTTCTGATTCTTCAAAAAATATTGCAAATAAGATAAAACAGTTTTATTACGGAAAGCCTGGTTCAGAAGATCAACTGGACAACTTTTATTTAGTAAGTAAAGTATATTCTTTCTAAATGGTAGTGGTATGTCACACTTTCATGTTTGATTTTCTGTGTAAGTCAGTGTACACAAACAATTCGAATTCGGCGATTTAACCAAGTACTTAGAATGTAATCTCTTACTTTATTTATTACTTTTTAGATTCACACCGACAACGTTTTTGTGAGAGACATCATCTTCGCAGCACAACTGCACTCTGCAACATCTGACCAACCAACATTTTTATTCCGAATGTCCGTGGAATCGAAATTAAATTTGTATAAAAACTTTTTCAAAATTCAAGGCCCAGGTAAAAATTAATCTAGTGTCACATTAAAAAATAAGAATTTAACAAACTGTTGTTTAAAGGTGCGTCCCATATAGATGATGTTGGTTACTTATTCAAATCAATGTGGACTCCTGAAATACAACCAGGAAGTTTAGAAGAATTATCAATTAATCGATTCGTCAAGTACTGGACAAATTTTGCTAAATTCGGAAATCCAAATCTAAAAGATAAAGTAGATGGTATAGAATGGAAACCTGTAAAAGGAAATGACATCAATTTCATAGATATTGGTGACCAAATAACAACAGGTGTTGATCCGGAATCTGAAAGAATGCAATTTTGGAGAGACATTTTTAGCATGAAACCAGAATATAATGTTTAACAATATTTAATACTAAGTAGTTCTGTTGCTATAGTGTTGTGTTACTATTAAAAAGTCATTAATAAAATAAAAATTATAGCTATTAAGACAACAAGGGTTTTATAGACGATTTAAAAATCGAGATCGTAGTTTAAATCAGAGCGACCGCAGGGAGCGAGGATTTAATAGATCGAGATTTTTAAACTATAAAACACGCGTTGTCTTCAAGATTTTTTCTAACACTAACATCTTATCAGAAATTTTAATAAATTCAGAAATTATTCGAGGCGGGTCACAATACACAAAATGCGGAGGTTGCCGTGGGTACTATGGTAATAATATCAACAAATTTGGAAAAATAGTTATTTATTATACAAGACGATAAAATTTTATTTTATCTTCGAGAGCGGTTTAAGCCTCGAGGCCTAAGCCGAGAGGCTAATACGCTCGAGAAGATAATGGTGAATTTTATCGTCGTGTACAATACAAAATTTTATTCCATCCTCCATTACTTCGATTGAATTACTGAATTATTTTGATTATGACAATTATAAACGTCAAAAAAATTCAACAATCAAAAAAACGTCAAAAACAGAAAAACAACAATGGATGTTAAACATTAATTATTTTATTTTTCTAGACGATAAAACTTCATTTTACCATGAAGAAAACAGTAGATAAAATACCATTTTATCGTTTAGGATGGAATAAAACAATTTTCATCGTTGAAATGTGCCAAAACGTTCCAGAAGAAATAAGAAAAAAGGGGCAATTTGTTACCAATGAAGTCTAAAAGTGCATACGAAAAGGTGTATGTTTCGTTTCAAGGCCGGAACAATAAAAAAAAGCATCACGGAGGTAACGGAAGATGTCATTTTGGCTTTTCTTGACATGGGGTAAGCGTGTAGAACTTCATTAAAAGTTAATTCACACTACGGCAAGAATCATTTGAAGAAAATGTAAAGATTGCCATTTTCGATGGCCGGGCACTTGCATTAAATGAAACAGCAGAAGTTAAAGAAGAAGATGTTAGGAACAAGAGCACGAAGCTAATATGGCAATTCCAATTCAATAATTATTGTACTTTTCACTTTTGTGATAATTACTGTAAAAATGATGAATAAAATGTTACTTGAATGATGTGTGTGAGCGTATTTTATGACTCTATAAGATACGTTGCTATTGACGACGTGTCTTATAGAGACAAGCGTATTTTATGGGAAACATAAGGTGTGAGCTCAAATGCACCATGGAAACAGTATAAGAGATTAGTGTTAGAAAAAAGTATTTAAATTGGTTTCCTGTATTAGAATTCCCACTAATAAATAATTTATATGTAAACAAATCTACAGGGTCATTATAAATGATTGTACCATCGTAGTTGGCGTTGAAAACCCACACAAATTTTGGATATGCCGCCAGCTTCGCAACGTTAGACAAACTAGTAGACAGATTTCCATTACCGCCAGCAGCGCTGCCTATCGGCGATACTAGTCTCACTCATGTTATGAAGCTTGCGGCACATTTAACTAAGCCACCAACGCCTACTACGATGGTACAATCATTTATAAAAGTGCAAAAATTGTCTACCAGGGCACAGGTGGTTGCAAAAAAAATTTGAAACTGTCAGAATAAAATTGATACATTTTTACAATCCTCTTGCAATGTGAAGAAAACTTTTTACGAGAGAGAGCTTACAATTATGGTTAAAAATTAATAACATTTACAAACATTATTAGTACAAAGGTTAAGGTTAGAGTGACATTGTGGATTTACAGCCAGCGTTCAAAGAAACAAAAAACGTTACTGTCAGATTAACCGGAATGTGCAAACCAAATAAGATAAGATAATAACACGTATTTAATTAGTAAAATCATTTATAAACAACAACAAAATAACTGCTTTACAAATACACTCCTGGACAAAAAAACCCGGACACTTAAAAAAAATTTGATTTTTTTAAATTTACCTTAAAATACAAGGGAGATACACATTTCTTCCAATTCTCTAATCAGTTTTACACATGTCGATTGTTATAAATAAAAACTTTTGTTATCATTTATTATTATTGTTCACTTTCTTAAATCTTAAATTAATTAATAAATGAAAAAACTATAGTGTCCGGGTTTTTCTGTCCAGGAGTGTAGTTTGTTATAGTTCCGTTTTTTTTCTGTCACTGAATGTAAACGCCGAGACACAGAAGTAATTAAGTCTCTGCAATTTCAAATGTTTTACTACGCAATTCGTTCTTTATTGCATTTATGAGCTTGTGCCTATTTCGCGGACAAATATTTGCCATGTTAATATCCGGGCTTCTTTAAGGTCATAGTAAAACGTTAATAATATTTGCTTTAGCCAGTTTTAGCAGTAATTGTGATGAACTAATGAAAGACTTCAATGATCGACGGCAGCACAAATTCCTCAAGGATCCTCATCTGTATAAGTACATTGCCCCAAAAAAGTTAGGAATATTGTCGATTTGTGGATGATAACGCTCGTCTGCACAGGATACAATTGGTTTTGGAAACCTAGGGCTGGTTGTATAAAACGATGTCAATTCGTTGTTAAAGTCAACATACTGTCAAGCTATCTGATTGGGGAGATATTTAACATTGAATTTGAATCAGCCAATCAAATGGACGGATTTCCGACTTGACGCGTTGTTAGCTGACACGATGTTAACTAAGCTTTAAGCAACCGGGCCTTAGATTTGCACGGAATTCAACATTTTCAGCTACCTCCACGGTCTCCGGACCTCAACCCCATTGAACCCGCCTGAGACCTTGGAAACACTCGCAGACCGTTTGCCTTATCCAGTGAATATTCGGGAATTGAGTGAGTTGTTCCCTATTTTGTGGCAACAGCTTAATTCGTCGTATTCGTGAAGTTATACGGGTCCGAGGACGAAATACCCGTTATTTGAAATTAAAACAAAATTAGTATATTATGCAATAAGCACAAAATGATGCACATTTTGCACGAGTATGAACGTTGTATTTGGTACGTATGTATTGTTTAATAATGCTACTTTTATCGATTATCCTCAGTTTCTTGCATTTTTAAATATTTTATTACGAAGATTATGTGTTGATGGTTTCGTAGTCTGAAGTATTTAGCCCGAATTCATTGTGGTCCAAGTATTCCATGTTGAAGTCAACATTGTTAGTCAATAAGAAAATAAACATAGCAAACTATAACCGGCTGGTGGTTTTTCTGAAACAAAATTCAAAAGGTTATGTCCCGAAAAAATCAAAGATTTTAACACGCGAAGACATCTTAAAATTTTTCAAGGATGCTTCAAATGACACATCTTTTGGAAAAGGTATTCAAAGGCTACTCGGTGTTTGTTTATATTTAATTATGTCTGATATAGGTTGTTTTGGTGACCACAATAGTTATTTATGTATTAAGGGCGTAATGAAGGCGTTTGTGGCCCGCGGCGTGACATTAGGGCTCGAGACGTCAGTCGAGAGCTATAACACGCTAGGGTCACAAACGCTAATTATGCCCGTGGTACATACAAAATTTTATGTCCGGTCGAAGTTTTGAATTTTATAATAATTTAGGTAGATTCAATTTTAAAATAACGACACAAAAATCAGGAAGGTGGAATAAGCCAGTTATTGTTATTACTGTAGTAACGGCATAAACAAGGGCGGCAAAATCTTTTTTTCATTACTAGTCTCAGAAGGCGTCATTATTGACTCTCGAACCGACCCCAGAAGTAGAATTTCTCTCCCTTGGTTAATAATAATTTTCATTATTAACCAAGGCCAATAATGAACAGCCGTCACCTAACAACGAAAGATTTTCGTTGATTTCATTGGTTAACGTAGACAGACGATTTTCAATTTTCATAGCAACCGTTGAAAAATGAGAACTCGGATCGTCGCATGGGACAAACAAATTTAATTAATAATTATTATTAGAAAGGGTTTTAACGGATCTAGTAGTGAAAAAAATAGTATATAAACCACGCTAGAGAAGACAATTTTAAGCCTCGCTTCTTTATTCCCCTCGAAGCTTCGCTTCTCGGGGAATAAACTACCTCGGCTTAAAAAAATGTCTTCTCCACTCTTCTCTACCTTGGCGTATAATATACTATTACACCCCTGGGCTATAATATACTGAATTACGCCATAGAAACTAGTCCATAAGTAGGCAAAAATCGCCCGATCGGATATAATCGGATATAGTAGTGATTATGTCAACCCGAGTTTATGACCTCCAGGGGCTGCAGGTAGTTGAGAAGTATAGTGGACTGCCTAATAACCGAATTTTACGCGTTTTGTTGAGGCTTTTGTTTATTTTTTTTGCTTCCAATCTAATTTGTTTTTCCAAAAACTGAGACAGTAGCCCCATGACTCCCATGAGATACGTTCTTCTGAATCCAATGCAATTTTTAAATAGTCTCTAAATGAAAAATTGAGCAAAAATAACTAGAATTACTGAAAAACGTTATTAATTTTTTTATAAAGAATGAAGCGATTTTTCAAAAAACTGAGACAGTAGCCCCGTGAGATACGTTAATGTTTAACAAAAAATATAGTCACCATAGCTTCAAACATAAAACTGTGGAAAAATAATTAGAATCCGTTTAGCGGGCTTTACCATTGCTTGGCCAACCACTAGGCAACAGCCTTAAGTGCGCAAAGCAAAGGTTTTTTGAGCTTGAGAATGTTAGGTTTTTTGTCGAGACCGTTAGGTCGAGACAAAAAATACATTCGAAAGCTCAAAAAACTGACTTTGCGTACGTAATATAAACAACTTTTTTTCTACAATTGCACAGCAAGTTTATTAAAAAATATTGAATTCATAAAAAAAGGCAGCATTATTTTTTTAAGTTATCGTTGCACGGGTTTTCGTTCCCGTAGTTACTAATGTAAATAAAAATTGAAAATAAATCTGTCATCTGAATAAGTGTCGCTTTCCAAGTGTTTTCTATAAATTCTGTAAAAATGGACGTTAGCAGACTCATGGAAGACTCCAGTGATTCTGAATATGATGTAGAAGCAGTAGCTAATGAAGCTATTGCAAATATTTTGCCGAAGAAGACCGCAGTATGAAAAAGCTTACACGATTTCCGGGTTTGGTTAGTAACACAACAGAAAACGTTCTAATAGGATATGTATTTAGAGGAAAAGTCGAAGATTTTGGAGCCGTCAACATTGTGGTCCCTTTTTTTGATGTTAAAGGGAACTCTAAATATAAAAGAAAATATTGATGTTCACTTGAATCGGAAATTATAGCGTAGTAATTTTTCTGCTTGTAACTTTAATTTTCATATATCAAAATAAAGTATGTCGACTTGTAATTGCCTGTTATAATTGTTTCAATAAAATTTTCTTCTCAGTTTAATCTGGATTTTAGAAAATGTCAGAAATTTTTCGCAGTGTGCAAAAAACAGTATATTATATATTGAGGGAGAGAAATGCATGATTTTTCCTAAGGTGCAGTTTGTAGCCAGAGGGCGAAGCCCGAGGGCTACAAAGCACCGAGGGAAAAATGAGCATTCTCTCCAGAAGTATATATACTATTTTTTTCACGGTAGGGAGTAGAAACAGCACAAAAATCTCAAATTTTAAGAATAAAAAAATGATGACAAATGAGTTGTCATCTTTCGATGAATTTAATGGAATTAGTAGTTGCCTTGACAACACAATTAGATTTTTGTCACAACAGTCAAAAAAAATGAAAACTCCCATTAGATTTTTGTCACAACTGCAAATATTTGCTCCCTAGGGAGAAAATGCTCTACTTCTGTCACGATGTTGACATCCGAAAAGTTGATTTCTACTCCCGATCGTGAAAAAATTTTTTTAACGGTGTAAAAAAAATTTTTTTTAACGGTTAAAAAACGCGTGTTTTGCGCACTGAAATTAATGCGTAAACACCCGTTTTTTGATCAATTGTAGAAAAATATTATAATAAGGCCCTTATAATTTTGACATTCATTTAGAAAACTGTCACCAAAACTTTGAGTTTCTCGCAACCATTCGGCTGCGGAGCACATCTTATACAATAGAATGAAAAAAAACAAAGCAGAATACAATGGAAATTAAATATTTGGATGGTAACAATGAACTTATATAGATATTAGGTGTAACAAAACTTATATACTAGGTGGGGCAGATGGGGCTGGGGGGTGAAGATGGTGTCTTGAGCGTCCTTGGGGGTCCTGTGGATGGATGGTCCTGCTGCTGAGTTGTTCTTTGTAGCTTCTGGGTCCTGTTGTTCAGGTATCTGGAATAGAGAAAGAAGAGCAGAAAAAGAAAAGGGGGATTAGAAGGGCTTACCGGGTTAGATGTCCTGAGTCCCGTTATTCCTGGCGTCGTCGACGGTTACCGCATGGTCAAGGGGGTTGAGTCCAGAAGCTTCTGGAGGTCGTCCGGTAGGTCGGTGTAGACTGGTAAGAGGAGAGCTGTTGGGGGGTGTTTTAGCTTGCGCTTGGGGCTTTTCGGGATTCTGTTGAGGAGGCAGCCGTCTCGTGACGGGTATTTAAACGAGTTGGACTCTGGAGTTCTTTGAGGCGGGATTGGATCGGGATTGTGTTGGTTTCCTGGTGGAGGTTGTTGGAGAGGAACCTGTCGGGGAGTCGAAAGATGGTGGAGGTGGGCGCGGTATTCGATGACGGGACGGATGAAGGATTTGTAGATGTGGTAAAGTCCTCCTCAAGAAATAGTCAATTTTGACTTAAATTGTAAATCATTTTACAATAGGACAGCCAACCATCTTATAACTACCATAAATTATTCCATTATACCCTCTAATTTTATTGCCCCTTTGTTGTGCAGTGCCCACTCAAGGACAGACAAACATCAGGTAAATATTGCTTTTTGCTGCGTTAGAGTAATGCTTCCTATGTTTCTTTTTCAGTCCTGCTGTAAAAATTACAGGTACCGCTGTTATAATTTGGCATTAAAATATACACCCTTATCTATATTTTTTACCTTCATTTTCCTCGTTATTATCAAAAATTGTTTCAACGTCGACCACCTCCTCCTCCTCTCAGTTCTCTTCAAAAGGACGCCATATATTTAAACACAGGTTATAAGTTGAAAAATACACTCTTTTTATTGTGGCGAATTCAAAATATTTCTATTCGCAGTGTACGAAAATCAATCGACAACTGAAGACAAAACTTTCTCTAAGTAGGGGTTGCTAAATATACCTGATGCTTGCCCTTCCTTGAGTCGGCACTGCACGACAAAGGGGCAATAAAATTAGATATTATTTATGGTTGTTATAAGGCGCTTTGCTGTCCTATTGTAAAATGATTTACAATTTAAGTCAGAATTGACTATTTCTTGACGAGGACTATACAGGGTTTTCGGATCGCACCCACGGATGCGCCCTCGAATCCTGTATAGGAGGTTGGCTCGGTTGCGAGGAGATTTTTGAGGGTTTCTTTGACGTCCTGGTTGAAGGTGCAATTTTTGGAAAAGGTGACGCCGAGGTAGCGGATGTGTTGGAGTTTGGGGATGGCCTGGTTGTTGAGCAGGAGATGGGGGGCTTGGTGGGGGGACCTGGAATTGTTGGCTTCGGAGTAGGACATTAAGATGGACTGGGATTTGAGCGGGTTTGGCTTGATTCTCCAGGTGTTTGTCCAGGTGGTGATGTCGTTCAGGTGGCCCTGTAGGATCCTGGCGGCGATCACGGGGTTTCTCTGGTTTGTCCACACGGCGGTGTCGTCGGCGAAGAGTCTGGTCTTCGTCCGGGGGGCATCTGTAACAGGAAAATCTCTGCAGTATACAATGTAGAGAAGTGGGGAAAGGATGGAGCCCTGGGGGACTCCTGCTTGGAGAGCGATTGGGCGGGACTTGATGTTCTGAATTTTGATGCTGCAGGTACGATTTGAGAGAAAGGAGTCGATGAGTTGGGGTTTATTGGGATTTTTATGAGTTTCCGGGCTAGGCCGTCGTGCCAGACCCGGTCGAAGGCCCTCTCTATGTCCAGGAAGACGGCAAGAGTGTGCTCCTTCAGATTGGCATGTCGGGTGGTGTCCGTGTGAAACTCAAGGATGGGGTTGATGGTGGAGCGTTCAGACCGGAATCCGAACTGCTCCGGTGGGAGGAGGTTGTTGATTTCAAGGAAATTTTTTAGGCGGGTTGAGAGGATTTTCTCAAAAACTTTCCCTTTCAGGAGGGAAATGGGGCGGTATGAAAGGAGGCTGGTTGGGTCTTTTCCCGGCACCAGCTCTACTGTCGCGAGCAAACAATTCTGGTCCTCAATGTCATTTCAAAATTTGGTTAGATTGTCACAAATTGAAAATTTTTTCCTGCCCGATTATGCCCATGTCAACAAAGTGTCAAAAAAATGAGAAAAAAATGACAATTAATGTCGTACAACATGATGATAGGTTATGATATTTACGACCATTTTACAATGGAGCATTTTCTGTTGTGTCAAAGCATAATTTTGACGACCAGTTTTTTTTGCTCGCGACAGTAGATACTATTGCGGGCAAAAAAGTGGGACATGAAATTTCTGTCAGTTTTGAAAAATTCGATGTAGTTCTAGTATATAACGGTATTAGGCCGATATGGGTTATATAACAGACATGGTTGAGGTATTGTAAAATCGAGGCGGAGCCGAGATTTTATAATCAACCGAGTCTGTTATATCCATATCGGCCGTATGTTGTTTTATAGTTTTCTTTATACCAATAATACTTAACATTTAACGATGATTTATTTGTAAGACTGACATTTCTCTTTACTTCAAAAATTAAATTTAGTTGTCATCTATGCCGTAACCGTAGCAACGGTAGCAAAAATAACGGCCTCGGTCTGATAATTTTGAATAACGGCCTAGTCTGTGTCTGTTATAGGTATCATATCAATCAAGCATTGAGTACTGATAAATCCTAATAACAGTATGGTATAAAGAAAAAACTTTATTGTCATTTTTTTTGACACTTTTCCAGCTGACAGTTTAAACATTTATTTTATACTCCTATTTTCCTTTTCCAAATGCCCTCTTCTTTTGATAAAGGTAGATTTTGATTCGAACTTTGCATTAAATAAATATTCACTACGTCCTTACTTACATTCAGTCCCTACAACCTACAATACTTAATGACAACGTCAATCAATTCAAAGTAGGGTTAGAATCAGGTAAGGGTCATTTCACATTAAAAGTCAAGACAATGACATTGATGTCCCACTTTTTTTGCCCGTAATAGTACACTATTTGAGATAAAACGAACATAAAATTACTACTCGGAAATACTGGAAATAATGAAGAAAATAATTGCAAACCTGATCACAATCGTTCAAAATTATTAGGCCACTGGCTAGTAAAAGACAAATAGTCAAAATCTTTTTTAATATTTAAAATAAATGAGATCAAAGCTGCACCTTTTGAGCCCCCATATCTTCAAATCTAAGAGGTATAGAATTTTTTTATTACTTTTCTCATCATTCTCTAACATGAGTTGACATTGCCTCATTGAGTTGTTCCGCGAATTTTGGGGCACCCAGTATACAGGGTGATGAAAAAAAGTGCCCGTGCTAACCTGCACGTTATAGAGTATTTTGAACTAAAACGAATTCGAAATCCAAAATTAAATTTGTCCATTCTTCACCAAGATATGTATAAGATTTCCTTTTTAGACAATAGAAATCTATATGATTAACCGTTTACTAATAATTTTATTGTTGAACTCTAGATTTTGATCGAGTTGATGATGTTCTTAAGTAAAAAATACAAAAAGTGAATCGGAACCAACGTTATTAAAGATGTTAGAGTACCATTTCTTGGGTCCAAAGGAAATTCGTCAATGTTACAACATTGCAAAACTCCTGAGATACAGAAACATGTATATTATTGAAAACGATAGCAACCATAATTCAATTTTTATTGTTAATGGTTTTGTCAAATTTAACCAGTCAATTTTCCAAAAAGTCTGAAAAAATGGCATACACTTTTAACGAATATGTAGACATGTTACTCTGCTTGGTTGCATCAAATGATAACGCATCTGAAGCAGCAAGAGAACATGCAAGACTGTACCCTCAACGACGTCATCCAGATGCTAAGGTAATAAGAATATTGATGGAGCGATTAAGAAAAAACGGCCAAATAATGCCTCTTTATGTAAATCGTGGAAGACCTCGTGAAGTTCGAACACCAGCTTTGGAGGAAGCTATTTTGGAAGCAATTGAAAATGCGCCAGGACGAAGTATACGAGGATTGGCGTGAGAGTTTCACGTAGACTATCGCACGGTACAAGGTATGCTGGCTGACGAACATTATCATCCTTATCACTATGTTAAAGTGCAAGCTCTTCGTCCAGGTGATTATCCCCTCAGAGTAGAATTTTGTGAATGACTACTTGGACGTCATAGAATTGATTCTAGGTTTATTCAAAACATTTTATGGACCGATGAATCGTATTTTTCTCTAGACGGCATTTTTAATCAACACAATATGTGGGCAACTGAAAATCCTTTCGCTGTGCATCCTCGTGCACATCAGCACCGCTTCGGAATTATTTGTGGGCTGGGGTTATTGATACTCGTAATAACCTCGTAGAACCTTTTATGCTACCTGCCAGAGTGAATGCAGAAAATTTTCTACAATTTTTACAAAATGACTCAAATTTTGCTTGAAGATTTGCCCCTTGCAATTTTGAGGCAAATGTGGCTACAAATGGATGGCGCCCCTCTACATTTTGGTAGGATAGTACGGGACTGGTGTCACGCGACTTATCCAAATAGATGGATTGGTAGAGGTGGCGCGATTGCTTGGCCTCCCCGGTCACCTGACCTTAATCCCTGTAATTTCTTCCTCTGGGGTCACCTCCAAAATTTTGTATATGCTACGCCGATACCTAACTTAGAGGAATTAACAGAAAGAATCAACGCAGCAGTTAATACCATAAATGTCCCTATGCTTCAAAAGGTTCAAGAGAACATTGAAGAGCAGCAATGTGCATTGAAGTTGGTGGGAGAAATTTCGAACAGCTATTATAAGATTTAATTAAAACATTTACTTTTTTGTTCAATCTATTGAATCTATAGGTGACCGTATCTGTCATCAGTAGGCTTGGGCAGATATGCCGTAAAGAGACGGCATATATGCACGATAATATGCCGTAAAAAATGATCAAAATATGCACGAAACATGCGGTAATCCAAGGATATATGCGCTAATATATGCAGTCAAAACAAAAATTAACTGACGAAAAACACTTTGAAATGTTTAGTAAAACATGTACACTAAACCCAAGTAAATCTAATACTTAAGGTAATAAAAACAACAAAATTATAAAAGCAACTTAATTAAATACAAAACAATATGTAAATTTAAACGAAAGTAAGGTAGGTACAGTTGGTTGCAAAAAAAACGGGAACTGTCAGAATAAAATTGACACATTTTTACAATCTTTTCATAGTATGAAGCCTTCTTACGAAAGATAGGTTAGAATTAACGTCAAAATCCAATAACATTTTTTAAAATAATTTGATAGATATTGGTCAAGTAGACAATTAATTGACAAATGGACAAAAAAAATTTATATTAGGAAAATTTTCGTTTCCCTTTTTTTTACAACCAACTGTATCTAAACAAATTTATATTATTATTTATTACAATAAATTACTAAATTGCATTTGCTTCTGTCCGGATCTCAACTCTTTTTAAAGGACCTGGGTTGGATTTTTCCAAGAAAGATAAATCAGAGAGTTGTGCTTTTCTTTGAGACTTTCTAAGAAACGAAATTAAATTTTGACCGGTCCAATTTCGTCGTATTTTACCATTTTTTAGAAAAATATGCTTTTATATGCTGTAAAACAGCTATATATGCAGAATAAGTCTGAAACCTTCGATATATGCAATATATGCAAAAATGAAATGCGTTTTTATCGCTCAAAATGAAAAAATAAACATGTGTGTAGTTTTGACACCCATATATGAGCTTATAGGAAAAACATGCAAACATGCATTTGCCCAAGCCTAGTCATCAGTATTGGTTTCTCAGATACGGCGAAGTACGTGAATATAGTTGAATTTTTTTAATAAACAATTGTCAAAACGTTGTCTTGTTGGTATGAGCCAAACTGTGATTTTCATGATAATACGATTGGTCACATTGAGTGTCAACATTTTTTTATGTAACTGAGCCTGCGCCCTAACGAGCGAGAGTTTATTTCAAATTCGAAAAGGTTTCTCCTGATTTCTCATTAAATTTGTTTTGAAAATGAATTCACGGAAGAAAGGTACGGGAAGTGAAGTGAACATAACCTTGTAATGCTTTGAATACATTACTTTTTCCGCCAAATATTTGAACCTGCGCAAAACGGTAACAAATGTGGTCGTGATCGTCATCGAATCGGAGGAGCCCTACGTTGTGATTTTCTTTTGGCGGAAAAGGTTCGGAATGCAAACGGTGAGGGTTCCAGTTGGAAGAGTGCCGCAAATAAAACACACATGTGAGGGACGCAAAATACCTTTTATTAAAAATGCCTGTAATAACTTTGATGAAAAAGAAATTGAAACGAATACAAAAGACAGAAATTAAGGTTAACGAAGTACAAGAAATTAACTAGTTGAGTACATCACAAAGATAAACGACAAGATGAATGCAACAATATTTAAAATAGCAGAAAAACGGGCACATGACAGACAAAATGACAGTTTAAAGCTTGCGAAACAAGTAAACAAATTATAAGGCAGTTATTACAGACAGGGACGGATGAAAAACCCTCTTCAAAAACCGTATCCCAGGTATTACTCATATTTCACAATTAGATTAATGACAAAAACAATGGTTATTTGAAACTACGCGGTCAAGGTACGCCAACGGGAACTTAGAGCTGGAGGTAACAAACTTTCGGCCGCGAGGGGACTCAGAAAATCTGAGTCGTCTTGAAAGCAGCGACATTTATAGGTACTCGGGGTATCGCGTGTCGGACTACTGTGTACCGACCAATTCCGAGTGATATTAGCGTTCGGGGTTGTACGATGAGCTTCTCAGAGTCGCGTAGAGCAGAACTTGTTCCACCTTCCCCAACCAACCGTTTCCGACAAACTCCCAAGATCCCTATAACTGCGACGGGGGCTTCACGTCAGCTTCTCAGAGTCGCATACAGCAGAACTTGTACCACCTCCGTTATACGGTCCTACATAACCGTCGCCCCCACGGAAATTTGACTAAACAACCCCTCCGACCTCCTGAATGTCACCTAGCCCCCATGTGATCGTACTTACAACATTTTAACTTTAACTTTTCCGAAATCTAGCAACAACCCAAAGAAAAACAAAAACCGAGTTTAATTCAATCAAACAAAGAGAAACATTCAACGATGAGAGAATCCAGCAAAACAGAGCGCAACATTAAACAATGATAAAATAAGCAAAACAAAACGCAACATTAAACAATGATAACATAAGCAAAACAAAACGCACATTAAACAATGAGGAAATAAAAGAGAACAAAACGTGACGTTAAATAACGATAAAATAAAACGCTTTAAAAAGGAATACCATACTCGCTGGCAATATTAAACAAAAAGAAAATGGCGGGTCGAGTGCCGTTAGAAAATGTTAGTGGAACAAACCAAAATGGACGCACGCGGTTCGGACGACGGCTCCGAATTTTCGAAATTACCAGATTGCTAAAAAAATGAACCTCCCGGGAGAAAGATAACGCTTAGAATTAACGAATGGGCGCTTCTTAAAGAAACAGCATGCAACAAAATGAAATCTACAACATACCCTTACCACGTGGTACTGGTCCCAAAAACAAAAACAAAAAGCCAACGAACGTGGAATAAGTTACCCAGGTGAATGGAAAACGTCGAATTCCTCACGGGGACACAAATATCTACACGGGACGGTAGTGAAATTGAGTCAGCTTTAACTTACAAATTTTAGAAACTTGGATCGCTCTTCGCAAGGTGTGTTCGTTTCGAAAAACTAAACAAAAGTGCTACCCCCTTCAACCACGCGCGCGAGCCCGTTTCCTCCCCGCTATATTTCCGCTAGTAGTTCCCAGTCTAGCCGCTAGTACCTTCACATTTGGCGCGCTGTTGTGGCGGTACCGGAAATTTAAATTTAAATTTTAAACTGGGTCACTACAACCTTAACCATGATTTGGTGTCAAATTGTTATACAGCTGGTCCATATGTCCAAATTTTAGGGTGGTACAGTATGGTTTTTTACTTCACTTTGACACTGACAATTGTTTATTAAAAAAATTTCACTATATAATATTTTTTAGAAGAAAAAGTGCAATATTGCCACTTTGTACTGTTAGGAAAGCTGTTTAACTTTTAAAAGCATGTTTTTAGACCATTTTTGTGTTGATTTTCACAATCCTTCGACAGAAAAGGACATTTAAGTTTCAGTCGTGGGCACTTTTTTTTCATCACCCTGTATATAGTATAAGCGTTTATTCGATGCCGAATTTAAGCTACTCCTATGGTGGAGTTTTTCAATTCTGTTTTTCCTGCGGTGAATCACTCCGCTTTGTTCTTCTCTCTTGTTCTTCTCTCTGATCGTTAGATTCTGCCTTGCTCCCTGGCTGCTCGTATGGTTTTTGCCCTGATCTTCCTATCTTGAATCTTGTTTCTCCAATCATCTATTCCTATCCTTCTAATGCCCTCGTGTATCTGGTCTTCCCATCTTGTCCTTGGTCTGCCTCTTGGTCTTCCTTCTACTGATCTCCAATTTAGGGTAAATTAATTTCATTCGTTATAGCTAAAGCTCGAGTTATATGCACTAAAAAATGATGAAAATATGCGCATATAGGTATATGCACGCTTTTTAGCTAAAAATTCACTGAAATATGCACAAATATGCAAAAAATATGCATAAACATGCTTAATATGCTCTATCACTTTTATAAAAAAAAGACAAATTTCACTGAATTAATCTATTTATTCAAAATTTATTAATATGTATACAGTGAGCGGCAAAAGTATGGAATAAATTCATTAAAAACTAAACAAATTTTTTTCCAAAAAAATTTTTGGACGGGTCAATTTTAGTTTATAAAAATACATATTTTAAAACCAAATAAAATTCCAAGCAGTCATTTATTTTCGAGTGATGACGTCATCGATATTTTTTTTTAATGGAAACCCCCTATTTTTTCCTTGATTCTGATAGCCCTTTTAATTTTCTAAACGACAGTATAAACATTTTGTTATCTTACATAAAGAAATTTTTGAGAAAAAAAAGATTGGAAAAAATAAATTTTATAACGAACAAAAACAAGTCAAAAACTGTGTTACTAAGTACTTAAAATTAAGGAATTAAATGTTCGAATTGCCATCCCCCAGCTTGTTGATAATAAATAACTCTAAATATGAACAAATTCCTCCTGTTTTAGTTTTATCAAGTTTTATGCCTGCACCCAATCAAAATTAAAATTTCTATACGTTGTGTTTCTGTGAAATGAGCCATTTTCGAAAAATTTTTGTAAAACAAATAACACATACGATTGAAATTGGCAGTACTATTTGACTGTTTGATTTATCTACTTGATTTTTTAATTTGTTTTTGTTCGTTATAATTTTTTTTTCTCAAAAATTTCCTTATGTAAGATAACAAAATTCTTATACTGTCGTTTAGAAATACGGAGGACGTCATCACTCGAAAACAAATGACTGCTTGGAATTTTGTTTGGTATTGAAATATATGCCGTTCACGATTATTTTAAACACGCAGGAGGCCGCGATATTTTTTTGTTAGATTGGCGTCAGGTCCTGTCATATGACGTTTAGTTTTTAAATATTCGCATTGTTGTCAATTCCGTCATTAATTTAGTTAATAAGAATTTACCCAGAACTGCCCTACAAATATTATGTATGTTTCATTTCAATTTTTCACTATCCCACCTCCATCCGGCGGCACGGCAATTTTGCCGGAGTACATACACTATTACGGATAATACTATCAAGTAATAGTGCAGTGCTTATCAACATAATTACCGGCGTCTCGCCTCCACATTTTGACTTTTTTGTGTTTTATGTTCTGTGTCAATGTTAAGGAATTTCCTCACGATATGACATGAGTATAATAATATACCTTTTTGAATTTCAACCACCAATTTGTTGTCTAAGTCAAAAATTTTTAAATTTTTAAAAAGAGATTGCGGTACTATTCCTGTTGCTGAAATTATAAATGGTAAAATCGATTTTTTTTCTAAACACCAAAGATTTCTCATAGCAACGGAGAGTTCTAAATATTTATTAATTTTTGTATTATATGTCTGTGTTATATTGTGTCAATTTGGAACAGCTATATCTAAAAGATGTGCTTGCTTTTGTTGTTTATTTAAAATAATAATGTCCGGTCTGTTATGCTGAATATGAATGTCGGTTAAAACTGTACGATCAAAATATAATTTGTAATTGTCATTTTCCAAACAACTTTCGGGTTTATAAATATAATGTGGTTGTGTATCCTTTAATAAGTTGAATTTAACCGCTAAATTCATGTGTATAATTTTTGCGAATATATCATGACGTTTTTTATATTCGCTTTGAGCCAAAACGGTGTAAGAAGAAATGATGTGTTCAATGGTTTCCCCTTCAGTTCCGCAAATCCTACATTTATCAATGATCCATTGTAATCCGCATATGTGTTTTTTATAATTTCTTGACTATCCCACCTCCACCCGGCGGCACGGCAATTTTGCCGGAGTACATACACTATTACGGATATTACTATCAAGTAATAGTGCAGTGCTTATCAACATAATTACCGGCGTCTCGCCTCCGCATAATGACTTTGTTGTGTATTATGTTCTGTGTCAATGTTAAGGAACTTCCTCACGATGTGACATGAGTATAATAATATACCTTTTTGAATTTCAACTACCAATGTGTTATCTAAATCCAGAATTTTTAAATTTTTAAAAAGACATTGCGGTAATATTCCCGTTGCTGAAATTACAAGTGGTAAAATCGAAATTTTTTCTAAACACCAAAGATTTCTCATTGCAACGGACAGCTCTAAATATTTATTAATTTTTGTGTTATATGTCTGTGTTATATTATGTGAATTTGGAACAGCTATATCTAAAAGATATGCTTGCTTTTGTTGTTTATTTAAAATTATAATGTCTGGTCTGTTATGCTTAATATGAATGTCAGTTAAAATTGTTCTATCAAAATATAACTTGTAACTGTCATTTTCCAAACAACTTTCTGGTGTATAACTATAATGTGGTTGTGTATTCTTTAATAAATTGAATTTAACAGCTAAATTCATGTGTATAATTTTAGCGAATATATCGTGTCGTTTTTTATATTCGCTTTGAGCCAAAACGGTGCAAGAAGAAATAATGTGTTCAATTGTTTCCCCTTCAGTTCCGCAAATCCTACATTTATCAATTATCGATTGTAAACCGCATATGTGTTTTTTATAATTTCTTGTATTTATAACACGATCTTGTATTGCAAATATAAAACCCTCCGTCTCAGGGTGAATATTTGATTTCTTAAGCCATGCATGAGAGGCCTGAATATTAACTTCTGGTTGTTCCAGTTCTTTAAAGTATCTCCCATGTAAAGACTTCTGTTTTATATTTGCTATTGTGTCAGGTATATTTGGCTTAACAATGTCTGAAATTATATTATCACTTAAATTTAAAGGTGTGTAGCCTTTATCGGCTGAAACCAAAGCATTGAAAAAGGTGTTATCACGAGCTCTATTGAGGAAATAATTTTTTAGTGAAGCAATTTGATTTTTTAGCAGTATTTCTAGATTTGAAAAACCCCTACCACCGTTTTCGCGTGGTAAATTAAATCTTTCAATTGCAGATTTAGGATGGTGTTTACTAAATTTAGTAAAAAGAACTCTAGTTGTATTTATAACACGATCTTGTATTGCAAATATAAAACCCTCAGTCTCAGGATGAATATTTGATTTTTTAAGCCATGCATGAGAAGCTTGAATATTAATTTCTGGTTGTTCTAGTTCTTTAAAATATCTCCCATGTAAAGACTTTTGTTTTATATTTGCTATAGTGTCAGGTATATTGGCTCAACAATATCTGAAATTATTTTATCGCTTAAATTTAAAGGTGTGTAACTTTTATCCGCTGAAACCAAAGCATTAAAAAAAGTGTTATCACGAGCTCTATTGAGAAAATAATTTTTTAGTGAAGCAATTTGATTATGTTGTAGAATTTCTAGATTTGAAAAACCCCGACCACCATTTTCGCGTGTTAAATTAAATCTTTCAATAGCAGATTTGGGGTGATGTTTACAAAATTTTGTAAAGAGAACTCTAGTTTGAATATTTATATTCTGTAAATTAGTTTTTGACCATTTTACGATTATTGTTCCTAATGGGTTCAATTATTTAAAAAATGTAACAACTTGGGAGCAGTGTTCGGTTCAATTATAACCTAAAATAGATTTATTAAGACAAATCACAATACTGCCAACTAAAATGTCAGATTTTCATAGATAGTCCGAATTTGAAATAATCGTGAATGGTTTATATCAAGGCGGTCTCTATTTTAACAGGCCGTGACACTACACTTCAGAAAGTGGTCTGTGGAATGGCCCACTAACGTCTGGCAACGTTGCTTCGCCAACCTTTAAAAAAAGTTACTAGTTTTGAAGTTTTTTGATCACTCACTGTCACTCACTATTTTGTCATTGTCAGCTGTCAGTCAATCATCACTGAAAGATTTTTCTAATTCTCCTATTGCAATTTTACTTCAGTCAAAGTATATCAGGTGTCCAAGTCAAGGTAATTATGTGTATCCTGTTTTATAAGATAGCTATTGTTAGTAAAATTTCATAGAGTCCTGCATTCTGAACAAGAATTCTATCCAAAAAGAACATAGAACTCCTTTTAGTTCACCGTGATTGCATTAGCTCCAGTCCAACGATGCCACCTGTACACTGTACAGCTCAGGACAAGATTTTTTTTTAAGTCGTACACAGAGACCCTTAAAGACTAATAAAGGTGCAGTATGAATTGTTAAAAATAAATAAATGAGAACTGCAAAAGCTACCCACTCGGGTGTATGGACCCTACCACCAATACAGGTTTATAATTTAAAATGGAGTTTAGACCTAATGGAACGAGCAACAAAGACCTCATTACAGACGTAAGAGCACAAATAAAAAAGGGGCAAAGATATCAGGATACTTAAGGGGTATCACATGGAAAAACAAATATCTAACAATTTCGAAATAAAAACATATAAAACAACTCAACTCCTTCAGAGTGTTTCCGATTTTCATTTCCAAATTTACTTCCAAATCTTTCAAATCATGTATCATAATTAAGTCACTGGCATTGCTACTATTAATTTCAACGTTATCCAAAATTTCCAAAGGTGTATTGTCTTCAAAATAAACATCATGTGCCGAAAGTGGTTTTACAGTCGCAATGAGACGCTTCCTCTCGGTACCGGTCATATCCGTAAGACGGATTAAAATGATTTTCACAGACCACATTACATAGTCTTGTTAACGCGCCCGTTTTCTATTCATGCATTCTAATCTTCTTCGATGGGACGTAGGACGTGGAATAATCTGACTTGCAACTGGGTACGCAACATTTGTGTGGCATATTTATTTTTTCAATTACTGAAATTAATTGCACAATTAATTGTCTTGTCAAAATGATTTCTTTCTATGGAAATGCCAACATTTTTGAAACTCAGGATGCTATGGAATGGCCCACTAAGAAATTTGGCAACACAGCCAGTGTCCTGGCCTGTTAAAATAGAGACCGCCTTGTTTATATGTATTTTTATAAACTAAAATTGACCCGTCCAGATTAAAAATTTTTTTTTAAATTTTAATGAATCCATACTTTTGACAAAAAAAAAATCTGAAAAATTGGATATATGTATATGTATACAGGCTGTTTGATAAAAAACGCCTCAACCCATAACTTTTTTATTTATTATCCGATTTCAATGAACAAATAAACCAAAGATATGGTTTTTCATGCGCAACGAAGCAGCCATAAAAAATTTTTTTGGCGTTATTTTCAGTAGCTACCGATAGTCAACTTTTTTTTTAAATCGACACATGTAGTTTTTTAGGCTTAGTCTGGTAAAGTATTTTTTTCTGAATCTAATGATGTATTAAAAGTTATCGTTTGGTCCATAGCTGACTGAAAAAAAATAATAAAACAATTTTTAATTGTGGTTCAGCTTATTATGAAATTTTCGAGTGTGCCGTGAAAAACAATTGAAATACAAATAGCAACAAATGTCAAGTGTGAGTTTGAAAATTTTCAGGTGCAATCTTGAAGAGTTTTAAATATTATTTTCTTGGAAAACATGAATAATAATAATAATAATAATTATTTTTTCTATTAAATTTTTGTTTTTGACTAATTACGATTTTTATTACACTCGAACTTAAAATAATAGTCAAATGACTGCTATCCTGCATGACTGACAATGTTATTTGATACTTAAATAAAAAAAGTTTAAAAAAGTAGATGAAAATTTCTAAGCTGACGTTTAGATGACATTCATCGTACTTTGTATTCCGATTGTTTTTCACGGCACTCTTAAAAATATTATAATAAGCTGAACCACAAAAAATTGTTTTTTTTTTTCAGTTAGATACAATCGCGGCCATCTGAAAGTGAACGTTTTTTTAATAGTTTGATTTTTACTTTAAATCGTAGGCGTCCTAAGTTGTCACAATTTGACACTAGCGTTAAAATAGTTAATTAAGATATAAGTGTAAAAAGTTATCCTTTATTGCACGAACGGGTTTAAAATACGGCCGAGTTACGAGGGAGTATTTTAAAAGATGTGAGTGCAACAAAGGAACTTTTTACACGTATGTCTTACAACATTTTATCTACGATCGTGAGATCATCACACCGGTTTCAACATAAATTTGTATAAAATAATGGGTATTAATATAATGTTCACCAAATTAAATTATACACCCCTAGCGCTGTCCTCCAAAAAATTAAATTAACATCAAAAATTCTTAGTGGACACCAAATAATGATACTTTGGAAAATGAGAACAGAGTCACCAAAATAGCAATGTTTCGTATTGTTTTACTGTTGCTTGCATTCTAAATGCTATATGTTTACCGATTTTACTAAATGTTCACCAAATGTGGAACGCTCACGTTACGCGCCTTTACTGCAAATATAAATATTCACGCTATCCATTTATATTAAGCACTTGTTCAAAAAAACTACTTTTTTGAAAACTGATAAAAAATGTTGACATTTTATGACCTAATTGACTGTTTTTTGTTCACTGGATTTATAGTCCGGACGAAATAAATGTGAATCCTGACTTTATTAAGTAAAATTGTTTAATAACATGATAACTATAATAAAGATTTATGGTAGGTCGTTCTCGAAACGGGGCAGATAGAAGATGTCCCCAAAAAAGAAGACGAATCCGTAACTCCGTTATTTATCAGAAGATTTTAATTATCTGTACGCAAAATTAACTGGTTGTTAATAAGCTACAAAATGGCCTAATAAATTCAAGTATAGCTCCATGGGCTTCAAGGGTAAACTGTCAAAATATTTTTTTTCAAATGGGATTACATATTGTTTTTTAGTAATTCTGATAAAGATTTTTATTTTGAAAACAACAGCGTATCACAAGTATATACCAAAAATTCACACAAAAAAATGTAAAAAAACGCTACTATCGTCTATGTTCAATTTTGCGCTAAACATTATTTGTCATTTGTTTTTCTCCAGCTACCTTAATTTGGTTATTACATTGTAACGCAATGCATTTTGATAGCTTTTCGCTTGGTGCTCGTCATTTGTTTCAAAAGTTAGTGTTAGGTATTTTTTTCTGTGAAGTTATACTTGTGATACATTGTTGTTTTCAGAATTAAAATCTCTATCAGAATTACTAAAAAAAAATATGTAATCCCATTTGAAAAAAAATATTTTGACAGTTTAGTCTTGAAGCCCTTAGAGCTATACGTTAATTTATTAAGCAGATACATATTGTCTAGAAGGCTTTTTCGGGATAAGACTAGAAACTGCACTTCGTGCCGTTTCTAATACATCCAAAGGCAGATCATCTTCATCAATTTCGGAACTCATTTTTGTTTTTTCTTCTTTCTTTTATTAAACACCAGTAATTCTCCCAAAATTGCAACCAAACCTTACAAAATTAGAACTTACATCGTTTGTTTGACGGTTGCTATGTACCTACCATTATTAGTTGGTCAGAGCAGAGCATTCCAAATTTAAAACATCAAGATAATTGTAGACAAAAATGTTTTGACTTTCCGCTAATATGGAGCTGTGCAGTTTTCGAAAAAACGTTGACTGATACTCGATTGCGAAATTCTTTTGCATTCTATGTCCTTATTGAGAGGAGACCTAATAAAACATAGATTTTTCTTACAATTGATATACTATATAAAATTCGGGCGACCCCTTATTACAAAGATACTGAAGGTGTAGAGTTTGCATCAAATTTTCTTCAAATAGAAATTAGGAATGTTTGCCGTTTATTTTTATTTATCGTGAGAAAATAATGATGCAAAAAATTGTCTTAGAAAAGTAGCGTTATCGCGGAGTAAAAAAATTTTTAATTTTTTGCAATTTTTGTTCAAAAAGAGACGGCAATTGGGCTGGATTAATGTTTTGTAACCTTGGATACGGATAATTCAAACTGGTATCAACCTAGGCATATTTTTGTACATATCTTAGCAACGCTTTGATCTGAAAATCATAAGGTAAGGAATGCGGTTGCTGTACTTATTGAACAAAGTTAGAAGGGTTATATCATCTTATGCATTTTTTAAAACTTTTTCCAACAAGTTCTTGCTTGCTTCACGGCATACTCTCTGCAACGCTTTGGAGTCGGAATGCTTTAATTATGAGACACTCTGTATGAGAGGTTAATAAGAAGTCTACATCTGGGTATCCATTTGAAATTGAATATTGTATAAAATATAGTAAACATTTAGATTTTTTGTAAGACAAAGAGTTTTTTTTTACTGCATAAATATAAGACACTAACAAAAATTAAAATTATCTGGTTATCATTTCAGAATTAAATATGGAATACAAGTTCGTAAACATATAGCATTTTTAGACAACAAAAGTTATTTTTAGTAGCAAATAATATAAGAAACTAGCAGGATGTCAATATCCGGTTATCACTCTAGGATTATGTATGGTCTTAATTTTGGTGAACATTTAGTATTTTTGGGAAACGAAAGTATTTTTTTGTATGAATAAATTTAGTAAATTTGGTAAACAGTTAAATACCACCCTAAAATAATTATCATTGGTTCAATATTTCATGAATAACCAAAGTCGTTTGAGAACCACGTCGTTTAGCAACCTACTTCTAAACAATGTTTCCAACAAATTCGATTGTTGTATTCTGACAGTTCTGTCCCATAAAAGCGAGAAATCGAGCTCTAAAACTTTTAGAGAACGATTCCGTCAGTTTCTCTAAACGTCAACTTTGACAACGATTTTTAGTGCAAAAAGTGCCTACTTTTTACGCGATCGTAGATAGTCCAATCAATAGGGAGTTTTACCTTGCAAAAGGTACAGAAAAGTTTATACTTGGCAGGTATCTTCTATCAGGCATATTATTAATGTTGTTGAGTTTGCCACCTTGGGGGGTTGCCGCTCGCCCCGCCATACTGGAGAATAGGGGTGCAAAATCACATTTTTGCGATTATTTCATTATCCGTGCGAGATACCTCTATTTAAGTTAGTATAGAAAATGTAGAGCATGCAATTCTCTACATTTTTTGTTCTATATGTTTTTTTGTTAGATCAATAGTTTCGTAGTTACAGCGTGTAGAAATCGAGAATTTCTTTTATTTTTGTATTTTCTATTCTTTTCCACACCACCACAGTGGTGGAGCAATAGGGTGTGTTTTTTTTTGATGTGGTGTCCCCAGTAGGCATAGTCCACGATGCAGTAGAAGTTTACTGTTTTACTCTTTTTGATCTCTTTGTAGCGTAGACGGACCCTAATGATCTGGATCGAAGGGTATAGATGAGCTGAATTCATCAGAGTTTATGAATTCGGGAATTCCTCTTGAGAATTTTCCTCTGGGTCCTCAGGGTCATCATCATCATCATCAAGATCATCTGGCGTTTGCCAAAATAGAAATTCATTGATTTCAGGTATTTGTTCGTCTTGATCTTCAGATTCTGGAACGTCTGTGATTATTTCATTATCCGTGCGAGATACGTATATCTAACTAATTACAAAAAATGTAGAACATACAATTCTCTACAATTTTTGTTCTTTACGTTTTTTGTGTCAGATCAATAGTTTCGTAGTCACAGCCTGTAGAAATCGAGCATTTATTGTTTGTCCGTCTACGGGAATATCGGACTCCAACGTGTATACTAATGAAACAGGTAAACGCCAAATGATCCTGATGGTGATGATGATGACCCCGAGGAACAAGAGGAAAATTCTCAAGAGGAATTCCCGAATTCATAAACTCTGATGAATTCAGCTAATCTATACCGATCGATCCAGATCATTTGGATCGGTCTACGTTACAAAGAGATCAGAAAGAGTAAAACAGTAAATTTCTACTGCATCGTAGACTATGCCCACCGGGGACACTACGTAAGAAAAAAAATGCACCCTATTGCTCTACCTCTGTGGTGGTGTGGAAAAGAATAAAAAGTACAAAAATAATAGAAATTCTCGACTTCTACACGCTGTAACTACGAAACTATTGATCTGACAAAAAAACATAAAGAACAAAAAATGTAGAGAATTGTACGCTCTACATTTTTTATAATAACTTAGATAGACGTATCTTGCACGGATAATGAAATAATCGCAGAAATGTGATTTTCCACCCCTATTCTCCAGTATGGCGGGCCGAGCGACAACACCCCAAGGTCGCAAACTCGGCAATATTAATAATATGCCTAATAGAAGATACCTGCCAAGTATAAACTTTTCTGTACCTTTTGCAAGGTGGAACCATTTTTATGTCTCTATTGACTGGACTAAGATAAAAATTAATGAAAGTATTTTTTTTAAATGCCACGACATCTCACTCCGATTCAGACAGCTAGGGCTATTGCAAAGCTAGAAGAAAATTTGTCGTTGGCTGCTGCGGCGAGAGAATTACATTGCAGTAAGACTTATAAAGAGGCGTTGACAAGAAAACAGGCCGCACGAACGCCAATGAATACAGCCTAATTTAATGGCCGCGATTGTACACTCTGAAATCTAAATTTTCTTTTTACTTATTTTCATCCTTCAAACAATTTTAATTCGTAGATCCGCAAATTTTTTTTAGGTGTTCTTAACGAAAACGGTAATTTTACGTTCTCAAAAGCGGACGAAAAGTACATATTTCTTTTTCGGAGGCACTTTTTCGGACGCTGGACCATGGCGCCATCTGTTGGTCTGCTTAGTAGTTGGTACCGAAAGTTCATCCCAGAATTTTACAAAATATCAAGACCTTTATCCCTCCTGATGAAGAAGAACGCAAACTTTACATGGGGACCCGATCAGCAACGTCCCTATGAGAAGCTTAAAGAAGCGCTGATGACAGCCCCCATTTTGAAACAAGCTGACCATCACGCTGGATATATTTTACGGACCGACGGCAGCGGCTATGCAAGACGTTAACGTTATTTTTGACATTTCTCATATGTCAACAGTTTGATTATTCAAAAAATTTGAGTGCGATTTGACCGAAATAAGTGAGAAATAAAGTGATGAACTGCTTCTTCAATATCATCGTCATTTGCACCACCTAAAATTGCAGCTTCTAACATTTCGTTCATTTTTGACACTACTTGTCAACTTTGCATTGTCTTTTAATAACGTTAACGCCTTGATAAATTGCAATAACTTTAAATCACTATGCCGTTAAAACGTAGCGTTATTTTATAGCGCATGCATTTATTAACGTATTACTTAAATAAAGTTTGAATGCAATATCTCTCTAATTATCTGAAATGATTGGAGTTTTATATCGGCTGTTTTTAAAATTTTCACCTTATAGTAGGCGTTAAGTGTCGATTGTGAACGCACTATACTGGTTACGGATCACGGATCAGCTGTTTGAATCTTAGTGCTTATTCACAATGGACATAACACATAAGAAATACATAAGAGATACCTAAGAATAATTTGCAAATTTGGGCAATTGGAAAATAATTTATGTGTCCATATAACTCGAATATGATTTTTCATGCCTTTTTGTGTACAAAAACAATAATGTTCACTGAGGTCACTTCTCATAAGTTACGTAAAAATTAATAGTATATCCACTGCATGTATCATGAATTTCTTATGCCTTATGGCAAGCTTATGTCCATTGCGAATAAGCACTTACGTTTTACACGAGTGCGCGCTCACAATCGACTGTTTAACGCCTACTACGAGGTGAAATTTAAAAAAACACCAATAAAATTATATGCTGACTAACAGACGTTTATAAGGTGTAATATTTGCTAGTCACTCATTATCTCCCGATTTAATTCTATAAAAGTAATTTTTCCTACTACGTATCTAGAAAGTTTCATCTACTGCCCTAGCAACACACTTGTAATCGAAAGTGAATTCTATCATGCGTGTGGTTGCTAGCTACGAAAGTAAAATACTTACGCGACTAGGAGATTCCTTACGGGACGAGGAGAATTTATTTTATTTTGTGACAATTTCGATTGAGGTACCCAAATCATTAAATGGAAAACAGCAACACATTTTATAATAATATGTAGTTTAATTAGTCCAATTGAATACAACAAAGGAAAATTAATCTACTTATTCACATTTATTGTGATTTATGAATTGTTGGAAAGTTAGGTTATATCGCTCACCCGACTTGACAGGCGACAATGAGCCTAACGTAATTCCAGCGGCTCTTTCAATTCCGTCACATTCCATATTTTGCGGAAAGACTTGTTGCATAAATACCAATAACCGCAAACTATCAAACTAACATTATTACGGATTACACGCACTTACACAATTCACGCAGTTTGAAGACGAAAAATAAAATGTTTGTAAAAGCTGTTGCTATGGTTTTTACTTCCAAGATCCAAGGACGGTCGCGATACGGCACGATTTTTGCTATTTTTTTTTAACATTATAAAATGTTGGTGCTTCGTAGTAGGAAAAATTTAATACAATACACGATGCGCAAGTTTCTTCTTTCACCGCGGAGGTTTCACGGCCCTCGGCTATCGCCTCGGGTCTTGAACTACCTCCTTGGCAAAAAAAGTTCACTTACGCATCTGGTAATGTAAATAACTATTATCTATAAGTACACAGGTAAGCATTTCTTGCACTTTTTAATATACTTATTCACCAATATCTATGAAATTGAAATAATTTCTTCTTACAGGTTTCCATTTTCTAAATTTAGCAACATTTGTCCATTACTTGACGAATCGATTAACTGATAAATCATCAAATTTATTTCAAGAGCCCATCCTGTCTTGAACAAATAACCAATATCATCTATATGAGACGCAATTTTAAAGTTGTTATACATTCGGTATAAAAATGTTAGTTGGTCAGATGTTGCAGAGTGATGTTTGCTGCGAAGATGATGTCTCTCACGAGGACGTTGTCGGTGTGAATCTAAAATGTAAGAAGCAAAGTAAGAAATTACGTTATTATAAGTCCCAACTTAAATCGCCGAATTCAAATTGTTTGTGTATACTTACTTTACGTAGAAAATCAAATTTGAAAGTGTGATATACCACTACCATTTACAAAGAAGAGAATTTAGTTACCAAATAAAAGTTGTCGAGTTGATCTTCTGAACCAGACGTTCCGTTTTAAAACTGTTTTATCTTATTTTATTTGAAATATTTTTTCAAGAATCTGAACCACGTGCAACTTATAATATAAAGGTTATGTCTTTCAAAATCTTTAGACATCTCTGGTTTCAGAGTTGTTGCAAACACCATTCCTTCCCTTATCGTATACCTAAATACGATTGGTACTTTATTATTACTGCTGGCTTTAACTATTTTTAGAGATTCTTCAGTTATAAAATAAATATGGATATGAATTTTCTAAAACTGGACCAAATGGCAGTTTTCCAACAGAATCATTCAAAGCATCTTAAAAACAATTCACATAAATAAAATATTGCTTGTACGTGTAATCATTAATAGTTATTTAATAAACTAGTTGTTAATGAAGGCGATTAATAATCGAAACTGTTTAAAGCACGAACGAGTGTAGCGAGTGAGTGCCTTTAATAGTTGAAATTATTAATCGCCCATTAACAAACGAGTTGATTACAAATTTTTTTCGTTGACCACAAACTTTTTTTTTGTGACAAAATTTCAAATTAAAGCCAAATCAAAACCAATTTCATCTTTTTCGATAAAGATCAGACCTTATAAAATACCTTCATCCTTTTTTTTACCTTCCTCAGGGTAGGTTATTTTTAAATTTTTCAACACTTTCTATTCACTTTTCCACAAAGAGTGTCAGAAGACATATAGTTTTTAATTTACGTTTCAGCGTAATCCCACGAATTTGCCAGTCTTCTGTGGAGCGTCAGTCCTGCCATTCCCTGTATGATCGTACATAGATAAGCAGTTTAGAATTAAATTGGAATTGAGGCAGTATCAGTACTTATAGTATTTAACACATTTAACAGTAAATTTTAACCAATATAAAATAGTTTTGTAATCTTTGTCTGATAATTTTGAGCCGTATCAATATATAAACTCGGTTTTGCAATGAGTACCTTACTCAGTTACTGATTAACCTTCAGTTAGTTTGAGAGCGTGTAAATTGTAGTGTGTTATTTATAAAATAACGTATCATCATGACTGAACCAATTGTCAGCGTGGAGCACGGAAAGTTGCAAGGAAAAATATCCACCAATCTACGTAATGAAAATATTTACTGTTTCCAGGGCATTCCATATGCCAAACCCCCAATCGGCGAACTCAGATTCAAGGTAAAATAATTCTTGTACTCGTTATAAATTACCTATGTGTAAAAATGCAGGATGCGCAACCACTTGAACCGTGGGTAGGTGTTCGGGATGCAACAAAAGATGGAAACCAATGTTATGCCAGGGATTTGCTTTCATTTTCAAGAACTGCACAAGGTTCAGAAGACTGCTTATTTCTCAATGTTTACACACAACAACTTCCATCGAACACAAGCAAAACTTTAAAACCAGTGATGTTTTGGATTCACGGCGGAAAGTATAAAACTGGATCCAACACATCGAAGCGTTATGGTCCAGAGTTTCTGCTTACTGAAGACATTGTCTTGGTTACAATAAACTATCGATTAGGAATTTTTGGTTTTCTTAATTTTGAAGACGCCTCTTTGGGAGTTCCTGCCAACACTGGATTAAAAGATATGGTGATGGCTTTAAAATGGGTTCAGAAAAATATAAGCAAATTCTCTGGCGATCCCAATAATGTTACAATTTTTGGTCAGAGTGCTGGAGCAACTTCTGTACACTATTTGGTTTTATCACCTTTGACAGCAGGTAATACTGAATAATAATACTGAAATAATATAAAATATTAATGAATAGCTTAATTTGTTTTAACACGGATTACATGTTTAAAAGTTTCTGCCATTTAAAAGAATGTAAAATTGGTTGTTTAAAATAATAATATAGCTACTGCACCTCATTTTAGGATTATTTCACAAGGCTATAATTCAGAGTGCGACTGCAATAAATTCATTTTCACAACAACGAAGTGACATGATAGTCCATTTGGCTCCCTTTCTGGATTTAAAAACACCAAATGAAAAAGAGATTTTGCAACGATTGAAGGCATTACCCACTGAGAAACTTTTTGAAATATACGAGAAAGTGGAAGATGTAAGTTTATAGATTTTGACCATTTTAAAATTAATTTAGTAATTACATGTACGAGTTGCAATATTTTATTTACATGAATTATTTTTTAAGACGTGTGACGCATTAAATGATGCCGGTGGAAGACTGTCATTCGGTCCAGTTGTAGAAAAACAATCTCCAGGAGCATTTATAACTGAAGAACCACTAAAAATAATTAAAGCCGGCCGTTATAATAAAGTACCAATCGTGTTTGGGTATACGACAAGGGAAGGAATGATGTTTGCACCAATGATGAAACCTGAGATGCCTAAAGATTTTGAAAGTCTTATACCTTGCATGTTAGAACTTGAACGTGGTTCTGATTCTTCAAAAAATATTGCAAATAAGATAAAACAGTTTTATTACGGAAAGCCTGGTTCAGAAGATCAACTGGACAACTTTTATTTAGTAAGTAAAGTATATTCTTCCTAAATGGTAGTGGTATGTCACACTTTCATATTTGATTTTCTGCATAAGTCGGTGTACACAAACAATTCGAATTCGGCGATTTAACCAAGTACTTATAATGTAATCTCTTACTTTATTTATTACTTTTTAGATTCACACCGACAACGTTTTTGTGAGAGACATCATCTTCGCAGCACAACTGCATTCTGCAACATCTGACCAACCAACATTTTTATTCCGAATGTCCGTGGAATCGAAATTAAATTTGTATAAAAACTTTTTCAAAATTCAAGGCCCAGGTAAAAATTAATCTAGTGTCATATTAAAAAATAAGAATTTAACAAACTGTTGTTTAAAGGTGTGTCCCATATAGATGATACTGGTTACTTATTCAAATCAATGTGGACTCCTGAAATACAACCAGGAAGTTTGGAAGAATTATCAATTAATCGATTCGTCAAGTACTGGACAAATTTTGCTAAATTCGGAAATCCAAATTTAAAAGATAAAGTAGATGGTCCAGAATGGAAACCTGTAAAACGAAATGACATCAATTTCATAGATATTGGTGACCAAATAACAACAGGTGTTGATCCGGAATCTGAAAGAATGCAATTTTGGAGAGACATTTTTAGCATGAAACCAGAATATACTTTTTAACAATATTTAATAACTACTAGTTCTGTTGCGATAGTGTTGTGTTACTATTAAAAAGTCATTAATAAAATAAAAATTAAAGTAAACTAAAACTAACTAACTAAATAAAACAGTAATTCTAAACAATAACAAATTAGCAGCTTTCCAAATACAATTATCCCTCTTCTCCACTCAACCTTCTTCATCCATTCGATCCCTCTTCCGTCCTCATTCAAAATTTCTTCTCTACTCTCATCTCTCTCTCTCTCTCGATTCTACGCATTCATTCAACAAATGCTCTATTGTCTCCTTTTTTTCTCCACACATCCTGCACACTCTAGTCCTATCCTCATTCCAATATTTATTCTCTCTCTCCTCATTTCCACACCTAAATCTTGCTATTCTCTTCCTAAGTACTTTGGCAGTTCTTCCGTTATTATTTTTTCATACTTCCCATTGTACCTAGACTCCCTAATTCTCGTTCTTCTTTCCTGCACTTGCACATCTCTATCTCTCTGCACCAATTCGTCTGTCATTACTCTGCCTCTCTCTCGCATTCTTTCTATCTCCGCGCCTGCATACCCGTTTCTTTCGAAATATGCCTCCCTTCTTTCCATACCCCCTTTCCTATTTCTTTCCTTTTTTCTTTCAGACACTCTTGCAAAATTCTACACTCTCCTCACTCTATCACTCTCTCCTTAAATCTTATTGCTCTCTTTCCTGCTTCTATTCTTATTACATCCCTTTTTGTTTCCTCCATCACTATATAGCCCGGTGTCTCTCTATCTACTCCTAGCACCCATTTCAAATGTTTTCCTTGCACCCTTTCCAACCCTTCTTGCTCTCTCCATCCCCATATTTCCGCTCCATACATCATCACGCTTTTCACCAGACTATCAAACATCATTACTCTCTTTCTAAAGTCGTGTCCAAATTTTCTCTCTCCTATCCCCCATACCGCTTAAAGTATTTTAAAACGGTTTCTCTAAATGGAGACAGTGCCAGAGTGTAGCGTGTTTTTCACAGGTGATTCTTATTATTGTGCATCGATTTATTTTACGAGTTAAGAAAACAGCACCTTTCAGAATTATTTAATTATGAAAGTATGCTAATTGATCAGGATTACACACATAAACTACATTATATTAAAAATTCAGCGATTTTCACTAAAGATCATTTTTCATTTAATGTGTGCGGTATTTGAGATAAAGTATCCACAAATTATACCGAGTGACTATAAATGATTGAAGGAAAATAGTGGATTGGCAACATTGATGGAGTTGGTAGTCCAAATCTTCTCGTGCATCATCTGACAATCGCTTCTATTTAGGTTAGGTTAAGTCACGAAGTACTTTGGCGTTGAAAAAAAGATTACAAAACAATCAACAAACTTTACTAGATATTACAAAATACAGCTAAAGAAGATGTTCAAAGTGTTGACCACCTTGCTGTAAGCAAAGTTGAACTCTGTTTGATAAATTAGTGAAAACATTAATTAACATTTCTGGCCCCACATTTCCTATTGCTTCTTCAATCGCATGCTGCAATTCTTCCAAATTGTTAATAGGATTGCGAAACACAACATTCTTTAGATATGGAAACAAAAAGAAGTCCAGTGGGGTCATGTCAGGTGACCTACTTGGCCACAAACCTGAGCTAATTAAACGTCCTGGGAAAAACTCTTCTAAATAATTTATTGTGGCCCGTGCAGTATGTGCAGTGGCAGAGTCTTGCTGATAATAGCCGTTTGTTAGTTCGATGTCGTCAAGTTGATTTAAAAATGGGTCTACAAGAAGCCTTCGGTATCTTTCCGCATTAATTGTTTCGTGAAAAAATATCGGCCCAATAATTCGCCTTCGCGACATTGCAACCCATACGCCGATTTTAAGTGGGTGCAGTGGCACTTGAATTATATTATGTGGATTGTGATCAGACCATGTTCTGTAATTTTGTGAGTTTATGAACCCAGACAAATGGAACCATCCTTCATCAGAAAAGAAAGTGATATCTTGCTGGTCAACATTATGAAGCAAATTGTTGTTATACCAATTACAAAACTGGATTCTTTGGAGGTAATCAGGAGGGTGAAGTTGTTGGACCATTGTAAATTTGTATGGGCGTAAATGCAAGGATTTTTTCAGGATCTTTCTAGAGGATTCATAACAAAGTCCTGAAAAGAAGGAAAATGTAGGAAATGTTAAGAGAACAGGTCATTTGTCAATGGGAACCTATTTGTTGGGATAAACGACGTATCGAAATGTGAGGATGTTCCTCAACAATTACTTCAACATTTTGCACAACATCAAGTGTAGCAACAGTGGGACGACCAGTAGATTTGACTTTTCCCACATTACCAGTACTTACAAAGCGTTCAACTATTCGCCCACAGTGTTGTGCAAAATTAGGATATTCGATTTGTTCTTCAGGATAGGTTTCAACAAATTGTTCATAAGCTGACTGCTGTGAATACAGCCAATGGCCATTTTCATTTTGCAATCCACTGCGAAAATAGGCCATTACAATAAATGTGTTGTGCTCTATTGTAAAAACCATTTTTTAAATAAAGTTCGAAACTGTCGATTTAGATCTTTTTGACGTTTGTTTCAATTTTGAAAGTTGCGTGTGTCATACCAACGATGTTGCCAACTAAAGATTTCAAATGTGTCGCCAACATAACAAAATAATTTTCAATCATTTATAGTCACTCGGTATTTCTAACGTTAATAAGTAAAGTCCATTCACGTTGGATTTTCCTAGTCAAGGTCAAATAATTCAATATTATGGCGGTGTGATTTTTACTTCAAAAATGCTTTAGCTGTGTATGTCACCAATACGGGCTGATAAAGTAACCAAGTCATTCGTAGACTGTAGAGGTTATGTTATTCGCTGTCAGCAAAGAAACAGTCATTTTTCAAATATTGTTTTTAGAGGATAACAGTAGGTAATAATACATCCATTTTGTTATCATTTGCACTAAAAATAGTGTCAGTTCTTAATCGGTATGATAGGATTAGGAACATACAATAGGTACCTAACTCCTACCTACTGGTGTTGTATTTTTCTGCTTGCGCTGTTGATTAAGTGAAAAAACCCTTAATGACTACAGTGATGACTGATGAGGAACCAGAATAAGTTATAGAAAATGAACCCAATAGAAAATTGTGTGAAGTTTCTTTCATTGGAAGCGAAGTAAGGAATGCATCTAAATGATGGAACAAATTTGGCAATAAAATTTCAGTTATTCAGAGACACTTATACGTTTTGATTGTGGTTGTGACGTTTCAAGAATGTATTGTTACAATTGCATAGCACAAAAGAAAGGTGTATTTTGATTTTTAATGATTTTTTTCTAATTTAAGTTTTTTCGATGTACACATTACCTTTAAAATAACGTTGTATTGTTAAAACTGCTCAATAAAGGTCGTAAATAGATTATAATCATGTTAATACATACAATACATTAAATATTAAAGGATTCTGACTAATTAATTTTCGAACTGAAGCTATTTTTTCTTGAGTCCGTATTAGCTTGCGGGTTTCGTCACATTACGTCAGTTGTGGAAGGTTAACGCAATTTTAAAATTAACCTTTTTTCTTTTCGCCATGGTAAAATCACCCAGGAATAGAATTTTATTAAAAAATCTGTGACTTTATTTCACACGTCAAACTAACATTCAAAATTAAAGACGTCAAATCGATCTCAATCGCTCTATCACGAATAAAACACGATAATGTAAAAATTACTAGGAAAGGAGGCGCAGGCTTGCAACGTGACAACAATTTGACAGGGAAAATCCAACGTGAATGGACTTTAAATACCGAGTGACTATAAATGATTGAAAGAAAATAGTGGATTGGCAACACTGATGCAGTTGGTAGTGCAAGTCTTGTCGTGCATTATCTGTCAGTCATTTCTATTTAGGTTAGGTTAAGTCACGAAGTACATTGTCGATTTAGATTTTTTTGACGTTTGTTTCAATTTTAAAAATTACGTGTGTCATGCCAACGATGTCGCCAACTAAAGATTTCAAATGTGTTACCAACATAACAAAATAATTTTCAATCATTTATAGTCACTCGGTATATAATAATCAGCAAACGGATATAAGTGAACTGTTTTATTCAGATTATGACTAAAGAACTAATTGACGTCTGCGGTATGTGCTGGTGTGAGTTGTCTTTGCGTTTGCACTCCTACAATTTTTTCTTGATTGTTGAAAAACTGTAAACACTACTAATGTCACTTTCACGTAATTCATTTTCAACCTGTTGTCGGAAATATCAAACGCTTTTTAGAAATATTCTTATTTACTTGACTTAAGAAATCTGCTTTTCTACTGAGAACGTATTTATTTTCTAATATTGGTATTTGAAAGATATTTACAAAATGATTTCATATCTAAAATCAATTAATATTGTGTTGTTTACAGCGAATTATGACTATTTTATTTTCACCACTTTTAACTTTATTGGCAATTTACAGATAACAAGGTACAAGATTACAAAAAATAGAAAAACTTTCGATTTCTTTCCATTATGGTTACTTTAATAGGTACAGTTCGAGACACGGAATTTCGGGCATCACTGTAAATTATTGTTTTTTCTTATTATTGTTGGATATCTCCGTTGGCTCAACGTTTACTACACTGTTCAAACTGTTGTGTCCAAAAGCTAATCAGTTAGCAAAACCAAAACAAATACAATTACGGCCACGGAATTTTGACCGTCAATGTGTTGTAAAGCGACCCTTACGTATCGTAACCTCACTTTCTGCTATTACAAGACTTGTCATTTTGATGCTAACTATTGCTGACTGACTTGCGAGAAAACACGCTTCCTCATTTCGTGCAATCTTGGAACAGGGATATTATCTGCACTTGATTGAAATAGGGTATTGGTAGCATGTTCGCAACTATTCGAATGAAGTATGACGTTGACAAATTTTTGGATGTCAATTCCAAAAGTCATCATAATGACAATAAATCATGGACTATATCCATTTTTTTGAATTGACATGAAAGTGACGGACAAAATTCGGTGGCCGCAATTGTACTTACTTACTAACATTTTATTCTTATATTCCATTAAAAGTTTTTTACGACTATACGACTACACAAAACATATACCTAATCTTAATGAGTGTAATGACTTAATGTGGGGATAATAAAGACAAATACATTATGTAGTTTCAACAAAAATTTCGCCGATCTAATAATAGTAGGTATATTATGATACGAGTCTTATAAGAAGCATTTTGTAGCACGCACGGGTTTAGGGCACGACGAGCTAGCGAGCTTACGAGCTTACGAGTTGCACAAGATAGTCTATTGTCAATTTAAAATATTTATTATTAAAATTGTTTTCATTTAATATCTAGCATATGATTACCTTCTTTTTGCTCCATCCGTATCATTATATGTCACAGCAACGGGCGCAGCAATTGCCGCTGTGCTTACATAAGTTACCTACAGAGTTGAAGTAATTGAGAAAAAAGATACTGGAAATTTCAAGCAAATTTTCAATGCTGTAATGCTGTAAACAAAAAACCTTCTCCTGGAAAAAAATTGTATTTAATTTCTATTCATCGTCACCAACTACTAATTTTTTTGACATGCATTTCGAGAACACCTATAGATAAGTAGTTTAGAATTAAAGTGAAATTGAGGCAGTTCTGAAACTTTAGTATTTTTATTAATCAGCACAAAACTCTACTAAATTCTCCAAGAATTTAGTTTAAATAATAATTGAATAATAATTTTTCCGAAATATCGGTAACACATTTAACAATACATTTTAACCAATATAAGTAGTTTTGTAATATTTGTTCCATAATATATAAACACGTTTTTGTAATCAGTACCTAATCACTAGGGTTCGGCGGAAAATATATTCAGTTACCGATTAACCTTCCGCTAGTTTGAGAGCGTGTAAATTGTAGTGTGTTATTTATAAAATAAAGTATCATCATGACTGAACTAATTGTCAGCGTGGAGCACGGAAAGTTGCAAGGAAAAATATCCACAAATATACGCAATGAGAACTTCTTGAGTTTCCTGGGCATTCCATATGCCAAACCCCCAATCGGCGAACTCAGATTCAAGGTAAAATCATTCTTGTAGTCGTCATAAATTACCTATGTGAAAAAATGCAGGATGCGCAACCACTTGAACCGTGGGTGGGTGTTCGGGATGCAACAAAAGATGGAAACCAATGTTATGCCAGGGATTTATTTTTAAAAACTGTACAAGGGTCAGAAGACTGTTTATTTCTCAATGTTTATACACAACAACTTCCATCGAACACAAGTAAAACCTTAAAACCAGTGATGTTTTGGATTCATGGCGGAGGGTTTGTAGTGACCCAGTTTAAAATTTAAATTTAAATTTCCGGTACCGCCACAACAGCGCGCCAAATGTGAAGGTACTAGCGGCTAGACTAGGAACTGCGAGCGGAAATATAGCGGGGGGTTGAAGCTCTCTCGCGCGGATGGTTGAAGGGGGGTAGTTCACTTTTGTTTAGTTTTTCGAAACGAACACACCTTGCGAAGAGCGATCCAAGTTTCTCAAATTTGTAAGTTAAATCCGAACCAATTACACTACCGTCCCGAGTAGATATTTTGTGTCCCCGTGAAGAATCCGGCAGTTTCTTTTTTTTATCCACACGGGTAATTGTTTATCTCACGTTCGTTGTCCGTTGTTTTTGTTTTTGGGACCAGGACCACGTGGTAAGGGTATGTTGTAGATTTCATTTTGGTTGCATGCTGTTTCTTTAAGAAGCGCCCATTTGTTAATTTTAAGCGTTATCCCTAAGTTTCTCCCGGGAGGTTCATTTTTGACAATCTGTTAATTTCGGAAATTAGTAGCCGTCGTCCGGACTGCGTGCGTCCATTTTGTTTTTCTTTCACTAACATTGTTTAACGGCACTCGACCCGATATATTTTTGTTAGTATTGCCAGCGAGTATTGTATTCCTGTTTAAAGCGTTTTTTTTTATTTTATCGTTATTTAACTTCACGCTTTGTTCTCTTTTATTTCCTCATTGTTTAATGTTGCGTTTTGTTTTGCTTATGTTATCCTTGTTTAATGTTGCGTTTGTTTTGCTTATTTTATCATTGTTTGATGTTGCGCTTTGTTTTGATGGATTTTCTCATCGTTTAATGTTACGCTTTGTTCGATAGAATTAAACTCGTTTTTTTTCCTTCGTGTTGTTGCTAGATTTCGGAAAAGTTAAAGTAAAATGTTGTAAGTGCGGCCCTGTGGGAGCTAGGTGACAATCAGGAAGTCGTGGGGTAGTTTAGTAAATTTCTGTGGAAGCTACGGTTACTTAAAACCGTTAGCGGGGGCGGACCTAGGTCTTCGCTTATGCGGCGGCGGGATGCTTTCGTGAAGCTTCCGTCGAGGTTATAGAGATTTCGGGGGATTGTCGGGAAACGGTTGGTTGGGGACGGTGGAGCTAAATATTCGCTTATGCTGTTTAGTGATGCTAATCGTACGACCCCGAGGCGCTCTGTCACTCTTGCTTGGTCGGCGAAATAGTCTGACATTCATTAATACCCCGAATATCTATAAACGTCGCTTGATTTCAAGATGATTCAGATTATTCTTCTGAGTCCCCTCGCGGCCGAAAGTTTGTTACCTCCAGCTCTAAGCTCCCGAAGGCGTACCTTGACCGCGTAGTTCCGAGTTAAACATTGTTTTTGTCATTAATCGAATAGTAAAACATGAGTAATACCTGGGATACGGTTTTTTGAAGAGGGTTTTTCATCCGTCCCTGTCTGTAATAACTGCCTTATAATTTGTTTACTTGTCTTGCAAGCTTTAAACTGTCATTTTGTCTGTCATGTGCCCGTTTTTCTGTTATTTTAAATATTGTTGCATTCATCTTGTCGTTTATCTTTGTGATGTACTCAACTAGTTAATTTCTGGTACTTCGTTAACCTTAATTTCTGTCTTTTGTATGCGTTTCAATTTCTTTTTCATCAAAGTTATTACAGGCATTTTTAATAAAAGGTATTTTGCGTCCCTCACATGTGTGTTTTATTTGCGGCACTCTTCCAACTGGAACCCTCACCGTTTGCATTCCGAACCTTTTCCGCCAAAAGAAAATCACAACGTAGGGCTCCTCCGATTCGATGACGATCACGACCACATTTGTTACCGTTTTGCGCAGGTTCAAATATTTGGCGGAAAAAGTAATGTATTCAAATCATTACAGGTTTAAAACTGGATCCAACACATCGAAGCGTTATGGTCCAGAATTTCTGCTTACTGAAGACATTGTCTTGGTCACAATAAACTATCGAGTAGGAATTTTTGGTTTTCTTAATTTTGAAGACGCTTCTTTGGGAGTTCCTGCCAACACTGGATTAAAAGATATGGTGATGGTTTTAAAATGGGTTCAGAAAAATATAAGCACATTCTCTGGTGATCCCAATAATGTTACAATTTTTGGTGAGAGTGCTGGAGCAACCTCTGTACACTATGTATTTGGTTTTATCACCTTTGACAGCAGGTATTTATATTACACAATAGTAAAAATATCATAGTTTAATAACTGTAAATATTCTTACAATGATTTATTTTACTATTTTTCTCAAATTTCAAAGTTTGCACAATAATTAAATGCTTAATGTTTCAAAAATTAATTACCATAAGATAAAATCTGCTCAATACAATTAAGTCACTTACTTTATAACTGGTTAAACTATTAAGATAATATGGGAAAAAATTTAATTGAATTACTTAAGTAGTAAAATTAAATCTTGTTTAAAATTTAAAGAAAATGGTAGAAAATTATAGCAAGGAGTCCAATATTGTTTTGTATGTTTAGACGATTTCAACATTGTGGTCTCGTTGAAATCCAGTCAATAATATTGAAATATTATAAAATATTAATGAATAATAGTTATTTACATGATTAGTGGTATAAAAGCAATATTACAGGACTCGAGTATGAAGATTGCAGATGACGAGGGCGTATTTGTAATCATACAAGTTTCCTGTAATATGCTTTAGCCCACGTGTTATGTACAATAATATTTTACCTAAGAACGCCCCAAATTTAAAAAAAGGTAAATCTTTTTTATTTACGCCAGTGGGATAAATGAGTTTCATTACCGCACTCAGTGGGATAAGAACTTACTTATCCCATTGAGTGCGCGTAACGAAGTTCTTATCCCACTCATTTTGAGTGGGATTAGTGTCATTTATCCTATGGGAATAGATATATTTTTTTTAAACACTTTATTACATTGTTTGTTTAAAAGTTTCTGCCATTTAAATGAGTGTAAAATTGATTGTTTAAAATAATAATATAGCCACTGGACTTCATTTTAGGATTATTTCATAAGGCTATAATTCAGAGTGCGACTGCAATAAATTCATTTTCACAACAACGAAGCGACACGATAGTCCACTTGGCTTCCCATCTGGATTTGAAAACACCAAATGAAAAAGTGATTTTACAACGCTTGAAGGCATTACCCACTGAGAAACTTTTTGAAATATTCGAGAAAGTGACAAATGTATGTTTATACATTTTAAAATTAATTTAGTAATTGCACGTACGAATTGCAACACCAATGGTGTTTGGGTATACGTCAAGGGAAGGAATGATGTTTGCAACAGTGATGAAACCTGAGATGCCTAAAGATTTTGAAAGTCTTATACCCCACATGTTAAAAGTTGAACGTGGTTCTGATTCTTCAAAAAATATTGCAAATAAGATAAAACAGTTTTATTACGGAAAACCTGGTTCAGAAGATCAACTGGACACCTTTTATTTGGTAAGTAAATTTTATTCTTTCTAAATGGTAGCGGCATATCACGCTTTAAAATTTGATTTTCTACGTAAAGTTAGTGTACACAAACAATTCGAATTCGGCGATTTAACCAAGTACTTATGACTTAATCTCTTACTTTGCTTCTTAATTTTTAGATTCACACCGACAACGTCAGCGTGAGAGATGTCATCTTCGCAGTACAGTACCACTCTGCAACATCTGACCAACCAACATTTTTATACCGAATGTCCGTGGAATCGAAGTTGAATTTGTTTAAAAACTTTTTCAAAATTCAAGGCCCAGGTAAAAATTAATATAGTGTCATATTAAAAAAATTGAATTTAACAAATTGTTGTTTAAAGGTGCGTCCCATATAGATGATGTTGGTTACTTATTCAAATCAACATGGACTCCTGAAATACAACCAGGAAGTTTGGAAGAATTATCAATTAATCGATTGGTCAAGTACTGGACAAATTTTGCTAAATTTGGAAATCCAAATCTAAAAGATAAATCAGATGGTCCAGAATGGAAACCTGTAAAAGGAAATGAAATCAATTTCATAGATATTGGTGACCAAATAACAGCAGGTGTAGATCCGAAATCCCAAAGAATGAAATTTTGGAGAGACATTTTTAGCATCAAACCAGAATATACTTTTTAACAATATTTAATACTATGTATCGGGCGTTCAAATGAAATCCTGAGCTGAGTAGGCGTTGGAAAAATTAAACCGTTTAGAACAGTGTAAAGTTTGAATTTCCCGGCGTTTGACACGAATGACATTTGTTTATGTTTAATCGAGACATAATTGATCATGTTTGTTTTCAGCAAAGGGTGCCCTTAGATATTTGCTTCGAGAATAGGAATCGTTACTTATTCTATTTTTGATGTAAAACATTGCAAAGAAAGAAAAAAAGGAAACATTTTTTGGCTCTAAATTTTAGGTTAGCTGTCAGCATGCTCCAATTAATCTACGCTTTAAAAAAGCACAACAATTGACGGTTTCCAACGCCTTCCCAGCCCAGGATTTCATTTGAACGCGCGATAGTTCTGTTGCTATAGTGTTGTATTACTGTGATAGTCATTAATATAATAAAAATTAAAGTATTTAAACAGGCGCTGAACAGTCGATTGTGAGCGCACCACTCGTGTAAGACGTAAGATTTAAACAGCTGATCCGTACTTGTACTGTAACTTTTCGACTTCCTAGACTTTTCCTCGATGATTTTTTTTTCCTCCCTCATTTGGTGTATTGTTGGTTGCCGCATTCCCTCGGATGTTATTTTTGCGGAAAAATACGAAACAAAAATAATGAGAAAGAAATATTTATGGATCCTACGTTGTGTTTTATTTTTCATTTTGTTTAATTAGGTTCTAACGAGAGGCCGTACCTTCGGAAGGTTTTTCCAAATAGAATTAAAACGATTGAACACACTTCACTTAAATTTTATTTAACAAATAATCGAGTGTGGTGGTGTTTGGTCCCAACAAATTATAGAAATAAATAAATGAATTTAATAACAGAAGTTGGTGGAAATTTGATCCAATGAAATTTGACTCTCGGCCCACGAATTGAGATCTGGCTCATGAACAAATGACTAAGCTGGGCAAATATATGAGTTTATGGTGCGAACAGCATTATACGAGTTTGAGATGCGAACTATGTGATCCGATTTAGATTACAATTATTTCCCCTATTAAATTTAACCCGACGCGATGCCCTGGAATCTCATAGATCACCCCGGTCTACTCCGGTGGTCGAAAATAAAAGGGAAAAAAGGTTCTAACAGGGCCAAAGGGTACCTCTCTTCACGTGTCAGCTGGCCTAGTTTGGTCGCTGGCCCCCTTGGGGGTGACGCGGCTAATTTTGTGCTCTTACGCCGGACCACAGCTTATTGAGTGCGACGGACACTGGCGGTAGCTTCCCGAACTCGAGAATCCAAGACATAAATAATGAATGGAAATGTTTTATAATAATTGCATACTAGTTCCCCTTGACAAGAGCACGTTTCCCCAATCGGCCAATGCAAGAAGATCACATACTTCGCGGTAAAGAAATTAATATAAGATTCTAATGAGTCACGTGGTCATCAAAACTCAAAGAAAATAATATAATCTTTACTGTAGAACGATAAAGAACTAAATGCTGTTTGACTAATTAAATCGCGACTACAAATAATGTACATACAAGAATTAGAGAAATAATTTACCTTGTGAGTGTAAAGAACGTGGTCACAAAATGGCTGCTGGAAGTACTGAACGTACCTCCGGCTACTTTGGAGATCAAACCCCGAGTGAATCAAAAAGCCTTGTTTCCCGTCCCGCAATCGGTTTTATCATTTCTGGCGCACCCCCCTTTCGCAACCCCTACTTGACCAAAGTGACCAATCAGCTGGGTTCTACTTTACGCCGACCACGACACCCTTTCGATATCTCTAGAACTTTTGAAATTACAGTTTCCGTTTTTCCACCATCATTTTAAATGTTTAAATTTAGACTTTTGTTAGGACCAGACCGAATGTACATAATTTGTTGGTGAATTAGAACTCTGAAAAAGAACAGTAAATTACTGACTCTATACAATAATAAACCTCAACATCAAGAAACAAACACAATCTAAAAAATGGAACAAACAGAATTAACAGGAACACTGAATTACCGACTCTATACAATAACAAAAATCAGCACCAAGAATCAAACATAATTAAAATGAAATAAACATAATTAAAATGAGACAAACAGAATTAAAATGAAACAAACATAATTAAAATTAATCAAACATAATTAAAATGAAACAAACAGAATTAAAATGAAACAAACAGAATTACAATGAAACAAATTAACCTTATTTTGAAACCTAAATTGGGCTTGAAACGCTGTTACGTAATTGTCATGTCATGCAACTAAATTCCGTTGATCTGCTACTTCTAAAAATTGTTCTACATTGGTTTGATTCCCCAAAACCGTTCTAATTAATAATTACTTCGTAAATTTCATTCTCTCTCTCTCACTCACACGTCTGATTTCTACGACTACCTGGCTTTACCGTTACCCGGTCCTCTGTGTTTTCTACCGACTCCCTTTCTACTTTGCTTTGTTACTTTTCTAACTAAAAGTGCAAACGATTCTAGTTCTTTTCTACGATAAAGCGCTCTGTTTTTAATTTGCAATTCTCGCCCTTTAATTACAAATATGCCACAAATCTGAGAATGCTAAAAAAAAGTAAATTAACCTAATGAACATTAATTTTGTTGTTCGCTCAATTTGAAACCTGCTAACATCAAATTCATTAATTCAATTATCCCCTGATTTTAACTGGACCACCCAAATTGTCGAACATGTAATTACAATAAATTTATTGCAACGCTTCCTTTCCCCTGAACACTTGTTCCCCTTAGGCTATGTTTTGCCCCGGACGCGTACCTGCATTTTCAAAGAAAGGTTGGCAGATTTCACTTCAGGAGTGTGGTGCCACTCTTGTGAACAAAGCAACAATAAAATTTACAACTGACCAGCATTTCCGTCGCAAATGAACGGTATTTAAAGTATTTCGTTGAAATTATTTTAAAATTAAAATTCTTAATTTATCGAACCTATTCGGACCGTTACAGTACCTAACCAGTATAGTGCAATTTTTACCCTTTTGAGGTGACGTCACGATTTCCTTCCTCGCTTTCTCTCTACTGAAACGACAGAAACAGAAAAAAACAAAAAACAACGGCACGTTTATTTATTGTTGGTTACTTTGTGGTTATTTTATGCTCCTGTCAATTTGACAATTTTTTATTTCTTTCACATATTACATTGATTAAAAACATAACCTTTCGAAGCAATTGTCAACAAATTTGAAACATAATAGATAGTTATTTATGATCAATTCAAATTTGTTTCTGATTCTAGCTCAAACATACGTGAAGTTACTACATAAGACGTCATCGCAAAAGAGTAAAAATTGGACTTTATAGTGCGTTCACAATCGGCACTTCAACGCCTACTATGAGGTGAAATTTAAAAAAACACCCAATATACTGGGTGATTCAAAATGATTGTATGGCAACTATGTACGAAAATTTATGTGGCAACTGTGTGGGTAGGGTAGAGTTGATATTTCTTTGACAGTTCATAGTCGCGCAATTTTGAAAACTGTCAAATCAATGTGTAATGATATCAAAAAAATCAAACGCGTTTCATGCATGATAATAAACCAAACAATTTTTATATTTATGTTTTTATATTAAACATTTTTTCATAATTTTTCAAATTAAAAAGTTAATTAAAAATGTTTAATATAAAAATTGTTTGGTTTATTATCATGCATGACGTTCAATAAAAATTGTCAACATTCTTGATGTTGCATTTTATTACTTAGTAAGTAAGTTAATTTTTGTACTAATAGCCTTGAAAGCAACGCTTCCAACATCCAACGCTCGCTCCGAAACGAGTGCTTCCCGGTCGACTCGAATGTAAAAATTGCAAAAAACACTGGCCCTTTGAGGCATTCAAAAAAAAATCTGTCTTGATAATAATAAAATTTAGTTCATAAAATACAACTTCCCTGGGTTTTGCTCTATTAAAAAATTACGGAAAGATTTATAATCGTTGAAAATTGTTCCTACAAAATTCACAAATTATTGCAAAAATTGACATATTAAGTGAAGCAATTGTTTCCAATAACCAAAGATCACTGCCTACTTTAAAACAAAAAAAATTAATTTAATTTTCGTACAAAAATTATTGTACGAACCACTTGCGTGAAGACATCTTCCGTTCATTCGCGCATTAATTAAAGGCACTCGCTCCTTCGTCGCTCGTGCTTTAAAAATTGCGCTCATGCGGGAACATCGTCTTCCCGCACTTGCTTCGTAAATAACTATTTATCACCTTTGTATTTTTTTAAATTTTATTCTTTTTCCCCATAATGGCAAAACTGTATTTATGAACACGCTTGTTTGAAAATCACATAAAAAATGTACACCGTATCCAGTACTAATAAATCCATGGGTAGATACAATATTTTTTGTAATGAATAACTCAAAAATATTTAAAAATAAAATTAAAAAAGTAAATAATTTATAATAAAATAATTTAACATTTTCAAGGCCCTGTTATACTCTTACCTTTTTGAATGTATTCCTATTTGTTTTATAATAAAACGACTAATTTATTGTGTTGTTGAGAATTAATTTTACAATTTATTGCAAATGTGACGAAGCGTCCATTTTGTTTAAAGTGAATCGGCGTTTCCGTCTGTCTACGTCATTAAACACCCATCTTACAATGCAATTCCCGCTAGTTTCTGCTGGAAAGTAAAAAACACCGCGTGCGGGAAATCGTTGTTTCCGCACTCCAAGGACAACCGGGAAATACCGATTTTGAGGCTATGAGTATAAAATAGTATATTATGATAAGGATAAGTTTATAAGGATGCCTTTAAAACACACGCGACGAGTTTAAGAGCACGACGCGTAGCGGAGTGCTTTTAACGTCGCAAGTGCTTTAAAGGCCCTTATAAACGTGTATCATACTCTATTTTTTATTATACCTGCACTACAATGGGGTAACAGAAAGAAATCACGAGGAGTACAATCTGGTGATCAGCTGGGCCACAATCCTACATTCATCAATCGACCTAGAAAGAGACCTCCTAAATAATTAATTGTTATTTATGCTGTATGAGGGGTAACTGAATCTTGTTGGAAAAAGCCGTTTGTCAGTTCCACATAAATGATTCAAGAAGAACCCTTTGGTGTCTTTGAGCGTTAATAGTTTTATTAAAGAACATTGGGCCAATCATTTGTCTATGGGACATTGCAATCCAAACACTAACTTCAATTGTGTGCAAATCCACTTCATTAACATTATACAGGATGTCCCAGAACTCGCGCGTCAGCCGTTAACTGCTACTTTTAATATTTAATCCGACAAGGATTCTACAACAAAAAACGTCAAAAGCATGTTAGTTTTGAAATGAAAACGATTTTAAGATAACCAATCACACACGCCTTCCTGAAGGTAACTCTACTAAATGCATGCGTTTCCGAGGAAATGACTTTAGATGTTGCTGCTAAAAAAACTGTGATGAAATGTTTGGACAACTTTTATTAAATTCTGTCACTTTGACATTTAATAGAAAACGGAAACAACATTAAACGAAAAGTACATTTTTAAAGTAAATGTTCAAATTGTCTCTCAACCATACCTACGTGAAGATTGTGACTATTAAAAGTCCCTTTGCGGCAAAAATGGGATTCATCCGTAAGTAACACATTTGCAAGAAAGCCTGGATTCTCTTCATGTTCCTGGAGTTCCAGTCGAGGTGCATAATCTTCGGATAATAGATGTTGAACTTTAGTGTAATGATTCGGGTGCATATGGTTACCTTTAAAATGTTTTGAACAGTATTTTTTGATGAATTCAGGATGCCGGCCACATTTCTAACACTTCTCGTTCCATCTTGCGTAAATGATTGAAGTACGACTCCTTCCGTATCAGGAGTGCGAACCGTGCGGTCAACACCACCAACTCGTTTTCTATCGGGAACCAAAAAACCAATGGTTCTTGTTCTGTTCACTAAACCTAAAAATACGTCCGAACTAGGATGCCGACGATGTGGAAAGCGTTCACGATACAACCTTGCGGCCGCTTTACAATTCCTGCCACTTTCCCCGTAGATTATCATCATTCCGGTGTATTCTTCGGAAGTGAATATTTCTTACTGTGTTGCTGTCCAAAAATCGACACTTTTCAAATGTACTAATTAATGTCACTTTGACGTTGGTATAAAACGTTTGCATAGTTGACCAGACAAATAATGACTTTTTAACATTAATTTTGTTACCTGGTAACAACAGTACGCAGAATAATTCACCTGATACACTTTACTAATAATTCTTCTGTAATTGGCTATCTTAAAATTGCTGTAATTTAAAAACTAAATGGTTTAACCCTTAGACTCCCAGAGTTTAAATTTTGGATTTTTAAGTTGATATTCGTTTTCCATCGATAAAAATAGGTAAAATTAACAACTAAATTATTTGAAATTTTTTGGGTATATTTTTGTAGGACTTTTGAGTCATACACAATTGTGTGCCTCGGGAGTAAACATAAACATGCACAATTGTGAATGTTTTATTTTTCACTTACAATGAAATTGCTTGAAACAATTTTTGTTCTTAGTAAGACATAAAAATACATTGCATTTAGTACAGCGGATCCTTGATCTGCTGTTGCAGCCTTCTAGCCTACATTTCAACGGATTTTTCATGTCTTCATTACTTGGCCAATGCTCAAATCCATCGAAAACTTTGTCTGGACAAGGTAGAGTTGCAGGCACTCTTCTCTTCTTCCTTTCGTTATCGATTTCATTAGCGTTCTCATCGTCTGAATTTTCTATTTCATCTGCTGTACGTTTTCTTCCTCCTGAAATGAAATATTCTCCAAGCCCAAGCCTAAATTGTAGAAGATCCATGATATTTTTGGCTGGCAATTTTTTGCCTTTACAGTCGATGCGATACTCCATCCAACTGTTTACAATTGCTAAGTCAAAAAGATGTAAAATGACTTTGACCGTCCATTTTCGAGTGCGGAAGAAAGAGCGGTAGTATTCCATCATCTGGTCACAAACATCCACACCGCCCATATGTTCATTGTATGACTTCACAACATTTGGGCATGAAATGTCTACTCGTGCTTTTTCCAGTTTGTTCCATCTTAGCACATTAGATACAGGTTGTTTTCCAAATGCCGTAGACAACATCATGACCGACTTATTGTCCTTCCACTTTGTGATGCAAAGTTTCCCGTCGCTCCTAACCACTTCCTCTGACTCTCCTCTGTTCATTGCATTATCTTTCTTAAATATGAAACCCTTTACTCTATTGGTCATTATTGTAGCAGTAGCCTCCAATTTTAATGAAATTAATTTGTCCATCAAATTTACTGTCGTAAAATATCTGTCAAAGTACAAGTAGCTGTTTTCTGGTAATGTTTCAACCAACCGCAGAACCACTGATGGGCCCAATCCGAGTTCCCTGTTGGTGAGTCTAGTAGTAGTACCTTGGTAAATTTCGAAATCTAGTACGAGTCCATCCGACGTAGTGACTACAAAATTCTTTAATCCCACTGGTCTTGGTTTATTCTTGACAAACTGTCGAACTGGGCATCTACCCAAAAAGGGGATCATCTGTTCGTCTATTGAGAAAGCACATTTTTCCTTTCTCTCAAGCGCCCTACAGCGATTTCGGACACAATCAATGACAGGTTGTATTTTCCACAACCTGTTACTTTTTTTTGTTTCCTCGGTTAGACCCAGGTTGTCAACCACATGCAAATTTGTACGTAACATATAGAATCTATCTCGTGACATTACACCGTCAATTAATGGAAACTTGAATTTTTCATTAAAGTACATGTGGATCCTTGGAAAATGTATACATCCCATTATCGCATGCAAACCAAACATTTTTTAAATTTCTTCAGAGGTAACATTGTTTACTTTTCCATTTGATTGCAAAAAATATTGAGATGTATGAGTTGCCGCTAACTGGAAAAAGTCATCGTCTAGATATTTCTCGAAATATAGTAGTTTTCACGTCTGATGGAGTAATATTTTCTTTTGACGGTTGATCTTTGCTGTGAAAACTACCATGTTTCCACTGCAATTTTCGGAAAGTTGACAAAGGCACTTCGTCTTCGCTATCCGAAGTAACACTCGCATCTTCCTCGTCATCAGCAGGTGGCGTCTCTTCAGGAGGATTGCCTACTTCATCGTCATCATCTGACCCAAAATCCGAACCCAAATTGTCCAAAAGTTCATACAATTTCTCTTGATCACGTTCCAATTCATCAAGTGAATATGACACTTTACTTTCTGCAAATATTTGTGATCAACTAATAGATTGATAACAAAATTATGAAATCTTCAAAGATTTGAAAAAAATAATTTGGACTATGTTAGCTCCTACGACTCACAATTGTTGCAACAGGTACAAACTCACCGATGGAATCAAGTAATCGATAATAAACTGCAATTTATAGGTACTATTAACCAATTTAACCTTTTTTGTACCAATTTATAATTTCACAAATCCAAATTTAATAAGGTGTAAATCATAATAAATTACTTACGGTTAGACTCTAAAACTATATTTTGATACTTATGTACATGAAAAATAAGGAAGTCACAATTGTGTCATTGAGGAGTCTAAGGGATTTAAGAAAAAAAATCTTTAAAATCTTATATCAGATGGAAGAACAGAATTTGTGGTTTACGGCTGACGTGCGAGTTCTGGGACACCTGATAGTGATCAAAAAGAAAACAAATCAGATCTGGCATTGTAAGTTATTTATTATCGGTCATGTCGTAGGTAGCTAAATTCTACGCTAATAAATCGTTCAATGCGTGGGTGCAGACAGTAGTCTCAAACGCTACTTTATAATATGTAAATCATACTTCATGAATTGTACACGTTGGAATTAGAAGAGGGGTGACCAAAATTCGACGATAGTGCACATTTACGTTTTTAATCTATGACGTTTTTGAATCTGTTCAGGCCTATAGCCCTACCACTGGTGGGGTTACCACCCCCCCTAATACAAACCCCAAAGTATTAGTAATAGACTGTTCTGTATGGCACTTGCAACAGGAAAATAAACCAGAAAACATCCTTCAAACAAGTTTTTACCTTACCAATTTTTCAAGCGCAAAACGATATCGCAAAATCTGGTCCTTCGAGATAACGCGAACAGCATCTGCAGCCACGTTTAACACAGTTTTTTCTTTTTTCTTGCAAACCAGACGTCTTTCAAGGACGAGTTTCTCCAGAATAGTCTGTATAATTTTTCATCATATTTGCCAAGTAAAAAACTTAAAGTTAGAATTTTGCTGTCAAGTCCACAATTATTGTAAACAAAATTGTGATTTACGGCATAATAAGGGGTAGGCAGCAGATGAAACCAATGATTTAATTACACTCACTGCAATTAACTCAAAATTGAAAAAGTGACAAAAAAAATGCTGCCCGAAATTTCGATTCCGCTACTCATGGAAAAAATCAGATTCAACACGCATGAGCAAATGTGCATTTAATCACTTGTGCGGTGGAGTCCTCGCCTTCGGCTCGGACGCCCAAGTACTCGTGATTAAATGCACTACTTTGCTCACTTGTATTGAAAATAGCTATTTCACAAATAGTTTAAAGTGTAAATTTAAATTTATTTCAAATGGAACAGAAATACATGCCTTAATTTTAACAGGTAATACAGTTCACAAAAGACAACAACTCTTCTAGATAAAATTAAAAATACCCGACTATAATCTTGTCAAAAATAAATTACTCCCTATGATTTAGGGATATTCGTTACTAGGTTGCCATAAATTTGGTTAGGTTGGCGGCTATGTGGTTTCTGGTGACAGACAAAAGATATCGTAACCGTAAGGTAGTGAATTCCTTGTAACAGTTGCATATGGCTCTATTTCTCGCTAAGTGATGGATGTTCTTTCGTTTCACAATCAATTTTAGTTTCTGGCGGCATATTTAGTTGAATTCTCTCAATTCATAGTAACCAACCTTAAGCATTCAAAATTACTTTTGAAAATTCTAGTTACACACAACTTGAAAAACGTTATTTCCCTAAAAGTTCGAATTCTAGGGAGTAATTTATTTTTGACACGAGAGTATGCTATCTAAATACATTGACCGGCACAAAAAATGACTCATTATGATTTCTTTAATAAATGATTTTGAAATTATATTTGTTCCTACTTTTCTTTATTATAGTTAAATTGGGATATTTTCAATGATCGGGAGTGCTATGATCACCATGGCAACCGAATTGTTTTGTTTAAATAAATTATTAGAAAATTTGCGCTACTTCCATGTTGTGCTTATGTCGGTTGATTTACGTGTTAAAAGATTCAATTTGACAATACGAGATATTAATTCAAAATGCTGTTCAAATTTTGGCAATTTTTCATAACATAAAATTTTTTCTAAAAAATTGCTTTTATTTTTTTTTATTAAAATTTTATTTGCTGTGTTTAATGTTTTGTTTGTCGGATATTCTTTGGCAAAGAATAACTTAAATAACATTTATCAATACAACATGATATCAAAAAAAAATCTAACACAATGAATTATTTAATTATATTAATAAAATTCAAAGTGAGTCGTTTTTTTGTGCCGGTCAGTGTATGTAGTATAGTGCTCCCAGAACTGCAGCGATTTTATGGCAAGGCAATAGTAATTATTACGTCTATTGAGATGCCGATAGCCGACCTAAACAGACAGACCCCTGTCAATCATCACTTTCGTCCTGACCTGTCAGTTTACAAAGTAATATTGGAACGAATTTACGATTAGGGGTTGCACCTGCGGTTTAAACATATTGTTGGTGCCGTTAACGTTTATACAATGGTACCCTACCATAAAATCGCTGCAGCTCTGAGAGCACTATAAATTAAACGGAGCTAACAAAAACAAAGGGATTCAACTTTGTGATACAGTAAACAAACCTTTTCTTTTAACGAATACAATTAATGCAACAGTAAAAAATAATAAAGTATTTATTATACCGGGTGTAGAATGGATTTTGGTACATAGGCACTTTATGTGTAAAAGTTGTTACGACCGGCCCTCGAGGTGTTATCGGGACCGGTGTCGTTTTGTTGACCGATGCCTCTGCTTCGTCGGAACGACTCCCACAAGAGCCGATTCGTCCCGTCTCTCGAAGCGTTCTTCCGTCGAAGAAGATCGCCGTCTCGTAGCCCAGCTCACTTTTACCAGAGCCACGCTCTGAAAAGAGCCGCAGTCTCGTTTTTTGGGGAGAGGAGTGAAATGACACGCACTTTTTTGCGTGTAAAAACCAACTTGTGACGTTTTTCGGCCGACGCCGCCTATTTGTTTAGGGAAGTTGAGACTAAGCTGTCCTGCCCAAACCGGGACGCAACCGGTGCCCGGTGACACTCTTCCACCTTCCGGAGGCCCAACTTCCCTAATCAGCGACGCGGGCTTCAGCCGCTATCTCATTATTTGCACACACAACATAACAAAGATAACAAGCACGAAACAACAGCAAAAATAAAAAGAAATGAACAAAACCTAAAACTAATGAACAAATTAAAACTAAAACAAACAATGAACGAACTTACAGCTAACTTACAACTAACACAACAACGGAACAACACTCACGCACACACAACACAGACGCGATGTTTTTCGTCCGGCCCGTTGGCGTCCCTGATGTTCTTCGGGCGTCGCGGCGTGTCGTCCTCGATCTTGTGGGGCCTGTCGCGGGCTGCCGGTTGTCCGACATCGCGACGGGCCTCCCTAGGTCCCGGGAGCCGGACCTGGCCTGGTGGACAACCTCCTCGATGGCGTTGGGCGACGATGCGGGAAGCGCAGCGACAGGGTTCCTCGTGATCGGGCCCCCCGATCGTCGGCTCGGTGCTTTTGTCGAGAGGCTGTCGCTGTGCCCGGACGGCACGTGAAAATCGACACTTTAGCGTTGTCTCGTGGGCCGTTCAATCAATAGAGATGATCCACAATAACAAACATTTATTCAAAAAACAACAGTATTGAATATTTAATTTACGAAGCGTCACACGATTTTTTCTCAACTCCCGAACGCCTGCTGAGAGTTGTTGTTAGTTTTTTTTCTCGTTACCCAGGTTCGTTCTCCTGGTTACCCAGGTCTGCTCGATCCGTGGTGGGGTGTTTCCTGAACCCCACAGGACCCCCTCTCCAGCGCGACGGGCGCGCAGTAGAATTGTCCTTGGTTCTATTGTGGAGTTTGAAAGTGAAACGTTTTAAAAATATTGTACCATGTCGCGATGCCGTAGTGGAAACTTCACTCTTCTACCTGCACGTGTTATGTAACCTGGATCGGTGCTATGGTTACCGTTGTCGGATACTTTGACCTGGTTGTCAATGTTGTCGGCGGGTTGATTAATTTTGTTGTTCGCTTCTTCTGTGTGTCGTTCTGTCGAGTTTTGTAGACTTGGGCTACTTTCAACAATTGCTGACTTCAACCGGTCGATGGAAACGTTTTGTTTCTTGCCTTTTACGTGCAGGGTGAAGAATTTCTCTCCGGCTTTCAGCACCTTGTAGGGGCCATCGTACGGGGGCTGCAGTGGTTTGCCTTGTGCATCAACCCTGACAAAAACGAATTTGGCTGAGTGCAGGTTTTTTGGTATGTACACGTCGTGGTCTCCATGATGGCTGGTCCTGGTATACTGTATCCTCTGCATCTTCGATTTCAGGTTCTCGGCGAATTCAGATGAAGGTAGTGTTTGACTTCCCTGTAGGCACGCATCTTCAATTAGATCAGCGGGGAGTCGCAATGAGGTACCATAAACTAATTCGGCTGCTGATGCTTCAATATCTTCTTTGATATCGCAGCGAATTCCCAAAAGTACTAAAGGTAGTGCTGTTGTCCAAGAACTGTGATGGCATTTCAAAGCGTTACTGGCTGGATAGTATGCCGTTGTTCGAAATCGATGTGTTCCCGTCAGTTGTCGGAGTGACGTGAACAATACGGACTCGAATTGGGTTCCTCTGTCTGTTGTCATGTAAGTGGGAACTCCAAAACGACAGATCCAATTTTCACAAAAGGCTTTTGCACAGGTCTCTGCTGTGATGCCTGGTATAGGTATTGCCTCTGGCCATCTTGAGAAGCGATCTATCATCGTAAGGAGGTATTGTTTTCCCTTTGCATATGGAAGAGGACCAACAATGTCGATGTGGACGTGTGTGAAGCGAACATCTGGGTCTCGAAATGTGCCAACTGGTGCACGTGTGTGTCTCTGTATTTTGGCGCGTTGGCAAGGGATGCATTTTCTCACCAGTGAAGTGATTTCCTTCTTCATGTTTGGCCAAAAATACTTTTTAGACAATTGTTTGATGGTGTTTTTGACACCGCTGTGTGCTAAGTTGTGTGTGACTGCGACTATATTCCTTCTACATGGCTGTGGCACGTAGAGACGGTTTCCGTGAGAAGTTTCATACCAAAGTTCCTTTGTTGATGATGGAACTGGAGCTACGGTGAAATGGAATTTGTTTTGTTTACGTAGAGTCTGTAGTTCTGGATCTTGTTCCTGCATTGTAGCAAGTAGATTATGGTCGAAGTTAGCTTTAGTTATGGCCTCAATTCTCGATAAGAAATCTGCAATGATGTTCTGTTCTCCCTTCACATGGCGGATATCTGTGGAGAATTGGGAGATTAGATCCAATTGTCGGCATTGGCGAGGGCTGCATTTCTCAGGCTTTTGACTGAAAGCAAATGTGAGAGGTTTATGGTCCGTGTAAATGCTGAACTTTCGCCCTTCTAGAAAGTATCGAAAATGCAATATGCCTTTGTAAATTGCTAACAATTCTCTATCGTAGGCGCTGTATTTCCTTTCCGCTCCAGTTAATTTCTGCGAGAAGAAAGCCATTGGTTTTGGAGTGTCTTTCTCCCATTTATGTAACACTGCGCCTAATGCCGTGTCGGATGCGTCTGTAGACAACGTCAATGAGTGTGTTGGGTTTGGGTAAGTCAATGTGGTGGCTTGTGCTAATGCCTTTTTACAGTTTTCGAAAGCCAATGCTGTCTCCTTGGTAGACTTGATTGTTACGTTCTTTCTTGTGCAACCATTAAGAAGTGCGTTCAGAGGTGCTTGTAATTTGGCTGCGTGCGGAAGCCAGCGTCTGTAGTAGTTAATCATACCCAAAAACCTCTGTAATCCTTTAGACGTTTTTGGAAATTCCATTTTTGAGATAGCTTCTATCTTCTCAGGTAATGGTTCAATTCCGGCTGGTGTGATCTTGACTCCTAGAAACTTCAATTCTTGTGCTCCTAAGGTGCATTTTTTGGGGTTAATCATTATTCCGTGTTGGCTCAGACGATTTAGAACGATTTCGACATGTTCGAGGTGCTGCTGCATATTTTCCGAAGCGATGAGAATGTCGTCCACATATGTGTAAACGAAGTCTAACCCGTGGAGAACTTGATCCAGGAAACGTTGGAACGTTTGTGCAGCATTCCTTAACCCGAATGGCATTCTGGCGAATTCAAAGAGACCAAAAGGGGTTGTGAGTGCTGTCTTTTCACTATCTGCAGGATTGACTGGTATCTGGAAGTACGCTTTGATGAGATCAAGGGTTGTAAAAATGTGCTTACCCTGTAGGTTCAGGGTGAAATCTTGAATATGCAGTATTGGGTATCTATCGGGAACTGTGGCTGCGTTCAGGCTTCGATAGTCACCGCATGGTCTCCAGGTGCCGTCACTTTTGGGCACCATGTGAAGTGGACTGGCCCAGGGCGAGGAAGATGGTTGGATGATGCCTGATGCTAACATGCTGTCGAATTCCTCTTTGGCGGCCTTTAACTTGTCCGGTGCCAGACGTCTCGGTCTGCAGTGTACCGGTGGTCCCTTTGTTTGTATGTGGTGCACAACTGAATGTTTCGGTTCGCACACCATGATGGTCGTCCGTAAAACGTCCGGGTATTTTCGCAGCAATTGTTGGAAACGCTCGTCCACACTGTCAAAAATTGCACGGATTCCGAACTGGTTTGTTGTCTTGACGCGGCCGTTTGTTGTTTCCGCCCGGTCTTGGCTGTAAAGTCTCTTGGCGCGTAGGTCCACGACTAAACCGAAGTGGTTTATAAAATCAGCACCTAAAATTGCGTCTGTTACATCAGCCACTATGAAGGTCCACTTAAATGTACACTTTAGTCCTATATCTATTGCTAGCGTCTTTTGGCCGTGTACTTTAATGATTGCCCCGTTCGCAGATCGTAAATCAAAACGCGCACTTGCCTGGTCGGCGTTACATTTTTTTAAAAAGTTAGTTGGGACTATGCTAAGGTCGGCGCCAGTATCGACTAAAAAATGTACTTTTGAACGTAAGTCGATTACGAACATACGGCGCGACCGTTGTGTTAGAGCAAAAGTCGCCCCTAATTCTGCTCCTCTGAAACGTTTTTTTGAAAATTGCAGGGTTCGACACATTTCTTCGCTGCAGCGCCAAACTTGTGATGATACCAACAGGCTCTCTCCTTTGGTCCTCGTGAGTTGCTTCTGGTTCTGTAACCGCTCGTACCAAGTCTAGGTGAGGCGTCCTCGAGCCGTTTCATTAAACGGTTTACCTGGTCGGCGAGATTATTAATGGCGTCTAGCGTGGTTGTCAAAGATGGCTCCTCATGTCTCACTGGGTGACGTCCCCTGTTGTTCATGGCTGAAATCGCGAGTGCTGGCGTGGCTTCGACGATCTTGTCCGCCACTTCCGCGAGCTGGTCTAGCGTAAGGGCTGTTAATGCGATGAGAGTGGGTTGCATGGCGTGCGGCATGTTTTGTAGAAACAACTCCCTTAGTACTTGATCGTTGACAGGCTTGGTCGGTCCGGCGCCTACCATCGTCTTCATATGCCGTACCAGTTGAGTAGGTTTTCTGCTCCCTAGCTCACAATTTGATAGCAGCTCTTTTAGTTTCTGAGTCTCGGTTTGCGAGAGTCTCGTGATGATTGCGTTCTTTAGCTTCGTGTAGGGAGTTTCATCGCTTGGTTTTGTGTCGATGATCACGTCTGAAACCTCGTTTGCTGCTTCTGGGGAAAGTACCGTCAATACGTGATGGTACTTGGTCTTTTCCTGAGTAATGCCGGCCAAGTTAAATTTCGCTTCAGCGATCGCGAACCATAACTCCGGTTTTGTATTCCAAAGAGACGGTAGGGTGCCTACGGCGGCAGCTATCTGGGCTGGTTCGGCCGTTGGTGTTTCGTCTGGCATTTTCTACTTACTGGAATTCTTTGGAAGGAAAATGTTGTTTCCACACGGGGTCGCCAATTTAGCGTTGTCTCGTGGGCCGTTCAATCAATAGAGATGATCCACAATAACAAACATTTATTCAGAAAACAACAGTATTGAATATTTAATTTACGAAGCGTCACACGATTTTTTCTCAACTTCCGAACGCCTGCTGAGAGTTGTTGTTAGTTTTTTTTCTCGTTACCCAGGTTCGTTCTCCTGGTTACCCAGGTCTGCCCGATCCGTGGTGGGGTGTTTCCTGAACCCCACAACACGAACCGCAACGGCAGGCCTAAAACGCGCTGGTATTTACCATAGATTTAGAACCCCCCTTGGTTCTGATATTGCAGACAACTCTAGTGAAAGTTCATACACAGCGCACAGCGTCATTTGAAACACCTAACATACAACATATATCTGAAAATGATGGACTTGTCTACCTGTTAGGTTACCTGGCAAAAAAACATCTAAAAGAGAACCCAGAGTTTGGTTGCTATACTCATCAATGAAACGAATAATTAAATTTTCACTCTTATGTGTTGCCTTCCTGGATTCAATCGTTATCATTTGGCGGTTTAATTCCACCCTCTCAGATATGCATCACGAAAGTAAAAAAAAATGGATAAGTATGTATTTTAAAAAACTACATGGTCAAAACTTTAAGAATAAATAGCTATTTTTAATTTAAGTGCGGAAAGAATGTTTTTTGCGCATGAAAAGGTCTTTTAAGTCGAGACGCATGTCGAGGCAATAAAAGCCTTTGAATTTTCATTTGGATTATTTATTTGTCCTCTTATGAAGATTTCTCCCATTTTCTCTGGGGAGCTGGAGTTCTGGGACAGCCTGTATAAGCAAATTATGAATTTGTCTGGATGTGAGTTGTTTATTTGTTTATTATTGGAAAATTTATTTTATTTATTATACAAGTGTCTTATAAGGCGAATAAGTCACGAAAGAAATGTTTATCTACGAAAGCTTGCTTGAGTTGGCTAATGTTTCTTGAGTGACTTATTTTCTGTTAAGGCACGGGTGTAATATATAGTTTTATCCACAACAACACCTCCTTCTGTAACAGTTTTTATTCTTTTTGATGTTCAATAAACTGTTCAATTCTTTCTAAATTCAGTATCTAATTATAAAAACATTTTAATTATGGGTTCATAAGTCCACTAGTGCTTTATCCTCATAATATATTCAAAATCGGCATTATTATGACTTCATAATAAACAGGATAAAATTCTTAAATCTTCATTTTGATTTAAAATGATTTTTTACAATAACTAACACATCAATAGCTACGGTAATATTAAATATTGTTAAACAGCATATTCTGGAATGATGCTAAAAATGTCTCTCCAAAACTGCATTCTTTCAGGTTCCGGATCAACATGTGCAGTTATGTTTTCACCAATATCTATAAAATTGGTTTCATTTCTTTTCACAGGTTTCCATTCTGGAGCTTTTGATTTATCCTGTAGATTTGGATTGCCAAATTTAGCAAAGTTTGTCCAATACTTGACGAATAGATTAATCGATAATTCTTCCAAACTTTCTCCTTGTATCTGAGGGGTCATATTTGACTTGAATAAGTAGCCAACATCGTCTCCATGAGACACACCTTTAAATATGAATTTGTAGAGTTTTAATTTTTAAGTACATATCAGGTTTATTCATTTACCTGGAGCTGTAATACCGCCAGCTTTTTTATAAACATTTCATTCTGATTGTACGGACATTCGGTATAAAAACACTGGTTGGTCAGAAGTTACTGAGTGATGTTGTGCTGCAAAAATTATGTCTCTCACACATTTATCAGTGTGCAGCTAAAAAGTAAAAGAATAAGTTATTCTAATTGGATTTACGGTCAATACTCAATTGTTAAATCAAAATGTATTAAGAATATTTTGATGTTAATTCAAAATGGTGGCACAAGTAATCAATAGCTAACTATGTTCTGTTACTACTTCGATAGATGAGAATCAATTTACCAGATAAAAGTTGTCTATTTTATCTTCTGCACCAGGACTTCCGTAATAAAACTGTTTTATTTTATTTGCAATATTTTTAGATGAATCTGAATCAGGTTCGACTGGTAACATGAAGGGTATAAAAGGTTCGAAATCCTTAGGCATTTCAGGTTTACGTGGCTTCATCAGTATTTCAGCAAGCATTCCTTCTCTTGTATTGTACCCAAACACTGTTGGTACTTTATTATAAGCTCCACTTTTAATGATTTTCAATGGTTCTTCAGTTATAAAAGCACCTGGAGATGACTTTTCTGTAACCGGCCCAAATGGAAGTTGCAATTCGGGATCGATCATGTGACATTTCTTAAAAATATGTAGAATGAGCAGATAAATTTGTTTTGAATTCATGTTAAAAATGTATTAACTTACCATTGCCACCTTCTCATATATTTCATAAAGTTTGTCAACTGGTAATACCATCAAGCGTTCTAAAATTTCCTTTTCGTCTGATGCTTTTAAATCCAGAATTGAAGCTAAATGAACTGTTATGTCACCTCGTTCCTGTGCTAGTGGATTTAAGACACATCCACTCTGCGATATAGCTTTCTGAAATAATCCTAAAATAAAATCCAGTATAAAACAAATATTATCAAATTCCAACAACCAAGCCACCATTTTTTTGTAATAATTTACCTGATGCCAACGGTGATAAAATCAGATAATGTACAGAAATTCCTCCAGCACTTTCACCAAAAATTGTAACATTATTGGGATCACCAGAGAATTTGCTTATATTCTTCTGAACCCATTTCAAAGCCATCACCATATCTTTTAAGCCGGCGTTACCAGGAACTTCCAGAGATGCATCTTCAAAACTAAGAAAACCAAAAACTCCCAGTCGATAATTTATTGTCACCAGGATAATATCTTCAGTAAGTAGAAATTCTGGACCGTAAGTGTCAGAATTGCCAGAATTGCCCTCCACCATGAATCCAAACCATTACTGGTTTTAACTTATTGTTTGTCGAAGACGGAAGTTGTTGTGTGTAAACATTCAGAAATAAACAGTCTTCTGTGCCTACTATAATTCTTAAAAACATATCTCTCGAGTAGCATTTGCTTCCTTCTTTTGTGGCATCTCGGACACCCGTCCATGGTTCAGGAGGTTGCGGATCCTGAATTTTTTTCAAGACAGTTAGTTTACTACGCCATTAGAAAAATTATTTTACCTTGAATCTGAGTTCGCCGATTGGAGGTTTGGCATATGGAATGCCTTGGAAACTGTAAAATTTCCCATGGCGTATATTGGTGGATATTTTTCCTTTCAATTTTCCCTGCTCGACGCTGACAATTGGTTCAGTCATGATGATACGTTATTTTATAAATAAACTACAATTTACACGCTCTCAAATTATCTGAAGGTTAATCAGATACTGAGTACCGTACTGATTGCAAGACCGTTTTTATATGTTCATACAGCGCAAAATTATCGAACAAAAATTACAAAACTATTTTATGTTTGTTAAAATTTACTGTTAAATGTATTATTTATATTTCGGAGAAGTAGTGTTAGTCCATCCATCAATTATTATTTACTCGTATATACCGTGAGATCATTTAAATTTATAATTAAAGTAGGGTATGACTTTTAAATTAGATTGGCAACGCTGTTGACAACTTGATTTCAATTGTCAAAATGACGCTTCAAAATTCAATGCAAAATATGAAACGGCGAGTTAACAGTTGTATCCAAGCCGGGGAAGAACACTTTGAACATTTTCTATGATTGTCAATAAAACTGTATTATTTTCTAGTGCTTCATTTCATTTAAATTAAAACAACACAACAGTGTTGTCAATCTAATTTAAAAGGCATAGCCTACTTTAATTATAAATTTAAATGATCTCACGTTATTATGATAGGTAATGATAAACGTAATATGTAGTTTTCTTTTTCACACTTATGGAAGAAGGATTCTCTATTAATCTGTATGAAGTATAAGCTTTATAATAAATAAAATTAAAAATTAAATGTAGCTAATCGCAGCAAAAGCAATTTCTAACTAATGTGAAACTAAAAGACATAAAATGAGATCAATATCAATGAATACGTAATGAAATATGTATTACATTAAGAAAGAAAGGCACAGTAAGTGAACATTTGTTCGCAATGATGTCAGAACATTAATAGGTCAAGAAATGTTTGGCCATATAATGTGAAAAAATGGGTAAAATTATTATCGCATTTGATTCTCATATAGGATCATCAGTACTGTATATTTAAGAGTCAAATTTCATCTAAAATCACTAAACCATTTTATGTGAAATAGTGTTAGGAAAATTGCAATGATAAAAGTGTTTTAGGCTTATCATATCTCATACCTATATCATACAGATGGCGAATATTTTGTAATGCATTGTACTGATCCAGTTTAAAATTTAAATTTTTATTACCGGTACCGCCACGAGAGCGCGCCATAGTACTAGCGGCTAGACTCGGTACTGAGGGATGGGGTTGGTAATCCTGGGGAGTGGTGAACTCTGCGAGCGGAAATATAGCGGGGGAAAAGCGCTCTCTCGCGCGGGTAGTTCAAGGAAGGGGGTAGGTCACTTTTGTTTAGTTTTTCGAAACGAACACACCTTGCGAAGAGCGATCCAAGTTTCTCAAATTTGTAAGTTAAATCCGAACCAATTACACTACCGTCCCGAGTAGATATTTTGTGTCCCCGTGAAGAATCCGGCAGTTTCTTTTTATCCACACGGGTAATTATTTATCTCACGTTCGTTGTCCGTTGTTTTTTTTGGGACCAGGACCACGTGGTAAGGGTATGTTGTAGATTACCTTTTGTTGCATGCTGTTTCTTTAAGAAGCGCCCATTTGTTAATTTTAAGCGTTATCTTTCTCCCGGGAGGTTCATTTTTTTTAGCAATCTGGTAATTTCGAAAATTCGGAGCCGTCGTCCGAACCGCGTGCGTCCATGTTGTTTTTTTTTCCTAACATTTTCTAACAGCACTCGACCCGCCATTTTCTTTTTTTGTTTAATATTGCCAGCAAGTATGGTATTCCTTTTTAAAGCGTTTTATTTTATCGTTATTTAACCTCGCGTTTTGTTCGCTTTTATTTCCTCATTGTTTAATGTGCGTTTTGTTTTGCTTATGTTATCATTGTTTAATGTTGCGTTTTGTTTTGCTTATTTTATCATTGTTTAATGTTGCGCTCTGTTTTGCTGGATTTTCTCATCATTGAATGTTACTCTTTGTTTGATTGAATTAAACTCGGTTTTTGTTTTTCTTTGTGTTGTTGCTAGATTTCGGAAAAGTTAAAGTTAAAATGTTGTAAGTACGATCACATGGGGGCTAGGTGACATTCAGGGGGTCGGGGGGGTTGTTTAGTCAAATTTCCGTGGGGGCGACGGTTATGTAGGACCGTATAACGGAGGTGGTACAAGTTCTGCTGTATGCGACTCTGAGAAGCTGACGTGAAGCCCCCGTCGCAGTTATAGGGATCTTGGGAGTTTGTCGGAAACGGTTGGTTGGGGAAGGTGGAACAAGTTCTGCTGTATGCGACTCTGAGAAGCTCATCGTACAACCCCAAACGCTTATATCACTCGGAATTGGTCGGTACACAGTAGGCCGACACGCGATACTCCGAGTATCTATAAATGTCGCTGCTTTCAAGACGATTCAGATTAATTTTCTGAGTCCCCTCGCGGCCGAAAGTGTGTTACCTCCAGCTCTAAGCTCCCGTCGGCGTACCTTGACCGCATAGTTCCAAATTAAACATTGTTTTGTCATTAATCGAATTGTAAAATATGAGTAATACCTGGGATACGGTTTTTGAAGAGGGTTTTTCATCCGTCCCTGTCTGTAATAACTGCACCATAATTTGTTTACTTGTTTTGCAAGCTTTAACTGTCATTTTGTCTGTCATGTGCCCGTTTTTCTGTTATTTTAAATATTGTTGCATTCATCTTGTTTATCTTTGTGATGTACTCAACTAGTAATTTCTTGTACTTCGTTAAACTTAATTGCTGTCCTTTGTATTCGTTTCCATTTCTTTTTCATCCAAGTTATTACAGGCATTTTTAATAAAAGGTATTTTGCGTCCCTCACATGTGTGTTTTATTTGCGGCACTCTTCCAACTGGAACCCTCATCGTTTGCATTCCGAACCTTTTCCGCCTAAAGAAAATCACAACGTAGGGCTCCTCCGATTCGATGACGATCACGACCACATTTGTTACCGTTTTGCGCAGGTTCAAATATTTGGCGGAAAAAAGTAATGTATTCAAATCATTACAGCATCTTGTTTATAATCTTTACACGTTAAAAGCGTAATATTGTAATTTATTATTATTATAATGGAGAGGAGTGATGCATCGAACATATTAAATATGCAAAAATTTCAACGATCTAACAATATTAATTTTTTACTGAGAAGTATTCACATAACATTAAACAATTCTTTTAATATTGTAACGTCTCGACTTCCTTGACTCTTCCTCGGTGAAACTTTCCTCCCTTATTTGGTGTATTGTTGGTTGCCGCATTCCCTCGGATGATGATTTTGGGGAAAAATGCGGAACAAAAATAATGAGAAAAGAAATGTTCATGAATCCTACGTTGTGTTTTGTTCATAATTTAATTTAATTAGATTCTACGAGAAACCGTACCTTGAAACCGTACCTTAGGAAGGTTTTCAAATTGGAATTAAAACGATTGAGCACACTTCACTTAAATTTTATTTAACAAAGTATGGTGGTATTTTGTCCCAACAAACGGTATAAATAAATAAATTAATTTAATCAAGTCTTTTCGTGGACGAAATTTGACTCACAGCCCGGGAATTGAAATATGACTCATGCACAAATGATTAAGAAGGGCAAATACCGAGGTTTCTGGCGCGAGCAGCATTATAAGAATTTGAGGTGCGAACTATAGGGTCGTTGGTGGCTTTACAAGCATGGCTCGCTTGGCTTAGAAGCCTCTCGACCAATGGGAGCACAGCTTTTAAAAAACGCCGCGGCGTGGCTCGGACTTTGCTAGAATAGGGAATACCTACGTATTTCTATTTTTCAAAGCCACGCTCAGGCTTTGGAAGCTTGCGCATGCGCTCTAACTCGCAACTACATAATCAAATCAGCTGATGTGACAGTTCAACGCTAGTTCGCTCAATTGCGCATGCGCGTTGGCGTTGAAAACGACGCTTATGTGATCTGGTTTAGATTTGACTTGTTTCCCCAATTAAATTGAACCCCGACGCGATAGCCTAGTCTACTCCGGTGATTGAAAATAAAAGGGAAGAAGGTTGTAAAAGTCCTCGTCTAGAAATAGTCAATTTTGACTTAAATTGTAAATCATTTCACAATAGGACAGCAAACCGTCTTATAACTACCATAATACCCTCTAACTTTATTGCGCCTTTGTTGTGCAGGGCCGACTCAAGGAAGAGCAAACATCAGGTAAAGTAACAGCCCCTATTTATTTATGGAATTATTTATGGTAGTTATAAGACGATTTTCTCTCCTATTGTAAAATGATTTACAATTTAAGACAAAATTGACTATTTTTCGACGAGTACTTTAACAGACTTATAGGGTACCTCTCTTCACGTGTCACTTGGCCTAGTTTGGTCACTGTCCCGTTTACGGGTGACGCGGCTGTTTGTGCACTTACACCGGACCACAGCTAATTGAGTGCGACGGACATTGGCGATAGCTTCCCCGACGGCGAAGGCTCCCAAGTAACGAATAATTAATGAAGATGTTTTATAATAATTTTTATAATAGATCGCCTTGGCGAGAACACGTTTCCCCAACCGGTAAATGCAAGGAGACCACATACTTTGAAATAAGGAATTGATACCGCGCTTCGCGAATTTAGCCCCGATTTTGTAAATAAAGAACACGTAGGTTAAGTTAGTTAAGTTAGTTAAGTTAGATAAGTTAGACTAAGTTTGTAAATATAGTTAGGTTTCTTTTTTTCTGTTGTGAGCCGGCCGGGGCGAGGTGTTGTCGACGAGGAGACCTGTCCTATAGTACGCGCGCGCGGCTGTTCCGCAGGCTTTATAGGCACAGGTGTTCTCTCGGCTGCGCCACCAAAGTTTCCGGCCGGACCAATCAGGAGCCGTCCTTGGCGCCTCGGTCCTCAGCCGGGCGCATATAAATAGGGGCTCACATTTTGTCAACGTTACTCCCGTACCGGTCGTAAAAGACGGACGGAGTCATTAAAGACTTGCTCTTCACCGAGACTTTTCATTTCACCACATCCTGAGGGGTCCCTGCTCTGGCACGATCGACCAGACACCCCTCACACCATTATCAACGCTCCACCGAGGGGTCCCTGCGCTGGCGACATCGACCAGCCACCCCTCGCATCATCCGCCGTCCACCGAGAGGTCCCTGCGCTGGCGGAATCGACCACCGAAACCGTCACCGTAGTCGCCCACGGCACTCGGTGGCACCCCCCTTCAACAACGAGGACTCCGACGTCTGTGGCGCTTCCCCCCCCACCCCCCTTGGTGCTTCGCCCCCTTGACGTCTTGCCCCATTGGTGCTTCGCCCCCCTGGGGCTCCGCCCCGACGTTCGACCTCGTCCCGTAACACGTGGCGCCCAACCTGTTGGCCTCCTTGACAAGGCTGTCAAGCGGACCCCCCTCGTCCTCCGCCGACCCGAGGAAGACGACGAAGACAACCCCCGGCCTGAGCTTCAGCCGGAAGCCCCGAATCAACCCCTGACGGAATCGAGCCGCCGATCGCGACTCCACCGTCAACCATGGACGCGCCATCGACAAGTGCCTCGCCGACCAGCGAGGCAAGCCAGATGACGCAACTCATGCAGGCAATGTTGGAGCTCCTTCAGAAGAACGCCTCTCCAGCCGTCGTCCTCCAGCCACAACCCCCAGTCCCCGTTTTCCGGCCGGAGGAGCTACTCCGCACCTTCGCCGGGGAACCACGGGAGGACCCAGAGGTCTTCATTGCGGACATTGAGGCCTACTTCGACAAGGTAGGTGCAGTGTATCTAACCCCACGTCATCAAATTCTAGTAGCCTACCGGCAACTCCGCGGTGACGCCGAAAAACGGAACCGGTACTACAAGAACATCGACCAAAGGGTAGAAGAGCTCTGGGACCGCCTCCGCAGAGACTACGGGGCAGATTCTCAGTCCCAGCAACTTCTGGCAACATTCATGGGGGCGACGTACAAGAAAACCGAGCCCTTGGAGGAGTTCATCGACGGACAAGCCCAGCTGTACCGACGACTCTTCCCAAGAAACACGGAAAAATAACTTGTCACAGAACTCATCAGGCAGATGCCCCCGACAATCCGCGGCACCCTGGCAGTCGGGAAGTACAGCGACCTCGCCCACTTCACCGAGACCGCTTCCACCGTGATGTCTCTGGCAGAACCCGAGAAGAAACGCGCTCCGGAAAACTGGCGTCGGGCTGTAGCGACGTCTCCGGCTCAGCCCGAAGCGTCAACCTAGAGCATCTGTGTCAGATCGCAGTGGACCGCAGCCCCCAGGTGCAAACCGACAAGACAGGAACAGAGGAGCCCGTAGCAACACTCGGCTCCATGACAATCAACGTCGACGCAGCACCCGACTCCACTGAGATCAACCCAACAACCCCGATCATGACAACCACGACGCCGGCAACAACCGACGTCGCGACGCTCGCCGACTGGGTGAAATCGGCCCAATTCAACGACCCCGAGTTCCAGAAGATTGTGAGGCAGTTTCACGACGCCCCGGACGTTTGCCATCTCAGCCAAGAGGAAACCGCGAGAGCTATCCGCACGCAGTATACGTGGCCTGCGCTCTCCGCCGACGTCCGCCAACACGTCCGAGCCTGCCCCGTTTGTGTGACCAAACGAGGCCCCATCAAGGCGCGGGCCCCCCTGCAGGACGGTCTCCCAAAGAAGTCAAGTCGAAGGGGAAGGAAGACAAGACCGAACAAACCCTCGGCCCCAACAACACCGGGAAAGAGCAACAATCCCGGCAGGCTGCAGCGGCGCGAGCCAGCCCATGCAGAATACGTGGCCTGTGCACCGCAGCAGCGCCCGCCGGAGGAGACGCCGGAGAAGACCCCGAAAAACAACCTTGGGCAGCAACTCCCGCGTCAGATCGGAGGAGACGCCGAAGAAACGCGGAAGGGAACCACAAGGACAAATTGTGTCGATCGGGGCCAAAATCGAGCCTCCAAAGGGGGGGAGCGTGATACCGCGCTTCGCGAATTTAGCCCCGATCACATCGTGAGGGGTCCCTGCTCTGGCACGATCGACCAGACACCCCTCACACCATCATCAACGCTCCACCGAGGGGTCCCTGCGCTGGCGACATCGACCAGCCACCCCTCGCATCATCCGCCGTCCACCGAGAGGTCCCTGCGCTGGCGGAATCGACCAGCCACCTCTCGGCCGACCGCACCACCGAAACCGTCACCGTAGTCGCCCACGGCACTCGGTGGTACCCCCCTTCATCAACGAGGACTCCGACGTCTGTGGCGCTTCCCCCCCCCCCCTTGGTGCTTCGCCCCCTTGGCGTCTTCCCCCTTGGTGCTTCGCCCCGACGTTCGACTTCGTCCCGTAACAGAATTTCCATTTTCCAATTTCCAATTTCCAATTTCCATTTAATCCAAGATTTTGAAACGATAAAGAACTAAAGCCGTTTGACTAATTAGATCGCGACTGCAATTAAAGTACAAGAATTAGAGGAATAATTTACCTTGTAATTGTAAAACACATGATCACGGAAATAACTGCTAGAGGTGCTGGACGTACTACTTTGGAGATCACACCTCGAGTGAAGCAAAAAAGCCTCGTTTTTCGTTCCGTCTTCGGTTTTATCATTTTCCTAACACCCCACTTTTGCAACCCCTACTTGACCAAAGTGACCAATCAGCTCGGTACGACTTTATTTGTTACTCCCAAGGTTGGTAGAATTGACTAATTTGTATATTAGGTTGCCCTATTACCATTTAAAACAAAACTTTCATGACAGAGTCTGTCGATCACGCATTAGGTGTTCCCTCACTAGAATAAAACCCAAAAAACCACCAATAAACCCCACGGACCTTATAAACCTTGAGTTCTATTCGAACACTCAAAATTCCTGGGTTGATTTTACGTCACGAATTACATTTCCCCCCGCCCCCAATTTTCAACGAAGCAACCTACTATACAAATTCAGTTCTATCAACCTTACTACCGCCGATCGCAAAACCTTTTCGATATCTCTAGAACTGTTGAAACAACCGTCTCCGTTTTCGGCCATATTTAAATGGACATTTTTGTTAGGACCAGACCGAATGTACATAATTTGTTGTTGAAGTATAACTCTGAAAAAGGACACTAAAGTACTGACTCTATACAATAATACACATCAGCATCAAGAAACAAACAGAATTAAAAATGAAACCAATTATAGATATTTATGCATTAAGGGAGATATTATATGAATATGATTTTTCCCTGAGGTTGAGGTGGTTATAAACCGAGGGCCCGAGGTTTATAAGTCAACCGAGGGGAAAACATGAATATCTCCCGTGGTGCATACAATATTTTATTTTTTAGTCTATACTTAAAAGTTAAAACTTTCTTAAAAACATTTTGCAGGGAAGATTGCGTGAATATATGGTTACTATAGCTTCGTTCTCATGAGTTTGTTGTAAACAATGGGGAGGGCGAAAAAATTTGAAATATCTCAAGGGAGTTATGAGTTGTTTTTCATAATGTGTATCTATGACGAAAAGAAACAATATCGTGTTCCTAAAAAATAAACAATATTTTGAAACCGAATTTGGGCTTGAAACGCTGTTACGTAATTGCCATGCCATGCATCTAAATTTCGTTGATCTGCTACTTCTAAAAATTGTTCTACATTGGTTTGATTTTCCAAAACTGTTCTAATTAATTAGTAATCTTCATTCGCTCACTCACACATCTGGTTTCTACGACTACCTGGCTTTTCCGTTACCGTTACCGACTCCTTTTCTACTTTGCTTTGTTACTTTTCTAACTACAAGTGGAAACGATTCTAGTTATTTTCTAGGATAAAGCGCTCTGTTTCTAATTTGCAATTCTCGCTCTTTAATACAAATATGACACAAATTTGAAAAATGCTAAAAAAGTAAATTAACCTAATGAACATTAATTTGGTGGTTTTCTCAATTTGAAACCTGCTAACATCAAATTCATTAATTCAATTATCCCCTCATTTTAATTGGACTCCCCAAATTGTCGAACGAATAATTTATTGTAACGTTTCTTTTCTCTTGAACACTTGTTCCCCTTGGGCTATGGTTTGTCCTGGACGCGTACCGTTTTCCAAAAAAGTCCACAGATTTTGCTTTGAGGATTACAGTACCATTTTTCCGGACAGCGGCATCAATAAAATTTACAATTGACCAGCATTTCCGTCCCAAATGAACGGTTCTTAAGACGTTTCCATCAAATTATTTTAAAAATAAAAATTCTTAATTTAGCTAACCTATTCGCACCATTACAATACAGGGTTATTCACGAGAGACTTCCGATGAAAATTTCGTCATATGCAACCGAAAATACAAGAAACCCCTAGAACTTGATATTTTGTTTAATTCGAAATAAGTTAGCAATCCAAGTAGCTTGGCGAATAAGATTAATCATGACACTTTCTCTATTGAGGTTATGAGCAAAAGTTAAGACAATAAGGGGCAAGCAACAATTGTTGATTTAAGTATTACTTTTTATACATTTAGGAAGCTAGAAACCATTGGAAATTGTAGTTTCGGACCAAGGCTTTCTGTGATCCACAATTTTCTTCGGATCTCTCATCAACCCTTGGACGGTAAAAGCGTCAAACTTTCTAATGTTAACAAGTTGTATCGAACCATAATATTTTCCCTTAAGATACCGTTTCTACATTTCTATCTTTTAAGTTCAGCCTGTGAGATTTTCACTGTGTCACTTCTGTCCTCCTCTAAGAAATTTATGTTGTTGAATAAAACTGTTCTCGAACCCATTTAGCTGTATAATTTTCGACATTTCATGAACTCTACAGTACTTGGTTTATTATATTTTTTAGGTTCTTGACTATATCTTTGTTGATTATTTTTTATTTTTTGTAATATAAAGTAATACTTTTTTCAACAATTGTCACAAAGGAATTTTAGTCTAAACAAACTTCTAACTTGGTTGTCCCAGGTAAAAATGAACACATCGATAAATATGTGCAAATAATCAGAGTCATCTGGATCAGTTCATTTTGTAATTTAAGGGATGTCTTTGAATGGAGACAGCGCCAGAGTGTAGCGTGTTTTTCACTGGTGGTTTTTATTATTGTGCATCGATTTATTTTATTAAGGAAACAGCACCTTCAACTAAAAGTAATTTTTCATTTAATGTGTGCAGTATTTGAGATGAAGTATCCATAAATTATATTTCTTAACAATAATAAGTAAATGTATAATCAGCAAACTGATATAAGTGAACTGTCTTATTCAGATTATCACTAAAGAAATAATTGACGTCTGCGTATGTGCTGATGCTGGTGTAAGTTGTCTTTACGTTGGCACTCCTAGAATTTTTTCTTGATTGCTGATAAACTGTAAACACCATCAATGTCACCTTCACGTAATCCATTTTCAACCTGTTGTCGGAAATATCAAACAGTTTTTAAAAGAATTCTTATTTACTTGACTTAAGAAATCAGCTTTTCTGTTGAGAAAGTATTTACTTTCTAATACATTGTTAATCCAATTTTATAGAATTATCTATATGCTGACTAACAGAAGAATATAAAGTTTAATTTCTTCCAGTCACTCACTATCTTCCGATTTAATTCTACAAAAGTAACTTTATCTATATACTCAATTTCATATAAATGTGCATTTAAGCAAGCCATGAAAACCTGATTTTCTGTTGGTAGTAAAGCTAAAGCTAGTGACTTCGACTTTCAAAGTTGCTTGCTCTGCGCGAACCCGATTTGACTAATTTTTCAGTTTTTGTCCATTTTAACATTGTTGATTTCAAGAGCAATGTTACGTCTTTTTACTGATTAAATTAAAGTAATTCTTATTTGTTTTTGTCTTTGTATTTTTACCAAAGTAAAGATTTATTGGACATGACCTTCATAAATGTGACTTTTGTAATGTAACTAAATTAAAGGTGCTTTTACAAATGCACAGCTCACTTGATGAACATTTATATGAAATCAATTATATGTCTACTTGTAGGCATTGCTTGCACTTTTTAAACAAATTATATATTTGTTCCCATGTCAAGTATTTATTAGTGTGAAGTGTAATAAAGCAAACCAATTTATTTAAATACGTCAATTTTTATTTTTTAATGAATTTTTAACAGTAACAGAACACAATAACAACTGACTTGTATTAAATATTCTTAAACGGTATATTCTGGTTTGATGCAACGCTCAAAGTAGAAATGAGAAAACTTTAAAAATCATAATGCCTAATATCTCGGTTATTTGCCAACGGATTTTTATGAAATTTAAAATGCAGATATTTTAGACGGTGAAGGTTCAATCAGTAATAATAAAATTACCACAAGTTAAAAAATGTAATTTTAACACATGTTTTCTTTATTGAAAATTAAGGGCAATTATTATTAGATTGTTAAACATTAAAAAATAGGTGTCTATACAAACAATTAACTAAATCACTCGTTTGATTCGACAAAAAGATTAGATTTTGTTGTTAAAATTTAATCTAAATTTTGAAGGTTATTGAGCAGTTACCTTTTGAAATAATTGATGAAAAGTTGCCAAGCAACATTTTGTACACCCCTTAAAAACTGTCAAAAGTAGACTCTTAAAATAGACTACAATGGCAGAATTTTCTATATTGTTGAAAAAGGAAACAATTTTTGCCTACGGAGGGTGTAGTAAGAATTTCAATAATATATGTAGTTCGTTTTCTTGTGGAACAAGTCCAAATGTAAGTTGGCTTTACAAAATTTAAGGTTCAGAGAGTCGTCAATTTATTTGAAGACACAGGAAGGGCACGTGAACTAAATTACCTTGTTAAAATATCCCGATCCTGTTTTAGTTCTTTATGAAAGGATTAAAGCATCCAGTATAATAAATTACGTCCAAATGTTGTCTTTAACTTTGTAAGTGTTTGTAAGGTTTGGAAGATAAACGTCAAATATGTCAGCGAAGAGGGATGACCAAAATTCGGCGATAGTGCGCGTTTGTTTCATACGCGTCTACCACGTTTAACACAGTTTTTTTCTTTTTTTGTTAAAAACCAGATGTCTTTCAAGAACGCTTTTTAAATATAAATCTTAAGTGATTTAACATTTTAAAAAGGCACGTAAAAATTACGTTTTTAAGACTAGGGTTATTGCATTAACGGGATTTTATTCTTTATTCTTAAATCTATATTTTAATTTAAAATGACCTTCTACAATAACATAACACAATAATGGCTATGGTAATATTAAATAGTGACGTTAAACAGCATATTCTGGATTAATGCTACATATGTCTCTCCAAAACTGCATTCTTTCAGGTTCCGGATCAACATCTGCAGTTATATTTTCACCAATATCTATAAAATTGATTTCATTTCTTGTCACAGGTTTCCATTCTGGAGCCTTTGATTTATCCTGTAGATTTGGATTTCCAAATTTAGCAAAGTTTGTCCAATACTTGACGAATCGATTAATCGATAATTCTTCCAAACTTCCTCCTTGTATTTCGGGGGTTATATTTGTCTTGAATAAGTAGCCCAGATCATCTCCATGAGACACACCTTAAAACATGAATTCGTAGAGTTATAACTTTTAAGTACATATCAGGTAATTTACCTGGAGCTGTAATACCGCCAGCTTTTTTATAAACATTTAATTCTGATTCTAGGGACATTCGGTACAAAAACACCGGTTGACCAGAAGTTACTGAGTGGTGTTGTGCCGCAAAAATGATGTCTCTCACAAATCTATCGGTGTGCAGCTAAAAAGTACAAGAGTAAGGTACCTAATCTAATTATCTAATCGGATTGGCGGTTAATTGTTAAATCAAATTAACTAAATTAAATCATAGTTAATAAGTAACTACGGGTATGATGTTACTATAGCGTGATCAACAATGACTGAGTCTGTTGGCAATGAAACAATTGAAAAGTACTGGTGTTTTTTGATTTGTAATATATAGATACTGACGGTATTTTTTAATTTGAAACGACATTAAAAACATTTTTGGTTATGTCGGTTATGTTTATGCCTTTATCTAATCCCGTGGGATAAATGACACTTATCCCACTCATTTGAGTGGAATAAGGAACTTCATTACCGGACGCATTTCATTACTCCACTCAGTGGGATAAGTGAGCTTCATTACCCTACTCAGTGGGATAAGCAAGTTACTATTCCACTGAGTGGTGTAATGAAACTGGCGGAAATAAATAATATTTACCTTTTTTTTAATTCGGGGCGGTCTTAGATAAAATTTTGTATGTACATAACACGTGGGCTAAAGCATATTACAGGAAACTCGTGTGATTACAGATGAACTCGGGCTAACGCCCTCGTCATCTGCAATCTTCACACTCGAATCCTGTAATATTGCTTTTATCCCACTAATTTTGTAAATAACTATTATAAAAATGAACCTTTCATTGTAAATTTCAAATTTGCCAAATTTCATTGTTACCAACAGATTCAGTCATTCTTGATCACACCGTACTTCGATAGATGAGAACTTATTTACCAAATAAAAGTTGTCTATTTTATCTTCTGCACCAGGCGCCCCGTAATAAAACTGTTTTATTTTATTTGCAATATTTTTTGATGAATCTGAACCAGGTTCGACTTGCAACATGAAGGGTATAAAACGTTCGAAATTCTTAGGCACTTCAGGTTTACGTGGTTTCATCGCTATTTCAAAAAGCATTCCTTCTCTTGTCGTGTACCCAAACACTGTTGGTACTTTATTATAAGCTCCACTTTTAATGATTTGCAATGGTTCTTCAGTTATAAAAGCACCTGAAGATGGCTTTTCTGTAACCGGGCCAAATGGAAGTGCTATTTCGGAATCAACCATGTGACATTTCTTAAAAATCAGTAGAATGAACAGATACATTTGTATACGATTAATAATATTAAAAATGTATTAATTTACCATTGCCACCTTCTCATATAGTTCATAAAGTTTATCAACTGGCAGTACCATCAAGCGTTGTAAAATTGCCTTTTCATTTGATGGTTTTAAATCCAGAAATGAAGCCAAATGAACTGTTATGTCACCTCGTTCCTGTGCAACTGGATTTAAGGCACATCCACTCTGCGATACAGCTTTATGAAATAATCCTAAAATAAGACCCAGTATAAAACAAATATTATCAAATTCCAACAACCAAAACATCATTATTTTTTTTGTAATAATTTACCTGATGCCAACGGTGATAAAATCAGGTAATGTACAGAAATTCCTCCGGCACTTTCACCAAAAATTGTAACATTATTGGGATCACCAGAAAATTTGTTTATATTCTTTTGAACCCATTTTTAAAGCCATCACCATATCTTTCAAGCCGGCATTCCCAGGAACTTCCAGAGATGCATCTTCAAAACTAAGAAAACCAAAAATTCCCAGTCTATAATTTATTGTCACCAGGACAATATCTTCAGTAAGTAGAAATTCTGGACCATATGTGTCAGCATTACCAGATCCACTTCTAAATCCTCCACCATGAATCCAAACCATTACTGGTTTTAACGTATTGTTTGTGGCTGACGGAAGTTGTTGTGTGTAAACATTCAGAAATAAACAGTCTTCTGTGCCTACTATATGTCTTAAAAACATATCTCTAGAGTAGCATTCGCTCCCTTCTTTTGTGGCATCTCGAACACCCGTCCACGGTTCAGGAGGTTGCGGATCCTGAATTTTTTTCAAAACAGCTAGTTTATTACGCCATTAGAAAAATTATTTTACCTTAAATCTGAGTTTGCCGATTGGGGGTTTGGCATATGGAATGCCCTGGAAACTGTAGAAGTTCTCATTACGTAGATTGGTGGATATTTTTCCTTTCAACTTTCCCTGATCGATGCTGACAATTGGTTCAGTCATGATGATACGTTATTTTATAAATAACACACTACAATTTACACGCTCTCAAATTATCTGAAGGTTAATCAGATACTGAGTACGGTACTGATTGCAAGACCGTTTTTATATGATGATACGGCACAAAATTATCGAACAAGAATTACAAAACTATTTTATATACCCCATCTATCAATTATTACTTATATACAAGGTGTATCTAAAATGTGTGTGATAATTTTAATACCTAGCAGAGCTTGTTAAATGAATCTATTTGAATTTTTTACGAAAAAGCGCGGAGCCTTGTCAAGTTACATTGTTATAGAAAAAATTAAATAATCAAATTTAAAATTCTCATGGCTACAAAAAAGTAGAGACTAGTTTATCAGTTTTTCACACAAAACGTCTTGTTCGATAAAAATTGGGAGGCAAAAACTTTTGGGAATTTTGCAAAATGTTATAGAGAAAAGTTTCGTAAATTGGCGTGTTCTTCCACTGGTTAAAATTAAGACACGTATTTCAGACACACCCAGTATGATTAGGGCTAATAGTTTCCTTTTCCACGTGATTGGGTATTTTTTTGAATGTTTGTAGGTTGCACTAATAATGGACGCTGCTGGGGCTTGCCGGTGTATTGAGTTGAGAAATTTCAAAATTGATGATGTACAACATTGAGGATCTATACAGGGTGCGTCTACTAAAAGTTTATATCCGAATATCTTTTTTAATCATCAATTTAGGTAAACAATATTTAGGAATATTATATTTCTCAATGACCTCTTGACATGTGCTTAACAAAAGTTAACGAAACCTGCAAGGATACAGAGTTATTTGAAAAATAACCGCAGTAAAATTTTTTTTTTTTTTTTCTCAGATTACGGAGTATAACATATTCAGCTTTGGCCTCTGTATCTCCCTGTATTGTTTTTATTACACTTTTACTGATGACTACGCAATAAATTAGTGTTAAAAAGAACTAATTTTCCAGCTGTGTTCAAAACAGAGTTTAAGCGTAAAAAGTTGTTACGAATTTGTTTCACAGGTGACTCATTTTTCAGCAAATAATTTAGATACGTGAATTTGACGGGGCATTGTTATCTTATTTAAAATTCTTTTACTACTGAACTATTCGGTAAAATACAATAAAAATTCAAATAGGTATGTATGTACAAACTCCGGTGTAGGTACGTTTGCATCCTAGGGATCAGTCTTCTCTGGAAAAAATTACTAAACTATTTTAGAGTAAGTTTTCAATAAAACGAATTCAAATGTTATTAATTTTATTTTTTAAACAATGAATCATGGGGTACCCGGTAGCCGGTACCCTCTTTATTTTTTTGTTTTTATTTATAAAAGTGGCTATTATGGAAGTGGGTGCGTCAAGCTTAAAGAGATGAAGGTGAATAAATAATTTAAGCACATATGTACTAAATAATAACAATTAAAATATCTGCAATAAATTCAACAATGTAACACAATTAGCAGCACAGAAAATTAAAAAAATGACCTCAAAATAATTTTAACTAAATTAGATGCTCAAAATTTATTTCGACCATTAACTTCCACACACCTTTCAATTCTGGAATAAAAACTCCTCAGTGATGTTCTTGTTGCAGGATCATTTCATATGGATGAAATTTCAAAGACTTTAAAGTTCTAATAATCGTGTTTTGTGAGACATTCAGTGTAGCCGCTACTGCTCTTGTGCTTGTGTGTGGATTTTCAGTTACCTAATCAACAACGGCATTTTGAAAGTTAATATTTTTGGGGAGTGCATCCCTTACTCGTGGCAATGCCAGTATCTTCAAACAGCTTTATAATTTATGTGATATTCATTTCGGAAAATTTATAATTTTCTTGACGGTCCTGAAGAATTCTTGCTGCGGCTCGATAGCACCGGTGACACTCTCCATACGTAAAAATAATATTAATTTTCTCTTGCTGTGAGAACGACATCTTGTATTTCAAAGATTTCACGAACTTTTTTACTTTGACGTTGTCAAATAATAAATTAATTATGGTTTTTTTTTTTGTAAATCAGTAAGCCGTGAAGTATTTTTTACGTAAATACACACTGGTGAATGAAGTCTGGAAATTGTCTTTATTTAACATTAATTTATTTGTCAATAATAAGCACTAGGATGATTATTAGGCAGAAAATCTACACGGAAACATTTGATATGCATGTTAAAAGTTATAATGTTAGAAAATGCTGAAAATATTTTTTTTTCATTAATTTTTTTCTTGAATATTCCTCTTCTGTCCAGATCCTTGTTAATTTTTGTAGTGCCTATGTAAAGAGGGCAATGCAGCCTTTATTAAGACTAAATATCATTAAGCAGTCATTTAAAACAACGAAGATATTCAAATATAAAGTTTTTAAGCAGACGCACCCTGTATGTCTCTATACCGGTTACGAATACAAGTATTTCACACATTTTCACAATTATGGAACATGTATTTTCTATTAATGGTGTTAAAATCTGTAGGAAGTATAAGCTTAACGTCTTTAATAAGTATAATATTTCCCAAGGCAGACTATTGATGAACGTTGCAGATGAGAATAATGGAATTGGCAAGATAGAATTGAATCAGGTGCATAAAATTATGACTGTTAAGGTCAATGTTAAATATTGATTTAATACATCTACACTATTGTTGTAGATGATACAAAACACTAGTGTCTTATGACATGAGCCTTTTAACACGCCTGATATACATAGTTTGTCCAGCGAGAGATTGGTTGACATACAAAATTACTAAATTCTACCTTGTACAGAAATTAATACCTAGCGCACGTAAAATTTGAAATATATTCTTGAAGTAGTAACATTTTTGCCCTGAAATTATACTCTAATGTATTCTAGTGCATTTTGTAATGTTGGGTTGATTTAATACAATTTCATATCTCTCCCAATCTCTCGCTGGACGAAGTATATCAATTTAGTAGTAGTGTTTTAGACTGTTATACTTGTTTATGTAGGTGTAGCTTATCTTAATCCATACTGATTACTTGTACATGTGGATACAGTTGAAAAAACCTTTACCAACTTAATTAAACTACTAATGTACTGTTACGATTTAAATCGCCGCGCGCTTGTAAATCTTCGCGATTTCTTTAGAATGTTCTAGAACCCATCGCGACAAAAACGTACATGGGCTTCCGCCGAAAAATCTGCGTTGAGAGGGGGCGAAGGCTATAAATCGGGGAAACCAGGGACAAAAAGGGGAAGTTCACGGCTGTTCGCAGTATTGTTAGTGCCTGAGGAGAGTCAAGGGGACAGTGATCCAGTGAATTTGCAGGGCTGACCAGACGACGTAGTGAAGTTCACGAGGGTCGTTGGAGAGGATTCGTTCAAGTACCACCGCCCCAAATCGCCAAGCGGATCAAGGACTTCACTACGGAAGGTTTCCAGACCGAACGCTTTTGCGGATAAAGATCTCGTCGAGTCCTGCCGGTCCAGGTCGTCCCCGGACTCACCGGAAGGTCCCGGATCTACCCACCAGCCAAGTCCGGAGTAGTCGTGACACCTCCTTTTCTTCTAGGCCGTGGCTTCCACATTTTATTCATTATTTAACGGATAGATTAACTTTCCACGTTTTCTATCACCTCTCATTTTTTAGTGCATTTCATTTCATTTATATTCAATGACCGACTCATTGAAAACATTTTATTGATCATTTCGTTACTGTCTTATTGGCAGTTTGTACATATCCCATTTTTGAATCAATTTTTAATTTTTCGTAAAGGGCATAATATTCCGAGAGCTGATGACGAATTTAGGGAAGGTATTTTAGGCAATCAGAGATATAAAAAATTGTACTATTTGAATGTTAGTGAATCTGGAATCGAGAGTCGCTAAGGGCGTTTGCGGTTATTTTACTACTGCGCAGCACATGACATTTGCAAAAAATTAATCCCAAAAAACATACTTTAGGCAACTTGAAATTATACTGATTTTTTAGTTTAGCATTTATCGATTACAGAAATAAAAATCCCAGATTATTTGGACGGTTTTAAAGTACAGCCCGACTGCACCAAAGTCATTTTGTTTTGTATAGGCAAAAAATATACTTTAGGCAGTCTGAAATTTTTATGGCAGATTTATTAATTGATATTAAAAATATGTGCAACAAAGCCAGACGAATACGAGGGTTTTAAATAATTACCCGACGCGAATAAACATTTAAAAATTTTTAAATAGGTGCGACAAAAAAGTCTTATGCGTATACATAGGTCCGAGAGAGATAGTTTATCGACGTCTGCCAGCACCAGCTAAGGCGAAGGCTCCGGTTCATTTTTTAAAATAAGATTGTTAAACAAATCTTTTCTTCAGCAACTCCATTCTTTACTAAAGAGCTTATATATCTGCTTAGATATTCTATCTATATAAATTATAAATGTGATGTCAATTACCTAATATTAAAAATTTGTTTCAAATATGCCAATTAATATTGCCCGTATTAAACTTACATATGAAAAAATAAATCATTAGATTAATTTCAGATTAATAGAAACAAATTGCTATATTTAGAAACAATATTTTTCGAATTTTCGTTAATAAATGTATGGCTTTTATATTAAAATTAGTTTAATATTAATATAAAAAGTTGGGAATAAAACTGTAAGTATTAATTTCTGGAAGAGGTCATCTTTGTTTTTAAAAAGTGCATATTGTTCAGTAGTTTACTTATGTTGACAGCTTTTTGTCTCATAATTATGACGTCATTAATATTTTTTTTAAAGGACAACCCCCACTTTTCTTTCTGATTGATTTTCGTACTAGCTGTTTCTGTTAATTTGAAATTAATCTAATGATTTTTTTTCATATGTAACGTTAATTCAAACAATCTTAATTCGCACAGTTGAAGCAAATTTTTTATTCTAAAAGAAGTCCAATGTCATACCCCACTTCTTTACCCTTATCTTTATCAATGCTATAGGAATCCTTCAACTTTATTTTTTGGTGATCATTTATTTTCTTCTTCTGTTGGAGCTCAACAAGGAGATCCTTGTGGTCCTATGATTTTTAGTCTTGCCATTCAACAAATTATTTTATCTTTGAATTCTGAACTGAATATTTGGTATTTAGATGATGGAACCCTAGCTGATTACCCAGAAGTAGTTTTGTCCGACTTTAAGAAAGTTATCAATTTATCCAGAAAAATTGGTCTTGAATTAAACTTTAACAAATGCGAGATCTTTTGCTGTTCTGGAGACACAGATTTAAAAGTCATAAAGGAATTTCAAAATTTAGCACCAGGTATTAAAATTTGTGACCGAGGAAGTTTATCTCTTTTAGGCTCTCCAATCTTTGACCAAGGCTTCAAAAACACTGTCGAAAAAACTATTATTACAGTTGAAAATCTTTTAAATAAAGCTGAATTTCTTAGCAGACACGTGGCTTATACCTTAATCAAGAACTGTCTTTTCATACCAAAATTTAATTTTTTATTAAGAACAACTCCTTTTTGGAAATTTTCTAATTACGTTAATTCCATTGATTCTTCTTTAAAGTCTTCTTTAGAAAAAATACTTAATTTACGTTTAACTGATTTACAATGGTGTCAGTCCACTTTACCGATTAGATTTGGTGGACTGGGAATTCGCCGCATTTCCAATATTTGCCTCCCTGCTTTCCTATCTTCAGTTTATGGTGTTAAAAAGCTTGTTTCTCAATTACTAAATTCAAAGGATAATGGAGCTTATTATTCACTATTATGATGAAGCTTTAGCAGTCTGGGATGTAGAAAATGAGAACGAAAGACCAACAATTCCACAATTTCAGAAGAATTGGGATAATATCAATATCAAAAGAATAATTGACAATGACTTAATCTTTAATTCATCTAGGGACTTGGCTCGTTTTAAGGCTTTGCAATGCAGAGAATCAGGATCTTGGTTACATGCAATACCTTCTGCTAATATTGCTACTCTTTTAGATAACACTTCCTTCCAAGTTTGTATTGGTTTAAGATTGGGTTGTAATCTTTGTACACCTCATATTTGCAAATGCAATGCGAAAGTTGATGAAATTGGTATTCACGGTCTAAGTTGTTCCAAAAGCAGTGGTAGATTTTCAAGACACACTGAAATTAATTCTATTATCAACCGGTCTTTGACTTCTATTCATGTTAATTCAACTTTAGAACCAAATGGACTATCTCGTGATGACGGAAAACGCCCTGATGGGATGACTTTAGTACCGTGGATTAAAGGTCAACCTTTGGTTTGGGACGTTACTGTCGTAGATACACTTGCAGACAGTTACGTATTGAAAACATCTGAAGTCTCAGGTTTTGCCGCTGAAATGGCTTGCAAACGCAAACATAACAAATATAGTTCAATTATTTCGTCAAACTACATATTTAAAGGTTTAGCCTTTGAAACCTTAGACCCTTGGTGCAAAGAAACAATAGATTTCATTAATGTCATCGGAGACCGACTTATCGCGGAATCAGGGGATTCAAAATCTAAGAAATTCCTTTTTGAGAGGATTTCCCTTGCCATTCAACGTTGAAACGCTGCAAGCATTCGGGGCACTTTTCCAGATTTCGCATTATTATCGGAAATTTTCGCATTGTAAATTAAAAATGTTATTTTATGTTAAATTTTTATGAAATACATTAAATTTTTTATACAATTGACAATACAATTATATAGAATATCTAAGCAGATATATTAAGGAAAGGCGTTGCTGAAGAAAAGATTGATTTAATAATCTATTTTAAAAAGCGAGCCGGAGCCTTCGCCTTAGCTACTGCTGGCAGACGTCGATAAACTATCTCTCTCGGACCTATGTATACGCATAAGACATTTTTGTCGCACCTATTTAAATTTTTCTAAATGTTTATTCCCGTCGGGTAATTATTTAAAACCTTCGTATTCGTCTGGCTTTGTTGCACATATTTTTAATATCAATTAATAAATCTGCCATAAAAATTTCAGACTGCTTAAAGTATATTTTTTGCGTACACTAAAAAAATGACTTTGAGGCAGTCGGGCTGTACTTTAAAACCGTCTAAATAATCTGGCATTTTTATTTCTGTAATCTATAAATGTTAAACTAAAAAAATAATATAATTTCAAGTTGCCTAAAGTATGTTTTTTGGGATTAATTTTTTGCAAATGTCATGTGCTGCGCACTAATAAAATAACCGCAAACGCCCTTAGCGACTCTCAATTCCAGATTCACTAATAGTCAAATAGTACAATTTTTTATATTTCTGATTGCCTAAAATACCTTCCCTAAATTCGTCATCAGCTCTCCGACTATAACTTTTATGCACGGCTTCATCGTACCAGCTGGGAGTGACCTCGTCAGCATCGAGCTATCGACGAGCACTACAATTTCTTGCGACGTTTCTTCATCGGGCTGATAAAGTTTAACGACACCAGTTGTCAACCGGCAGTAAATCCGGAACTCGCTCAACGGAAGGAGGAAGAGCACGACATCCTACCCTCACCGGAGGGCGGTGAAATCGTTCTATACTTGGACCAACCAACAGATATAGTAATAAAAAAAAGGGGATGTGGCCTAGTTGCGTAGAACGATATACGCCGAAGCCTGTTTCACAATGAAGCAGGTTCTTTGCCATTTGTCATTCTTATAAGTCTTGAAAAAAAATATTTTGTAATACAAATCGAAAAATGCCAAGAAAAACAAACAAAGATAAACACGTGGTCAAACTCCCGAAGCGAGGTTAAAATGAATGAGATGCCGGATGCCGTCAAGTAATTTTTGTGGATGTACATCAGGCTTTCGAAAATCTGCGCACGTTTTGAATAAGCCAATTGGAAGCTGATATTTAAAATACGCGGGCACTAGGGGGCGGTTTTATTACTATATCTGTTGCTTGGCCCAAGTATAGCTTCCGAAAAAGAGTCGGCCTTCCACCCCCTTATAATTTCGCGACTTGCTGTCAACGGTGTCGAAAGATTGGCCGTTGGGTTCACGTCAAACAGGGAAGCTCGTGGTATAACTAGTTATATTTTGTCCCGGATAAAGTAGGAGAAAATTAGACAGCATTGTGTTAGGTTTTTTTTTCAGATCGTGGAGTTTTCTTTTTGCAAATTGTATCATTTCGTTAAGTTGTACTAGATAAAAATTGTACATTTCTAGGTTTCATTTCATTTTATCGTAATCTTGTCTTGTAACAACAATTTCACGTGACAGTCTGTAAATAAAAACCTTTCTCCACGAATTTGTTGTGTATCATTTCCCGTACTCCGGCCAGTTCTCACCATTTTTCAGCCTCAGTCGACGATACTCGTGGTTCGCATTGTAAACCGAGTCGAAGCCCACGACCTGTTCGTTATACCCCTGAACATTCCGGATTTGTAACCGGTAACAGGGTGGCCCAGTTTCGAAGGGTAATTTATAACGTAACAGTACCTACTGTCGCGAGCAAAAAAAAGCTGGTCGTCAAAATCATGCTTTGACGCAATGAAAAATGCTCCATTGTAAAGCGGTCGTAAATATCATAACCTATCATCATGTTGTGTGACAATAATTGGCACTATTGGCAGTAATTAATTAATTTTTTGACATTTTGTTGACATGGACATAATCAGGCAAGGAAAAAATTTTTGTTTGTGACAATCTAACCAAATTTTGGAATGACATTGACGACCAGAATTTTTTGCTCGCGACAGTAGTATGGCTGCTTCACTGCACATGACAAATTTATCATCTGTAAAGTATGCCGTGCGTCGTACCATCGGCGCCATCGAAATGTGAACGCCAAATTTTCCTAGTGTGGGTTGAAACATCAATCATAGGCGTTGCGTTAATGTGTCAGATTTGTGACATATTTTATTAATTTATTTTTAAACGATATACATGCTACGACACTTGGCCGATGCGGAAAAAGGGAGGACTGTAGCCAAACTCGGGGAAACTTGTAATAATTGTAATAGAAAGTTATAGGTAATAGAAATCTTTTCTTGTCTCCCATACATACAGGGTGTTCTCGAAGTTGACGCGTTCCTTGTAACACGAGGTACTACACATTATTCTTAAGAATTTTAGTCTAAATCTTCTTAGTAAAATGTTTGTATTAACGGAGATAATTGATTGTATATTTTTATTGTTTTCCAAAATTTTAAGTCCGGTCCTGTCCATTTCTCCGCTGTACTAGATTAATAACTAACCTGGCCCAGAATGGTGTCTTTCCGGAAATCGCTTTGCAATACTCTCTGGACGCTGCAGATGCATCCTGATAACGTGATAACATTGCCCATGCATTTGCAACATATCTGTGAGCTCATTATTTTCCTAATAATAAAGCCATTTCGACTAATTAGATGACAACTCTGACAGTAGTTTTGATTAACGTCATTTGATTTTTTTTTTATACGAAAAATTGCTGTACCACCACCACAAAGCCAGTCGATTAATAAAGTACCGACACGATTTGACGTTTACATAAAAGGCAACCGTAACGATTTTTTCGCTACAAGAGGCGCTGATATCGCTATTTTGACTGGCTTTGGCATGGATTTAATGGATTTATTAGTAATAAATTACTAATTATTACTAATTATTACTGATAAATCCATGGACTTTGGTGAACAAATGTTCACCAAAGCCAGTCAAAATAGCGATATCAGCGCCTCTTGTAGCGAAAAAATCGTTACGGTTGCCTTTTATGTAAACGTCAAATCGTGTCGGTACTTTATTAATCGACTGGCTTTGCACCACCAGAAGCTAAAGCGATCCCTATTGGTGAAAAGAGGCGTAGGGGACGTCCCGCTAAGGCAAAAAAAGCCTTAATAATACAGTAAACGATAAGGATTTTTTCATACATTTTATACCGAGCGATCATTTAAAAAATAAATCGAGTTTGCTTTGGAGCCTATGCTATAGCATGGGTTGCCATAGGTAACACGCCGACTCGATTTATTTTTTAATTGATCGCACCGTACTTGTTACAAATTTATTATTCCTATTACCATTTTCTAGGGTAGAAATTATTCCACTCTGCAATCCATTTTGACAGCGTCAATGCAGGCCAGACATTTTTCTCTTTTTTTATATTTTCATTTTTTATATCAGTGACAATCAGAATGACAATTTTGTTTTCATTATTTTTTTATACTCAAATTAATTAAACTGCGTTAGTTTACTTTCCTTTGTGTTTAATCTTTTTACCTAGTGACTTTTTTTATCGTGCCCTTCTTTTTCAAACCACTAGGTACTTTACTTTATTTACTTAGGGCGGGTTGCACCAACGTGAGTTAAATTTAACTACAGACAACTTGTGTAATATAAATTTGACATGATGAATGTTCCTCAACGTGTTAGCTACCATCTGACCCACGAAGAAGCTGTCCAAGCACTTGCTTTGCTACAGGATGGTCGTAGCCAACGTTACGTGGCGAGAGTCCTCGGTGTTAACCATCCTACCATTGTCAGGCTGGCACAAAGGCACCAAGAAACTGTTGACAGAAGGTCAGGACAAAGATGATCGAGATGATCGCTTTTTGCGCCTAACAGCACTCCGTACTAGGCACTGCACTGCTCGATTGCTTCAAAATGAGATGTTAGCTGCTAGAGATGTAGAAATTTCGCTGCAAACTGTAAGAAACCGTCTTCGGGAAGACAATATTCGGGCTCGTGTTCCCGCAAGAGCACCGCAACTCACCAGACAACATCGTGTAGCTCGTCTAGCGTTTGCTAGGGAACATGTGAATTGGGATATTGGAGATTGGCAGAATGTTATGTTCTCTGACGAATCACGATTTTGTCTTTATGCAAATGACAGACGAATGCCGGTGTATAGGAGACCTGGAGAGCGATATCTTCAATGTAACTTTGTTCCCAATGTGAACTATGGTGGAGGTTCGATAATGGTTTGGGGTGCTATCTCTGTGCAAGGTCGTACAGAATTAGTGTCTTTACGTGAGGCTCGTATGACGGCTGTACGTTACATTACTGACATTTTGGACCCACATGTTATTCCGTACGGCCCATTTATTGGTCAAAATTTTGTGTATATGCACGATAATGCTCGACCACACACAGCTCGGATAGTTCAAGAATACCTTAGAGAAACTGAGACACCTGTTATGGAGTGGCCAGCTCGAAGCCCTGATTTAAATCCAATAGAGCATGTATGGGACACCCTTCAACAGCGTGTATCAGGGCGTAGAATGGTTTTTAGAACTCTCCAGCAGTTGGAAGTAGTTCTTGTGGAAGAATGGCATAACATACCGCAAGAATACATTGTAAACCTTTACGAAAGCATGCTTCACAGAATGGAAGCTGTCATTCAAGCCAGGGGTGGAAGCACTCGTTTTTAATTTAGTTATAGTGCATAACCAATTTATTATATTGTTATAAATCCGTTAAAGAATCTTTCAAAACATAGATTTTTTTGTTTTTATTTATTCTTTTGTATTATCTTACACCCTTTTATCACAACAATGAAGATCGTAGCGGTACATTGTTTGGTTTACCACAACTGTGGGTGGTGCGATAATTTTTGTGGGGAGTGTATTTGTCGTGCATTTCATTTAATTAGCTTGCGTTGAATTTGTACTCTTTTGGGTATTGTAACCTTTCGACTTCCTTGACTTTTCCTCAATGATTTTTTTTTCTCCCTCGTTTGGTGTATTGTTGGTTGCCGCATTCCCTCAGATGAAATTTTGCGGAAAAATACGAAACAAAAACAATGAGAAAGAAATATTTATGGATCCTACGTTGTGTATTATTTTCCATTTTTCTTTAATTAGGCTCTAATGAGAGGCCGTACCTTTGGACGGTTTTCAAAGATGAAATTAAAACGATTGCGCACACTTCACTTAAATTTTATTTAACAAATAATCGAGTATGGTGGCGTTTGGTCCCAACAAATGATAGAAATAAATAAATGACTTTAATAACAGAAGTTGGCGGAAATTTGACCCAATGAGATTTGACTCGCGGCCCTCGAATTGAGATCTGACTCATGAATAAATGACTAAGCTGGGCAAATATAGGAGTTTATGGCGCGAACAGCATTATACGAGTTGGAGATGCGAACTATGTGATCCGATTTAGATTTCAATTACCCCAATTAAATTGAACCCGACGCGATGCCCTGGAATCTCATAGATCACCCCGGTCTACTCCGGTGATCGAAAATAAAAGGGAAAAAAGGGTTCTAACAGGGCCAAAGGGTACCTCTCTTCACGTGTCAGCTGGCCTAGTTTGGTCACTGTCCCGTTTACGGGTGACATGGCGGTTTGTGCACTTATGCCGGACCACAGCTAATTGAGTGCGACGGACACTGGCGGTAGCTTCCCGAACTCGAGAATCCAAGACATAAATAATGAATGGAAATGTTTTATAATAATTGCATAATGGTTCCCCTTGACAAGAGCACGTTTCCCCAATCGGTAAATGCAAGAAGATCACATACTTCGCTATAAGGAATTTAATTCAAGATTCTAAAGAGTCACGTGGTCATCAAAAGCTCCAAGAAAATAATATCATCTTTACGTTAGAACGATAAAGAACTAAATGCTGTTGGGCTAATTAAATCGCGGCTACAAATAATGTACAAAAATTAGAGGAATAATTTACCTTGTAAATGTAAAGAACGTGGTCACAAAATGGCTGCTGGAAGTACTGAACGTACCTCCGGCTACTTTGGAGATCAAACCCTGAGTGAATCAAAAAAAGCCTTGTTTCCCGTCCCGCAATCGGTTTTATCATTTCTGGCGCACCCCACTTTCGCAACCCCTACTTGACCAACGTGACCAATCAGCTCGGTTCTACTTTACGCCGATCGCGACGCCTTTTCGAAATCTCTAAAACTTTTGAAATTACAGTTTCCGTTTTTCCACCATTATTTTAAATGTTTAAATTTAGACTTTTGTTAGGACCAGACCGTATGTACAGTGGGGAGCACGGAATTTCGCACACCAATTTGTATGTGATTAAAAAAATATATCTAGTCTAAGCTTTATTGTCATTATAATCAGTCATGATATATGTGATCATGACTGATGTTTCACCTAAACTGTCACAAAACTGCCGCCAGTATCTCATTTTAATAAAATTATGTCAGTGAAATGTCCAATGTGTGCGAAATTCCGTGCTCGCCACTGTACATAATTTGTTGTTGAATTAGAACTCTGAAAAAGAACACTAAATTACTGACTCTATACAATAATAAAAATCAGCATCAAGAAACAAACACAATTAAAATGGGACAAACCGAATTAACAGGAACACTGAATTACCGACTCTATACAATAATAAAAATCAGCACCAAGAATTAAACAGAATTTAAATGAAACAAACATAATTAAAATGCAACAAACATAATTAAAATAAAACAAACACAATTAAAATGAAACAAACATAATTAAAATGAAACAAATTAACCTTATTTTGAAACCTAAATTGGGCTTGAAACGCTGTTACGCAAGTGCCATTTCATGCAACTAAGTTCCGTTGTTCTGCTACTTCTAAAAATTGTTCGACATTGGTTTGATTCCCCAAAACCGTTCTAATTAATGATTACTTCGTAAATTTCATTCTCTCTCTCTCACTCACACGTCTGATTTCTACGACTACCTGGCTTTATCGTTACCCGGTCCTCTGTGTTTTCTACCGACTCCCTTTCTACTTTGCTTTGTTACTTTTCTAACTAAAAGTGCAAACGATTCTAGTTCTTTTCTACGATAAAGCGCTCTGTTTTTAATTTGCAATTCTCGCCCTTTAATTACAAATATGCCACAAATTTGAGAATGCTAAAAAAGGTAAATTAACCTAATGAACATTAATTTTGTTGTTCTCTCAATTTGAAACCTGCCAACATCAAATTCATTAATTCAATTATCCCCTGATTTTAACTGGACCACCCAAATTGTCGAACATGTAATTACAATAAATTTATTGCAACGCTTCCTTTCCCCTGAACACTTGTTCCCCTTGGGCTATGTTTTGCCCCGGACGCGTACCTGCATTTTTCAAAGAAAGGTTGGCAGATTTCACTTGAAGAGTGTGGTGCCACTCTTGTGAACAAAGCAACAATAAAATTTACAACTGACCAGCATTTCCGTCGCAAATGAACGGTATTTAAAATATTTCGTTGAAATTATTTTTAAAATTAAAATTCTTAATTTATCGAACCTATTCGGACCGTTACAGTATAAACAATAATTCACAGTTTCACACGCTCTCAAATTATTATCTAAGCGTTAATCAGATATTGAGTACGGTATAGTTCTCCCAGAGCTGCAGCGGTTTTATGGCAGGGTACCATTGTATAAACGTTAACAACACCGACAATAGGTTTAAACCGCAAGTACAACCCCTAATCGTAAATTCGTCCAAGTACTACCCTGTAAACTGACAGGTATAGAACGAAAATGATGATTGACAGGGGTCTGTTTATGTCGCGTATCGGCATCTCAACAGGCGTAATAATTACTATTGCCCTGCCATAAAACCGCTGCAGCTCTGGGAGAACTATACTGACCGCAACACCGTTTTTATGTGTTGATACGGCACAAAATTATCGAAAAAAAATTACAAATAGTAATTTATGTAACAAGTGAGTAAAGTAATACATTTTTTTACGAGAAGGAAAATTTGCCACTCGAGCGAAGCGAATGAGCAAATCCGCCGAGTAAAAAAAAGATACTTTGCTAACGAGTTGCATACGAAATTTTTTGGGCTTCCGTAAGTTTAAATAACAATTTTTTTCGTCACTATCAAAATTTGAGAAGTTTCTCCTGTGTGAACCAGTGGGCCTTTAAAACGCTCGTTTCACTCGCATTTTAAACTCAGGCCAAAAAAAGCACAATTTACATACTACTGTTATGAATGAAAAATTTTATAATTGCGTTAAAAAATTACACGCTATGGCACTTTTTTTAACGCTTCTGGACCGATTCAAAAATCACATATTTTATGAACGCAAATGAATGAAAAATCTTGCACTTTGAAACGCAAATATTGCACTTATATACTGAAGGCAATTAGTTGCGTAGGTAAAGTAAGGCGGGGATGAGATATGACAGTTGGTGGGGTTGTGTATAGACGGAAAATAGTCGGACGAGTCCATCTTTCGTAAAATTGGGGTGTTCAGCAGATTCCCAATCAGCTGATTGTTACTGTGACCGCTGTTCTCTGCTGTGACCGGTTTTACTACGCCACTGAAATTTTGTCCGCGCAGAGTTCCCCCACCAAATGTCTCAAACCGGCTTTACTCTATCTATAAATGGTCTATCTCAGTATTTCACCCTACTCGTACTTAATCGCAAAAAGGTGTTGCGCGACCGGCAGCATTACCTACCACAAACTGTAGAATGCTACATGTTGTGTGATGTTGTCAATTGTTGCCTTAGTGTAAGGTCGCCTTAAGAAGATATACAATATATCGTACATAAATATCATCATTCTTTCATCTTGGTGCTAATTTATTTATAATTCTAAATGACCGTTAAAAAATTATTTTCTTTTTTACGATTTGTCGTAGACTTTATCATTGTACACTATAATTTTAGCGTGGAAGAGAACATCTTTTTCTTTAATTTGCAATTATTCCATTAGAGCAAAAAATAGTACCGGTCTTTTATCTTAAATTTGTCTGCATTTATCTTTCTGCCTAGAAATGTGACGCTAATCATTTAGTTATTCAAGAGTGCCATTATGTTTACTTGTTAGGTTGTTAAACCCTTTTTATTATAGTCTTCACTTTTTTTAGATACCTACAGAATATTTGATTTGGAGAAATCTTTGCAAAACGCCAACTGGATGAAAGATATATCTTTCATTATGATGAGCGTCTCTAGGAAGAAGCTTGTCTAGAGTTCACCACCCCCGATCTCTCTAAAAAATGGCACGAGGATTGTAACAAATATTCCTTCAACTACCTCCGCCTGGACTCTCGACTAACCAACAAGTCTTCAAGAGCAAGAAAAGTAAGAGATCTTTCTCTCAGCGATGTTCTACGTGTCCAATGGCAAGCGTTCTAGACCCTACGAACACCACAACGACGCTGTCAATCTCTGAAACGGAAAAAATTAAATTATCCCTATTAAAAAAAACCTGGTGGATACCACGAGTCGTCCATGTGCATAGATGGCAGATGTCAAAATAAAAAATAGCAAGATGGCCGTTCAACGTTAAAAAATTAGGTAACTTTAGGCTTTAGTAGATTTTTGTAATATTATTGAACCTTCTAGCATGTACTAATAATATTGCAACAAGAGAACTAGGAATTACTGGTGCCTTAAAATTTGAAAATTGTCATTTTACTGTAACTGCAGCAAAAGAAAATAAAACAAATAAGTTTATGTCCGATTTCTTTTTTGTGATCCGGTTGAAGAATATAGTATCTATTAAGAGTAGAAGGTCTTTTTGTGCTTCGCCCAGTTGCGACCTCGACTTCGTCTCGTTCTTCCATCTTTGGACTTAATTCAAAAAGACTCACTTCTACTCTTAATGATATAATCTACTATTACTTCGCCTGCGAGCATTCTAATAGAAAAACTAAGGTATAGCAAGTAAACATTATTTTGTTAGCAAAAATTTCAGAATATAAAGGAAAGATTGTTCATAATAATGTGAAAAAAAAGGGTAAACTTATTATCTTATTTGATTCTCATAGGATCAACAGTGTTGTTTGTTTAAGAATCGAATTTCATTTACAACTTATTACATTATTTATAATCCGCAAATCAATTGATTGCATTCTGTGTAAAATACTGTTACGAAAATTGCAATTATAAAAGTACTTGTGCTTATCATATCTCATATCTATGTACATCATACAGATGGCGAGTATTTTGTAATGCATTTAGTTTAAAATATTTACACATTAAAAGCGTAATACTGTAATTATTATTTCATATTATAATGAATGGAAGTAACTCATCGAACGTATTAAGCAAGTTTTTCAACGATTTAACAACATTAATTTGTTAACGAGAATTTTGGCGAGCCTGTAGAAAACAGCGAAAGCGAATTAATAAAATTGAAACAGGTGAGTTAATTCAGCAGCAGCACCTTAAGTACATTTTCATTACATACAAGAAAACGATTAATTTGTGAAGGTTTTTTGAAATATTTTGTCTATTAATAAACATAAGACTACCTATAGTCTTAGTATACAGGGTGTTAAGGAAGTCCACATAATAAATTTAATTATCAATACAACTCTTTAAAATAAACATTTTTAACATACCTATTGATTTTTTTTTTATCGATTTTTTTTACATTTTTCTAACTAACCCCTAATTTGACACTTCGCTCATGGGATAATCATCAATTGAAACGAAAGAGTGAGTGAAAATGTTTTTGTCCGACTATTTCATTCATAGTTGTTTGAAAACAATCATATTCCGTCACTCAAAAAAATTAATCTAATCAAAGTTTTGCCAGACCCTATGCTCCAATGAAATCGCGAAGCTAGAGGGTTTTCAAATGGCAAAATTTTTGTCATAGCAACAGGTTTAATGACAATCAAATAAAAAGTCAAAAATTTGTCTAAAATGAATGAACAGAAACGTTTTTATTCATGAAATACGAGTAGTCCTCCGATTACCAGAATTTGCCGAAAAAATGATAAATAAAAAAATATTTATTTTGACGAGTCCTATTGGTGGTTAATTTTATTACGTGGCCTTCCATAACACCCGGTATAATTTGTGGACCAATGAAAGCATGTGATCATCACATGCATGTACTCTATTTCAAATCAAACGGGAACTGTCAGAATAAAACTGACACATTTTTACAATTTTTTCCTAGTGTGAACCCTTCTTACGAGAGATAGGTTAGAATTAACGTCAAAATTCATTGACATTTCAAAAAATTATTTGATAGGTATTGTCAAGTATACAATTAATTGACAAATGGACAAAACCAAATTTACATTAGGAAAATTTTCGTTTCCCGTTTTTTTTGCAACCAACTGTACAAACCTACTTTGCTACTGAACGATATCAGTTGAAATCTACATTTCTGTACGACGGCAACCCACAATGCAACTACGATTGACAAGGGTGTCAAACTACTGCTTACACGGCGTATAGGTAGTAATAAAGTAACAAAACCAGCTTAGCAGCTAATACTGTTGTAAAAAAAAGTACTGTGGAGGAACATGACAGAATACATTAACAGAATTGATATAAGGACATTTTGTCTTATAGTACGTAGATAGTATGAAACAATATGTATTGAGAACGACTTATGCAGTTCTTTATAACTTACTAATAACGGGCCTTCAAATAAATTTACATTTAGAGCAACCTATGGAAATTCAATTGTTTGCAACATTTTTCCAGCGTAGAAAATGACACAAGAAACGCCTGACATTTTAACGAAATAAAATTAGAAAATATTTTTAATTTTTATAGTGCATTCTCTCTATTCTCCCTCCACGGAATATGACAATATGAAATTGGGAAAAGCTTACTATGCATACTATGCAACTCCGGAGAATAATTGGTTACCTACAAAAATTACTTTACACTGTTAAAAGAATTAGAATGTCTCCTACGCCTACTCTAAATATATATTTATTTGAAGGCCCGATACTTTTATGAGGGACAGCTCATTGCTGTCGGCCGTCATAAATCACTCAAATTATTGAAGGTTCAGAAAAGGGCCGTATTTAAATATTTCTTACTGGGGGTCTTCAACGCATTTGTGCTCTGCAATTTTTACGAAATAATAAAAAATAGGTCACATCGATCAGGATGGTCATAAATGTCATTTTTGATAATAATAATTAAAAAAATATTCGTCTAAGACCAAATTCACATTAAAATTTTTAAATTATTTAAAAATAAAGTTTAGTGTTACCAATTCAGACAGTCCTTGATCACCTTGTATTATTGTAGTCTGTAGATTGCTCTCTACTTTAAAAGTTATTCTACTTACAAGTTTAAACACGGTATACTTCTACATATTTAGTGAATACGAGCAAGGTTTACATCCCTTTCATGTCCAACGGATTCAAACTCTTCAACCTGCTCGCAATGGCCTTCTGTCAGTGGATTCTCCAAAAATACATGAAGCACCAAACTTTCTCGGGCAACTTTTGACCACTGATGAAGCAGGTTTTACACGTGAGAAAGTATTTAACAACCATAACACCCATGTGTGGTCTGATGAAAATCCTCATCGAGTCATTGAGCGCAGGTTTCAAGAACAATTTTCCATAAATGTAGGATGTACCTACGGGCGGGAATAATCGGAGATCGTTTAATTGGGCCTCATATTTTACCCCCGAGATTAAATGGTGCAGCGTAGGTACTTGGATTTTCTTCAAAACGTGTTAGGTGAGTTGGAAATCGTAGGTACATTTAGCCACACGACGCGATATGTACAGTCGATGGATAAATAAAACTGGGACAAAAATGACAATCACATAAGTCAAAATTTACAAATTTGCATCGTTTAATTACGGCTTTATCACAAATAGGTTAACTTTGATATGACATATTAGGTATATAGATACTGACAAATATATTGACAGTTAAATGGTCTGATTTACATAGATTAAATTTTAAGTGTCCCAGTTTTATTTACGTACACGACGGTGCAGCTCCTCATTGTGCTTGTGACGTGACATAGTGGTTAAATAACATAGTATTGTAAGATATCCTAAAGTACTACTTGTCGAGTATAACCATTAAACTTTTAATTCCATTATTTTCAAATTATGATGGACGACTTTATCTTTATTTATTAATTCTTCATCATTGTGATACCACGGCTCAATTGACAGCTCTAGTTTAAATATTGCTGCTGTCAGAGAATAGTATATTTCAAACCAAGGTAAGAAAGTGCTTTCTTGCAGACCGCAGGCAAAGATTATAAACCGAGCCGTAGGCGAGGTTTGTAAGTGCCAAAGGTCTGCAAGGGCACTTTCTTAACAAGGTATGAATATTTTTTCCCTACCGACACAACTTCGTTGAAAAAAGTCAAAATAAGATGGTTATATTCCTGATTAAAACGAAAATTTTGAGAATTGAATAGTAGGCTGGGTTATTTGTTTAATTAACTTGTCATCGCATTTGAAGATTTGACGTTTGTTTTAATTAGATTAATTTTTAGAAGTTGTAGTACCTACCTAGCTTATCTGTTTATTTTCCAGATTATATGATTGATCTACCAACTTGCTTTATTGACACTTTTGACATTTGTATTTTGGTACAGTTTTACCATAAACATTTCATGATTCACTTTCTTAACTTAGCGAGAAAGTTGAATTTTCTCACCTCAAATGAGGTATCCACAGCCTACATTTCTAACCGGTAGGGAAAAAATATACAGGCTGATTCACGTAGCCCGTTCATTAGAAACTTTCTGATTTCCCCAAATTATATTAATATGAAAATTGGTAGTTGACTATAATCGATTACTCCAAGTTCAAATGAAATATTTTCAAAATGGTGGCACTTCCGGAAATACCGGAAATCGACGCCATCTTTATTTTTTTAAATGGCAAGAGCTCATTTGGACTTCACATTTCGATTCTACGTTAAATTTTGAGTTTAGAGCGTCTTTTTGTCAACACTTATCTGTCATCGTTTTTGACCTATGTCATCTTTTTTGCAAAAAAGCGAGGTTGCAGGGCTTCATTAACAAATTAACTCTTGAACCATCTGAAATAAATAATAGATTTTTTTTAGTTGAATTCCTAAAGACCTGGCCGATCTTTTCCGCCCTTAGTGAAATTTTTTTAATGTTTTATACGCCTACTGAAATTTTTCAAAATTGCTAATCAAAAAATGTCAAAAACTTCATTTTTTTAAATGGCAATCACCATTTATGACACTAGATATAAATGTAAAATTTAATTCTAAGCCTACTTTTATTAACATTGTGTATACCTATTCCTAGCCGTTTTGGCGTAATTTCGATTTTTTGAGTAAAATATTGTTTTTTTTTTTATCAAACAATTGTTTTAGTTGAATTTTAATTGAAAAATCACACGCAATAAACAGTAAATAACAACGAAATAATAAAAAATAAGCAAATTAACAAAAAAATATTTTCAATGAATTCATTTACATTAAAATATGTTTTTGTTAATTTGCTTATTTTTTATTGTTTTGTTGTTATCTAATATTTATTGCAATGCTATTTTTGAATAAAAATTCAAATAAAACAATTGATTATAAAGAATAATATTTTATTAAAAAAATTAAAATTACGCCTAAACGGCTGCAAATAGGCATACATAATGTTAATAACATAAAAGAGAGCACAAGATAACATGGATGATTCCAGGGGGGACAGAGGGAAACCAAATAGACCACATGCTAATCTCCAAAAAGTGGAAAAGAATAATACAAGATGTTAGGACATACAGAGGGGCAAATGTCGACTCAGACCATCTCTTGGTTGTCGCCAAAATGAGGATGAAGGTGGTCAAACAAACAGGAGGCAGTAGGAAAAATGGATGGGACGTAGAGAAACTAAACCACACGAGACACAACGATGAGTACAAAAAAGAGATGAGAAAAAAATTAGAAACACGAGAAGAAGAAGTAGACATCGATGAAGAGTGGAAGAACCTAAAAGAAAGCATAATAGACACGGCAGAAACAGTGCTTGGACGAAGAACAACAAGAAAAAGAAAGGAATGGTTCGACGAGGAGTGCGAAAAAAGAACGGAGGCGAAGAACCAAGCCAGAAACAGATGGTTAAAGACGGGAAACCTAAAAGACTTAGAGAACTACAAAGAAAAAAGAAAAGAGGCGACCAAATATTGCAAACACAAAAAAGAAAACTGTATTGGGGAGCTTATGCAGGAGGTGGAAGTCAACAATAGGGACAGCAGGAAACTGCATAAACTGATAAAACACTGGAACTCGACGAGTAAAAAGACACAAAGAATAGGTAACAAAAGATGGGAAACATATTATACGGAACTTTTTAGGGAAGAAAAAGAAATTACAGGGAGAAAAAAAGAAAAAGTGGAAATGGAAGACAGTAACAACGAGGACGACGCGCCGTCTTATGACGAATACATGGAGATCATCGCACAGCTTAAGACAAAGAAAGCAGCAGGGCCGGACCAAATTAGTAATGAATTAATCAAGCAAGGAGGGCACGAACTGCTAAGCAGAGTTTATAGAATACTAGTGGCGGTATGGCAGAGCGAGACAATGCCAGAAGAATGGAGAACAGGACTACTCATTCCACTACTTAAGAAAGGAGATCCTACACAATGTAACAACTACAGAGGAATCATGTTACTCAACACAACATACAAAATACTAACATCGATTATCAGGAAGAGACTGGCAGAACACACAGAAACAAAACTAGGAGAATATCAGAATGGATTCAGAAAAGGCAAATCAACCATAGACGCAATACACGTTATGTCACAAATAATAGAGAAGAGCTACGAATACGACATAGAGTTACATATATTATTTATAGACTTCAAACAAGCCTTCGACAACATAAACAGGCGCAGTCTAGTAGAGCAAATGCAACAAATGAAAATACCGGAGAAACTAATCAAACTAACGAAAATGACGATGGACAACTCAAAAGCAAGAATATCTACAACAGAGGGTGTAACAAACGAAATAAACATAGAAAGAGGAGTCAGGCAAGGAGACGCACTGTCCACAACGCTCTTCAACATCGCACTCGACGGTGCAATAAAGGCTGCAGGACTGGACAGAGCTATTACGGTGAGTGCAACTCAAGTAATAGCTAACGCAGATGACATAGCACTTATAACAAGAGATAAAAAGAGTCTGGGAGCGGCGCTGCAAAAGCTAGTTACAGAAACAGAAAAAAGAGGTCTACAACTCAACCAAGATAAGACTAAATACATGATAATCTCGAGAAGAAAGACAGACCATATTAAAGAAACAAACCTAGGGAGTTACACGTTTAAAAAAGTAGAAAATTTTAAATACCTGGGAGTGAACGTGAACAAAAAAAATAAACGAAGCGCCGAAATCAAAGAGCGAATACAAGCAGCGAACAAGGCTTACTGGAAATATCAAAGATACCTAACGGACCATCACATTAGCAGAGCAACAAAGATAAAAATCTATAAGGCAGCAAGTAGACCTGTAGCGACTTATGCAGCGGAAACAATGCGACTCACTAATACAGACGAAGAGAACCTCGGGATATTTGAAAGAAAGGTACTCAGAAAAATTGCAGGGCCAAGAAGAACAGAAGAAGGGGAATACAGGATACTAATGAATCATGAAATAAGGGACATAATCGAGGGAGAAGATATTGTAGGATTTGTGAAAGCACAAAGGCTACGGTGGTTCGGACACGTACAAAGGAGGGATACACAACACATACTAAGAAAAACCCTAAATTGGAGACCAGTAGAAGGAAGACCAAGAGGCAGACCAAGGATAAGGTGGGAAGACCAGATACACGAGGACATTAGAAGGATAGGAATAGAGGACTGGAGAATCAAGATTCAAGATAGGAAGAGCTGGGAAAAAAACATACGAGCAGCCAGGGAGCAAGGCAGAATCTAACGATAATAAGAGAGAAGAACAAGGCGGAGTGATTCACCGCAGGAAAAACAGAATCGAAAAACTCCACCATAGGAGTAGCGTAAATTCGGCATCGAATAATCGCTTATATATATATATAATGTTAATAAAAGTGGCCTTAGAATTTAATTTTACATTTATATCTAGTATCAGAAATGGTAGTTGCTATTTAAAAAATGAAGTTTTCAAAATTTTTTGATTATCAATTTTAAAAAATTGCAGTAGGCGTATGAAACATTAAAAAAATGTCGTTGATAGCGCAAAAAAGCGGCCAAATCTTTGGCAAGTCAGTAAAGTAAAAATAAATTATTTATTTCTGATGGTTCAGGAATTATAAATTTTTTAATGAAGCCCTGCAACCTCACTTTTTTGCAAAAAAGATGACATAGATCAAAAACGATGACAGATAAGTATTGACAAAAAGACGTACTAAACTCAAAAGTTAACGTAAAATCGAAATGTGAAGTCAAAATGGGGCCTTTCTATTTAAAAAAACAAAGATGGCATCTATTTCCGGTATTTCCGGAAGTGCCGCCATTTTGAAAATATTTCATTTGAACTTGGAGTAGTCGGTTATAGTCAACTGCCAATTTTCATATTAATATGATTTTGGGAAATCAAAAAGTTTCTAATGAACGGGCTACGTGAATCAGCCTGTATTTAAAGGTACCTGACTCTCTCTACTACTACTTTACTTTATTTTACCCTACGGGCTTTAAAGGATTCCTATCTTTACACAGTTCTAAATAAACTTACAATTCCAAAATAATTCTTTTTTCTTTTTTTTTTTTTTTAAATTAACCTACATTTTCTTTTATTCCCCACCCCTCTCCTTCTCTATCCTTTCCCTCCTCTTCCATACCTCTTTCATCCATCCTATCTCTCTTCCGTCTTCGTTCAGTATTTCTCCCCGTTCCTTTTCCTCCCTTTCTCTCATTTCACCGTATCCTCTCCACATGTGCTCGATCGTCTCTCTCTCCTCACGGCACATCCTGCACATTCTTTCCTCCTCCTCCATCCAGTACTTGTTTTCTCTCTCTTCGTTCCCACATCTAAATCTCGCCATCATTTTCCTTTCTTTCGTGCTCTCTCTCCCCAGATACACCGGAACATCCTCTGTCACGCACCTTTCATACTCCCTGTTGTACCTCGCTTCTCTGATTCTCTCCCTTCTCTCCTGCTTGTCCGTATCTCTGTCCCTCTCGCTCAGCTCCGCACACATCCATCTTCCTTCCGCTCTCATTCTTTCCACTTCCTCTCTGGCATACCCGTTCCTCCTACAGTACTTCTCTCTCTCCTTCTCATCCGCGTTCTTTTTCTTTTCTCTATAGCATTCAGTCAGTATCCTGCATTCTTCCCTTCCGCCCATTCTGTCCTCGAACTTTGCCGCTCTCTTTCCCGCTTTTACTCTCAGCTTGCTCCTCTTGCACTCTTCCCTCACTATGTACCCTGGTGTTTCTCTGTCCACTCCTAGCACCCATCTCAAATATTTCTCTTGCACCCTCTCCACCTCCTCCCGTTCCTTCCATCCCCATATCTCTGCTCCGTACATCAGCACGCTCTCCACCATGCTCTCGAACATCATCATTCTCCTCCCGAACTCGCCTCCCCACATTCTCTCTTCTATTCCCCACACACATCCAACTACCTCGTTCGCCTTCCTCACTACCTCTCTCACTTGCGCCCTGACTGTGGCTCTCTCGTTGAAGGTGTAGCCCAGGTACTTAAACTCGCTCACTCTTTCTATCTTGCTTTCTTCCCACTTCCACTCGCTCTCCTCATTCTTCCTCTTCCTCTTGCTGAACACCATCATTTTCGTCTTCTCTACATTCACTTCCAGCTTTTTCTTTCTCACATACTTTTCCAGGTTCCTCATCATTTCTTTCATCTCTCTCTCACTCTTTGCCACAATCACCATATCGTCCGCAAACGCCAGGCTCCATACTTTCTCCCTACCCACTACAATCCCCCCCCTGCGCTTTCTTCAACATTTCGTCCACATCCGCTACGTATATCGTGAACAGCAGGGGACTGAGCGGGCAGCCCTGTCTCACTCCCTTTGTTGTCTCAAACCATTCGCCCTCTTTCTCTCCCACCTTCACCTTGTTCCTCGTTCTCGCATATATCTCCTCTACCTTCCGCACCAGCCATTCACTTATTCCTCTTTCTCTCATACATTCAAACATTTTCACTCTGTCAACCTTGTCGAACGCCGCCTTGAAGTCTATGAACAATGCGTACATCCTCCCCCCTTTCTTCCTCAATTCGTTCCTTGCTAAATGGTCCAGGATGTACACATTGTCCACAGTACCCCTTCCCTTTCTGAACCCTGCCTGACTATCCGGCAACACTCCCTTTTCCTCGATTTCCCTCTTCATCCTTTCGCTCAAAACAGACGCATACAACTTATACCCCGTGTTCAGGAGAGTTATTCCTCGGTAGTTTTCCGCTCTATTTTTCTCGCCTTTACATCTCTCTCTGTATCTTCTTTTCGCTTCTAGGAATCTGCTTCTGTCAATTTTGTTCCTCCTCCATCCTCTCAACGCCTTTACCACTTCCCTCTTTGCTTGCTCACATTCTCTGTCCCACCATCCATTTTTCTTTCCTGCCCCTTTTGCTCCCCTTGCTATCACCTCCTTTTTCTTCGTCGCTTTCTCGATCACTTCCTTTAGCTCTGTCACCATCTTCTCTATTTCCTGCTCCTTGAATGTTGCTTCCTCCAGTCTCCTCCTGTACTCTTTCACTCCCTGTTCACTCCACACTTTTACTATCACCTTCTTCTCCTCCTCTCTCGTTTCTCCCTTTTCCTTTTCTTCTTGGTTCGATCCCTCTATGGTAATTTCTAGAGGGAGATGGTCAGAGTCCACTCTTTCTCCCACTTTGAACTCTTTCACTCTCTCCCATGCTGCCTCATTTACTATTGCGTAGTCTATGACTGTTTCCCCCCTGCTGCCTACGTATGTCACTTCCCCATCCTCATCCCCTCGTTTATTCCCGTTCAGCACTTCCCATCCATTTTCTTCTATCCACTCTATCAGCCTCTTCCCCTCTGCATTTTCCACTTTGTCTTTCGTTTTTCTTCTCCCATCCCCTTTCTCTTCTTCCCAATTTCTGGCTCCTCTCTCTCCAATTCTCCCGTTAAAATCACCCCCTAACAGCATGCATTCTTCCCTGTCCATCTTCATTGTGTTCTCGACCCGTCTTGTTGTTTTCCTCATCTCCTTGCTATATACTGTTACTATTTTCCACCATTCGTTATCTATATGAACGTTTCTTTCCATGTATCCTTCTTCTTCCCCCTTTTCTTTTTGTTTCTCTTCAATTCCCAACTTCACCCCTGTTATTATTCCCCCTGCAGCTCTTCCTCTTTTTCTTTCTCCTTTTGCCCATTGTCCTTCCCATTTGTATTCTTTCGGTAGCGTCCTTTCTACTTTTTCCCAGCTCTGTTTCTCCACCCAAGTCTCCACCAGTCCCACTACCTCGAATTGTCGTACATAGTCCCAAAATTCATCCCCTCTTTTTCTTAATCCCGCTACGTTCCAATATAATACTTTTGCTCCTTTCCTCCCTTTCGTACCTTGTTTCTCTTGTTCCCCTTTGTGCTTTCCTTCCGTTTTCCCTTTTTTTTGTCCATCTACCCTTTTCTTTATCCTTTGTCCATTTCCGTTGTCTCCCTTTCCTCTATCTCCTCTTCCTACCTCTACTGCACCCCCTCTATGGTTATTTTCATGTACCCAACTTTTAGATCTTTCCCTTGTCTCCTTTCTTCTCTGGCGATGGCTCGTATTTTTTTCTGTATTTCCCTCTCCTTCTTTCTGAGGTCGTTGTCAATAAATATTTTCTCTGTTGCCCTATTTCCTCTCAATTTTCCTTTCTGCTTCATTACCTTCTCTTTCCCACTCCACTCTTCCATTTGCACTAGTATTTGGTCCTTGTTTATGTTGTAGCAATCTTTAACTTTCGCTTCCCCTATGTTTTCTTTTATAAACTTTTCTACTTCCTCTCTGCTCTGTTGCTTGCTACTTCCCTCACTTCTCCATCCCGTTATCACTATGTTATTTTTCCTTCTTCTTCTTTCTTCATTCTCCATTTTCGTTTCCAGCCATGCTACTCTCTCAGACATGCTGTTTTTCTCCTCCTCCCATTTCTTTTCTTTATTCTTAAATTCTTCCCTTAGTTGTTCTATTTCTCTTCTGACATCTTGATTCTCTTTTCTCAGCTCCTTTATTTCCTCTGTAATTTCCATTTTCACTTCCTCCAGCTTTTCCAATATCTTTTCCATTTCCCTGCCTAATTTCTTCTCCACTTCCGGTGACCTTGCGGTTTTTTTTACTTGTCCCAAATACCTCTTCCTCCTCCTCCTCTTCTTGTCTTCCTGTCTTTCCTTTTCCCGTTCTTTTCCTTTTTTTCTTGTCTTCCTGGGACGCCTCCCCCCTTCCTTGGCTAAAAGAACGGTTTCTGCTTCCCTCGCTCATAGGCTTGCTCTTTACCTCCTAGATGTCGCCGTTTTCCATTTGTTTAACCTTCTCTTCTTGGGTGTTTCCTTCCTCCCCACACCGCTCCGCCTCTTCCTACCTTGCTTCGCTGCTCTCTTGCTTGCTTGCTTCGCTGATCTCTCTTATTTTTTCTATACCTTTACTACTTTTCCACTTCACTCTCTTAGCTCGTTTTCTGCCACGTGTAACTCGCTTCGTCGGTAATACCTAACTCTCTCTTAACACCTGATTGAGAAACTTGACGATTTTTTATTTTTTCGATCACACAGACACAAAGACACATTCTATGTAGGTACCAAAATGTATGTTTTAGGTATATGCTATAAAATTGTGTGAAAGACATCAAATTTGTTATCTGCAACAATTTAAATGTAATCCACGAAAAATCGAAAGTTTGTCGGCATTTCCTAAAATGGCGGCAGCAGCAAATGGATGATCTTAGGAAACTTTTAGTATGTTCATTAGAAAACTTACTGATACAACTCTACCAAGGCTTGTTTGCAATAATTTCTTACATTTTGATTTCCTAAAATGGCTGCCATAGATGTAATTGAATTTCATTATAAAAGATTTAAATCTGACAAATTCTAGATATATCTTTGTCCTAGATTTTAGGGCACTGTGGATTATTTTTGTTATTTAATGGCTCTAACGGATAGATAAGATACAAAAAATCAACCAATGTATCATAAATCATATTTTAGCATTAACTAAATACCTACCTATTTTTAGTGTAGAATCTAATCGGTAAAGTTTAGTGCAAATCCGAGAATAATAAGGTGCATCAAGCGTTCCTTGTAGATCTACTGCTGTAAGTGTTACAGTAAGGCTCTACGAAATTACTTGTTTTACTATCGAAGATATTATTGGGGGTTGTTTATTTGTCTTTGATAATAGCTCATAAAAATTAAAATAACAGGTACCTAATAAATTAAAAATTAAGATTTTGGTAGTTCCAAACTGATTGTAATTTTGTTTTAAGGATCAGACAGAAAATCAAAAGTTAAGAATTAATCAGTTAATCTATGATCACTATTATGTTTTGGATGACAAGATAACTTTGATAAGTAAAGGAACGAGTTACAAATTATAATATATTTACAAATTTAGTAAACTATTTCAACATAATTTATCATCTGTAATTGATCATAAAATAAGATGTTTACAAATTGTACCAATATTTTTTAGCAAAGTAGATAACGGAGAGATATGTAAATATCCACAAATCTTTGTTAAATAACGTGAGTAAACATAATTTCGTTTTATCTTTCAAACACTTTGCTCTTAATTTCTTTGTTTTCATATTTTTTTAAAGTTTATAAATGTGATAATAATCAGCGATAAAATGGGTCCAACTCGTTGCTTTGTTACAACGTTAACTTATGTCATGTCGAAATATTGTTAAAGATCTGATCTAAGATTACCAAGCACTACATCTTCAGATTACTTGAAAGTAGGTAAATTCAATAAAAGCACAGATCAAACAATGTACTGTCAAAAGTGTTGTTTCTGTGCTGGAGATCAGATTGGTTTATCTGAAATAAACAACAGTTGTTTTGTTTGAAAAGACGGTAGCAATTGGAAAAGGTAAACATTTACTAGGTACTTAATTTAATTTTATATTCATAGTCTGATCTGACCATTTATTGCATTTATAATACGTAGAAAATATTGTAAAATTTCAATAAAGAATTTTACTGATTTGGAAAATGAAAGATGAAATCAATTTATCATGTTTTCAATTTTCAGCCCAAAATGCTGCACCCAATCTTGGCGTTATTTTTACTTTGTGGACTGTCAACAGTCAGTAGCTTAGATAATGGCTTAGCTTTGACACCACCGATGGGCTGGATGCACTGGGAACGATTTAGATGTATAATTGATTGCGACAACTATCCCGACGATTGTATAAGGTAGGTACAAAGTATTACCAGAAAATATTTAGAACAAGACCCATGAGATAAAGCTGTAAAAGTACTAAACATCTACAATTTAGCAACAGAACTAACAATAGATCCTTGCGTTGCTAAGAAAATTCAAGTGCTTAGAAAATTTAAATTAAAATTTCAGCGAACAACTTTTCCGTGCAATGGCTGACCGTTTAGCCGAAGACGGTTATCTGGAGGCTGGTTATGAATATTTAATCATCGACGATTGTTGGTTAGCCACGGAAAGGGATAGCGAAGGTCGCCTTCAACCAGATCCTGACAGATTCCCAAATGGAATCAAAGCCCTAGCCGATTATGTAAAACCTTCTTCTTTTAATAAAATTACTTTTTGACAATCACATCTGAGTAGGTCCACGACAAGGGTTTAAAATTCGGCATATATGAAGATTATGGTACCAACACTTGTGGTGGATATCCGGGAATTTTAGGTCATTTGGAAACAGATGCTAACACATTTGCTGAGTGGGGTGTAGATTATCTAAAACTGGATGGGTGCTACGCCGCAACGGAGGGAATGGAAGAGGGTAAATTTTCACCAATTGTATAATTAAAATATTTATTAAAATGGGGTAGGTTACGCCGAGATGGGGATGTATTTGAATCAGACTGGACGACCAATAGTGTACTCCTGTAGTTTTCCCGCCTATAAAGGACTTGACGTAAGTATTCACCTTGATAATCTTTTCAAAACAAAAAATCATTACCTACCTATTAAAATAAGCGATAATCACATCGCTTCAGTTTTTGATACCATTAACATCTTTAATATCTGATGAATAGAAGACCGGCTAAGATGATTTTTTTTTTTTGTGATGTTCTTGGCAGTATACATATCAAACTTCTATGATACATATTTAAGTTGTTTATTTCTGTTGTAGGCAAACTACACTGCTGCTGTGGAGATTTGCAATCTATGGAGGAACTACGGTGACATTCAAGATTCTTGGGGTAGTGTCAAAAGTATCGTCAATTGGTTCGTCGACAATCAGGGATACTTGTCTCAATTCGCAGGACCTGGCCACTGGAACGACCCTGATATGGTAGCAATCGACAGGTTTTTTTCTTGAAGACCTCTTCAAAATTGAATTGTTTCTAGTTGATAATCGGAGATTATGGCTTGAGTTATGACGAGAGTATCTCTCAAATGACAATGTGGACCATGATGGCGTCACCTTTGATCATGTCGGTCGATTTGAGGACGATCGAACCGGAATTTAGAGACATTCTTTTGAACAAGGACGCGATCAGGATCAATCAAGATCCTCTAGGCATACCTGGATTGCTTGCCAAGAAAGTAATATTTTCTACTTTGGTTTGGACGATTTAATCACTGTAAATTGGCAGATAAACAACGTCTACGTTTGGACCAAACCCATTCTTCCTCAAGTTGGCGACAAGTACTCGTACGCTATCGGTTTTGTCAGTTTTAGAGAAGACAACCCCATTCAAATCGAAGTTACTTTGGATTCTTTCGGTCTGGATAACGCAGATGGATATACACTAAACGTGAGTTAAAATCGTCTTTTCGTCGTATCAGACTGACGAGTATTTTTTGACAGAACGTGTTTGATCCTACTGATCCTGTTACGGTATCTGTCACCGATCCGATCACATTCTTCATCGATCCGTCAGGTAAACAAACTATCTATTTCAAATAATTTTAATAGTTGCTGTGTAGCTGTGTTTTGTAATACTAAAAAAACTTATGATTTTAGGAGGCGTCCTCTTGGAAGTAAATCCTGTTGGAAGCAAGAAATTTCAATAAGTTATCAGTGTATTAATAAATTAATTATTAATGAATAAAGTCATTTCTTAAAAAGAAAACTACGTTGCAAACAAATTACCTTACACTTATAAAAATCAACGATTGAATCCAAAAATGTTGAGTTGTTTTGCACCCAATTTAACTCCTGTAACGGCGTGTACTCACTTATTCTCATTTTGATGTTTTTTATATGAAGCGGCAACCATAAATTTTACATTCAGATTTTACGCCTACTTGGACTACAATCATTTATAACAAGGTAATAACCTTGTAGAAGTGCCAACACATAGGCAAATTCACACCCACAAATCGATAGAGACTAGGAATAAATGTATAGGAACTTATCATAATTCATAACAAATAAAGAGAATATGTATAAGAAATAATTAATAACGAAACGAAATTATGTGGAAAATTAAAAATTAAAGCAACGTTAAAAAACATGTAGAACATGTTTTTTTGTTTAATTAAGTAGAATAGTTATTTGCTCAAAAAACAGAAAGATAGACATTATGCAAGCTTCCACAAGGAAACTGCAGAAAATTCAGGGTGTTTTCGAAGTTGAGACGTTCCTTTTAACATGTGATAATATGCGTTGTTCTAAAGAGTTTTAGCCAAAATTACCTTAGTAAAAAGTTAATTTTTTGAAATTCTTGAAACCGGTCCTGCTCAAATTTTCGCCGAATTGTTAGAAATTAGAATTGACAAAAACAAATCAAAAATACTGTCAGAGTTTTCATCTAATTAGTCGAAATGGCTTATCATTACGAAAATAATGAGCTCACAGATGTACAGGGTTTTAACGTGACTCTGGCGGGTCAAGCAATAAAAACATAAAATTCAAATTAAGACGTCTTGGACACTGTTGTTTGTCCAATGTGTAATATCGTATTGCAAATGCATCTCTAAGTTATCGCAACATAAGGGCTATTTCTCTTTAAGATTTATTCTTATGAGCTTTTTGTACCTGCCCACAAACCAGATGTTCGTTTACTTATTCACGAAGCGGCTTTAGTAAAATGCGAACTCTCCCCTATTATTCAACACAAAGAAAAGCGAAACAGCCGCTTCGGTGATTTTGTAATTAGTACTCTTTAATTACGCCACCCGCTAGAGTCACGTTAAAACCCTATATGCGCAATGTTATCAGAATACAGTTGCGTCGTCCAGAGAGTACGCAAAACGATTTCCGGAAAGACACCATCCTGGGCCACGTCAGTTATTAATCCAGTACAGCGAGAAATAGACAGGACCAGACTCAAAATTTTAGAAAACAATAAAAATATACGAACAGTTATAGTACCTCCTGTTACAAGGAACGCCTCAAGTTCGAAAACACCCTGTATATTTCAAGTTCATTACCTATGACTTTTCTCATGGGAGGACTATTTTGGATGATATTTAACAAAATAAGAAACGTAAACAAAACTTTTTGACTTTTTGGAAAAAATACCCAATTTTTGAAGAGCTGTATCTCGGAAACTATTGGACGCACTACATAGCTCACTAGGCTTCAAATTGTACCTATATAGTCAATTTTATCAAGTTTAAAAAAGGTACGTTCAACTTCCCAAAAACTGAAAATAATACGAAAATTTCGCTGTTTTTACTATGCAGCACACACAAATCTTCCGAAGTTGCAAATTTGGTTTTCTACACTTGGCTGAGGTCCAAACAACATATTAAAAAATCAGAACTACAACATGACCTTTTGCAAGGTCGAAACCTTTTTTATGTTTATAATGACTGGTGGCATTAAAATATTTAAAGTGGTTTATTTCTCAAACTGAAATTTATAGATCTTCTCTTAAAAATGTTTTCATGTTCGTTTCCTGAGATACAATTGGTATATAATAGGTATACCTAACTTGACATCTGTCAAAGATAACCTCACAATTTACAGTCAGTTAATGTTTTTTAAGACTTTGCCCAAACGAACATGAAAAACGTTATTCAATATTCGTGCGCTGTCACTTTTCACTTTTCAGGTATTCGGCCTGTATAGCAATCACTCGGCTAACGCCTCGTGCTTCAAATTTCGGCCTCATACCTGAAAAGTAATGTGACAGCGCTACTCATATGAAAATAACTATTTCAGTTTCGGACCTCGAGAAAATTATTGTCATTTGAGGACAAAGGTAATATGTAATAAATTTTCTGGGAAGAACATTGCAATAATAAAACAGGTATTTCACGACTTTGACGATTTTAGTTTAAATAAGGGAAAACTTGTATAGAAAATTTACTCTTGTCGAATTTAAAAATTGAGAAAATCACCAAATAATGCTGGTTATCTTAAGTAATATTTTATTATTTTGTCAAATTGTTACACCATAGTACGTCTATTCTTTCCTTTCTCGTTGTATAATTTTATTACATAATCAATCCATTTGCTTTGTATTTTTTTTTTGTTGCACATATGTTGTCGGGGCGTAGAGCCACCCCCCTCCTTTCAGAACCGAGAACCACCCCTGCGTGGGTGAAGACAGAGATTTGAGACGACAGTACCGAGATGGACTCAGGGTAGAACAGTCAGAGTCACAAGTCAGAAGTCATTCTTACCCAACATCTCGAGTACGGTCGTACGGTCCAAAGAATTGTATAAATGTAAATAAACGTTTTACACAAAACGATACGGTGTGTCAGTTCACGCGCACCTACAGTCAAACCAGTGAAGCCTCCATTAGGCTGAGCAAACCCAGGAGCCCCATTTGGTTCCGAGCAATTCCTGGAGCCCCCATTAGGCCCCAAACATTGGTCCTTCGAGCCGGATCGTATCGACATCGAGGAAGCCACAGCGACAGAGGCAAAGGTAGAGTGCATGCCTTTTTTATCTGTTGATTAGTGTGTACATTTCCTAAAAACATGGCTAACGAGCAAGAATTGAAATCACTTAGAATACGTCGCGGTACGATCAAGAGCGCCGTCACGCGTGTATCTAACTTCGTAAGGGATTTCGGCGACGGTAACATTTTTCAGCTAAAGACACGTCTCGTGAATTTACGGGAGGCGTTCAAAGAATTTGACGCGGTTCAATTACAAATCGAAGTACTCGACGAAACGGCCTTACAAGGCAACGAGCGCGCCGATTTTGAGAACGCGTACTACAACATTGAATCGACCATTTTAGAGAAAATAGAAACCGCCACCGTTAATGAAGCCGCGACTATCGCTAACGCGACGGGCTTCACCCCATCGGTATCAAGCCATGGTACCGGTAACAGCAATGTTAGATTGCCCATACTAGAATTACCCACATTCAGTGGTAATTATCGGGATTGGTTGTCATTTCGCGACACATTCACGGCGTTGATACATGATAGCAATCTGTACACGAGTATCGAGAAATTCCACTACCTTAGAAGTTGCTTAAAAGACGAAGCCCTTAAGGCAATAGAATCAATTGCGGTTTCAGAGGTAAACTATAGGGTAGCATGGGAAACGCTAATCACTCGATTTGAAAACAAACGCCTATTAATCCAAGAACACGCGTACGCCATAATAAACCTGCCACCGCTGGTGAAAAACTCGTATCAGTCGCTGAGAAAATTAGTTGACGATTTCAACATCAACCTCGCAGCGTTGACGAATCTAGGGCAACCCACGGAACATTGGTCGGGTTTATTAGTACCTATCATAAGTCAGAAAATGGACTTTTTCACAAAGCGCGAATGGGAAGCTCAATTGGGTCCGGATCCACCGACTGTTAAGACGTTAAAATCCTTTTTGCAGAAAAAATGCGTAACTTTGGAATCGCTCAGCGTCGCAGAGCAACAGAGCGCAAAAACCAACAACGCGACTCCCAAATCAAATAACAAGACCTCCGCGAACCATTTCAGCAAGGACAGGACGCTGTGCAACGCTAGCACAAACAAACAAATACAGTGCTACATGTGCAAAGAGGCGCACGGACTGTACCAATGTCCTCAATTTTTGAATTTAGTTATCGCGCAGCGGGTCACACAGGTCAAAGAATGGAAGGTCTGCGAAAAATGCTTCCGAAAAGGCCACGAAGCCTCACAATGCAAATCGCGAGCATGTCGGTACTGCAAGGAGAAACATAATTCTCTTTTGCATGTAGAAAATAACGTGCAGACTTCAGTTGTTACTTACTCATCATTCGGAAAAGCCAAACAAAATCTACTCCGACAACGCCACCAATTTTGTTGGAGCTCAACGGGAACTACGTGACGTGTTTTTGGCTGACGAATTCGGTAACATCGTGTTAAGACACCTAGCGGAGTTTAATATCAATTGGCATTTCATACCCGCCCGGTCACCTCATTTCGGAGGTCTTTGGGAAGCCGGAATTAAAGCAGTAAAGGGGCATATCAAACGCGTAATTGGCCAAACCTCGTTAACATATGAGGAAATGTGCACATTGTTGACAGGTATTGAAGCTTGCCTCAATTCGCGACCCTTGTGCCCGCTGACTGAAGATCCGAGCGATTTAAACTTCTTAACACCCGGACACTTCCTGATTGGCACGGCGATGACATCCCCACTGGAGCATCAAATCGTCGACGTTCCCCAGAACCGCTTGACGCGATGGCAGCACCTAGAGCAGATGAGACAGCACTTCTGGAACCGCTGGTCCAAGGAGTACGTCGGCCAGCTGCAAGAGCGGCCAAAATGGCAGAAGGGCAATTCCAGCGCAGCAATCAAAGAAGGCGATCTGGTAGTTCTGAAGGAGGCCACACCCCCGCTCACCTGGAAACTTGGTCGCGTCACAGCCGTCCACCCAGGCGCCGACAACAAACGAAACGAGCCGTCAGAAATCTGTGCGTACTCCCCATCGACGATTAGTGCAGTGGGGATATGTTTCATGGGCAATTTTGTGCAGTGAAGTGGCGCAATTTTTATCAGAAAAGACTGTCATTACTCATTAGTTAAGGATAATTAATCAATAATTAATTTAAGGTCACATATTAGGTTTGTTGAAATTTGTATTCGTAAAATGATAAAATGTAGATACGTAGTTCGTAGTTATGATTTTTTGTAATTTAATAGCTCGTATAATCTTGTTCATTGAAACGATTGTTTCAATCGGGGGCAGGATGTCGGGGCGTAGAGCCACCCCCCTCCTTTCAGAACCGAGAACCACCCCTGCGTGGGTGAAGACAGAGATTTGAGACGACAGTACCGAGATGGACTCAGGGTAGAACAGTCAGAGTCACAAGTCAGAAGTCATTCTTACCCAACATCTCGAGTACGGTCGTACGGTCCAAAGAATTGTATAAATGTAAATAAACGTTTTACACAAAACGATACGGTGTGTCAGTTCACGCGCGCCTACAGTCAAACCAGTGAAGCCTCCATTAGGCTGAGCAAACCCAGGAGCCCCATTTGGTTCCGAGCAATTCCTGGAGCCCCCATTAGGCCCCAAACATATGTAGTACATACAAAATCAGAAATTAAAATTCATTTACAGATTTATAATTTAACATCAATGTTAAATTATAAATAATAATAATTATATCAATAAATTCCGGTCTAATCCTGACAAAATTTTAAATTTTGGCCGAAAAAGTTCGAAAATACTACTGCTTGTTTTGGTTTCAGTCACATATCGAAAACGTGGAATATTATCAATTTCTTAATATGTCAATGATTAATTCTTATCGATATTAGAGTTAATATCTTTTAAATGGTTGTCAATAAATGCATAAAACATTAAGTGTTTTGACATCTCTCCAAAAATAATAAACACTTGAATTTTGTGAACAGCGTTTATGGTAACAATAAGACCAACGTAAGTTTTGAGTGGTAATCCTCTTTAAAACCTTTGTTCCAACAACAATGCATACTTTAAAAAGTTTCCAGTATTTTTTTCAACAGTAGGTAATTTTAAAATATAATTTAAATTCTGACTTGAGAATTGTCGAAAACTCATTGTGTTCCATTGGTATAAATTATATAATTTTTACTGTTGAAACAGTGAATAATTGAATATTTGATGTTAAAATGTTTTTTCATTTTGTATTTTCTGTTTTATTACTGAACAGAATTATTTACAATAATAGTATATTATGATATCGGGCGTTCAAATGAAATCCTGGGCTGAGTAGGCGTTGGAAAAAATAAACTGTTCAGAACAGTGTAAAGTTTGAATTTCCCGGCGTTTGATACAAAAGACATTATTGTTTATGTTTAATCGGGACATAATTGAACATATTCGTTTTCAGCAAAGGGTGCCCTTAGATATTTGCTTCGAGAATAGGAATCGTTAAGTTACTTTATTTTTAATGTAAAACATCGCAAAGAAAGAAAAAAAAGAAAGATTCTCTGGGTCTAAATTTTAGGTTAGCTGTCAACATACTCCAATTAATCTATGCTTTAAAAAAGCACAACAATTGACGGTTGCCAACGCCTTCACAGCCCAGGATTTCATTTGAACGCGCGATAGAAGACTTTAAAGCACGCGCGACGAGTTTAACGGCGCAAGCACTTTAAAGGCTCTTATACACGTGTATCATACGCTATTTTTTTATACCTGCACTACAATCTGAGAATTATAACAAAAAAAGTAAATTGAAATACCTTTTCCGAAGTCATTAATTTAAGGGGCCCCTAGACGTACATTCAAGTTTTATGAAGTTGACTGTACAAACAAATCATACATACAAAATTAGTGAGAGACTAGATGTCAAAACAAATATGACTTACATGTTTCAGTAAGTTGTATGCACATACATGAGTCGCTACTACACGTTTAATTATGTTTTTGCAAAGTTGTTTGTGCAAACAGGGTTGATCAACAAGTCTAAGCAACTTTAAAATGTTTGACATATATGTTTCCTAATATTTGTATCATCAACAAAACATGGTCCTACATGTTTGAACATCTTAGTGGAGATATTTGCATAAATCTGTTTGGGCAAACCAATAATTGAGTGTAGCGTGGAGATATGTTGGTAGAAACAAATCATACAATCATTTTGCGAAGAATCTGGAGAGTTAGATTTTTACGCGTAGTTACTGTCCAAGGACATGCGCATCAACGAGAACAATAGGGCAATAGGCATTCAGGTTTGGTTTTCGTGCAGTGTTGTTTACACAGCTACTACATCTGATGCACCTCTATTAATTAATAGAAAATTCACAAAAATGAGTGATTTGAATTTTGAAGATCACTGATACTCGTAGTTCCCTCAATAAATTCATATGCGAGAATTTAGGTACTATTGGGGGCACGGAATTTCGGGCAGACTTGAAATTTGACTGATATATAATGTGAAATAGGCATTAGGTGCTAGACGTATTAATAACCTTATTTTAATATCTACTATTGTCTCATATCATTTTGCAAATTGCATTCGTCAATTCTGAAAAGCTGCAAGTGCTTAGATGTCATTTTCTGAAAACTAAACCATCTTTTTTATTAAACTTTGGAAATCAATAACTAAAATATAAAATTGTGCATAATTGTGACAGTTTATTTTGAAGTTCCTTCAAAATTAATTATTATAACATTTATGACAATAAAGCTTAGACTACATTGGGTTTTTTTAAATGACATGTAAATTGCTGCCCGAAATTCCATGCTCGCAATAGTACCATTCTTTACACCATAATCGTTTTTTCTTGTAACACTCTTCGTCGTGTAATAATAAAGCAATTATTAGTAGTTTATTTGACGAGTTTGTGTGTAAATTGGGCCTTTGTTGGCACGAGTGAGCCATTTTAAAACGCGAGTGAAACGAGCGTTTTAAAGGCCCACGAGTGCCAAAAAGGGCCCAATTTACACAAGAACGAGTTGAATACAACGTTTTTTTGTTCGACGAGCCCTTTAAAGGCTCCAAATCGCTTAAAACCTTTAAAATTAGCTTGACGTTTCGTTTTGACAAGTTGTGACATTTATCAAAATCCGTTCACATAGGAGAAAATTCTCAAATTCTGACAGTGTCGAACAAAAAAACATAATTATGCTGCCCTTCTTTTCGCACGCAGTTTTATTAGCACAATTAGTTGAAAACTAGACTACTCAACATGTTTGTACAAACAGAGTAAATGAAATAATTGGCAATCACTTGTTGTTACGTGTGGTCGTACATTTTGTATCTCCAACTTCTATGTAATAATACATGAAAAATCATATTCCTACATTACGCAAACTTTATCTTAAAATTGATTGTACAAACAAATATCCAAAGGATAGTTGGATAATGTGGGTACTACTTTTGTTTGTGTCAGTTGTTTGCACATACATGTCTTATAAATATGATTGTACGTTTAGGGCCCCCTTTAGAAATGATCAATTTATTGTTGTTTCGTTACCATGTATATTTGTTATAAATTGTGTATATTGTTCAAAATGTAGGTCAATTTGTTGTTACCTAAACAACCTTTAAAGCTTTAGTGTTTTAAAAGCCCTTTTTCGCACGCATTTTAATGTCAAAAACAGATACATACAGGGTCTATCAGAACTGGTGGACCAAAATAATACGGTGAATTCATCATCTTCTGGGAATAATAGGAAAAATGTTCAAAAAAATCTATCTATAGTAATTAGGAAAGAAGCAATTTAAACTGACCAATCCTGTTGTTGATGTTAAGTTACCTACACATTAGTTTTCCTGCTTTATTTGTAACTATGGATGCATTTCAAATGATGCATATGCATTGTTTGTGCAATGACGGACGTTTTTAGGTTATAGTATTTTTCAGGTTATAATATTTCTGCTAGGATGTTCCCTATTGGGAAGACGAACTGCGTACTCCTGAGCAGCAACTGTGGCACTCTCATTACACTGTCCATGTAAGACAAGCATATCAAAATATTCTGAAGAAGTAAACATTAAGCGTTTTTAATGACTTTTGTAATTGTCAAAAATAATTTATTATGACATAATATTCAATTATTATGTCTTAATAATTTTTTAAGGTAATTTTATATCTACACGCGATTGGTCAATTAAAAACGTTCTTATTTTAAAATCCAATGAGGATGGATGTTTTAAAATATTTTTCCTATTATTCCCCGAAGATGATGATTTCAGCGTAATATTTTGGTCCGCCAGTTCTGATAGACCCTGTATTTTGATTCAGGTATAATAAAAAAAAAAACTAAAACATAAAATTGGTTTTAACGAACTTTGCATCAAATAATCTAAATATTGAAAGGTGCACTGATTGTAAAAATTTGCTGGTAATTATTTGCGATAACTAAATGTCGACAACAATCTAAAAAACATTCAGTATCACAAAAGAATATAAATAATCTGGACAAACAATATAGTTGGCAGTATCGATAAGTTGATAAGCTTCAACAGATTCATAATAACTGAAAATAATTGTAGCAGTAAGTAGAGAAAATTTATTTTTTAGTGCATACATTTAGATAAAAATAAAACCGTTTTAGTTGTTAATACATAAATACTATGTTATTAGCTTAATTTTACAAGAAGTTGTCAAGAGTTAATTAACATATTTTTACATAGTGTGGAAATTTTAACTGTAATAAAATGCATAACTTGGACATTGGCGGTTTTTGTAAAAAATCCAGAAACAGGTCGATTTTTGTTTTTCCTTGCCCACATTTTGGCGCATATAGTTTTTGCATATCTTCTCCCGGAAGTGCGCAACCACCCCTAACTTTTTTTTCAAATGGAAGGGTACGCCTTGTTTGAAAGCTCACTTCGCAAGAAATGCAACGCACTACGAGTATTTGTTTCCTGAATAATTTCAAAGCCTACGTGCTAAAAAATAAAAACCAATTTAATAAGTTGAATTCTATTTAATGCAACAAATGTTCAAAATGGACAACGTTTCTTTCTTGGCAAATTGCAAATCGATATAATAACATGCATCCCTTACGTTTCGTAACATTTCCGGTGTGATTTACCTAATTCCATGTCAAATACATTGCTTACGGTCTTTAATACTGTTCGGTTTTAGGCATGAAATTAGGAAAATCATACCGGAAATGTTATAAAACGTAAAGGATACATATTACTATCGATTTGCAATTAGCCAAGAAACAAACGGTGTCCATTTTGAACATTTGTATAATTAGTACAGTGTGGAATAATAGTTATTTATTATACGTGCGGGCTAAATGAATGTTTAACGAGCGATGCGTTTAACAGCGCGAGCGGCGAAGCCGCAAGCGCGTTAACATCGCAAGTTAAACATTCATTTAGCCCGTGAGTATAATACAACTGTTTATCCAATTTTGCACTAATAAACCTCTCCAATTTGAGTGTATTTTTTTTAAAATCAAGTCCGAAGCTTGTGTCACTAATCACCTATGATTGTCGAGTCGCTGAGTGTGATTTTTTGTTGCCATGGCTTTATTGACATGAGAACAAAAAATCGGTGTGACAGTGAATTATTTTATCCAATATTACTTCTAATAAAATTAGGTATTTACGGCGTATACACGTGTAGAAGGTGAAAATCTAGAAAATGGATGATACAATTATGAACAATTGCTTCCCAATACCTGTAATGTATGTATAATTATTGTTTAATACATTTTTATTTATTTTCTTTGACATTTACTTGACATTTTTAAACCGCTAGCGAAATAAAAATTTTAAACCGCTAGAGCAATTAAAATTTTATTCGATTATTCATTAAACAAGTGCTTTTATCCCCTGTATCTAAGTATTTAAACATGACTTTATAAGGCAAAATTGGATAAAATGATTTACATCTAGTTACCTTTGCATTACCCTTGTAAAAATACGAAATGCCGCTCTACAAAAAAAAGAAAGCCTAACCTCAAAATATTCCAAAATTCCAAATGTGATTTATTGCGAAGGGATGATATGAATGCAAAAGTAGAGATTGAAATTAAAAAGGAGCTAACAAAAGCAAGCCACAGCTAGTGTTGAAAGTGGCCACCAACGTTTGTTAATTCAATTTAATAAATTGTAACAATTGTCAATTCGATTGATGGCATTTATTGACAGAACTAATAGTTCCGCACTTCAAAAAAAAAGTAGAGCGGTACAGGAAAATTTACATGTGCAAAAATTCCAAAGGTAACTAGATGTAAATCATTTTATTCCACACTGTATATTGTGTCACTTGGCATACCCTTCCATTTGAAAAAAAAGTTAGGGGTGGTTGCGAGCTTCCGAGAGCAGATATGCAAAAACCATACACGCCAAAATATGGGCAAGGAAAAACAAAAATCGACCTGTTTCGGGATTTTTTACAAAAATCATCTATGTCGAAGTTATGAATTTTATTCCAGTTAAAGTTTCCACACTGTATATACACTTGCTTTCAAAACTTTCGCGTACACATTCAAAATCGAGTAACAACGATTTTGCAAATTTTAAGCAGTGTGAACGGGTAATTTTGAGATATCAGATAACGTTAAAGATCACATTGACAGCAATTAAAAAAATTAAGATCGATCTTCTACTCACAGTCCCTTCTTGTTCCCACCTCTTCTTTACTAATTACCTACTTGTAGAACAGTGCTTTCGTTTAGCCCTTTATGAGGAGCAACCCTTCTTATGGACCACTTCGTTAAAATGTCAGAGTTGATTAATTACAACCCTGATTTACGTAATACAGCGAAAAATAGGTGTACGCGAAAGTTTTGAAAGTAAGTGTACTCATATAATCGATGAACGAAGTAAATTCCTATTTTTACTATTTTAATGTGGTTGACAACAAAATGAAGCAAAACAATTTTTTCTTAAAAAAAAAAACATTGACAAATACGAATTCTGAATTTTTCAACCAAACATTGCAAAATACAGTGAGCGGCAAAAGTATGGAATAAATTCGTTAAAAATTACACAAAATTTTTTTCAAAAAAATCTTTGGACGGGTCAATTTTAGTTTACAAAAATACATATTTTAATACCAAATAAAATTCCAAGCAGTCATTTGTTTTCGAGTGATGACGTCATCGATATTTTTTTTAATGGAAACCCCCTATTTTTTTAAATTCTGATAGCCCTTTTAATTGTCTAAACTACAGTATAAAAATGTTGTTATCTTACATAAGGAAATTTTTGAGAAAAAATTAATAAAGTTGGAAAAAATAAATTTTATAACGAACAAAAACAAGTCAAAAACTGTGTCAGTAAGTATTTAAAATTATGGAATTAAATGTTCGATTTGCCATCCACCAGCTTGTTGACAATAATCAAGTTTATGAAGAAATCCCTCTGTTTTAGTTTTATCTAGTTTTATCCCCGCACCCAATCAAAATTAAAATTTCTATACGTTGTGTTTCTGTTAAATGAGTGATTTTCGAAAAGGTTTTGTAAAACAAATAACACATACGAATGAAATTGAGAGTAACATTTGACTGTTTGATTTACCTACTTGATTTTTTGACTTGTTTTTGTTCGTTATAAAATTTATTTTTTCCAACTTTAGTATTTTTTTTTTCTCAAAAATTTCCTCATGTACAGTGGCGAGCAATAAATTTTGGTCATCAAGGTCATTCTTTGACGCAATCGAAAATGCTCCATTGTAAAACAGTCGTAAATAGCATAACCTATCATCATGTTGTATGACATTAATTGGCATTTTTTTCTCATTTTTTGACAGTTTATTGACATGGGCAGGAAAAATTTTTAAATTTGTGACAATCTAACCAAATTTTTAAATGACATTGACGACCAAAATTTATTGCTCGCGACAGTAAGATAACAAAATTTTTATACTGTCGACAATTAAAAGGGCTATCAGAATTTAAAAAAAATACAGGGTTTTTATTTAAAAAAAATATCGGTGACGTCATCACTCGAAAACAAATGACTGTTTGAAACTTTATTTGGTATTAAAATGTGTATTTTTATAAACTAAAATTGACCTGTCCAAAGATTTTTTTGAAAAACATTTTGTTTAATTTTTGACGAATTTATTCCATACTTTTGCCGCTCACTGTATAGTTTAACTTAAAGAAATTACATAGACTATTCCATTCACCTGTCATTTGTTAAAAATGGACCAATAAATACACAATTTTACACATTTGTTACCATGGTTTCAAAAAATTGGACCTAATATTCCCATTCGTGGAAATTGTATCGGTAATACCACTAGTGATCCCAGCGATAATTTTTAACAAATGAATGCAGCCTTGAGAATTGCTTCCAAATGGACTCACGTGTCTTTTTTCCGATTTGCTGCCAAATTGCCAAAGTTGGTTCATGGAACAGTCCTCCGAATACAACTCGTAGTCCAAATTATGTAGACTATTTTTCAAACTGGTTTCACTCATTCAATTGTGCTTCCGAATCTCACTCGTGCTGACGCACTCATGGATTCATTCCCAAGCACAATTGATAATTCGTGACCGAATAAAAAATAAGTTTGAAAAATAATCGACATAATTTGGACTACTCGTGGTATTATAAATGACTATTTTTTATTTTTAACTTATATCATAAAATTTATAAAATTCTATCTCCATTAAAATGTTATGTCCTCTTTATGGTAAAATCAGTTGTAACACAGTGTTGAGCAAAAGTGTCTAAAATTTTGAAATTTCCAGTATTTTAATATCAAAGTTGTTAAAACAGTATCACTTTGTTCAGGTACAAAGATGTTTAAACTATCCCTAATAATCTGTCTCTTCTGCATCTTCTCGACGATCCACTCTTTGGACAATGGTTTAGCTTTAACTCCTCCGATGGGTTGGCTACATTGGGAAAGATTTAGATGCGTTATGGATTGTAAACAATTTCCTGACGACTGTATTAGGTAAATTTTTATTTCATTCGAAGAAGTATTAAAAAAAACATTTACTAATTTCTAGCGAAAAGCTTTTCCAAGATATGGCCGATCGGATGGCCGAAGATGGATATCTGGAAGCCGGTTACGAATATGTCATAATGGATGATTGTTGGTTAGCTTCCGAGAGAGACAGCGAAGGCCGTCTTCAGCCAGATGCCGAAAGATTTCCCAATGGAATTAAAGCTCTTGCGGACTACGTAAGATGTTCATTTTTCGAATGTCATGAATTTTCACTTGGTTTTTAACGGAAGATACAAAATAATACAACTTCACTACTTTTATAGAATTAATTTGAACACAGATTTCAAATCTATGTTAGAATTTCTCCCAACGAGTATATTCAAAATAAAACGAATATTATCTTCTAAAAACACAAAATATTTTGACCACTTCTTTAAATTTCTATATTGTGATAAGAAAGACAATGTAGTCTTGATTAGCTGAAACTTTTTTGTCTAAGATTATAACATATAACTGAATTTTAGGTTCACGATAAAGGCCTAAAATTTGGAATTTATGAAGACTATGGAACAAACACCTGCGCAGGATATCCCGGCAGTTTGGATCATTTGGAGATCGACGCCAATACTTTCGCAGAGTGGGGTGTAGATTACTTGAAATTTGACGGCTGCAACGTGACCCCAGACGAAGCAATGGAGCTCGGTCATCTAGAAATGGCCTCGTACCTAAACAAAACTGGCCGACCCATAGTGTTTTCATGCGAGTTCCCCTTGTACAGAGGATCCAATGTAAATCTTTAAATTTACAATCTTCAAAATTGTACACATTGCTGTTTTAAAGACTAACTACACCATTGCCATGGAAGCTTGCAACTTGTATAGAAATTACGGCGACATTCAAGATTCCTGGGCTAGTGTAACGTCAGTTGTAAACTTTTACAAAGAGAACCAAGAGATACTGATTCCTGTGGCAGGACCAGGACACTGGAACGACCCCGATATGGTACTGTAATACCTACGTATTCTGTATAAAACTAATTCTTCAAATAATATTTCAGTTGGTTATCGGCAACTTTGGACTCAGTTACGAGCAAAGCAAAGCTCAAATGACAATCTGGTCGATTATGTCTTCACCTCTAATTATGTCGAACGATTTGCGAACCATTCAACCAGAGTTTAGAGACATTCTTCTAAACGAACACGCCATTGCTATCAATCAAGATCCTTTGGGGATCCAAGGCCATCTACACACAACTGTAAGTTGAGATGTTTGCATGACAATTCCATCATATTTTTCTTCAGATTGACAACGTCGACATTTGGATGAAGACCATGCTGCCAAAAGTTGGCGATGAGTACTCTTATGCTCTCGGTTTTGTTAGCAACAGAGATGATGGATATCCTTACAGACTAGGGTTTACCCTAAAGTCGTTGATGCTTAACAACACCGCCGGGTACATGTTAAAGGTAAAATGGTATAATTAGAAAGTGTTCATCATCTAAGATAATTTTATAATTGTCACGTTCTATTAATCTTTTTGTACTGTAAACTGGTTATTCTGCATTTTTGAATGTATTTAAAATACTCTTGTCAATTTCAGGATGTGTTTGAATCGACAGATGAAGTTTTGGTGATGAATACAGACACGCTTGAAGTTAGAGTTAATCCAACAGGTAAGCTTTACTTAACTAATCAGCTAATGAGCAACCAACATCTACTGTTTAGCAATAAACTGACTGGAACTCATGGATTTTATTATATTCACATTCACTTGACTTTATTTTGTCAAAATTTATTTTGAAAACTTATTTTTATTTTTTATTTTCAGGCGCTGTGTTTTGGCACTTGGTTGCTGTGGACGGAACAAAGGCACAGAAAGGTCATTAAAAATTCATTCGATAATCAACTTGGGAATTGTACAAACACGATAACACATTGTTGAGGAAGATAGATATGTATTATAATAAATATTTTACGAAGTATTGAATTTCTTGTCTTACGTCACGACTAAAATGTAATTTACATTTGGTGATAAAGCAGAACATACCTACTGCTCCTGGCTGAAGCAGCTAACAGTAAAGTCAGTTTGTGAATATTAAAAGCGAATTTTAACCGAGTGTTGCAAACTAATTCATTTAAATTTCAAATTCGTAATCCTCGATAGTGTACAGGTTTTTATCGGGGCACGTCTCTTAGTTTGTTGAACTCTATTCATTAGAAATGAATAAGATGTTTATTAAAGAAATTATTAGTGTTTAATCAGTGGTGACAGTGTACACGTTTCCTTCCTCAGTATTCCAATTGCAGAGGTACGAAATTAACATAAATTCTTTGGTAAAATCGAATAATATTATTTAAATATACTCGTAAGATCCTTAATTGTAAATTAATCATTAAATTAAATTTGGAATAGACGTCACTAAATTTATAGATTTTAATGAAAATGTATAAATTAATTAGTGTGAAAACAGTTTATTAGAAATAGGTTAGAATTATTATTATTTGACAGTATGTCAATTTATAAATATGGACGTTAGATTTGAACATTTAAAAAAGTTGAATGTACAGTTAGGGACACGGAATTTCGGGCATAATTTTTCTGTCACTTCAAAAAATTGCCATGTAAATAACCCTTTATTGTCAACGTGACATTCAAAAATCAAATTTTGAAAAGTATTTTCTGTTCACGTCAATCGCATGTCAATCATTGAGGTTAATAATGAAGTCTATTTTACATTTTTTGACAATATATTTACAGTGATGCCCGAAATTCCGTGTCTCTAACTGTACCTAATGGAAAATTAAATTGTTTAGTAAAAGCTGGCGTGAAGAGAAAATATGTTTAATTCTATTGACACCCAAACCTATGTCTTTCAGTAACATATTTAATTTAAACTGTAATGAAAATTGCAGTACTTGACAATTAATTCACAACCGTACTAGGCGGGTCTGGACATAATTCTTATACCGTGCGATCAACAATTATTTAGATCAAAGAAGGCTTTGAGATTTTGGACGTATGTTAACAAATTTTCTGGAATGCATGGAAGTATTTTTGGTTCCACATACCTGTTTCAATTTAAATTTGGAAATTTTTGCCGAAACTCGCTCAAACAGCCAACAGTGCTGCATGCCTATTTTCCGTTATTGAAAAAAGCATTACGAAAATAAGATTCACTTATGTTCTGAAATAAATACCATTGTTGTGTTAAAATTTGACTCATAATGACAGTTGTTTGACGTTTATTAGCTGAGTTAGCAAAGATACGAAAAATCTGACACTGTCAAAGTCATAACCGCCCCTTATCTAAGTAACTGTTAATCACTTAATCGCATCGTACAACCTTCATTACTTAGTGCTCCCACGTTCTTCATTATAGCAATAATAATAATGACGTGACAGTTTTCTTAACCGTCAAATCTAATAATTTATTTACTTGATTCTATGTTGTTTTGTTGCTTGTATGCTGAGAAACTTTTTGGAAACATTTTAATCCAAATCCCTTTTACAACATAAATCATTATTGCCAATACCTTATCATTTAGTAAATAATTTATATTTCAACTTCAATTTGTCTTTAAATAAATATAATGCAATAGATAAAAAAAATAATAAACATGATAGATAAAAATGTATATACAGGGTGTCCCAAAATGCGTGGAACAGCTTAGCAGTACGGTGTTAAGTAGTCATAAAATATCAGGTAAAAATGTTTAAAAGAATCTACCTTCTTTTTTGTAGAAAATATGGACCTCTTTGTTACACTAAATGTGACAACATTTAAAAACATTCCATTTATTTCAATAATCTGCCAATATTTCCTTTTTTTTGTATCCATGGAAATACAAAACAGCAATCAAGGCAATGTTGCCATACTGAGTTGTTCTGAAGAATTTTGAGGCACCCAATATACCTACCAAAGCTCGCTCAATTTTTCTTGAATTTTTATTTTGGAGTAAAAATTTTGGTTAAACTATTCAGTATAATATTAGTATATTATACACCAAGGTGAAGAAGTTCATGATTATAGCCAGAGCCCCAAGATTAGAGCCCGAGGCGTGCCGAGGGTTCTAAGGCGCGAAGTCTATAAGGGACTTCTTCACCGTGGTTTATATACTATTTTTTTCACTACTAGGTACGTTAAAACCCTTTCTGATAATAATTATTAATCAAATTATTTTGTCTGATGCGACGATCCGAGTTCTCATTTTTCAACGGTTGCTATGAAAATCGTCTACGTTAACCAATGAAATCAACGAAAATCTTTCGTTGCTAAGTGGCGGCTGTTCATTATTGACCTTGGTTAATAATGAAAATTATTATCAACCTAGGGAGAGAAATTCTACTTCTGGGGTCGGTTCGAGAGTCAATAATGACGCCTTCTGAGACTAGTAGTGAAAAATAGTAATTATACGCCAAGGTAGAGAAGACATTTTTTTAAGCCGAGGTAGTTTATTCCCCGAGAAGCGAAGCTTCGAGGGGAATAAAGAAGCGAGGGTTAAAATTGTCTTCTCTAGCGTGGTCTATATATTATTTTTTTCACTACTAGATCCGTTAAAACCCTTTCTAATAATAATTATTAATTAAATTTGTTTGTCCGATGCGACGATCCGAGTTCTCATTTTTCAACGGTTGCTATGAAAATTGAAAATCGTCTGTCTACGTTAACCAATAAAATCAAAGAAAATCTTTCGTTGCTAGGTGACGGCTGTTCATTATTGACTACTGGTTAATAATAAAAAATTATTAACCTAGGGAGAGAAATTCTACTTCTGGGGTCGATTCAAGTCTCAATAATGACGCCTTCTAAGACTAGTAGTGAAAAAAATCTATTATGAAGTATGAAAGCCAAAACAAATTTATCAAAAATTTACACCACTCTCCTCTACTAGCAGGTAAATGTTACTATGGTTTTTATTACAACTATTAATTTGTCGTTATCAATAAAATCCTTAGGTTATGATAAATTTAAATGAATGATTGTTTGCTTTAATGAAAAGAAATTATTAAATTATTTATTTCTTATAATCCTTTTAAATCTGGACACTACCTCATTACTTTCCCAACAATTAAAGATTTTCATTTAAAATCAACTGTTGATTTTTAATTTTTTTTAAATGTCTTTTTAGAAATATCTATATACATATTGTTAACAACTGTTGAAAAAACCGTACCTACAATATATTTTGCAAATTTATTAAAACTTTTATTATTGAACTTAATTTAATATTAAACTTATTTGTTTCTAAAAAACGGTAAACGATGAGGGCTTATGTTTATGTATGTCTGTATTTTTCAAAATTGACATTTTATTTAGGTAAAAGAAACCACTTATATCGTTATTTAAAAAAAAATACCTACGCTATTGCACTACTCTCGAACCGAACCCAGAAGTAGAATTTCTCTCCTACTGGTTAATAATTTTTCATTATTAACCCAGGGTTAATAATGAACAACCGTCACCTAGCAACGAAAGATTGTCGCTTATTTCATTGGTTAACGTAGACGATTTTCATAGCAACCGTTTGGAAATGACAACTCGGATCCGTCGCATCCGACAAAATAATTTTATTAATAATTATTATCAGAAAGTATCTAGTAGTGAAAAAAATAGTATATAAACCACGTTAGAGAAGTCCCTTATAGCTTTCGCGCCTTACATCCCTCGGCGCGCCTCGGGATCTAATCTTGGCGCTCTGGCTATAATCATGAACTTCTCCACCTTGGTGTATAATATACTGTTTTTCTATTATTTCTCTCTCACACATAATTTTCACAGTTTGTTTATTATTGTTACTACTACTTTCTTATCTGTTTTTACATATATGTTTGTGCTCTAAACGTTTGGTTAACTGCCGTTAACATTGCTATTATTATATTACTGATTTTGCACATTACCAGTGATATGATATGTGTTTGCTCTGGATCTTGGTTTATTTTATTTATTAGGTACTTTTTATCTCCCTCTGTAATTCTTTTCCTGCACAATTTATTTTACCTTTGCTTTAAACCATATCGTGTTCTTTTCTACATTAGATTAAATAATTATATATTTTTTTTTGCAGTACTAGGGAACAACACTTGAAAATGTTGTGGCTACTTCTGTGTGCAGTATACATTCCATTGGGACAAACTTTAGACAATGGACTCGCTCTTACCCCCCCAATGGGGTGGATGCACTGGCAGAGATTCAGATGTTTGGTTGATTGCGACGCTTATCCCGACGAATGTATCAAGTAATGATTTAAAAATCGAAAAATTGCCTTCATACTCTTTGTTAACTCTAGCGAAAAGCTATTCCGATCGATGGCTGATCATTTAGCAGCCGATGGATATTTGGAAGCAGGATACGAATACCTTATAATCGACGACTGTTGGGCATCTAAAGAACGAGATGATCAAGGAAGACTACAGCCCAATGCTACTAGATTTCCTAATGGAATCAAAGCTCTTGCTGATTACGTAAGTAACATACCTGCAGAGCTGTTATCACAAATTAGATACTTCTGTAACTTAAGTTATTTGTGCAATGATTGATCATGTGTAAAAAATCAAGAATGACTTACTTAATAAAATACGATTTGATATATGATATAATTTTTGTTCTTTAAAACATATACTTGTCTGTTATTCTACCTTATATTTTTAGGTACACAGCAAAGGATTAAAATTTGGAATATATGGTGACTATGGTACTAAAACTTGTGCTGGATATCCTGGTAGTCACGGCCATTTAGAAACCGACGCTAAAACTTTTGCAGAGTGGGAAGTAGATTATTTGAAATTAGACGGCTGTTATGCAGACATCGATGAATTGCAACAAGGTAGAGTTGTGACAGGAGAATATACTCGTAAACTGGTCTACTACTATACTTTTGTTAGGTTATATTGAAATGGGTAGATATTTGAACCAAACTGGACGCCCAATAGTCTACTCATGCAGTTGGCCAGCTTACCAAGAACCATTAGGAATCAAAGTAAATGCTTTTCTTTTAATTTAAACAAAACTTAGGTGACAGTTTTAGTCCAACTACACTGTGCTACAAGAAACTTGTAATTTGTGGCGGAACTGGGACGACATAGACGATACTTGGTCCAACGTGACAAATATTTTGAAGTGGTTTAGTGACAATCAAGATCGTATCGCTTCTTTTTCGGGAACTAGTCACTGGAACGACCCCGATATGGTAATTTAGAAGGACCTAACCAATGGAAATTTGTCGTACAGAGCTTAATTTTAGTTAATTATTGGTAATTTTGGACTGAGCTACGAACAAAGCAAAGCGCAAATGGCAATCTGGGCCATCATGGCAGCGCCCTTAATTATGTCTGTTGATTTGAGAACCATCGAACCGAAATTTAGAGATATTTTGTTAAATAAGGAGATTATAAGCATTAATCAAGATCCTCTAGGTGTGCAAGGACGATTAGTGTCAACCGTACGCTACAATATTCTTGTTTTTGGTTAAGATTATATTTTCTCTATACAGGTTAAAAAAATCGATATTTGGACAAAACCAATTCTACCAAAGGACGAAAGTGGTGCTACGTCTGCTGCTATAGGTTTTCTGAGCAACAGAGTAGACGGTTATCCCTACAGGCTGAATATTACTTTGTCGGATTTGAATATTACTGCAGCGTCACAATACACTGTGAAGGTGAGAGATGTAAAGTTGATTGCCTACGTGGTCGTTGCACTTTTCGTTGGAAAATTATGATTCATTAAGTGTTAGTGTTTTCTATAATGACAATGAGTCATAAAATACTTTCAACCTAATTTTAAAAAAAAGTGCATATACGTGACAAAAGATAAAAACAAAAATCAAAATGTTTAGAAAATCTGTTATTACACTTTCAGCTTTTTGGATCTAGAAACTTATTATCAAAGATTCCGTTTAGTAAAAAATATAATTGATTTAAACCGGAATTACGGTGAAATATTCTATTCTAATTTTGAAATGCATATTTAAAATCTACTTGGAAACAACTTTATCCGGTTTAGATTCAGACTAAACTAGGTTTTTAGTTGATTTTAAACCAGTTCGTTAACAGCAAAAAGACTGAAATGCACAATCAATAAACAACCAAAACATTGTGCAACTTTTAAAATTAACATTTTTAATTCATAATTACATAACGCACTGACTTAAGAATGTGTTATTAGATCTTACATCCTTTGATTTGATTTGATAAATTTAACTTTTTCACTTATTTGAAACAAACTGAAATTGTGATTAGGGTGGAATAGAAAAATTGTAAAAACAATTTGTATTTTAATGCAACGATTTGAATTTGTGGTAATTAGAAAAACGTCACTGTCAATGCTAACACAGTGCCATAAAGAGCCTAATTTACACACGAACGAGTTGAATACAACGTTTTTTCACTTAATTAAAATGATCATAAAGAATAAAATCCAACTTTGAACAAACTTCATTATCACTTGGACTTAAATTATCTTTATCCAGCAATACAGGATGTAATAAAATCCTGCCTAATCGTAATTCACAGAAAGAGATTTTTTTTAAAACTGCTTTGATTATCACGCTTTTTACAGCGTAGGTAAAGATTGTTCAAAAAGTTTGTGGTCAATTGGCCTCAAGGAGATTATCTCTTCTTTACTCTTCGAACTTCGAACCTTGAATGACCTGGTACTGCTTTTACTCCCTTTAACGTAACAGGCAACGGTATCATTTTTTTTTTTTGCAAAAAATTGTTGTTTTCTTTGTGCGACACGATCGTTTTTACTTTAAATTAATTATTACAATAATATCAAAATTAAAGTGAGGTTATGTATCCGAAGGAGATGTCAAAGCATATCAACTAAAAATACGACCTGATTGACCATATATTTTTGTGAACGCTCGTTATAACTGACATTTTCTTACTCCTACAAAATATTCCAGCTTTTTCTTCCAAAATGTGTTGAACATAAAAAAGCGGTTAGTTAACATTCAATAGTTTTTTGATTATTAAAACCACCTGCTTTGTTAAATGTAAATTTCCATAACAAAACAATCAATTTGAAACAATAGAAAGCGATAAAATGCAACCACGACACATCCATGGTCAAGGTTTATGTGAAAATAAGAATCATATTAAGATAACATACTTGGAGAAAAAGAATAGGATTAACATCAGGCGACACAAAACAACAATACTTGTTGTCTATATTTTTACAATAACAAGTCACGTCTCATGTCAGCCATGCCATCAGATAAAAATCCTTTCTTTTGACTGGTATCTCGTTATTCCTGAGGCGAGGTTAACTGTTAAAAATAGTAAATTTTTACTTTTTGCAGGATATTTTCGAAAATACGACAATCACTATTTCACCAAGCGACGAGATAATTGTCCGGGTGAAACCCACAGGTGAGTGTTTAAAAAACATAATATTAGATCAGGTTGTACGGTAAAAGAAAGTGTCTTCCTATCATCTTCAAATATTGAAATGAATAGAAAGTAAAACTGCGATTGGAAAGTGACAACCTCATTCATTCACTTTTACGCGGAGCTGTTCGCCAATGCAAAAATATTCCGAATTTCTTTTCCAAGTAAAATCTGGGGTCTAAGCAGGGACTGTACAAACAAATAACAATAAGAAAAAAACCGTCATAAAAATGAGAGAAGGGAAGCAAAAAATATTATAATTTGCCACATTTTAATTACTTCAGCAGTTTTATGAAAGAAGACTTTGTTTTTCCCTGACTTGTGGTATTTCCGTTTTTTTTTTCAGATTTTTAAAAAACTTTAATTCCCAATTAATACAACGAATCCAACTTTTATTTTTTGTTGCATATTTTTAACCTTGGTTTAAATTTAAATAACATTACAAAAGAATTTTTTCATTAGTGATTAAAGCAGAATTGAGTATAAGAGATGTGACTGAAAATAATACTGCTTTCCAATTTTCTATGACTTGTTTTGACTTCGCCAGCTACAAAAGATTAAGGCACCTTCAAGTAACGTTATTTGAACGGTAATTACCATGGATCTAAATCATAGCAACTACTGGCCAGATAAATTTACTTGAAGCTGAATAAACCGGGCCTAAATATAACGAATAATTAATACAATATAAATGTTTATTATTAATTTAATCCTAAGGTGCTGAATGAAATCTAACATTATTTTTGAGTGGCCTAGAAATTTTATTAATTATTAAACGAACACAGAATCAAAGCCTAAAACCACCTTCTAAATAGATATGTATAGAAAAAACTGATTTGTAAAAGATTAAAACCAAATCAGACTACTCCACTATCAAAATGACGTTTGTCATTGCTAATTATAAGTAGCTAGTTCATGGTGATTGGTCGTAATTACGGTAGATACGTCAGTAAATATTAATAAGGATGTGACGTCACAACAAAAATAAAATTTGTAATTGAAAAATTCTATAAAAAACTGATTTGAACAGAAGTGGAATTTAACCAACATAAGATCATCGAAATGAGGAAAGCCACGGTTATTTTTACTAAATTTCTCTAATTTACTTTTAAAAGCATGAAACGGCAAGAGTTTTTAATTATTAATTAGTAATTATAAAAGAAACTTAGTAGGTTGATTTTATGAAAAATGTTTACCTTTTTGACGTTAGGAATAGTACATAAAATAATAATGCATAAAATTGAACAGGATTCGTTTGTAATAAGTATGAATATTTTACCAATTATTCTTCTAATTTGGTATTAGAAAGAAACGCAAAACAATTTAATTTTAAACAAAAATATACGGGGTGATCAAATAGGACTGTTTAAGTTGGTAACACTGAATTGTATTTTAAATTGTATAACAGGAGTAACTTTCGGTTGTTGATGGGTTGTCGTTGTTAATGCTATACCTACATCAGATATTTGTCAAATAAACCAACAAAACATACCCGGTTGCAGTGTTATAAATAACCGAAATATAAAATTTTCTTAATTGTACTGCCAACTTAAACAGTCCTTTTTGATCACCCGGTATAATCATTTTTTAAATTACTACGATTTATTGAAAAAAAATTGAGATGAAAACAAAAACTTAATAAGTGATTGAAGCACTGACTAAAATGTATCAAAGTCGAAGTTATATTCATCATAAACTAGTACCTAGTTAATTTTTAGTATTTATAAATATTCAAGGCGTTTACGTACGTCAGTAAGATTTAATCGAGGATTTAATAAATGATATTGGACGTAACAAGATTTGAGTTTCTAATTAAAAATTAGATAAAAAAAACCGGTTAAACAATTTCTGAATAGGTATATAATTTTTTTTCAAACGCCATTTTCACTTTGTTCATTTTTATATTTGAGATAAATTGCGGCCTTGTAGAGGCAACAAATTGCCAAGCCAGCAAAATAATTGTTGCTTTAAAAATTGCTTCAATTTTTAAATGGATTTTGGAAGAGATAATTTAAACTAACGATTTTGACATATTCTTTTTTATTTTTCGCCATCAAAAAATTGAAATAATGAATTTAACGTAAAAACATAAACAATTAATTATTAACACTTTGTTGTTGTTTTAAATTTTATAAGTTGGTCGGTAAAATCTAGAGAAATAATTTGTCGGGTATTTCCTTTCAATTCTTATGTTTATTGTTCTACATAAAACTACCTTTTCTAAAACCTAACAACTACCTATTTCTAAATTAATGAAATGTGGTACAGCAGGAATTGATTTTGTAAATACCTAAGCAATTTATAACATGCAACAATTAGTGAAGCAACACTGTTCTACTAATTGCTCTACATCTTCATGTTCTTAGAACGAATATGTGGGGCTAAGGTCTGCTCTGTTTATAATTTTTCCAGATAATAAAAATCGATACCGAGAATTTGCATCAAATTTAACTTGCGGAAATGACTCGAGATCTTTCGTGAAAATTTCTGTTTATTATTTTAATCGGACGAGTGCTTCGGCTTATTATTTCAGGAGATGAAAAAAGACGTCACAACATTGTTGTTTCAATTTTTTCCGCTTTCCCAACAAACTTTTAATACTCTAACCAGACAACGAAAGAAATTTATATTGGGGACACTACACGCTTACTGTAGTTCTGGTAATGACGATTAAATATGTTGGGTTTTTCCTCTTCGCACTCATCATCCGCATCGGTTCTAACAATTTGTGTAATGCACTCCGAGAAATTGAATATAAATAGAACATTAGGTATTCTTTAAGTTAACAATTTAGTTGTACGTCCGACAATAATTATATCACGACCACGATTTCACCTCAACCTTGTTCCTAACAAAATAACTTTTACTTCCAAGTTTGTGGGTCAAGTTCAATGAAAACTATTGACTGGTTGACTGGACAAAATCTTCTCTAGATGTAACTGTGTTTGCAGGTGTAGTGCTTCTTATTGCCACGCCCGTCTCAGGAAAATGAAAATGCAGACTTTCAACATTATGACGTAGATTGTATTGTGACATTCAGTAAATAAAAATTCAAGCAAGTTTGTCTTTTTTTCACATACCCTTAAAAATTCAATGAAAAATGTGTTTGTTAGTTATTTTTTCAGTATGCGCATAAAGCAGTGCTATTTTTTACAAAGGAGAAGTTTACACACACGAGCGCAGCGATTAAAACAGTGCTTTCTTTCCAAGTTGCGTACATAATGTTTTGCAACATTATTGTCTATCTAAAAGAATAACATATGTATGTACCGTGGCACCAAAGAGCTTTTTCATTCGTAGTGTAATTAATATTGTTCTCACTAGGCTACCACATTATAAACAAAAATAGTTTCGATGTGAAATAAACAGAGTGGCAACAAATACATTGTTTAAAGGTAACTGGCAAGTTTTACAGTGTGAAAAATTGTTTTTTGCCAAAACCAAACACCAAAGCAAGGCTGGCTCAACTGGTTTATTGTTGAAGTATTTTTATCAAAAATAAAAAAGATAATAATAACCCACTAGTTGAAATTCAAAAAGGTATATTATTATACTCATGTCACATCGTGAGGAAGTTCCTTAACATTGACACAGAACATAATACACAACAAAGTCAAAATGTGGAGGCAAGACGCCGGTAATTATGTTGATAAGCACTGCACTATTACTTGATAGTAATATCCGTAATAGTGTATGTACTCCGGCAAAATTGCCGTGCCGCCGGGTGGAGGTGGGATAGACCCACTATAGCAAATATAAAACAGAAGTCTTTACATGGGAGATATTTTAAAGAACTGCAACAACCAGAAATTAATATTCAGGCTTCTCATGCATGGCATAAAAAATCAAATATTCACCCTGAGAATGAGGGTTTTATATTTGCAATACAAGATCGTGTTATAAATACAAGAAATTATAAAAAACACATATGCGGTTTACAATCGATCATCGATTTGCGGAACTGAAGGGGAAACCATTGAACACATCATTTCTTCTAGCACCGTTTTGGCTCAAAGCGAATATAAGAAACGTCATGATATATTCGCTAAAATTATACACATGAATTTAGCTGTTAAATTCAATTTATTAAAGGATACACAACCACATTATATTTATAAACCAGAAAGTTGTTCGGAAAATGACAATTACAAATTATATTTTGATCGCACAGTTTTAACTGACATTCAAATTCAGCATAACAGACCAGACATTATTATTTTAAATAAACAACAAAAGCAAGCATATCTTTTAGATATAGCTGTTCCAAATTCTCATATTATATCACAGACATATAACACAAAAATTAATAAATATTTAGAGCTCTCCGTTGCTATGAGAAATCTTTGGAGTTTAGAAAAAAATTCTATTTTACCACTTATAATTTCAGCAACGGGAATAGTACCGCAATCTCTTTTTAAAAATTTTAAAATTCTGGATTTAGGGAACACATTGGTAGTTGAAATTCAAAAGGGTATATTATTATACTCATGTCATATCGTGAGAAAATTTCTTAATATTGACACAGAACATAGTACACAACAAAGTCAAAATGCGGAGGCGAGACGCCGGTAATTATGTTGATAAGCACTGCACTATTACTTGATAGTAATATCCGTAATAGTGTATGTACTCCGGCAAAATTGCCGTGCCGCCGGGTGGTGGAGGGTTAAGAAAACCCATACCTACAAGGAAAAAAAAAGGTTTTCCCTGGAACGTGTTATAGGTAGAATGATCTTTATGTAAAATAACAAAAACAAAACTACATAATTAAAATTCAAACCACAAAAATATAGATTTGGCAACCGTCGGCCGTCAGCATCTAATGAGGATAATGATTTTGCTTTAGATTTTATAGAAAAAAAAACTTGTTCATGGGTCGCCGGAAGAATTTTTTAAGTAGATCTACAAATTGATCAATTAAACCAAAACTAGCTTAAAATATTACTGACTTTATGCCGATCACGAAAGTGAAAAAGGTTTCATGTTGTAATGATCTAACTACATTACTTCTTTCCGCCAAATACTCGAACCTGCGCAAACTGAAACAAATGTGGTCGTGATCGTCATTGAAGCGGAGAGGCCCTACGTTGTGATTTTCTTTTGGTGGAAAAGGTTCGGGATGCAAACGATGAGGGTTCCAGTTCGAAGAGTGCCGCAAAATAAAACACACATGTGTGTGATAACCTTGATTTTCGGCGAACAAATGAAACGAATCCAAAATTATCGCGGACCAAGTATAACAGAGTAAAAGTAAATTAACTAGCTGAGGCCATTGCAAAAACAAACAACAATATTAATACAGCAACATTTAAAACAAACAGAACGGGTACATGACAACAAAAATGGCAAGTTAAAGGTTGCAAAAAAAAACAGTAACAAATTTATAATGCCGTTATCACAGGGACGGATAAAAACCATCTCCAAAACCGTATCCCAGGTATTACTCATATTTTACAATTCGATTTATGACAATTCCAAGTTTAATTAGTAACTACGCGGTCAAGGTACGCCGACAGGAACTTAGAGCTCGGGGTAACAAACTCTTGGCCGCGAGGGGACTCAGAAAAATAATCTGAATCGGCTTCAGACCAGCGACGTTTCTAGATACTCGGGTAAATGAACGTCGGACAATTTTACCGACCAAGAAAGAGTGATAGAAGCGTTCGGGGCTGTACGATGAGCATCCCAGAGCCGCATCGAGCAGGGCTTAGGTCCGCCTTCCCCAACCAACCGTTTACCGATAAACCATGAGGTCCCTAGAACCGCGACGGAGGTTCACGTCAACATCCCAGAGCCGCATTGAGCAGGGCTTAGGTCCGCCTCCGCTAACGGCCCTAACTAACCGTGGCCTCCACAGAAATTTACTAAATAACCCCACGACTTCCTGAATCGTCTTGAAAACAAGCGACATTTATAGTTACTCGGGGTATCGCGTGTGGGACTAATATTTACCGACCAATTCTGAGTGATATAAGCATTCCCCAACCAATCGTTTACCGACAAAACCCCGAGGTCCCTATAACTGCAACGGGGGCTTCACGTCAACATCTCAGAGCCGCGTACAGCAGGACTTAGGTTCGCCTCCGCTAACGGCTCTACGTGACCGTCGCCCCCACAGAAATTTGACTAAACAACCCTGCGACCTCCTGAATGTCACCTAGCCCCCATAGGATCGTACTTGCAACATTTTAACTTTAACTCATCCGAAATCTAGCGGTGGTTAGCAGCAACACAAAGAAAACCCGAGTTTAATTCAATAGAACAAAGCGTAACATTAAACAATGATAAAATTCAACAAAACAAAGCGCAACATTAAACAATGATAAAATAAAAAGAGAACAAAGCGCGACGTTAAACAATGATAAAATAAAAACCGCTTTAAATGTCACGAATATAAGTAACACTACAATTACCTTACCTAATATAAATTATTGTCTTACAAATTTCTTTGTTCACTTACATATAATACATTCTACAAAATTTATATCAATAGCTTTAAATTCTGCGCTTCTAATATATTAGTTTATTTAATTTTAATGAGTTTAATTGGGCCCAATTTACACACGAACTCGTGGGCCTTTAAAACACTCGTTTCACTCGCGTTTTAAAATTATCCACTCGTGGCAAAAAAACCTAATTTACACACGAACTAGTTGAATACAACGTTTTTTTAATCGACGAGCCCAAATCGCTTAAAATCTTGACGTTTCGTTTTGACAAGTTGTGACATTTATCAGAATCCGTTCATACAGGACAAAATTCTCAAATTCTGACAGTGCCAAACAAACAAAAATTTATAACATCATTACCTAAAGCTGTAGCGCTCCATTAAGCTTACAACAATTAGCTGATGAACTTTGGACTAAAGTGACGGTAAGGGTACGATTATTCATGTTAGCAAAGATTTACTATCGCGTTCAAAAATAACTGGGACAGTATGTTAATGTACAGTTAATTTCAAAATTATAGAGTACACCTAATTTTCTGCAGTGTGAATTGCACTTACATATTTTTGTCAATGATCAATGTCAATTTTGACAAACAAAATGCCTAATCTAACCGAAAACGCAAAAGTGCTCATTCTTTCCAAATTAGAAGAAGGGTGGTCGATCCGGAGGGTAGCACAGGACTATAACATCGCGAAGAGCACTGTACAGAGGATAAAACAGACAATATTATGGTATGGTTCTAAAATATCAGCGACATTTTATATTGTCAAACTTACCTAACCTATATAAAAAACATAACGCTCAAATTTCAAAAAGGCATCTTTACATGTGGAAAAAACTATAATAAATCGACTTCTTGATTTTTGAGGTGTACTCGATAATTTTGAAATGAACTGTAGATACTTCCAAACTGAATGAGTTTGAATGAGTTTTGGAAGTGTCTACAATAACACACTGTACAGTTACGACCACGGAATTTCGTCAGTTATTTTACTGTCAATTCGAAAAAACTTGTGTAACCTAAGCTTTATTGTCATTATGATTGACATTCAAAATGTTTTTGACAGAAATTCTGTCACCCACAATAAAAACACAGGCCTACAAAACAAGACTTATTAATCGATATTTTGATTTTGATAACTGATTTCGTATAATATTGAAGCCCTGATTACAAAAATACTCTTTATTTTTTTGTATCATATCAGGTTTTTTCACAATAAAAAAAAGAGCAATTTATTTAGGAAAATAAGATGTTTATAATAATTCTTGGTTAAAAATCTAACTAAATTTTTTATTCCTTATGAGAATGGCATCTTTGACGCTTTGTGAGGAAACTTCTTTTAATTAATTGTCTGCTGTATGTTTTTTTTTGCGTACATCGCGCTGTAACATCCAGCAAAAGTCTGCCATCATTGATACGCTCCATCTTCCCTGATATCACCTCTCCATTGGTTTTATATCTTGGTCAAAACGTTCCCCTTGTTCCTCGCTGACAACACCAAGATTTTTAGGAAAAAGATTTAAGTGCAGAAATTAGAAGTGCACTTTCAAACTCATATTACATCCCAAGATGTGAAAATTTTTAAACATAATTCTTACAATATGTTCGTAGTCTTCATCTTTGTGATTTCCAAGCAATTTTTCTTAAATGCCGTCCAGGCATTCCTTTCAACAACATTCATAGAATTTTGAAAATCCTTACCTTTGTACAAAGATCTTATTTGAGATCCTATGAATTTTGGCATTGGAGATATCTGGAAACTTTGTTTATAAATACTTGAAACATTGTCGATTTTTATCAAGAGCCTTTACAAATTGCTTCATCAAACAGAGTTTGATATGCATTGGTGGTATCTAATACGACTTTTTTAAGCTACAAATAAATTATTTTTTATTGTTTCCCGGTACAAGTCTAGTTCTTAAAGGCCACTCCTTTTGAGTTCAGTGCTTGTCTCGTGCCCGGCTGTCCCACTCGCAAATAAAACAAGGAAATTTCGAATATCCATATTGTTGTCCGATATTACAATATCGAAATTTTGAATTCATTCATTCATTCTAGGTGAACATTCCAATTTTAAGAAAAAACGAGTTGTGAAAATACTAGACGTGATGGCGCAAAACCAAAATCAGTTTCGTAATCAGGGAATCGAAATTGTTCAAAAACTGTCAATTTTATGCAAACATCGAAATCAGTGTAGACTGATTGACAAATTAACATCCATGTCAAAAATTCCAATGTGGGGTTAGAAATATACCAGGTGTTCACTCTCAAAGTCGAACATAGGCAAGTAACATTGTGCATTCAGTTTATATGGCATATCATATTTGAAATCACTAAGATTTAAATTAGTATTCTAAAATAAAAACAGCATCTTTAACCGTGTTTTTAACATCATTTTAAGCGCAATAATTTCATCTTTCTGCTGATACAATTACCTTAGCTGTAAGTTGAATTGGCGAGCAGGAATCAGCAAAAACGTTCAATACAATGTTAATTGCCTATGTTCGAGTTTGAGAATGCACAGGCTGTATAAAACCTGTTTTACAGCTAATGTCTGTTGAATGATAACGACTGACGAATTTCCGTAGCCGTTACTGTACCAGTTATTTTTGACCACGATGGTACTTTGAAGCTTCACAGAAGTTCAATAATTTTAAAATTTTGAGGAAATAAATGGAAGTCTTCGGAAAGTCGAAGAGGAAGAATTGTTTGAGTAACAGGCACAAATCTTAGTTGATAGATAAATGAAGAGACCCAGAAAGGGCAAAACGATGAATGGGTTGACAAATATAAAATCTTAAGTGTATTTAAACTTGGGTGATGAGTTAATTTTAAGTTGTCTTTATCTGCTTGATTGTTCTACGAAAGTAGAAGTCTTCAAATGAAGTAACTTCAGATGCATATTACCCTGAGAAAAAATTAGATTTCTAAAGGCTATGGCAACCTCTAGATCATTCCAAAACAAATAATTTTGTGGTCTAATTTTGTAATATTTCTTGCGTCTGTAAGATTTTAAATAGAATTATTATATTCGTCTATTACATTAATTGATTGCTTGGTACAAAAATAGTGTCAGTATTTTTTCAAAACTTAACTTCAAAAAAATAAACAAAGCAGGTAATACTTTCAAATTATTTAATAAAAACTACGCTTTTTTGCTCTACCACAAGTAATTGAGAAGACAATGGACATACGTAAACAATAAAGTTATGTTAAATTAGATTTATTGCCGAGTAAGTCTTTTATGGTGGCATGTCAAATCTGTATTTCATTAAAAATGTGCAATAATTAAACGAGCATGAAAAAAATTTTAAATTGCACCAAACATTTTAGGTGTGTTCATTTGCATCATTTTTTTATACATATACAGGTGTCCTCAAAATGCATGTCAAAAAAATTCGGTAGTTGGTGACGGTGAATAGAAGTTAAATAAGTACAAAAATGTTTTCTGGTAAAAGTTTTTTTGTTTTTGAGATACATGTAAAACATTGAAAATTTGCTCGAAATTTCCAGTACGCTACGGAGTTGAAGTATTATTAAATCTTTTTTTGTTCGACACTGTCTAATTAATAATTAGTAATTGGACCTTTTTTGGCACTCGTGGGCCCATTCATGCCAAAAAAAAGCCCAATTTACACACGAACTCGTTAAATAAACTACTATTTTCTCAATTACTTCAACTCAGTAGCGTACTCGAAATTTCGAGAAGATTTTCAATGCTTTATATCTCAAAAACAAAAAGACTTTTACTAGGAAAACATTTTGTATTTAACTTCTATTCATCGTCACCAATAACTGATTTTTTTGCATGCATTTCGAGGACACCTGTATAATCAATGTAAAATTAATTTGACGATAGTTCCATCACAAGTTTATTTCTTTGAATTATTCTTTTACAGAATTTATTATTGACTATTTCTATCATAGTTGTTTCAAAACTTTCAACCAATCATATTCCGTCACTCAACAATGAATATAAAATTTCAACTGGAAAAATTAATCTAATCAAAGTTTTGCCAGATCCTATGGTCCAATGAAATCGCAAAGCTAGAGGTATGGTCTAATGAAATCGCGAAGCTAGAGGGTTTTCAAATGGCAAAATGTTTGTCATAGTAACAGGTCTAATATGAAAATCAAATAAAAAGTCAAAAATTTGTCTAAAAATAATGAACAGAAACGTTTTTATTCATGAAATAGTCCTCCGAATACCATTTGTGGTAAAATTTTGTCTGGCAAAATTTTACGATTGATTTACTCGAGTTTGTTGCCAATTTATCTCGTGACATTAAATTTTTGAACAACGTTTAAGTACATTAATTTTTTCTAAATATTTTTTTTTGTAAACGTTCTCGTTAATGAGTTAAAATTGTTTAAAAATTTCCACAAATTTCGCTACCCTCCACTGGAGATCACGCTACCTGGTCGACAGGGATAACTGGCCAAACAAAAACAGTTAAAAGTCTACTGCGAGTATTTGACAAATATCTGTGACGATAATAATTTAAATAATTAAATTGTCGGCATGAAAAATTTTGTGGATTACACGTCCAGAAAATGTTTTGCGAGTGCTCGTGTTGCTTCCCGCGGCTAAGCGCCTTGGCTACGCAATACCACTCACACTCGCAAAATATCATTTTCTGGACTAGTTATCCAAATAACTAATTATTTTAAATCTGAGTATGTGAGTATAGAGTAGGTAAACAAGGAAAATCAGAAGTGGTTAAAATGAAATTTAAATGGTGGGGACAAGTATTCCACTTCATTATAATTAATAATATTAATGTTTTTTTTTTTAATACACTCCGCGACAACTGATTAGCCTCACCCATAAAATACAGATTTTTTCAAAATTTTGCTGCTAATTGGTGTTATTACTAGACTCATTCAATGCATCAAGGTGGGCAACGATTGGTTTGGAAGACAATTTGTCACTTCTGACAACTTAGAATTAACTGCAGAATTTTTTTCTCCAAAAGAAGTATTTTAATCGCCACAACTGATTAGCCTCACTAATTATACAGCGTGATCAACAAGGACTGAAGCTGTTGGCAGCAAATGACGGCAAAATATTCCCAAAGTATGAAAATTTTTTGTGCGTCAGTGTTGGCACTTGCTGCAAGTTGTGAACGTCAAAAAATGTAGGTTATGTTACGAGTTGGTTTTAAAACACGATACGTACAAAACGGCAAAAAACGGTATAAAAAGTAATTAGCTGTACTTAATTGAATGGCCCACTGTTTCGATATTCATAAAAGCGACAGGCCGTGCCCGCATGCCCGTCCTGAGAAACAGAAACATGTTTTATGCGTTATTATTTTAGAGTTGAAAGTCTGCGGGATGCAGGGATTGGATCCGGGAACATTTGAAAGGGTGGAACTTTAATTTCTTCTTTAAAATGGTTAGGCAACTTCCATTCCATATGACAAGCCTGTAAAGTAAGGAAAAGGAATGACGGGATTTTTAATGGTAAGGATTATTAGGCCCTGCATTAAACGTGCCCAACAAAGAACTTTGGATGCGTGTGTTTTAGATAAGAATTACCTGTTTGGAATGAAAGCTTTCGCACTGACTTTCGAGGGCTTTGTTCATTCTACCTCGAACATTCTCAACTACATCTGTAAGTGTTCTACCAGTAGGTTTTGCCTTTTTCACATCACCTGTTAACGGTAACGGTAACGTTGCACCAATCTCGTGCAATGCTGCGTAAACGCAACTAAGGTAACAACTGGCTCGGGGAACATTGAAATTGGTGAAATGCATCGTCCGTGCTCCGTGGAATACTGCCAACCGTTAGCAGCATCAACATTTCAAGTCTGAAAGTACGCCATAGTCATACCAATAAAAATGTCTTGCTCTAGTGTAAAAACCATTTTAATTAATAAATTGATACAAACATGACACTTGATTTTGAAGTTTGAATTTGCCCGTCAAAATTGACAACTGAAAATGTAATGCTACCAACTTCACTGAAATTTTCATCATGTTATCATTGTTGCCAACAGCTTCAGTCCTTGTTGATCACTCTGTACATACATACACGGGAAGCCGGGATAATGGTGTGAGGCGCAATTTCGTCTAAAGGAGTGGTGCATTTAGAAATTTTAAATTGAATTCAGAATGCTCAGAAATATAGGGATCTTTTGATATGGGTCAAACCTATAATAGAAAGAACCGGTGGATGGCTTACCATGGGTTTTCCAACATGACCATGCTGCAGTCCATACTGCACGCGTGGTTAGAGGAATAAAATATTAATGTGCTCGAGTGGCCTAGTGTGTCACCCGATCTAAACATTTTAGAAAATGTTTGGGGTTGGCTTTCCAGACAGTTGTATGGTAATTGGTAATGGTCAACAATATCACAACGTAGGGCAGCTTACCAATGCCATACAGGCTGCCTGGAATACCATAACCCAAGGATACCTGGATTCTTTATTTAATTCTATTCCAAATAGAACCTTTGAAGTCATCCGCAGAGGAGGATGTCACACACACTATTGATGTTAATTTTTTTGTAGTTTTTGTTTATTATTTTATTTGTTATTGTTTTTAGTTCCTGTTTTACTATTAAATTGATTTAACTTAACGAATATTTTGCTTTTGTACTTAGGTTGTTGCAGTGAGGCCAATGAGATGTCGCGACGAAATGGACTAAACAAAAATTGAGTTGATTTTTAATAATTAAAATTTCATATAATTTGATAATGTATAACAAAACAAATCGAACTCACTTCATAACATGCAAACAAGCGGAATTTTGGAGTGAGGCTAATCAGTTGTCGCGGAGTGCATGAACAAAAGTGATTTCCATTTATAGAAATTAATTGGATCTGTCTTAATAAGTTGAAAAAATGTTCATTAACGATGAACTTTTGTCCTCTTTACCTATTTTGGTATAAATAGATATTGATCTTATTTTAACTGGCAATTGTTACCAGTGATATTTCACAACATACTCGTAATGTGTCAAATTAAACAATATTATAAGATAACACTTAGAAAAATAAGAAAGAGAGAAAAAAATGTCGCTAATGACACAGAAGATCGACCAAACCTTTAAAAATTCTATAAAAAAAGAATCAATTATTTATTTCCAATGGTTCAGGAGCTATACATTTTTTTTCGGCCTCCGTCTAGAAACCCCGCTTTTTTGTGAAAAAGATGTCATAGGTCAAGAACGATGACATGTGTTGACAAAAGAACGCCCTAAAATGAAAATTTTACGTAGAATCCAAATTTGAAATCAAAATGGATCCTTTCCATTAAAAAAAAAAAAAACAAAGATAGCGTCGATTTACGGTATTTCCGGAAGTGTCATTTTGAAAATATTCTATTTGAACTTCGAGCAGTCGATTACCTATAGTTGGATACTAATTTTCATATTAATATACGATTTTGGGAAATCAGGAAGTTTCTAACGAATGGCCTACGTGAATCGGCCTGTATACCTACTAATGATTATGGACTCTAAAATTTTGATTTTAGTCTTCTTTCTATTTTTTTTAGACCGTAGAAACGCATTCAATCTTTGAATTAATTGCTTTGCCTGTACTATTCATCCATTTACTGGTAACTCTGTCTTAATGTTTCCCTCTCTCGATATTTTTACCCCTAGATACAGTTGCGGCCACATGAAACTGGGCAGCAATTTTTTCTATTGTAAATCGGAATTAAATATTAAATCACCTGAAAAATCATCTCCTATACTAAGGACAACGTAACATTTTATCTGCCCCGCCCATTTCATTTTCTTAGTTACCAATCAAATAGGTTGTTAAGACGATCTGATTTACACAGTAAAAATTTCTGACATTCGGATTGTCTTAATGACATTTTATTTTTTAGAACCTAAAACAATAATTGTGGATTTGACAGCAAAATTCTAACCTTAACTTTTTTACGTGGCAAATGTGATGAAAAAATATACAGATTGAATCTGGCTTTGATTCTGATTGGTCAATTTTAGTGGGCGGAGCAGATAAAAAGTTATAACGGCAATACTATAGGAGATAACATAAAAAACTATTTTTCAAATTGACATCATCCGTCACTGTTATGTTGTCCCACAGGTATGGGTATCAGGTTACCAGAGAATCTTTCATTTTAAAAGCCTTGTAGTGACCCAGTTTAAAATTTAAATTTAAATTCCCGGTACCGCCACCAGAGCGCGCCAAATATGAAGGTACTAGCGGCTAAGTTAGGAACTAAGGGATGGGGTTGGCAATCCTGGGGAGAGCAGAAATAGAGCGGGTGTTAAGCTGTCTCTGGCGCGCGTGGGTGAAGGGGGTGGTTCACTTCTGTTTGGTTTTTCAAAAAAAACACACCGTGCGAAGAGCGATCCATATTTCAAAATTTGTATGTTAAACCTGAATCAATTACACCACCGTCCCGAGTAGATATTTTGTGTCTCCATGAGGAATCCGTTTTTTTAAACTACCCCGGGTAATTTATCTCACGTTCGTTGTCTTTTTTTTTGGACCAGGACCACGTGGTAATGGTATGTTGTAGATTTCATTGTGTTGCATGGTGTTTCTTTTGAGAAGCGCCCATTTGTTAATTTTAAGCGTTATCCTTTAAGTTTCTCCCGGAAGAGGTAAATTTCAGGCAATCCGTTAATTTCGAAAATTAGTAGCCGTCGTCCGAATCACGTGCGCCCATTTTGTTTTTCTTTCGCTAACATTTTCTAACGGCACTTGATCCGCCATTTTTCGTTTTTCATTGCCAGCGATTATCGTATTCGTTATTTATGTTGCTTACTTATATTTGTGACATTTAAAGCGTTTTTGTTTTGTTTTAACGTCGCGCTTTGTTCTCTTTTTATTTTATCATTGTTTAATGTTGCGCTTTGTTTTATTGAATTTTATCATTGTTTAATGTTACGCTTTGTTCTGTTGAATTAAACTCGGGTTTTCTTTGTGTTGTTGGTAAGCACCGCTAGATTTCGGATGAGTTAAAGTTAAAATGTTGTAAGTACGATCCTATGGGGGCTAGGTGACATTCAGGAGGTCGGGGGGTTGTTTAGTCAAATTTATGTGGGGGCGACGGTTATGTAGGGCCGCTAGCGGAGGCGAACCTAAGTCCTGCTGTACGCGGCTCTGGGATGTTGACGTGAAGCCCCCGTCGCAGTTATAGGGACCTCAGGGTTTTGTCGGTAAACGGTTGGTTGGGGAAGGTGGAACAGGCCTAGCTCTACGCGACTCTGAGAAGCTCATCGTACAACCCCGAACGGTTATATCACTCGAAATTGGTCGGTAAACATTAGTCCGACCCGCGATACCCCGTCACTTTCTTGACATTCAAGTAAAGTGTAAATAAACCTTTAGGAATCGTAACCCCACTTGTCAGTTTGACAATCAATTTAAACTGTTTGAAGCTCACATATTCCAAAAATTCAACATGAATGAACAAAATTAGAGCAATCGTACATAGATAACCTGAGGTAAACGTTCTGTGTTGTAGAAATGACAAAATCATTTTGAGTTTTGAAATTTACCACCCGAAAAATAACGTTCATAATCAAGACGGTAATCATGATGACAATAAAGTACGGATTACAATTTCTTTTTTTTTGAATTGACAGCAATGACGGCCAAAATTTTTTGGCCGGCATAGTACTTATAAATGTCGCTTGTTTTCAAGACGATTCAGATAATTTTTCTGAGTCCCCTTGCGGCCGAGAGTTTGTTACCTCCAGCTCTAAGCTCCTGGCGGCGTACCTTGACCACGTGGTTACTAATTAAACTTGAAATTATCATAACTCGAATTGTAAAATATGAGTAATACCTGGGATACGGTTTTGGAGAGGGTTTTTATCCGTCCCACTATTATACTTGGTCCCCGTTAATTTTGGATTTGTTTCATTTGTTCGCCGAAAATCAACGTTATCACAGGTATTTTTCAATAAAAGGTATTTTGCGTCCCTCACATGTGTGTTTTATTTTGCGGTACTCTTCCAACTGGAACCCTCATCGTTTGCATTCCGAACCTTTTCCGCCAAAAGAAAATCACAACGTAGGGCCCCTCCGCTTCGACGACTATCACGACCACATTTGTTTCAGTTTGCAGAGGTTCGAATATTTGGCGGAAGGAAGTAATGTAGTTAGATCATTACAGCCTGAATTACCAAAATTTATATTTGTACAGATGACATAAAATGTCAATTTAGTGGTCGCTTTTATTTGGCCGCAACTATACAATAGTATATTAAAAGACAAGTTTCATAAGACCAGTCTTGAAGCACGAATTCAAGATTAAAAAACGAGTGGCGTAGCCACGAGTTATTTTAAAGAATGAGTGCTTCAAGGTCTTCTGAAACGAGTTTTTTATACTATTTTTTCTAATTTGCCCTTTTTAAGCCGTTTTTAAACAAAAATGTTTACTTTCCTCGATTTAGGGATTTTCGTGGCGGTTGGTAATGTCTTAATTTTAAAAGTGAAAATTTGATCAAGTCTTCAAAGTCGCCTTTTGTTTTATCCAAATTCTGTCACAAAAGACGAATATGAAAGATAACCTTTCATGTACGCCCGCTGAAATACGTGAAATTCCCAAAAATACGGTCGCGAATTTGTTGCTTGATAAATCCTGATAAATAATTCTTTGCACATTTTGTAATTTAAACTGACACGCATGACGAATCAAGCTTTGCCAACCTAAAAATTTTTGTAAAATGTTCCGTGAAATAATGGCTATAAGGACATCCCAGATGATGACGTCGCGTTCGTTAATATGTCTATTAGAGAATCAAAATGGAGGCAAATTGCAAAAAGATTCATGATGAAACTCAAAAAACCTAAACGATAAAAGTCAAACATAACCTAGAGTGACATAAAAACTTAACTTTCAAATTATTATGGTCGTACGTCAAAACTGCCCACCAAATTTGAAATTTTTCAGCGTTTCCCAAACAAATGGATTCCTTTGATTTTCTTGTAACCATTTCTTGTAAACCATTAACATTTGTATAGGGCAAATTGGGTTATTTTGCCTTCTTTTAACACGTACTACCTCAAGTTAAAATATCTGCACAACCTTCAAAGTCAGACTGCATACTTATGTCCCTTAAAAGTACCGTGAACTTTTCTTCGAATTCTCCCTTTTCATTTGAGTTAATATCATTTGTGGGTGCATATGCTGCGGTTATCACCATTATACCGGGTGGGGCATTGGCTAGGCGCAGGCGAGAAATCGGGACTTCTAATTAGATAAAATTGTCGAAAATTTTCACACTTACCTGGGTGAGGTACAATTTATAATTTTTTGGTAATTTGTCACTTACAAACAAAGCCAAAAAAAAAAAAATTAAAAGTACCTAAATTTCAACCAAAAAATTTAATTCTGATTTTTATACTGACCTACCCAGATTCACTTCCTATAATTATATACGAACCACCAAATTAAATGGTTGTTATAATAGGTTACATAATAGGCTACAAAACGGCTTAATAAATTCACGTATAGCTCCAAGGGCTTCAAGACTAAACTGTCAAAAATTTTTTTTTTCAAATGGGATTATATACTTTTTTTTAGTAATTCTGATTGAGATTTTAATTCTGAAAACAACAATGTAAATATCACAAGTATAACTTCACATAAAAAAAATAACACTAACTTTTGAAACAAATGACGAGCACCAAGAGAAAAGCTATCAAAATGCATTGCGTGACAATGTAATAACCAAATTAAGGTAGCTGGAAAAACAAATGACAAATAATAACATGTGGGATTGCGCAGATATGCCGCCAATGTTAGCGCAAAATGGAACATAGACGATAGTTGCGTTTTTTACATTTTTTTTTGTGAATTTTTGGTATTTCAGTGTATACTTGTGATACATTGTTGTTTTCAGAGTAAAAATCTCTATCAGAATTACTAAAAAAAAAGATGTAATTCCATTTGAAAAAAAATATTTTGACAGTTTACCCTTGAAGCCCATGGGGCTATACTTGAATTTATTAGGCCATTTTGTAGCCCATTAACAACCATTTAATGTGGTATACAAATAATTAAAATATTCCGATAAATAACGGAGTTATGGATGTGTCTTCTTTTTGGGGGACAGCTTGTATAACGGGTGACTATTAAAATTTTCACTTAGGGTTGGCTATGGATCAGTTATAATCAGTTATAAACTCGTTCAAATGAGCACAATTTATTTTTAAATTAAGTTATAATATATGTAATAAGTTATAATAAGTCAAATAAGTTATACCTAATCAATTATAAACTCGTTCAAAGCCAACTCCAAGTGAAAATTATAATAGTCACCTGTTAGTAGTTTATTTAACGAGTTCGTGTGTAAATTGGGCTCTTTATGGCATGAGTGGACCAGTTTAAAACGCTAGTGAAACGAGGCCGAAAGAGCTCAGTTTACACACGAACGAGTTAAATACGTTTTTTTGTTCGACGAGTTTTGTTTGACAAGTTGTGACATTTATCAAAATCCGTTCACGCAGGAGAAAATTCTCAAATTCTGACAGTGTCGAATATTTTGTAATTATTTAATTTCACTAGATACCGTCATTGCTTAGCATAAGTATACCTGTTGGAGACAAATTGATAAAAAATACTCCCACCTTTTTATTTTAATAAGTAAAAATTAGGTAATTGTTCACTTTAACTACTTCTGGAATTTTCGCGTTTTTTCTAGTTAGACAGCCTCAGTGCGTCCTCCTAGATCGTTTCCCACCATTCAAACCTTGTGCAAATGCCTTTTTTTCTCTCTTGTTGTGTTTCAGGGTCGCGTCAAGGTCGTGCCAATGTCTAACTAAAGAGCAAAGAAAATTCATTTGCACAAGGTCTGAGTGGTGGAAAACGATGTAAGTAGGAGGACGCCCTGAGGCTGTCTAGCCAGAAAAAACGGGAAAATTCCAAAAGTACCTAGCTAAAGTGAACAATGACCAAAAATGATAGGACAAATTAATACTTTAGGCTTTTTTGAACAAAATACCATTTTTTTGGGTGTCATATTGGGTGATTCAAAATGATTGTGGATAAGTATGGCAACTATGTACGAAAATTTATGTGGCAACTGTGTGGATAGGATAGAGTTGACATTTCTTTGACAGTTCATAGTCGGGCAATTTTGAATATTGTCAAATCAATGCGCAATGTTCCAATGTTATAAAAAAAATCAAAAGCACGCTTATGAGATGTCATACAAATGTCAACTCTACCCCACTCACAGAGTTGCCACATAAATTTTCGTATATACTATATAGTTGCCATACTTATCCATAATCATTTTGAATCCACTTAATATTTTTGTCATTTTGTCTTTTCTTTTCAACTGCCTAACAGGTAAAATTGTCTTTAGATCACATGTACTGCGCGGCCAACTACATGGAACATGTCATGCTCAAGTTGACAAGTGACGTCTGCCGCGCAGCCGGTTTGAATAAAATTGAGGTTAAAAGTTAGAAGAGTAGGGTGCAAGTTATTATTGGAATGCTGGTTAGAGGTGAGTGGTAGAAGGAAATTATTTAACAACTCCTCAGACCTCGTTTAACCGTCTTCAAACGCGGAGTCGAGTGAAAGCAGTCGAGCAGTGTTGTCATTTATTTTCCACGATGGGATCCTGGCCCAAAGACGTCGGCATTGTCGCCATCGAAATAATATTTCCTTCACAATACGTCGACCAGACCGAACTGGAAGAATACGACGGAGTCACCGCCGGAAAATACACAATCGGTCTGGGTCAACAGAGGATGGGATTCTGCTCAGACCGAGAAGACATCAACTCCCTGTGCCTGACCGTCGTGAAAAAATTGATGGAGAAACACGGAATCCAATACTCAGACGTCGGACGCTTGGAGGTTGGTACCGAGACGATAATCGACAAGTCGAAGAGTGTGAAGACTGTCTTGATGCAGCTGTTTGAACCTCACGGAGTGACGGATCTCGAAGGGGTGGACACGACTAACGCGTGCTACGGGGGCACGGCGGCACTGTTCAATGCGGTCCAGTGGGTAGAGTCGTCGGCGTGGAACGGTCGATACGCCCTAGTTGTTGCTGGGGACATCGCGGTGTACGCCAAGGGCTCAGCGCGGCCCACGGGGGGTGCCGGCGCCGTCGCCATGCTGGTGGGCCCCAACGCGCCCTTAGTCCTCGACAGGGGGGTTCGTGCGACGTACGTCAAGCACGCCTACGACTTCTACAAGCCCGATCTGACCTCCGAGTACCCAACCGTCGACGGGAAATTGTCGATCCAATGCTACCTAAGTGCCCTAGATAATTGTTACCAACTGTTCTGCAAAAACGTCGCCAAAAATTACAACACAAAAGTCACTTTGGATTATTTTGACTCGGTGCTCTTCCACTCGCCGTACTGCAAGTTGGTCCAGAAATCTCTGGCTAGATTGGCTCTCAACGATTTCGTCAATGCGCCGGAAAACAAGCGGCAGGAGCTGTTCCCGGGGTCCGAAGCCTACAATAATGTGAGTTTAAGCAACAGTTACTTCGACCGAGACTTGGAGAAGGCGTTCCTGGGGTACAGCAAAGAGGCTTTCAGCAAGAAAACAAGCCCCTCGCTGCTTATCGCCAGTCAAGTAGGTAACATGTACACTCCTTCGCTGTACGGTGGCCTCGTCTCTCTCCTCATAAGTAAAGACATTTCCCAACTGGCGGGGACCAAAGTCGGACTGTTTTCGTACGGTTCGGGCCTGGCAGCTTCTCTGTACACCATATCAGTGTCAAAGGATTGCAACGAGGCTTCACCCCTCTTCAAGCTAGTCTCGAGTTTGCAACAAATCAAGCCCCTCCTGCAGCGACGGCAGAAGGTGGCTCCGGAGAAATTCGAGGCCAATCTGGAGCTGAGGGAGCGCAACTGTCACAAAGCCCCCTACGAGCCCTCCGGATCAATCGACCACTTTTTCCCTGGGACTTATTACTTGACCAAGATCGACGACCTGCACCGACGTTTCTACGCCCGAATTCCTGTCGCCGCCAACGGCCACGCTTAGTACACCCCTCTCCTGTAGGGTTTACGGATTTTCTATAGGATAAAGTGGTGTAAGATTCGGTAGGTGATGCAGGGAACACTAGGTTAAGTACAACGAGCTCAAATTTAAATTACAAGTGCCTCTAGATTTTGAATTTCATTATGAATTCCATTAGCGGTGGTAGGATCTCCTGCGGTAGAGCGGGTCCGTTTGTCGTCTCGAGCGGGATTCTAGTTAAAATAATTTCGTTAATTAGTTGTTAATTTAGCAAATGGTGAATTTGGATCATAACTTCATCTCTCTATCTCGATTTGATAATTATACAACATGGCAATCATGGTGGAGCTTTACGAATTTCACTACACTTCGTTAAGATAAGGTGATATCCTTCAAACAATATCGTAGGATTAATCAGGACTGTATGACAAAAATACGGAAATTTATAAACTGTTCTCTAGACCGTTACGAAACTTTATTCGAATGTGCTTTTTATGTGTACGATTTTGTTATTTATTCTAAGATTTATTTATTTATTATGTTTATTGAGCATAGTACACCAGTGAATAATCGATGAATATGTAATTTTGTTGATAATTTATTTGTACGATCCACAATGTTGTTGCAGTTTATTAAAATTTTAGTACATATAACCTTTTTCATTCTCACCTTCCCAAAATATATTCTAGTTTCTATGTAGATTCAATTTTATGCAATTGGTAAATCGATGACGTGTTTAAATAATTATCTGGTCGTTGTGTGTGTGCATGATTAGTTTTTTCATTAAATGAATTTTTTCTTTGATGATTGCGTAATTAAGTAGGTAGGTAGTAAAATTGCCAAAGTTACGCAATTGAATTGAGGAAATTTCTAAGTAAACCTGTTGAGAGCAAATTGATTTTTAACCAAAATACATACTCCCATTTTTTATGTACCTACCTATTATAAAAATTATAGGTCAAATTAATGCTTTACACTTTTTTCAACAAAATGCCTATTCAGTATATTTTTTATCACTTTGTTCTCAATAATCTATACAGGACATATTAGTATTTTAACAAATTTTACTTGATCTTGAGGCACTTAGTCCCAGGCAACTTGAATTTCATGTTAAAGTTGAGCTGGAGTCTGGGGGGCAGTGCAAAGTGGTCACTCTTCTCCTGATCATATCTCTAGCATGTTCGATCAGGTTTAGATTGGGAGATCTAACAGCCCACGGCGAAGTATTGACACCAGCTTCATTTAAGAACTGTAATGTTCTGGCTATATGTGGGCGAGCACTATCTTGCTGAAATATTGGCTGATAAAGACCATTTAGATAATGCATCAAAAACGGTTCCAGAACTTCGTTTATGTAGCGCACAGATGCCCCAAATGAAAACTAATGGTGACCTGCTGCCATAACCAATAGCACCCCATAACATTACTCCAACAGTAGGGTGAATAAGCTTCTCAACAGCCAACTCAATATCAGGCCTTTCTCCACGACGTCTTCTTAGCCGCCTGCTACCATCGTGCATCACCAAACAGAACCTGGAGTCCTGGATTCATCACCATACTGTGCCATTCCTCCCTCCATTGTTGAATTGTAATTATTCTCTGCACCACTCCAATTTTTGACGATGTCCATCGGTCAAAGGAAGCACTAGACGAGTAAATACGATAAGACAACAACCCAAAACACCTAGTGCGGCGGTATTTATTACTTACTACTAAATCGCCTAAATTCTATAAAACATTATAATAATAATAATCTTGTCAGTTGTCAACATGTCATTTCGGCATTCGGGATGTACGATTTTGCGCACAAACTCAAACCCTAGGTTCAGAGTTGTAATCTGTGTTGCATATCTTAAATTTCCCTAATTTAGGATCTTCAGGCAAAATCAAAATACTTTGGTTAATTTATTAAATCTTTAATTTGTTCTAATCTAATCTAATATTCCTTTAGTTGGACCACGACCTGCTAGATAGTCAGAGCGTCTATAGCGGCCTGGGCATAGACCGAAAAATCCTATTGTTCTCATGATTCTGACTTTTGGGGATGTTTTCGGGGGTTGCTGTTAGCAACTAACTGTCATGCTATCAAATGTGTGACAACGTCATGTGCATCGTGACAATTTAGACATGCAGTCTACACACATGTATCTGCATGATGCATGCAGTCATGCGTAGTTGTCCAGTGATAAATGATACTTTATTTTAATTGTAATTACAGTTTGGATACGCTAAATTAGCAGAAGCAAGATGTTGCGCACTGGTTCGGTTGTGCGGAAGGGACAAAATTTCGGCGTCGCGTTTTTTGAAAATATCTTGGTCAGTGGCGAGTACATATTCATAGAATAATAATTTGTCCAAAATTATATAATTACATTCAAAACTGTACAAAACTTAAAGTATACTTTCCACTCATTTCCACCAAGAATGGCACGGATTAATTAAGCAAATATAATTGTTTTGTTATGGACCCATCTTTATCTGATGACCCGCTTAGGAAATAATGTACCTACTACAAATGCAAGATTGAGATTATAATTTTAATATTATTCCAGAAATAGGTTTACAACTAACGGAACTTGTTGTTGCTGCATTTACCGCAATATCAGTTCTAATATGATAAAAAAGCCAGTTCATAAACACTAACAGCAAAATACTAAAAACCAGAAACACCAAACAGAACTAGCATCAACTAATTTAATAAGATTTTTGTTGTTAAAGTTACTTTTAAACTGTGAGACTCTTGACATTGCACTTTGAGAACTTCACTGAATTCATTACATTTGTTTGTGAGGTTATGATTATTTAGTGACATTCCCCCCTAAAGTGGCGTCGTGGAGATCACAGGCACTAAAGCTTCGCCCAGGCAGATGTATAGTGAAATATGTCAATCATCAAGACGGCGGTGAGTTGGACAATACATAGATATCAAGCATGTGTAATAGTTATTTACGAACCAAGTGCGGGAAGACGATGTTCCCGCATGAGCGCATTTTTTAAAGCACGAGCGACGAAGGAGCGAGTGCCTTTAATTAAAGCGCGAATGAACGGAAGATGTCTTCACGCAAGTGGTTCGTACAATATTTTTTGTACGAAAATTAACTTAAATTTTTTTGTTTTAATACATTAAACATAAACGAACATAAAACCAAGTAGGCAGTGATCTTTGGTTGTTGGAAACAATTGCTTCACTTGATATTTCAATTTTTGCGATAATTTGTGAATTTTGTAGGAACAATTTTCAACGATTATAAATCTTACCGTAATTTTTTAATGGAGGAAAACCCAGGGAAGTTGTATTTTATGACCTAAATTTTATTTTTATCAAGACAGATTTTTTTTTGAATGCCTCAAAGGGCCAGTGTTTTTTGCAATTTTTACATTCGAGTCGACCGGGAAGCACTCGTTTCGGAGCGAGCGTTGAATGTTGGAAGCGTTGCTTTCAAGGCTATGAGTACAAAAATGAATTTTACTAGATCTAACAATTATTTTAGTACATTCACTGTACTCAAAAGAGGATTATTTTGAAAGAATTATTAATTATTCCTGATCTGGGAATAAACCGTAAATCATTTCGTGTACTTTTGCTCTCTATAATTAATTACTCGTCTAATTCTCGAAAGTGGAAATTATCATAAAATATAGAAGTTCTTCCAATAGAGCTGTTGAAAATACGATCAATTTTCTTTCCTTTTGGAACTGAACTCTAAGAGCATCTAAAGGATGGGTTATACCAACCAGAATTTTTTATACAGTTGGTTGCGAAAAAAACGGGAAAGGAATTTTTTCCTAATGTAAACTTGGTTTTATTCATTTGTCAATTAACTGGCTAGTTGACCATACCTATCAAATAATTTTTAAAAACGTTATTGAATTTTGACCATAATTCTAACATTTCTAACCTATCTGTGTCAGTTTTATTCTGACAGTTCCCGTTTTTTTGCAACCAACTGTACAGAGTGTTTTTCAAATGCGTGTACAAATTTTCACCACGAGCTACTGGCTTGGACAAAAAATTTTTTTGTTCGACACTGTCAGAATTTGAGAATTTTCTCCTATGTGAACGGATTTTGATAAATGTCACAACTTGTCAAAACGAAACGTCAAGCTAATTTTAAAGATTTTAAGCGCTTGGGAGCCTTTAACGGGCTCGTCGAACAAAAAAACGTTGTATTCAACTCGTTCGTGTGTAAATTGGGCCTTTTTTGGCACGCGTGGGCCATTTTAAAATGCGAGTTTCTTCTCCAATACAACAACTCTTGTCTTTATAAAGATACTGCAAGAACACTTCTTAAGATCGACGTAATTTCCAACGAAAATGTATTGCACAACAAGTTTGAAAATACTCTTTCTTTTAAGTCTTGTTGGTGAGTATATAACGAATGGATTTATTTTTGTTACTAATATGTGATGTTTTCAAAACAAGAAATAATTCATGTTTGGTAAGTACCGTAAAAATCCAGTCTTTCACATAACTACTTCCATATTAATGTACCATCTGAAAGGAGTGACTGCATCTTACCACCACATCCAGATTTCGGTTTTTGGAAAATAGCAAATAAAAATCAAGAACGAACGGACACCGGAACGGTGTTGGAATATACAATTCTGCAAATATTTTGCAACGAAACTCACATCTTGGAAGGTTCCAGTATTGTAGCGTGTCTTGATGGAAAATGGAAATCGACCATTGGACGCTGCCCCAGTAATCAATTATATAATCGTCACCCCCCCCCCCCCCCCCAGATAGTATTTTTTCTTCTAGAAATGTGTCCAGCCAGTTTCTACACCGACCATGACTGTCAAATATACCACAGACGGAAAAGAAACGGTCAACTGTACTGACGCCATTCATGGTATCATGGAAAGGTAGAGCTGTGCCTCTTTCTATGAAAACTCGCGACTTTCCATGCTCCCAACCATTTGTCTTGATGGAAGATGGAGTGAGGAGGCTCTTCGCTGCATTCCAAGTTAGTGCAGAAACTCTAGTCTGGAGGGATTTTATTGATTTCGTTAGAAGATTTTCCAAGGCAGGTGGCCTTGGCTCTGCGGGGAAGTTTGTTGAACGCAAGAATGATCTTGACGGGTTTGTCAGTTCGATCAGTATAGTTCTTCTTTCAACACCATTTGCATCTTTCTTCCTTCCAAAATTTTCCAACAACAAATCTTTTTGTGTTTTTCACTGATTTTATTTTTGACCCCAAAGCCTTTTCTAAGTCCATGAAACTGAAACAATCATCCTCCACTCCCTCGACCTTTCAATAATTGTAACGTTTATTCTTTTCCTTCAATTCTTCTCCCGACTTCAATACTTTTCTATCCTTCCCCTATTTTGATTTTTCTCTTTTTTCAACAGCTGCACATTGCATAACGGACAGCCAAGAACATCTCTTTCCTAAAGAAGATTACGTTGTATGGAAAAAATTACCGAAATTTTGACGACTCTCGAGACTCTAGCCACAAGCAAACCTCTTCTGTAAGTCTGGTGTCAAGAATCAGCAAATAATTTTCCTTTTCCGATTTCGATCCACGAAATATTTGTTCCTGAACAATATCAAGGTTTCGATCAAAATTACCTAGCCGACATAGCCCTAATAGCTACTGTGAAATCTTTCAAACTGATGGCTTGGGTCCAACCTGTATGTATAGACTGGCAGAAAAATTATGACAGGTTAATTTTGGACGAAAAGAAAAAAGGAATGTTAAGTGTGTAGAATTCTATTTTTGGTGTTGTCTAGATCTTGACGGTGTAGGTTAGTGAGAAATTGAAAGCTCTTCAGAGGCCCTTCGAAAGTTAGAGGTTTCAGTTGTTCCCAAGAAAAAATGCAAAAAGGAAGTACCCTTCGTCACAGCCCCCATTGGTGAAACGTTCCCGCCGACGCCACATCATCGAGGGGACGCCAACCGTCGTCAAAACGGTACCAATCGACGCCTATAAAAGATCGACACCCAGCCGGAATTGACAAGAAGTTTTGCTTCCGCGGGGACTCACTCAACTTCTCTAACCTCTCTCCTAGATACCTACACTGCTTACTTTTTGTGACTTGTATTTAGTTCCTTTGTTAAATAAACAGCGATCATATTAAACCCCAAAAGATCTAATTTTTCTAATTTTACGAAAACTTTTTACTTTGACAATTTTACGAGTTGAACTTTTGTACAGATGACAGAGTAGTAGGACGTTTTTATCGCGGTAAACATTTTTGATTGAATGAAAGCAAGCGCCCTGATTGGCTGAACACGTACTTTTTATGTACATGGGAATTAATCGAGAATAAAACCCATAAACGTAAACTATTAATCCTGAAAAAAGAAGGTAAAAGCGAGTAGGGATAAGAGAGGTAAAAGAGGTTAGATCAGGTTATGTTAGGTCATTGCTTATTTCTTTATAATATAACTAACTGTTTGTCCGCGACTTCAATCACCTGACTTGACCTAGAGGAGCTCTTTGTAGACCACGTTGGTGATTCTTTTCTCGTTTAGATCACGATTTGAAAATTAGAATAAATTATTTTTTGATGTTTTGTATAGTGTGGAATGACCTTACGCTGGTCATTAATGAAGAAGCTGCTACTGAAACAGATTTCCTCTGTAACGGTGGTTCGTATTCCACTAGAGATAGACAGATAAGCTTATTTTAAACCAAAAAGAATTGCTAAACGAATCAACAAAGGAATTTCACTTTTCGGAAGCGAAGAACGGGAAGGGGATGGGTGGTCAAAGTGGAAGTGGACAAATGGTACTGTCGTCATTCAACATCTCTAGATCGCGACAACAGTGAGCTAAGAATTAGGAAAAAGAGTCATTGCGTTGTTTTATTTAGTAAGTTATCGTGTTTTCAGTTGAGCGTACTTACCACAAGATTATGTCATTTGATAAGCGGTTAACTCACAAGCGATAAAAATGTGAATTTAAATTCTTAAAATACAATAAGATTCAAATTCCATTATCTTGGTTGTACAAAGGTATATTAAAGGTTCTGCATAAATTCAATAGTTGTTTAGTAGCTACCCGACCACCAACAACATTATCAATCTGTACAACGAGTTTTATTCCGGGTTTTCATAAATGATTCCTGTGACAAGAAAGCGTAAAGTGATTTGAGGTAAACGAGAAAATCTGTGTTATGGATCACTTCAAAGTGAAGATGTTTATGATGAAATTGTTTCTCTCGTTGTGTTTCTTTGGTGAGCCAAGAGAAAATGTAGTGATATTTTATTTTATTTTATTTATTTCTTTATAGTTTCGCAAGAAGTGGACAGTGTAAGGTGAGTATTTTTAATATGGATTGGTTACGTCAGTTACCAACAGATTGACTGATTGAGTTGTCTAAGGGGTGATTGTCCGTTACCCCCACATCCCTCTTTCGGATGGTGGTCAGCATGGAAAAACAAAACTGAAGGAATGAGGGTGTCGGAAAGAAAAATTCTGAAAATAAATTGCTACGCCAATTACATTTTGGACGGTTGCACAATCGTAGCTTGTCTCAACGGAAAGTGGATTCCAAACATTGGAAAATGCTTGAGTAATTGTCTTAAGAGAAAACCTCGACAAACGAAACTTAAAATTCTGTTGTAGGAACGTGTCCATCGATATACTCCACAGCCACGATGACAGTCAAATGTACAGTGAAAAATAAAGAAATGGTGAACTGCACTGACGCTCTCGACGGTACCATAGCACAGTTCAAGTGCGCTTCGTACTACGAAGACTCGAGAGTGTCCAGACCCAAGGCGATTTGCATCGACGGGAGGTGGAGCGAGAGCGTTCCAGATTGTCGTCCAGGTTGGTCCTGACCGAAATGGTTGATCGAGTTAGTTCTTTGATGTGTTGTAGTGTGCGGGAAGGTACGACCAAAGAGAGATCCTACGTTGATTATAGGTGGGAAAGTCGCAGGAAAAAGATATTTCCCATGGCAAGCTGCTTTGTACGACGCCAGAAATCAGAAGTTCCTCTGCGGAGGAAGCTTGTTAAACGAAAGAATTATTTTGACGGGTGAATATCCTGCATTTATGAAAGGAATGTGTTGCAAGTGTAAACATCTTGTGCGCTTGGTAGACGGCAAGTCATTGTTTCTTTGCACACTTCCAGGTTAATAAAAATGATTGATGATTTTATTATTTGTTAGCTGCCCATTGTATAACAAACAATGACGGAAACCTACTTCCTAAAGAATTTTACGTGGTGGCAGTTGGAAAACGCTTTCGTAAGTACTCAGACTCTCGCGATTCAGCTCACACTCAAATGTCTCAAGTAAGTTGAACACGGGAGAGTTGCTTCACCCTACCCATTCTTCATTTAGATACACAGAATGTTTGTTCCTGACGAGTACGAAGGAGACACTCAAAATTACTTGGCCGACATAGCGATACTAGTTGCTGTGAAAACTTTCACGCTTTCAGCAAGAATCCAACCTGTTTGCATCGACTGGACCAGGAACTATGAACATGCAATATTAAATCCTCGCGGAGGACGAAAAGGATTTGTAAGTCTTTCAACCACACAGATGTACTGCTTCTAATGGAGACTGTAGGTGGCTGGCTGGGGCAACACTGTTGAAACTGGAAAAGTGTCCGACGTCCTCCGACAGTTGAGAGTTCCTTCTGTCCCTCAACAGAGGTGCAAGAACGATCTACCAGTGGACTACAGGCAATACCTGACCCACGACAAATTGTGTGCGGGCTATTTGAACAACGGTACTTAAATTAGTCACTTTCCACAAAACTTATTTCATCCTGAAACTGGATGCAGGTTCTTCGGTTTGCAACGGAGACAGCGGAGGAGGTTTGGTCTTCAAATATTCTGACAGATTTTTTGTTGCCGGCGTTGTCAGTTTAGCTCCTGTGGCTAAGACGACGGAAGGAGGATGTGACAGTCAGCAATACGGCCTCTACACGGTGGTCTACAAATATTCTGACAATTTTATTTTAAGAAATTTGGTTCGATTCAAACCGTGAGTCCAATGAATATGACTAAACAACGCTAGTACCGTAAAATTTCCAGATCCGATAACGACGGAGATTCTAAAGATTTCTCCACAACTGAAAATTTTCTCACGACCGCGTTCTCTGTGACAACACCAGCGGGCCAAGAACCAGAGTAAGTAAAAATTGCAACTTTAAATCAAAGTACGACTAGCTAATTCTTCTAGTGAAGGAAATTCACATACTGAACCACCTATGCCACCGAAGTAAGTACCAACTGAATTAAAAGTATAACGTTAAGTACTCGATTTGGTTCAGCGAGGGGTGCATTTTGCCGGCCCACCCACACTCAGGTCGTTGGATTCCTCTTGGAAACTTTTCTGAATCTCTTTCTCCTGGAGGCCTCGTCGGAAAATTGACAATTTTGAAAATAGAATGTGACAAGGGTCACGTACTGAATGGGGAGATGTTTCTTCCATGCAACAGTGACAAGTGGATGCAGAAAATGGGAAAATGTTTAAGTAATATCGGAATTAGTACAGATTGACCACACTATTCGCTCCTATTCTTTCAGAAACTTGCCCATCTATAAACAATACTTCAACTAGATCGGTAACTTACGAGCACAAGAGCACCCATATGGGAAATTCGATTCCCATCGATGGTACCATCGCGAGGTTCACTTGTGCCCCCTTTTACGAAAAGGACAGCGTAGAGCAGCGTCCATGTGTTTGCTTGGATGGTACCTGGTCCCAACCTGCGCCTAAGTGTGTTCCAGGTCAGTCGAATAAAAAGAAGATGCACAGAAGTTTAAAAAGTATTTTTTAAACAATTTTTAGTGAGTGGTCAAGCAGTACGTCAGCAAACAGACAAAATTTTTGGTGGAAATTCCACAGGACTAGGATTCTTTCCTTGGCACGTGACCATTTACAGAAGCAAATACATTATTGTTTGTGGTGGAAGTTTACTCAGCGAAAGATTCGTACTGACAGGTGAGTCCCCCACAATCGTAGAGCGTTCGCTTGAAAACGGTATTTCTAGCTGCACAGTGCGTAACACATTCTGATGGTCAAGTACGCCCAAAAGAAAACTATATAATAGCTGTTGGAAAATATTTCAGCAAGATTTGGGACAGACTCGATATCGACGACGCGCAGTTTTCAAAAGTTTGTTTGTTTATCACCAATGTAGACATCATTGTTGTTGTCTCCTTTGCAGATAGCAGAAATATTTGTAGCTGCGGGGTACAGGGGAAGAACTCAAAACCATTTTGCTGATATTGCTGTAATCGTGACAGACAGAGCTTTCAAGCTTTCCCGCACAGTCCAACCTGTCGCTGTTGATTGGACAAAAGCACACGTAGATAAAGTATTGCGTCCAGACAAACAACAATTTGGATACGTGAGCTTTGGATTCTGCTTCATGCTTCCATTCCTCATTTAAATCTTCTTGATTGTAGATCAGTGGCTGGAATGATTTTGTACAACATGGAAATTATTCAACTTCCTTTGCCATCATCAAGGTTCCTTTCATAAATCATACAACTTGTTATTTGGATATTCCGGAACGTTACGAACAGTATTTAACATCCGACAAGATGTGCACTACTTTTGGCGTTGGTAAATATTTTTAAATTAACAAAAAATCGATACACGTTGGTATATTTTGTAGGAGATAGTATTTGCATGGGCGATCGTGGGGCAGGACTTGTGGCAAAATATAACCATAAATATTACATTTTTGGTGTTTTGAGTGTTTCTCCACGTTCGGGAATCGGAAAATGTGATACGAGCAAATATGGACTTTACACTCGAGTTGACTCCTACATCGACGACTTCATATTAGAAAAAGTGGCTCGATATAATACTGTTTAAAAATGTATTTCACGTAATGAATAAAGTAAAATTTTTATTTTATTACTTGGCGTCAACGAAAAATGAAAAGTAGACTAAAGTAGGAGGGGGGTGAGTTAATTCGAGAATCACGCAAATATTTTATGGAAATTAGAACAATTTGGAAACATTTTGAAGGAAATTAAAAGCTGAGTCGAGTTTAAACGCTGTTTATTATTATTAATTTAAAAAGAGAGTTGACGTAATTTTATGGTTAGAAGGTAAAATTACAGTTAAATTTAAAATTTCCCATCAGTTCTGGAATTACCGCGAAGTTGACCTCACAACCAGTGATAAGGCCATCTTAATTTTTTGTTCAGTTGCGAAATGTTTCTTCTCCAATACAACAACTCTTGCCTTCATAAAGATACTGCAAAAATATTTCTTAATGTCGACGTAATTTCCAACGAAAATGTACTGCACAAGTTTGAAAATACTCTCATTTCATTTTATCATTTTTCCAATGAAAATTTATTCCAACTTCTTCGACAGCTTTTTTACAATTCGGGAAATGGTCCAGTTTTTTCTCGTCAATATGTTTTTGTAATATCTAGTTGTTAAAGGTGGCTTGCCGAACTGTTTGTCACCATGTAAAGAACCTCATAACGGCCGGAGTCCGTTAAGGGTGTCCATTATGAGCGGGAGTAGCCGTTATAAATAGAGAGATATTGCAGTGTCATATAACGGTTAGCAGTATTTAGAAAGACGTTATTTTGACATCTAAGTGTCAATTTTTAGCACGTAGACGGTAATAACGTAAATTGCGAACGTATACCGCAAAACGTTAACGTTATTTTTGACATTTCTCATATGCCAACAGTTTGAAAATTTAAAAAAGTTTGAGTTTGATTTGACCGAAATAAGTTAGAAATAAAGTGATGAACTGATTCTTCAATATCATCGTCATTTGCACCACCTAAAATTGCAGCTTCTACCATTTCGTTCATTTTTGACACTACTTGTCAAGTTTGCATTGTCTTTTAATGACGTTAACGCCTAGATAAATTGCAATAACTTTAAATCACTATGCTGTTAAAGCGTAGCATTATTTCAGAGCGCAATCATTTATTAACCTATTACTTAAATAAAGGTTGAATGCAATATCTCTCTAATGACTAAATAACTATAGTAACGTAGATACAAAAATTATTTTTCAATTTATTTACAATTGGGACAATAATTAATGTTTAATGTTATGGGACACACCTTGAATTAATCGAAATCCGTATGCCACTAGCAGATGTAGACGAGATCGAAGATAATGTTTCAGAATTTTAACACCAACACAAGCGCGATTTTGCAGGGAATAACGATAACCTCACTTGCTCTGCCGGCATCCGGACATCGGGAATATCTTGATCGCGATTTTTTATTGATTTCAATCCTTTATTTTCAACGGAAAGTTAAGTGTCGAACAAATCTGACAAACAGCAGCAAATGTAGACAAGATCGAAGATGTTGCTTCACAATTTTAACACTAACACAAGCGCGATTTTGCAGGCAATAACGATGACCTCACTTCCGGACATCGGGAATATCTTGATTGCGATTCTTTATTGATTTTATTCATTTATTTTCAACGGAAAGTTAAGCGTTGAACAAATCTGACAAACAACATTGAGACATTTTTTTTTCACAAACAACGGTTGACATGACGACGTCCTCCGCACCCTTATTAATCATTCGGTTTTTTCGATGGCATTGAAAAAAATGTATTTCAAAAAGATAATTGTGAACGAATCGTAGAGATTTTACAAAAACTATTGTACAATACACGTCCGTTAGGGTTTTTACTGCCTCGCCAGTATTATTCGACTCGCTCTGCGAGCTCGTCTCACAAAATCTCTGACTCGGCCGTAAAGACTATCCTAACGAACTTCTACCCTAAAATACTATTTAATGACATTAATGCCAATTGTTTTATCAGAGCTTGCTTGGATATGTTGTAATTGCTTGTAATGCATTGACATTGGGTTAATAGTGTTCATGTTCAGCGAAATAAAATTCTCACTGTAAGTAGAATGTTTTGATCGCGATAGGTCTCTTGGTCTTCCTGATCCTGATCGGGTTAATAAGCCATCCAGGTTGTATAATTTTTTTTTTTACATTGTTTACTGTGTAGGTTATCAGATGCGGAAATATCGCAAAGATGGGTTTATTATAATGAAGAATAAAAAAAAACAAAAACCTCAAGCTGTTGATGCTCCAAAAAGAGGGTAAAAGCGAGTAGGGGAAGGAGAGGTAAAAGAGGTTAGGTCAGGACAGATTAGGTTATTGCTTATTTCTTTCTAATACCGTGTAATCAACAATTATTTAAATGAAAGAAGCGTTTGAGATTTTGGACGTATGTCCAAATCTTGAGGTTCAGATGCTTTCGAATGCATGGAAGTATTTTTGGTTGCATATACTGTCGCGAGCAAAAAATTCTGGTCGTCAATGTCATTTCAAAATTTGATTAGATTGTCGCAAATTCCTTGCCTGATTATGACCATGTCAACAAAGTGTCAAAAAAATGAGAAAAAAATGACAACTAATGTCATAAACATGATAAGAGGTTATGATATTTACGACCGTTTTACAATGGAGCATTTTCCATTGCGTCCAAGCATGATTTTGACGACCAGTTTTTTTTTGCTCGCGACAGTATATGCCATTCACAATGTTTTGGCATAAGGGGAGGCCATGGAAAAAGTGCATTTAAGTTGGCAGTAAAGCTGTCTGTTGAATTAGGTGTTTCTGATCCTAGCTCAAACATACGTAAAGTTACTAGATAATGACGTCATCGCAAAAGGGTAAAAATTGGACTATACTGATCCCAGCGATAATTTTTAACAAATGAATGTAGGCTTGACAATTGCTTCCAAATGGACTCACGTGTCTTTTTTGTGTTGTTGGAAACATTTTCTTCGATTTCTGTGTTAATTTCTTCTTCTGATTTGCTGCCAAATTGCCAAAGTTGGTTCATGGAATAGTCCTCCGAATACAACTCGTAGTCCAAATTATGTAGACTATTTTTCAAACTTGTTTCACTCATTCAATTGTGCTTGGAAATCTCACTCATGCTGACGCACTCGTGGTTTCATTCCCAAGCACAATTGATAATTCGTGACCAGTTTGAAAAATAATCGAAATAATTTGGACTATTCGTGGTATTATAAATGACAGTTTATTTTGAAGTTCAGTCAAAATTAATTATTATAATAGGTAATAATAATAATGTTTTTTCACTACTAGTCTTAGAAGGCATCATTATTGAGTCTCGAACTGAACCCAGAATCAGAATTTCTCTCCTCCTGGTTAATAAATTTTCATTATTAACCAGTGGTTAATGGCTCGGTGGCTCGGTGGCCGCATGGCTGTCGGAGAAAGTACTCCGAGGTCGCGGTCCCGATGCTAGTGGGTTCGAATCCCACCGAAGGGGGAGGATTTTTTCAAAGGAAGGAACCTCCGCCCGGCCATGGATGTGTGTGTATGTCTATCAGGGGCTGACGGTAGGGTGGTGGAAGGAAGAATCAACACTCTTTCGGCCACCACCGCGAGGTCAGCACGGGTTCGAGTCCCGTCGGGAAGGGTGCCCATGGGTGTATAAATGTTGTTGTGTATGTCTGTGAATGTGAGGTGGAAAGGGCGTGGGTGGCCGGGGACAGTGCCCCGGAGCCCCGTCGCATCACCGATAGGCAAAGGAACAAGGAAAATGAATTGGAAAAACGGCCGACCGAAAGGTACCGTAAAAGCCGTATGGCAAAAAACGGGAATGGCAATTAAAAAAAAAAACAAAAAAAAAAAAAACAGTGGTTAATAATGAACAGCCGTTACCTAGCAACGAAAGATTTTCGTTGAGTTCATTGGTTAACGTAGACAGACGATTTTCAATTTCCATACCATAATTAATAATTATTAGATTATAAAACAGAAGTCTTTACATGGGAGATATGTACTTTAAATAACTGGAACAACCAGAAATTAATTGTCATGGTTCGAAAATTCCGTTCCGTTCGTTTTTCGTTTTTTTGCGGATTTGGCCGGAGTGGAAGGCCCATGGGTTCCACTAATGCTTGGGGATGTACCATCGTTACTCGAACACCTCGAAAGTAACCTTAAACGTAACGAATTCAGTAAACTCTCGCTCACAGTTAGGCCGAGAGTAATCGCATGTTACCGCGACCGTTTTGTTTGTGTTCTTTTCGTTCTCGATCCCGTTCCAGAGGAGTTGTGTGGTTCTCCATTTCGTGCCGAAATTCGTACCTTCAGGAACCCCAACTCGGTCGGAGTTTCCGGATCCAGGGAGTCACGGGCTTTTTCTGGCTTTTCGTCGCCCCCAAAAAAAAAAGACTTACTGAGTAAGTCACAGTTTTCCTGCCGTACGTTACCTTAATGGCGTTCTCTTCTTTCTATGAAAGGGTCTTTTAAGCAGATCTTTTAAGAGGACATTTGGACAACCGAATCTTTTGGGAGGATCATTTGTCGGACCCGTTCAAGCGGATCCGTTGAGTCCCCTTTTTTTTCCGGCTTCTTTCCTTCGTCTCTACCGGAGTCGGCAGCGGCCTCAACGGCGGCAGGACAACCGAACGGCGAACCCTGGCAAGACGCCGAAGGACGACGCAGGAGGCTCAGGTTAGATCGTTCCCGAATATCGAAGTTCGCATCTTCAGGAACAGAGTCTCCATTTTGCTCGTGTCGGTGTTATCTTCATCTCTCGAGGCCGCAGCAGTTTTTCGGCAGGGAGATACGTCCCTTCTTTTGTTTCACCGTCTCTCTCTTCTTGTGACGCGTATTTTGTCTTGTATGTGTAATTTGAATCCAAACCTTTTTTGTCGGTAACTTCAGAGTTGCGCTTTGATTCGATACCGTTGGTTTTGCGGTCGCACCAAAGCTTGTACAAGTATCGTCGGCGGCTCGCGGGAATTTCATTTTTAGTTGATAATTATTTTGTTGCGTTACCGGTCAGGACCTTTCACTCATTTCTTTTTTATCGTTTGCTGCGATTATATTTGGCTTTGGCCACCCACATCGAACAATAATTTATTTTTCATCAAAAATCAATTGTACAAATTTATTATTTTCACTTATTGTAAATATTTCACTGTACCAGGGAATATAATTTAATTAAATTGGTTAACTGGGACACGTGTGTTTCATTTCGGGTATCGGCCCCGGAGTATCATCGGATCCGGATACTCCCGAAACATCAGTGCCGGAGGAGCGCCCTTAGTCTCTCGTCTTTCGGGTCGGGCTGATTCGTTTCCTTACTCCGCCCAAGACTGAGCTACCGGCAGCAATTGCCAACCGTCGACCCAAATTCGAAAATTATCGTGGCATAATATTCAGCCTTCTTATGCATGGCTTAAGAAATCAAATATTCACCCTGAGACGGAGGGTTTTATATTTGCAATACAAGATCGTGTTATAAATACAAGAAATTATAAAAAACACATATGCGGTTTGCAATCGATAAATTGATAAATGTAGGATTTGCGGAACTGAAGGGGAAATAATTGAACACATCATTTCTTCTTGCACCGTTTTGGCTCAAAGCGAATATAAGAAACGTCATGATATATTCGCTAAAATTATACACATGAATTTAGCTGTTAAATTTAATTTATTAAAGAATACACAACCACATTATAGTTATACACCAGAAAGTTGTTTGGAAAATGACAATTACAAATTATATTTTGATCGAACAGTTCTAACTGACATTGATATTAAGCATAACAGACCAGACATTATTATTTTAAATAAACAACAAAAGCAAGCATATCTTTTAGATATAGCTGTTCCAAATTCACATAATATAACACAGACATATAACACAAAAATTAATAAATATTTAGAGCTCTCCGTTGCTATGAGAAATCTTTGGTGTTTAGAAAAACTTTCGATTTTACCACTTATAATTTCAGCAACGGGAATAGTACCACAATCTCTTTTTAAAAATTAAAAAATTCTGGATTTAGAGAAAACATTGGTAGTTGAAATTCAAAAAGGTATATTATTATACTCATGTCATATCGTGAGGAAATTCCTTAACATTGATACAGAACATAAAACACCAAAAAGTCAAAATGTGGAGGCGAGACGCCGGTAATTATTTTGATTAGCACTGCACTATTACTTGGTACTAATATCCGTAATAGTGTATGACCTCCGGCAAAATTGCCGTGCCGCCGGGTGGTGGAGGGTTAGTGTATTATTAGAAAGGGTTTTAACGTATCTAGTAGTGAAAAAAATTGTATATAAACCACGGTGGAGAAGTCCTTTATAGCCTTCGCGCCTTACATCCTTCGGCGCGCCTCGGGATCTAATCTTGGCGCTCTGGCTATAATCATGACCTTGGTTTATAATAAAGTAACGCTTAAGGTATAAGATTATATGGCAGCACTAAAATTATTCCAATAATGGAAACCAATATTGGCGTTAAGACGGTTGTCTCGGCTCGTGCAGCTGCATCCCTTTTCTTTAGTTCAGAGCAGGGATTAAAAATTTATGATAGAACATCTTTTTGATGTTTATTGTAAATTTTGTTATTGTAACGAAATTCCCTTTAGTACTTTGTGTCTTGAAGACAGTAAAGATGATTTGTAATAGTATTGTATATTTAATAAATAAATATAATTTCGTCGGTACGCATTTGTTTTGAGGCCGGCTCTGGAATTCACAACAGAGAATTGCTTGAAGCATGATTTATGGTTGGGCTGACCGCTTACTGTAATTGCGACAAAAGGTGCGTTTATCTCTGATCAAATACTTTTAAAGGGCCATATAATCTTATACCTTAAGCGTTACTTTATATAATACTATTATTTGCCCTACAGATCTAGAAGAACCAATTACAGAGCAAAATGACAAAAATAACATTAGTAGCAACCAAAATTATTACATGAATTGAATTGCTTAATTACATTAACAGTATGTAATGATCTGAATACATTACTTTTCCGCCAAATATTCGAACCTGCGCAAAATGGTAAAAAATGTGCTCGTGATTGTCATCGAAGCGGAGGAGCCCTACGTTGTGTTTTTCTTTTGGCGGAAAAGGTTCGGAATGCACACGATGAGGGTTCCAGTTGGAAGAGTAGGTACCGCAAATAAAACACACATGTGAGGGACGCAAAATACATTTTATTAAAAATGCCTGTAATAACTTCGATGAAAAAAAATTGAAACGAATACAAAAGGACAGAAATTAAGTTTAACGGAGTACAAGAAATTAACTATACTTGGGCCAACCAACAGATATAGTAATAAAAAAAGGGGGATGTGGCCTAGTTGCGTAGAACGATATACGCCGAAGCCTGTTTCACAATGAAGCAGGTTCTTTGCCATTTGTCATTCTTATAAGTCTTAAAAAAAAACCTATTTTGTAACACAAATCAAAAAATGCCAAGGAAAACAAACAAACAAACATAAACACGTGGTCAAACTCCCGAAGCGAGGTTAAAACGAATGAGATGCCGGATGCCGTCAAGTAATTTTTGTGGATGTACATCAGGCTTTCGAAAATCTGCGCACGTTTTGAATAAGCCAATTGGAAGCTGCTATTTAAAATACGCGGGCACTAGGGGGCGGTTTTATTACTATATCTGTTGGTTGGCCCAAGTATAGTTGAGTACATTACAAAGATAAACGACAAGATGAATGCAGCAATATTTAAAATAACAGATAATGGGTACATGACGGACAAAATGACAGGTTGAAGCTTGCAAAACAAGTAAATAAATTATAATGCAGTTATTACCGACAGGGACGGATGAAAAACCCTCTTCAAAAACCGTATCCCAGGTATTACTCATATTTTCAACTCGATTAATGACAAAATAATGTTTAATTCGGAAAGGTACGCCAACTTGAGCTTAGAGCTGGAGGTAACAAACTCTCGGCAGCGAGGGGACTCAGAAGAATAATCTGAATCATCTTGAGATCAAGCGACGTTTATAGATATTCGGGGTATTAATGAACGTCAGACTATTTCACCGACCAAGCAAGAGTGACAGAGCGACTCGGGGTCGTACGATTAGCATCACTAAACCGCAAGAAGCAAAGATTTAGATCCGCCGTCCCCAACCAACCGTTTCCCGACAAACCCCGAAATAGGCGCTTCTCGAAAGAAACAGCAATCAACAAAATTATATCTACAACATACCCTTACCACGTGGTCCTGGCCCCAAAAAAAAGACAACTAACGTGGGATAAATTACCCGGGGTGGATTAAAAAACGTCGGATTCCTCACGGGGACACAAAATATCTACTCGGGACGGTAGTGTAATTGATTCAGATTTAACTTACAAATTTTGAAATATGGATCGCTCTTCGCACGGTGTTCGTTTCGAAAAACCAAACAAAAGTGAACTACCCTGTCGACCATCGCGCGCGAACCGCTTCACCCCCGCTCCCTCAGAGTTGCCAACTCCCCAGGATCACCAACCCCATCCCTTAGTTCCTAGTCTAGCCGCTAGTACCTTCACATTTGGCGCGCTCTCGGGGCGGTACCGGTAATTAAAATTTAAATTTTAAACTGGGTTACTACAAGTAACAAGAAACAACTGAATGATACACAACCTAACTTTTATTTAGAAAATAAAATAGACTGACAGAGATTTTCGAAAATGAAACCCAAAAACGTAATAAATGCCAAAATCATTATAAACTGCATTATAGTACAGACTCGACATAGATTGAATTATGACAATAGATAAAGCTTAGACTGCATTGGTTTTTTTTTAATGACATGTAAATTGCTGCCCGAAATTCCGTGCTCCCCACTGTACCGGGTGTCCCATCATTTGTGTCCCGTGGGAAAATGACTTTAAAACTAAATTATATTTATATGAAGGTATTATAGATGCATAAATACTGTTCACCGCCACAAAAGTTGGGTATTACTTTTTTGTTAAAATTAATTACCTAGGTGCAGCAGGCAAAAAACTATCACTTTAAAAATTAAACTTTGTTCGATGCAGTTCAAATTTAGTATACGTTATGAAATAGTTATAGAGAAATAAAATCCGTAATTAGAATTTAATTAAAATGTTTTGATGTAAACATATTTGGTTAATTTAATTTGGGTCCTTCTACTTTATAAAAATTTATGGAAGACAAAGTTAAGTTTGTGGGTATTATTCTTGTCCGCAATTTATGGTACGAAGACCATTCAAGAGGGTTCTAGCGGTACCTGCCTGTGTTACGGCGTCAAACACGCTGCAACCCCTCATAAATCTTCGTCTGCAATAAATTTTCATCATTTTTTCATTAAGTATACTAAATTTGAACTGCATCGAACAAAATTTAATTTTTAAAGTGATAGTTTTTTGCCTGCTGCACCTAGGTAATTAATTTTAACAAAAAAGTAATACCCAATTTTTGTGGCGGTGAACAGTATTTATGCATCTATAATACCTTCATATAAATATAAAGTCATTTTCCTACGGGACACAAGTGATGGGACACCCGGTACAATGACGGACAAAAAATTTCGTCCACAACTGTCATTCCACTTCCAGTCAGATATGCAGTATGCTGTAAAGCAGCCTTTATGAACGAATAACCTCACTTCACATTTTGACATGTCAATCAAATTGTGCTTATGGGTGACAGTAATAAATTTCAAATTTTAATTTGCAAACGTCAATCATAATGACAATATTGACAATAAAGGTTAAATTGTGAAATGACAGGAAAGGGGTGGACGAAATGTTTTGGTCGGAATAGTACACAACGACCAAATAATTATTATTATAAGGGCCATGGGCGTAGCAAAGGGGGGGGCCAGGTGGGCCCGGCCCACCCCAGAATCCATCTGGCCCACCCCAGAATAAAAGTAAAACACATTAAAAACAATATACATCTGCAATATCTATCTATCGTCTGTCTGTGGTTTAAAATCTGGCCCACCCCAGCAAAAAATCATTGCTACGCCCTTGATAAGGGCTAGTTTACAATTAGGTAAGTTCATCGTATTCTAATCAAATGTGAGATTAACTGAACACGTGATCAGATTGAACCAATCGAAGTTTCGGATTCATTGGTTAATCGCGCGTTAAAATTTAATTCGAATTAAATATTTAATTCTCTTTCTATAAACTGGCCCTAAATGTCATAGATTTAACGACTGCTTAAAACGTTAACGGAAAATAGAATATAGAAACTTGAATATATTTCGGGAAGGTGAGAATGAAAAAGTTATATTTACTAAAATTTTAATAAACTGTAGGTAACAACATTGTGGATCATACAAATAAATTATCAACAAAATTACATATTCATTGATTATTTAGTGGTGTGTTATGCTCAATAAACATAGGTAAATAAATAAATCTTAGAATAAATAACAAAATCGTACATATTAAGAGCACATCGAATTGAATAAAATTTCGCAAGAGTCTTACAGACACGTTTGTAAATTTCCGTATTTATTTTTGTCATACAGTCCTGATTAATCTCACGATATTGTTTGAAGGATATCACCTTATCTTAACGAAGTGTGGTGAAATTCGTAAAGCCCCACCATGATTGCCATGTTGTACAGGGTTATTATAAATGTTTGTAGTCAACGAGCCCATGAAAACAAATGAAATTTTTTCTTTTGCCGTTCCATAGTTCAATACGAAAATGATACGAAGTAGATTATTATTCTTGACATTAGGAGGTTATGTTTACCTTCAAAAAATTCTTTGAATTATTAACCACAACAGTGAAGATTCGTTTAAAGAGATTGTTCCAACGTTTTAATACCGTGAGTAACAGTGACTTAAATCCATCAAGACGGGATTTGTTATCAAAGTGAATTTTAAAGTTCAAATGGTTCAATCCATCTCATACAGACAATAAAATTTAATTTTCTCTATTTCAGTTTTGTAAACTTATCCACTGGTGTTTAACCACAGGTGTGTAGAACTGATTTGTTGCTGTTAAATTATTCAATGGGTACTGAATCATTTTTGTTTTAAAAGTTTCGAGGAAACAATGTTAAGTACCACAAGATTCCAAAACTGTTGATGGAAAATGAGAGAATGAAATCATTGTAAATAGACATTTTATTTATGTGTTATATGGCAACAAATTAAAGCTATTTAACTGTCCAGCAAGGTTTTATTGTTGTTAATGTGCATTAAATGATTTCCAATGTTATAATGTGGAGGAGCAGGATACACAAGATGGGCGACGTCAGACAGGTGCATGTGTTGATCCAATCTGGAATAGTTGTTAATGAAATCAGCAACAAATATGGAAGAGGAGGTATACTTATTAGTTCTAACGTCTCCCTGAGTACATCAGGTTATGAACTTACAGCAGGACCACAAGGGCGTAGTAAAGGGGGAGGCCAGGTGGGCCCAGCCCACCCCAGAATCCTTCTGGCCCACTCCAGAATAAAAGTAAAACACATTAAAAACAAGATACATCTGCAATATCTATCTATCATCTGTCTGGTTTAAAGTCTGGCCCACCCCAGCAAAAAATCATTGCTACGCCCTTGCAGGACCATGCCTTGTTGGAAAAGAATGACAAATCCAAAGTTCTGTTATCATTTAGGTTGTTTAAAAACCAGCTGCAATATGCAACACGACATGGATGATCTGCTGGTTTCAGTTCTTGAAACAATGACATTTTATAAGGGTGCAAATTTAATCTTTTCTTCACAATTTTGCTGACATGTGCTCAGTGCTACACCTGACTGTGCTGACAGCAATGATGTTCTGGGATTTTGTTCCATTCTCTCTCTCAAAACTTCACCAACTTGAAGCCTTCTCGATGACTTTTCCTTTGAAGCATCTCTAGTTTTGTCTATTCACAATCCATCGAATGTGGGTCATTAAAGATTGTTCCTCTATCTCTAAATTAGGAAACTTTGCGAGATATTGATCTTTACATGATTGCATTCTGTTTTCATCTCGTACACCATTTTAATAAAATGAAATAATAATGAAAGTAGTCTGTTCCACGGTGTACCCCATTGCAATCCTAAAAATCAAAATGTGTTTAGGAGAAACTGATAATTAGAAGAGAGAATTTGGAAGAGAACAGTTAACCTGAAAATAAATTTACTTGAAACTTACAGAATTTTACTAACCTAACCTTGATCACTGTTGTTGTATACTCATCGTCGTCGTCTGTGGTCTTAACACTCTTAACTTTTATTAAAGACTTATTTTGATTCGAAGGAAAAAAATGCGGTAATCAAGTAATTTGACATTAACAGCGACTTTTACCGTTTCAGTTGGTCAGGAGCTCACTCATACCAATATTCCACTAGATACAGTGCACAATCGAAACAAGGCGGCACAAATTCATGGCCTACTTGGACTACAAACATTTATAATAACCCTGTATAATTATCAAAACGAGATAGAGATACTCCATCATAACTCCTATGATTCAAATTCACCAATTGCTAAATTAACAACTAACTAACGAAATTATGTTAACTGAAACTCGCTCGAGACGACAAATGGACCCGCTCTACCGCAGGAGATCCTACGACCGTTAATGGAAATCTTAATGAAATTCAAAATCTAGAGGCACTTGTAATTTAAATTTGAGCTCATTGTACTTAACCTAGTGTTCCCTGCATCACCTACCGAATCTTACACCACTTTATCCTATAGAAAATCCGTAAACCCTACAGGAGAGGGGTGTACTAAGCGTGCCCGTTGGCGGCGACCGGAATTCGGTCGTAGAAACGTCGGTGCAGGTCGTCGATCTTGGTCAAGTAATAAGTCCCAGGGAAAAAGTGGTCGATTGATCCCGAGGGCTCGTAAGGGGCTTTGTGACAGTTGCGCTCCCTCAGCTCCAGATTGGCCTCGAATTTCTCCGGAGCCACCTTCTGTCGTCGCTGCAGGAGGGGCTTGACTTGTTGCAAACTCGACACTAGCTTGAAGAGGGGTGAAGCCTCGTTGCAATCCTTCGACACTGATATGGTGTACAGAGAAGCTGCCAGACCCGAACCGTACGAAAACAGTCCGACTTTGGTCCCCGCCAGTTGGAAAATGTCTTTACTTATGAGGAGAGAGACGAGACCACCGTACAGCGAAGGAGTGTACATGTTACCAACTTGACTGGCGATCAGCAGCGAGGGGCTCGTTTTCTTGCAGAAAGCCTCTTTACTGTACCCCAGGAACGCCTTCTCCAACTCTCGGTCGAAGTAACTGTTACTTAAACTCACATTGTTGTAGGCTTCGGACCCCGGGAACAGCTCCTGTCGCTTGTTTTCCGGCCCGTTGACGAAATCGTTGAGAGCCAGTCTAGCTACAGATTTCTGAACCAACTTGCAATATGGTGAATGGAAGACCACTGAGTCGAAGTAGTCCAAAGTGACTTTTATGTTGTAATTTTTGGCGACATTTTTGCAGAACAGTTGGTAACAATTATCTAGGGCACTTAGGTAGCATTGGATCGACAATTTCCCGTCGACAGTTGGGTACTCCGAGGTCAGGTCAGGCTTGTAGAAGTCGTAGGCGTGCTTGATGTATGTCGCGCGAATCCCCCTATCGAGGACTAAAGGCGCGTTGGGGCCCACCAGCATTGCGACGGCGCCGGCACCCCCCGTGGGCCTCGCCGAGCCCTTGGCGTATACCGCGATGTCCCCTGCTACAACTAGGGCGTATCGACCGTTCCACGCCGACGACTCTACCCACTGGACCGCGTTGAACAGTGCCGCCGTGCCTCCGTAGCACGCGTTAGTCGTGTCCACCCCTTCGAGATCCGTCACTCCGTGAGGTTCAAACAGCTGCATCAAGACAGTCTTCACACTTTTCGATTTGTCGATTATGGTCTCGGTGCCAACCTCCAGGCGTCCGACGTCTGAGTATTGAATTCCATGTTTCTCTATCAATTTTTTAACGACGGTCAGACACAGGGAGTTTATGTCTTCTCGGTCGGAGCAGAATCCCATCCTCTGTTGGCCCAGACCGATAGTGTATTTTCCGGCGGTAACTCCGTCGTATTCTTCCAGTTCGGTCTGGTCGACGTATTGTGAAGGAAATATTATTTCGAGGGCGACAATGCCGACGTCTTTGGGCCAGGATCCCATCGTGGAAAATAAATGACAACACTACTCGACTGCTTTCACTCGACTTCGCGTTTGAAGAGGGTTAAGCGAAGTCTGAGAAGTTGTTAAATAATTTCCTTCTACCACTCACCTGTAACCAGCATTCCAATAATAACTTGCACCCCACTCTTCTAGGTTTTATTTAACCTCAATTTTATTCAAACCGGGTGCTCGGCGGATGACACTTGTCAATTTTAAGCGTGAAGTTGGCCACGCAGTACATGTGATCTAAAGCGCACCACACCCACACACTTCGAATCTATTATACCCGCTGCAATTTCTTCCTCTACCCTAATTTTACCTTTATTCCCACATAACATAGCAAAACATTAATCTTGACTTTTGTACCAAGAAAAGTGCTACAAAACCACAATAGGACATCAATTTTGTCCAAGATCCTCAAGGTCTTGTGTGTTGTTACCTTTAGTTTCCGATTTCTGGTAAACTGTGATCAATCGTATCTAACTTCAACCCCAACGCAACACAATGAAAAAGTTTTGATTTTATTAGCCCTGTTTAACCCTTCTGTCTGTGATTTTTATAAGTGATGCCTTTAAAAAGTATAATTTAAGATTAACGTCCGTTGAGCTATTTATTGTATATTGTATGTGAATATGTCAGATTCACGTGAAATCGAAACGAGCGAAAGTAGTGAGAATGGAAGCCCTTCGAGAACCAAATATGAAATGCCTCCTAGTCTACAAGAAAAATTACAAGATATTCCAGGGGCGCTGAAGTACATAAAACTGTTGGAAAAGCAGCTCAAGAAGCAGAGGAGGAAATTGAGGAAAATTAGAACCAAGTACAAGGTTTGTGGTTATGTTTTTCTAGGAAAAGATGGTACTACTAGTTTTTTGTTTTGATGTTATCGTTGCTACTTATTGCACAAAAAATTGTGCTTCAGTCATTTAATTAAAATAATGTGTCATCACAACATAGACTGAATAGATACAAAGTACACAATATTAATGTGACTGCCATAATCTACTTATCATTCTGATTGTTTACTGAGTCATTTGAAGAAGTATGAATAATGTAGAATGATACTCGAAAACTCGTAGTTGAAATCGTGATTGTATTGTTTTTTGGGGGCATAGTTAGTGTGTTAAGATTTTTGAACCTGTTTTTCTGACCATGAGACAGAAACCACAACCTTCTAATAATAGCCAAGAGATAACTATAGAGTATAGACATTATGTAAAGGAATACATTTTTATTGGAACAAATCAAGAATTTATTTTTATGTGGGAAAATTTATTTTTACTGATGGGAACTGATTCATGATATTGAATAATTATATTATGTAGGAAGGGAGTATGTACATTTGATGATAAAGCAACTTTTGTCTAATTGGCTACCTCTACCTGCCTCCTGTCATAGTTTAGCAGCCAGTCAATTGTAAGTATGTGTTGAGTTGGGGCCAATGGGAAAGAAGTGTGCCACAAATTTCTTGATAATTTTGCACAATTCACATAAGGATTGCCCTGCTTTTGTTTGAACATGGTGTAAAAATGTGTAGATTGATGAAATTAGAACCGGAATTTTTGTAGAAACAAGTAAATTAAGATTTTACCTATGTACTGCGTAAAGGATTTAAAAACAAATTAAAATACGTGAGGGTAAACAGATTTTTATCTGGAGTGATATGATTCACGTTAATTTTAATTAATGTCATTTTTGCAATGATTTGTGTGGAAACTAAACATTAAAAATAAAAGACAATAATTATAGGAATCCAACATTTTTATTAGAAATTGAAACAATTATTGCTCTTGGTATAATCATGTATAAAAAAGAACGAAATTAACAGTATGATTCTGTAAAGGTTAAGATATTCCTCAACCCAACAACGAAATATTTTTTTATGTTCAAATATTTGTTATCGTGTGCAAAAAATTGTTGGTTGTCAGTAAATGTTTGATTCAGTTGTACGTCAATGATGACACTAACTTAAGAAAGTAAAGGCACATTTATAGTTCCGTAACATGTACAGTGGGCGGCAATAAAAACTAGCCATCACTTTTCTCTCACGTCAAAATCCAAATGTGTAATTAATGATGGCCAACTTTTTTTTCCGGCCACTGTACGTATGGCATAACATACCGAAATTGAATCATATTGAATCAAATGTACATATTCATTTATAGATTCCTTAACATAAGGCCGTATCCGTTTATAAGTATGTATATGAATTGGCCAATTTCAATTATGTTATGTACCATGAAAGTCACGGAATTTAAATATTTTTCCATAGAAACGGTTACGTGTAGGTATGCTGTTAATAAATTAAATTTTCCGTTGACCGCTTGTTAATTTCAATATTAATGAATTCTTTTGTCTAAATTATAGTGTATTAATGGACCTCATTAATACACTATTTTTCATTAATCAACGATTTTTGCGATTTCTGCAGCAGGTAGTGCAGCAGGGTTTTCTATATTTTATAGCTGCATAACTGCACAATTACAAATTCACTTTTTCAAAAACCGACATTTTTGGTTATAATTCGCATGTCATATTTTTCAAAGGTAACTAGGTTTCCGTAGCAATCGTGATTTTTACCTGAAATTGAATGTGAATGGAGTTGACGTCTTCTGACACTCTTTGTGGAAAAGTGAATAGAAAGTGTTGAAAAATTTAAAAATGGCCTACCCTGAGGACAAAAAAAGAATGAAGTTATTTATAAGGTATAAAGATGAAATTGGTTTTGATTTGGCTTTAATTTCAAAATTTGTCACCAAAAAAAAAGTTTGCGGTCAACGAAAAAATTTTGTAATCAACTCTTTTGTTAATGGGCGATTAATAATCTCAACTATTAAAGCCACTCACTCGCTACACTCGTTCGTGCTTTAAACAGTTTCGATTATTAATCGCCTTCATTAACAAACTAGTTTATTAAATAACTATTAAAAACATTATTGAAAAGGTGGAAAATATGAAGGAAATTCTAATCGTACAGTGTGTTGAAAGGAAAGCTTCAAAGCACTGTACTATTGCGGGCAAAAAAAGTGGGACATCAACGTCATTGTCTTGACTTTTAATGTGAAATAACCCTTATCTGATTCTAACCCTACTTTGAATTGATTGACGTTGTCATTAAGTATTGTAGGTTGTAGGGAATGATTGTAAGTAAGCACGTAGTGAATATTTATTTAATGCAAAGTTACAATCAAAATCTACCTTTATCAAAAGAAGAGGGCATTTGGAAAAAGAAAATAGGAATACATATAAAATAAATGTTTAAACTGTCAGCTGAAATAGTGTCAAAAAAAAAAATGACAATAAAGCTTGAACTACATCGAATTTTTCAAAATTGACATAAATTTGATGTCCCACTTTTTTTGCCCGCGATAGTACGATAAGTTTTCCAAAGACTTTGAGGGCGGTGTGAAGAGAAAAATGATTTGGAGTAGCTGATTTATCCGTGTTTTTGTAACTCGTTTTTTTCGTGGTTTCTTCCTTTTTTTCTTTTTACGACCTATCTCGTGTAAGACCACAGCACATATTCTTATTACGCCCTGTATTATGCCCCGGTTGTTATGGACATGTTTACGTATTTCGTATCCTAGGAGTTATCAATTATCATGCAATTATAAAGTGCGTCTATGGATATTTTGAAACGACTTTTTAAACACTAGTTAACATTTTGGGTCGTTTATGATGGTCTCATTACTAGGGGATTATTTACCTAGCCTGTAACAAAAACTCTCGATGGTATTTACCTGCCGATTATTGAGGATCGGTTATTCACCACTTTTACGACAATCTTTGTTAGCGGGCAATAAACCACTGAAGGAAGCAAAAGGTCGTTTTAAAATATCGATAGACGCACTTTATAAGGCATTCACGATCTTTTTGGGACCGAGTTGGCTATGACCATCTAGTGATTTTGTTGGCAGTTCCTCGGTGGTTCCCTAAAGGAAATTGACACTTTTTGTGTTAGGTTAGGTTGTTTTCATTTTAGGGTTATATTTTCTGAATAGGTACATTGTTGCCGGATCTCTTAAATCTGGTTTGTTTTTTTTAAATTAAATTAAATCGTTTAATAGAAATTTTTTATCGTAATAAAATTATTTTGGCAATTTTGACTGTTCCTTTGAGGGAAATTTAAATTATTTTTACACATTTAATAAATCATTTAGTTTCTTACGAATATTAAAATAATAAATCTGGCAATGCGGTGGCAAGAAAATGTCGAACAGACACTGACAGGAAAAAAAAATGCATCCGTTGCATCACTGAGTCAGTTAGTCCAACATGAAAAGAAAAAATCATAGCCAACTCGGTCCCAAAAAGATCGTGAATGTCTAATACTAAAGTAAAAAAAAAAAAAATTCGTCCACAACTGTCATTCCAGTCAGGTATGCTGTAAAGCAGCCTTTAGGAACGAATAACCTCACTTCACATGTTGACATGTGTCAGTTAAATTGTGTCGATGTTCTTATGGATGACAGTAATAAATTTCAAATTTTGATTTGCAAACGTCAATCATAATGACAATAAAGGTTAAACTACTGTAACTACATCCAATTTTTGTGAAAAGGGTGGACGAAATTTTTTGGTCAGAATAGTACGCGTACAGTCATGTTCAGATAAATCTGGGAGAATATAATTTTTCGAGGGTAATGTGGGCTGATCATTGAACAATATTTCCACGGATTTTTTTCTGCCAGAAAAAATATCAAGTTTTATTTATTTGTCGAAGTTGACATGTGATTATACGTTTCAAAGCAATTTTACTGCAAGGCCAGAAACTGGAGGTTTGCGAGCATGAGTAGGTACGGGTTTACTGTACGAGTCGCAGACGAGTACTTTTTTATTATATGGCAGTTTTTAACTTTCTGATTGTTTCCTTATAAAGTTTGTCCAGCGAGAGATTGGTTGACATAAAAATCACTAAATTCTACATAGAGAAAGTACAGGGTGAGCAACAATAACTGTTACAGTTGGCAAAAAAAAATTTTACATAAAATTTTCAAGACTGTGAATTGTACCTATTTCGGTTTGTTTTATTGACAATATTGACACCTGGTATACATTTCAAATTTAAACGTCTTGGTTTTTGTAATCTTTTATTAATAAAATGGTTTTCTCGTTGGAACATGACATAAAAGTCACCAAAAATCACCAGAATTTATTGCCAACTCAATCAGTACTTGTTGCTCACACGGTAGTACCTAGCGCACGTAAAATTTGAAATATATCCTTCAAGCAGTAACATTTTTGCCTTGAAATTATGCTCTAATTAATGCATTCTACAGTGTGGAATAAAATGATTTACATCTAGTTACCTTTGGAATTTTTGCACATGTAAATTTTCCTGTACCGCCCTACTTTTTTTTGAAGTGCCGAACTATTAGTTTTGTCAATAAATGTCATCAATCGAATTGATAATTGTTACAATTTACTAAATTGAATGAACAAAGGTTGGTGGCCACTTTCAACATTAGCTGTGACTTGCTTTTGTTAGCTCCTTTTTAATTTCAATCTCTACTTTGCATTCATATCATCCCTTCGCAATAAATCACATTTGGAATTTTGGAATATTTTGAGGTTAGGCTTTCTTTTTTTTGTAGAGCGACATTTCGTATTTTTACAAGGGTAATGCAAAGGTAACTAGATGTAAATCATTTTATTCCACACTGTAGTTCATTTTGTAGTGATGGGTTAATTTAATACATTTATAATAATTTAAAATCTCCCAATCTCTCGCTGGACGAAGTTTGCCTTCTCCTATTATTGTAAAGCCTTTTTTCATATATTCAATCAATAAATTTCCTTCCATATCTCAAAAAACCGTCGCCATCAGCTTTCCTGATGAATTCTGCATTCTTGCCTTTTTTGGCGATGGAGATCCCTTGTGGACCCACTGCATGGATTCTTGTTTTGTCCGTGGATCCCAGTGATACACCCAGGTTTCATCATCTGTTATAATTTTCGAAAAAAGTCCGTCGTCAGCCAAAGCCTCCCAAGTTTTCTTCACAAATGTGTTTCCGACACAGTTTTTGTTTGGAATAAAGCAATTTCGGAATCCAACGTGCTGAGACCTTATTCATTCCTAAATCTTCATGCAAAATTTTGAATATCGTAGCTTCCGATATCCCTACTTCATCATCGACAATCATTGAAACTCTTATTCTTCGATCTGCTAAGACCAAAAGCTCAACTTTCTTGATATTTTAGTTGGTTCTTGCTTCAACAGGCCTTCCACATCTGGGGTTATCTTGAATTGACTCCCTACCCCCTCGAAACTGTTTGGACCAAAATTTTATCGTAAAATAATTTGATTACGCTTCTTTGTTCTAGCTGAATTTCACTAATTTTTTGTTAGTTAAGGCTACACAAAAACAACAAAACTCTTTGGAAAACGTAATTTTCAAAAAACGAACAATTTTTACAAATCCGAAGTGAATCGCTTTATACCAATGATACACCCTTTTTTACTCTTATAATCAATGTAGGCAAAATTTTAATGGGACTGAACAGAATGTCCGATACATTTTATCCAGTTAAAGTAACGTTTACATATGAACGGTTTAATGTTTGTTAAAAAAATATTTTATTATTTTTTCTTTCTGGACAGATAAATGTCATTAAACTGAATTTAAGTAACTGTTGCAGCTCATTCCGGAAGTTCAAGATGCTCAAGTACAAACCGACGCCACATACGAGACTTCCAAAGAACCGAAAAGTATTATAGAAGAAATCAAAGAGGCGGCGGAATTGGCGACACAGAACTCAGGTTTCGTATACGACGAGTGTTCGGGAATGTATTATGATGCAAACACAGGTTATTATTATAATGCGGTAACACAATCCTTCGGCGTTTGCTATTTTTACTGACGGCAACCTAATCGACAGGATTACGGACTGTACTACGAACCGAGCTCCTGTACCTACCTCAAGTACAAAGCAGACACGAACACGTACGAATTCCATTCGCGGCCGTTCGCCGCCCTCCAAGAAAGCTTCGCCCAAAAAGAAATAGTTAAACGAAAAAAGAAAAGTAAGGATGAGTTAAAAGTGAGTCGACTGTCGGTAATTTATGTCGTTCGTTCGGAAAATTTGGAGGTTTTAGGTAAACATTCCTTCCGATTTGGAGCACCTAACGAGTTGCTTCAATTATTTGAACATAAATAATCTTCGCACTTACGCGTCTGGTACGTATACAACAGTAAAACAATGTTCTTTGTAGGCTTCGAAATGCGTCAGATTGGGGACCGACTCTTCGCACTCGTTCGAAACCGAAGAAGGAGAGTGTTCGATAACCAGCGGGAACGACTCGTCCGACGATAATAGATCAGACACTAGTGGTACTTTAATTTTTGTTTTGTGTTCATGTTGTGAAAGTTTAGGGTAACAGTGAAAGATATGTCACGGAGGATGGTGTGTTTTTCCCGCAGATGTGACGAGAAAATGGCCGCCGTGCATGCGAATCATAGTCGAGCAGTCTCAACACCAGAAGATCAGAGTGGGATCGTTGCACATAGTGACCTGCGAAGGTGGCACCTTGGGACGGGAAGGCGACCACGCCATCATCCTCCCAGACATCAACATCAGCAAGTGCCACCTGCGGTTCGCTTTCGACAAAAGCAAAAATCTCTATTTCGTTACGGACCTGGGTTCGAGGAACGGGACGGTGTTGAACGGGAAGAGGATGTGCGCGTCGAAGCAGGAGAGCGAAGCGATGGAAGTGGCCCACGGCAGCAGGATACAAGTGGGCTCGGTGGTACTGTTGTGTCACGTCCACGACGGGACGAAAACTTGCGGGCTGTGCGAACCTGGTCTAGTACAAACTGTCGAAAGTAAGGTGTCTCGGGTTGGGTCGAACTGTTGATGGTATAGTTCGTGTTGCAGAAAAAGTGGAGCAGTTTCCCAAAGGTACGAAGAGTGAACAGCACAAAAACGAGTTGAAGAAGCTCCGGAAAAAGTTTGGAGTCAGTCTGTTCGAAGAGGAGAATACAAAATTGGCGTCGGGCTATACCGACAGGGCTCAGAAAAGGAGAGAAACCGTGGGGAGTCAGAATCCGCACGAAAAGACAGAAGTGGCGTCGATCAATGAGTAATTTGTTTTGTTGTGGACGAAGAGTAAATTTATTTTTATTTTATTTTTCCGTGCAGGGCGATTTCACCGCAAAACAAAGGTTTCAAAATGTTGGCGAAAATGGGATGGAAAGAAGGACAGTCTCTGGGAAAGGATAGTCAAGGAATTGTGGAGCCAGTAAGTGGTATAGTAGTTTTGTTCTGATCGTGTCTCACAAGTGAGACGTGTGCTCGTGTGCCCCAGAGTTGTTGAGAAAGTGAATGTGGTTGTATCTATGGTTGATGGTTTTTCTTGAGAACTTTTTAACGAGAGGAAAAAACTTAATTGGAGTCCTATACTAGCATTAATTCTGTGTAGGTACGACTAATTTCCAATCCGGGAACTTCTGGAATGGGAAATACCGAAATTGTGAATTCTACTCAATCTGACAAAAATAAGCAATTTATTTGGAAGAAAACTCAAGAGAGGTTTAAGAAACTGCCGGCGTCGACTATTTTTGAAGATTCAGATTGATGTTTATAATTAATTGTTAAATTATTTTGTATTCTGATATAAGTTTTTTGTAATTAAAGAATTTTTATTGAAATTACACCAGTGGTTTGTTCTTAATACCCACAATGACAGCGGTAACGTCAAGAGACTGTTTTTAGTGTTTTTATTACAATATTTTAGGTTGTCAGTTTAGCCTTGACATGTTTTTTAGGAAAATAAAATTAAAACATCACTTCAAGAAGTCGAGATGTGTATGTCTGTAGTAGGTACTGGTCTTCTTCCGTGCAGGCCAGCTTCAGCAAGGTGACAACTACAATTAATATCAAAAAAGTTTAGTTCTTGGCGGATTTTAGGAACTGTAGCACGGCAGTTCTTTTTTGGTAGTTGGATTTAAAAAAAAAAAACGGGACACGTCAAAAAAAATTGAAAATTATGGTCAAAATTCAATGACATTTTTAAAAAGTTTTTTTTATATTAAGTGCGCAAAGCAAAGGTTTTTTGAGCTTGAGAATGTTAGGTTTTTTTAAAAAATACATTCGAATAAGTGTCGCTTTCCAAGTGTTTTCTATAAATTCTGTGAAAATGAACGTTAGCAGACTCATGGAAGACTCCAGTGATTCTGAATATGATGTAGATGCAGTAGCTAATGAAGCGATTGCGAATATTTTGCCGAAGAAGTCAAGACCGCAGTATGAAAAAGCTTACACAAAATTTCCGGGTTTGGTGTGACTCTAAAAAAATTAGTAACACAACAGAAAACATTTTATTAGCATATTTAGAGGAAAAGTCGAAGATTTTGGAGCCGTCTACATTGTGGTCCCTTTTTTTGATGTTAAAGGCAACTCTAAATAAGTATAAAAGAAAATAGTGAAGTTCACTCGAATCGGAAATTATACCGGGAAGTAATTTTTCTGCTTGTAACTTTAATTTTCATATATCAAAATAAGGTAGGTATGTTGACTTGTAATTGCCTGTTATAATTGTTTCAATAAAATTTTCTTAGTTTATTCTGAATTTTAGAAATCTCAGAAATTTTTCGCAGTGTGCAAAAATTTTTTTTTAACGGTGAAAAAAAACGCGTGTTTTGCGCACTGAAATTAATGCGTAAACACCCGTTTTTTGATCAATTGTAGAAAAAAATACTTAATAGGTATTGTCATTGGCAATTATTCGTTTGATATTGATATTATACCAATTCTTCTGAAATTGTGGAATTGTTGGTCTTTCGTTCTCATTTTCTACATCCCAGACTGCAGGAAACCGGCAGGAAAGGAATAATAGCTTCTCGAACGTTTTGCTCATTGGCTATTGAAGAAATGTCTCCTGGTTTGAAACGGTCTGGGAAAGAAAGTTCGCAAGATGGTGAAGGATGTTTTTTTTTGAGGTCTTCAGCAACTTCTTCATTGAATGAATCTAAAAGTTATCCAAGGACAATAATTTAATAGCTCCTCTGATGGCTACATTTGCTTCCACTTTCTTAGCTAATGATAAATTTGTACGTTTCTTATAACCAGTTCGTATTTGAGGTACTTCAAAATTAGAAAGATTTTCTTTTATATGCTCTTATTCAACGACTTATCAGATTTCTCTGCTACATTGAAAGCTCTATAGGAAAAAAGCAAAAGATTGTCGAAAGACAATTATTATTTATTATTATCCTAGAATAAGTGGTAAAACCAATAGTTTTACCATTGAAAATAAAGCATTAATTAATGATATGAAATAATGATTAATTAATTACGAGGTAGGCAACTAATAAAACGACTGTGTATAGCAAGTATACAATGTGTACGATCAAGCTAAGAAAGACGTTTCGATAAAACAAAAGATAAGGAAGCACTCTTGATTTGATTTCTTGTTGATCACTCTGTACAGATGATACCTACTCGTAACTGTAATGACTTGTATAAACACAAATTTAATTTTGTGCCTAAATCTTTTTTTAATTTGGCATTTTGCACTAAATTGACCATTTCTAATATGGAAAGAAGACATTTAAGCCTCGATGAATCTAATAGAACAATAGGGATATTAGAATTTGGAATGTCGCAAGCGGATGTGGTTAACACTTTTAATGTTCGTCAAAGTGTAATTTTACGTCTACAACAAGGTTATAGAGATACTGAAACGGTTCCTGAACGACGAAGAGAAGGAAGACTGAGAGTTACTTACTGTACGAGAAGACCGTTCATTGGCAAGAGGAGCTTGAATTGAACCCAGAAGATACTGTAGCTGACTCCGACAGGATCTTTTAAATGCAACAAGAATGATTATGACATCCCACGCTGTTCATGTGGAAGACCCATCAGTCAATTATCATCCAGTTTTAGAAGAGAATGGTACAATGAAGGAGGAAATTGGTTTGATGAATGGCGAATGGGACGAAAGCAATTTTGGCATCTCTGGTGACAGACGTACCATTAGGGTGTGGAGTCTTCCTAACACCAAGACAGATTGATCTAAGGATGTGGGATGGAAGGAACGAGCAAATTTATACGAAAGATATTATAAACTATGTTGTTGATTTGGAAGCTACTTTTCTTTTTTTTGGAACAAAACATTCCCCCCATAAAAGGCTCGTATGTCACTCAGTGACTTCAGTATCTTGAAATCGACCGTCGTCCGCTTCCTGAAAGATCACCAAATCTCAACGTTCTTGGTTCTTGGGGTAATTTAGACCAAGGTATCATTGACAACTTCATTTTGAGTATACCACAGAGGGTCGAAGCTATTACCAACAACAGGCGAAATCGCTCCCTGTTTATTTATTATTATTTAATTTTTGTTCATGTTTTGTTTAAAAAATCTCTTATTAATAAAAAAAAAACATTTTTCAACACATTTGGGTCCCCAAAATTCGCGGAACAACAGCAGTACGTTGCTAAGTAGTCATTAAAATATCAGGTAAAAATGTTTAAAAAAATCAATCTTTTTTTTGTAGAAGATATGGACCTATTCGTTACACTAAATGTGGCAACATTTAAAAATATTCTATGTATCCCAATAGTCCGCAAATATTTCATTTTTGTTGTATCCATGGAAATGAGAGACAAATCAAAGCCATGTTGCCGTACGCTATTTGAGGTAAAACGGACATAAAATTATTACTTGGAAATGCTGGAAGCAATGAAGAAAATAATTACAAACCTGATCACAATTGTTCAGAATTATTATACCCCTGGTTAGTAAAAGACAAATAGTCAAAATCTTTTTTAATATTTAAAATAAATGAGATCAAAGCTGCACCTTTTGAGCCCCCATATCTTCAAATCTAAGAGATATAGATTTTTTTTATTATTTTTCTGATTGTTTCCAAACATGAGTTGACAATGCCTCATTGAGTTGTTCCGCGAATTTTGGGGCACCCAGTATAGCAGGAAACACAATATCCCTAACTTCTCCAAAGAGCAGTTTATTTTACATCCTATCTTTACTCTGTCACTCTATTTTTTGTTTAGATCTGTACTATCGCGGCCAAAATACTTTGGTCGTCAATGTGACATAAATGACATTCAATTGTAAAGCAAACTTTAGGATGTTTAACCTTATTTTTTACTACTGTCAAAATTATTTTAATCTATCAGTGTCATACGGGTGGGGTAAATCCCAGCTGCGGAGGCAGGGTTCAAAAGCAAAAGATCAACATGGTCGGGGTTTAGACAACCTTCAGAAGCAAGTAAGACGATTCTATATTTATCAAAAACTGAAGGTGCCATATTTTTGACAAGAATAATTTGAAATTGTCATGTATATTGACATTAATACTTGATTTACATTTGAAGTGTCAAAAAGTGACGACCAAAGTATTTTGGCCGCGATAGTACATCTAGTGATGTTCTTTTTTCTTTATTTGTTTATTTCCCTAAGGCCCGGTTGTATAAAGCTTAGTTAACATCGTGTCAGCTAACAACGCGTCAAGTCGGAAATCCTCCCATTTGATTGGCTGATTCAAATAAAATGTTAAATATCCTTCAATTAGATCGCTTGACATTATGTTAACTTTAACAACGACTTGACATCGTTTTATGCAACTGGGCCTAGGTGTTGTAATGTCTTTTCTTCGTTTTTTTTTTGATTTCTTAACATTCTTCTTTTCTTCACTCGTTAAATAACTGACTATGCTTGGCTTTAAAAAGTTACATGCATGTTCGTATTGGGTGATTCAAAATGATTGTGGATAAGTATGGCAACTATGTACGAAAATTTATCAACTGTGCGGGTGATAGAGTTGACATTTATTTGACACATAGTCGCACAATTTTGAAAATTGTCAAGGCAATGTGCAATGGTATAAAAAAATCAAATGCAGGCTAATGAAATGTCATACAAATGTCAACTGTATGCCACCCACACAGTTGCCACATACATTTTCGTTCCAGGACGTCTGTAGACTTTCATATACCTGTCATCAGAGAATCGACAAAACCTAGACTGAACAATACCTTAGCTCAATCAGCTTCTTGCCAATTTAGGTGATCGCGAGTAAACTTTAGTAGTCTTTTGCGGTGGCCTGTGGTTAAAAGGGGACCCGTTGCGGGTACAAACGACAGCAGATGATGCTCTGCCAATCTTTGCCTGATTGTATTTTGGCTAATTTGAGTATTGTACCTCCGGGAAAAGTCTTGACTCAAGCTAGAACTTGTTACAAATCGTTGTTTCAAGGTTCGTAGGCGCAAAAATCTGTCTTGAGCTGCGTTTGTATCCCTTTTCTACCCTGATCCAACCTTCTCGTATTGGCACCTGTTCCTCTAACTCGATTTTGAACCCTTAGAATGGTAGATTGAGTCACCCCCAAGCGTCGAGAGATGAATTGTTGAGATTCGCATTTTTCGGAGAACGCCACCACTTTCGCACATTTTTCCGCGGAAAGATTTATTCGAACTTTGATAATTGACAAAAATGTGGCAAGGAATAAACAGAAAATAACACTGCTATGTTTTTTATTTCACTTAAACAAAACCCCATCAACATTTTGTGTTGATTTATTTTCAAAACAAAACTTGAATAAGAAAGGTAAACATATTTCCTTGACATCTGTTGAAAGAAACAGTTAACAAAAATAATATAATATAAATTACAAATTATGCGTTAATTTTGGAGCGAAGTGTACATATCTTTATAATTTATGGACTAATTTTTGTGAAATTTAACAGATGGATAATTTTACTCCCTTTATTTGTGAATTAAATCGCTGAAGGTTTATACTAAACTGTAAAACAACAACAAAAAGGTATTAAAATGCGCATATTAATGAAACAAATAAGCGTCATTATGGAATTTTTGACATTCCTTGCAATTCCTGTTCAAATGTACCACCATTTGCCCCAAATCCATTTTTCCAAACGAAACCTAAAATCATTGCTAACGTTTCGCAACATATTTACATTTGTGGACGTAAAGGCTCGAAGAATTTGATTTAATTTAATTTATTCTTCATTCAGTAAAATACCTACCTATCTATCTTTCAAATTTCACAAAAATCGGTCCATAAATAATAGAAATATAAGATCTGAAAGTCTTAGGTGGGACACTTGTGTAAGAATTTTCGATGTAGATCATCTCCATAGACTCTTCTTTCTGAATATGCTTTTCTTTTTCTTTCGATAATACTAAAAAATACCGTTACGAAAAATATTGCTCTGAAGTTACCCACTGCCCAACGTCGCTAAAATTGAAGTATTTGCTTCGGGTGAAGCATAAACTCCACCAAATACTACAAATCGAAGTATCCCCTGTAGCAATTGCTTCCCCCAAAAACTTTTGCTCCTATGTACAACAGTAAATAAAATATAATTTGAAGCAAATGCTTCAGACTGAAGTGTTTGCTTGTACTTGAAGTAAAAAGTGAAGGGAATACTCCACTCTTGAAGCTTTTGCTCGAAGTAAGAGCAAATGCTTTTTTTTATTCATACCACTCGATACTTGTCTACGTGAATTTTCAATCTGTTACAGTCGAACTTCCATAACTCGAACCTTCGGTAATTCGAATGTTTCGATAACTCGAACAAATTTGTTGGCAATAGCGGAAAGACAGTATTTTATACGTAATTTTAACTCGATAATTCGAACTTCGATTACTCGAATTTCTCGATAACTCGACAGCAGAAGACGTACTTCTTCCTCGATAAGTCGAACATTTCCTTGGCAGAATTTTATACAGTTTAGGTTCGCGCCACCCAGACAAAACAAAGGTATCAAAGAACGAGCAGTGTGCATTTGATTTTACATCAGTAAAAGTCAAAAGCGTATATCAAGTAAAACTGTGCTAATACATATAAAAAAAATACATACAGATTATTTGAATAATTTTGGTTTAGTGTGGTTAGTGTTTCAATTCAGCAAGATATGCCTGCTAAGCGAGTAATAAAAACATTGTCAATTCAGGACAAATTCAATTTAATTAAAGACGTGGACAGTGGTTTTAAGAAAAAGGACATTGCAGTAAAGTACGGAAGTACGGTGTACCAAAGAGTACGGTTTCAACGATTTTAAAGAACAAAGAAAAAGTTATTAAGGCAATCGAAGAGGGTACTGTTAGCCAAAATTGTAAAAGACTAAAAAAAGGAACATTTGAAAACGTGGATAGTGTCTGGTATATTTGGCTTAACAATATCTGAAATTATATTATCACTTAAATTTAAAGGTGTGTAACCTTTATCGGCTGAAACCAAAGCATTAAAAAAGGTGTTATCACGAGCTCTATTGAGGAAATAATTTTTTAGTGAAGCAATTTGATTGTGTTGCAGTATTTCTAGATTTGAAAAACCCCTACCACCGTTTCCGCGTGGTAAATTAAATCTTTTAATAGCAGATTTAGGGTGATGTTTACCTACTAAATTTGGTAAAAAGAACTCTGGTTTTAATGTTTATATTCTGTAAATTAGTTTTGGACCATTTTAAAACACCAAAAGAATAGATCAGCAATGGAACAGCATATGTATTAACTGCTTTCATTAAATTAACTATTACCGTTTAATTTTGTTTTTAAAAGAGATTTAATTCTTAAATAAAATTGCTTTTCTAAATTTTCTTTTATAATTGAGTATTGAATATGATTTGATTGATTAATACCTAAATATGTATTTATAAAATTCTCCTTTATTTAAATTTTTAATGATTTCTCCTTCTTGAGTTATATATTCTAAAAATATGGTTATTCTAACCAAATGTTTGGAGCATTGGAGCGATTTATAGTAATTCTTCTGTAGTAGCTAAGCTGTGTACTTATTTACAGGTGATTGTATTTGATACGTCCATTTCAACCGAAGAGGGCGCTGTGATGCAAGAACTTCAGAAAGAACTTGATCACTCTTCAAATTAAACCCTCAAGCCTGGGTAATAATATGGTAATAATTTTTTTTCAACTTACGTCGTAATTTAATTAAGGTTTTTAAACAAACGATTTTGTAACAATTGTCCATTTATATGTAAATAAAAATTGCGTCGTTTATCAAAACCATTTTAAAAATAATTGTGGGGTCAATAGTTATATGTACTCGTAGTTAGATAAAACGGCTCCTGTTATCTCCGCTCTTAGGATTAAGTAATTTTCTATCCCGAATGTTCAGTTAAAGTTTGTCAACGAGTCACATTAATCATGTTCCATTTTCTAATTTTTGTCTTCTTGAATTTGTGTTTGTGCAGTTTAACAACTGGCACCCCTTCGGTGATCATAATTGGTGCGGGACCTGCAGGAATAGCTGCAGCCTCTAAATTGTTCGAAAATTCTATTACAAACATCACGGTTTTGGAAGCCGAAAATAGAGTCGGTGGACGCATCAATAGTGTCAAATTTGGTGATAAGTTTGTCGATTTGGGAGCTGAGTATTGTCACGGAAAAAAGAACAACATCGTTTACGAATTGGTCAAAGATTTAAACGTTTTAGAGCCAATTTCGGACGTTTTTGAGCCGCGGGTTTATTACTCCAATGGCTCCAGACTGGATCCTGTCTTTATAGAAGAACTGCAAGCAGTGATTTTAGGATACGATTCTCATATATCTCATTTTAACGAGACGGGAAGTAGTATCGGTGAATTATTTGTGAAAAAGTAAGTAAAATTGTCAAGGGGGGCTCGCATCTGTATACTCCAGAGGTATACTCGGTTGTATAACCAATCCATTAAAATTTATTTTGCACATATTTATTATTATATGCATTCAGGGGGTCATTCACGAAACTCAGATAATTTGCAAATCGTTAACGAAACGACAAATAGCTACAATGCTTTAACAATATCAATTGTCATGGTTTTGAATTTGCATTGAGCCTTACAGGGTTTCGTGAATGACCCCCTGCCCTAAGTTATTGTTATTTACTATACTAAGGGGGTGTTGAAGTTGCCTGGGATGGCGCTGAAAAACAAGGTGGCAATGTGGAAACGCCACACTGTCCTTGGAGACATTTGCGTCAAAAACCATGAAACTAAGAAAGTTGGAATTTTGAATTATTATTTACTTATTTAAATATGCTAGGTACCTATTCTTAATACTAAAAGTAGAAATTAAACATTAAAGTCAAGACAATTTTATAATTTATACCTACTCATTGGCAAAATAATTACATCATCTAGAGCGGAAACTATTTCCTTTACGATATTGACATTAAGCAAATGATTTTTGAAAAAAAAAAGTGGTCCAATTCTTCATGGCATGCTTCTGATGAGATGAGTGATGCACCCACAAAAAGTCCTAGAAATATAGAAAAATAAAAGAAGAAATTCTTAATTTAACAGAACTGACGTTTGGTCTAGCAGGGGGTGAGCAATCTGTCCGAATGGAAGACCTCTGTGTAAAACAACTCTATTTTTAGACGAAAGAAGCATTAGAGTTTTCTGTTTAGCTTAAAAACTAGGATTGTGAGGTTATGTATTTTCTTTTTGCGGCAAGTCGATTGATAAAAACCTATTTTCTCAAAATTGAGAAATTCGTCTTTTGTGAACCAACGAAAAGATATAACAGCTGACAATCCCAACGGATAAAAATAGTGAAAAAATGAAATAATCAGATAAGTGGAAAGTTTTATTTTGTTTTAAAACGCAAGTAGGTACGCAAGTGTGCCTACCATTTACCACCAGACTACCACCAAACTTCCGCAAGTCTTCTATATTGTTACTAGTAATCGGCATACCTATCATAACTATCAGATTTAAATTTCTGAAATTGTTTTATAAGTTGAGTAAATTATTTTTTCTATTCCTATTGGATAATACTGTAATTATTAAAGTGTTTTTCATTGGATTACAGGATTCATTACCCACGGCCCGTTGAATAATAATTTCAAAACTCATTGCAAATATCATAGCAACTAGTTTATGAAGTCCAATTGCAAATTTTAATGCAATGATATCAAGTATACAAAGTAATAATTTTAAAACGTCATTTTCAAACGTCAGTTTCAGTTTTTCTAATAATGAAAATTATTTATCAATTTCTCTTCATAGTCGTAGAAAAAGTATACTTAGTATTCTATTTGCGGATAATGGCTATTACTCGCTCGGATGAATTACGCCACTCGCCTGCGGGGCATCTCAAAGTCATCTCACGAGTAATAGCCATCATTATCCGCTCATTGAATAATATACTATTACTCATTGCTTATTGTATCGAAAAATCAGTAACTGAAGCGTAGCAACTTGAAGAAATTTCCACTGGAAAGAAATCAGAAATTAATATTTTGTTTCTTATGTTTCAACATCAAACGAGAAGCTGACAAGCGGAACAAATACGCAACCTTCCGTATTTATTCGAAGATCTTTATGCGGAAGGAGTAAATGAAGGCGATGAAGAAGTATTACAATATTTTGACTCCGAATTCAACAATTCAACGTTAAGATGTATTTGAAACAGAAAGTTTAAAAAACGTGCTGAGAGAATTTGTTTAAAATTCTTTAAATCCGTTGCTTCAGCATTTCAAGGCTATTTAAGCAAAAAACAAAAAATCTACATCTACAACTTTTTTATAATAATGAGCGATAACACCTTTTCCAGCAGATCAAATAGAAATAAAGAGAACATTATTTGAAACTATGTATTGTTGAAATGAGAATTGTATCAATGAATATTATCAAAATGCTCTGGTTCTGTAGGATTATATCCACCAGAACACTACAGTTAGTGTCTCAGTATAGTAAAGATACCTCAAAGTCAAAGATGATGTATTATACCTATCAGACTTGTTTAATAAATGAAGAATTTTTCTCGCTTTAAACAAATTTTAAGTCGTCCCGTCGCACAGTGAGAAAAATTACCGAAAAGCTGACCAAAAGTCGAAAGAATCAAAATAATTTATTGAAAATTGAGAAATAGGGGTTTTCGATATCGCTGATTACGAATTTGTTATTAGTTTTTCTAAAAACAAAATGGCGGACCCAAAATGGCCATTGAAAACATTGCCAAGTTTATCAATTTTAATGAAATTTAGTAATGGGGCTGTTTTTAGGTCACTGATTACAAATTTGGTATTAATTTTTCAAAAAAAAAATATGGCGGAGGATCCAAAATGGTGATTATAATATAACGTTCAGAGTTTCAGTTAAACTTGGTTTAATGATTCTGAAAAATTGCAATCTCGTGAGATAAATGACTTTGTTGCCGTCTACAACCGTAACAAAGAAATTTTAATTATGACAATCCAACTCGAAAATTTTTAACCAATCGAATTGCAGCATTTTTCAAATTTGGACCAATCAAATTGATCTATAGTGAAAAAACACCGAGCAGAGTGAAAAAACAACCAGCTGAGTGAAAAAACAACTAGTGGTTTTTCAGCGAAAAAATTTATGTCAAAATGAAACGTCAAATTTATTAGGTCAACTCGATAAAAATTTTCTCGGTGGATTGTCAAGTCGAATACAATTCGTGGTCTAATTTTTTCTGCAAAATTTGTCATTTAAGGCAATTCGTAGCTTTTGCTTTTGGAAAAGCTACTCATGTCTTAAATGACAAATTTTGTCGGAAAAAATTAGGCCACTTATTGTATTATATATGAAAAAAGTACATGATCAAATGCATCTGTAAACATTTTCGCTTTTTGCACTTTATCACCATTTCCGAAAAAAAAATTAAAAAAAAGAAAAAGCGCAAGTGGGCACAGCTAATTTTTGTATAATATTGTACAGGAAGATTTAATAAACAATATAGGAGTGATAACTGATAAGAGGGTGGGCATATGTGGGATTTTTTTTGTATGTCACTTTTAATTCAAGATTTTTGAATGAGATTTGCGAAAAATACAGCTCTATTCATACAGGTTTGCAATTAATAAATATTTTGTGGTACATTTCATTCTACATTCCTTGGGAAAGAGGATCCATTTTATTGCACTTTTTTAACGCAATTTCTGACGAAATAAGAAGCGAAACAATTAACAGCACAACAAAATTTTTGATGTATCATGCGGAAGTATTGAAAAATACTTACATCGTCCTCTACTAAATCTCTAAATAATGTTTTTCATGACTTAATAATTTTCAATTCATTCTTATGAATTTAAAACCTCTGTTTTTTCTGCTTCATGTTTTTTTGGGTCTTCTAACGTGTTGTAAAGAACTCCGTGTTCTGAACTGATCATGCCATCCAACAAGACAAAACTGAGCATGAGGCATATTTTGTAATTCATAAATTCCTTAAGCAAATCCCAGTGATGCCTTTGATATTTTTAATTTCACATTTTTTTATTTTATGGTGTAATCACGATATTCAAAAAAACACTGAAATGTCAAAAAAGAATTATTGCTGATATCTCTTTATCTATTGGTTCTATAATTTAAACAGTTACTGTCAGATATGAAGATTAAGAAATTGCCTACAAAAAAGGTCCTTGCTTTTTTAGTTCATGTACAGGCCACTGTCTTCAGTGTCTTCACGTATTATGGTAAATATTTAATGCATTAATGCGACGATGCTGTACATCAACACGTCTTTAAATGAAATCATAGGAATTTTTTACGTTATTAGAATTGTTGTCACAAAGGACTCAAAAACCAGAGTATTTAGATTTAAAAGATGTTTGTTTTTTAATACATATTTTGAAATATCATCAATATCACTAGCTTTCATAAATAGTAATCATTTAAAAAAAATTAATCATTAATGGATAAATGGGACAGACAGTTAAAAGTTTGACATCATTTTCCTTGTCAACTTTTACTTGCATGTTTGTTCATACCTCATTGACACATAGAACTTGGTGCGTGAGGTGTGAAAACGTTATTACTTTTAGTAATTTGCTCGTTTTATCGCTTTCAAACAGGTACAACGCCACAATTATTCAAAAGTACAGCGGCGACAGCAAAAAAATCAAAATATTGAATGAAGCACTTAGACTGGCGGAGAAAGTGTCACTGATGATTGATGGTGCATTTTCCTGGCTCGATACGTCAACGGTAAAACACTATGAAAGAAGCGAGGGACATCAACTTTTAGTGTGGAAAGGACGAGGTTATAGAACTGTTTTAGACGTCTTAACGGGAGCGTTTCCTGACCCCGAACGCAAACTGCCGATCGAAGACAAAATATTACTAAACAAGCAAGTTTCCAAAATCGTCTGGAACGGCGACAGTCAAGTTGTTGTACACACTTCCGACAACTCTTCGTACAATGCTGATCATGTCATTTTTACCCCATCCGTTGGGGTTTTGAAAGAGCTGAAAGATTCGCTGTTCACGCCATCTTTACCCTCTTCGAAACAAGACGCCATCGAGGCCATCGGGATTGCAGGAGTTATGAAAATTGTGATGCACTTCGAAACGGAATGGTGGAAAGGCGACGATGTAATATTTTCTTTTATTTGGAGAGAGGAAGATTTGCTAAATATTGCTGCAGAATTTTCGGCTGGACCTGTTAAAAATGGGGTCTCTTGGGTTTCAGCAATAACAGTGATGGCCAAAGTTCCGGGGAATCCCAACATTTTAATAGCGTGGGTTACGGGAGATATGGTACCGGATATAGAGCAGACCTCGTTGTCAGTGCTGAAGGATGGTTGTAACTATCTGATGAACAAGTTCTTGGGGCAGGACTACAATATAAGCGCAATCGATCAGATTCTCAAGCAAGTATAATTCATTTTATTTACTTATCTTGAAGAAGCTAGAGCAAAATATTTATCCATAAATTTTGTACAAATACCAAAAAAGGAAAGAAATTACAAACTAGACAATGTTGGTTTAAACGTTTCTCTCTTGTTGCACACGTAATTCCAGTTTGACATTACAATAAATTAGAAAATAGTAATTAATAACAAAAATTGTCAAAACGTCAATAGCAAACGATTACAACTTAAAACTGTTTACTTTTTAACACTGAACGGCCATATTGCGCTATTTTTGATTTTGACATCTGAGTCATCTGAATCCATGGACACGCCCACATGGGGCGACTCGTGTTACACCACAGTGAAACCGGTTAAATATTGGCTATATAATACTTTCATTATTTCGCTTTTTTTGATGCATTTTTTTAATAGGGATAATTTAATTATTAAATATTTTGTGTAATTGATAAATAAATCGTGACAAATGCTTCAAATGACCTTACACTTGACTCGGTTAAGCCGCCGGTGGCGATTTTCGATCGCTTGAAGATAAAAATGTTATTACAACAAAAACATCACTTGAACAAAAATTAAAGGTGAATCTGATTTTTGTCAGTTTGAATAAACATTTCAGAAATTATTTAATTTTTTGAGTGTATACTATCATAAAAAAAAATTATTATGAGAAGTTATAGTGACCGTAAAAAATCTGAAATTTTAATTTTGAGAAAAATTCTATCAAACATTAGGTATACTGGACAGATTCATTTGAAGCTAGGCTATAAAATACACCAAATTTGGTAAATTAAAAGAGAAGAAAGGGAAAAAGGTGCAAAGTGCGCCGGCATTGATTTAACTTTGGCAAAGATCCGATTGTACTAAATTTTCTGAAAGAAAGAGATTAAAAATACCTAATATGCATTGCAAGTATCTTTAACTAATGTATTTTCGGCTATAATATAACTAGTGGTATGATTATTATCGATGATATTATGAGTGAAATTGAGCTGGAAATTTCACGAGTCCGAAGGATGAGTGAAATGTCCTGCTTCAATTTCACGAATTTAATATCATCGATGATTACTCATACCACGTGTTATATTCGATGAGACAATATAATGAATGAAATACAAAATTATTCATTTATTTGTCAAACTGACAAATTTATTTCAATCAAAAATCGTAACGACGAAAGTAACTAAGATTAGTAATTATACACCAAGGTAGAGAAGACATTATTTTAAGCCGAGTAATAAAGAAGCGAGGCTTAAAATTGTCTTCTCTACCGTGGTGTATATATTATTTTTTTCACTACTAGATACGTTAAAACCCTTTCTAATAATAATTATTAATTAATAGTAGTTTATTTAACGAGTTCGTGTGTAAATTGGCCTTTTTTTGGCATGAGTGCGCCAGTTTAAAACGCTAGTGAAACGAGCGTTTTAAAGGCCCACGAGTGCCAAAAAAGGCCAATTTACACAAGAACGAGTTGAATACAACGTTTTTTTGTTCGACGAGCCCCTTAAAGGCTCTAAATCACTTAAAATCTTCAAAATTAGCTTGACGTTTCGTTTTGACAAGTTGTCAAATTTATCAAAAACCGTTCACACAGGAGAAAATTCTCAAATTCTGACAGTGTCGAACAAAAAATTATTTTGTCCGATGCGACGATCCGAGTTCTCATTTTTCAACGGTTGCTATGAAAATTGAAAATCGTCTGTCTACGTTAATCAATGAAATCAAAGAAAATCTTTCGTTGCTAGGTGACCACTGGTTAATAATGAAAAACTATTAAATAGTAGGAGAGAAATTCTACTTCTGGGTTCAATTCGAGAGTCAATAATGACGCCTTCTAAGACTAGTAGTAAAAAAAATGTTTTTTTTGTTTTTTATTATCGCTGTGATAGCCATGCAACTAAGAACTTTACGCGTTTTCATGATCACGTGATACATGAATTATATTGTCATATTAATAAATTTATTTTTCTATTAATTGTAAATGTTTTTCGGCAAATATTTTCCCAAATATTGCTTCTGTATCAAAATGTTAATAATTGACAACCACTTGGGAGACTGAAAATTGCAAGTACGCCAACAAATCTTGATTTTATAAAAATTCTTCCAGTCGCGATGATTTCAGGAAACGACTTTTAAACGAAGTATGTAATATGAAAAACTAAAACAGCTCAAACAACGAAGAAAAATGAAATGTAGCACTTTTCAAACAAAATGTAGGAATCTTTTTTCATACATATCTTGATATTACGGTTGTACCCTCAAATAACACAGGCCTGCAAAACAAAACTTTTTAATCGATGTTTTGATTTTGATAACTGATTTTGTATAACATTGGAGCCCTGATTACAAAAATGCAATTCATTTTTTTGTATCACGTCAGGTTTTTTCACAATTAACAAAAAAAATTAAGCAATTTATTTGGGAAAATAAGATGTTTATAATAATTCTTGGTTAATAATCTAACTAAATTTTTTATTCCTTATGAGAATGGCATCTTTAACGCTTTGTGAGGAAACTTCTTTTAATTGATTGCCTGCTGTATTTTTTTTTGGGTACATCGCGCTGTAACATCCAGCAAAAGTCTACCATCATTGATACGCTCCATCTTCCTTGATATCACCTCTCCATTTGTTTTATATCTTGGTCAAGACGTTCCCCTTGTTCCTCGCTGACAGCACCAAGATTTTTAGGAAAAAGATTTAAGTGCGAAAAGAGGAAATTCACTTTCAAACTCATATTACATCCCAAGATGTGAAAATTTTTAAACATGATTCTTACAATATTTTCGTAGTCTTCATCTTTGTGATTTCCAAGCAATTTTTCTATGACGTTCTTAAATGCCGTCCAGGCATTCCTTTCAACAACATTCATAGAATTTTGAAAATCATTACCTTTGTACAAAGATCTTATTTGAGGTCCTAACCTCTTTTCATTTGGCATTGGAGAGATCTGGTAACTTTGTACATTAATACTTGAAACATTGTCCATTTTTATCATGAGGCTTTACAAATTGCTTCATCAAACAAAGTTTGATATGCATTGGTGGTACCTAATACTACTTTTTTAGGATACAACTAAATTATTTTTTATGATTGCTTCCCGGTACAAGTCTAGTTCTTAAAGGCCACTTCTTTTGAGTCCAATGTTTGTCTCGTGCCCGGCAGTCCCACTTGCAAATAAAACAAGGAAATTTCGAATATCCATATTGTTGTCCGATATTACAATATCGAAATTTTGAAATAATTCATTCATTCTAGGTGAACATTTCAATTTTAAGAAAAAACTAGACGTGATAGCGTAAAACCAAAATCATTTTCGTAATCAGGGGGTCGAAATTGTTCAAAAACTGTCAATTTTATGCAAACATCGAAATCAGTACAGGCTTGTGTAATTTATTAAATTCATTATTTAACGATTTAAAAAACCGTGAATTATTATTTGATGGCCCCATTTTCCCGTTTTTGACAGTTTTTTGAAAAAAATTGTACACAACACTGATACAGTAATGGAATTGTTTATTTATTGAATTTCGTCTGTTTTTTGATTTTTTAAAATAACCATAAAATGCGATTTTTTAGCTCAATCTCTTTCGTGGTGGTTTTGATGTCAACATTTAAAATATAATGGTCTGAAAATTTGTTAATTTATTACACTACAGGTTTTCAAAATCACAGTTTAAAACTCAGGTTATGCAATTTTTTTCTGCTCTCTAGAAAAAAAAAAAATTTGAGAGAATGATGATTGTGATAAGATAATTTATGACTGCTTTACGTTTACCTCGAAACTTTCTGAAACCTAATGAATAATGATACAAATCTCATTCTTCAAAAAACATTTCCATTTTTGTTTTTTAGTGTTTTATTCTTCAGTTCAAGAAATTTGTGTATTGAATGGAACTACATAATCATTAAAATAGAAATTCTACTCATCCTTATTTACCTCAGGAATAAGAAAATCGATACTGTTTATGCAAGTTATGTTGAAAAAAAATTAGTATGAATAAGTTCGATTGGTTTTCAACTTATTTTTTTATAATGTTTTATGTTTGAGATTATTTTATGAAAATGTATTGTTTTCAATTTCAAAAGAACTTTATAATATTGACCTTAACTGTAATAATTAATCATGTAGAATATTTTTAAAACAAATCAAATCATGTGCAAATTCTAGTTTCAGCAATAAGAAATTTCTTTAAAATATGGCAAATAAGATCGTGCTATGATGTGTCCTCGGATGTATCTAATCTTAAAAAATGCATTTGTTCTTGTTTTAGACAAATAAGCTTTCAAATAGTTTATAAATATTAAATTATTTTAATTTTTGGGATATGTCAAACAATATTTATAAATTAAAATGATAAATATTTAAATTTTTCACTTACATACTTAAACGCTCTGAAGACAGACAAGGAAAGACTTGTAGAAAATTGTTTGAAGGATTACAAGAAGTGTTCGTTGATTTTTTTTTAAGATTTGTATTAATTTCTTATTTTATTTTTTTCTAGAACCACTTGGCGTTCAAATCACCACTTCCGAGGCACCTACTCTTACGAGCGTGCAGGTTTCGAGAACCCCACTGTCCGCCACCAATCCGTCTTGTCTGACCCTTTGACCGACGTGTCCGGCAAACCCGTCGTCCTCTTCGCCGGAGAGGCCTCCAACCCCGTCCACTACTCCACAGTCCACGGTGCCATCGAAACCGGCCGTCGGGAAGCCCTCCGGCTGATCGACCTCTACAAACATTAGATATAATTTTGTAAATGTGGAGTGTTGGGGGATGGCACCCAATCTCGACAATTGATCCGGTGTTCCGGTAAATAAACCGCATCTCTTTGTAGCGGATTTTCCGAGTGAACGAGCATCAGGTTTCCTCGAGTTCATCATAAGCGCTGATAAGTAATGAGTATAAACGAGCTTTCCTCTGTTGAATTCGAAGGAACAAAGGAGATGGCGACGTTGATTCCCCGGCTCGGTACGATTTCTCTTACTCAATTCGTCGGGAAAGAGCGACCTCTGTGCATATGAAGATTGATTGCATAAAAAGACTAAATGCGATGCAGTGCATTGTTGATGGCGTCTGGCCACTTAATAAACTTTAGCTAGACTCTATACATCAGTCGGGGCTCAGTTCCGCCATCGTCGCAACGCCTCCATTGTGAGCTTCGCGACTGTATTATGGACATATTATGGTCGGAAAAAGCCCATTAAAGGATGGCGGTGTTGGGTACGCTTTGTAAATGATGGCGGCGATACAGGTCTGCTCTACACAGAATAGGTTAATGCGGCTGTCGGTTCGTCACTTCATCAATATCTACAGGATTTTGACATTTATTTTGTTAAACGGATAGGAGTCAGGAGAGCACCATAAAAAAATTTAAATACTTAACATAGAGTTTCACAAATTGCGATTCACAACGAGGATAATCACTTAATCAGACAGAGATAGGTTTTAAGTGCTTTTAATAATGAGCGACTAAAGTTTGGAATAATTGAAATAAACACCATTCACGTTGTTTTGGCATAATGGGAGGTCATGATTTATTTTTTTAATGTTGGACACACTCTTTGATTTCCGTCACTAAAATGCTTGACATGCGGACCTATCAAAATGAGCATAACATGTTGCTGAATTCCTCGCGATGTCTGAGTATTCTTCTATTGCAAACTACGTAGTAAAACTGACAATAATAATTTATAACCTCAAACTTAGAAAAACATAACCTAATTTAACGAGACTACCAAATTAAATGCAAAATTTCCATGGCCTCCCATTATGCCAAAATAACGCGAATGCATTTTATTTTCTTTCTCATTGAAATTTTTAAAAACGAACAAGTCAAGAGAGAAATGTATTGATTTTCATTTCGTTTTTCGGTTTCCGCACAATCATGTCATCGCTACCCTTGCAAATGGCACTTTTTTTTCAGATTTGGATAATTATTTAATGGCATTTTTACAATACGAACGAAAAAAAAGAAGATAAGAGATGGCTATGGAAATGGAAAACAAATTTTCCGAAAACGTACGTCGTAACTTAATAAACTGTCACTTGTCAATTTTGACGTTTATTTAAAAAATGGTTTTCACTCGAGAATGCAAGGATTCATGACAGAATCATACTTTCGAAATGAGAACGAAGAAAAATATGATTAGCTTTACCACTCTTTAAGTCTTTATTGGTATCATGGGTGTTAGTATGATTGAAGCTAAGCTACACGTTTACAGTTCTCTGCATTATCTTTTTAATTAAAATGATTTTAGTGTGCGGAGTTTGATTGATGAATTTACGAGACTCTCTGCATTATCATATCTTTCTTTTATTTATTTTGTACCAAATATTTATTATCTACTACATTAGCACCTTTAAGACTTTATTACTTCTTATTTTTATGCAACTGAATAATATTTTCGGCTGCTCTGTATCCAGTCTCGATAGCTCCATGCACCGTCGAATAATGCACCGGATTGGTCGCTTCACCTGCAAACAACACTCTAGGCCTTCCTTCAACACCATCTAAAGCCTCTGCTAATTTTTCTTGATACGATAAACCCCTCTTATAGAATCCCGTCTTCGTATACGAATAGGTCCCCCCAAAATTTTCATTTGTGCACCAAGTCGACCTCAACATTTGACTAATTCCACTTACGTTATATTTTCCATTCAGAAATTTGTTCAAAACATGTTCGCACCCCTCTTTCAAAGTTTTCAAAGGCAGTCTTTCAATTTCTGGGACTAATTCGCCACTAATCCACCCCACCCATACGTGGGGATTATCTGGTACTTTCAGTATATACCTGAATTGAGTAATCCACGATATTCCATATTTTGTAGGACCATCAGGGAAATCAACGACACTCAAATCCTCCTCGCCCCAGAAAAATGAAAACGCTCGGTCTTCATCCTTCCACCACTTTGTAGAAAAGTGGAGGAAAATTTTCATGACTCCTCCGAAACCGGTAGCGTCGATTGCTTGTAATTTGAAAGAGGGAAGTGGAGGATTGAAGAGTGAATCTTTCTCTCGTTTCAAAACTCCAATAGATGGAGTAAAAATTAGATAATCTGCAGAATAAGAGTTGTCTGAAGTTTCAACAGTAACAGTTTCACTTTGGTTCCAATTAATTTTTTTGACTTTTGCCCCCAGATGAATCTTGTCATCTATTGGCAGTTTCTTGGCTGGATCAGGATAATTGTTCATCATAATTTGCAGGACAGCATTGTAGCCGAGTCCTTTCCAAACTAGAGCCTGATTGCCTTCGCACTGCTTATAATCACACTCTGCCGAAGGATCAAACCACGAAAATGACCCTTCGTGTACTACAATATATCCCTCAAGAAATCTTAACCCTTCTTTCACAATCTTCAACTTATCTTCTTCTCTTTCGTATTTTTTCAACAGCGTTGAATTATACCTAAAACCAGTATTTTATGTAACAATCTGTCTAACGATTTCTTTTTCCTACTTTTGTATAAACAACTCCCCCAGAGACTTTCCAGTTGTGTTAAAATCTTGATCTGCAAGCTTATCATATCCGGAATACTCTTGTTTCAGTTCTTCCATTAGCGAAGGATCTAGTCTGGAACCGTTGGAATAGTAAACATTATTTTGAAGAGATCTCAGCCCCGGCTCTAAAATATTCAAATTTTTGGCAAGTTCATACGCAATATTTCCTTTCTCTCCATGACAAAACTGTGCCCCCAAATCGACAATTCCATCCCCAAATTTAACACTGTTGATTCTTCCGCCTATTCTGTCCTCGGCTTCCAAAATAGTGATGTTGTTTATGGAATTTTTGAGTAATTTTGTCGCTGCGGCTACTCCTGCAGGACCCGCTCCCACTATAATCACAGAAGGACTTGAAAGTCCTGAGTGTATGTGACACAAAAGGATAACTGAGCTACACAACCACAACATAGTTTGATAATATTTGTTTTGTCCAAATTTGTCAAAACTATTTATATTTACGCATGGACAATCTAATCATCGTTGTTGAACATAACCTTTGATAAACACTATTGGTGTAATAAATGATGTAATACTGTCAGTCGTTTCTTTAATAACTTCTCAATGAATGAACAAACAAATTACTTTATAAATTTATCTATAAATGTCTATAAAAACTATTTGTTTAAAAAAAATAATTTTGTTGATCCAATAGTCTGTCCATTGCTTAATTGTAATAAATATAACTTACCCAGATTATTTTTCTGAGGAGATTCAGATTATTATTATGCTTGAGTTTAATTATTTTTAATAATGCAAGAATAAAACAAAACAAGAACAACAATAATATCAGTGGTAGTCAATTACTGTTTTCTCTTATATAACTTAATTATTCTTTCCGCTTCCCTATGTCCAGTCTCTATAGCACCATGCACAGTCGAGAAATGAACAGGATTTGTAGCTTCCCCTGCAAATAACACTGCAGGTTTTCCTTCAACCCCTTTCAAAGGTTCAGCTAACACCTCTTGATACGACAAATCCGGTCGATACAACCCAGTTTTTGTAAACGAATAAGCGCCAAGAAAGTTTGGATTTGTATACCATGTGGATCTTACAATTTGATCAATCGCGGTTACATTGTAATTTTTACCAAGAAATTTGTTGAAAACGAATTCGCAACCATTTTTTAAAACGTCTATAGGTAATTTCTCAACTTCTGGCACCAAATCTCCAGCAAACCACACCGACCATACATTTGGATTGTTTATATTTTGTTCCAAGTCTACTAATTGGGTGATCCAAGAGATTCCAGATTTTCTTGGTCCGTGGGGATAATCAATGTGTAAATCTTCCTCGCTCCAAAAGAATGAAAACGAGTGGTCATCTTTCCACCATTTGGTAGGGAAATGGACGAAAATTTTTATGACGCCTCCAAAACCAGTCGCTTCAATTGCTTCTCGTTTGGCAGATGGAAGTGAAGGAGTGAACAGCTTGTCTGATTGTTGTTTTAAAACCCCAATAGATGGGGTAAATATTACATGGTCGGCAAAGTAAGACGAGTTATCGATCGTTAAAACTGTAACACTTTCACTTTTGTTCCAACTAATGCTTTGAACTTTTGTGTTCAAATGTATTTTGTCATCTATTGGTAATTTTTTGTTAGGATCGGGATAACTTCTCATCAAAATGTCAAGAATTGTTTTGTATCCGACTTTTTTCCAAACCAGCGACTGATTTCCTTCACAAACTTCGTAGCCATTATCAGCTGAACAATCAAACCAAGAAAATGATCCCTCGTTTGTTAGTGTAAAAAGTTCAGAATATCTCAGCCCTTCCTTAGCGAGCTTTAGCTTCTCTTTCTCATTTTTATATTTTTCCACTTGCTTTTTATTGTACCTACAAATTATCATTGTAACGATATTTTAGTTAAAAACATTTTACCTTTCAATAACTATGTCTCCTATTGATTTTCCTGTAAAATTGAAATTGCCTTTTGCATAGTACTCGTAATCTTCCTGTAGACCTAACTCTTCGACTAGTGAAGGATCTAATTTAGAACCATTTGAATAGTACACATTGTTTTCTAAAGACTTGGTAGGTAACTCTAGGAGGTTATACTTATTTGCATGTTCGTAGACGAGGTTATTCCTTTCTCCATGACAAAATTCAGCTCCTAGTTCGATGAAATGTCCAGCGAATTCAACCGTATTGATTCTTCCTCCGATTCTGTTCTCAGCTTCTAAGATCGTAATGTTGTTGATTGAATTTTCTAGTAGTCTTGTTGCAGCAGCTATTCCTGCGGGACCTGCTCCTATTATAACCACAGAAGGATCAGCTTGCACATCCACATGCACAAAATGTAGAAAAACGAACAAGTAAAGTGTCACCAACATGATGTGTTCTAAATTACAAAAAATGTTTTTGTTTGTGCGAAGACATTTATAAAATAATTTATCATCATGTTGTTTCAATATCCTAACCTTTGATAACAGTAAACATTATGTAATTAGAATATGTTTCCATAAATTCTTTCACTAAAACTAATAATAGTACAATGCGCAAAATTAACGTATACTGTTTGAAAAAAATAAAAAAGCTTGTAAATGTTAATTTTAAATTTACATTATGAAAAATAAAGTTACATTATATAAGTACAGCATTTATTTTGTTATTTATAATTAAATACACAAAAATAGACGGAATGTTTTGAAGTTTAACAAAATCAATTTCAACAAATGTGACAACAAAAACAGATTAATAACGCGTATTTTCTCCTCTTGCATTAATTATTGCTTGACATCGTCTACTCATACTCGACACCAACGTTCTAACTTCATTTTGATCGATGATACTGCAAGAGATTCCAGACTTTCTTGGTCCGTGGAGATAATCAACGGGTAGATCTTTCTCGCTCCAAAAGAATAAAAACAACTTGTCGTCTTCTTTCAACGATTCTTTCACCATTTGGTAGGGAAATGGACGAAAACTTTTAGGACGCTTCCAAAACCAATCGCCTCGATTGCTTCTTGTTTGGGAGATGGGAGGGATGGAGTGAACAGCTTATCTGACTGTTGTTTTAAAACCCCAAGAGATGGGGTAAATATTACATGGTCAGCAAGGTTGGTAGAACTGACTAATTTGTATAGTAGGTTGCCTCGTTGCCATTTAAAACAATAGTTTGAATTTTTTCCCCTCGCAAAAGTTACTCGTGACGTCACAATGCACTAAACTTTTACGACAGAGTCTGTCGATCATGCATTAGGTGTTCCCTCGCTAGTACGAGTATAAAGTCCAAAAAGCCTCCCAATAAACTCCACGGAGCTTATACAGGCCGTTTGAAAATTGCTAGTACAAAAAAAACCTGGTAATTGGTGATGGTGAGTTGAAGTCATCGGCAAAAGAAAATTCTAATAAAAATCCTCTAGTTTTCGAGATAAAAATTGCTAAAAATTGGGTTAAAATTGTTAGTGCACCACTGAGTTAAGGTATTTTAAAAAGACACTTCACGTTGTTAAGCAATAACGAAATAAAAAATTTGATGTTCTTAAACTGTCAATCTGTGGTTGCCAAGATCTTGCAAAAAAATATAAATTTTTCATATTGTTGTATAGTCCTTCATTATCACTACGATCATCTTCATCACGCTTGGTTACCAAGGTTTAAAAAATATTGCCCCGCCTGAGGCGTAGAATATGCAGGAATAGGGTTACTTTATCCCTTTTGTTTTAAAAAATTAAAAATTGGTTTCTTGGATTTCTTAGGGCTTCCAGATGCCACAGTTTTTTTTTGTACTAGCAATTTTCAAACACCCTGTATTCGAACACTCAAAATTTGTGGGTTGATTTTACGTCACAAGTTACTTCCTTCGATTGCTTCTTGTTTTGAAGACGGAAAAGATGGAGTGAATAGTCTGTTACGTAGTCAGCAGAGTAAGAGGAATGATCAGAAGCCAAAACTGTGAAGTGGTGCTCTTGTTTCAGCTAATACTTTCAACTTTTGAATTTAAACATATTTTGTCATTCACTGGTAATTTTTTGTCAGCTTCAGGATAGCTTCTCATTAAAATTTGAAAAAGTGTTTTGTAACCAACACCATTCCACACTAGCAACTGGTTTGCTTCACATTCTTCGTATATATTTACAGCTGATGTGTCAAACAAAGAAAATGCCTCCTCAGTTGCTATAAGATAACTTTCAGAATATCTCAGCTGTTCTCTAATTAGCTATTAGCTTGAGCTTCTCTGTGTCATTTTTGAACTTTTTCACTTGTGTATATTTTTATGTATCTAAATAGCAACATTAAGAGTAGAAGTGAGTCTTTTTGTGCTAAGCCCAGAGATTGAAGACTGTGTGAAGTTGAGGTTGGCAACTGGGCGAATGATATTTGCAGCAGATGAAGGAGAAATGCCGTAATCTACAAAGTAAGGCACCTTGTATGTTAGGACACTGTAACATCCCTTCTAAGAAATGTTTTTAAATTTTCGAATTTAATTTTGGCCTCTATTAATGACTTTTAATCTACATCAGAATAGTACAGACCTAGTTCATCTAAATGTTGTAAAATTTTGTAGTAACTGGTTTTGTTCAAAGCCAGAGCTGGGTCCTTTTGACGTTCTTTATAAATGAAACCAATGTCTGGCTCAAGCTTTATGTCAAGAATTTCTTTACATATCCCAACAATGTAGAAATAAAATCTGTGGCGGTCGTGAAAAAGTAGGTAAGTCGAAAATGTTAATTTTTCAGGGCAACGATTCAAAATTCCACATCATTCCTAAAATCCTGTAATTAAATAGAAACTTCTTTCTACCTGTACTTGCTTTCAATATAAGTAAATTTTAAATTGTGAAAATCTGAACCGGACGTGGAGGGGCCGTTGTCATCTTGCAGGGCCGTCTCATGATGTGTGATCTTGGTCGCAGAGTTCCTCGACCGCCCTCGGTGGATGGCCTCTGTTTCATCATATGTCATCTTGCAGTGGCGATTCGGAGGACAAAAGTCGGGGGCACTGCACCCATAACGAGTTAGGTGTCGCAGGGACGTGGACGACCCGACGTCACTAGAGTAGAAATTAGGAGACTGGGGGGCGAGAACTAGGTTAACTTCGCGATCGAAGACCGCGTGCTATCTTGAAGAGCTGAGAGTCCGAAGTGTGTAATATTCATTTAGGGGATTAGATGTCTGTCATTATTATCTTGATTCTTGTTGCGCAATGTAACATGTATGTATGTAACATGTTGTGAAATGTAAAGATTGAAAAGATTATGGTGTGCCATCGTTTGTGGATTTTTGGGGGTTTTCGTCATCCCATTTACAGTGTCTGTTCTTATCATCATGTCATTTGTTTCACGGTGCCGCTTTGTACCTCAAGCTCAGGTTTAGGTTTTGTCTGGGGTGACCAGGCGTCTCGGTTTTCTGGGATTGTCCCGGTTTTGGCTTTAAAGTCCCGGTGTCCCGAAAATCAATTTAGGGACGCTCAAAAGTCCCGGTTATTTTTTTATGTACTTACATGCCAAAAAAGTCCAATTTACACAAGAACGAGTTGAATACAACGTTTTTTTTTTGTTACATAAGCCCATTTTAAAAGCTCCAAATCGCTTAAAATCTTCAAAATTAGCTTGGCGTTTGGCTTTGAGAAGTTGTGATATTTATCAAAATTCGTTCACACAGGAGAAAATTCTCAAATTCTGAGAGTGTCGAACAAAAAATATTGTTTAAATAACCTTTTTTTTTGTTTAAAGAATTGCTTATTTTTTGTAAGGATTGATAGGAACGGACAGTTCATTCCTAGGACGCTAGGTCCTACTAATAAATAGATTTATGTTTAAGAAAATAAATGTTGAGCATTTTTTGTTTAATTTATGTTTTATAAATACCTATAAGAAAAAATGTACCCCCTCCCCTAATTTTCAACTGCCGTTAAATGTCCCGGTTTGAAATTTTTAAATTCCGGTCACCCTAGTTTTGTCGTTATTTCATTTGTTTAAATTTTCTTTGTTCGCTGTGAACTGTTAGTAGACAAATTTATTGTGTTGTTATGTATTTTTCTTGTTATGTCATATAAAGTCGCACCGCCAAGTGGTTTAATTTATCATGTGATCGGGTTTTGTATCAATCAGCACTGTAGATTAAAACGAGAATGTATTTATTCACGTATGCATAAAATAAATACAGGCGTCATCCCACCGATTTATGCATTTTTATTTCGAAGTTTGTCCACCCTGCAGGTCCGCCATTTGCATCCCGAGCTAGTCTGCCGCCATTTTGTACAAAACACACAACGTAGAGGTTTTACCGCTTCGTTTGAATTTTCAAATATTTAAATTTTGGCGGAAGATTGGCGATATCTGGGTTATTACATATTATAATTATCTTATATTGTGCATACGTAAGATCAAAACTTGAGTATGGCAGCATCATTTGGGATCCAAGTTATCAGAGATATGTGGATAAAGTTGAAACTATTCAGCGTTGTTTTCTCAAATTTTTTAGCATTTAAGACTGATGGTGTCTATCCTGAAAGAGGTTATTCTTAACAGAATGTACTTAAAAGGTTTGGCTTTCTTGACCTTCAGACCAGGAGAATAAATTTTTCAATGAATTAAAAAAAAAATGATCAAATACAAAATTGACTGTCTTGACTTGGTAAGTCAGATTTCTTTTCATGTGCCTAACAAAGGAACTCGCCAGTCGAGAACTTTTTACATATCTATACCCAGAACGAATGTTTTTAAGTTTTCACCTTTGCACTAAATGTGCATGTATTATAATGAGTCGCAAGACAATAATGATATTTTCAGGTGATTGCTGAACGCCGTAAAGTTTCCTGTCTCGTAATTGGATTCGTCTGTGGAGCAGGGTATAAAAAAAATCTTTACTGAAGAACTAACAGTTCAGGGTTTCCTTGAGTTAAAAATTGAAACACTAAGTAATAATAATATTTTGGTTACTGACAATAAACTGTTTATTATGAATTTCGACAATCTGATTCCACCGAAATCCAAACGTAACGTTACCGTGCTTGACATGAGAAGAAGCGGCAAAACTCTTATATTTTAGAATTAAAAATTATTATTTCTTGTGTAGATTTATAATTCTTTCTGCTTCTCTTTTACCCGATTCGATGGCCCCATGAACAGTGGAATATACAGTGGGATGTGTAGCTTCTCCAGCAAACAAAACTCTTGGAATGTCTTCATCATCCAATAAAGGTTCTGCTAGTTGTGCTTGATACGAAACTTCTCTCTTAAAATATCCATGTTTCTCGTACGAATAAGTACCTCGAAAATTTGAATTGGTGTACCATTGAGACCTACGGTACTTCCTATCAGTGTAGTTCCCAGCGACTTATTTTTATTCTTACCTTATGATTTTGTCAGCATCTGTAACATTGTAGTCCCTTCCCAAGAATTTTCTTATCACGTACATACACCCTCTCTTCACAAGTTCCTCAGGAGTTTGTTCAATCTTAGGTACCAAATCACCACTAAACAAGGCGATCCTTACATTTCTGTTACTGGGTACCTCTACTAGAGCCACTATTTGTGCCACCCAAGACACTCCATGTTGACTCGGTCCATCTGGAAATTCATGGATTGTATTCAGCAAGTCTTCTTTGCTCCAAACAAATAAGAAATCAACATCGTCGTCTCCCCACCATCTCTGAGGAAAGTGTAAGATGATTTTTACGATGGCATCAAATCCCATTGCTTCCATTGCATTTTCTTTTCTTTCTGGTAATTGTGGATGAAACAAACTGTCTTTTTGTTCCTTCAAAACCCCAATAGATGGAGTAAAAATTACGTGATGTGCTGTTAGCGAACTGTTGTCAAATGTCTTCACAATGACTTCATCATCATCATTGTTCCAAATTATTTTCGTAACTTTTTTGTCAAAAAATATTTTGTCATCTATTGGAAGCTTCTGGCTGGGGTCGGGGTAACTCTTCATTAGTACATCTAAGATGGTGTGATAACCACCCTTCTTCCACGTCATTCCCTGGTCGCCCTTACAGGCTCGATAGTGTCGTCCTGCTGATGGTCGCAGCCAGGAAAAAGCACCTTCATGCAACAGAATTAAATCGTTGGTATACTTCAAAGCTTCAGTAGCTACTTTAAGCTTCTGTTTATCATTTTCATATTTTTTCAGTATTGTTGAATTGTATCTAAATGAAGGAAAACATAATTAAAAAGTGATTCCAAATAAATATTTCCTTACACTGGCAGAAAAGCGTCCCCTAAACTAAGACCACATGTTTGATTTATTTCGTCATCATAATTCTGAATAAGCTTTGCTAAATTCATCGTCATTTCTTCTTCAATTGTAGACCCATTGGAATAATACAATTTTAAATATTCAGGTGTACATGGTTTAGAATGTTGTAAAAGATCCAAGTCTTTTACTAGTTCATAAACGACATTTCCTTCTTGACCGTGACAATATTCTGCCCCTACGTCCACCAACCCATCACCGAGTCTAACACTGTTGATTCTCCCACCAATTCTGTTTCCTGCTTCAAGAATTGTAATGTTTGTGATTGAGTTTTCGAGTAGTTTTGTTGCTGCGGCAATTCCCGCAGGTCCTGCACCCACCACTATTACTGATGGGTTGGTGGCAACCATATTCTTCAGACCAGACACAACAAAGAGTAAAAAATAACTCAACAAGGACAGTTTCATTTTGTCCACAGTAGTGTACCGCACTAGCAACAAGAATTTGTCAACTACTACTACATAAATAAGAGTAGTGGAATGTTTTGTTTGACTCAGTAAGGTCAAGGTTAGTTGATAAATATGTACATGATTTAATTATGTTTCAATAACAGACATTAGGGGCCAGTTTATAGAAAGAGAATGAAATATTTAATTCGAATTAAATTTTAATGCGCCATTAACTCATGAATCCGAAACTTCGATTGGTTCAATCTGATCACGTGTTCAGTTAATCTCGCATTTGATTACGATTAACTTAATTTCGCTTTTGTAAACTGGCCCTAAGACTAGTAACTTTCAGGAGTCTTATCTAATGGTGATAAAGAATTGAATACATTTTGAAGTTTGTTGTTTCCAACCACATTGTGGAAAATTTTATTGTTTTGCTTTACTATGAAGTTCGATAATCCTTTGGGCTTCTCTGTGTCCTGTTTCAATGGCTCCATGCACTGAACCGTAATGAGTGGAATGTGTCGCTTCTCCTGCAAATAATAATTTGGGTTTTCCTGCTGCGTTTGTCACAGGTTCTGCTAATTTCTCCTGGATTGATTCACCACGTTTGTATGTTCCTCTTTTTACGTAAGAAATTACTCCAAGAAAATTTGGATTAATGGTCCACGTAGATTTTACAATTTCGGTAATTTCGGTAACGTTGTGAGTCTTTCCCAAGAACTTGTTCACAACATATTTAATTCCCATTTTCATTGTTTCATCTGACAACTTCTCAATTTCTGACAACAGATCACCAGTGATCCACCCTGACCACGCATTAGAATTGTGTGGAACTGTGATCAGTTCTAGAATTTGAGCAACCCAAGACACTCCATCTTTACTTGGTCCGTCTGAAAAGTCGATGGAATTCAAGTCGTCGTGGCTCCAGAAAAACGCAAACAATTTATCATCGTTGTGCCACCATTTTGTAGAAAAGTTGATAACAAATTTGATGACTGAACCGTACCCAATATTAATGATAGCGTTTTCTTTCAGAGAGGGTAATTTTGGATCAAACAGAGTGTCTTTGTCTTTTTTCAAAACTCCAGCAGATGGGGTAAAAATGACATAATCTGCTGTGTAAGTACTGTTGTCTGCAGTTACAACTGTAACTGTTTCGTCTGTGTCCCAAATAATTCTTTGAACTTTTTTATTTAAGTGAATTTTATCATCTATGTCTAGCTTCTTTTTCGGATCCGGATAACTTTTCATCAAAATGTCGATAATCGTTTTGTAGCCGACACCTTTCCAAACTAGATCTTCATTTTGTGCTACAAAATCACTGTTTGCTGAAGCTTCAGACCAAGAAGGCGTACCGTCAAGAAGCGAAACAAAACCTTCCGAAAATCTCAATCCCTCTTCTAAAATTGTCGCTTTCTTTTTGTCGTTCTGATACTTTGGTAATATGACCGAATTATATCTACAAATCACAAATCAAAATACAATTAAAGTTTTTTTGAATATTACCTTTCTCTAAAGGCATCTCCTGTTGACTTTCCTTCAGTCACATTTCCTTTATATTTCTTCTGATAAATTTCAAAAATGAGGTCACTTAAATCATGACTCAGTGAGGTGTCCAGTTTGGTGCCATCTGAATAGTAAATATTATCTTCAAGAGTAAGACGAGCGGGTTCCAAAACATCGTAATCCTTTGCGAGATCAAAAGCGATATTTCCCTTGGTTCCGGCACAATATTCGGCGCCTAAATCGACTACGTTTTGTCCAAATTTAACAGTGTTTATTCTTCCTCCGATTCTATCTTCTGCTTCCAAGATTGTGAGATTAGTGAACGAATTTTCGAGCAGTTTAGTGGCGGCGGCAATTCCTGAAGCTCCAGCACCTACTATGATTACAGAAGGACGTTCAGCATGTCCGACCACAAGAGAGTTTAAGAAGATTATTAAATATAAAAACTTCCACATTTTGGGACGGCGAAAAGATGTTACTAATCGTTTGGTGTTAAAATCTTGTTTGTATAGTCTCACAAAATTTTCGATATGATAAGGAGGTTATCATTAACCTTTAATTTTTTCCATTCTTGAATGTTTATTAATACTATATCAGTGCATATGCGTAAATTTAGGGATAACTAATACCTAAATAAATATTAGATTTAACAGGAAACATTGTATTAATTTAATTCTGAAAATATCGGGTGTTTATTTATACTTTTTCTCAAAGTTGGCGTTAAAGACTCGATTGTGAATGCACCACTCGTCAGTGTGCAGGGTAAAAACACAAACATCATAAAAAGTGAGATCTAAACAGCTGATCCATGATCTATAATCCGTGGTGCGTTCACAATCGACTCTTCAACGCAAACTTGGAAGATAAATTTAAATGAACGCCCGATATTATATGATCTATAACATATGAAACTGTTATTTCTGTTACCAGTTCTGTTTTTTATTTCTCGTAATCATAATGTTTAAATATAATGATTATGATATTTTAAAATAATTATGTTATATAGTTATTTATGTATTAAGGGCGTAAGAGGGCTTTTATGGCCTGAGGTGTGATTTTGAGCCCGAGTGATAACGAGGGCTAAAAACACGCTGAAGGCCATAAAAGCCAGTTCACGCCCGCAGTACATACACTATTTTATGCACGATTAAGACCTAAAACCCTAACATTTAACAAAAATTAATAAATAAATGTCTGCCCACACCACGGGATGTTTGCATCGCGTACTTCTCCCGTCAAATTTTTAGTTTTGCGCGTAACCTTGGAAACAGTGAAAACACCCGTAGCCATTATGCCAATTGCAATTTTCGGTTATAAATTCATTAACTAAATGATAAACGAGGATGAGAAAGCGGCAGAAATGTGTGTCCAGTATCGAGTAATCCCCATTCGGGATTAGGTAATTTAAGTTAAGTGGCAATTTTTTTCCTAATTTCACCAAAAATGTTTTTGACTTTTATTTGACATATCTTTATGGCCCACGGGTATAAAGTGATCCGTGGGCCATAAAGAGACGTTTATGTCAAGAAAATTTGTGCATAATTGTCAAATTATAATATAATCGTGCATAAAGATAGATTAGATCATGCCTACGACTATTACAACATTGTTTGTGGTGACAGCTGTGGTACCTATCTCTTCTGGTTTTATTAGCGATAATAATGTGATAAATATAAAAGAAAATTTAGAAAGGCAATTTTATTTAAGATTTAATCTCTTTTAAAATCAAAATTAAACGGTTATAATTTAATTAAAGCAGTTAATACATATGCTGTTCCATTACTGACCTATTCTTTTGGTGTTATAAAATGGTCCAAAACTAATTTACAGAATATAAATATTAAAACCAGAGTTATTTTTACCAAATTTAGTAAACATCACCCTAAATCTGCTATTCAAAGATTTAATTTACCACGGAGTTTTTCAAATCTAGAAATACTGCAATACAATCAAATTGCTTCATTAAAAAATTATTTCCTCAATAGAGCTCGTGATAACACTTTTTTTAATGCTTTGGTTTCAGCTGATAAAGGTTACACACCCTTAAATTTAAGTGATAATATAATTTCAGATATTGTTAAGCCAAATATACTTGACACTATAGCAAATATAAAACAGAAGTCTTTACGTGGGAGATACTTTAAAGAACTGGAACAACCAGAAATTAATATTCAGGCTTCTCATGCATGGCTTAAGAAATCAAATATTCATCCTGAGACGGAGGGTTTTATATTTGCTACAAGATCGTGTTGTAAATACAAGAAATTATAAAATACACATATGCGGTTTGCAATCGATAATAATTGATAAATGTAGGATTTGCGGAACTGAAGGGGAAACAATTGAACACATCATTTCTTCTTGCACCGTTTTGGCTCAAAGCGAATATAAGAAACGTTATGATATATTCGCTAAAATTATACACATGAAGTTAGCTGTTAAATTCAATTTATTAAAGAATACACAACCACATTATAGTTATACACCAGCAAGTTGTTTGGAAAATGATAATTACAAATTATATTTTGATCGAACAATGTTAACTGACATTCATATTAAGCATAACAGACCAGACATTATTATTTTAAATAAACAACAAAAGCAAGCATATCTTTTAGATATAGCTGTTCCAAATTCACATAATATAACACAGACATATAACACAAAAATTAATAAATATTTAGAGCCCTCCGTTGCTATGAGAAATCTTTGGTGTTTAGAAAAAATTTAAAAATTTTGGATTTAGGTAACACATTGGTAGTTGAAATTCAAAAAGGTATACTGGGTGCCCCAAAATTCGCGGAACAACGTAGTAGTATGTTGTTAAGTAGTCATTAAGATATCAGGTAAAAATGTTTAAAAAAATCAATCAGTCTTTTTTGTAGAAGATATGGACCTATTCGTTACACTAAATGTGGCAACATTTAAAAACATTCTATGCATCCCAATAGTCTGCAAATATTTAATTTTTGTTGTATCCATGGAAATGAGACGGAAAAATCAAAGCCATGTTGCCGTACACTATTTGAGATAAAACGAACATAAAATTACTACTCGGAAATGCTGGAAATAATGAAGAAAATAATTGCAAACCTGATCACAATCGTTCAGAATTATTAGGCCACTGGCTAGTAAAAGACAAATAGTCAAAATCTTTTTTAATATTTAAAATAAATGAGATCAAAGCTGCACCTTTTGAGCCCCCATATCTTCAAATCAAAGAGGTATAGAATTTTTTTATTATTTTTCTCATCATTTTCTAACGTGAGTTGACATTGCCTCATTGAGTTGTTCCGCGAATTTTGGGGCACCCAGTATTATTATACTCATGTCATATCGTGAGGAAGTTCCTTAACATTGACACAGAACATAATAAAACACACCAAAGTCAAAATGTGGAGGCGAGACTCCGGTAATTATGTTGATTAGCACTGCACTATTATTTGATAGTAATATCCGTAATAGTGTATGTACTCCGGCAAAATTGCCGTGCCGCCGGCTGGTGGAGGGTTGGAAATATTAAAATTATGGATGATCCAAGAATTTGCGTCTTTCGTTGACAAAGAAAAACAAAATATCTTTTAATACAAAAAGCATTTTTCTGAAAAATAAGAGGAATATGGAATACGATATGCTCACGAAAGCAGTAGGTAAATCGTTATACTCAAAACCCAAAGAGCAGAACAAAAATACTACATAAAAGCTTTTCGCTATAGTTGCGACAAATGTATTCGTGTTATAAATATGTGAAAATAATACATATTATTATTCATATAACAACAAAGTCTTTACTCAAATGCATTTCTAACACTTTGTAGTACCTCGGAAGCAAATAACAAAAAACTGTGAAAACAGTAAAAAAATTATCTTCATTTTCAGCAAGGCAACGGTTTTTTACATTATATTGCTATTTTAAGACATTTTTTCAACACCTGATTTACTGGTTAGTAAAGTGGCAGAAAAGACCCTTTTGAAGGGCTCGTAAGATCATCCGTTCTAAAACCTGTAGATTATCTCTAGGGGTGACAGTTGCAGAGTGTATGTACGGTCGGTGGACAAATAAAACTGGGACACTTAAAATTTAATCTATGTAAACCAGACCATTGAATTGCCAATATATTTGTCAGTGTCTATATAATATGTCATACCAAAGTTTCATTTGTGATAAAGCCGTAATTAAACGATGCAAATTTGTAAATTTTGACTTATGTGATTGTAATTTATGTCCCAGTTTTATTTGTCCATCGACTGTACCTAATGCTACGCAGCCTGCCACAATTGCAATTGAATTTTGCCAAAGAAATGTAGATGAGTGTCGTAAAATAACTGCAAATAAAACACTGCAAAATGGTGTGTGGCTCCAAAACACTATTCACCATTTAGCTCAACTAAACTATTGCCATATTTTAACACTGTGGATTCTTCCTTGGCTTCTGTTTTCTATCCACAAAATACCTTAGTGATGTTAGTGAATGAATAATTTTACTGCTGCTGTGATTTCTGAAGCATCTGCTGCAACCACTGAAGGAAGATCTGCGTATCGAAGCATAAAATAGTTAAGAAAGAAATGTATCAATATGGTGGTATCCATATCTTGTTTTACCAAAAATTAGATGCTACATTATGTGGTTAGGTAGCCTTGCAATGACTGCATAACACCAACAATTGGATATTTATAAAATAGTGTAGTAAAAGAGCTTTTGGAAGTTACAACTAAACTACCTGTAAAACTAAATATGTAATCCTGTTATTGACGTGAAAACTTAATTTATGTGTCAACTCTCAACAGATATCTAAAAATTCCTTTCACGAATACGTTTAAAATCCGTTTCTTCGTCAATGTTGAGTATGATGAAATTCGATGTGGGGGCAACATTGCTAACATATCATAGCAACGAAAAAAAGACGCCTTTATAAAATAAACGTCAATTAAATTGTGACAGTTTTCAAATTGTTGTCAAAATGAGTTTTACCGCAGATAAACATTGTAATATGTACTCGTACTTAGCTCTTCGTGTTGTAGAAAATAATGCTGCATTTAGCTGCACAGACATACACCATGCGTTTTCCTAACGGAAGGCATCCCAATGTGAATGTTATTTATTAGGCGTTTTAACCAACGACTGAGAAAAAAAAAATTAACCATGACAACTACATACGGTAGTTTTTAATTACCTATTACGTTGCTGCCATTTTCATTTTCACTTTTTTTGGTACAAAATCGGGGTCTATGTTATGCTATATTATGGTACTAAAACCCCTGTCCGTCCTTGTTGACACACCCGATATAGTATTATTTAACAAAACATTCTCTATCAATTATCTTGTTTATTTCTCTTATTTTTTTTTCGCATTTTATACAGTAATATTACTGTACTCAAAATCGTACGATAATAATAGGTCACTTTACAGCGTCGTAGCAACGAACCATTTTGTGTTTTTCGTATCTTGCCTTGGATTTTACAGGGAGCAGACTTGACGAAGCTTCTCGGGCAGAATTTAAAATATTGTTTGATTTATTTTCTGTACTATTTTCGTCTTTCACATCCATCATTTTGAAATTCATTTTCAAAAAATGATGTTATGTACAATTTCTTTCTGGTTGCTATGTTAATGAAAATCTACCTACTATTATATTATATTATATTTTAATATTCATGAAATGTGAAAAAATCAGAAAAGTGATTTTACTGGACTCGTATGGGATTTAAACTTGCCATACTCGTAAAGTAAACTTCCACTTTTCTGAACTCGTAACGTAATTTACTTTACCGCATGCCGTCTGGTAAAATAAGTCATTACTGGTCTGAAATGTTTGAAAATGTGGAATGTATCACATGCTCTTAGATAAAAAAAAATTGCTTTAGAAATTCTCTCATTTTTGGAGACTGACCAGAGTCAATGGATTATTAGCTGAAACCAGCGATACAGGGCGATATTGCCCAAGGTTAGACGAAAAGAAGACTATTCATTCAGCTAACACGAGAAGAATGTTTTTTATATTTTGTATCCTACAGATCTAGACTGCAGGAAGTGTTTCACTGAATTAATATAAAAAGATGGCAAATTATTTATCATAGCATCACATAGCTTGTGCTTCAATAGCCGTTCCATTTTTTTTAAATTTTTACACATTAGTAGGTACACTTCTGTACACTGAAAAAACGTACAGGTATATTTTGCTTGTGTAAATCAGGTTAACGAGCACCTGATGTAAGTGTCATTGTCAGTGGTAGATAATTGAAATAATTCGGTTGCAGCCGAAGTAAAAGTGTAGGTAATTAATGCCCCCTCAGTTAAGTATTATTCTTTATTTTCAAGGTTTATTGTGGGTTCATTTATATGGGTAAACATGGAAACAAATATCAAGTAAATTTACACAGCCAAAAAATTGCAAAAATCTCTATCAAGACTTGTATGCTTTTTCCGTAAACAGAAGTGTACCGATCGCTCATTATCTACAACAGGCACAAAATTGAGGTGACGAATTACAGGTATGACGAATTATCGAGTTTCTATTGTAATTATTGTTACACTTGATCTCTAGTTATTTTTTACAAATTTACAATTCGAGCATCGTTTATCATTTATTCTTCCTGAAACTTGTTCTGAAATATGTATATCATTAAGTTAAAATTAAAATCCATCAGAAAATATTTTTAATTTTTATACTATGTTAACTTCTTTGTGTAGACAAATCATAATGATTTTTGTTAAAAGTGTTCGTTAAAAAGTCAAGTCTATTCAATGATTTTTTCTATTTTGCACCTATAACACAGTCAGTGTCACTCAAACGGGTATCGAAAAGGAGGTCTTTTCGATACGCGTTTCAGAAACATTTACTTAAATTTTTAATTTAATGTTGGCAGTGACTCATAGTGAGTAGTTGCTACGTGATCACTGCACTTCACGACACTTGAAATTCAAAACTTACAATTGTTCGTCTGTTTACCAGCGATACCAACCCTTATATTTGCCAAATATAATTTTCCTAGCATTAGGTTTTGAACTTTTTTTAAATTTAAGGGGTAAAATAAATAGAATAATCCCTTCAATACTGTAGCCTTAGAAAATTTGTTGTCAATAATACAACGTAGAATAGAAAATAGTTTCCATTTTTTCCTTTGGTTAACTTTTATATCTAAAGGGTTAATGATTTAAAACAGGGTGTCCAAATTTTTCTATTACACATTTTATTCACTACATGACAAGCACATTTTGTAATTGTCTTATCTCTGACAAGACAAATATTTGTTTTTATCACAGCTAACAAGTCAAGGCTCAAGTTGTTAGGTTCAACAGCTGTCACATATTAAATACATATTTTTAAATCTCACTGCTTCGACTTTACGTAAAATTCAATAATTCTTTTGGCTTCTCTGTGTCCTGACTCGATAGCACCTTGTACACTAGCGTATAAAGTAGAATGCGTCGCCTCTCCTGCAAAGAGCAACCTGGCTTTTCCTGCTGCGTTCGTTACAGGTTCTGCTAATTTATCCTGAATAGATTCGTCGGATTTATATGCTCCTGTTTTCACGTAAGAAGTCCCGCCAAGAAAGTTCTCATCAATGGTCCACGTAGACTTCAAAATTTTGGTTACGTCTGTGACGTTACGGGTCTCCCCCAGAAACTTTTTCACAGCGTAGTTAACTCCATTTTTTAAAGTTTCATCTGGCAAATTCTCAATTTCTGACAGCTTATGGCCACTTATCCACACTGACCATACATTGGGATTGTGGTGTACTTTTATCAACTCTCTAATTTGCGTAATCCAAGACATCTTTTTTTTAGTTAGACCTTCTCCAAAGTTGACGAGATTCGTGTCTTCGCCCGTCCAGAAAAACGAAAATAATTTGTCGTCGTCCTTCCACCATTTAGTAGAATAGGTGACGAATAATTTCGTAATTGAACCGTACCCAGTGTTTTCAATGGCGTTTTTCTTTTCTGATGGTAATTTTGGTTCGAACAATGTGTCTTGGTGTTTTTTCAAAACTCCAGCAGATGGAGTAAAGATGACGTAATCTGCAGTATAAGTGGTGTTGTCTGCGGTCAAAACGCTAACGCTTTGGTTTTGGTCCCAAGAGATTTTTTGGACTTTTTTCTTCAAATGAATTTTATCATCTATATCTAATTTGTTTTTTGAATCCGGATAACTTTTCATCAAAATGTTGATAATTGTTTTGAAACCCACACCTTTCCAAACAAATGCGTCATTGTTTGTAATAATATCAGTTTTTGCTGAAACATCAGACCAAGAAGAAGCTCCATTGAATAAGGAAATCTGTCCGTCAGAAAACTTCAGAGCTTCCTTTAGAATTTGCACATTTTTTTTATCTCCTTCATATTTTGGTAATATAGAGGAATTGAATCTAAAAATTACAATTAAATAAAGTGACACATTTTCAAATCATTACCTTTCTTTAAACACATCTCCTGTAGATTTGCTTGTCTCATTACCTTCATATTTCTTCTCAAAAAGTTCAAAAATAATCTTGTTTAAATCTTGACTAATTGACGAGTTTAATTTGCTGCCATCTGAACAGTAGATATTATTTTCAAAAGAGAAATCAAATTCTTCAAGAACATCGTAATCCTTTGCAAGCTCGTAAACTGCGTTTTCTTTCCTTCCATAACAATGTTCGGCGCCTAGATCTACTAAGCCCTCAGCAAATTTAACACTGTGGATTCTTCCTCCGATTCTGTCTTCTGCTTCCAGGATTGTGATATTGGTGAATGAATTCTCGAGTAGTTTTGTCGCTGCAGCAATTCCTGATGCACCGGCACCTACTATAATGACCGAAGGATGTTTTTCCTCTCCAACCACACAGTAATGCAGAAGGAAGAGTGTAAAATATGATGGAAACCACATCTCGTAGCGGTGAGACAAGTGTTACTAAAGGCCGGGGTCTACGCGGGTCGGTTTATCTCTTTTTTGTTGGTCATAATGTACAATTAATTAAAAATATTTGATAAGAAGAATAACATTAACCTTGAGTTTACATACTTATTAAATATACTAAATCAGCGCATATTGATTTTGCATAACGTGAAAATTATTTTTCCTACGACACTATAAGAAAGATGCCAATGCTATTTATCAAGTATGTTGCAATTTTGTTTATCTGAAACGAGCGCTCAGAAGCAAGAGAAACGTCAAACATTTTCGGGCAAATTATGCGTTACAAACGGTTATCGGCTTTGTAGAAACCGATGGAATAATGGATATAGACAGCGATTCGTCTGTAGATATGGAATGTACACCACCAGAAGTACTTGAAGCCGCAAAAAATAATTCTCTCAACCTATTACCAGCTAAATCCAGGGACAGGTACGAGGTTTCCTACAAACAATTTATGGATTGTTGAAACAAAAAAGGAATAAAATCGTCTTTTTCTGAAAATGTACTGATAGCTTATATTGGAGAGTTTTCTGAAAAACTCAAACCCAGTTCTCTGTGGACTCAGTATTCTATGTTTCGAAGTACCCTTTGCGTTCATCATAATGAAATATTTGAAATTAAGAGCACTGTTAAAACATAAATCAAACGGCTACAAACAGAAAAAGTCAAAAACTTTAACATCAAAGGAAATCAGTTATTTATCCACGAAGCTCCAGACGCAAGTTACCTTTTTACCAAAGTAGCATTGAGATGGGATAGATGGGACTACCGGCGGTAGTGGAAACCTGTCTACTAGGGCCTGATTTCAAGTTGACTTGCGACGGTCGCACTTGTTGTTGTCATGGTAACGTCGCAAGAGAGAAAGATGACGCATATTGGTAATTAATGTGTAGGACAAAGCTACACATTTGCGCTGCACCACCTATTTGCGACCATGACTTGAAATCGGGCCCCTAGTTTCTCTAACGTTGCGAGACTGCGGCACATCCAAAATTTGTGTGGGTTTTCAACGCTAACCACGATGGGACAGTCATTTATAATGAATGACCCTGTACTGTATCTTTTCACATCCATCAAAAAAGTGCAAGATTTTTCATTCATTTGCGTTCATAAAATATGTGATTTTTGAATCGGTCCAGAAACGTTAAAAAAAGTGCCATAGCGATTCATTTTTTCACGTATTTCGTTAAAAAAATTGCCGTAGCGTGTCATTTTTTAACGCAGTTATAAAATTTTTCATTCATAACACTATACGATTCAACGAGTTCGTGCGTAAATTGGGCTCTTTATGGCATGAGTGGGTCAGTTTAAAATGCGAGCGTTTTAAAGGTCCACGAGTGCACACAGGAGAAAATTCTCAAATTCTGACAGTGTCGAACAAAAATTAGTTATTCAAACTTACGGGCGCCAAAAAATTTTTGTAAGCAACTCGTTAGCAAAGTATTTTTTTTACTCGGCGGATTTTCGCACTCGCCTCGCTCGTGCGGCAAATTTTCCTTTTCGTAAAAGTAAGTATTACTTTACTCATTTGTTACATTAATACCTATTAGGTGGTTGTTTTCTATTACTTGAAAGAAAGTTTACTTTATTTGTATTCCCGAAATATTTTATTTTTCGCTTGAATATTGAATTTTGGTTTTATTTTTTTAAGCTACTACATAGAATGTGTGAATGTAAAATGAATTTTAGTAGAATTTGCTAAATAGTTATTTTTGTATTAAGTGCGCGAAGAGAGTGTTTTTTGTGCATGAAAAGGTCTTTTACGCCGAGACGAAGGTCGAGGCAGTATAAGCCTTTGAATGCACAAAAACATCTTCGTGCACGAAATATAAACAATATTTTTTCTATAATTGATTCAAAAAATTGAAATTAAAAATTCAAATTTTTGAAGGAACTCTGAAGTTTCAATGCAGTGACCATGTTGCTAGGTAACTAATAAAAAACAGTGCGTGAAATGAAAAACAGAAATAGTCGTATGCCTGAAATTGCATTTCACACACTGTTTTGTATGGTTTCTATGGTTTCGATCTTACTAACAATGCAAAAAAAATACACGTCAGAAAATGACCCACTTCAGGCACAGATAACTATGCGTGAATTTCAATTTTTTGAATCAATTATAGGAAAAAGCCCTTATACAATACAAACTACGAAATATTGGGTATCTAAATATATAGGTTATTCCAGAACTGCCTCCCCAGAGAAAAAAAGGGAAAATTTGGGTAAATGTGATAATCTGAATTTAAAAGAAAAAAGTCCTATCTTAAGCGATAATCGAGAAAAGATATTCCAAACTTAAGCACTATCAAGGCTGATCGCAATTTTGCGTTGATCAATAATTATTTTTGCTGTCTAGCAACCTGTCCGATTTTTTTACATTACCTGAGGACGAGCTTCTGGGATTGCTGAAATTGAAAACTTTATGTGAGCTACAGGAAAATTTATTTTAATCATCTTGGAGTCTCTTTTGCTGTCGGCACAAGCTTGTTTTCTATGGGGAGGCAGTTTTGGAACAAGCTGTATATCTGGTCAAGAGCATTTACATTTAATTTGTGCATTTAACTAAGTGACAATCCATTGTAATGATCGCTCATGGTTGATCTTGTGTCTGTTGAGGAAACAGTTTCTGTCATAAATTATTTTGTGTACACAAAATGAATAAAAAAGACATTTTATCACAAACTGGAAGTTAAACTTGGTTTTCATAAGCTAAATTACAAGCGAAATAAATAGAATTTGTGACTTTTGGCCAAATATTTATTTAAACACTGATAAGAGCAAAATTGGTCATATTGTCAAAACAGCTTATCCGGGTGCTGCATTGCAACCAGCGCTTTTTTGCAGAAGTTATCCTGAAAAAGAAAGTTTAAAACTTGAGTATACTCGTACATACTTATTTCCAAAACCACTGATCGAAGCTGCGCTTCGTGGACGAACACGCAATTCGCGTCAACGAAGAAAGCTTTGTCTTCCTCTCTCGTACTGTAAAGTTGCTCCTTGAAAAATCTGGTGTTTTCGAGGCCCCTCTGTCCCCTAGCTATTTCCAGCAAAAAATAAGTATTGCTATTCAAAGAGGAAATGCTGCCAGTGTTTTGGGAATTGTGACCAAAAGCTCAGGACTTGAAGGTGAATTTGTTGTTACCTAAGCAACCCTTAAAGCTTTAGTGTTTTAAAGGCCCTTTGCGCACGCATTTTAGTGTCAAAATAGTAGTTTATTTGACGAATTCTTGTGTAAATTGGGGTTTTTTGGCACGAGTGGGCCAGTTTAAAACGCAGAAAAAGTCAAAAACTTTAACATCAAAGGAAATCAGTTATTTATCCACGAAGCTCCAGACGCAAGTTACCTTTTTACCAAAGTAGCATTGATTGTTGGTATAACTGGCCCACGAGTGCCAAAAAAGCCCAATTGACACATGAACGAGTTGAATACAAGGTTTTTTTGTTCTATGAGCCCCTTAAAGGCCCCAAATCCCTTAAAATCTTTAAAATTAGCTTGACGTTTCGTTTTGACAAGTGGTGACATTTATCAAAATCCGTTCACATAGGAGAAAATTCCCAAATTCTGACAGTGTCGAACAAAAAACAGGGATTATGATTCAGGTATAATATATTAAAATACCATAATTATTATATTTAGACATTATGATTACGAGGAATAAAAAACAGAACTGGTAATAGAAGTAACAGTTTCATATGTTACATTTTAAAATTTAAACATTTTAGTTTTAAGGTCATACAATATTTTCAGTGTTAAATTAATACGTGATATCCTTTTAACCCTAATATTTATTAATTATTGTTAGTTACTCAAAATGTATGCACATGCATTGATACGAAATTAATAAACAAACAAGAATGGAAAAAATTAAAGGTCAATGATGACCTCTTTATCTAAAATGATTGTCAAATCATATAAACAAGATTTTAACACCCAACGGTTAGAAACATCTTTTCGCCGTCCCATAATGTGGAAGTTTTCATATCTAATAGTCTTCTTAAACTCTCTTGTGGTCGGACATGCTGAACGTCCTTCTGTAATTATAATAGGTGCTGGTGCTTCAGGAATCGCCGCTGCAACTAAACTGCTCGAAAATTCGTTCAATAATATCACAATCTTGGAAGCAGAAGATAGAATCGGAGGAAGAATAAACACTGTTAAATTTGGACAAAACGTAGTAGATTTAGGCGCCGAATATTGTACCGGAACCAAGGGAAATATCGCTTATGATCTCGTAAAGGATTACGATGTTTTGGAACCAGCTGGTCTTACTCTTGAAGATAATATTTACTATTCAGATGGCACCAAATTGGACCTCTCACTTAGTCATGATTTAAATGACCTCATTTTTGAAATTTATCAGAAAAAATATAAAGGAAATGTGACAGAAGGAAAGTCAACAGGAGATGCCTTTAGAGAAAGGTAATATTCAAAAAAGCTTTAGTTGTATTTTGATTTGTGATTTGTAGATATAATTCGGTCATATTACCAAAGTATCAGAACGACAAAAAGAAAACGATAATTTTAGAAGAGGGATTGAGATTTTCGGAAGGTTTTGTTTCGTTACTTGACGCTACGCCTTCTTGGTCTGAAGCTTCAGCAAACAGTGATTTTGAAACGCAAAATGAAGATCTAGTTTGGAAAGGTGTCGGTTACAAAACGATTATCGACATTTTGATGAAAAGTTATCCGGATCCGAAAAAGAAGCTAGACATAGATGATAAAATTCACTTAAATAAAAAAGTTCAAAGAATCATTTGGGACACAGACGAAACAGTTACAGTTGTAACTGCAGACAACAGTACTTACACAGCAGATTATGTCATTTTTACCCCATCTGCTGGAGTTTTGAAAAAAGACAAAGACACTCTATTTGATCCAAAATTACCCTCTCTGAAAGAAGACGCTATTATCAACATTGGGTACGGTTCAGTCATCAAATTTGTTATCAACTTTTCTACAAAATGGTGGCACGACGATGATAAATTGTTTGCGTTTTTCTGGAGCCACGACGACTTGAACTCCATCAACTTTTCGGATGGACCAAGTAAAGATGGAGTGTCTTGGGTTGCTCAAATTCTAGAACTGATCACAGTTCCGCACAATTCTAATGCGTGGTCAGGGTGGATTAGTGGTGATCTGTTACAAGAAATTGAAAAGTTGTCAGATGAAACAATGAAAATGGGAATTAAATATGTTGTGAACAAGTTCTTGGGAAAGACTTACAACGTTACCGAAATTACCGAAATTGTAAAATCTACGTGGACCATCAATGAAAATTTCCTTGGAGCAATTTCTTACGTAAAAAGAGGAACATACAAACGTGGTGAATCTATCCAGGGGAAATTAGCAGAACCTGTAACAAACGCAGCAGGAAAACCTAAGTTATTATTTGCAGGAGAAGCGACACATTCCACTCATTACGGTTTAGTACATGGAGCCGTTGAAACAGGACACAGAGAAGCCCAGAGAATTATCGAACTTTATAGTAAAGCAGAACAATAAAATTTATATACAAAAATGTAATCAACTCTTTATCACCATTAAATAAGGCTCCTGAAACTTACTGGTCCTAATATCTGTTATGGAAAGATAATAATTAAATCATGTACATATCAACTAACCTTGACCTTACTGAGTCAAACAAAACACACCACTGTTCTTAGTTATGTACCTAAAGTGTGGTCGCTGAACAGATGGAGTAATAAAAAAAAGGGATGTGGCGTTAGTTGCGCAGAACGATATACGCCGAAGCCTGTTTCAAAATGAGGCAGGTTCTTTGTCATTTATCATTCTCATAAGAATGTGATATACTTGATAGACTGAGAAAAATGTTGTATTCATTGACGTGCACATCTTCTCCAAACATGAACACGTAGTCAAGCTGCCGAAGCGAGGTTAAAAATTGCTGAGATGCCGACAAGTAATTTTCGTGAATGTACGGTCGGTGGACAAATAAAACTGGGACACTTAAAATTTAATCTATTGGGTACGAAAATTTATGTGGCAACTGTGTGAATGGGGTAGAGTTAATATTTGTATGACATTTCATAAGCGTGCATTTGAACTTTGAAAATTGCACGCCTATGAACTGTCAAAGAAATCTCAACTCTACCCTACCCACACAGTTGCCACATAAATTTTCGTACATAGTTGCCATACTTGGCCACAATCATTTTGAATCACCCAATATGTAAATCAGACCATTGAATTGTCAATATATTTGTCAGTGTCTACAGTGTGGAAACTACTTATAGAACAATTTTAACTGACATTCATATTAAGCATAACAGACCAGAAATTATAATTTTAAATAAACAACAAAAGCAAGCATATCTTTTAGATATAGCTGTTCCAAATTCACATAATATAACACAGACATATAACACAAAAATTAATAAATATTTAGAGCTGTCCGTTGCTATGAGAAATCTTTGGTGTTTAGAAAAAATTTCGATTTTACCACTTGTAATTTCAGCAACGGGAATAGTACCGCAATCTCTTTTTAAAAATTTAAAAATTCTGGATTTAGATAACACATTGGTAGTTGAAATTCAAAAAGGTATATTATTATACTCATGTCACATCGTGAGGAAGTTCCTTAACATTGACACAGAACATAATACACAACAAAGTCAAAATGCGGAGGTGAGACGCCGGTAATTATGTTGATAAGCACTGCACTATTACTTGATAGTAATATCCTTAATAGTTTATGTACTCCGGCAAAATTGTCGTGCCGCCGGGTGGAGGTGGGATAGTGGAATAAATTCAGTAATTTCAAAACTAATGACAATTGTCGAAATCACTGAAACAGGTCAATTTTTATTTCTCATAATGCTTATTTTAGTTACTTCACTTGTTCATGACATCATCCATTTGAGTTATGACGTCATCACCAATTTTTTTAAATGACAACCCTCACTTTTTTCTTCTGATTCTGATAGACCTTCCTATTACCTAACCGATTGAATGAAAAACATTGGTACCTTACATAACAATTTTTTTCAGAAAATGACAAATTTTACTTAAAAAATTTAATTTAATTGTTAATGTAAAAATTTTAATTGACCTTAAAAAAAGCAAAACAAAGATCTAAGGTTAACAATAAAATGTAACGCAAATGTTGAAATTGTCCCTGTCAACTATTTGGCACTCACCCACACTTTGTACACTGCGCTCAACAATGTCAGGGCTGATTTGTTCCATTTCAGCGCAAATTCTCTGGCGTAAATCTTTTAAATTGTTTGCTATATTAAAATAAATCTTCTATTTTAAATAATACCCATACAAAATAATTTTTACGTTAAAAATTAAATTGAATTTTTTAAAGTAAAATTTGTCATTTTCTCAAAAAAATTGTTATGTAAAGTACCAATTTTTTTCATTCATCGTTTAGCTAGTATAAAGGTCTATCAGAAAGAGAAGAAAAAAGTGGCAGTTGTCATTTAAAAAAAATGAGCGACGTCATATCTCAAAAATGGATGACGTCATGAACAAGTAAAGCTACTTAAAATAAGCATTATCATAAATAAAAATTGACCTGTTTCAGCGTTTTCGACAATTGTCATTAGTTTTGAAATTACTGAATTTATTCCATAAGTCACACTGTATATAATATGTCCACGGCCTCCTAGATTCATAAGACTCGTCTCTTATCCGGCCTGTCGCATTCGTAGTTCTAAGCATTATTTTTGTTTTATAGGGTGCGCCACAATACGAGGCTTATGTGTTGTACTGGTTGCCTGCCTTGCAGGAAATTATTGTTTTATAGACGAATAGACGTGTTTTTAACACAGTTTTAACGCACACATACATCTAACACTTTTTCAAAGTCTCAAATGAAAAATATTTTTTTTCTACTAGAGTTTGGAAAACTTCAACATTGTAATACTAATTTGAGTTAGGAAAATTGAAAAATTTCCTACTAAGGGCGGAAATAATATTTCAACACTAAAAAATTCAATTTTGGTCGTTTCCTGTGATACGTAACGTAAAAACTGGTATTTAATTGAGACAAAAGCTTAAACGCCTTCACAATTTTTCATTAATAAATTGTTTCTCTATGGTAACGACAGCAGAACAAATTTGATTTCGCTTTTTAATTTAGAAATAATTAATAGAATAGAGTGCCGTGACAACTGTCTAAATGTCAATAAATTCCCTCTCTAATAAAAACGCGCCAAATGTTGTTGCAAGTGCTTCACTGCAATCCAATGGTGCTACAGAAGTTAGAAAACGCAAAAAATGGACTATGGAAATGAATATTTTCATTTTTCTGTTGAACCGCAAAGTTTACAAAGTTTATCTAATCATAATGACTCTTTCTGTCCAATTATCGATTCACCAAACACCATACAAACAGACATAATTTAGACTTGAGTTATAATGATATACATGTTATTAATAAAAATTTTTACTACCATCAAAATTTTAAAGAACAAATTGAAGATGAATTTAATAGAACTCTGAACGAATTTGAACATATAGAACCATTTAATAGACCACTATTACCTAAACAACAAAGCTCCAAAAAATTCTTTGCAATGATTGAAATTTTAAATCAATTCATTTTACCTAAATTTGTAAATAACACCACAAGTTTTAAAAAATTACACAGTATTATATATAGTGGAGCTTTAACAATTATCAGATTAAATGGATCAAAAGAAATTGGCCAGACAAATAATATAAAAACGAAAGAATTACCAAAATGGGAACAAAGACTAAATAAACGTATTAATAATATCAGACGAGATTTAGGTAGAATAACTCAATATTTAAAGGGTATAAATTCTAATCATCTAAATAATTGTATTCAATCCATTTTAAATAACAACCGAATACATTGTTTAAAATATAATGAATATAATAAAACATTAATAGAAATCAAAGACACTTTATTACAAAAGTTACATATTTATTCTAAACGACTCAAAAGATATAAAAATAATAAACAACGGAAATTTGAAAACAAACTATTTAGAAATAATGAGAAGTTGTTATACAAAAATTTAACAGATAATAAAACTCAAACTAATAATGGTACACCAAATATAAACGAAATTAAAGAATTCTGGTCAAACATATGGTCAAATGAAGTTCAATTTAATAATCAGGCAGAATGGATTCCTCATTTAGAAAATGATATACCAGATAGTAATAATCGACATCATATTCAAATTAGCCTTGAAATTTTAGTTAAAAATATTAATAGTTCACATAATTGGAAATCCCCTGGAGGTGACCAAATTCATAACTTTTGGTTAAAAAAATTTACTTGTATTCATAAATGCTTACTTGATCATTTTAACGGATTTATTAGGGAACGTAACACATTTCCAGAGTTTTTGGCCCATGGTATAACATATCTGAAACCAAAAGATTCCGATACTAAAAATCCATCAAAATATAGGCCAATCACATGTCTGCCTACAATTTATAAAATTATGACATCTTGCATTAAAGTAATAATTTACGACCATTGTGAAAAATTAAATATACTTAATGAAGAACAAAAAGGTTGTGTTAAAGAGTGTTTTGGTTGTAAAGAACAACTCATAATAGATACGGTAATAATGGAACAAGCTAGAAAAAATAATAGAAATATTTATACCGCATTCATAGACTACAAAAAAGCCTATGATTCAGTACCACATTCATGGTTAATTAAAATTCTTAAAATTTATAAAATTAATTTGGATTTGATTAACTTTTTATCTCATGTTATGACATTTTGGAGAACTACTTTAAATTTATCAATAAACAATACTAAATTAAAATCCGAGCCTATTCAAATTAAACGGGGGATTTATCAAGGAGATTCTTTAAGTCCTTTATGGTTTTGTCTAGCCATTAATCCTTTGACAAATCTATTAAATAGCACTGGATATGGTTTCAATATTAGACTTAATAATACCACACTATCCAAATTAAATCACCTTCTCTATATGGATGACATAAAACTTTATGCATCAAAAAAGAATCACATTTTATCTTTACTAACAATAACTGAAAATTTCTCAAATGATATTGGGATGAGTTTTGGTATTGATAAGTGTAAAATGCAATCAATATGTCGCGGTCATTACGAACATTTAGAATATATAACTCAAGAAGGAGAAATCATTAAAAATTTAAATAAAGGAGAATTTTATAAATATTTAGGTATTAATCAATCAAATCATATTCAACACTCAATTATAAAAGAAAATTTAGAAAAGCAATTTTATTTAAGAATTAAATCTATTTTAAAATCAAAATTAAACGGTAATAATTTAATTAAAGCAGTTAATACATATGCTGTTCCATTACTGACCTATTCTTTCGGTGTTATAAAATGGTCCAAAACTAATTTACAGAACATAAACATTAAAACTAGAGTTCTTTTTACAAAATTTAGTAAACACCATCCTAAATCTGCTATTGAAAGATTTAATTTACCACGCGAAAACGGTGGTAGGGGTTTTTCAAATCTAGAAATACTGCTAAAAAATCAAATTGCTTCACTAAAAAATTATTTCCTCAATAGAGCTCGTGATAACACCTTTTTCAATGCTTTGGTTTCAGCCGATAAAGGCTACACACCTTTAAATTTAAGTGATAATATAATTTCAGACATTGTTAAGCCAAATATACCTGACACAATAGCAAATATAAAACAGAAGTCTTTACATGGGAGATACTTTAAAGAACTGGAACAACTAGAAATTAATATTCAGGCATCTCATGCATGGCTTAAGAAATCAAATATTCACCCTGAGACGGAGGGTTTTATATTTGCAATACAAGATCGTGTTATAAATACAAGAAATTATAAAAAACACATATGCGGTTTACAATCGATAATTGATAAATGTAGGATTTGCGGAACTGAAGGGGAAACAATTGAACACATTATTTCTTCTTGCACCGTTTTGGCTCAGAGCGAATATAAAAAACGACACGATATATTCGCTAAAATTATACACATGAATTTAGCTGTTAAATTCAATTTATTAAAGAATACACAACCACATTATAGTTATACACCAGAAAGTTGTTTGGAAAATGACAGTTACAAGTTATATTTTGATAGAACAATTTTAACTGACATTCATATTAAGCATAACAGACCAGACATTATAATTTTAAATAAACAACAAAAGCAAGCATATCTTTTAGATATAGCTGTTCCAAATTCACATAATACAACACAGACATATAACACAAAAATTAATAAATATTTAGAGCTGTCCGTTGCTATGAGAAATCTTTGGTGTTTAGAAAAAATTTCGATTTTACCACTTGTAATTTCAGCAACGGGAATAGTACCGCAATCTCTTTTTAAAAATTTAAAAATTCTGGATTTAGATAACACATTGGTAGTTGAAATTCAAAAAGGTATATTATTATACTCATGTCACATCGTGAGGAAGTTCCTTAACATTGACACAGAACATAATACACAACAAAGTCAAAATGCGGAGGTGAGACGCCGGTAATTATGTTGATAAGCACTGCACTATTACTTGATAGTAATATCCGTAATAGTGTATGTACTCCGGCAAAATTGCCGTGCCGCCGGGTGGAGGTGGGATAGTTTATAGTATATTAAAAATATTCAAATTTTATGTATTTTCCAAATTCCAGTAGAAAAAATCATGTGTGCAATTCGTAGGAAAAGTGTTTTTTCCGTACTCGACGCGTTTTTAATCTCGACTTCGTCTCGATTCAAAATTCCGCATCTCGTACGGAAAAAAATCACTTTTCCTAACTTATTGCACAAATAGCTATTATGAAGGGTAAATTTAAAAATTTATTTAAAATTTTGAATACAAGTTACAGACTTTACATTTTCTAAGGAGGTACCTATTGAACAAAACCCAATACAGCTCTCGAGAGTAAAGCCGGTTTCTATCACTTGAATTACACGCAATTCGCGTGAACGAAAGCTTTGCCTTCCTCTCTCGTATTGTAAATAACTATTTCTTCAGTTTTGAGCATAGGACAATCAGCGCTTGGGCGTCTCCGAACACGTGCATCTAACATTTTCAATAGGGTTGAAGTCAGAACTTATGCACTTCCAGAAGATCCATGGTGATACCACAGACCCACAGAGAGAAAGTAACATTTACATGGACTCCTGTGAACATATGGTCGATTCACAAATTGACTGATGGTTTTTGACAATTTACAAAATGCCGCTTATTTCAGAGAATCTGAAAATTGACAGAACTCTTTAACTAGTACTGATTAGTTAGATGGTTACACGTTGTGTAATTTTCCCTCAGTTTAAAAAGTAAAGTGATCAAAAAAAATTAAAATTGCGTTTCCCTTTATTCTCAAAACAGAGCTGAAGTGATGCCACATTATATGCAGACTATCCCAGGAAGGGTGGGCAATCTCTCGGATTTGTGTAGATCTAGTGAAAATAACGTCACAAATTCCTACAAAAATTTCCTCCAAGGTATAATATAACTACTCTAATCTTAAAACTGTTGAAAATCGATTTTTACAATACATTTTTTATTGTTTAGTAAATTTTGATCATTTTTGAGTCATATCGTTGGAAGTTATTTAGGAAAATGTATTTTTCTTCGTGGATAGACTGATTTCACGTGTTACCAGTATATACAATGTGATCAAAAAGAAAACAAATCAGAGCAGGCGTTGCAAATTATCGATTATGTCGTAGAGCAATTTTGTGCAAATAAGTGTTCAATGCATGGGTGTAGATAGTTTGTTTCAAACGTTACTGCATAATAAATCGTACCTCATGAATTTTAGACGTTGGAATTATAATAATGTATTTTAATATTATTGTTCGATAATGGAGAAAATTTATGAAATAAACAAGAGCAACATTTTACGTTCGTAAGAATGGGTAATAGACCAGCTGCCACCAGTAAGCAGATTTTTCGTTGAAATGTTAAAGAAACGTCAACAATATGCTGTTGTTAACCTAGAAAACAACTTTTCGATTTCGGCTGTGTTTACAGACGTTTACAATAATCCTAAGCAACAATTAATTATCCCAGAATAAGTGGTAACTTGGGCTTTGCCGTTGAAGATATAGGATCATTATAAATGATTGTGGTCCAAGTTAGCGTAAAAACTGAATGTAAAATTTACTATTGCCGCTCCATATAAAAAATGATGAATATGTGAATACATACCGTTCACACACAGAAGTTAAATTAGTTGCAATATTTTTAGATTCAATCGTTAATTTAGAAAGAAAGAAATAAAACTCTCATCACCGCACTTTTCATCTAAAAAATGACACTGACAGTGGCAAAAATTGACAGTATATTATAAACATTTTTCTCACGTTTACGGTAATCTCTTCTACACCGTAGTGCATCGGAAGTGCACCATTTTCGGGACACTCTGTATGTCCGTATGAGTCAATCTACGACAAATTTTTCAATAAAACAAAAGATGAGGTAGAACTCGTGATTTGTTTTATTTCTGATCACTCGGTATGTAACTGACGGTAGCTACCAAGTAATTATTTAGAAAAAAAAAACAAAATTTGAAACATCTATTTTGAGTGTGGTCCAGTCGAGTCTTTTTAGATAGGAAATGTCATCTTAAATCAAAATCAAAATTTGATGTGAGTAGGAAAGTGATGAAGGATGGTCCAAAAAGTGGTATTTGTTTTAAAACAACAAAGAAAGTGTGTCAAACATTTTATTTACTTTGTGCCAATGTTACTTTCAGCGTTCTGATTGGTTTGCGATTATCTTGTAACTTGTTTGTTTTTTACTTAATTACGATTGGGAATGGTACAAAAATGCTATTGTTCTGACTTATTGCAAAGTTTAATAATCCTTTCCGCTTCTCTGTAGCCCGATTCTATGGCTCCTTGCACAGTAGTATAAAGGGTAGAATGTGTGGCTTCTCCTGCAAATAACAATTTGAGCTTCCCTTCTGAATTTCTTACAGGTCTTGCTAATCTTCTTTGAACGGGATCGTCAGATTTGTATTTTCCTGTTTTCAGATAAGAACTAGTACCACGGAAATTTTCATTTGTGGTCCACGTAGTTTTTAAAATGTTTCTAATTTCTGTAACATTATGAGTTTTTCCCAAAAACTTGTTCAAAACGTATTGGATTCCACTTTTTAAAATGTTATCCGGTAACGTTTCTATTTCTGACAGAAAATCACCGCTGATCCATATTGCCCAAACGTTAGAAATACCCGGCAGTTTCATCATTTCTCTGATTTGGACAATCCAAGAGAGTCCGTTTTTGGTTGGTCCATCGGAAGAGTTAATAATCCCCCAATCTTTATCGCCCCAGAAGAACGAAAACAACTGTTCGTCATCACGCCACCATTTCGTAGAAAACTTAAGAACAATTCGGCCAATTGATCCATATCCGCTATCTACAATAGCTCTTTCTTTCGAGAGAGGTAATTTTGGATCAAAAAGAGTATCTTTTTGTTCTTTCAAAACTCCTAAAGATTGAGTAAGAATTACATAATCTGACGAATAACTAGAGTTGTCTGCAGTTAGAACTGTAATGGTCTGATCTGCGTCCCAGATGATTTTTTGAACACTTTTGTTGAGATGAATTTTACCATCAATGTCCAATTTCTTTCTAGGGTCTGGATAACTTCTTATCAAGATGTCGATAATTATTCTGTAACCGATATTTTTCCAAACCAGTATCTCATCAGCTCCTTCAAAATCACTATCTGCTGAAACATCAAACCAAGACCTCACAGCATCATACAATGTAACATAACCGTCACAAAACCTGAATCCTTCTCTCAAAATTTGTATTTTACTTGAATCGTTTTCATATTTTGGTAAAATGGTTGAATTGTACCTAAAATCAAAATAAAGAAATGGGTTCTACTTTATTTGGATCAATACCTTTCTATGACCACATCTCCTCCAGACGTTCCTATTGTGCTGTTATTTCCATATTTTTTAAGATAAACCTCACCAATAAGTGCATCCAGATCACGAGTTATCAATGAGTCTAATTTAGAACCATCTGAATAGTACACATTATCTTCGAGTGTTGTGACAGCTGGTTCCAAGATGTTGTACTTCTTTGCAAGTTCATAAACGATGTTTCCTTTCATTCCAAAACAATATTCCGCTCCTAGATTAACCACACCATCGCCAAACTTAACACTGTGAATTCTTCCTCCAATTCTATTCTCTGCTTCCAAAATGGTGATGTTTGTGAAAGAGTTTTCGAGTAATTTTGTTGCGGCTGCAATTCCTGCAGCACCACCACCTACTATGATTACAGAAGGACGTTCGGCGTACCCTGATACGAAATAGTTGAAGAGAAAACATATAAAATACGATGATTTCAACATTTTGAATGGGGAGAAATGTGTTACTAGCTTTTAGATGCTGTGTTTTCTTTTATATAGCCCCACAATCATTTTTAGTAGCAAGACTGTCATTAACCTTTCCGTTTTTTCACATCATCATTATCATTTCATATTTTTTAACAGATCAAGATAATTCGTATTGGGTGGTCGAATTATTTATTAATATTCAACATGGGAATGTATTCAAGACGGTTCGAGTTGCGGAGTGCTAATAATACAAGCATATGCAGGGACGACGTAGTTGAGATAAACAAGAATTTAGCAATAAGTTTAGTGCCAAGTCATGAGTGACAAAAATGTGAAACAGTAATGGTCTTACTATAAAGTCCTGTGGCATGCCACATGTTAAATAAATTTTTGTAATTTGCCTCCATTTTGATTCCCTAATAGACATATTAACGAACGCGACGTCATCATCTGGGATGTCTTTATAGCCATTATTTCACGGAACATTTTACGAAAATTTTTAGGTTGGCAAAGCTTGATTCGTCATGCGTGTCAGTTTAAATTACAAAATGTGCAAAGAATTATTTATCAGGATTTATCAAGCAACAAATTCGCGACTGTATTTTTGGGAATTTCACGTATTTCAGCGGGCGTACATGAAAGATTATCTTTCATATTCGTGTTTTGTGACAGAATTTGGATAAAACAAAAGGCGACTTTGAAGACTTGATCAAATTTTCACTTTTAAAATTAAGACATTACCAACCGCCACGAAAATCCCTAAATCGAGGAAAGTAAACATTTTTGTTTAAAAACGGCTTAAAAAGGGCAAATTACAAAAATGATAAAAAACTCGTTTCATAAGACCTTGAAGAACTCATTCTTAAAAATAACTCGTGGCTACGCCACTCGTTTTTTAATCTTGAATTCGTACTTCAAGACTGGTCTTATGAAACTTGTCTTTTAATATACTATTATTAAATCATCCGATGCATCAGTATAAAAAAATGGAAAATAAAAAAAAATCAGGAAAAACATTATTAACCTTAAAAAAAAAACAAATTTTCATTTATGTCCTTCCGAAATCTTACTGTAACTAAAATATTTTTGATGATATGAGTTGTTTTTAAAAGATTTGTAATAATTTTTTAACATTGAAACTAGGTATTAACAATTTCCTGTTATTTCCTTCAAATGTATGTATGTTCAAATGTATGTTCCTTGGATGGATTTGTCAATTCTCGAAGTGATCGATGAAGTTATTCAAACTCTTTGTGGTGGCGTTGTGGGTGTTCTGATGAACTTTTAATTATTGTTTAATCTAATCAACAGTGACATATGGCTGAGGGCATTATCGTGATGCAAGATGGAAGATATTGACTCTACCATTAACCTTTAACAATGATACTCTTTAATTATTTATTTTTACGTTGTCACGTTAATAATAAATTCCAACAGAAACACTAAAACAAAAATGAATTACTAAAATGAACGATTCGTGAAAGTTTCTATTATTTTCCAACAATAACATGTCTAATGGTGCAATAAAACTCTAAAAAAGTCAGGGAAAGTCTCTCTAAAGCATACCTCAACATCAAAATGGATGAAGGAGTCGAAGAGTCCGTCAGTTAGTGTTAAGAAATCTTGAAGTGTTAAGTACAATCGCGACCATCCAAAAGTGCGAAAATTTCCGTATTTTTCGTTAGATTAAAATATTAGGCTCTATTCATTGGCGTTCGTGCAGCCTGTTTCCTTGCCAACGCCTCTTTATATTGAAGATGCAATGTAATTCTTTCGCCACAGCACCCAACGTCCAATTTTCTCCTAGCTTTGCAATAGTCCTACCTGTCTGAAGCGGAGTGAGATGTCCTGACATTTAAAAAAAATACCTTCAATAATTTTTTTAACGTTAGTGTCAAACTGTGACATTTTAGGACGCCTATGATTTAAAATAAAACCCGAAGAGTAGAGGGAGTTGGGAAATAGGAGAGGGGGAACTTGTCAAGGTCAAGCGGTGGAGATGTCAAGGCCAAGTGGTGGGGATGTCGAGGTCAAGGGAAACCAAGGTCAAGTGGTGGGGGAGCGGGAACCCCAAGGTTAAGTGGAGGGGATCGAGGTCAAAGACAAGGGGAGGGGCTTAGAAGTCAAGGTCAAAAAAAGGGTGGGGAGATCGTGTCCTCTCCAACTCCCCCTACTTCAAACTATTAAAAAAAAGAAATCTAGGCTTTAGATTTAGAGGATTCTGGCAGAGGAATCTGACAGTACCAACATGATAACAGTAAATTGTACTATCGCTATTATACCGGGATATCAAAAATTATCTTGGTCAACGGTGGTCATGGATGATTGGAAAACGTCCGTCTCAACTTATTTCGTGTGACGATTTCTTCGGTACGAATGACTGGCCTACCAGCACCTTTTTTATGAGTCACAGAGTCAGTTTCGCGAAACACACCAACACAATTTGTAAGACATTACTGCAAAGTGTGGGAAAAAATAAAAAATAAAACTGTTTGACAGATTTTGACATTCAAAAAATGATTGACACAAATGCTTCGACAATTATTTAAAATCCATGACCACCTTTGACCAAGATAATTTTTGATATCCCCGTAGAACAGCTTTCAGCTATTGTAATACTGTTTTTGGTTTCACAATGGAACTATTGTGAATGCAAAATTAAAAAAAAAATACGATATGATCACATACACGTTTACCGCTGCACCAAAATCCATCATCTATCGTCTGTAGATTAGAATATCGCGCGTTCAAATGAAATCCTGGGCTGGGAAGGCGTTGGAAACCGTCAATTGTTGTGCTTTTTTAAAGCGTACATTAATTGGAGCATGTTGACAGCTAACCTAAAATTTAGAGCCAAAAATGTTTTCTTTTTTTTTCTTCCAATGTTTTACATCAAAAATAGAATAACGTAACGATTACTATTCTCGAAGCAAATATCTAAGGGCACCCTTTGCTAAAAACAAACATGTTCAATTATGTCCCGATTAAACATAAACAAATGTCATTCGTGTCAAACGGCGGGAAATTCAAACTTTACACTGTTCTAAACGGTTTAATTTTTCCAACACCTACTCAGCCCAGGATTTCATTTGAACGCCCGATAGAATTCTGTAACTGGTTACTCTAACAACGTGAAGAGACGCACACTTCATTACAAGGATTTTATTTTCGGACTAGTTGTTTCTTTGGCGCCAAAGAATTTTCAGCAGTCACAATTTTCATATGTGGGTGCAAAAACTCCGCAGGAAGTTTTTATTTGTAGCTCTCAGTATCATTTTAGTATAAATCTTTGAGCAGGTATTCTCAGTGATCCTAGTGATTCAAAGGTGTCAGACCATTTTGTAGATTGGATTTCCTTTACTAGTAACTGGTGACATTTATCAACAGTTTTCAGCGAAAATTTAAATGACATGCTGGATTACATTTTGCTAATTTTACATAACCCTCATTTTGCGGTTAACGTAAAGGACGTCTTGAAGCAGGAATATTCTAGTCGCTGGTTGTAGTGGTCCCAGACACTGCCCAGAAAAGTCACTTGACCTTAGCCCTTTACATTTTTTCCTACGGGGTCATGAAAATTTGGGCAGAAATGTTGCAACACACCAGAAGCCAATTTACTGAAACGGGCAAGGCTGTGTATTGTGGTGGTGGTTAATTCGTACATTGTTTTATTTACAATTTAATAAAAAAAAATAAATAAATAAAAAAATTATAACAAATAATAAATAATTAATAAAATCATACAATATTTTTGAACATTAAGACTAAGATTTTGTTTAAACTCACTTTCTTTCCCAAAAACTTTCATTCGTTACTTAAATTATGAGAGAAATAAGTTGCCTTTATTACAGTCTGTTTTACACAATGTACAACACAATTTAGATTTGTTGTTGTTTTTGTTTTTAAACGAACAAATAACGCATTCGAGTGCTGAAGGTATTAAAACCTCAACATCATTGAACACGAAGTTTTTCTAATTTCACAGAGAAAGTGCGGTCAATCAGTTCAAAAGCGGCAGAAACGGCTTAGAAGAAAATGCATGCACTGGTTAACCACAAACGACACCACCGATGAAAAAGCTGATGCCGTTGATGCTTCCAGAAGTGTTCTTCACCGACCATAAACTTGCCAACACAACCAAGGACGGAACTGTTCTCCGCGCTGTTGCGTCAATGTTTTTCACTAATCACCCCAAACAAAAAGAATAATTCCAAATAGACCAATTAAATTCGAATTTCTGAGAAAAATGTAGAGTAATGAAAATGATTCGATAATTTTGAGAATGAGCTAGATAATTTTCGATTATTCCACGAATCGCAATTAAGCGGTAACAAATTATAACTTGTTCATTTTAGAGGAAAAATAGGCGAGAGCGCTATACTTGTCATAATTTTTTCCAAGGTTATATAATTGCGGGTCTGAAATTGCCACAATTATTCGAGCAGAGACCTTCGAAAGCGAAGCTTCTTCGGTTACAACAACCCCCGAAAGTTCACCAGAGACGGACGTCGTTAAAAAATCCATTTTCGTCGAGTTTAAGCCGACCACCCAATAAAAAAATTTCATTCCGACTTAATTAAAAGCAATTTCCTGTAATTTTCATTGAATCAAGTATGGCAAATTGGCAATAAACTGAATCATCGCGTTTATCGATGATGGTTCCCCACGTTAAGTTAAGTAAACAACATTAAAGCGATTCCTTGCAAATGACCATAAAGTCCTGCACGCATTTTAATCCTGTTGCATAATTATCACGAGCGACTCGATCGAAATAATAAAATTATGACATTAAAATAACGGATGAGTGGGCGGGCGTTTGCTGGTATTTGAATGTTGGTAGATGCGACCTGGCGGTCATTGCATTCAATCCACATTGCAGAAATTCTAGGTCAGCATTATTTGTCTTGTTTGCAGAAGGTTTAAGTACTTGTCTACCAAATATCAATCTCTTGGTAGAAGAGCTCGCGAATGCACTTGTAAGCTGTGTGTTTCCATACTCGAACAAAGCTATCTCTTGATGGTGTATTCTGTTTTAACAGACGTTTCAATAACGATAGACATCTACTTCACGTGGAACAAAAAGATATTAAATCTTCAAAGACATCATTTGAATGATTTGATCAATACTAAAGTACGGATTTCGAGAGAAATAAAAAACTCGAGGGTTTGTGCAGAGAGTGTAAAGTAGAAATGGAGAACAAAATGAAACGAATCAGTTGAAATTATTATTTGTTAACAATTTAAATAAACGAATAGAGGGAGTTTACGTAAATGTAAGTACTAGATTAGAGTTATGGCATGCAGTTAATTCTGACTTAAATTCTATACCTAGAAATCTGAATAATCTGGATCATCATAACGGTGTCTTAATGAAAACAACATGTTTATCGTTTTGCTAATATTTAAATTCTATCTCTTAGAGACAAACTACATTTTAACAAAGAAATATAACTTTTATTAAATTTTTAATTTGTTTTTTAAATTTAATAGTACAATACAGTTTGTATTTGTAAGTGTTGGATAAAAAGGACATGTCCTAAAATGAAACCTTGTGGGATCACACAAGAAAGAACAGTCAGGGGACTATACGTCATTGTCGTCATGATCTAATAAAACATGTCTGCTGTATTTTTTGGATAAAAATTATAAAGTAGCACAAAAATGTTCTCTTATTTTCTATATGAAAGAAGAGAATATTTACGCAATATACTCGTATTTCACGTTACGGGAGAAGACGAAAATGTGATGAGAACTTAACGTTAATCGATGATCTAATGCGGTGGGAACTGCTGTTGGTTACCAAGGAAGTCCCAAAAATAGTTAAATCACTAATCTTAGAGCAAAGGAGTGCATTGAGAAAATAACTTCCACAATGTACACAGAAGCGACTAGAAGAGATTTCCAAAATGTACAGATAATTATCTGCTAGACAAACAACTTTTTAACTTTTATTTAATTTGGTTTTTTAATTTAATAGTACAATACTATTAGTGTTTGGTAAAAAAGGATTGATCCTAAAATGAAATCTTGTGGTATAACGCAATGTTATTATGAAACAGTAAGTCATTGTCATTGTCATATTAATTATCAATTGTATTTTAGAATAAAAATGATAAGTACTATAAACATTTTCTTTTCTGCGGTGAAGGGGAAATAGTAGTTTATTTAACGAGCTCGTGTGTAAATTGGGCTTTTTTTGGCATGAGTGGGCCAGTTTAAAACGCGAGTGAAACGGGCGCTTTAAAGGTCCACGAGGGCCAAAAAAAGCCCAATTTCCACAAGAACGAGTTGAATACAACGTTTTTTTGTTCGACGAGACCCTTAAAGGCTCAAAATCGCTTAAAATCTTTAAAATTAACTTGACGTTTCGTTTTGACAAGTTGTCAAATTTATCAAAATCCATTCACACAGGAGAAAATTCTCAAATTTTGACAGTGTCGAACAAAAAATATTTACATAATAAGGTTAATAAGTTTTATGTTAACCGAGGAAGATGAAAGAAGTTATGGATCATTTCAAAAACGAAAATATGATGGGAATTTAGTGTTAATTGATGATCCAATAGTGAAACTATTGCTTGATGAAGTCCCAAAAACAGTAAAACCATCAATCTTATCGCAAAAGAGTATAATAAATCTTGGAATTGGAATTTAAATAATTCTACTTAAAAAAATAATTTCCACAACGCGCACAAGAGCAACTTTCCAAAATGTACAGATAATTATGAAGAAATTCTTGAAGCAAAACATTTCAGTAATGACAATGAGATAGGATTTATTCTATAATTGATAATGTGACATGGTAGCTATAACGTAACACTAACAACAAATAACATAATTTTTTGTATATCATGAAAGAATGTTTTTCTTAATGTTAATAATCGTGACAGAAAATGTGTAGCAAACAATAGTATATTTCAAACCAAGGTATGAAAGTGCTTTCTTGCAGACCGCAGGTAAAGATTATAAACCGAGCCGTAGGCCTGAGGTCTGCAAGGGCACTTTCTTAACAAGGTTTGAATACTATTTTTTCCCTACCGGCACAACTTCGTTGAAAAAAGCCAAAAAAAGAAAGTTATATTCCTGATTAAAACGAAAATTTTGAGAATTGAATAGTAGGCTGGGTTATTTGTTTAATTAACTTGTCATCGCATTTGAAGATTTGACGTTTGTTCGAAAATTTGAAATAAACAGGGTAAAGTAATCTACCTACCTATAATCTGTTTCAAAATCAAAAATCCACCAACACTGCATTCTACCTCGAAAATACAACCGACAACGTCGCCAACTTTTGTTTTTAGTGTGTCTGCAAGTGTCAGAAAAAAGTGGGGTTATGAAAGAAAACTGTTGGACAGTCGTTTTGGTCGTACTTCATCCTGTTTTTTTATTCTCATTTTATTATTTCACTCAAAAGGTATAATATGGTAGTTACCCTCTTTTTGTACATAATAATTATTTTGTGTTACCTAAATAAACTCAACAGTTCAATATCAAATTATGGCGGGTGGTAGGGCCAACCCAAAAAAATGAAACTTATTCTAGGATTTCTTTTTTTCTGCCAACATAATTCAACAGGTGGTGGATTTTTGATTTTGAAACAGATTATAGCTATCTGTTTATTTTCCAGATTACATGATTGATTTACCAACTTGCTTTATTGAATTGGCTTTCATTTATCAATAACTTATTTCACTTTTGACAGTTTTGACATTTGTATTTTGGTACAGTTTTACCATAAACATTTCATGATTAACTTTTTTACCTTAGCGAGAAAGTTGAATTTTCTCACCTCAAATGAGGTATCCACAGCCTACATTTCTAACCGGAAGGGAAAACATATTTTGTAAGCTTCCTCACGATGCAATCTTGTGGACTTTGCAGGCCCATACGACACCCATGACATTCTTCGCTCTGAAGGTATTATAGTATCACCGAAGTGGTAACCCGGTTGGGGGTGTTCCTGCAGAGTTACCAAAAGTATGAAACAGCCAAGGATTTGTAAAAAAACAAATAATTGTTACTTATACAACTTTGCTTAAAATTTTAACAGAAGAAAAATATATTGAAGGATTTAAGATTTCGTACAATTATTATTGTCACAGTAATTTATATTTCTCATTTTGTCAAAAAAAATTAGATTTGAAAAGAGTTTAGTGTTGATGAAACTCTTCATAGTGGTATGACAAGTGTCACTATTAAATGTGTAAGTGATGAATGGCATTCTCGTACGTTCGTTTTCTTTCAAGGAAATGCATGTCTACGACTTTTGCGACATACTGACTAGTCAGCAACAAGCTTTCTTTAATTAGAGACCAAACAAAGAATTGTACCCCAGACAGGATACAGTAAATTAGATTTTTATTTTTATGTAGTTCATATTTCCGTTGAACCAAGCACCAATGGAATGAAACTATTAAAAGAGTAAAATGTTTCTAATGATAATAAGGGTACGTTCAATTAAGCGGGTAGGTAATTACTACATTCCCGCTACGAATACGAATAAATGGAGTGTAACTTACCCATCAAACAAATTCTCTAACATTATCGTCAAGTAAAATTGAACCTGATTAACGATTAAGAAGCTGAGGTATATACCTACCTATTTTATAATAAAAGATTTGTTTTTGTTTTGGAAATTGTAAATCACACAGATTATTATAAATTTCGTTCTTCAATCACGCTAGTAATGATGAAAATAATTTTATTCTCAATTTAAGTTTTTGCGATACTAGATAGTATTGATCAATTGACTCGTTTAAAGAATATTTCCGGTTTTGGTCATTTGATTTGTGGTTTTCTAGTAGTGATTGTTTCTTCGGGTATTATCCGAATTCGATTGTTAGTGATTTCGTTTAAGTATTATACCGTAATAAAAGTGTCTAGGGAAATTTTCGAACATCTACGAGTAGCTGTAACTTTATTTTAACTGACAATTCCTTCTAAATCTTTGCCATCACTTTCATAAGAAAAAAAAAACCCATGTGTGTAACCTGTGTGGTTGACGATTTGTTGACAACACCTGAAAAACAGCGGGAGAATTGGACCTTTCATGATAACAGGAGCTTTGTTTCAAGAATACCTGTTGACGTTCAGCGATGCGAAGGAGGAGCTGCGAAAGTTTCAGCTGAAAAAAAAACCTTTGACTCTAAAGTTTTTCAGTGAAGAAAGTTCTGTTCCATCCTCACGATAAGATACAAGCTGTTCTAGGTGCCATAATTTCTCTCAACAAGAATATTTTACAGGTTAGCGTCCGAACCGCGTGTCGAACATCATAATTGCAAATGCAAAACTAGTAGGTACTAGGTCGCAGTGGAAAACCATCGACGTAGGATTAATATTAGACCAAATGAAACATGACACCCAGCGACTGACTGCTCAGAATAAATCTCATTCCATAGCTGTATTCAGGGCTGCGGAATAGGTGCAGAAAACCTGCATTTTCTCTTTTTTTCCCATGGATTCCTCTATTTGTAATTATGTACTCTGATTATATCGCGTGAGCAAGAAAATTTGTAACCGAGTCGATGTTGGAACTGTTGGTGATTGAACGGATAATTATAAAAAAAAATTATAAAAATAAAAGTGGACGAGATGACAATTTTAAAGTCCGTTTTTTTTATAATCAATTGCCAAAGTGTTGTCAGGTTGGTAGAAAATTTGGAACAGTGAATTTTCCGTATTTTGACACTGACAATTGATTATAAAAATAAAACGGACTACAGAATAAGGCGATATTAAAGATGTCGGAATGTCAGCATGGATAATTTGACAATTACACGAAAGAAAATAGAAGAAAAGGAAAAAGCTCTTTTTTTTAAATATTAAAATTACCTTCCAGCAACTAATGCGAATAAAAAATAAATCTTGTCAGAAAAGACTTGAACTGAAGTAATTACCGATTAAAAAACACTTTAAGTTTTGTGCATCCGTCAACACTGTAGTTAATTACTATTAATTGTCAGTGTAGCAAATAATTGGCGAACATGGTGCAGCTATGTTCAAATTTGAACGAAATACCTACCAAGAATCTAATGAAAAATTTAAATGAACATCAAAATAGTAGATTTTTGTTTGACACTGTCAGAATTTGAGAATTTTCTCCTGTGTGAACGGATTTTGATAAATGTCACATCTTGTCAAAATGAAACGTAAAGCTATTTTTAAAGATTTTAAGCGATTTGGAGCCTTTAAAGGGCTCGCCGAACAAAAAAATATTGTATTCAACTGGTTCTTGTGCAAATTGGGCTTTCTTTTTTTCACACTGGTGGACCTTTAAAACGCTCCTTTCACTCGCGTTTTAAAATGGCCCACTCATGCCAAAAAAAAGCACAATTTACACGAACTCGTTAAATAAACGACTTTATTTAACGAGTTCGTGTGTAAATTGGGCTTTTTTTGGTATGAGTGAAACGAGTGTCATTTACATTCGTTAAAAAGATGTCCTTTGTGGAAAGCCAATTAGGCAGGAAAAAACGTATCTAGATGGTTACTTTTACGTGAGGGACATAATTAGTGACAAACAGATCTATTGGAAATGAGAAGAATATAAAAATAAGTGTAAGGGAAGAGTCGTAGATAAGGGCAACGCGTTCATCAAGAAACGGGATCACAATCATCCAGAAAGACCTGAAAAATTCGAATTAAGGAAGGCGTTAATCGAAATCAAGCAAAACACCCCAAGCAAGAAGCAACCCGAAATTTGTCCGAAAGGAGTCTTAGCCTGGTACCTTCAGTGAGCTGCATGAAAAGAACGATACGAAATGGACAGTCGGTTACAAAAAAATCGAGTACGATTGCGGGCAAAAAAAGTGGGACATCAACGTCATTGTCTTGACTTTTAATGTGAAATAACCCTTACCTGATTCTAACCCTTCTTTGAATTGATTGACGTTGTCATTAAGTATTGTAAGTTGTAGGGAATGATTGTAAGTAAGCACGTAGTGAATATTTATTTAATGCAAAGTCCCAATCAAAATCTACCTTTATCAAAAGAATGTCCCACTTTTTATGCTGCCAATAGTACAGTTACGGCCACGGAATTTCGTCAGTTATTTTACTGTCAATTCGAAAAAACTTGTGTAGCCTAAGCTTTATTGTCATTATGACTGACATTCAAAATTTTTGTAACAGAAATTCTGTCACGCACAATAAAAATCAAAATGCCACCAGTAACGTTTTTGACATCCATGTCAAAAATTCCAACGTGGGGTTGGAAATATATAAAATCTGTTTTACAGCTAATGACAACATTGACAACGACTGACGAAATTCCGTGGCCGTGACTGTACATCATAAAAATCAAGAGCACTGAATTTTCCTATTTTTAACACATGTAAATCAGGCTTTTCTGACTTTCAACGGCATGCTTTTTCAAATAGGTTAGTCTGACGTAAGGAATGCCATTATGTCTGACGTAAGAAATGAAAAGTTTTTACATTTTGCTTGCCTCGGTAAGTCGGTAACATCAAAATTGACAACAAGAAGGATGAATTAAACTATAGAAAATTTGATGTGCGAGATTTTTTTGCAATCGACTGTACGTTCGAAAGACTCGAAAATTTAAAAATTGCGCTACTACCGAAAATGGAGTGAGATTTCGTCTTTAGGACTCAAAAGGTGAGGACAGGATTATCAAATTTATGACACCAAAATGCATGCAGCACTTGTCGGAGGCTAAGATACGGTTCATGGATGGTATGTACACTTCTGTTCACGGAAAAAGCATACAAGTCTTGAGAGAGATTTTTGCACAATTTTGATTATACAAGACTTAAAAGAACCCACAATAAATCTTGAAAATAAAGAATGTTGATAACAGTAACATTAGAGGGGACGTTAAGTATACTTTTACTGAGTGAAATCGAATTATTTCAATTATCTGACACGGATAATAACAGTGACATCAGGTACTGGTAAATCTGTTTACACAAGCAAAATGTACGTGTATTCTTTTTCAGTGAACAGAAGTGTACGTTCCAGTCCAGACCGTTCCGTCGATATTTTATCAACTCTTCACCATTCACGTGGGTATTGGGCAGGTGGTCGTCCCTTGCCTGTTTGCATTGTTGCCAAAAAAGAGGAGGGCAACTTTTCGAAAGAATAAAATCTCTTCTGGTCAACCTTAAAGTGAAAAGAATTATTTCCGATTTCGAGATGACATTAATCGATTCGATTAAAATTTGTTTTCCCACCGTTTCGCACAAGGGCTGCTTCTTCCATTTCGCTCAGTGTCTTTATAGGAAAATCAGATACGATACCGATCCAGAGTTTTCTACCGCCTTAAGAAAGCTCACCGCTTTGGCATTCGTTCCGGAAAACGTAATAAACACAGCGTTGAATTCGCTCTGCGAGACACAAACATTACCAGAAGAGACCCAGCAGTTTGTCGAATATTTCGAAAAAACGTGGATAGGAAGAAGAGGACGACAACCCACATTTCCTCATTCTATGTGGAATGTTTACGATGCGGCGTGCGGCGAAGAGGACTTCGACGGTGTCGACATCACCAACAATTTTACGGAGAGCTGGTACAATTCTTTTAAAACGGCGCAATTACAGATTTGAATATTGCAAAGGAACTATCTGGAGAAGGCGACATCAGAAAAAAGAAATATAAAGACCTGAAGAAGAGGGTCGGAAACATTATTTTGCGTTTCGAAGTTGGAAACAGCCTAGGAGAAATTTCGACCACCGCACAGTGGGCTGAAACGCCGAAAATGATGAATGTTTTCCAAGACTTTTACCTTGGAAATAGTTAGTTGTAGTGGTACCCCTAGTATCTGGAATGACCGTTGATAAGAGACTGGAGACCAGGAATTCATTCCATTTGTGAGCTTCGAGCTCCTCGCTTCGATAGTTTCTAGTGCCGAGAAAAATAGCAAATATGGAAACGCGTGTCAAATGTGTCTCAATAAAGTTTTTGCGCAATTGTTTTAAAATGGATTCTTCTCTTGGAAGTAAGCAAAATTAAAATGTATAATTCGTTTTTCATTTTATAATGATGTCAATTAGCAAATTAACAGTAAAGTCGATCGTAATTTTGTTGGTTTCGTTATGAAAATTAGTTATTAAAAAAGCAAAAAGTTACGACCTTGGTTGCCAGTGGCCAGGAAACCAATTTCAAATTGTTTATTGAACATTTCTTTAACTATTTACAAAGAACCCGTCTGCATCTTTCTGCATTTTTGCATTTTGTGATACTTTTTGTACGAGGATGCGCATAAATCGAAGCACTTTTACAGATCTAAATAACAGAGGAGTAATTTCCTTGTTAAAGAAGGAAATTTTCGAACTTTCATCAATCAAATTGTACAATCCTTGATGCTTCCTACTGAACAAATGTCCGAAGAAGCTCAAGAGTCGTGCAATAAGAATATTAAAAGATACAAGATACAATTATGTTTCGATCAACTTGTTTTTAGATATTTTCAATTCGATATTTTCACTTTCGCCTAAGTAATTAATTTTCGATCCTTTTTCCGACATCCCACCATTACCATTAATCATTCAATGTATATTTTAAATAAAATGTCACAAAGAATATATTTTTTGAATAGAAGTGGAAGTAACTTAAATTCTTACACCAGACGATTATTGTATATTGCATTATTCTCGCCATATTTAAATTATCGTTCGTTAATTTTATTTATGTTACTTGCTTATAAAATTCATGAGATGCAATGTATACAGAATAGGGCGATGCGTAGTATACTTAGATGTAATTGATACTCCCCAATTTCACTTATGTTAAATGTGTTAAACTTGAAGACAAAGCAAACGATTCTGTACAGCACACTTCTCACTATTTTTAAAATAAAAAATAAGATTGTACCTCAATATTTGTATAGTAAAATTAAGTTTATTAGTGAATGTCAAAATTATAATTTAAGACATTGCAGTGACTTTGATATAAAGTTTAGTAGATATGATAATAAATATAAGAGTATACAGGGTGTCTCAAAATTTGCGAATTCCAAATTCAGAGCATTGGAGGGATCACTTCAGTAGTCCAAATATGGAAAAAAAAATCGGGACTCCCCCCACAAAGATCCATTGGTCTGAAGGTGCACTCTTTCAAGTGCAGAAGTTCAAATACAGGCTGAAAAGGTCAGTGTTTATTGTTATTATGGTGTAGTTTGATTGTGGAAAATAATAACGTAAAACAATTTTTTGAAGAAAAGCTTTACTTTGGAGTAAACAATTTTTAAATTTTTGTAATTATGCACTTTAAAATTAAAGTGTTCATACATCATACGTTACTTTAATTTAGTGTAAAAAAATGCTTTTTTAAATTTTTATTGACCAATAATAGTCAACAGTCATCCAGAAAGTAAAGTTACAAGGGCTCCTGAGGCCGGGGGAAATTTTTTGTTTCAAAGTTGGCGCAGCTGGTATGTAGGGAGGATCCTAGCTGTCAGTTTGTTTGGTCCTGCGTGTTTGTCGGCCATTTTGTTCAGCCACAATACATTTTTCCAATGGAGAGGTCGTTGCGCGTTCCCGCCACCTCCGTTTTGCACAGGAAGGAGAAGCTTTTCTGGGTTCTATCGTGACGGGGAAATGAGACGTCGGTGTGTCACTACACCCCAGAATCCAAAAGACAATCACTTTAGTGGCGTCATTCATTTTCCCCAGCCACCAGAATGTTCAAGACGAACCATTCAGCCGGAAAAGTCATGGCATCTGTTTTTGGTACCGTAAGGGGTTCCTTTTGGTGGATTTTATGCCTAAAAGGACTACCATCAATGCAGAGGCTTACTGCAATACCCTAAAAAACTCAGAAGAGCCATTCAGAACCGCAGAAGGGGAATGCTGACCCGGGGAGTCAGCCTCCTGCATGACAACGCCAGGCCCCATTCCGCGCCAGTTTCACAGGAGCTGCTGACATCGTTTGGATGGGATATTGTCACCCACCCCACCCCCCCTATTCACCCGACTTGGCGCCTTCGGACTATCACTTTTTCACTAAACTAAAGGAGTTTTTGGGTGGGAAACGTTTTTCCAACAATCAGGAGGTCGAGGAAATGGCTGAAAGATCTGGCGGTGGAGGTCTATGACACTGGCATACAAAAGCTGCTGCCCCGACTGCACAAATGTCTCGATCTCGACGGCGATTACCTTGAAAAATAATTTAATATATTTGTGAAGTATCCTGTGAATTTCAATTGAATACAGGCATTTCTCGATCCTGTTGTAACCTTACTTTCTGGATGACCCTCGTACATAAGTGATGGTAATTTTACATAGATGCACGAATCTTTGTTGCTATAGAAATCTCACGAGTGGACGAAGTCCACGAGTGGGATTTCTTAATAGCAACAAAGATGAGTGCTAATCTAGTTAAAATTATCAAAAAAATTACCATCACGATTGTAATTCGGTGTGATTATTTTTTAAATTATGTCAAATCTCAAAAGTGAAATCTGAATGATACTCCATAATGGCGACGGTGCTGAATTTTTAATGTTTATATTGAAACAAATGGCTGTGCTACCTTAACAACGAAAAAATTATCGGTTGTAATTCCACGAGAGCTCTGAAATGATCGATTTTTAACACGAAAGCTCTATCGAAGGTGGAGGGAAATTATGTCAAAGTGACACGCGTGGTTACCTTTTGAGAGCTAGAGTATAATTTGGTTGATTATTTCATGAATAGTACTATTTGACAACAGTATTTATTTTAGTACTTTAGCAATAGGGTTGAAAACATCTGAGAAACCTACTTGACGAATTATCGAATTATCATTATAATCCAAAAAATAATGCCTTACGATTTGTCGAAAACGATGATGAATGAAATAATCGCGGTAATTATGTAGCTACTAGCAAATAGTCAGTGTAATTTTGATGCTATTGGTCCATTTGAAATTTTTCCTTATTACGATTGGATGACAGGACTGTTTAAAAAATAATCATAATCAAAGTACGGAAAAAAAACTTTTTAAAAATTAAAAAAATCTGGATATATGGAACACATTGGTAGTTGAAATTCAAAAAGGTATATTATTATACTCATGTCACATCGTGAGGAAATTCCTTAACACTGACACAGAACATAATATAAAAACACAACAAAGTCAAAGTGTGGAGGCGAGACCCCGGTAATTATGTTGATTAGCACTGCACTATTACTTAATAGTAATATCCGCAATAGTGTATGTACTCCGGCAAAATTGCCGTGCCGCCGGGTGTTGGAGGGAAAATACAATTATCGGGTTGTTAGCTCTGTATGTCAAGAAGTTTGATATTTGTTATTTTATAAAAATCTACAAAAGTGCAAAATAGAATATTTGGTCAGCCGAAAAGTCTAATACAAATGTCGTATGGTAGATATTTTCCAACGCTCCAACTATTCAGACACTCGGCTTTGCCTCTAGCTTGAAACCTAGCTGTCGCCCTGGAAAATACACCTACCGTACTCTAATGTAAATAACTACTTAAATTTGTCCGTTCTATTGATAAAATTTCCATTATGTAATTTTTGATATTGAAAATGAGAACTAACTTTTTCGTGTCCTAAAGGAATTCATACCAAACGTTTATTGAGGAAATAAATAGCAAATAGTAGCTGCTTACCTAATAGATAAGAATGACTTACTATATACACTCTATGTATAAATTTTAACCACCTGTATACACCGCCACAGGCAACCGGATTTATTTATGATTTTTCGACAAACGACTATTTTCTACATCCTTCAAACCTCTAACATCAAATTCTGTAGATGGCATAATCGTTAATTAAATTGTACTTAAAATACTGTGCGATGAAAACTTTACACATTTTTCGCTCGAAAATTATAACTAAGGTGATATCATCAAAGTTAAAGTAATAGCTGCAAGTAAAGGTCTGTTATGGGATTTTTAAGTGAGAATGATTGTTAATTTTGATTTTTCTTAAAATGTTGAACTTCACAAATGCCAAGGTTAATTATATGGTGTTATTACATGGGGAAACTTTGGGTAACGTTGTTCTTGTGTGATAGTGAGAACTCTCCAACTTAAGATTTGTGAAGTCCAAGTAGTGACTGCATTTTGAAAATTAAACCTGAAAGTCATTGAAAAAGTGTTACATTTGAATAGGAGTATATTACGTGTAGGTGTTTCCACGCGTATGGGCAAGAGCAATCGGAGACCATATTTAGATTTTCTTCAAAACGTGTTGAATGACATTTTGGAAGATGTGTCCTTGACTACAAGACGTGATATATGATATTTAATATAATTAATAAAAAATATTAAATAAATAAATAAAAATTAAGAATTTAATATTTTAAACGGGTAGCATATTAACAAATTGTTGACTAATTTGACAACAATTTCATCATTCATGTGACAATTTCAATAAAGCATAATTTAGAGTAATTTTTTTTATGTGACAGAAAAATGACGGCCAAAATTTAATGATCGTAGTAGTACTATGCACTTCCGGTTCGGAAGTTACCAAGAGACGTAATCTTAAAATGGGAAATGTCAATTCTAGCGTCAGTTCAAATGTTTAAAAAGCGACACTTATCATTTTAAAATTAAGTAGGTACCATAAACAAATAATACAAATTCGAATAATGTAGATCCTTTTCCTTTTTTTAGTTATTTACAGTAAGAGTGAGGAAGGCAAAGCTTTCGTTCACGCAATTGCGTGATGATGCAATTCAAGTAAACGAAAGCGGCCTTACTTTCGAGTGCTGAATTTGGTTTTGTTCGATACCTCCTTAGAAAGAGTAAAGTCTGTAACTTTGTATTCAAAATTTTAAATAAAATTAAACAAAATCATAATAAAAACTACATAATTTTCAACAAGATGAAGCTACTCCTATAATGCAACAATTTTTGGACAGCCCATTTCTTGATCAGCAAGGGGCTCAGATCAGCCGGAAGACCACCCGATCTAAATCCTTGAGGTTATTGAAGGTTATGGAAACAAGTAATAGTAGAATAACTTTCAAAGTACTGTAAAATGTTAGAAATTGTCAATCGGAAGCAAATAGTTTACATTTTGAGCATTTAATAAACTAATGTTATTCATTTAAATTTCCTTAAAAATGATATATCATTTGACTCATGTTGCCATAACGATTCGCAAACGCCATCCTGGCCAAGAGGTTGAATTACTCTGTTGAAATTGTCACTAATGTATGTCCCAAAATCGACATTTTCAAGATGATTTCATGATAGGAAGTATACTAAGTGACAAAAAAAGGTACTCGTAAATACCCTTTCATTGGTCTTGATTCTCTTCTTGTCATCCTACGAGGTCCGGTACCCCTAGCCCTGTGTTCACGGCCTTCTGGAGTCCATGCCTGACAACATCTTAAAATGGTGCCTACAAATCTGCCAATTCTTCTGGCAATTTCTAAAATCCGTCCTCTTTCAAAGTCATTAAGCTGAGGAATCTGACCAAGTGTACGCACTCGCAGCTTTTCTCTCCTTACAAAAACACTTTTCCAAGAAGTTTTCTAAAATTCAAAAGTCAAAAATTTCAATGTAAACAAAATTTCCTTACACTTGCAATAACCGAACCAGCAGCACAAAAGGCAGAATACTGCATAGATAATCATTTCTTATCTGACCCAAAACACATTTGCCCGCAAAAACTTATTGAAATAAAACTATAAGTACTGGATGTTTACCTTTCTTTGTCACGTAGTATATTTGGGTCATCCTGTAACGATCGTCCAAGGAGCCTCTTTAATCTGGAAAGAATAGTACAGTCTTCAACGAGCGTATAATGATGGCTATTATTCAAGAGGATGAAAATTTCAACACGAGCCGTAGGCGAGTGGTGAAATCGTCCGAGTGAAGCTATTATACGCGAGTTGAAGACCATATTTTCTCCACGACTATACCAAGAAAAAACAAACTTTGAAAAATGAATTTAATTTGATTTTAAAATACGAGGAATGTGATTGACCGACAGCCGTGGATTTCAATATATTCTATCACGGGGTGTGAAATTGATATCATTCTTTCATTGAATATCCAACAAGAATGCATTCATTCTTTAATAGTCGTGGAGAAAATAACTTCCGCAATACACACAGAAGCCACTAGAAGAGATTTCCCAAAATTATCATTATGAATAAATTGTTGATGTTCAGTAATGACAGATGAGTTATTTTACAAATGATAACATAATATGATAACGATAACGTAACACCAACGACAAATAGTAATAATAGTAGATAATTATAATTATGTTCATATTCAGGATTGGAAGTATTCGAATGGATACATTTCGTCGAGCCACCCGTACTAATCCTCTGCTTTTTTAAATTTCTTCGAGTAAAGAGAGTTGTCGAGTATCGCTAGACTTCCGTGTGAGGAGACCTGTTTCCGAAGATGTCGCCGTTTGAAGGTGACGAAAGAGAGGGTGCGGGTCGCGTCCGTCCCCTTTCCGGCGGCGGCGGCAGACCGTCTTGGCATCGCCACTTGTTGCTCCGTCCGTCCGGAGCGCGCGCCATCGCCGTCGCCGTCGCCGTCGAGCGCGGGGCGAGACATCCGTCGAGCGGAGCGGAGCGGCGGAGTCCACCAGGTGCGCGTCCGAGGGCGTCCGGCCCGAGTGCAATATGATGGGGCGACGGCGATAAACGCCGTTGGTTGCATCGGTCCGTGCAGGTGCACTCACCTGTCGGAGCGAGCAGCCAAGCAGCCAAGCAGCGCTGCTTCACTTATACATTCCCCGCCAGGAGTTTTTTTGGATCGCAAAGGCTACGGTCGTACCTCAGTCGTTTGGTGGCTACTTGCATGGTCGGTCACGACGCGCTCCACGAGGTCCTTCCTTCCATGTCCTGCGTGACTCGTACGCTCCACTACGACCAACCACTCCTCCAGTGATGTAACACTTCGAGAATCCGCTCGATAATTAATCAACGGACCTGCGGTACCATACCTCCGTCTGCCGAACCGCAATTTCGGTGAGTACCATTTCGGGATTTTCCCGCCGAAAATTCGATTTTTCCGTAGCGGACGCGTCGACACTTCTCCCAATCGGGGATTCGGTCGGCGGTCATTTAAATCTATTTTTAGACAATTTAGGACTGCATGAGGTGTCAATAAAAATAACCGAACATCGATACATTATTGCCTTATTTATTAATAAGTTTGTGGTTGGCGCACCAAAAAATGCAATTTTTACAGAGTGGCATAAATTCACAAATAACCCATGCTTGCTGCATACATTTATATTTGACTCTGCTTTAAATAGTAAAAATTTATTATTCAAGTTCACGTTTCATTAAACCGATGAGTGATTTATTATTATTATCTTCTTGTTTTCTGGCTGATCGGCATTACTGCTAACACGATTTAATTAAGAAGTGTGTTCATTCGTAATTCTCTGATTGCAACAGGAATTTATTTTTTTCAAAAAATTATTAAAGAAATAATGAAGGATGGCCTAAGATGAGAAAAAAAACAACTTTTTTTTGTTATAATTTTTTTTAAATTTTAATAACTTTTTTTTGATTACATTTGCAATTATGTAATTTGTTAATTTTCTTCGTAATGCAAGTTTAGTTACAATTTAAAAGGTTTTTTTTTTCTTTATTTTGAATTATTTTATTTATCCTTCTAGCTGACGATCGTTCCAAATTTTCCTAGCAGGTATCTACGCTGTACTTTTTTTTTGCATAAAAGTTGATGTTTTGGTCGATTTTATTTTATATCTATTTATAGATAAATTTTAATATTTTCCTCATTAACTAAATTTGTTTAAAAACAACCAAATGTTTCAGATTGTTTTTGGTAATCCCCAAAAAAAAAAAATACTTTCAGCTAACACAGACAAAATAACAGTAAACAACTTTCAGTCTAAATAGTCTGTTCAAGAATTTATTAATATATATTTTTTTTTATTCGAAAGTCGAAGCAAGTGACTAAGACATAAATATACCGGGTGTTTGACGAAATTCGCTGAGAGTTTTTGATACAAATTTCATCCAGGCGAACCAACAAATTTCCGAAGGATTATTATTATTAAAAATTTAATAATTTGTAGCAATTTGCAATTAAACTATAAATTAGACTATGGTTTTTATTAAAACTCCACTTCACGTCTTTCCAACTTGAGGAAAATTTGTGGTTGTTGTTGTTTAGCAGTCGTGTTTAATTGTTTTTAATTTTATTTATCTATTTGGAAAAAATGCGAATCTTTACAGAATGTTAATGGAATCGGTTCTGTTCTTTGCAATTACGAATGAATGTATGTTTTGAATACATGTGGTTCATTTGTTAAAAGTAAATTGTATGTATGATGTATGAATAACGTTTATGTCATGTGGCTAAAGCTAAGTGTGGTTTGGGAACAAATCTTTACTTTTTTATACATATATACAGTGTCCTAGTGAAATGAGTCCACAGGAAATAATTAAATAAAGGAAGTTTTGTAACTTGTTTTTTTGCACGACCTCTATATAACGAGCAACTTTACTCCCTGATTGTATGAAGTAAAGTGACTCTTTTTTCCCCTTGGACAAAAAACATAGCCAACTCAAGCTTTTAGTCAACTTTTTTCCCCTCGGGAAAAAAAGCCTAAGTAACTCAACCTTTTATGATACATATTTATTTCATATTAATTTTCTTTTTTATCCGAGGTGCAGTTGGGAGCCCGAGGGTAACAATCATGCACTCCCGAGGTGCTTATACTGTTTTTTTCACGACAATTTTAATTGAAAAAAGTCGAAAGTTTCAAAATAATTTTTAACTGTCAGCATGGCACTTAAATTTAGCTTGACAGTTAGTGATAATTTACAAATTTTCGGATTTTTTCTATTTAAATTGGTGAGTCGTGCAAAAAATAGTATATGTACCTCGGGAGTGAATGATTTTTACCCTCAGTACTTTGTAGAACTCTCGGGCTACAAACTGCACCTCGAGTAAAAATCCTGCATTTCACTCGCATAATATACTATTTTTTTCCAAATACAAACAAAAACAATATGTATTGTTAGTTTTGCAAAATTAAGGCAAATCATGAAAATGAGATTGAATAGACTCTAACCTCTAATGTTTTGTTGCTTATACTGGGTGCCCCAAAATTCGTGGAACAACTTAGCAGTACGTTGTTAAGTAGTCATTAAAATATCAGGTAAAAATGTTTAAAAAAATCAATCTTCTTTTTTGTGGAAGATATGGACCTATTTGTTACACTAAATGTGGCAACATTTAAAAACATTCTATGTATCCCAATAGTCTGCAAATATTTCATTTCTGTTGTATCGATGAAAATGAGAGAGAAAAATCAAAGACATGTTGCTGTACGTTATTTGAGGTAAAACGGACATAAAATAACTATTTGGAAATGCTGGAAGTAATGAAAAAAATAATTGCAAACCTGATCACAATCGTTCAGAATTATTATGCCGCTGGCTAGTAAAAGATAAATAGTCAAAATCTTTTTTAATATTTAAAATAAATGAGATCAAAACTGCACTTTTTGAGCCCCCATATCTTCAAATTTAAGAGGTATAGAATTTTTGTATTATTTTTGTCATTATTTTCTAACATGAGTTGACATTGCCCCATTGAGTTGTTCTGCGAATTTTGGGGCACCCAGTATAACAGAGGGACTAATTTGCCTCCATTCGTTGTTAATTTGCAAATCTAAAGGAAAAATTGGAAAACGGTGGTTTTTAAAGTCTGTCGAAAAATTTTAACTTTTTAGTTTGTATTTCAAAATTTTACGTCATTTAATAAAAAAAGGTGATCACGTTAAATACAGTTCTGATTTCAATGAAAAATGTAGTACACACATACTGTGTAATTCACACAAAAATTACTTTTCTTGTCTGTGTTACTATTTTGCGTCTTCTTTTTGTAACTGATATTTTTATGTTATTCATGTTCACATTAAAATTTATGATTATACAAAAAAACGAATTTTGCTCACCTTGTTTTTATTGTATATATGACACATTGTTGAAAATTTTGGGTCATGAAATATTTGTCTTCAAAATAGTGATTTTCACTGATATCAATTTATTTTGAATGTGTTGATTAAAACGAAATGCGACAATAAATCAGCAGTTAAATAGATCTAGGGCCAATTGCTAGAAAGAGAATTATAGCTATTTATTATACAAGTGACTTATTTGCTGTTAAGGCACGAGTGTAATACATACTGTGCCTTTAAATAAATTCGGAATTAGAGTAGGCTTTGATTTTATTATGAAGTTGGTAACATGTAATTTTTAAAGGCACAGACGTTGGACAGCACAGTACATGTGTTTAAACGTCTATTACCAACTGTTAATAGACAAAATATATAAATCACAGTCTACTCTAATTCCGAATTTATTTGAAGGCACGGTAGTTTTATCCAACACCTCCTGTAAGTCTTCTTAAACCATCATCAAAACCCAAAAATTTATTTAATCTTTTAATATAAATGTTAACGTAAGCCTCAACAAATTATTTCATCTGAGATTCCTGTTTCACATAATTCTAATTTTATGTATTACATTTTTTGATGTTCAATTGTTCAATAAACTGTTCAATTTTCTCTAAACTGTTTAATTATAAAAGCAGTTTAATTATGGGTTCATAAGTCCACTAGTGTTTTATAGACCTCATAATATATTCAAAATCGGCATAATTATGACATCATAATAAACAGGTGTTGTTCAGTTAATCTCGCATTTGATTACGATTAACTTAATTTCACTTCTGTAAACTGGCCCCTAGATAATCTAATCTAATAATCGAGCTTTCAAGTATTGACAATAACTCGATACTACCAAATTTGATATTTTTTACGTCGCTATACAACAAGTTGTATCGTAAATTGGTGGATAAATTCAAAGGTCACGTTGTTACTTAAAAACAGTTTCTCATGCTATAAATTTTAATGGTCAAAAATTCAACATCACTTTTTAACATTCAAACCAAACACTGGTAATCTGAAAATTATTTCAAATTTTGTTAGAACGATGCTGCTTTTGAAAAATAAAAAAGTGCCAAAAAATTATTGGGATCTTAATCTTTTTTAATGCCCAGTTTATTAATAAATTTTTACCGCACATAAAGTATTTGACACATAAATAGAGAACCGTCAAACGTCGTCATATGTCGATGATCTAGATACATACATCTGTACGGAAAAGATTTTACAAAGATTTTTCAATTTGAACTGCTAATACTTAAGACATAAATATTTTACACTTTTTAAACGGAAATAAAACTTAGAAGGAACAACATTTTGTATCTTTTATTTATTTGAAATCTGTAGTTCTTTAACATGTTGATGTTGCTATTGAAAAATATTTACTTTCTCCCCTTTGATCAACTGTCATTTAAACAGAATTGAAAAGAGTCTAGTTAGAAGATTTTTAAAACTACACAATTTAAATCAAATTGTTTTTTTAAACTGAAGAAAGACTGACATTTTCCATCTTCTAGTTTTGACTGGGGTAGTACTGAGAAAAATCTTAAAATTAATGTTTTTTGGAATGTTCATACGCATTTTTATTTAAAAATCGAAAAGTCATTTTTGAAACCCAATTTATCAAAATTATTTGTAACATTGTTTTAAATTAATTAAATTAAAGGTCAAATATCTTACCAAGACAGACATTATTTTTTATTCAGACATAAATAATAATTAATAAACCACATGTTGTACTTGTTTGTTCATTTTTGATTTTACAAGAAAATCATTTCACAAAAAAATAATTAGGTGTGATTGTATTCCAAAAATAAAAGTTCATGAGTTTTGACTAGAAATAAGAGCTGTAAGCAAGCCTCTTTCTCCATATAACTGTTTTTTTAAACAAACCACACTTGTTACATAATTAAAGTGGAATATTACCTAGAAATGTTGTGCAAAAATTGTGACGTACCGTATTCGCAGCCACATTAAAAATTTTCCACTGTCCGGTGCATTCGTTGCATGAATCACCTCCACAATTACAACAATTACGTTCGGTAATTCCAAAAAGTTGCCAGTTCAGTTTTAATTTTATGATTCGATTTTACGTCCCAAAACCGCTAATAAGAACAACCTCCACAATGTTTAATTATAACAAATCCGCACGGCTTTTTAGATAGTCTGGCCCCGCGGCTGATGTGCCATTTCGAAAAAATCTTTCAAACTTACATTCCACTATTGAAAAAAATTCAGCTGGAGGGTTTTCGTGGTGGTTTTTTTCCGTCCGTTGCGAATTATAATAATGTTATCTAGCCTGTACCCTTTTTTGCTATTACGTATTCCGCCCACGATTTTTTTCGACAAAATGTGTGTCTGGGCCTCAGCGGGGTTACTACTGACAATCCCTGTTTTAAAAGCTTATTTGTCATAATGCAAATTTATGTCCTGACACCTGTTTTGGTACCTACCTAAAGCGGAGGTTTTCTATTTTGTTTGCACCGGCCTGTACTGAATTTCTGAAGCAAATTATTCAACTGTCGGATCCGGTGGGGAACAAATAATTTAAATCGTGCAAGGATCTTACGAGTGGCGATTGATGGAAGCGATTTCTTTGTAAAGTGTATCTACTTTGTCAAAAAATACTTTGGTTTCGAATACATTGAGAACTTTCTACTCAAAAAAAAATGTATTACATATTAAAAATATACCTACTCTCCAAGAATAACGTTTTTATAAATGCTATAAAACAAAGTAATTGATTCAAAAGATTTTTTTCGTTGTTGAGAACAATATAAATAAATAATCAATGAACTGTCTGCTTCTTAGGAGTAATATTCAACAACATTGATCAAAACGAAAACATTAATTTTGTTAATAAATTCGTAAACATTTAAAGCAACGTTTTCAAAATAATATTCTTAGCATTGTCTAAAAAATTTTTAAATCGGTAAATCGTGTCACTCTAAATATAGAAATTCCAGCATGCAAAGTTATGATAAAAAGAATTTGTTTCTGGAACTGAAGTAGACAACGCGATAAAAGGAAACAAATTCTGCTGAAAGTACAGATTGTTCTAAAGAACTTTTAGGGAAATATAAAAAATTCAAATATGAGATTAATAAATTTTAGTTTTTCTATTAAGCTAGTAATAAAAGACAATCATACTTCCTTTAAAATATTACTTTCCCTCCACCACCCGGCGGCACGGCAATTTTGCCGGAGTACATACACTATTACGGATATTACTATCAAGTAATATATGTAGTAATAAAAAAACAATCATACTTCTTTTTAATAGTTATTTACGAACCAAGTGCGGGAAGACGATGTTCCCGCATGAGCGCATTTTTTAAAGCACGAGCGACGAAGGAGCGAGTGCCTTTAATTAAAGCGCGAATGAACGGAAGATGTCTTCACGCAAGTGGTTCGTACAATATTTTTTGTACGAAAATTAAATTAAATTTTTTTGTTTTAATACATTAAACATAAACGAACATAAAACCAAGTAGGCAGTGATCTTTGGTTGTTGGAAACAATTGCTTCACTTGATATTTCAATTTTTGCAATAATTTGTGAATTTTGTAGGAACAATTTTCAACGATTATAAATCTTACCGTAATTTTTTAATGGAGGAAAACCCAGGGAAGTTGTATTTTATGACCTAAATTTTATTATTATCAAGACAGATTTTTTTTTGAATGCCTCAAAGGGCCAGTGTTTTTTGCAATTTTTACATTCGAGTCGACCGGGAAGCACTCGTTTCGGAGCGAGCGTTGGATGTTGGAAGCGTTGCTTTCAAGGCTATGAGTACAAAAATATTATTTTTTTCGCATTGTATACAGTAATGAACTATATTACTGTACTAAAAATTGTACAGTAATAGGTCACTTTACAGCATAGCAACCATTACAGCATAGCAACCAACCATTTTGTATTTTTCGTAACTTTTCTTGGATTTCACAGGGAGCAGACTTGACGAAATTTCTCGGGCAGCATTTAAAATATCTGTTGAGTTATTTTCCGAGCTATCTTCGCCTTTCAAATCCATTATTTTGAAATTCGTTTTCAAAAAATTATGTTGTTATGTACAATTTTTGTCAGGTTGCTATGTTAATGAAAATCTAACTACTAAGGTTTTTCAAATTATTCGTAAAACTTTTTTACAAACAAATTTTAATATTCCTAAAATGCGAAAAAATAGTATAGGTACGCTCCTCGTCAGGAAAGTGATTTTACTGGACTCGTATGGCATTTAACTACTCGCTAACGCTCGAACTTAAACTTGCCGTACTCGTCTAGTGAACTTCCATTTTTCCGAACTCGTAACCTAATCTACTATTACATTACTCTGTTCTAAATGAAAAATTGAATTGTTGAAAAGAAATATTCCAACAGGCCAGGCCATAAAAAACCATTTGTTTTCTTTACCAAATTTTAAAAATCCAACAGTACGTATAATAGTGGATTATGCACCGAGGGAATGAAGTGCGTGATTTTTACTCGATGCCCGAGGGTTCTACAAACCACCGAGTGTAAAAATTATGCACTCCCGATGTGTATATACATACTATGTATATATTTTTTGTACGACCCAACAAAAGCCGAAGGTTTTTAAAGTTTTTTTAACTGTCAAGTTAAGTTTAAGTGTCATGGAGTGCACTAGCTTGAGAGCAATTTTATTTAATAGTACTTACTTTATATAAACTTTTTCCATAGCTGTTAAAAAAACTGTACTATATTTCATTAGTTTTAGTTCTTACCTGTTTCGGTAATAATAAAAAGAGGAAAAAGCGTTAAAATGTGACCGTAACGTGTCATTATTTCACTTTGGCATTATACAATAAATGCACCGCGATCTTGGCTTTAGAAATGTCAACTTTTAGAATTGTTGGTTGTTGTCGATTGATTTTATAATTGCAGACAATCGTAGAAAAACTGTTGTATAAAGTGCATTTTTTTCATTCGCGGGATTCCGTAATCGCCAATAGCTCGTGTGGTCAAACTTCCCGTTTGTAAAAACAGTACTACTTTATGCACTTGTTGCATAAATTACTATTATTTTGTTTATTCTTGGAGTGTAAGCAGACATGATTTTTCTCAATTCTGTCACTAAAGTTTGCATTTGTGTTGGAATAAACGTAAGAGGTTTTAACAATAATTCAAAAGATAAATCTTAAATTGCTTAATGATTATTACTTTTGATTATACTTCAGAATTTTAGCAGAATGTGATTTAACTGCCTAAAACATAACGAAATGTTTCAACTTGCAAAAATTCTAACAAAATATGTAACAGTAAACAAATTTCATTATTTGAGATAAATTTTACAATAATGTGTTATTATTATAACCTTGTTATTAACTTATTAGATTTGTAAACATTCAAATATACTTTTTCCGAAATTATTAAGTATTGTCCCTAAAAGTGGTACCAAGTCTCCGAACGTCGGAGAACTGTCCTGTAAAAGAAATATTTTTGCAAACTTTATTTTCGGTGGTTGGTTTTTAGTTACCAATTAAGAAATTACACTAACAATGAGTAACATTTTACCACCTGGGATTCCGAGAGATCTGCAGGCCACATTTTCGGAGCCACTGATCTGTCTATACGATTTTCAGTAAAATTTGTATTTGTGTTTTTGCTACATTCTTGCTAGTTCTTTTCCCAAATCCAACCCACATTATTTTTCAAATAAAAAAATTATTTGAAATTAGTTTTAGAAGCTTCGAATTTTCACATTATTATTCAAAAGAAAACTTTTTTGTTCGACACTGTGAGAATTTGTGAAATTTCTCCTATGTGAGCGGATTTTGATAAACGTCACAACTTGTCAAAATGAAACGTCAAGCTAATTTTAAAGATTTTAAGCGATTTGGATCCTTTAAGGGGCTCGTCGAACAAAAAAACGTTGTATTCAACTCGTTCTTGTGTAAATTGGGCCTTTTTGACACTCGTGGGCCTTTAAAACGCCAAAATGCCAAAAAAAGCCCAATTTACACACGAAATCGAATTTGTAACAGAATTAAAAATAGAATATTCAAAACCGAATGAATTCGTATGGGCTAACAAATGTCACACACGTTGGGTGCACAATGGAAGATGGCAAAGAAGAGATCTCGGGCAGCTCCTTAAAGTCCTTAAAGAGGTCACTGGAAAATGCGTTTGAATGAATGTCACCTGCAAAGATTTGCAACTTGTTTACAAACACAGTATCTAATTTACATCCCAGAATTGTAGTGACCTATGCAGATTGATAAAAATTAATTAATTCGAACTATTTTTATTCATAAGCTTTATTGTAAATTCAGATTTGATTCCGTGTTTATAAATAGCCACGCACGCCGACAAAAAATAACACAACAACATTTTTGCGTCCAATGAATAAAAGCGCAAATTTTAAAATTTGAATCCACATTTGCAGCATACACATGTAAAGAGTTTTTTTGTTGCTAACATGTTTCATTATTGTTTTTTTTTTTGTCAAAATGGTATGTTTATTGTATTATGGCGATAGCGTTTCAAGATAAGTAGACGGTGGCAGCTACATATAATAAAAGTAATTTTTTCATTGTCAAATTAACATTTAATTATGTGCAATTTGGAATATTTTTGCAAGTAATCGCCTGAGATTATCTCTTGTTTCAGTAGCTGCCGTCATCAATTGTGACATAATATGACAATTTTCTCAAATCAAATGTAATTAGGCATGAAAAAAACTAATTGGAGAATGTGTCACACTGCAACTAACAAAACATGTACCGATGATTGATAATTGAACCAGATATCGTCACTGAAACTCTTAAAATCATACAAACAGTGACACTGGTGCAGTCTTTTAATTGACAGTTAATACCACTGCAACTGCTGCGCCATCTTTGAATTAGTTTGTTTTACAAAGTCGTTTTCTATGGTTGTCATAAATTAGTATCCAGTGGCACCTGAAGAGAAGTAATAAACGTATATTAAAAATATTTTTGTGTAGATTGATTTATATGTATGGAAATTAATATTCCGAGTAACAAAATGGCTGGACTTTAGTTTCGCTTCGCCCTTGAATCGGAGTATGTAAATGCACCCTGTAGTGTATGTGGAAGTAGCTGTAAATTAATTGGAAACATGTATTTTAATTCTGTGATAAGTTGCAGCAATTACAGAAACATGTTAATGAAAAGAGTTCCGGTAGTTAGGTGTTAAATTCATTTCATTGGGCATATCTTACGAAGCTGATAAAAATTATAGTGCAAATGTGAAGGTAGAATGAGTGGAAAAATAATTGGAATAATAGTACTAAGTAATACTGCGGCCCCGCTGCTATCATGTGAAGTTAAGCAATGTCGGGTACGGTCAGTGTTTAGATGGGTGGCCAGCAGGAGAAATTTGCTTTCATTGTAAATTTAATATTATGTACTTCATTACTTGATTTTAGTATTGTTTGTAATCGGTAATGTCGTATAAACACACTCAACGTGGATGTTTTGTAAAGGCCTATAGCAAATTATATGATTTCTATGATATACAGCTGTCCCAAAAAAAAAAGACGAGTCCATAGCACCTTTGTTTATCGGAGAATTTTAATTATCTATACACCAAATTAAATGGTTGTAAATAGGCTACAATATGGCTTAATAAAACCATGTATAGCCCCAAAGCCTTCAAGGCTAAACTATCCAAATATTTTTTTCAAATACAAACACACTTTTTTTAGTAATTCTTATAGAGATTTTTATTCTGAAAACAACAATGTATTACACGTATACACTTACACACCAAATTCAGAATATTTTGACCGCTTAGCCTTGAAGTCCTTAGGGCTATACGTGATTTTATTAAGCTATTTTGTAGCCTATCTTTCTGCCTAGATAATTAAAATCCGCCAATAAATAAGGGAGTCTTTTTTGGGACACCCGTATAAAAATGGTGCTTTCAAGGGATTATCATTACTAGAAAGAAATACACATATTGCTAAATAAATCCTAGATTCCGCACCTCATTTAAGTACCTAATTTTTATAAACTAAAGACCTAAAACAACTCCTATAATTGTTTTTTGGCAATTGCTAAAAAGACAACCACCAAATTGAAATTAAGAACTTTATTTTTATACATTTGTATCGAAAAAAGTTAACGTTTATCCTGCACATCTTTCTTTTTTCTTCGTTACCCTTTTGTATAATTTTTTAGACTTTATTGTGTTTCTTAACATCATACTATGTTCATTTTTTGTGCATTTATATCTCTTTATTTTTTAGTAACACGATATTATTTCTTTTCGCCCTCCCCATTATTTACAACAAACTCATGAGAACCAAACTATAGCAACCATATATTCACACTAAAATTAAAATATTGTATGCACCACGGGAGATATTCATGTTTCTCATGTTCATACTCGTATCTCCCTTAATGCATAAATATCTATTGTATATTTGCTAATGACCATTTTTAACCGTTTGATATTTTTCTTCACAATAAACCTAATGACAAAAAATAAATTAAACGTAAAAGTATAATCAGAGAGCTCTAATTTGTGTAATATGAATAGATAATAATTATCATGTTTTGGATTTAATTCATTTAGATATATGTACTTACCATATTTTTTAGTATCACATTTTTTATAATATACAGGCTGTCCCGAAAATGGCGCACTCACTACTTACTACCTTATCGAGGATGTTTAAATGTACATGAAAAAAATATGGAAAAAAATGTTCAGACAAAAAAATCGATTATTGCAAAAATGATAGTACAATGTAAATAAAGATATACTCGTACATTATTACCTTGCAGTGTTGCCTTAGTGAATTTAAGATAATTTTTACGATTTCCTAAACTTCTAAATTCTCTATTATGCAAGATCGGATATTGGTAGTGAGTGATCTTGTACTTTGTGATAATATATACGATTAGAGGTAGTTTTCATGACAATTTAATACCTTTATTTCGAAATAATTGACCTGTTAAGTGCCACTTTCAAAGACCGCCAAATCAGCAAATAAGTCCAGTAGAATTTTTTTAACATTTTTCTCACGTTTACGGTAATCTCTTATACACGGTAGTGCATCAGAAGTGTGCCATTTTCGCGACACCCTGTATAATATGAAAATAAAAAAATGTTAAAACTCGAACTCTAAAGGTAATTTTCTAACAAATCATCAGAAGCGTTTCCCTGTTATGGCATGACAACTGATTTTTTACCGAGAACTTTTTTCAGTTAGTAGTTTTTCATGTATCAGTTTTTTACATTGATAGTAGAGGTACAGAATAAACTAAATGAGCTTTCTGCTAATTGTATCAGGTTAGATTCAGCTTAGAAAGCACGTCGTAAGCACAACATATTATGAATTACAGACATGACATTGCAGAACAACGTAGCTCTAAATATCAAAACATTAAAATCTACCAGGAATTCAATTCTATTTAGACACAAATTGAAAATAACAAAAACTGAATAGGAAATGATAAATAATAATCAGTTATCTCTAAATATTGTAAAAAAAAGAGTGTGTGTTTAAGACCGCACGACAGAAGTGAAAACTTCTATGATGCTCGTTACTGATTTTAAGTAATATGTACACTGGCGGCCATTAATTTGGAAACACCGGCCTAATCTAGTTTACTGGATATTTCTAATATTTGATAGTGTAAGCGTTATGTCATGAACTCATGTCACTGATGTCATCGTTCATTCAACAGACTGTCGCAGCCGAAATTGATGTGTCAATAACATTGTCAAAGTGACAAACAATTTACAATAGAAAAATCTTGGTGTTTCCAAATTAATGGCCGCCACTGTACCTATTCTATAAAAAATATATCATTATGGATGACTTGGAGGAATAAGGAGCAAGGCATAAATAATTAATATTATTTAAATCCAATGCTGTTTTTAAATAAACATCAAAAATCTGAATTTTTCAATAGAAACTGCAAATACGTCCGCTTTTAGAGGTACACTCTAGCAAAAATTGTGAGGTTAGGTTTGGATGTTTAAGTTTTATTTTCTTGACGATGATATTGAACACAACACAAGTTTTCACTTTTCACACAACGTACAATGAAAATTTAAAATTGACAAGTGACGCACAGTTCATTGTTTTTCGCTCGCTCCGCTAAAAAATTCGACTCCCTTGATTTTAGCTTGCCGTGTCGTGCTGCGAACGATTTTCCCTTGTATTTTACCGTATCGCATGAAACTAATTCACTGCCCGGGAATAAAATGTATGTGGCGCGCCTAAAGAAGTTTTCACTTCAAAAAAAATTAAGTAACTTTGTAAGTTTTAAGTGTGTAATATTTCGGCATATCAAGTTATGTACTAATCATAATCGTTTGTTTCTTGTTTATAACAGATTTTTAGTCAAATATGTAGTTCAGTTAAAAATATGTTGCTCCAAACTCAGCTGAAACTAACAACAGAAAATATTCAGCACTTCAAAATATTTTTGAATTTTTATAAAAAATATTTCCAAACTAATCTCGTATAACAGTTAACAACACAGTTAACGGTAAAAGTTGGTATCAATTCTAAATTGATATTCTAAAATAAAGAAGAAAATCTTTTAGGATTTTAAGAAATAAAAAAATTGAACTCCATTCCCCCCATTAAATTTAATCTATTTTGTTTTTTTTTTTTTGTAAAACTAAGGGCCAGTTTATAGAAAGAGAATTAATTATTTAATTCGAATTAAATTTTAATGCGCGATCAACCCGTGAATCCGAAACTTCGATTGGTTCAATCTGGTCAGGTGTTCAGTTAATCACACATTTGATTACGATTAACTTAGTTTCGCTTCTGTAAACTAGTCCTTAGTGAATATAATTTAAATGTGTGCAATTTTTGATAAACACTGCAGAATGATCTCATCCGTGTGGATTTATCCTTAGCGATTCCAGTATTTGGGCGTTATTGACATTGATCTTGACATAGGTTAAACCGTTAGTGCTGTTTATCTTCTCTCATTCTTTTTTTCCGACGACTGTTGGCATTTATCATTATATTTAACTATCTGTGTTAGTTCAACCACACATATCTGCATTAATTCCTTTACCACTTCTTGATAAATTAAAATGTACTTTAGATGAATTAGCTTTGCGATAAATTGCCCAAGAAATAACTCGATAAAATGCATTTTCTCATTCAATTTTTGCGACACGCGATAACCCGATTATTTAAAAATAGACTCAATTTATTGAAAAATTGCAGAAAACATTAATATTATTTAAATCCAATGAAAATAGAACGACAAGTCGAATTTTGCGCCTCGCCTCACAGTGCGTTAACAGAAATTAAGAAGTAAATAAATAGAAAAAACGCCACCTGTTGCTATTGTATTTATATCCAGACAGTCGGTACGTCGCTCTCATGAATGGATGAATCACGGATTCGAATTTCAACGTTTATGATAAAGTTGTATCGTATTGTGTCTATGGGGCAACCTGATCAGTTGCTAAACAAGATGCTGAAAAAATTCTTTCAGCACATTACATTCGAAAATTCCGCAAATTTAGCACCGTCGTAAAATCATTAATTGATACCTCCGCGGTCGTTCTTTCTTTTTCTTGGTTATCTCATTTTAGATTTAATCGAAAAATGCGTGGAGAGTACGTCTCGGTGGCCATTTTAATTGTGTCCGTTAAGTTCGTAGCAAAGCATCCAACTCCTACGCTCTCCGATAATATTGCACTTGAAGACATACTTTATCCGACAATTGGAACGCGCACTCCGCATTCCAGAAGGTCATTACCTAACAACAGTAAATTATTTACCATATAAACATCCTATTTGCGTTACCCTTCCGAGAAACTCGGCGGAGGCTCTGCTCGGACCTAGGATTTTTCCCCATCAGAACATGCAACATTATAAAGTGGAACGTTCGGTGCAATTAATTCTGTCGCAGATTGCACATGCAACTCGCTTACATTGTGGCTATATTGTTGAAAAATCGACGAGAGGCGGTCTAACGTTGCGTAACTCGTTACGCGACTAAAAATCACAATTAATAAATCAAAGATTATTCACGGAAATCCGATGGAGAGGCCGGGACTGATTCAGTTTTCCCAGAACTTCCGGGATCGTCCGGAGCCATTAACGGTTCCGGAAACAGAGACGTTTATTGTCTATGATTTCGGTGAATGGTGATGGCCGATTCCGGGTAGTTGCCATTGAATTAGGGCGATCTATCAGTTAAACTACTGGAAATTCACATATTTCGTGCTTTTATAGCGGTTCGCTGGGAAAAACCGTGACCGGACAAATTATTTTTTTATTTGCTGAAACTGCACTTAACAAGATAAATATTTATTTATACAGCGTACCTAAAAATACGGAAACAGTTTATCTGAATTTCCTGACATTTAATAGATACAGGATTAGGAACAGCTAAGTTTTATGATTTGTAATTTTTTCAATTTTATATCTTCATTTATTTTTTGGCTAACTTGACTTTTTTTTAAACCACTAATTTTACATTTTAGAAAATGGAATTTTCTTGTGAATTCAGTATAGCTGTATAGCACATGCATATCTTATTTTACTTTAAAAAAATTAAACAAGATCAAGTAAAAAAAAATGAATTTGAAACTTGTTGCAGTTGACTTTGAACCACAAGCTCAGTAGGGAATCATTTCAAAAAATAGTAAAATGCGAATAGTATCGTCCCTACAATAGTATTTTATAAGTATCATTAAGAGTGGAAGTAGAACTTTTTGTGCTAAGCTCAGAGATTGAAGACCGAAACGCAGTTGAGGTAATCACTTTGTAAATAATTTTAGTTCGTGTTTTAGTTTTAATTTGTATTTAAATGTTTTGAAGGAAAATTTATTACATATGCATATGTACTTAATAGAAATTATGTATTATCATTATTTTTCTTTTCATTCAATAATAGTGGATGAAGTAAATTTTACTTGTTCATTTTATAATACATAATTTCAAATTTTTGGTTGCACAAAAAATATGTACACCTTGGCCACGAAATCCTTTAACCTCCTCGAGATTGCTGGCTCGGCCGCAAGCAGCCTCGGCGACAATTTTTCTCTCTGTACGTTAAAGAATGATTTCGCGGCCTTGATAAATAACTATTATAGAGTGCAATCAGTAATTGTACTAATATTTTTATATCGCCAAACAAGATAGAAGTGAAATAGATAAACTCATTACTGCTTGTATTTGCACCGTTATAGACATAACATTGCAGTACGACGCAACATCGGCAGATAAAATTCTAACAAAATTTCTTGCTGAGAATTAAAAATTATCGCATATTGTTTGTAAATATGACCTACATCTGTCGACCCGTCTACAACCCAAGTCTGTATTTAATTTGTGGACAATTAGATTGCCGAATTTATTTGATCACATTGTATATGTCTGGCTCGTACAGGAACTTTGCAAGCCTTGCCAAAAATTTAGAAAATGGGAGATAGGCGAGCGAGTGCTGGTAATCAGAGATCTGGGTTAAAAGTTCGGAGTTGCGACCGAACTAATTGGTTATTTTAAGAAGTAAGCGGAATTGCAGTGATTTTAATTAAATTCTTCGGCTGTTTACTTCTTTCTTTTATTTCGGAATGTGTGGCGTGCTTTTTACTCATTGTACAAATAATCTACAATTAGTTAATTAATTGAATTAAATTATCCAAATTAATTTTCTACGGAACATAAACAATAATTGATAAGTAATTTACACGTTTAGTTTCACTCCTGTACTCGTACATTGTATCTTACTATACGTTACGATTATTCAGATTTAAAACGATTTTCTCTGAATAACACAGTGTGCAGAATTTAAATTAGCTACATTTCGTGAAGAGAATTAATTGTAAAATTATAATGCAAAAAGCTCTGTAATTTACCTGTCTATCTGCCTTATTTACCTAACACAAGTTTTATAAAATTATAACTGAAATTGTTATTTTAGGTATCCGCGTTAATAATTATTGCTTTTATTTTAACACTTAAAAAACAAAACAATTTTACGTTAGTGAAATTCTAAATGGCAATTTTTAATCCGTTTTTTCTTATTTTTAAGCAGAAAAAAATCATTATACAGAAAATTCTTAACCCTTAAATCGGCTTAATCTTTTTAATTTTTGTTAATTATTTCCTCAAAAGAAAAAATGAACTTTCAAATTCTGTATGCTTAATTTTTGTATCCCCTTGAAAATATTTTTCAGGAGAAATGTTAATCGACTTAAGATTTAACGCCTTCCTTTGCAATGTAACAGCTCCACAAGGCTCAACATTTGGCCGTATATTTTTCCCGTGTTATTCATCCCAGTTGCAAGAGCCGGTATTTGTTTAAATTTAGTTCGAGGAGACTATTTTTCGTGTTCTTTTATTTACAGATCAATGAATAATTTAATCGAAATTTTGACCTCGGTTCCTGATTGGAAGAATAGCGATAAGTTCAAGTCGCAGCCTTAAAACTAGGTAAAAGCCGCATTTTCGAGATGCCTCTATTTGGACCACCCGGTATGAATTAATTTTTTATTGACCGTTCGAATATTTGAAGAAATTCCTTCAAACTTTGTCATCCTTTTAAGACGTATTTATTTTGTTGTGAAGCCCGGGGCAAAGTTATTTAATTTTAGAGAGTGATAATATGTTGAAAAAATATTTTCGTATGCTACATAATGAACTTACATTCTAGAGGATTGGCATGAAAGTCAAATTAGCCGGGGATCGTGTTCGAGTTTTTAGTTTCATCGAACGTCTGCCCGATCGGCCGATTCGAATTTATTCAGTGAAAATAGCCAATCCAAGAAGTACCTAACGACAATTAGGTTCTGTTGGTTCTTGCGATTGCGCCGTACATAATTCTCTAGTAAATAACGTCGTAAGACGGTGGGTTGGTACGGAAATAAAATAAATTGAGCAGTGTATTACCCCTTGACACAGTTGAATTACGAAGTAGAAACTTACAAGCACCGTAAAGATAATTTTGTAATTTTATTGGCACTTGCATACCGTGATACGCCCCTTCTTGGCGCCTATTTATGTGTCGGATTCGCGGATACTTCACTTCCACCGTACGCAAAAACACCTCGTATTAATAGAAACACTGAAAAACATCGAGGTTGCTTCGCGGACTCTTCAGGATAACTTGCAAACGGCAAATTAGGAATTCTATTTTTGTGGAAAAACTTAAACTTCCACCAAGAAATGGTGGAATTGGGTCAGTATATTTATCCTATCCACAACAAAATTCATAATAGCATTATGTGACGTTTTTAGGAAAATTGCTCAGACAGGTCGATTTTATTTCGAAAAATGCCATCATGTGACGTTCTACTAGTTTAAATGACGTCATTGCTTTTTGCACAATGACGTCATCACTATTTTTTTTTAATGATAGCCGTCAATTGTTTCTTTTTTTTCTGATAGACCTTCGTACTACCTAAACGATGAATGAAAAAAATTGGTACATAACAATTTTTTTTTTGAGACAACTCATAATAATTATTTGTGTATCAAGGCCCAAAAAGTGCATCTTTTTCGTCCGAGCTGCACACAACGTTTTCGTGTTCGTTTAGGCAAAAATTTTGAAAAACATGAATTAATTGTAAATTTTGAGGTTATCTTTGACAGATGTCAAGTTACGTATATAAACTGAAAAATTTATATATTTCGTTATATGTATACCACTTTTCACATTATGTATCTCGGAAAACGAATACGAAAAATATTCTTTTTGCTCGTGCTGCAATCACTCTCTTTTAAGGCTCGTGCGGTAAAATACTACTTTTTCTAATTTGCTGTTTTAACAAAGCTGTTAACGCATTCACTTTGAATGCGTTAAAAAACCATTAACACATCCGAAAGCTAGAAAAAAATTTCAGTTGGTAACACATTATTGTGTGTTATTTGGAAAAAACATGTATTTAATATGCAAATTAGAAAAAAATAACATAAAAAACCCGTTTTATAAAACTTAAGAGTACTAACTTGTCATTTACAGGCACTCCTGCCTGCGGCAGTCGTGCTGCAAATCTGACTCGTGTCTTAGTACATATTAAGTTTTATAAAACTCTCGTTTTTATACAGGCTGTTTCCTAAAAAACGCCGCAAGCCGTAGCTCCGTTATTTATTGTCCGATTTTAATAATCAAAAAAATAAATAAAATGGCTAAAAAACACTACAAAACGGCTTAATTTTTGTTTTTTTTTTCAACATTAATTGTTGTGCAATAAAAATTCAAGAAAAAAAATCTTATTACGTTACGATGTTTTATAAATGAATATGAAAAAAAAATCAAACGCGCCGTGGAAAACAATGAGTGTCAAAGGGATAAATGTCATTTCGTCATTCTTCGAACGAAGAATGAACATTTGTCATTATTTTACACGGCGCCCTTGATTTTTTTTAAATTCATTAATAAAAAATCGTAATGTAATAAAACTTTTTATTTATTTTCTTAAATACTCTACCAAAATAAAAAAAAATATGATTCCATTATTTTGAAAAAAAAAGTTGACACATATTTGACACAACAATTAATGATGAAAAAAATTAAAAAATAATCCAATTTGTAGTGTTGCTTTGTTTATTAAAATCGGACAATAAATAACGGAGCTACGGTTGGCGGCGTTTTTTAGGAAACAGCCTGTATACAGTGAGAGGCAAAAATAAAGCAACAATTCGATAAATCATAAACTGTTGATTTTTGAAAAAAGAATAAAAACATGTCGATTTTTAATTTCAATTTCACATTTATTGACATTTACATTTTTCCTTGTTCCTTGTCAAAGTACATAATGACGTCATCATCTATTTTTTTAAGTAGCAACCTGTATTTATTCTTCATTATTTTTATAGGTCTTTTAACTGTCAACATGATAATGTAGTATAAAAATTTTAACCCCTTACATTTAAAAAAACTTGAGAAAAAATTTGTTGAAAATTAAAAAAAAAAAAAATATTTTCTTTATTAATGAGTAATTTACTAACTACTTAGTACCGAAAGGCATTACTATTAGGTCAGTATCATTTGAAGGTTGTCAACAATAATCAAATACGAACAAAAAATTACTTCAGAAAAATCCTGTTTGTCTTATTTCATTCCCTGGTGATTAATAATTTCTTCAAGTCTAAATGGAAATGATACATGAAAGTACATCATACATTTCAGGTACACGTGAGGTATTCGACATGACTATTTCTCCAACAACTTTCGTGAAATATTTATTTGTTTACTTGTGCAGGAATATCTCTGAAGAATTCAAACTTTCTCCGGCGACAAAAATTCCTGAACTGGTTTCAAATTAACAATCAAAACCTCATCGAAAATTTTAAATTATTGCATTCTCTTCATTAGCAGCTATATTTTGAGAGAATCTACTAACTGATCACGAATGATTCTTTTATTTCATTCATCGAAAAGCTAGTTTGTCCAGCAAGAGGTTGGTTGACATAAAAATCACTAAATTCTACGTAGAGAAAGTAGTACCTAGCGCACGTAAAATTTGAAATATATCCTTCAAGCAGTAACATTTTTGCCTTGAAATTATGCTCTAATTAATGTATTCTAGTGTATTTTGTAGTGTTGGGTTGATTTAATATAATTTAAAAGAAGAAAACTTCCAAACTGGATCAAACAAGAAACATATAACTCAAAAATTCGCATTACATTATTACGAAGTAGTGTAGTACAGTCTTGAGGTTATTAGAGGCTTCAAAATCGTCGGTCGAAAATTGGTAAACTGGTTGCCCGTTAATTATTGTCAGAAATCAGATATTACTCCTCGTGATAAATTGAACAGTAATACAACGGAGAGTTCGAGTCAAAGGTTAAAGCTACCAGTTTCAGGTAGCGACCGAGCTGACACCCAATTATTTCTAGAAAAAATTTCTATTATTAAATGCGAGTTATTTATTTGAAAATGACAAAATATTAATGTATTTCAGTCAATCCAGTCGTTTGACGGTTACGCTCAAAATAAATAATGGCACCGGACGAGTCATGAGTTCCTTTTGTTTTCCTCATGGACATGACAATAATTCGTAGTACTTGCGTCTATAGTACGGTAGGAAAATTGTCGTCGGTTGCAATTTGGGATTGGCATCCGAATTGTTTACGTGGATATCGTTCATTCAAATTTGCGGACACGTGTAAATTATTACACGTGGGCGACGACCACGTACAGATTAAGACAATTTGGCAACCGCTGACATAAATTTATCTTAAGGCGCCTCTATCATAGCGATAATTTATTAGATCGCTATTTACAGCATGGTCGCAAATGCCAATTCGACAATTTTGCAGTTCGATAAAGGAGAGAAAATGACGAAATCAATGAGGAAACTTGAAACGATACAATGAACAACCGAGTGAAATAAACAATTTCTGGTAGAGTCAAAAATATTCTGGACATATTTACATTCTGCTTGAAAAACCAAGACAATGTCCAAAGATTTTGGAAAAACTGTTTCGAAAGAAGATAATATAGTGATAAGTCTAGTGCCAAGTTCAAAATTGCAGTAGCTGTTGGCAGACTACAATAATTAGGTGGTATTAGGGTTTTTTTTTTAATTTAAAATTTAAATATTAAATAAATTGAATGTAAAGTATAAATGTAAGGTAATTCGTGCAGTCCATGAGCCTAAGTTTGGTTTTTTGTACGACACTGTCAGAATTTGAGAATTTTCTCCTGTGTGAACGGATTTTGATAAATGTCACCACTTGTCAAAACGAAACGTCAAGCTCATTTTAAAGATTTTAAGCGATTTGGAGTCTTTAAGAGGCTCGTCGAACAAAAAAAACAGAATGTGTCGTAAAGGCGCACGATAGAAACTTTTGTATTACAGGGAAACATTGTAATTATTCATCAATCACTTTTAAATAGCATATTCACAACAAAATTGTATATTTTAATCAAGAAAATAAATTATAAACAACGATAACACTAAACAATATCGAAATGCGTATAGTCCAATTTTTACCCTTTTGCGATGACGTCATTATCTAGTAACTTCACGTATGTTTGAGCTAGGATCAGAAACAATTTTGAATTGATCATAAATAACTATAAATATGTCAAATTTGTTGACAATTGCTTCGAAAGGTTATGTTTGTAATCAATGTAATAAGTGAAAGAAATTAAAAATTGTCAAATTGACAGGGGCATAAAATAACCTCAAAGTAACCATCAATAAATAAACGTGCCTTTTTTTTTGTTTTTTTCTGTTTCTGTCGTTTCAATAAAGAGAAAGCGAGGAAGGAAATCGTGACGTCACCTCAAAAGGGTAAAAATTGGACTTTAACTCGTTGTTCATTTTTAAGTCTCCAAATCAAAGAGAGGACATTATCGATAAATGCCGTGAGTGTGACAAAGATAGAGAGAGACACTGCTCCCACTCGGCCCAATAGTGTTTACCCCCACCACTTTTCGTCACACAAAAAGGTTGCCGATCAGAATTTCAAGACCCTCCCATAAAAAGTTTCGTTTCAAAAACGTTGTATTCAACTCGTTCGTGTGGTCAATTGGGCTTTTTTGGCACTCGTGGGCCTTTAAAACCCAATTTACACACGAACTCGTCAAATAAACTACTATTTGATGTTTTAATAATACATTATTAGTTTATTAAATACGAGTTTTATAAGACGCTTGATTGTGACACGAGTTGGTTGATCACGACGAACGCAGTGAGGAGTGCTCCAACAGAACGAGTGTCAGAGTGCGTCTTATAAAACGAGTGTAATATATTATTTTGTCTACTTTGGTCGCATTAATTTGAAAAAAAAACTCAAAAATCTAATTATGAAATAATCTAAAGACTTTTGTATGACATGAGTTATGGTGGCATTTCTGTGAAATGTATGTCAAATGTAGAATGTTTTAATAATAATTGTTAATAGGAGCTCGCCAGAGATGCCGGACGCCGGCCAGCATGGTATTACAGCAATACCAACGTAATTCATATAAAAAAAAAACACACAAAAACAGTTTCACAAAATGCTCTTTATGATACCAAAGTAAAAAAAATTCTTACATGTAGTATCGTACTCGTAGAATAACAAAGGCCCTAAAACAAAACCTTGCGTTACACCAGTTGCAACTCTCTGAATTCAGTTATTTAGGTATTAAATCAGGTGTGATCATGAGAATTTATAATGGAGTCAGCTTTGGAAGTGTCAATGATTTGGTTACACCAATAATTGTCTAATAAAATTATTCTGTTATTAAATACAGCCTGATGTTGAAAATTGTGCAGATATTTTTACCAGGTAGTACATGTTAAAAGAAGGCAAAATAACCCAACTTGCCTTATACAAATGTTAATGGTTTACAAGAGAATCAAAGTAATCACTTTGTTTGGGAAACGCTAAAAAATTTCAAATTTGGCAGTTTTGACGTACGACCGACCTAAAAAGTCAAGTTTTTATGTCATTCAAGGTTATGTTTGACATTTATCGTTTAAGTGTTTTGAGTTTCATCATGAATTTTTGATAAGATTAGTAAAGTAATGATAAAATAGGGCCTGCAACAAATTCATAAAACAACAAAAGCTTAAACAACAAAGTAAAAAGACATCAAAGAAGTTGCTTAAAATGCCTAGCAATGCAAGCTTTATTACCACGTGTCCAAGAAAGCCGAACTCGATTCAGAATGCCTCTGTTGCTAGAGAATTACTAGAGGAATTTCCTCGACTAATCAGAGCCAAACTTTTTGACTGCTGGAAGTGACTCTCTTTGATTTCGTGAAGAATGTCTTCTTCTGCAACTAAAATGCGACCTTCTTGTTGGTGGTCAAAATCACGCTCATTCATTTCTAAACGCCCGAAATCGCGAAGATGCTGCACAACGTTTACAAAGGTTCGTCCATTGGGAAGTATCCTTTGAGACAACTTTTTACCGTAGATTTGCCGTGCTAGCTTTGAATGTTGACGGGCTTCGCCATCATAGATCAAAACCATATCGGTTTTCTCCAGGTTGGTGAAAGACATTTGTGATTTAAATTGAGGTTAAGATTGATGTGCTTGTCAAAGTGACTTAATTTTGAATTAAATGACAACAAAAAAAGGATACTATGGTGTTTTTTGGTCCATTTTTTCATCAAATTCAGTGACTCCCCAACTTTTTTTAAAAAACTTTAGCCCCTTTTTCTCGAAAAATACCAACAGTCGGTACCTTTCATGGGGTTCTATTCCAGGTTAAAATATCTGCACAACCTGCAAAGTCACTCTGTATAAATATAGTTTTTAAGAAAACAAACGTCATTAGGTACATTAATATTTTTCTTAATTTTTAGCAGCAAACAAGAATATCATCAAGAATATCATGCCACAGTTCTGCTTTTGTTTAATGCAAATAATGAGTATCAAGTTAATTGATAAATTTTACCGAAATTAATCATCTGGTTCTAGAAAGTTCTTTGAATGCAAAATACGATGAAACGTAAATGTCAAACATTTAACAGTTATTTGGATTTTTACAAACAAGACAGTGTCTATTGTGCCACATTTTCACTACATTCTGTGGAGTTTTTAGACCATGTAAACACTTTCCCTTTCAAATACGGCGCTAATTAAATTACTGACATTTATTATTTCACATTTACAGTTGAACGCCTTCATGTGTTGTGACAAGACAACTTTTATTTTATTATTGTAGTCCATTCTTTCCCTGGATTCTTTACCAAAATATACAGAAACTGTACAAATTCTCAAAAATTTTTAGGCGATTTTAACGGATTCAAATTTTGGACAACAAAAGTTTTTGGAATTACTTGGGTTACACTTCAAAATACATAGAAATTTAAATTGCAACTTTTGTGTCCTAAATGGAACTCTAGCTATTTTAATTGCCTTTTAACCTAGCAATTTTTTTTATTCTGTTAAAAGTTTTTTTAAAGAATTCTTAATCTTTCTTTGATAAACTTTTTCATCTTCTTTGTAGGGAAAATTAAAATGAAAATTTAAATAATTACCATCACCTCGTGTGCTATCTTATAGTTATTTAATAAACTAGTTTGTTAATGAAGGCGATTAATAATCGAAACTGTTTAAACCACGAACGAGTGTAGCGAGTGAGTGGCTTTAATAGTTGAGATTATTAATCGCCCATTAACAAAAGAGTTGATTACAAAATTTTTTCGTTGCCCGCAAACTTTTTTTTTTGGTGACAAATTTTGAAATTAAAGCCAAATCAAAACCAATTTCATCTTTTTCCATAAAGATGACACCTTATAAATACCTTCATTCGTTTTTTGTCCTCAGGGTAAGCCATTTTAAAATTTTTCAACACTTTCTATTCACTTTTCCACAAAGAGTGTAAGAAGACGTCAGCTCCATTCACATTCAATTTCACGTAAAAATCACGGTTGCTACGGAAACCTAGTTACCTTTGAAAAATATGACATGCGAATTATAACCAAAAAGGTCGGCTTTTGAAAAAGTGAATTCATAATTGTTGCAGTTATGGAGCTATAAAATATAGAAAATCCTGCTGCACTACCTGCTGCAGTGTTGGTAAGTGCAAACAATGCATGTTCGAGGTTGTTTATACATCAAAATATCATCAAAACGTGAAAATCGCAAAATCGTTGATTAATGAAAAATAGTGTATTAATGAGGTCCATATATTTTAGACAAAATAATTCATTAATATTGAAATTAATAAGCGGTCAACGGAAAAAATAAAATATTGAACCTGAATATTTCAAATGTCCAAAAATTGACTAAACCTCTTTTCTTCGTTTTTTAATCTAGAGAGAAATATAAATAAGTGTTGTTTCGTCAATCACGTTGGCATCATCAGCGTCGTGATTAGCAAAGGAATTTCATAATTTGCATGTTGCGTGTTGTACTCGTTCACTTTCATGCTTCACTTAGAAATTTTTTTTTGGTTTAAACTCTATTGTTTTGTCTTATTTTAACAATTTTAATTCAGACACAAAAATTGTACCGATTGTGACCGTTCTCGGTAATTGTGGTATACTTGTTGTAGAACGTAAACAAGTCGCTATTTTTTATTGCACCATGTTTTGCAAATAAACTCGTCCATGTTTATGTTTGCGTCTGTTTTTAATACGTCTGTTTATTAAGTAAGCCACCGTCCCAGTACCAGAACTCTTGCTATTGAAGGATGTTATCGGAGCCGCGCCATCGAGGTCCTTAGCGGATAATTTCGTGGAAAACTATAAAAATCCAGTCTCGATGACACGGACTTAAATCCGGGATTTAATTGGCCACCGACAAGATAAATAAAATCGCGAGAATTACGATTCGGTTAGAACAATAATAATCAATTAAAATCGGCGCTAAAAATCCCCCGATAAAATCTTTACTATTTTTAAATGATGAATACTGGCTGGAATCATTTCATGTGGGTTCGTATATCAATTTTATAGCGCGGATCTATTTCAATTTATTTGATCTACAACCACGCTCACTCTATTATAAAATAAAGCATCACTTTCGGATTAATCGCCGGATTGAAATAGATTCGTTTTTGAGTTGGACAGGACAGGAACCGGGGGCGTTTTTCCGACTAAAATTACCGACACGTATGCGGATCGTGTACACAGCCGCGTTCCAACGTCAAATTATGTCAGTTTGTGCATTCAACCGTCACCTCTTTTCAACTTTAATTTCGAAATTTATATCCGGCGGGTTCGCGGAAGGCCGAGTCGGAGAGATGCCGCAGATGGCGATCTTCCCGGTGGCTCCCCACACGTAACCAAGATATTCGAATTTTAACAATCTACACAAAGAAGTACGTTTATACCTAATTAGAAAAGCATACCGGGGTTCTGTTGTATAATTATACCGAAATATTATTAGTTACAAATTATACATTACAAACGACAAATTACAAGCTCTCGTATTTGATTTTTGTTGCACAATTACATGCAGTTGGTTGCAAAAAAAGGGGAACTGTCAGAATAAAATTGACACATTTTTAGAATTTTTTCATAATGGGTGATTCAAAATCTAACAAAAACAAAGTTCCAGCTAGGGCGTCATTACAAAAATGAATGTATTTTATATTGGGCGATTCAAAATTATTGTGGATAAGTATGACAAATATGTACGAAAATTTATGTGGCAACTGTGTGGGTGGGATAAAGTTGACATTTCTTTGACAGTTCAGAAAATTGTCAAATCAACGTGCAATGGTGTATAAAAGATCAAATAAATGCACGCTTATGAAATGTCATACAAATGTCAACTATACCCCACCCACACAGTTGCCACATACATTTTCGTACATAGTTGTCATACTTATCCACAATAATTTTGAATCGCCCGATATAAAATACATTCATTTTCGTAATGACGCGACGCCCTAGCTGGAACTTTGTTTTTGTTAGATTTTTTTTACAAAATAAATACAAATTAGACAGTTGGCAAACATTCAAATTGTCATATTATTGTCGCTGCCAAAATGAATGAATTTCCAAAACGGAGTAGAGCATCAATAACCAAGCAGACGAAAGAGCTCATTTTAAAGGCATTCAACAAAATAAAAGAAATTACTCATGTAGATAATGGAAATGTAATGAAAAAGTACAAAATTGTAGAAGCAGTGACGGATATTTTTTCGGTAAATTTTAATCTAAAATAAAAGTTTCCCTAAGTGCTATACAGGTTTCAGTCCCAGAAGTATATAAAATTTTAAATGAAGGAGTTGATAATTTAAAATCATCAGTTGAGAGAACAAATCACGTGACCCATAACCTAACTTTTTAAAAGCACAAATTCGCGGTAAAAAGGTGTGTTCAAAAGACAAAAGTTACTAAATTTAGTAACTCTGGTTCGTCATTACAAAAATGAATTTACTATAGTGTGAAACCTTCTTACGAGAGATAGGTTAGAATTACTGTCAAAATTAATGACATTTTTAAAAATGATTTGATGAGTATTGTCAAGTACACAATTAATTGACAAATAGACAAACCCAAATTTACATTAGAAAAATATTCTTTTCCCGTTTTTTTTTTTGCAACCAACTGTACATACTAATAATACCAGGAGTTTAAAAATCTGTTACATCTGGTAGTCTATGAATTTCCCTTGTAGAAGTAAAAAAGCCGCTCGATCGAAATGCGAAAGACGCTAGAGCTGATCATTTTGGGTCACCTATCGTAAGTATAACCTCAAATTACATTCGACACTTCTGTCAAATACAGCTTTATGTGGGTATTACACAAATGAAAACATTTTGTAGGACGCACGGGTTAGAATGAACGAGTAAGTGCTACAAAATGCCTTATAAACGAGATGTCATACAGTATTTTTCCTACTTTGCACGTTTTAAGGTATTTTTAAGTGATTATTTCCTTCGTATGTTTAGCAACCAATTGCGTGACAAATATTGACCAATCAAAACGAGAAAACAAAAAATAACCCGATAAAATTTCTCTAAAATGCACAATAATAGTCGGATAAAAAATGTCGGTACCTGATTTTTTTTTAATAAATTATTTCGAATAAAAAGGATTGGGAACAATGCGTTTGTTTTCATTCTATTCAGGCTCGACTTCGTCTCGTGCTCTTATTTGATAATAATTGGTCTTCTGACCGAATAATTTATGGATGTTTGAGTTCATTAGCAAAAAATTTTCCGATAAAAAATTTTGCACTTGGGATATAATATGTGAAAATTTACAATTTTCAAATTTGAGGAATTTTGTCGTGGTTGGCAACAAATGTCATGTTGTTTGGATTGGAAGATTCAAATTTTGATTATTATTAACAAATTAAAAATGAGCGAAGACAATTTTGTATGTTCCCCGCCAGAAATACGAGATTAGGATTAGTCTAACTGCCCAAGACACATCTAATGTAACGATTAATATTGACAACAATTGTACAGGCTTATTATAAATGATTGTAGTCGAAGCAGGCCATGGCCATGTTATAAAATGTTTGCCGCTTTCATGTCAACTGTCAATTTTTGTCCCTGTCACTGTCATTTTTTAGGTGAAAAGTGCGGTGATGAGGATTATGATTGCTATTACTCGTGAAGATGATTTTGTGTCACGAGCAGCAGGCGAGTGGTGTAGTTAAAACTGACGTTTTAAAATGATTACTTTGTATACTTGATACCATTGCATTAAATTTGCGATTGGACTTCATAAACTAGTTGCTATGATATTTGCAGTGAGTTTTAAAATTATTATTCAACAGGCCGTGGGTGATGAATCCTGTTTTCCAATGAAAAACACTTTAATAATTACAGTATTAACCAATAGGAGTTGAAAAAGAAAATTAATTCATAATTTGGGATATAACGACTTTGCAAATAATGAGAAACTTTTATTTTGACAAATTGGAGAGAAGAATGCTAATTTAATTAGATGAGAAAGATCATATGACATTGATACTCCATTCTCTTAAGCAACATAGTAATCACTAATGATTGTTAGATGGTTTTGAATTTATTCTCTTTATATTAATTGTGAAATTTTTCCATAGTTGCTTGTTGGCTGGAGGAATTCCATTATAAATGAATCAAGTAAACAATAAACAAATTTATTTATCTGAATGTGCGTCTTATTATCTATCTCTTTTGTTGTTGCATCTCTGTTTAGTCTTGCTCAAGACAGAGCAAGGATTCAATTACTGCAGAGCGAAAATAAATGAAGTATAGTGATAAATACAGGGTTATTATAAATGATTGTAGTACAAGTAGGCGTAAAAACTGAATGTAAAATAGATGGTTGCCGCTCCATATAAAAAATATCAGAATGATCTGAATAAGTGAGTACACACACACAGGAGCTAAATTGGGTGCAAAACAACTCAATATTTTTGGATTAAATCGTTAATTAAAAAAAAAAATAAATTAAATTCTCATCACCGCACTTTTCACCTAAAAAATGACAGTGACAATGTTTTTAAGATTTAATTGCTTACTTACTATATTAAAATTTTTCTCTATATTTTTACAGGATGGGTAAAAATACTGTTCTAATTGAGAAATTAAAAATAAATTGCTTCTACAAATAGACAGAAAAGTGAACGAACCAAGTTTTACTGATAGCAAGGACATATCAGGGTTCACGCTCCATTCGACCGGTTTTGTTCCATTTTCGTAAAATTCTTGAAGAATTCTTTGCACTATTAATCTTAATTAAATATTAAGATTTTCGTCAGTAGCGGAATTTTTACGACTAGTTGTGAAAGAATATTGAAATAAGACACATGCAATTAGAATTAAAGAAATTTTAATTGTCAGGAGGAGAAATAGCCCTGCGCATCCACCAAAAATACTCTTTGTACATAAAAATATTTACATCTTCTTCAATGTTGTGTACGTCACGCTCGTATTTCTATTAAATAATCTTGAATAACAAGCGAGTAATAAATTGTGCGTTGTTGTGACAGTTTTATGATTTTTTTTTTATGCAATTACAATTAATTCCTTACAAATAAACAAGATGTAAACAGCTTTTGCAGGGTGACTTTGAAATGTATAAACGATGTCAACCTATAAATATGAAGGTTAATTGAAAGTGGTTGACGCCATTTGAAAATACAATTTAATCCGTTCGTTATTAAAAATATCCATTACCGAAATTTTTACTAACATTAATAAAGAGTACAATTGTTAAAGTCGTTGTCGTCTGCCGCTCCTCAAAATACTACTTAATAACCGTCATTCAGTTTGTTCAATTTGTGACAAGTCACCGTAAAGCGACAAACATAGTTACTTTACGAGGCTAACTAGGATGTTACAATTATTTAATAGTAGATTATATATCTAAGACCAGAAGTGAGTCTTTTTGTGCCCAGAGATTAAAGACCGAGACGAAGTCTACGTCGACATCTGGGTGAAGCACAAAAAGACCTTCTACTCTGAATGATATAACTATCGGGTCTTCAAATAAATATATATTTAGAGTAGGCGTAGGCGATATTCTAATTCTGTTAACAGTGTAAAGTAATTTTTGTTGGTAACCAATTATTCTCTGGAGTTACACAGGTCACATAGTAAGTTTTTTCCCAATTTCATATTGTCATATTCCGTCGAGGGGGAATAGGGAGAATGCACTACAAAAATTAAAAATATTTTCTAACCTAATTTTATTTCGTTAAAATGTCAGGCGTTTCTTGTGTAATTTTCTACGCTGGAAAAATGTTGCAAACACTTGAATTTCCATAGGTTGCTCTAAATATAAATTTATTTGAAGGCCCGTTATTTTATCTTCAAGCGGATCACGAAAAAAATCGGACATGAACTTATTTATTTCCTTTTTCCTGCAGTTACAATTTTCAAATTTGCAGTTTTCAAATTTTAATGCACGTACTTGAACTTTCGATAATCTTAGTAAAGTCTACAACGCTATCTAAATTACCCGATGTACTTCCTGCAAATTTCCAGGTAAAACTTTCCCAAAATGGTAAATGATCACGATTTGTAATTTTTAGTATCCTGAACTTTTACTAAGATAGCAGAGCCGAAATCTTCACTATCTCCCAATGTCAAATTGGTGATTTCACTGCATCTACAAGCGCCAGTCACACATCATAACTTACAATAATAATTTATAATTCTTCCTCTAACTCAGAAATTTTTACCTTCGTAGTCAGATACTTTTCATCAGAAATGTAATGTAGAAATCATATACTTTTCGGATCTTAGGTTGGATTAGATTGTGCATAGTTTGCCGCGATCTGCGTCAATTCTGAAAGTGAGCAATGCATTTCGTTTTCAATAGCATTGGACATACTTCAAATATTCGCTAAATACAATAACAAAAATTATCAAAATATGAATACAAACGATTACAATTTACATCTGTTTAATAATGTCAATAGCAAAGTTACAAATGATACAGAACTGTCAAAATTAAAAAAAAAAGAAATATCAAATATCAAATATAATAATATTTGACCACATCTTCATCTACAGAACAAGCTTCATTCTGAATGCGTTGACGCGTTCTGTTTCTTTTACTCTCCGGTCTAGGGTTCTTCTTCTTGATTACTCCTAGAATGTCTTCTTACCAGATTTTGCTCTAGGTAATGAAGTTCATTATCACATTAATGAGGTAATTACCTAACTTATTTTAATTAGGTGAACCATGAAAAAAAAAAGCAAAACTCATTGAAGTATAAAGTACACAAAAAAATTCCAATTAAGTACACCCACTAACAATACAAAAAAGTTATTTAATCACATATTATATCCCAAGTGCAAAATTCGGTCAGAAGACCAATTATTATCAAATAAAAGCCCTCGACTTCGTCTCGTGCTCTTATTTGCTAATAATTGGTCTACTGACCTCATTTATGGATGTTTTCGTTCATTAGCAAAAAAATTGCCGATATTAAAATTTTGTACGAGGGGTATACGGCTGATTATTTCCTGAATAGAATGAAACCAAACGCATTATTTCCAATCCTTTTTATTCAAAATAATAAAAAAAAATCAGGTACCGACATTTTTTATCAAATTATTGCACATGTGCATTTTAGAGAAATTTTATCGGGTTATTTTTTGTTTTCTCGTTTTGATTGGTCAATATTTGTCACGCAATTGGTTGCTAAACACATGAAGGAAATAATCATTAAAAAAAATAATTACACATTTTTTGCATTCAGACAAATTAATGCCGGCCAAAGTCAAGTCTGACAAATGTTTGCTAATAATTCCCAATCTTTGGTTTGTTGAAGTTTCCTTTTCTCTCAGAACAATGGTAATTATTTTGTTTTTACATGAAGACTCAATATACCTAAGCAACTGTGTTCGACCTCCAGCCACCGTAACGCTTTACAAGTAAAAACTCCTCAAAAATTCCACAAATAGTGACGTAGATGATCTCCAGAAAGTACTATATTCTTCAGGGGTGTTTCCAAAATTTCTCAAGAAATTTTCCTAAATGGTATTATTAAATGGAAAACCTGCCCCTCAGTTTTAACATTTTCCAAAAACAGATTTGTAAGTTCCTCTTTCCTCCAAGTCCAAAAATCAATGCAACATTGAAATCAAAATTGTAAATGTGTGAAGATGATATAAATGTCTTACCTTCGTCAACAAATTTTTTGTATCGCTAGTTTCTTGCAAAAACTGTATAACATCATGTTTAGGTAAACTTTTTGATTTCTTAGGTCTGTACTTTTCTGCTTTCATTTTCAGAAAAGCAAGTAGGAAGTTGCTAAAATTCGCATTTTCCTTGATAGATATCATTGCCCACAACATTAAGTATGTAATAAACCCCAACACTTCCTTTCTTTGCACCACTCACCAAAGCATTTGTAGCCTTTTTCGTATTTCAGTCTCGATCTTTCTGGCAAGAGTGATGAAACTACATTTGTTGCTTCTTCTTTGTCTTGTTTGCGAAAATTGTTACAAATTTTTAAAGATCCACAACCAATCTAACAAAAATTGAACCCACGTTTTAACAAAACTGGTTAGTTGCCAAAGTACTGAACAAATCAAATCTACCTTGTTAAATTAATGCAAAATGTCAAATATGTATTATTTCAGGGAAAAAATCGATTTTCAATAAATAAAACATTATAATGGCGCTCGTGTGATTTCTCGACTCGATCTACGACTTCGCCGTGCAATTTTCACACTCGTATTATAATAATGCCTTTATCCCACTAGTAACATAAATGACTATTACTCCTTTGATTCTAGTTTTGAAATTTGTATTGTGTTAAAGGGTTCTTTTTCTGTTCCAGATAACCAAAGTGTATGCTTAATAGCATGTAAGTGTTGACTGAGGAGGGCCTCGGCCCAGCCCGCGTCCACAGAAGCCCCCATCGCAATGAATGCTGCACTCATCGTCAAATTTCAATTGCTGCTCGTGCTCCACCTCCTACTCAAATTCCAATTTACAGTCGGTAAGTGTGTCAAAATCGTAAACGGCCCCTATTTGACTAGTCAACGGTCGACAATTAAACTCCAAGAAAAAAAATCAGTACCTGGTAGTACTTCGAGGCTAGACGTTACGAGCGAAAGTACCGATCTATCATCGTCTCGCATCATTGAAATTTCGCGTGAAAACGACAGCGGCAATTTATCAATCATTTATTGTCTAAATTATAACGTGCAGAAACTTTAATTTATAGTTTATCGATGGATAATGTGGGAAAGGACATTAATCACCGTCGGTTCTAAAAATGGCGTTTAAGTGTGCGAATGCACTTCCTAATGACAGTAACTGCGCCGCCGCCCGGGGGCCTTCGGCTCGAATTCAAACAGGACTAGCTCTAAATAATGACGTAAGGTGCACTTTTTCGATTTATCGAGCACATAATTCTGCATATTAAGTCGATTTATAGGCGTTTTACGGCTGGTTTTACGGCCGGTACCGCCGACCTATTTAAATTTTATTTTATTTTATGTGAAATTTTTCAGTTTACAAAACGTTCGTCGAGAGTAAGTAATTACCGAGCCGTGATCGCCACTCGATAATCATTTTTCAGGAGATAATTATACATCATACCGATACGATAACCAGAGTGGTGCAGATAAAGTTGTAATTAATTGTAACGCTGGTAATGGCCACACTACATTGTATCAAATTGGTGTATTAAGTGAAACTTTATACATAAATTAAGGCTCACAATTAAAGAAAGGCTAACTACCCGTAGCAGACGTACGCCGGGAGCGTTCTTTATTATTGTTTTCTGTTATTTTTTTAAATTTAATTAACAACTTACGCTCGATTTCTTGCGGAGGGAAAGGTAGCAACGGATTCTCCAAAGTACTTATTATGGAAAAATAAAAAACTCCGATCGGAATTATACAGTTGCGGGATTCAAAGCTGCAGATCTCGGCTGTAATCAAGCAGGGACGGTGTTTGCGAAAGCGATGGGAAATTTCTGTTTGGGCCGAACGAGAAAACCCAACCGTTTTACGATATTTTTACGATATTTATCAATTAAACTATGAAAAATCAAAGAAAAGACGATGAAGAGTGAGTTAAAGGAAATGAACGTAAACTTGTAACACGTGTGTTCTCCTCTTGGAACTACACGTGGTCCCATTTTGTTTGTGTATTCCGACGAGGTCACAAGTGACGCAGGGATTTTTTTTTAACTGCAACTGACAACCTACTGAAGAGACTCACCACACCTGTTGACGATAATGAAAGTTTTTGAAAGTATTTGAAAGCTATTGTGTTTAAGGTAGATGTTCTTTTAAGAGAAAAATCAATGTAAATAGAATGCTTGGTGAAAATCTGGCTTTAAAATGTGCAAGAATCTTTTCATGCAGTACGATCCTGTTCGAAAGCTACAGTGGTGAAATAATTTCTATTAAATAAAAATATAGATTAATTAGAGATAATTAAAAATATATTAGATTCTATTATGAAATTAAAAAAAAAACTGAAGAATATAGGTAAAGAAGAAGGAATCAGAAATGACAAAAAAATTGAAAATTCTAAAGTTTAACCAAATCCTTAAAGGACTTTTTTTGAGATATGAGCTGAATTATGATTTAACAAAACTGCTATATTTGTAGCGTACAGAAATATTTTATAACTTTTACAAATTTGTTTGAACAAAAAGGATTATGCTAAAGTTTTTTTTTTATGGTTTTGTACAATATCATCAACAGAAAAAGATAAAGGGCGCTTATGGAAAACAAAATTTCTGAAACCATACGGCGTAACTAAATAATTGTTAATTTTGACATTTACATACATACTATGTAGTTTTAAAAAATGGGATGGAAGAAAATGGTGACTGGGTTTACCATACATAACGCTCTCGAAGATAAAATACAATTTTTCATCTTCGATTACCGAGATACATAACATGAAAAGTGGTATATAACTAAGTATATAAAATTTTCAGTTTATATACCTAACTTGACATCTGTCAAAATTTACATGTCTCAAAATTTACAATTAATTCATGTTTTTCAAAATTTTTGCCGAAACGAACACACCTCGGCCAAAAAGTGCTTTTTGTCATCGCCTGTTTTCAAGTTTTGGCTCGCCGCGACTAGAAAACCCAGACTCGGACGAAAAAGATGCATTTTTTGGGCCTTGATACACAAATAACTACATATTATCGTCTTGTATAATAAATAACTAAAGTCCATTCAAAAATCGAAAAACCACCACCTGTTGCTTTAGGTTGGTAAAATTTAAAAAACCCTAGCTAGATATTTTTTCATACTATGTTGGTTGGTAACTATAAATTATGACATTTATTTGATTCAAAATAAAATTCAATTGCTGTGAATTTCGTTCATATTGTTTTATTAGCAGCACGTTTCATTTATTTATTAATTCTTATTATTTTTGCTTAAACATGAACAGAAAAACAAGACACTTAATATACATTTAACCTCAAAATTACAAGTCTCAACAAATTTTACACTAGACAGCGTTGCCGATAGTAATTATCGAGGAAAATGCGACGTTGGTGGTTTTTTTGATTTTTGAATGGACTGTATTCTGTGATATTTTTACATAATTTGTGGATCACATTTTGTAAATTTTGTTAAGAATAGTTTATTAGCGATTTTAATTAATTTTTTAACTCTTTGAGCGGTATGTTTCTCCGTAGTAGAATTTTGAAAGAAATGGAAGAAATATAAGAGAAAGTTACCAACTGTTGCAAGACGGACTAGCAAAAATCTTCAGACATTTCTGAAAGATCCGTTACCAACTTCTTCAATTTCCTGGAGTAGACACATGACAGGAAACTAACTAAGACGAAGTAATTTTGAACCTCCTTTCCGGAATTTCAAATGAATTGCTAAAATTAATGAGAATTTTCTTATTTCATACTTTCCTCCAGAGTTAGTCATAATGTTAGTATTTTAGTTTTCACTTTCTTTATCTATTGTTATTTCAGAGTGCAAACAATCTTTAATTATCTAGAGTACCTTTAAAAATGCACGTACAAAAAATGGTAACTAGTCATAAACCAATAAAATTTACAATAAGTTTGAAACTGAAAATTTCCCCAAAATTCCCTGTTACTGTTTTTTATCAACAACCACAATGAGTAATTTTCACGTGAGTTGTCATTTTATGGCACCTAGGATTCAACAAAAATAAATGAATTACACATTTTTTTTCCAGTGATGTGAAAATTTTTTCTTTTATTAATTTTTAATAGATCACACTTTTTTGAAAATGCGTTTCGATAACACCCTATAGATATTATATTAGTATTGTTTTTTTTTTCATTTAAGTGTTCAACAAAAGAGCAAAAATGAGCAAATACAAGCCATTCAGAATTTCATTTTTATGTATTAGATATACGATAATCGTAATCGGTTGAAAAACTTACAATAACTTGTAGTATTTTTTACAACCACCTGAACATCTAATCACACCCAAAAGGCGGAGAATAACATGTACAGATTCTGTATTTTTTTTAAGATAACTACCTTGTGTAAATTTGCTAAAGAAAGATTCATTGCTCGTTAAGTTTGTCAGCAATATCAATTTTTTCCAAAATATTGGCACAAAAAAAGTGAAAAATTGTATCCAATTAATTTTTTTAACGTCCGTCAAAAAAAGTGCACGTTTTTTCATTTGTTTGCGTTCATAAAATACGTGATTTTTGAATCGGTCAAGAAGCCTTAAAAAAGGTGCCATAGCGGTTCATTTTTGCACGCATTTTGCGTTAAAAAAAGTGCCGTGTCATTTTTTAACGCAATTATAAAATTTTTCATTCATAATTAGTAGTTTTTTTAACGAGTTCGTATGTAAATTGGGATTTTTTTGGCATGAGTGGGCCAGGAGAAAATTTTCAAGTTTTGAGAGTGTCGAAAAAATTGTTATCTAAACTTACGGGCGCCAAAAAATTTTTGTATTCAACTCGTTAGTAAAGTATCTTTTTTTTACTCAACGGATTTGCGCACTCGCTTCGCTCGAGCAGCAAATTTTCCTTCTTGTGAAAAAAGTATGACTTTACTCACTTGTTGCATAAATAACTATTATCTGGAAACATGATTTCCTATAAATTAAAATTTTTAAGTGAAAGTATTTTACTTTTCTGTCTTTATTCCTGATAAAGTTGCTTGTTAATTTTTTTTTTTTTAATTTTCTCATAACGTAGTTCAGAAAAAAAGCAAAAATGAGTACAAAGAATGCAAGAATGACACGTGACAAATAATAAAATATAAAAAATTAGTTTAGTATTAAAAAGGATTATCGCGGATTAATGAATTGTTCAGCAAATAGATAATAATAAACGTAAGTAATAGGTAAGTAGTGTGAATACCATATTATGCAAAAAAGCAAAAAATAATAGATAATGAACTAAGGAATAATATGTAAATAAAGGCTGTTTGGAGAAAGTTTGCTTTAAAAATAAACTATTTTTTTCTTAACGCATAAATTTCAATAAATTCCTCTCTGCTTATGTATTTTACATTCCTTGATTTTCAAATATCAACCTGCTCTTTTTATATTTCACAATTGTGAATTATGTAACCAGAAACAACTTAGAAATATCTGCTCCCCAAGTGGATACTTTTTTTTTATTTGTTTTGAAAAGAAAATATTCATAACAGTTAATGCTCCCCAAACCATCGCGAAACCTTCGCTTCCGCACAAGTTTTAATGATTTTACTGAAAGGTTTTTCTGACAAGAAAACATTTCTTTAAATTAGGAATTTATCAAGATTACTTCGGAAATATGTAGTATTATTTTTCAAAAAATATTTAACTGTTTTCAACAACTGAAATATTGTTAGATCTTGGTCGTATTAATTCAGCTGTATATGTACATTAATATTTTTTGAAATTCTCTCTCTCCCTGTTCATTTTTTATTTTAAATTTAAACAGAACTAAATAAAAAAATTGCAAATGTCTTACACAGAGTATGGTATATATTAATTTAAACCTGTATTTGATCCCCAAGTAAAGTTTCTTCAAAAAAATTTCAGTGTCCTAAGTTTAACCGTGTGGGTACAAGAGCAATTCGAAAATTTTGTAACTGTGGCCACTGTTAAGAATGAGGTGAGCTTATCATTTGTACATCCAACAAATAAAAACTTTTCGACTTTGAGTGTAGATTATGCATTATTTGTGTACTTTTTAATACCAATGTCAGCGGCCCTCAATAGTGCATTTCAGTGGTTTGAATGTCATAATTTTTTTCTCACTAATTTTTGTTTTAAATACCTACGCTTAAAGATACGTTCAGGGTTTGCATAATGCAGGGTTTGAATATATACCATACTCTACTACACCCTGTATGTACTCTCACTCACTCTAAATTTTACTTGCAGTGTATCACCGGTTAAAAAAAAAAACAAAAATCAGTAGAAAAGTAGAACTCAATTTGCTTGAATGAAAATAAAAACTAGCCTGTTGCACACTCCTTCGCAACCGCTTCATCGTCTGCTCCAGCTGAAAAATCGTATAAATACTCTCCTCGTCTGTTGTCCACTTGGAGAATCAATAAATTACAACTTCAAAGCAAACTTAAATAGCCCTTGATTTTTTAATTAATCGCGTTGGATCTAGATTGTGCCAAAATCCCAATTATCGTGGATAAGTCGACGAAGACGATCGGAAATACGTAAGGCGCTTCTTCGTTGCTTCGGTCCGTTGGAACTGGCCAGGAGCGCCTCTTTGTTGTCATTGATTTATGTGCCCTTAATCATTAACGTTTGACAGGTGGCGTTAATTTTCGTCAAAATATTTTCCATTTTATAACACGGTGGGTGTCGCCGGACTTGGCAAATAAACCAGAGTGTCATAATACCGGAAACTCTTATTTTACCTGCTTTCACAAGAATAATTGTAATAATAGCCATGTTTTTTATTTTTCCATTGGTCTAACGAGAAAAATTAAAAATTGAGAAGTACGAAGTATGACAAATTTTTCAGGAAAGAAGTATAAATTTGTACCGTGCGATAAAAAAAAAAAAAAAAAAGTCAGAGTAGGCGAAAATGGTGGTTTGAACCAATCAAAGCATCAGAATAGCACAATCCAGGTAACTCGATTTTTTTTTAATTGATCGCACGTTATTATTAAATAATTAAAAAACAAATTTTTTATTAGCTATAATAAATCTGTGGCGGTCGTGAAAAAATAGGTAGGTAAGTCGAAAATGTTAATTTTTCAGGGCAACGATTCAATATTCCACATCATTCCTAAAATCCTGTAATTAAATAGAAACTTCTTTCTACCTGTACTTGCTTCCAATATAAGTAAATTTTAAACTGTGAAAATCTGAATTATTTAATTCCATGATTTAAACATCGTTAACTCATTTTTGAAATTATTTGACTTACCTACTTTTTCACGACCGCCACAGAAATAATAATAAATCACTAAATATTTAATTGTAATTTATATACGTAATTTTTTATTATACCTGAATCAGAATCCCTGTTTTTGACACTAAAATGCGTGCGAAAAAGGGCTTTTAAAGCACTCGTCGCGCGTGCTTTAAAGGCTTCCTTATAAACTTGTATCATAATATACTATTAGACTATTACATAGTTGTGCGCCGTGAAAACGAATTGTCTACTTGAAAAATTATAATAGTAAAAGAAACGATGACACCATAACATAATTATTTAGTAAAAATAAAATAAAATTGAGTACAAAAAATTATGTCGAATATCGAAAAAGAGGAAAAAACAAAGACAACAAAGTACCTTCAAATGGAATCAAACAGCAGAAAATAAGGTAGATGGAGAAGTGTTAAATGTCTTATAGCCACTGTATTATTTATTCCTATTATTGAATAATTATAAGAACTGACAATACTAGACCCTTCACAAATTCATAAACAACTAAACTGAATTTTACAATAACAATTACATACTTTAGTTCAACGTATTGTTTATGATACAAATAGCTTTTTTGTAAGGAATAGAATTTTATTGTAAAATTGTATTGGAAAATATTGAAGGCAGTAATTCGGTTAATAAAGCCAATACTTGTGTTGTTTGTTTACATTAGATTTTTATTAAATTCCTGAACTCACTTAAGTATCTCTTTTATGCCCGACCTAAAACTCTTGACTTGATTTCCTTAATATTGTCGGAAACATCAAGAAGTTTTCGAATGATCAATTCCACGCAAATTGATTTGTTTTCGTTCTCGACCAATACAACTCAATCAAAGTTTTAACCTTGTTTTGCTACTAAACGTCTTAAATCACATTTAGGATTATTTAGATGTACTCTCGGTGCATTTGTCCCGTCTTGGCGTAACACGCGTCATGAGCGGGGATTTGTGTATAATACGTTAAATTAATTTGCATATTTATTATCGCCCATGAATAATTTAGAGCGAATTTGTGTCATGTGTGTTGTGAATCGAAGCGTGTCTAACGCGGATCCGAGCTTTGACTCTTACGGAAACGCTCCAAGTTTGACGAGCCGGCGACGAGAGCTTTTTTCCCGGCCGGGTCGAGAGCTTTCGACGAGATTGTTCCGTCGGCGAAAACAAAACCGTTGAGGAGGAGTAAACCAATGATTCGATACAAATTGCGACATCTCTTTTAAATTGATGACAGTGTCACCCGAAGCCGCTTGTCAAAACAAAGCACGCCGACGGTAAACAACGAAAGACGTGTATCGTGTGGCAGATATTCATCATAATATTATGATATGTCTTTTATAAATAGAAAATGCACTTACTTTCTTCCTTCACTCCACCGGAATAAACCGACCAAGGCAAACATCCGTCTAGTTATTTGATTTAGAACGTCCAACAGGTTACGCGCGCTAATTATAGATGGCGTTTTTTCGACTTGTGCGGAGATTACCGATAGGTTGTGAAACCTGGGGACTATTTTGGTGAAGGTGACAGGTTTATTGACAAAACGAGACGCCAACTGAGATGACACTCGACGCTCGAGCAATTAACGAGAGGGGTGCTCGAGTGCACTGCCAAGTTGCAGTCAATTACTGCAAATAAGAACCTCGAGATGCAAATTTAGATGAATATTGAAACGTCTGGTAATTTATTATCCATCTTAAAATTTATCCCAAAAAAAAAGAGACGAGTCCGTAGCTTTCTTAAGAGAGTTATGGAGTCGTCTTCTTTTTTGGGGATACTATGTATAAAATTATGTAATACGTTCCAAAAAACATCTTTTTTTTGGTATTTACATGCTATAGTTGGTTGGCGTTGAAGAGTCGATTGTGAACTCCCGACGGATTAGGAATCAGGTATCTAACCTTACTTCAATAATAGCTGTGCAACTGGATAATCTACATTTTAAATAAATGAATAGATTCCAAATGCTCTGATAAATGTTTTGGCCGAACACTGTGAAAAAAGTTAGATATTTATCCTCGTTGCAACAAGATAAATGTTCTTTAGTTATACTGTTGGTCATAAACTCCATATTACATAAAAATAAAAATTTCACGAACCTTAAAACTTGTTTTTATTTTGAACTGTATTAGCATCAATTTCCTTAAATTGCATTGTTCCCTTTTAAAAACTTAAAAAAAATGAGCACTTTGATTGTCATTGTCGTCATCATTTCTTCGTTTTAGCAGGGATCCAACTTCTGACACCAGTGTTATGAGACCTCGTAGTGGAAAGACAAATGCACTTTTCTTCTTAATGTGTTTATTACTCAAAATACTCGATTTTATATTGTATTGATGTATAAGTATTAACGAAGTGTTAACAATAATGGAATTCGAAGGAATGAATTAAAAGTTATAATCGTAATTTAGTGTCTTGTCGAGAGTGATGGTATATATATATCTTGAATGGGTGATAAGCGGTGTGAAAAGGTAACTGTTCGCGCGACCAAATTCTCTGTTTACAAGTTTATAGTTCAAGTTGACATAATTGTTGATATTACACATTTGTAAGACATGTGTAAGACAAAGAATTTTGGTTTGTGTCGGGGTTGATTGCCCTTTTGTTTTCGGAGAATGAAGATAATAAATAAAATCAAATAATAAGCTTACATTTCCATTCTATGATAACATTCTTATAACTAAAGGTTGATGTTCTATAACACACCTCCCTTTTTAAAAGGTTTGATGATGATGATGAGCGTCAAACTTAAATGGGATTTATGATAGTTTTTCACGACTGGTGGAGTTTCTGGGTCGGAGGTTATATGGATTTGAGACTACAGGTGGTCTTTCTTCTTCTGTTCTTGTTACGGTGTTGTTTTCAGTAACAGGATGAAGAAGACGATTGACAGCATCAGATGCAGAGAATATGTTTGTTTCATCGGTGCTAATCTCACGAAGATCTGCCATGCTGATGGGATGTGGAATCATCACGACACTGTTTCGAATTTGATTCTTGCTATTACGACAATATTCGATTAAACTTCCAGACTTAGAAGGCAAGAATTTTCCAAAATATGGGATCCAAGTACAGTCACAACAGTACCTAGAACAGCAGCTACAAATTATGATGATGATGGTGGAGACAGTTAATATTCCAATGAGTAGTCCAAAAATGCTATGGTGTTCAGCTAAAAATGGTTTGTTGACTTCCTTGGCTAAGATTTCGTCAAATTGTTGAAGCTTGTGTTTGGCATGTCGGAGTGCATCGAGATCGGAGTTATCAAATTGGAGAGGTCGCATTTGTGTTGATTCAAGGAGATCTTCTTTCTCTATGCAGCAATTGTCGTGGTTGATATTGATTTTTGGGATGTAGTTGGTGAAGTTTCTTGTTATGTTTGAACTTGCTACTAAGGTAGTTGTCATAGTGTAGCAACGACATGTTGGTTGAAGTTCAAAGATTCCTACTCGTTTTTGTGTGACGTCTATGATGTTTTCGGTGTTGGGTTGACAAGATATTGTTGCATGTACGGGTCTTGAAACAACGTAGATCCATTGGTTGGGATTTAAATTGTGCCAAATTTCCATGCTGGCTTTGACAGATTTTGTATTGCAATCAGATGGTATGTCCTTGAGGTCTTCAGTTCTAAGGCGTACTTCGCAGATAGGACGTTGTGAAGAAAGGAAGATTACAGGTACGAAGCACATAAAGGTTGATTCTGGGAGCTTTGTGCAAGAAGAGAGATCTCGCAACTGCCCATAACGTACTCTCGTCACGCTCAACAACAAATAAGGGTTTGGAGGATCAATGTAGGAGAAAATGTTTAATTGATTAGATGAGGAAGGCAATGGTACTAATTTGTACAATGCAAAGCTTTCATCATTGACTAAAGGAATCTTGATTACATAAATTAAATTTTGGTTATCATATATTACGGAAATTTTACTTAAAGAGAAATAATTTGAAAATTTTGTGTCATCCTCGATTGATATTGGAAATTGGAAATTTGATTGCAGTTGAATTGTTCTTAGTTCATTTCTAAGATTAATTGGAGTTACAGCGAATGGATGTAAAATATTTTGTTTGGCAAATAAAATTGAAGCAATTATTACGTCAAATTCTTCATTTAATTCTAAGACTAGGTGTAATAATAAATCTATGTGGCTTGTAGCACGTTCTGCAATTATTAGTTGATTTACTTTTTTTGTTACTGATTTAGTGAAATTATTGAATGTTTTAATGTTTGCATTCAGCTTGGTCTCAATTTCTTTGAAAGATTGAACAGAGTTGTTATAACTAATGATAGCTGAATTCATGATATGAATTTGTTGTCGCATCAATGTTAAAGTTTCACGATTTTTATTCTGAAGTGTTTTAATAGCAGCGGAATAAAATTCGGCATCATTTGCGTCGGGTGCACCAATGAGCCATTTAAGTCCAGTAGAAATTCCGTTAAAGAGACCTCTTCTTTGACGAGATGTATGAACTGTGTGTTCAGTCAAATGAGCTATCGTCTCAAGTTTTTTGTTGAGTTGAATTATTTGGAGTTCAATAAATCGTAGGAATCTATTGCAAGAATAAGCTTGTCCGTTAAAGTTTTCACATTTTTTTACAGATTTCAATGCTCTTAGGATATAAATCTTTAATGAAAGTAAATTTTTCTTGGTATAAACTTAGGTTAGTAAATGAAAGTAAAGATAAGAAACTATTGTATATTTTCGCGTTGCCAAGATTTTGATAAAATATACCAGGTTTGTCTGTGATAGGAGTAATGGTGTATGGATCGGATAAGGACAGCGTCCCCGTGATTATTAAAAGTAGAATTTGAAGGATAAAATTTTTTTTCATGTTTAGGACGAGTCTGCAACAAATAGTTTCAGTAAATTTTTATGATACGTTACGAATTTATTTTTTATTTTCAATGTAACAGTTTGGTTTTCATTGATTCGTATAATTTCATAAGGCCCTTTAAAAGTTGGTGATAATTTTTTTATTTAGACCGGGTTTATTTGATTTGTCTAATACGAGAACGAAATCGCCAATATTATAGTGATGAAGATCTTTGGTGGTAATATCATATCTGATCTTTGATTTTTCTTTACTTTTTATGATATTAGATCGAGCGATGTCAAATGATTTATTTAGACGTAATTTTAATTGTTGATGGTAATCTTCATACGAATATCGGAAATCAGGTGCGTTAGTTATAGAGTGAGGTAGAATGGCTTTATTTGCGAAAACTAATTCATATGGGGTATAATGCGTAGTAGAATGGATGCATGTATTATATGAAAACATGGCAGTTATTACAAATTCGTCCCAGTTAGTTTGAGATTTATTAATAAAATGTTTTAAGTAATCTTTTAATGTTGAGTGAGATCTTTCAAGGGCTCCATTACTTTGAGGGTGATAAGGTGATGTAGTAATGTCACGAATTTTGAATAAGGAATTTACTTCTTTCATTAATTCGGATTTGAAGTCTGATGAGTTGTCTGTTACAATAGTGTAAGAAATCTTTAAATTATAAAGCAATTATAAAGTTTATTAACACGTCAATACGGTAATTAACAATTCTAATACAAAAATGAGAGGTGATCTCTTGTTAACATGTGTTTCTAAACTAAACTAAAATTCCTTTTCACCCCAACACGGTGTAATATAAACAAAGCTAGATGATAATGCGGGGTTAGGCGGGTGTGTCCTATTGGATTCCCACGTTATCATGACGCCAACCACTTCAAGCAGGTGCCCTCCCGAGCCAAGTATCCCGAGGGGTAAGCGGGCGAGTCGTACCTATTGGATTCCCGCAGCTCCTTATCAGCGTTTGGATGTTGTCAGAGCCCGATTTTGCTTACACTCGACCATCCTGACTTCGTAGGCCGTCCTCGGACTGTTCCGTGTTCGTCTGTGGACAAACCTCATTAGGAACAGATTATTAGAATATTATACTCATCTATCAATTTATACTGAAGTTGTGAAACTCCTATCAGGTTTACTTGTAGCACTGACACTTCGTCAGCCATTGGCTTATACCATCGACACCCCTTTGTGTCTTGAAGTGGACTTGATCAACTGACTCTCTATAGGACTTTGGGCTGAAATACCGGCACTTTGCCAGCCTTGAACTTAACTTACTGACACTTTGTCAGACTTATACTTGGCTTACTGACACTTTGTCAGACTTGGACTTGGATTACTGACACTTTGTCAGACTTGGGTTACTGACACTTTGTCAGACTTGGGTTACTGACACTTTGTCAGACTTGGACTTGGATTACTGACACTTTGTCAGACTTGGATTATTGACACTTTGTCAGGGTAGGATTATTGACACTTTGTCGGACTAGGATTACTGACACTTTGTCAGACTTTAACTTGGTTTGCTGACACTTTGTCAGACTTTAACTTGTTTTACTGACACTTTGTCAGACTTTGACTTGCTTTACTGACACTTTGTCAGACTTTGACTTGCTTTACTGACACTTTGTCAGACTTTGACTTGCTTTACTGACACTTTGTCAGACTTTGACTTGCTTTACTGGCACTTTGTCAGACTTTGACTTATATTACTGACACTTTGTCAGTCTTGGACATTTGCTTACCTTGCATTGGTCTGGACTATCTCGTAACATAACCCATGGCTTCAATTTGTCAATGGCAACAACCGTTGTGTAGGCCTTCGTGCCCTCTCTTAGGTCTGGTACCGGTTGCAGGCCAATCTGTCTTCAGCATGACGAAATCGAACCTTTTGATTCTTTTGATCCTGGCTGATGCGATTTGAAACTTGTTGTCTTATCTTATGTCAATCAAGTCATTCCAGTTCTCCTTGGACTTCACCTAAAACATTTGACTCGGCCATGGCCGTTGGCTTATAACCCACCAGCACCTCCATTGGGGTCATCCCAATAGACTTCTTATGAGTGCAATTGATGGCACTCTGGACTTGCTTCATGACGGTGTCCCACTTATCGTTTGGCTTCTCACCCGAAGCAGTGACTAAGGCGGCCAAGATGGTTCGGTTAAAGTTAAACCGTTCACATTGCCCATTGGATCGAGAAGTGGCGACGGCGTGCAACACATGCGTTATGTTATAGTTCGTACAAAATCTTTGAAAAGTCTTTGACACTACGGTTACTTATAAGTCTTTGCGGTACACCGAACAAATACTTTAAATTTGTTGAAACTTTTATCGCGTAACGGGAAGGTGGTCACACACAGGTTCAATCAGGGTAAATTTAGTGAAACCGTCGACAATCACTAGGAGATACTCGTACTTGTTTCCTTTCGTACTAGTAACGAATGGTCCAAGGTGGTCAACGTGTATGGTGTGAAAAGGGGTTGGTATCTTCTCGATAGGGTCAGCGTACCTTACTATTTACCAGAACTTTGTAATATAGGCAATTCTAACAAGAGCTCACTCGGAAAGGAAGAATTGAAAATATATATATATTTTTTTTATGAATTAACTTGAGCTAGATTTGATAACGTATTAATTTACTACGTTAAATGACATTATATTTTCGCCAACTGGCAATTTTCTTCTCTATGCCCTAACTTCCTGCATCGAACACATTCAATTAGCGGCTTAGGGCAATCACGGACCATGTGACTTCCACGGCAATTAAAGCATGAAAGATGGTTTGAGTGGTTGAGTTCGTCTTTGCGGTCGTATTTAGAAGAATTGCCAAGGCCAAATCTATTAAAATTCTTATGCGATATCCCAGTCGTACTTCTGGAGGGTGGTGCCGACGAAACCCCTCCGCCGCCCCGATTTGGGATATTGCGTAGATAACTTGCGACCTCACCGACCGTCTTAAAAGAGGCCGCTCGCAGCGACAATTTCAAGTTTTCGTCGTTGATACCCTCAATGATGCTGTCGATCATATATTCCGGCGGAATATCTAATTTCAATTGATTTAATTTGGACACTTTTTCAAAACAGTAGTCGCTGAGGGTTTGATTTGGTTGCGGCGCGTAATTCGCAGCGTCAACTAAATGTCGACCGAATTGAACCGGCGTTGGAAAATTCTTAATTATTAGACATTTCATTTCGCGCCATTTCAAACACGGACTTGGGAGAGAATCGTACCATTTACGCGCATTTCCTCGTAAACGATTGGTGGCCATTTTCACGACAATCCTCTCGTTCCAATCGTAAAAACTCATAAGATCATCAACTTTTCTCACCCAGTCAGATGCATTTTGATTGTCGGTACCTGGGTCAAACATCGGAATCAGCGTCTCGTCGATTGTCACCTTCAATCCGGAAGAAGCACTGCCAATTCTCTTTTGCAAGGAAGAGAGCTGCTTCTTCAGCTGCTTAATCTGCTTTTTATCGCCCGTTGAGGAGCTGGAGGAGCTTGACTCAGACGATGACGAACCAGAAGACGACGTGGATGAGGCACGTCGCCGGCGTTTCGACGTCTTTCCCATAGCTGTCTGGTTACGTCACTACGTCACTACTGATCGTTTTGTTCTGTCACTTCGCACAAGAACTGCTTAACTAACTTGTCACTAAATTGGCACAAGAACGGCTTATGTCTGTTTTCACTCGTTCGGCGCGTACTTGGGGTATAATCCCACTTCTGATTTTGTAAGAAATCTTTAAATTATAAAGCAATTATAAAGTTTATTAACACGTCAATACGGTAATTAACAATTCTAATACAAAAATGAGAGGTGATCTCTTGTTAACATGTGTTTCTAAACTAAACTAAAATTCCTTTTCACCCCAACACGGTGTAATATAAACAAAGCTAGATGATAATGCGGGGTTAGGCGGGTGTGTCCTATTGGATTCCCACGTTATCATGACGCCAACCACTTCAAGCAGGTGCCCTCCCGAGCCAAGTATCCCGAGGGGTAAGCGGGCGAGTCGTACCTATTGGATTCCCGCAGCTCCTTATCAGCGTTTGGATGTTGTCAGAGCCCGATTTTGCTTACAATAGATTTAGGGATTCCGAAGATCATGATAAATTGAAATAATTTTTTTGTACTCATAGCCTTGAAAGCAACGCTTCCAACATCCAACGCTCGCTCCAAAACGAGTGCTTCCCGGTCGACTCGAATGTAAAAATTGCAAAAAACACTGGCCGTTTGAGGCATTCAAAAAAAAATCTGTCTTGATAATAATAAAATTTAGTTCATAAAATACAACTTCCCTGGGTTTTCCTCCATTAAAAAATTACGGAAAGATTTATAATCGTTGAAAATTGTTCCTACAAAATTCACAAATTATTGCAAAAATTGAAATATCAAGTGAAGCAATTGTTTCCAATAACCAAAGATCACTGCCTACTTGGTTTTATGTTCGTTTATGTTTAATGTATTAAAACAAAAAATTTTAATTTAATTTTCGTACAAAAAATATTGTACGAACCACTTGCGTGAAGACATCTTCCGTTCATTCGCGCATTAATTAAAGGCACTCGCTCCTTCGTCGCTCGTGCTTTAAAAAATGCGCTCATGCGGGAACATCGTCTTCCCGCACTTGGTTCGTAAATAACTATTCTGCGATTGTTTTTGCTTCGTGATTTGTTATAGCTTGAGCGTAAGAAAATTTCGTTAAATCGTCTTGAAATGTTAGTATGAATCTATTACCATTTTCGGTTATGGGTAAAGGACCTACAATATCTAAAAATATTTTTTCAAAAGGTTGCTTGGCAGTTATCTCCATTGGAGCTTTAGTTGGGTGACGATTGACTTTATTAATTTGACAGTGAATACAACTCTTTATAAATTTTTTGATATCATTTTTCATATTAATCCATTTATATAGTTCCTTGATTGATTTATATGTTTTTGAAAAACCTTTATGTCCAGCTATGCTTGTGGAATGATGTTCTTTTAAAATTTTTGTGATTTCGTCTTTTGTTTTCGGTTGAATTTTTGTTTTATCTACCAGAAAAACTTTGATTTGAGTTGATTGAAATATGAAATAAATTAATTCATGAATCATATCTTGCTTTAAATTTTTATTGTAAAGTGTTGGATTGGTAATGTAAATTTCTTTAAGATCTGTTTTAGTTACTTTATTTCTTAGGTTAATCAAAGTGTAAAAGAGGTCTTTATAGGTGGGAACATCAAAATGGTTTAGATGAGTGAACAATAAAAATGTCTGTTGTTTAGTAACTGTGTTTGTTAAATTTATCGTATCATACAGATTTATTTCTGGAGGAATTGAAACTAAATCTTGGATTTGACTTAATGTTTCGAAATATAAGTTACTTTCATCTAAATCTTTCGATATGAATATGGCATTTGGGTTTTTTGAAAAAAGGTTAGTTTGAAGACATGGGATTTCAATTAATTATTGATTTTCATAATGAAATCGAATGAAATTGTCATAAGTATCAGCTGTTTCACTTGTGTTGTTTAACAGTACAGGGTTTCGAGATAAAGCATCTGCGTTGGAATTAATTCGTCCAGGTTTATAAAAAATTTCATAATCGTATTCTTCGAGTTTTAGTCGCCAATGAATTAATCGAGAGGATGGATCGGTGCAATTAAAAAGCCAAATTAAAAGTCGGTGATCGGTAATTATTTTGAATGTTTGTCCATATAAATATGGTCGAAAATGTTTTGTCGCCCATACGATAGCTAACAGTTCTTTTTCAGTTGTACTATAATGACATTCAGCATTATTTAGAGTTCGCGAAGCATATGCTATAGGTAGATCTTTGCCTACTTCACCTTGTGATAATATGGCGCCGATTGCGAAATTAGAAGCATCAGTGGTTAATGTGAAAGGTTTCGTGTAGTCTGGATATTGCAAAATTGGTTGTTTTGTTAAAGTTTCTTTGAGATTGTTAAATGATTTTTCTTGTTCGGGTCCCCAAATAAAAGGGATATCCTTTCTCAGAAGATATGTTAAAGGTTTTGCAAGCAAAGCAAAATCTTTTATAAATTTTCTGTAATATCCTAACAAACCAAGAAATTGTTTTATGGTTTTTACATTGGTAGGTGCTGGATATTTTACGACTGCTTGAATTTTTTCTGGGTTTGGTTTTACTCCATTTTCGGTAATAATATGGCCTAGATAGCTTATTTCTTTGTGTAAAAATTCACATTTATCTGGCTGTAATTTTAAATTGTTAGTTCTGAAACGGTTAAATACATTTTTCAATTTATTATTGTGTTCTTCAAGAGATGATGCGTATATAATAACGTCGTCAAGATATGTAAAACATTGGCTACCTTGTAAACCGCTTAATACTAAGTTCATTAGTCTACTAAAGGTGGCAGGAGCATTTTTTAATCCGAATGGCATTCGTAAATATTCATAATGACCATCAGATGTTGAGAATGCTGTTTTCTCTATATCTTCGGGTTTGACAGGAATTTGATTGAATCCGGAAGCAAGATCTAAAGTTGTGAAATATTTACAATGTCCGAGCTGATCTAGTATGTCGTCAATGTTAGGCAATGGGAAGGAGTCTCCCACAGTAAAATTGTTTAATTTTCGATAATCGGTAACCACACGCCATTTGCGTTGACCGGAGGCATCGGATTTTTTTGGAACTACCCAGAGAGGGCTATTGTAAGGACGATAGATGGTCGAATTATTTCTTGTTTTAACATTTTGTCAATTTGTTTTTTTACTTCTATTTGGTGAATTTTTGGAAACCGATAGATTTTTGTTGATATTGGGTTTGGATTGGAAGTTTTGACTTCATGTTCTAATTTCGTAGTGTACGTTAAATTGTCTCCTGGTAAATGGAAAATATCAGTGAAAAATTCACAAATTTCAGATATTGAATTCTTTTCTTCTAGATTCAAATGATTTAAGCGTAGATTTTCTTGTAATAGTTTAGATCTGTTAGTTAAATTTTCAGATTGTTTATTTTCTGTGTTAATGTCTAAGTGAAAACAATTGTTGTCCGAAAAATTATCTAAATACAAATTTAATTTGTCTATTCGAATTTTCTTTTCAGAAGTGTTTAAAATTGTAGTGAAAGCTGTATTATTTTCAGTCACCTTTAAAATTGCTTTAGCAAGATAAACTCCATCGCATATGGGGATTTCGGGAGTTATACCTTCTGTAATATTTTTGTTTAATATTCCGACTTCAATTTTGGTTACAGACCGTGGTGCTAGAAAATAAGTGGATTCACTTCTTGGATTTGAATTAAGATAAATTTGTAGTGGACAAGGAGAATCTTTAATTTTTAGTTGTAATTTATTGTAATCAATTTGAGCTTCTTGTTTTTTCAAAAAGTCATTTCCAAGGAGTCCGTCAAAAGGGATATTGGCATTTTCTTTAACTATATGAAATTTCATATCAAGTTGGTGGTTGTTTAATTGAGGTTTTAATATTACACTTCCGATCGTGTTGACTGATGCATTTGCGCTGAGGCCATTTAAAGTTAAAGTTTCATTTGGATTGTAGAATAAATTTGTTTGTTTTAATTTTTCCGTTCTAATAAGAGACACATTAGCGCCTGTATCTAATAAAAATTTAAATTTTACTATTCCATTTTTTCCTTCATGGGGAATAATTACATAAGAAATATTGTCACTTTTTGATAAAAAGACGTCAACCGATTTAGAAGAATTTTAAGAATTGGCATTATTTTGTACATATTGATTGTTGGCAGAGTGATAATGCTGTGAATGAGGTGGATTATTCCCATTTAATGATTTGTTTGTGTGATGATAACCATTATTGAATGGCTTGTCATTGACACTTTTAAATTTGGAGTCGCCGTTTGAATTTAGATACTGTCCTACAGGCACGGTCGACACCTGGGACTGAAGAGAGTTTAAATGAATTTCTTGTTGATCAGGTGAATTATGCGTATTTTGATTTGTTTCTTTTCGTTGGGAAGTAGAATTAAATTGTCGATTTTTGTGACGATTATTATACTCGCGTTTTCTACATTCGTTAATTAAATGTCCAATTTTTTTGCAATAATTACATATTTTTGGAGAGTTCTGGTTTTCGTGATTTGGACTTGTTTTTGAGTTTGATCCGTTTTGATTGAAATTGATATTATTCGTAGATGACGAGTTATTATGTTTCCTCGAACGACAATCTTTAAAATAATGACCAGGTTTATTACAAAAATTACATGTTTTTGGATTATTTTGTCGTGCTCTGAGATATTTTTCTTCTAAAAGTGCTTCTGATAGAGCGTCTGACAGAGTTTTTGGTTTTGACCGACGTAGAGCCATAGAAATTTCGTCTGATGAATGCAAAATAAAACGTTGTAATGCAATGTCGCGAATTGTTTGTGTCCGACCAATCAAGTTTGCGTCGTTAGAATATTGCAATGTTACAGAGTTTAAAACGCGTGTTTGAATTTGTTCTAATCTAGTATAAAATGAATGAACCGATTCGTTTCTGTTTTGTTTGATGCTACTTAGTTCTTCCATCAACTGTGTTAAATCTTTGTTATCGGCAAAGGCTTTAATAAGAACATCTTTTAATTCATGCCAGTTACGAAATTCTTTTTCTCTAATTTGAGAGCGAGCTGAACCTTTTAATTTTGAAACGATAAATGCTAGTATTAATTCTTTTTGTGAACCTTGACACAAGCCATGTGCATTTTCGCAATCTTGGAGGAAATCATAGAATTCACTTTTCTTTCCCGAAAATGAATCAGGGATCATGGCACGTATGTCAGCAAAATTATGCATTGGAGGATTATTTTGAATGGGAGTTTGAGGAGTATTTGAATCAGGCATTATGAGTAATCACCAGAGTACGCAAAGCAAATGAGAAAAAAAATCTCTCTACTTACGGGAAAAGAAGACAGTCAATGACCAGGGATTTCCTGATGAGCCTTTGAGGAATCTTCAAAAAATTTTGGGATAGAATCTGCACGATTTCTTCGTTTTAGCAGGGATCCAACTTCTGACACCAGTGTTATGAGACCTCGTAGTGGAGAGACAAATGCACTTTTCTTCTTAATGTGTTTATTACTCAAAATACTCGATTTTATATTGTATTGATGTATAAGTATTAACGAAGTGTTAACAATAATGGAATTCGAAGGAATGAATTAAAAGTTATAATCGTAATTTAGTGTCTTGTCGAGAGTGATGGTTTATATATATTTTGAATGAGTGATAAGCGGTGTGAAAATGTAAGTGTTCGCGCGACCAAATTCTCTGTTTACAAGTTTATAGTTCAAGTGGACATAATTGTTGATATTACACATTTGTATAAATATAAGACAAAGAATTTTGGTTTGTGTCGGGGTTGATTGCCCTTTTGTTTTCGGAGAATGAAGATAATAAATAAAATCAAATAATAAGCTTACATTTCCATTCTATGATAAAATTCTTATAACTAAAGGTTGATGTTCTATAACACATTGTGGGATAATTTTTTGTTTTGCTCAATTTGTTATTGCTTCGTATTTATGTTACAATTTGACAAATTAAAAATAAATAGCGGAGCAAGCACCATTTATCACTACCAGACTTGATCGGTTAAATAGATTGTAAATTGCAATCCGTACGTGTCAAACTGATTTTCATCAGAGGTGACAACTTACCTACCCACAGAAATGACTAAAAAATAAAAAAAACCTAAGTGAAACAGTGCATAAATATAATAAGTAAACTTAAACACGATGTAATTTATAGCTGGCCGTATGATTTACGATCGACCTTTCCCGATTGCATAATGAGCTTAGTATCACTATTCTGCGGAGGCAAATTTATCTCGCTTTGAATGACCCTAAAGCTCCTTGAGAAATAAATTGTTTACAAATAAACCAGGAACGGTGGTAAAAAATAACAGTTTACGCGACATTCGCAACATTGTAAGAAGATTTACTCGTATTCTCGTCTGTTTTTCTTGATTTAATTAACATGCGATATATTGTTTATATTTATTTAAGGACAAAAGAACAAAGTCCACTAATACGGGATGCAACTGTCGGTGTCTAATTGCAAGAAAAGAAGGAGGCCTTGATTTTCTTAACATTCTTTGTAAAAACCTTCTTAGATTAATCAATACAGATTTAACTGTCAAAATTAGGGTCTCATATGTGTCAGTAACAATTTTATTTTTAGTTTCTAACAGTTTCTATACAAATATTTACAAATAAAAACAAAAACAAGTTTCTTTTCAGTTTTGACGTACGTAGATTTTTATCGTTTCCTTCTTTAATTTTGGCAACAACCGGTGTCACTTGTAAATTATCCATAAATCAGTCTCAGCATTTTATTTCAGAGAGTGATCAGAATTAAGCGAAAACTTAAAATAGCCTCGCAATGAGAATGAAAAATACGTGGTTGATAAATTTGACAGTTAGTTTTATTGCGTGCGTAATGTTTGGAATGGGTGATGTGCCATGTAACTAATTGTCACATTTGTCACTTCTAGATTTTTAAAGTGCATCGCGTTTCGGTGTATTTATCTTTCTTTCCGCCTGTTTAAACGCTTTAGATGAATATACCCAGATAATTTACAAATGATGATTTAATTAATAACTTCCTTAAATTTGTTGATTTATGTAACGCAAGAATTGGCAATACGTTTTCTTAATATTACAATCTTTTGTGGTAAATAAAAGAAACAAACAGACGGGTTGAACAAGTAAAAATGAAGAGTCGATCCATTTTTATTGATCAGAAAATTGAAAAAATTTGGAAACAAATATTATTATAATTCAAGGCATAACTGAAAGATATCTTAACAACATTTTTAGAATAAAATTTTACATTTAAGAACGGAGAAGCTCGATCATTTTGTATGAATCGTAATTTTAGAATATGCGGTTATTAGAAGAAAATTGTTTAAACTTAACCCACAAATTTTGACACCTGTATGAAATTTACTAATTGTGAAAAGCATTTTAAAATGTCACTGACATTGTCACCTAATATTTATTACTTTTGAATTGTATCCAAGAAATAAAAACAAGTAGCACAACATACAACATGCACTTGAAAATCATAAGATGAAATTTGAGTAAATTGCATAAATCTGTTTACAGAAGCTTGAACCGCTTACTAATACTACTCAATTCCTCTCAAGAAATGATGTAAATATGTAATTCAATGTAACATTTTTTTTTAATATCATTTAATAGTAGAACATTTGTGAAGCCTGTAATGAGTCATAATAGGTAAGCCCTTGTAATCCTCCGAATGCGTAATCGCCATTACGCGAGAACAAAATACGATACAACGACGTACATTATGTTTATTTTCACTACCAGAATTCATTTATTAGTTCTTTTTAATAAAAAACGTACACTAAATTGAGAATTATGATATTATGTGTATTGCACTGCAACTCTATAGTCTATACTCTTTTTCATAATTTCCGAATGCAGTTTTACAATAGGACAATACGTGGGAATAATTATTATTAGTCATTACTCACGGCAGTTGGTAATGGATATCAATATTTTACAGTAAACGCATATGTCATGAACGTATTATGTACTTAAAAGGAGTAGAAACAAGTACATATATGTACTCGTATTAACGCACACGGTTGGTAAGTTCGATAAAACAGAGTGGAGGAAAGGTTTCCAAAGCTTTGTTATAGGCAAGGCAATTCATAAGTTCATAACCATACATTATTTTTTGCGCGATTGAATTTACTTAGAAAAACGTAAACAAATCTGTAGTTTTGTGAATTTTATAAAAAAGGAACATACTGTTAATTGTATAGTTGTCGTTGTCTTGGTTATTATTTATTACTATATTTACACAATAGCATTAGTGCTTTTATGTTCCGTAACCACGTTGTTGTTTTTTATTTTCAAAGGAAACCAACCAAACGAGTTTTATAAGTGTAATATGTACTTTGAGAGAATTGCTAGAAAGATTTTAATAATAATAATACTTGCCACAAATGGTCAATTTAAATTCTGAACGTCAGAAATACATAGTTAAATGAAATATTTCTAAAATTACTTTCATGTAATTTTTTTGTAAATTACATATATTGCTAATAACTAGTACTATAAGAATAAGAAATTAATAATTGTGTCATTTAAGGTACAAAAAAAATACGAAAACAGTAGGTAATTCATACTAATTGTGTGCTCCGACAATGAAACATTCTTCTTTTTTTTTAGTACCTCGTAATCATTTTTTTTTTGTGTTTAATCTAGAGTAAGGTTTTTAATTTTTTTATGGAGGTTTATTTTAATAGACCAAAAAATTTAGAAGATTTGCGGCAGAGAATTCGCTCTGAAATGGAACAAATAAGCCCTGCATTATTGTACAAAGTGTGGGTGAGTGCCAAATGTAAGGTACCAATTTTTTTCATTCATCGTTTAATTAGTACTAAGGTACGAAGATACGAAGGTTTATCAGAAAGAGAAAAAAGTGGAGGTCGTCATTTAAAAAAAATATTGATGACGACATTATTAGGAGATGAAAAGCTGTCAACATAAGTAAAGTACTGAAGAATATGCACTTTTTAAAAACAAAGTTGACTAAAAAGACCAATGTCGTTTTGGCCGATTTAGCAATTGAAATTTTCTCAAATGTGACAATTTTGATATTGGCCCTTTTAGCTTCAAGCCACAGAATTATATTCACTTATAATATCCCGATGCATAGATTCTATGCAAAAAATGTTTTGAGTGCATTGCTGACAAAGTTATTACTTTGTCAGCAATGCAGGAAAATATAATTTTCAGGATATGATTTAATGCAGAGGGATATGCAGTGAACGACAAAAAATGCATCTAAAGTTTTTTAAAAATACATACTTACCAAGACTGTAGAATTTTAACTCCTCAACAAATTGAACTTTTATTTACAAAAATTTAGTAATTTCAATCACAATGTTGCAATTTTTGTTATACTGGAAATATTTTTCTTTCCACCTAGAGTTGTCAAAAATATTTCTGGAAATATTTTATGTATCCATGGTAATAAAATAACAATAAACGTAGCTTTCTCATTGGATAGTAGATTGATTCATGAATGCGATTTTCGACTAAACCAAAATTTGTTTTGCTTTTGTTTCCAAAGAGAACAGCGCTGCATCATATCTTTGGCCATTTCAAATATTCATGAACAATTTCAGGACAACCATTTCAGTTTTCCTTTGAAATTCTTTAACGATTTTCTGCCATAGTTAGTTTGTTTGAAAAGTATTCTAAATGTCATTAACATTCTCAAATTTATTTCTTTATGTTCGTAGCAGTTCATAAAGGGTCTTGAATGAACAAGTTTTGAATTTATGTATGAAATTTTTGTTTCTAGCTTCATAAAAATGTAAACAATTATTAATAAAAATTAAATATACACGATTTTCCTTGGAAAACTAATCTTCTTAATTGAACATATTGACAAGATAGAATTATGTTTTGCGGAACTTTGTTCTCTTGCAACCTACAGGGTAGATAACAAAATCCACTCCTAGCTCTAAAACTTTTATTACAGATCGCATCGTAACCACCAATATGCCAATCGAAATTGTTCATTAAATACTACAGTTTGACCTAAAGAAAATATTTTCAGAGCTTACTAGCTTTTTACAACAGTAATCTACTTTGTGTTTTTAACATACTCTCATGTTTTTTCTTATCAAATCTGAATATTCTGACTACAGTGAAGTAATTATACTTATAGAGTGACTCATTATTACTAAAACAAGTAAATTTAAGGAACAGTTTGAGTAATTTTTTTTTTAAATAATTGGAATAATAGGCTGAATTTATAATTTTTACGTCACTATCATCTCGACATTTCTATGTAAATTCAATCGTTAATCATGTAGATTAATTAACTTACCTGGCATTTAAGTTCAATGATTTGTCTACCTGTAAGTATTTTCTAACTGATTCATGCCTAGTAAAATTATAGGTTAAAAATAAGCAAAAAATTAATTTAAATAAGAAATTAATGCTAAAATATCAATCAAAATGTATCCATTTCTTTACGTACTGATGTCCATTATTCTCTCAACTTGTAGTTTTGATTTGATTGATGTCAAGAGTTTCTGATTCAACTATGTAAACTCTTTTAAGTGTCCTTATAAAAAAAATCGCACGGGGTTAGATCTGGCAACCGTGCAGCCCACCCAACGAACTACTTTGGCGCATTTTTTTCTAATAGACTGATTTTTTTCTGGCTGGTAACGTGCTCTGTAAGCTTCTAATCTATGACAATAATACTTAATTTTCAAAATTAACCTGATTCATATTTACCTCTTCGTTGATCATTTTTACAGTACTAACGGTTAGTACAAGATTAATCTAAAGAACTGCATTGACAGGTTATCAATTTTATATTATAATTTTAACATATATTTTTGAATATTTGATAACGTTTTAGTGACATCACAAAAAAAAAAAATAGACGTACACTTAAAAATGAAAACTTAACGATCGCTTCTAAAACCTAGTGAGACATGAAATTGTTCTAATTAAGTGTAAATGTAGTATGTACAACCTATGCTCCCATTTAATTGACATATGGATCGTCGCGATACGATCTGCAATAAAAGCTCTACAGTTTGGAGCGGATGTATCGTGGAAACTGTAAACTAGTCCGAATCAAATTGTACCTGCGACCCCACTAATAACTTCATGCTTTCAGAATTTAGGCTAGCTAAATGTGTGCCATGCAAGTAAAATTTCTTCTATAAATACGATCCCGGCTAGTTCTGATTATGATGCAGGGTCGGTCCGTCCGTTATTTATAATTATATGCATCTGGCGTGCATCCAGCTCGTATGACCATTTGTTTATTATTATGATTGCATAATTAACATTAAGCCAATTCAGCGGGATAATGCGAATTTTGGCAGCGAGATTCTTCGGCGATGATGAACAGTCTGGCGCGGTTCCTCCAACGAAAACAAATAATTTTCGGTGGACATTTCGCCGCCGTTGCACTTTAATGCAAAACACCAACAACGTTATTTTCGGTGGCAAAATGTTTATTTGTCGAGGCTTTAAGTAGGTGAGGCCTGTTTGCTCTTCCCAGATGAATGCAATTGAGATGTTTTCTTGGCACAACCCGCGATTGACCACGGCGCTACCGAGAATAATACTTATTCTTATTTGCTAGTGTCACTGGCATTGTCCTATCGCCGTGAAATTGCAAGCCGGGGCTTCGGCCTTAACACCTACGTCCCGCGATAAAATTATTCTCAAAATAAAAAGTCGAAAGCGGATTTTAAAGAGACGGAGTTTTCGTACGACCCAGAAGGTGCTGCTTTTTCCGTAAACAATCGTAAAACACCAATCTGTCTGCAGAATGCGCACCGCACCGCCTGAGGACGTCTTTCATGCAACAACCTTTGATTTAAGATCGGTTATTGTGGTGGTTTTGTTACAAACTGCGATTGGCAGAGGTGGCTCGTCATCACCGGAACAACATTTTTTTTTTTGCTATTATTATTAAGTATTATTACAAAGTGTCTCTAAAAGAACGTATATTAAAAGTCCTGTGGAATTGTGCGGTTCTATAATTTTATTGTGTCGAACTATGTCGACCCGTTGAAGCCGCCCAATCAGAAATCAACAGTGAAATGTCAAATTATTAAATCTTAGCCTCAGTGAGTTCGATGATTTAGTTGTTTTGCTTGTGATTTTCATCATTTTTTTTTACATAATTACTTTCATCTTACAACAGTCAATTAAAAACAAAAAAAAATGAAAATTTAATGGACCTACATAACCTCTATTTTTCTATTTGGTGCCACAATATGCTACAGAGCGGCAAAATTAAACATTGTTTCGAATTTTGTTGTACATTTCCCCATTAAATATGTACACTTCTGTTCTGCATAAAATTCCTTTTTTGTAATATGATTCAGAACAAACAAATTTCATAACTCAAGTCGGTTCTAACAAAAATAAAACGTTCGAATCTTAAAGAATTTTTGCACGCCGTTATTTTACGACTACAGGATTGTGAGATTTTTTTTCAAAAAGTTAATGGCAAAAGTGGAAACTGTTGTCAGCAGAAGCCGTTATCAGCATTTCGTTAAGTAAGCAATGCTACTTAGGACGGTCTCACACCAAATACAATGCAAATGGAGTGCAGCATACCAGGGTACGGCACTCCATATAATGGAGACTTCCACTTGATAATAATAAAATCTGGTCTACAAAACGCCACTTCTCTAATTTGGATGTTTAAAATATCGGAAGAGTGAAAATAAATCGCTATTAATTCGATTGACACTTTGGCAAACGCATAGACAAGTTCCATCTATTCACAAAGGGTATACCTACGACAAATTAGACAATCTTCGTTTTAAAAAATATTGTACAAATTTCGATGCGAGAAGACGTATTCAGCACTTTCGCGCAAATGTCTTCTCGCACTCGGTTCGTAAATAACTAGCTACTATTTGCTGCTTTTGATTGTGATGTTTTCAGGTTTCACTTTTTATTCAAACTTTTAGTTTTTCTTTAATCACAGACATTCTCTCAATTTGCAAAGCTTGCTCTAATCTGAAATCTATTTGATCACACAATGTATGATTGCATGTGATCACATGATGAATATCAGACAAAACCATATATTAAAAAAAAATCCTCTGTAACTAGGTTTTTTCGTGGTTAATGTCAAAAAAATGTAGCTTAAACATTTAAAAAATATTCATTACGTGAAAATTCGAACATTATATTTACTTTTGTAACGTTATGTAGTTGTCTGTCCACTACTACAGTCGAATTCTAAATTTATGTTCAAATTAATGGCGCTTATAATTAATTTAAAAGCAAACAAATTAAATCGTCGAAAACTAAGTCACCCTGTATGTATATGTGGACGACTTGGAATTTAAAAGTCGTCGTCTTTTTTAAAAATACATGAATATCTGGACCATTTCTGTCTTCCTCGAAACGACAAATATCTTCAAATCATTACTTACAAAAAAATATTTCACTCATGTTTATACCGCATGATCAAAAAAATTTTTGGCTTTCAGCGCTTCCGCCTTTGCTGGTGTGTTAACTATCTTTTCTGACATTTGTTACCGCATATTTATTGCACCCATAAATAAACTCCAGACCTGATTTCCAAGAACCACAACATACCGAGTACGGTTTTTTTAGTGAGAACAATTTACTGAGAACTTTTAACACAACACGTTCAGTCTCTATCACAATGACTAATATTTAGATTAAGTTAAAAAGTCCACCAGAGCGTTGAAAATACAGTCTTTTTTGCCAAAATAAAAATAGCAAATATTTGTAAAAATCGAAATTTAGGATCGTTTTATCCAAATTACAAGAAATTGATAGATTTTAAAGTATTTGTGGCTCTCAGGAAATGTCAATTGCTGAAAGATACTCTTTTTTCACCAAGAAATGAAAGAATTACTAAAAATAATATGTATTGTGTTATTGACAGATGTGACCTACTTAATTAAAAATTTGCAGCCCGTGACAATTAAATCTAGTATGAGATAATCTGGGAAGTGACTTTTATTTTTGACGGACAAAGCAGAGAAGAAGCGATTCTGTAATACAAAAGGTAAAAATGAATTCAGAAATGTAAATTTGTGATTTGTCGCGTACGTTGCGCGACAATCAGAGTGGTCGCTGCGAAAACGACCTCACCACAAAAGAAAGAAAAAGATAATGAAACGAAATCAGTGCCAATACAGAACAATACAAAAGAATGGAAGAAAAAACCATCTGACAGACACAAACACCGATGACATTGATCGTTCGACAAACAATATTGGCTGATGAGTCCAAATTAGGCTGGAATTATAGTTGGCGTCTCCCGGGGTGCAGACATTCAATTTTTTTTTTGAAGAACCACCAATAAGAATCGTTGGACGCGAATCGCAGTGGCCGTGATCGAAAATGTGTGTTAGATGGGAGATTTAGCGCGGGCGCCCTCCAAGGCCGCCTGAAATCTGTCAAGGTTGTCGGTCGCGATATTCGGTTGTCCTGGTGGCGACGAGTCGTCCATGCAGACACATGCACAGCACACTTACATAACCCGCGCACCGCGTACCGTGCCGGCCTTTAGAGGTTATTACCTCGACGAACTCGCGCCCGTCTCTTTGCTGTCTGCAGCAAAGGCAGCTTGTCTGATGTCTGCACGCCGAACGACCGACCGGAGCTGACTCCATCCTCCATAAAAATATCATCTTCACCGTTCGACGACGACGAACCGTCTCTCTCGCGGCCCGAATGGACACGTCCCAAATTGGAAGGGCTCGGAGGGTTGTTTACGCAGATGGCAGACGCGATGGACGTGCTAGAGGTCAGACTGCAGCAAATTACGCACGTGGATCGTCTGGACCAAAAATATTTGCTCCAGCTTTCCCTCGTTCTTCTTTTCTCTTCGATTGCTGAAGAGTACTACGAAGACCATGTTGGACTCAAATCTGACGTCCTAGACATTCGTTTAAATTGCCAACCCTTAAGATCGCGTCCTGATACTGGAAAATGCAACTTTATTTCATCTTGCATAAAATATTCTATTGCCATTAGACCCATGCAAACCTGCAATTCTGACCTGGGGTTGTTTACGCAAGTGGTAGATGAACTGGGCAATATTTTAACTTTAGCACATTCATGGTCCAAATCGAATGTGTTTACTGAAAGATTTTCGAAATTTTGTTGTGCTTTTTTGTACTATTTTTTTTCTGTATTGTGCGTGAAAAGAAGAATTGCTGATCTTTTGTCTTCTAATTTGGGAATGAACAAGAAATCACAAGATGTCAAGTCAAGTGTATATGACGGATGTTCACATGATTTTACTCCTGAAGCCTCTCAAAGTGTTTTGGTTATTGTGCAGTATGAAATGAAGCGTTATTGAAAATAGAACCCTGTTCTTTCTCTCCACACTTCCTAGATTGCTTAACTTAAGGGTTCAGGTCCGAAGACATCCATTATGGCGTTGCCCTTTAGGTATAGGTCCGAATACATATGTGCACATCTATTCCCCAGCTGTTATGATATTGTAGACTACAATAGAAATACGTTTTTGTCTTTTTTTATTATTTCTGTGTACCAGTTACTCTATTTCGTCTTCGACTCGTTGCTGGTTAAAGCTTATCATAAGACTTTCGTTATATGCAACCGAAACTACAATTTCCAATAGTTTCTAGCTTCCTAAATTTATAAAAAGTATATTTATATAAAGTAAATCAACGATTGCTGGCCCTCTTACTGTCTGTCATGTCAGTTTTCACCTTTATATTAACTTTTGCTCATAACTTCAATAAAGAGAAAGTGTCATTATTAATATTATTAGCCAAGCTACTTGAATTGCTAACTTATTTCGAATTAAACAAAATATCAAGTTCTAGGGGTTTCTTGTATTTTGGGTTGCATATAACGAAATTTTCATCGGAAGTTTCTCGTAAATAACCATATACAGGACAAGTCACATAAGGCTTATTTCTGAATTTATTTTGTCCGCAACCAAAAGTACTAATGACGCTGACCACTTGATACCGTTTATAACGTGATTTAATTTAGTAATTAACGTATAATAGGTATGTAATTTGGCTAAAAATGTCAAAATGACGTTATCCTATTCTGATTAATGAAATCAAAAATTAAATTCATCAACTGTCATTTTAACATTTTTAGCCAAATTACATACCTACGTTGATTACTAAATTAAATCGCATTATAAACAGTATCAAGTGGTCAGCGTCATTAGTATTTTTGGTTGCGTACAAAATAAATTCAGAAATAAGCCTTATGTGACTTGCCCTGTATTTTCAGTCTTGGTTATTGCCTATTTTTAGTGGCCAGTAAATTTTTTTGATAAATTTTCCTAATTTCTTTCATTTGCAAATAAGTTTTTGCATACGTTAATCATCGTCGTTTTGCAGTCGTGATGCAAACAGAATCTGGATTCGTCAGTGAAAAGCACGTTGCTCCACTGCTCCAAGTTCCAATCAACATGTTCTTGAGCAAATAACTTTCTTGCTCTGCGCCGCTCAGGGTTTAAAGGGGGTACGGTAGCTGGTCTCCTCGGGTTAAACTCACGTTCTTGAAGCCTGTTCAGTGTTGTTTGGGTACTTATTCTGGTTTCTGTCGTCTCCACCAGGTGCTTTTGGAGCATTGCAGCACTACTCACGCGTACTCTAGTGGCCCAAAGCCTTATCAAACGGTCTTCTCTCTCGGAAGTTGCCCTTCAAGTAGGCAGAAAAGGTTGTTTTCTAATAATACCATAGATTTGATACCTTATCCAGGCCTATTTATGGCATAGCGAATAACATTTAAGATTCGGGCTAGTTGTCGTCTTGAGTGGCCCTCTTTAATTAGAGTGACGGCTCTAGCAATCTGAATCTCTGATAGGTACACTGTACGCCTTCGTGGTCCACCAAGACCATCAACATTCATTCATGTTGCTTCTTTCACAGTTGCAACGAAATAAAAGAAGAAAATGGATAAACACAATTTTGTCTCTTTGTAAAAATTTGTACTTTTCGTCGGCACAAACTTTTATCGATGTATTTTGTATCAGAAGTAAAATTTAACATAATGAAAAAGTGGCTCTTTCTTTGATTAGTGTACGTATTACATACTATTAAATCTGAATTTACTAAGAACGCTCCTTGCAGCTGAAGGATTGAATATTCGTTCGGAGTTTCTACCTGATTTGACAAGAATTATGAACGAGACAAAAATGACCTTTATGGTAAAATATTTTTAAGGTAAAATTACAATGAAGCGGTTGGTACAATTCGAGACACGGAATTTCGGGCATCACTGTCAATATACCGTCAAAAAATGTAAAATAGGCTTTACATTATTAACCTCAATTTTACCGTTTGCCACGATTTTGATTGACATGCGATTGACGTGAACAGAAAATAAATTTCAAAATTTGACTTTTCAATGTCACGTTGACAATAAAGAGTGATTTACATCACAATTTTTCTTCGGTAAACAATTGAATATTATGAATATCGGTTTATTAGTCGGGCCTTTAGAGTCAGTTTAAAGTCCTAGAGAGAACTGTCAACCAACTGTTTCCATGAACCAATAACCGGCTTTATAGAAAAGGCCAAGTCTAACTGAACTATGTACTATCGCGAGCAAAAAATTCTGGTCGTCAATGTCATTTGAAAATTTGGTTAGATTGTCACAAATTAAAAAAAATCCCTGCCTGATTTGGGTATATTACTTTAAAAAACGTATAAAAATGATATCAGAAACGAAAAACAAAGCTGTAGTAACTAGTGACATGTTTTGTCATATTCTTGATAATTTCTCCATCATAAGTCATGAATTTTATCTAAACAAAAATTTTTGCTTTTAAATTATAACATGCGTATTATTTTGATTGTCACAAGCGCTCAAAAAAAATGTGTGATAAAATAGGCTCATTTACAAACGCACGTTAGAAAGCTTTGACATTCCGTCTGATACATAACCTCACTTTGATCATCATTTAATGGAAATTGAATCGTTCAAAAATGAAAACCATTGTGTCGCACTAAAGAGAGGAAAACTTTCATTAGTTGTAATAAAATAACAATATTGTTACACGGTGTCATCAGTTTACTTGTTCACTAACTTCTTTCATAAACGTCTTTCCTCCTCAGTTTTAAAAAGCAGTTATTTCATTTAGACATTTTAAATTAATAATAATATTCAATATTAAATGATGTATAGGAAATGACCGTAATTGTGGTCTGGAAACTAATTCTTATTCTTCTAAAATTCTTTAAAACAACCATGTTGATTGTTAATTAAATATTTATGTTGTTTTCACTACTTCACTAAGTATTTCCTTATTGTCACGTTTTATCGTAAATGTTAATCTTATGTTAAAACAAAACACTAATAGAATATTAATGGTTTATAATGATTTAAGATACACGGAATGTAATCTTTCTGCATCAGTTTAGTTATAAAATTATGTCGCTGATACCTATTATTAGAAAGTAACTTAAGAATCTTAAAAGATACGTATGTTAACTTGGTACTTTTCAGTCCACCGAAAGCACACTTATTCGAAACAATTTTTTATTCTTCAGTCAAAGTTATCTCTGTCACTAGTTGTCACACATTGTCACACACTGAAAACTCAATAAACGTGCACACAATCCAATAAGGAAGAACAGATTTTGTCTTAGCCTGGAATTCTAAAATTGACAATGGGAATCTTGGTTTTTTGAAGCCGAAAAGCAAACTTATTATAAAATCATTAACTTTCTTGTTCCATTGGGATACGTTTTTCTTTCTGTTCTCACTTTTAAAAGATTTACTCGCTCTTGAACAATTTGAAAATTTTCTCTTTACGAACTGAACAGGTAGATCATAATACGACAGCCACATTTGGAAATATTTTTTTGCATTTATCCTTTTAACATAAATTATTGGTTGATAACAATAATCAACTGCGTACGTCTACATGTTGTAAAGTCTATAAGAATGTAACTAAAACAAAAAAACTCGAAGAGAATTACATATTCACTTTACATTTCAATTTTACAAAACCTGAACAGAAACTTGATAGAATCGGTGTAGATAAAAGATTTACGGAAAGAAATGTTCATGAACAAGTTCTCGGTCGTTTTTACATAAATTCTCATTAATTAGCTGCAAAAAGTAACTACATTAATCGTCTAGTTTATGAATGTAGGTAGAATACGATTTTACATGAGCAAGTCGACAAAAACAGGAAAATCTTCTAGTTTCCACAAAAAAAAATCTGCATCATAACTTTCAAAAACGGCATCTCACCCAATAACTTTGATCCCTCAACTGAGATCATATCTTCTCGTACAGCGATGTTCTAGACTGCACGCACTTACGTAATGATGTCATGAGCGTATTAACTTATGCAACAAAAAAATCATAACTAATTTCCGCTGAATGGCAATAACCGTCTCTGGTTCTCCGTCTGAAATCGTTGACTGCTAGGAGTGCTATTCCCTCGAGGCAAACGTCTGGTTATGCAGTCTTTTTTTCCCATCATCTGCTACAATTGAAACATCATTAATCATGTCGTTGAAAAATATCGTTAGGATGCCTTAATCCATTTTTTACATCAATTACCTCTAGTTAAGAAGCTCGATTCGTAACTTGAAAGTACCTCGTCACGACCATTATTCGTCTCCGCTGGTCCAATTTTTTCAACAAAGTCATTGTCATCTGCAAGTGCACTCACTTCAGACGGACACTACCGTCTACCAGTCGTATCAAGACCAAGACACGAGCCTGAGGGAATCTGTTAACTTTTTTTTAGACTTCAGCCTTGAGAATCCTCAAGTTTCCACTGGACCAATTACTCGTGTTACGTAAGGTGACCGTTTAACCACTTTTTTCGACTCTTGATGAGAGGGTACAACATGTCAATAAATCTGGAGCGATACCAGAAACGACCACAATTATCTGCATGATAGAGCTTGATGTTAAAAAGCGCAAAAGATCGATAACAACAACCGGGATTATTCACACAAATAATAATATGTAATAATAATATGTAGTAGTAATAAAACCAGTAAGAAATTTGCTTCGTTTCGAAAATAGGCAAAACCTGTGAAGCAACGAATATTTAAATGGGAAATAGACGTATTACAACGTATTAGGGTATCGCATATGTATTGGACTGGTTTCACGTAAGTAGCGTACCCATAATTTATTCGAAATTATTTTTCATCGAGAAACGTCAAATTGACATTCCTAGAAATTCAATTCTGAGTTGTAGCTTAATTGGAGTTAATGTTGATAGTCATAAAACAAGGCGACAGTATATTTTTAAAGAAATAACATAGGTCCCCAATTTGACCCTTGCGGTAGATACATCCCTCGTGTCCAGTTAAATATAATGCTGACGCTTTTAATAAGATACCATTTAAAAACAAAAAAATTGACAGAAAAGGAGTAAAGAACACAATTCTGCATTACACAGACGCAATTGTGGTCGTGGACAAATTGACAGAAATGAGAAAAAAGGTGATTTCAACGTTTTCGTTTTAATTTGGGAGTCCTGGAAGTCGAGTTGCAGTGCATGCATCAGACGACCTTCGCTAATCACGGGTGCAGGCCACAAAAATAACTTTTATTATTTGATTTGAGATTTTATTAATAGATTCGACTGCCCTCGACTTAACCTTTGCTGCATCCGTAAATAGTCCTCCAGTTATGTAAACATTGATGAAACTGCACAAGAATTTTCTTCAAACAAATTACATAGTGTGTTTACGCAGTTTTCGTAAGTTATGAAACGGACGCGATTATTTGACAGACACCTACCCCTGACAGTCGAAAAAATAATACGTTCCGAATAGAAAAAATAAATGCACGAGGAATTCGCGTCCGGGTTGCTATCATAACAATAAAAAAATAACTCATCTTCTTAATGGCGTAATGTTGCCAAAAGTGAGGAAATATTTTTGGAGGTGTCAAGTGGGCGGCTCGGTGCACTGCAACATTGTTGCGCCGCCTAAACTCGTGACGAAGAAGAGTTGCCACTCAAAATGAGAACATTTTTAGCTTTGTTTCAAAATTACACAATTTGGTTCCAGTTCGTGAAGTATAATATATCAAGAGATAATGGGTTGACATGCATAATCTGTACTTTGCATATGCAACAGCCGTTTACACTATTCATTTAATATGTAGGCAAGATTGCAACAAACGAAATTGTATGTGTATTTATGAGAGAAGGGCCATTTATAAACGTTCGCATTATCGTCTCTATTACCCCGTGTGAAATAAGATTATTTGTCGAAGGATAAATCAAAATAAATTAATACAATACCTGTCCGCTTGCAAATAATTTTATAAATCATTAAACGCGTGGTGAGATGAGAATGCACTGTACATAACAATATTGTTAATTTTATTACCATACCGTTACATCAGCGCAAGATGCAAAATAAATAAGGAACGTGATACCCTCATTACATTAAACTCGAATTCTATGTTATTTAACAGATTTTTATGAATTTCATTGGCGGAGAGCGTTTTTATAACCTCGGTCTCGGACGTTTTATTTTCGACGTGCAATTACGATTTTTTTTCGAATCTGCGTGAAACGAGAGTACCAAGATGATAGTCAGTTCTCATAAACTGTTCGTTATTTTTCCGATGGTAAAAACAGCGGTATCACGTTGCTGGCGAGTTAATGAATTAGATTAGAATTCCTGTTTTACCGGTAATGACAGCAATTTTTTTCCTAATTAATTTACGTAATTTACGTAAAGCTCCAAGAACTGAGACACGTATCTATTGCAAAGATAAAGTTCTTGTTTAATTCAATTTAACGTTATTTGGAGCAACTTTATTAAGAAAGTGGCTTAAAGTGTGTATGTATAAGGATTATTTTAATGTACTATGTACCAAAAACAATTTTAGATACAATATTATAATTTTTTTTTGAAAAATGTTACTTCAAAAATTTAATTTAAGTTTTATTGTGAAAATTCTAATTGACCTCAAATAAAAACAAACAAACATCTAAGGTTAACAATAAAATTCAACCCAAATGTTGAAATTACCTCTCGCCAACCATTTAGCACTCACCGACATTTTGTACACTGCGCTCAATAATGTCAGGGCTTATTTGTTCCGTTTCAGCGCGAATTCTCTGCCGCAAATCTTCTAAATTGTTTGGTCTATTAAAATAAACCTTCAATTTTAACTAAACCCATAGAAAAAAAAAGTACCTTAAAAATTAAATACCTATGTATTTGAAATAAAAATACTCATTTTCTCAAGAAAGATTGTTATGTATTTTTCTAAGAAATTAATATGTACTTACAGTTTCATCGAATTTATTCCGAACTGTACGAAGGCACTGTATGTATGTAATGTAATACAAAAACAATCACTGCTATTTTCCAATCTGGAAGTTACTTTTTGATCCAATTGCATCTCGAAGCCTCAAAGTTTTCCATAAGTTATTGCCATCCTTATGTACACCCAGATTATTACGTCCAGGTGTCGAGATGTGGCCGTTAATAATACCATAATTACTTTGATTACCGTCTTTATTTATAATAATGTAAAAACGGGACAATAAAGTACACTCCATAATTATCATTTCAAATAAACTGAAGAGTTGGCGTGTCGAAACATGACGAAACCGTCCTTCCGCAATCGTCTAACATTTGCACACGATTAGTTATTCGCAAAAATGGGATGTTCAAACATGCCTGTCGAATTTTTTCGAAAAAGCTCGACTTTCTCTCAGCCGAGACTAATTGGTTGCAGGAAGATCGTCATTAGTCCACCCGATAGTGGCTGGCAAACATCAAACGGATTGATGGTGTACAGATAGTTCGGGTTTTTTCTTGTTGTCGTTACATGAGTGATTACATACACCGAAGTAGACAAATTATAATCATTACGCGTCATTTAGTACACATAACTGTAGAAAATTATTTGTCGGAAAAAATCACTAGTTTCTGGTCGCCTGACGAATCGTATTAGCTCTTGGCTTGGGCTTTTCACTGCTTTTTATTTACAGAGCGTAAAAAATATGTCGCCGATGATGACGACCGGTCCTGTCTTCACCTAGCGATGCCACTAATGTTAACAGTGGTGTCGAATGAAGGACCCGTCTGTGACGTCGTTATTTTTTTAAGTCATACCCCATAAGACAATACGTTGCAAGTGCATATCACATAAAAAAATAATTTTCATAAATAATACTTTCTGAATTTATGTAAAAGAAGTTTCAGTAAATAAAGAACAAACACACAAAATACACTGGTGGACAATCATGCAACTTTTCAATGCATAGAGTTGCAGGAAGCTTCTAAAATACTTAGTAGATTATATCATTAAGAGTAGAAGTGAGTCGTTTTGTGCTAAGCCCAGAGATTGAAGAATGAGACGAAGTCGAGGTCAGCAACTGAGTGAAGCACAAAAACTACTACTATTGTATCTTCAAGCGAATCACAAAAAAAATCATGACATGAACTCATTTATTTTCTTTTGCTGCAATTACAGTAAAATGACAATTTTCAAACTTACAATTTTCAAATTTTAAGGCATCAGTAATTCCTAGTTATTAAGTATTATTTATTAGTACTTGAAGGTTCGATAATATTAGTAGTGTACTAAAGTCTAAAGTTTACTTTTTAACGCTGAACGGCCATCTTTAAGAAAATTAAATCAATTTAATGTTCTGTATTTATTCATTAAACATTTCTCCTTAAATTCTTTTGCAATTTGTCTCAGATTCTGAAACAATCTGAAGTGTGAACTCCGTTTTAAATTAAGAGTTTGTTTATCAAAAAGAGACAAACGATGATGGACCAATATGTTATTCCAAGAAGACTATCTTTTGACAGTACATTTCCTCTCTGCTTCACCTTCCACTCCAACTTGCACCTCACGCTGCCGTTTAATTCCAACACACCTAATAAACCACGACTCTGTCATAATATTTACAAGTGAAAACATTTTTCCCTGAAACGAGCAAACACTTCTTGTTACGCAAAGAATGCAACACGAGTCTGCTTTACTTCCATTATGCAAGCTTCACTTGCGCTTTTCGCGATTTTGTACACGTCAATTTGCACTTCAACCATCTGCCTTTTATTTTCTGTCATGACAAAATGAACCTGTTTTATGAATACAAATGAATTTTTGGTATCACAAGAAACGAAAAACACACAACATAATTCGGCGTAAGTGACGCACAACACGGTGGGAGCGTCCCAAATGTCAACACGTCGTCATTATTATTTTCATTTTTTACGAGAAGGTGGCAACAACGGGTCTGTTTGACCCGTATGCACCAGCTAAGCAGGTTTTTCCGACCCCTACAACACTGTCTAGACCGGAAGCAAAACAACATGATGATGATAATTGTAGTGGAAAAAAAATTAGATGGTAAATATTTCGATTGGTGGTGATCATGCCCCAGTCGCTGCACTCTTATTTTCAGTAGAAATTAATTGAAATCGGAGCAACTGCTTAGAAACACTTAACAGGTACTGTTGAAAAAGATGTGAAAGCAAAATCCGGCCCCCAAATCCTTTTCTTTCGATTTTTGTTCTGAGCCATCCCAGGAATGTCTGGGTCTTCCATTGGCTATTTTTAGTCACCAAACTATTCACCAGATTGTGTGTCAATAGGTCGACGTTCGCCTCTCGAAGGACCATCAGTCGAAGACGTGCATAACAATCACGGCATCTGTTAGGCAGTACCGACAGAATAGACGTCAGACAATAAAATGCACACTATCTTTTACTCCAGAAAAATACGAGCCAAGTGCATAGTGGCGGATGTGCGTAGATTCTAATTATGCAGCAGGCTGGACTGCACAAGGTTAACAGGTTTAGCCTTTCATTCATTTCCTCCATCATACTATTGAATTGCAGCCGATGCAAAAAATCTCATAGTAGGGTACTACGGAAAAAACCCTCGACGGCGCGAAGCCGTTTTTCCACCAGACTGACTCATGTGGGCAGGAAAGGGGTTAATTGAGTGCACTGGGTGCACCTTATCTGTCGATATCCTTACGACTTTCGATTGTTCGCGTTAATAGTCCTCGTCTGTAATTGTGTTTATGGTCCTGCATTACGAATTTCTGGTCTTAATTGCGAACGTGCATATGATAAATAATTCCACATTCGCTATTGTTGCGTAAGAGCGGATCGGCCGAGGGAAAGCCATTCTACTTGGGACTTTTTGCCGCAGAACTGCTATTTATTACGCTCGAAGCGAGCACAATGGACCGGTGAAAAATTGCGCTTTATGCCAGTGCTTATCACTCGCGTAATGAATGACCATTAGAAAGGGAAATAAGAGCGCGACTGGAGGTGTTGCAAGCTCTCGACCGAAGGAAAACCTTTATGGGCCAGACAAACAAACTAATAATTAATATTGTGACTGAATTGCCGCCAGTCACACTTTGTGACATGCAAACGCTCGAACACAAAAAATCCTCCTCACCTCATTTCCACGGAACTGATTATTTCATAATCAGAGCGTACGATTTTCCTCAGCTTTTGCTCCGGTGAAGGTCTCTACCAGTTTTTACAACGCTGTTTTATTACTTGTTGACTGTAAATAAGTTCTAACGAGCATAAGAGCGGTCCTAAAAATTATAATAGCGGTTTAAGGTAGTAAAACTGAGTGAGAAAGGATACTAAATACATCTACTACGTATTATATCAAAAATTGACAAAATACGAAAATTTCAATATTTGGGGGCACTTTTATTTATGTTACTGAAGCAGTATTTACTTTGACTCCTTTGCTTAAAGGTGCAAATAACAGACAATCAAAACAGAGATGTCAATATTTAAGTTGCTCTTCGTGTTGATCAAATAAATTACAGACAAAGTGATTTATTATTTTTTAGTTTCATTTTTGCCAAAGTTGAATTTCGGAATGCAGGACCGGTGTTGAGCATCAAGCAAACTGAAAACAGCGAAGTTTTTCTTTATAAAAAAAATGATTATTTATCAATTTTAAATCAATTATTATTAATCAATAACTTTATCACGAAATAAAGAAATATAAAAATTAAGGACAGTGTCAAGCAATATTTCACCCTGTATTTTCACCTGAGATAGTAGGGACGTGCTAAAAGAAGTTAAAATAACTCAACTTGCCTTATACAAATGTTAATGGTTTACAAGAGAATCAAAGGAATCAGTGTGTTTGGGAACCGCAGAAAAATTTCAAATTTGCCGGGATGTTCGAACGTACGGCCAACGGCCAACCTAAAGTGTCAAGTTTTTCTGTCACTCGAGGTTATGTTTAATTTCTATAAATCTTTGATAAAATTTGTAAAGCGATGATAAAATAGTGCCTGCAACTCATTCAGAAAACAACAAAGTAAAAATACTGCAATTGTGAGTAAAAGCATAACATGAAACATCAAAGAAGTTGCTCAACGTGCTCAAGAAAGTCGAACTCGATTCAGAATGTCTCTGTTTTGATGAATTAATAAGTATTATGATTTTTTTGGCCCATTTTTTCATAAAATTCAGTGGCTCTCAATCTTGTTTGAAAAATTTTTAGCCCCGTTTTTCGAAAAATATCAAAATTTGTATAACGCATTATTGACCCAATCGTTACCTATTGTGAAGTTCTACCACTGGTTAAAATATCTGCACAACTTTCAAACTCACCCTGTATATCCTTTTTGGACTTACATTACTCATTTTGCATTAATAAAAAAAATGTGGAAATCTTAAAAGCCTGAATACCCTTGCAACGGTCTACTTTCATCTAGACAGATGTCTGTAATTTAATTGTTTTAAAAACCATTGGATTAATTAATAACAATCCCAGATGGTGCAATTCAGTATCCAAAATAAACTTTTGAGCAGCCTGGTTCTCTCAATTCTTCACGTTCCAAGGGTGAATCTCTAGTTCTAGCAGTATGTAATAACATCAAAACAAATACATGCGAACTAGGCATAACAAATAGAGCAAAATAAATTACAAACAAGAACAAACAATAATCCTTTTACCTCATTATAATTATCTCGTTTTTCACCGTTGCATAACGATGTTATTAAATAAAATCAAGCTGAAATAGAACTCAGGAAATTAACAAGAAGATAATGTCAGCTGGGATGCAGTAAACTGCCCATTACATATTTCACACTTAACTTGGCGATTTTTGACCAAAACTGACGTACTTAATGATCCACACATTATCCAGATTTTACTTTTAGAATTATACGACGCAATGAATCTGAGAGTTTATTAACGTTACGCAGGGCCAACTCAATTAAGTGCACCAACATTAAGAGGAAATAAAATCAGGTTAAAGTTCATAACGCTGGACGTTAATTTTTTCCATAATTATATTAAGTCAGCAATGTCAAGTGCATGCAAATAAATTTGGAAGCCGAGTTGGACAAAAGGCGATTCGTAGATTGATTCAGACGCTGCTTTACTACTATTACAAACGCAAAAAATTATTTAAAAGAATTGATAAACAAATCACACTGCTTTAAATTTTAAGATTGTCATTCTATATACGAGTATACCTACTCTATGAAGAATTTATTTTCATTTTCTTTTTCACAAATTGTTGAGAAGCAACCATGTTATCTTTTTATTTTTGATTCTTTGAAAAACAAATTGCTAGTCTGTTTCAATTCTAAATTTCCACTACCTGTTGAATTATGTTGGCAACATAAAAATATTTCTAAATTAGGGATTGTTATAACCAAAGTTGGCAATATAAATGCTAGTTTCCAGACGATTTAGAGTATTTAGACGAATGAAAAATCAGTGTTTCTAGACGGAGGCCGAAAAACGTAATTTTTACATGCCTTTTTAAAATGTTGAATCACCTAAGATTTATATTAAAAAATCGATCGTCAATAAAAATGCTGTAAGGAGAAACTTGTCCTTGTTGAAAGACGTCTGGTTTGCAAGAAAAAAGAAAAAAACTGTGTTAAACGTGGCTGCAGATGCAAAAACGTAGAAGCGTATGAAACAAACGTGCACTATCGCCGAATTTTGGTCACCCCTCTTCGCACAAACGCAGGTGACATATTTGACATTTATCTTTCTAACCTTACAAACACTGACAAAGTTAAAGACAACATTTGGACCTAATTTAATATACTGGATGCTTTAATTCTTCCATAAAGGACTAAAACACGATCGGGATAGTTTAGCAAGGTAATTTATTTCACGTACTCTTCTTGTGTCTTCAAATAAACTGACGACTCCCTGAACCTTAAATTTTGTAAAGCCTACATTTGGATAGTGTTCCACGAGAAAACGAACTGTGTCATTGAAGCTCTTATGACACTTTCCATATGCAAAAATTGTTTCCTTTTTCATCAATATCGAAATTTCTGCCATTGTAGTCTTTCTGTATTTTGACTTTACTACTTTACTTTACTAATAAAGCAGGCCCACTTTTATAAAAATAAATAAAATGTTGCTGGGCAACTTTTCATCAATTGTTTCAAAAGGTAACTGCTCAAATACTCGTACCTTCAAAATTTATATAAAATTTTAACAACAAAATCTAATCTTTTCGTTGAATCAGACGAGTGATTTAGTTAATTGTTTGTGTAGATACCTATTTTTTAATGTTTAACAATCTAATAATAATTGCGCTTAATGTGTGAAAATTACATTTTTTAACTTAAGGTAAATCCGTTGGCAAATAACCGAGATATTAGGCTGGAAAGTCTTAGCTGAGACACCCTGTATATTTAAAGAAGAAAATAAATTAGGAAAATCTAAAAATTTATAATACGTAATTGGACCTACAATTATTTTGTAAACGAAGAAGTGTTTATACTTAAATTATTTATTTTGGTAATATTTCTGGTCAAAGATTTTCGTAGTTTATTTTTTGATCATACGGTATAACTTAATCATCATTTATTATTGCGGTCATAAAATTTTGATCAGCAAAATTGAGGTTAAGAAACTCTAAAGCCGATTTTTTACAGAAGATGTACAACATTTTTTGGCCGCAATAGTACATCCTGTGCTTCATTAAAACCTGTTTTAAAAGAGTGAAACTGTAATTTTCTTAATTTTATTATTGAATTTAACCTGATCACGAACAATTCCTTCTTGATGTGGTAGTTTTTTGGCACTCACTGTATATTTTTGTAGTCGTGAATGGTGACAGCTGTCAGAAAGTTTGTTCCTTAGCGAACCCAACTGCAAAACAAACGAATACAATAATTTTTGAGTGTGGTGTTGGAAGCGGTTAAAATATTTGTGAATTTTTTGTTGTTCCTTCACTGGAATGAACTGGTCGTCAGTCATGGTCAGATAAAGACAAGCTAACGAAAAACTAACGCCTACAAGTGATGCGAAATTCCTAAGGATACGAGGCGTGTCCAAGAAGCAGTCCAAATCAAAATTCGAAACACCTCGTACCGTCCATTCATGAGTTGGGTCTTGAAAAATATCGTTTCTGGTGGGTCGGTGGTCCGATGACAAATGCATGTTTTCGCGGATGAGCCAGGACCGTAATGCCCGTTTGGTGAGCCATGAAATCGCAACACTCGATTCAATTAAGGAGTCTAGACAGAAGTGTGTGAATTATAAGCGGCAACTTATTAAAATGGTGAAGGACAAATTTATGTAAGTCAGACCATTCCATAAATCATTTCCTGAACTAGAGGACGTGGTTAAATTTTTTTGGGCCTCACATGTGGCCATCCTCCGACCGCAAATTGGAGTCAAATTGTACCTTTTAGCGTGGAAGAAGGAATGGCACGCCGGCAAATTAATTGTACGTATGCACCGGTGACTAATGACTGATGGTATTAGGGTCCCAGACGGTGACGTAACGTATTTTCTAATCCACCGATGCGTTATAATTAATTATTTATTAATTTATTAACCGCAGATCGACTCGGCTTATTAATTAATAATACACATAAATAAGAGCGTGATTTAAATAAAATTTTTGGTAACGTATAACTAAGAGCTATAAAATTCTCTGGAATTCCGGAGATTTGTCTCATTTTAATAATTACTCGTGGTTTCACTTGTGAGATCTTGTAATCTAATATCAAACAGTTTTTTTTGTTAGGCACCAGGGCCCGCTCAAAAAATAACATTAAATTTTATTACACTGATTACCAAATTTATCGCTCTCTGTAGCGTTAATTTTATGTAAATTAAATATTCTGATATAATTGGTCTTAAATATTTATGTGCCCTGTTGGCGCGTTGTTTTTCCCGCACAAAACCGCACTCTTACATGGCCGATTGTCGACAGACGTACGTACAAAGCTACGTCGATGCTAACATATTTATGCAAATTTATGGTCGCGTTAAGTGATGGACATCTAAGACATCGCTTAATTACGAGAAAATGGGGGCCTTTTGATCGGTAGCCTCGTAAAACGTGTCAATTATGGACGAATTCTGGTTGTTCATCCTGGTAGTATTTGTTTTGACTGCCATAAAAACCAGGTAGACCATTATGAATATACATTTTATCGCAGATAAACATGTACAACCATGACAGTCGGGAATAACAGGATGTATGTCGGTCAGACGTAAAACTTTTATATATGCAGCTAACGAGTTAACGCATGATTTCCTTTCGTTTGAGAAAAACACACATCCTTCGATTACGTTTACGATCCCTTTACTGCTTTTTTCTCGGAAAAAATGCGCTACCGCCAATGGACGATGGTCGGCAATTTGCGGGGGCCAATGGTGGCGGCGGGGTTTCCCCGCACATCCGGACTGGAAGTGACTAAATTACCCACTGCTCTGTGATTAAAGTTACAACTCGAACCGGAAAAATGACGAATCTTGCTGAATTGCGTTTGAATCATCGTATTCGTTTAATAAATACTTACATAATACACCTCCCAAAAAATATTTATGTGCTCTCAAGATAAGTAGGTACAGGTGGGTAAAATAAATAACAATAAATAACAAAATTTTAAATGACATGCTCATTGACAACTCAGCTTCATCTTGATTTGACTTTCTCTATGTCCAAAGCCTAATTTAGACGCTATACGGTGTCAATATCTATACATTTTTCCTTCACTTGATGAAGAATTGAAATGAAGAACATTTTTCGTTACGCATTGCATCACTATTAATAAAAATGCCAAAATCCAAACAATATACATGACACAGGCCGAAACTGTTTCCTCAATCATTGATATTACAGCAAATGAGGCTATTGCAACGTTAATATCAACGAAATCATGATACAAATTTCATTTTGCAGCAGTAGTGCAATACAGGGTCATTATAAATGATTGTCCCATCGCAGTTGGCGTTGAAAACCCACACAAATTTGGGATGTGCCGCTAGCTTCGCAACGTTAGACAAACTAGTAGACATATTTACACTACCACCAGCAGCGCTACCTATCGGCGATGCTAGTCTCACTCATGTTATAAAGCTTGCGGCACATTCAACTACGTCACCAACGCCTACTGCGATGAAACAATCATTTATAATGACCCCCTAGAATGCATTGGTGCAGTAGAATATGGCAATATGTAGACTTCTTTTCTATTACACCCAGTTGTAGCAAAAGATCGGACATCTGAGAAGTGTCAAATGTTATACAGAGTGTCTATAAATGATTGTGGGATCGAAGTAGGCTCGGAAAGTTTGCCGACTCTTTCACCAGAAATCGAATAATATTAGTCTTATCTACGATATGCAACCCCAGCAGAAACTGGTTTTACTGGTTGCCTATTGCCTAGCTTGACAAAATTAATACTTACAAAAAGATTAAATAAAAATAATTTAATGAAATGGATTATTGATAGGTCCAAAACTCTCAACAAATTACGTATTTCTTAAACACTTACGAAGAAGTGATTCAGTTAAAAAAGTACCTAACAATGAAAATTAAAGAATTGGCTGGAAGTGTCCTCCATTTTGCTCTGAACATATTCTCACTCTCACTTCCTTGTTTTCAAAGATATTTTGTAACATCTGTTCATTGATGTTATGACAACAGTTGGTAATCTCTTCTATTAACTCATTTAAATTATTAATTTGTTTCAAGTGTGAAAACCATTACATACTTGTAAAATATTTGCGAGGTTATAAAATTATTCTGATTTTCATTATAAAAACAGATAAAGATATGTAACACCTTTGTAACATCACCGGAAATTATGTATCTTTGGAAAATGCTCTTCTTTTAAGAATAAAAAGACCAGGAACGCAAGAAACAGCAAAGCAGGACTTCGAAAGCGGAAATGAGGTTGAGTTGAGTTTTTGTTTACATGTTATGAATATTTGACAATTTGCAATTAGTAATGGATGAATTTCAAGGGAGTGGCAAATTCAAATTCCAGAGCCCTCTGCGATCCCACATTCTTTTATAGACAGTCTGTATTTTCTAAATCGGTATCGGCCGATTCAAAGAAAAGAGAATTTCAGTAAATTTTAGTACAATTAAAAATGTGTGCTTAAATAAAATTTTCAAAATGAGGTTCACCTAAATCCTGATAGATAGCCAAATACTAAATATTTCGAATGACCTGTGGTCCAGTTTACGTAATTTTATATTAATCTATCGATTTAAAATGCTTTCACTATTAGATAGAAGATACATTATACAAAGGCCTCTCAAAACATACAACATTTGACCCGTGCTGCCATTTAAAATTTTCTTGCCGTCCGTGGTGCCGCCACTGGATGGAAAACAAAAGTGTAATCTATGCCAAAAAATGACAATTAAGAAGTACAAATTAATCTTTTTTAAGATTTCTGCCAAAATTGAGCGACATAAATTTTAGAAGTTTCATTCCCTAATTTACACTCACATTGTTTTATAAATTCTTTTGCTACTTCGGAGTCACAATGAGCATTTTGTGACACCGAAAACAATTTCACAAAGATCAATTTTATAGCATCGTGGGGTTGGTATTGATGGTAAATTTCAGTGTTAAATGTAATGTCACTTGAACCTGAATCCATGTTTTGGATCAAAATAAACTATTAAGGTGGTAGATTATTATTGTAACAACATTTGGGAGACGATTGAAATTTAATTTTCAATGAAGTGACATTGCTTCATCAATACCAACTCAATTCCATTAAAATAAAAGTCACTAGATAATTATTTTATATTTAAAAATATTAAATTAATGAAGCCGAAGTAGAAAAAATAGCATGTTACACTCGTTTCACAAGATATGTTGTCGAACTCGTTCCTTTAGACCATTCCTCACTGCGTTCGTCGTGCTCTAAACCCTTTCGTTCGACAATGGACTGTCTTGTGCAACTCGTATTACAATATACTGTTATGGAAATGTTACAAAAATTTTATAATTTAATGTGCTTAAAATTGGTTATATCATTTTGTATGGAATTTATGATAAATTCTATGTAAGTCAAACAATTAACCTCCTTTGCGCCAGAAATGTACATTAGTCTTGAATTAGTTTTTTATTTAATATTTTTTTCCTTAGAAGATGTGTATAATATTCCCCTACACACTTCAAAGAATTTCTTTTCAGAAAATTAACTGTCAAATATGTGTCAAAAGAAGTTTAGTTATTATTATTTTAACTTATTGAAGCATACGCTTATAATATTTTCTAGAAGCTCTTCTTGTAAGTAATTCTTAAAATTCTTGGTATGAGCTGGCAAATAATTCTTTATCTTAGTGAGGTAGTAGCTGGAAGTCTGTCTAGTTCCACTGAATACTAAAAATTCAAGTCCTAGCAAATTGCACATTCATTTCCTTTAGCAGCCAATAAAATATTATCTCATTTTTAATCCAATGCCTTTCAGGGACAGTTCAGTAATTTTATAAGGAATAACTTTCTAAATGAGTTACCAACCCTGTTTTATAGTATACAGGCTGACTCAATAAATATGACAAATATTTGCACTTGCTCGGGTTCCTAGTTAGAGGCAGCCATTATCAGCAGCACACAATAAAAATTGTTCTTTGTTATCTTGAGCTGATCGGTTTTGTTATCCTTGCCTTTGATTTACCTAATTGTATCGGTGGTGAAGGTTAAGTGTGCGTGCTTCTGGACTACGTGTACGAGTCACTCGTACATTTTTCAAGAACAGTGCGTGATCGCGAAAGTTTTTAAATGCATACTAGTGATAAAAGTCACAAAGCGATCGCGGATTAAAATCGGAGGCAAAAGTTTTGGATGCCGTGAAAGCAACTTCAAGAGTATTTGCACTAGACGACTCTCCGAGAGAATTTCAAATGAGATGAGATTTGCATCCATAGTATCTGCAGCATGTGCAAGCTTTAAAACTAGTCGGGTCGCTGAACAGATGTAGTAATAAAATAAAATGGTGGGGGGCTAATTGCGCAGAATGGTATACGCCGAAGCCTGTTTCACAATGACGCAAGTTCGTTATCGTTCTGGTGCTGTTGATAAAGGCTGAAAAGAATGTTGCAGTCACTGCCATGCGGAATTCTCCATTCCCCAGCACTCTGTTTAAGCTATAATTTTGCCTTATGTTATGAGAATTGTCTAGAATTTGTAGAAGTTTGTACAAACGTCATGCTAAAGAAGCTGTTTTTCTGGCGTACTTCGAAAATATTTAAAATAAATTCGTCGTTGACAACAGAAAAATACTTCTCTGGTCATTTTGGTCGGAGAAAGAAAAAAATTACATAATCATTTTTGCAAATTTTTATATCAACTTTATACGTACACAGTTTGAAACAGATAGAAAAGCAAAAGTCTTGAAAAAGAACTTTTCAAATATAAAGTGAAAATTTTAAAGGAAAACAAATATACATGAAAACTTGTCAAAACTAAGTCACGGGATTGCCGTCACATATCCTCAGTCGGTGTACATTAGGCTTTTGCAAGTGTGCGCTGTTTTTAATTGAGCCAATCGCAGACTGCAGTTAAAAAATCGGAGCCACTAGGTGACGGTTTTATCACTATATCTATTGGGTGACCTTAGTATAGATTATAGAAGCTGTTCCTCGTCGAGTGCAATTTTGCAAGTGGCATTTCAATAAACAGAACACCAATGTTGAGTAGATAATAAAACTTTTGAGGATAGGAACTCTTGGAGTGCAGCAACAGACTTTGATAGATGCAAGAGAACTCTTCATAAGTTTTCAACTAAAGAAGTCCGATGAATACAGGCTTTTCGATATATTTGCTTTGTTAGATTAAGTGACATTTCACGCCAAATCACTGTTATTATCTGAAAATGAATCTAAAACGTGTTTCCCATAAAGGCAATAGAAAAAGTAATTAAAGCACTCCAGTTTCTCTGTAATGAGTAGGTATACAAAATGTTGTGTTTCAACTCCAATAATTATGGAGATCCAAGGAACCGCAGGTGATCAAAAATCAGAATCTGAACGTAGTAACTCAAATGTTTCAAATCTTTTTGAATAATAATAATAAATAAAAAATAGTAAGAAGTCTCAAATCTATAAAACATCTCACTATATTATTGTTGGCTAAATTCTAACTTCAATACAGAATTGTTTCTTATTTGAGCAGTACGAGTAAAGAGCAGATCATACCAAAGGAATGGATAATATAGATTTATACAATGAAGTTATCACTCAATTGCCAATATACCTTCTGCCAACATTAATTGCTTAATAATGTAAATAAAGCTGCAACTTTTCTGTCTCCTCAAGACATGAGTCATTTGTCAGTAAATTATAATAACGGGTGTTCAAATGAAAAGTTCGATAAGTTGGCTATAACTTTTTGACGAAAGAAACGAAAAAGGGATGATGGCGATGATACTTTCTTTGACAGTTGTGTTTTGCGAGTGTAACGTCCTTTTTTGAGTTATTTATAAGAACGTTTTAATTAATTTGTTCAAATAAAATAGCAAAGAATATGAAAGTTTAATTAATAGAAAAACAAAAGCAACGAATGTCATAAATTTCATAAAGATGCAGATTTACCCATAAAAATCATAAAACAATTTCTAGACTTAATATTTACCGGAAATTTCAAATTTACTCCAACAACACTCACTTTTTGAACCTCTTTGATGGCTCTTCCCAAAATATAAACTAATTAAAATTGCATTCAAGTCTATTTTTACCTCAAAGTCATTCAGTGGATGTTTTCAAATTAAAAATACTTGTTGCACTCTTCTAAGAACCGTTGAGCAAACCACCACGCACATTTTTCCAAGATTTTTTATTACGTTGCAGTTAACAATTATGTCTCGTGAAATGAACAAATAAATTAGCGCATTTTATTACCAAACACTGATTCTCGGAAAGCACTTTTTTGCTCAAAATTAGATCTTCTTACCAGCCGTCTGGCAAAAAAGTACATTAGTCTTGATTACTCATTTGGCACGATTTGTTCTTCAACAGCTATGGCTGCATTTAATTGTTATTGCAAAGAATGATTCAAAAAGTTGTTTATGCTTTTTAGGCGACTTTCAGCCACAAATTGTAATCTGTTTGTAGCATGACAGGAATTTTAATTAACTTCATGATTTTTCTGTAATTTATCCCTCCACTGGTTATGAAATCCAGCATCACTAACTGAACTCGATTTGCTTCAAATTAAAGTGTATTTAAATAGTTTATATTTATATCCGCACGATTCCGCACTAGTTATGGCCTGAAATAATCCCCACGAAGTTAATAAACTAGCGACTCCGATATCCAAAAAAAACCAGAAAGTGCACGATCGGAGACAAAATTTTCGGTGTCTCGGAGCCAAATTGGGCGATTAAACTGCATCGCAAATGAAGCAATAAAATCGCGTTGCCCAACAAACGACCGAAATATTGTGGCCGTAAATGTTAATTTGGTACCATTAAAAGACAACGAAAGAGTGATGTTTTGCAGGTAGAGATCCATCGCCAACACAGCGACATAAAATTTTCTTTTTTAGCAAACTTTTCGACCAGACGAAATTTTATTGCTTTATGGAAATAAAAAAATATCAGCCGTCCAGACAGCTTTTATTTACGGCGGCGGAAAGAAAGTACATAAAATTTACTCTTTTTTTAGAGATCTCGATCTGACAGTCGCAATCAGAACACTTCTTCTTGGAAATTGATAGTGGGTTGTGTGTATGAGTCTCATCTCTACCTCACTACCAGATGTGCAAGTGCAATTGTGCATTGTTTACGCATTCCTGCTTTACGGCAGCTGAAATTCCGGGAAATGTGGGACATACCGCAAGACATCCTTGATATCACGCAATGATGTAATGAGTAATACGCCGAGCGATAAACTGCAGTCTGAGACTCTACATCCATATAGTTAGTACTTTATGCAACTGCAGTGGTCGTATCTAATCTTAATTGTTTTTACAATTTTTGTAAAGTAATTCTAAGAACCGAACGAGTCTTTTAATTTGTTGAAGAAACAGTTTACAGGAAATGGGAAAAAGGAGAAAGTAGGGACAATATTTAATGAAAGTCAGATGCAAAGAGGGACATGTCGTTTAGTATTGGGTGATTCAAAATGATTGTAGATAAATATGGCAACTATGTACTAAAATTTATGTAGCAACTGTGTCGGTGGGGTAGAGTTGACATTTGTATAACATTTCATTAGCGTGCATTTGATTTTTTTATACCATTGCACATTGGCTTGACAATTTTCAAAATTGTGCAACTATGAAATGTCAACTCTATCACCCACATAGTTGCCACATAAATTTTCGTACATAGGTGCCATACTTATCAACAATCATTTTGAATCACCCAATACGAACATCCATGTAACTTTTTAAAGCCAAGCATGGTCAGTTATTTAACAGAGTGAAGAAAAAGAAGAACGTTAAGTAATTTAAAAAAAAAACGAAGAAAGGGCAATACAACACTTAGGGAACAATGAGACATTGTCAACTCATGGAGTGATTTCCCCTGTTGTTGGTAACAGCTTCGACCCTCTGTGGAATACTCAAAATGAAGTTGTCAATGATAACTTGGTCTAAATTACCCCAAGAACCAAGAACGTTGGGATTGGGTGATCTTTCAGGAAGCGGACGACGGTCGATTTCAAGATACTGAAGTCACTGAGTGACATACGAGCCTTTTATGGGGGGAATGTTTTCAATCAAAAAAAAAAGTAGGTTCCAAATTAACGCGAGACTTGTCAACAATATAGTTTATGATATCTTTCGTATAAATTTGCTCGTTCCTTCCATCCCACATCCTTAGATCGATCTATCTTGGTGTTAGGAAGAATCCACACCCTAATGGTACGTCTGTCACCAGAGATGCCAAAATTGCTTTCGTCTGAGTATCCCATTCGCCATTCATCAAACCAATTTCCTCCTTCATTGTACCATTCTCTTCTAAAACTGGATGTTAATGGACTGATGGGTCTTCCACATGAACCGTGTTGGATGTCATAATCATTTTTGTTGCATTTAAAAAATCCTGTCGGAGTCAGCTACAGTATCTTCTGGATTCAATTCAAGTTCCTCTTACCAATGAACGGTTTTCTCTTACAGTAAGTAACTCTCAGTCTTCCTTCTCTTCGTCGTTTCAGTATCTCTATAACCTTGTTGTAGACGTAAAATTACACTTTGACGAACATTAAAAGTGTTAACCACATCCGCTTACGACATTCCAGATTCTAATATCCCTATTGTTCTATTAGATTCATCGAAGCTTAAATGTCGTCTTTCCATATTAGAAATGGTCAATTTAGTGCCAAGTGCCAAATTAAAAAAAAGATTTAGGCACAAAACTAAATTTGTGTTTATACAAGTCATTACAGTTACGAGTATCATCTGTACAGAGTGATAAACCAGAAACAAATCAAGAGTGCTACCTTATCTTTTGTTTTATCGAAACGTCTTTCTTAGCTTGATCGTACACATTGTATACTTGCTATACACAGTCGTTTTATTAGTTGCTTACCTCGTAATTAATTAATCATTATTAAGGAATTAATGCTTTATCTTCAATGGTAACTTATTCTACGATAATAATTATTCCTTACAATTACAGGAAACGTCCGTAAACTTGGCCGAAATCGTGAATTTTTTTTCAAGATTAACATCAACACCCTTGCTTTAAAACTGACGTTTGTTTGACATTTCACCGAAAAATATGCTTATCAGTAACGTGGCGTTTGGCAAGAAAGCTCGTAAATTACCCATTCTTACGAATGTAAAATGTTGCTCTTGTTTATTTTATAAATTTTCTCTATTATCAGATAATAATAATAAAATGCACATTTATAACTCCAGCGTCTAAAATTCATAAAGGTATGGCTTGTTAATTATAAAATAGGGTTTGAGACCACAAATTTTCTACGCCCATGCATTAAACCCTTATTTGTATGGAATTTCACTACGACATGACTGATAAGTGATATAATAATTTGCAACGACTGCTCTGATTTGTTTTCTTTTTGATCACTTGGTATAGTTGGTTAAACACTTAAAAAATAAGATAACTATAGAAATTATTAAAAAAGACTATAAAAAAACAATTGCTGATATAATTTACAAAAGGTAAACTAAAAATATTGCAATATCTCTCACTTTTTTTGAGCACCCCACTACGAATCAACAGAAGAATGGAATAACAGAAAGCAATAAAATTAAGAACATTTGGCATTATGATTATGAAACATTCATGAGCCAATTTGTCATAATCAACAACTGGTCACCAACTTTAAGAACTCCTTTGTTTCGGAAGTTCTACAAGTTTGTTAAATTAACTGCTGTTTTTTTTGAAAATCCTATTTTTACCTTTACTTATTTTTCTCTGTATCTTTCGAATATTGGCCTAGAATTTTGGTGAATTTTTTACTGCGTTGTATTTTTTATGATTTCATTCAGGTTGTGGTAGAGGTCACACTATTGAAAAAACTATTGATAATATCGGGTGTTCATTTAAATTTATCCTCAAAGTAGGCGTTGAGGAGTCGATTGTGAATGGACCACGAATTACAGATCACGGATGAGCCGTTTAAATCTAACCTCACTTTTTGCGTTATTTGTGTTTTTACTCTGCAGACGGACGACTCTTCAACGCCTTGGCTTTGAGTATAAATTTAAATGAACACCCGATACTTAGATTTTATCTAACAGAAGAACATATTTCCGTTGATTTTGGCTCAAACAAAACAAATAAGCGAATTAACTAAGTTTTCTTTTGAATGAGATTTTACTTGCTGGCCAATGTACTGAAAATTCCAATGGAACAATACAGTCAAGTCTATAACAGGGTGGGTCATTACGTCCATCTAAATTTGACAATGGCTTTTTGTGCTCTATGTTGGCGCTCCTAACTAACTCCTGAATGATGGACATTGGGCAACCCGCATCCCCCGAAGGTAAAAGAAAACTTGTAAAAGTTATCTTTGAAAAGATATTCTTGGCATGTTTTCCTAGTTGTACAAGACGAAGGGTCACATATTTTTTGAATGAGTTTGAATTTGCATTTGAATTTAAGTGAATAAACGAAAGATTTGGCTTAAGAATTAAAACAGTGTGTTGGTAGGTACTGTCAATTCTGCAAGTTATTTTTTAGCTTACCTTATTAGTAAGTACTACCAAGTGATCAATGGTCGCTCCTTTTGTATAGCTGATTTTTCATGAATTCAATTAAATTTAAAATTCGTTCATCTAACCTATTACAATATTTCTATAATTTTATGTTTCTATGTTTTCCCCAAAGATTTGAATTTTGGCTTTCGTATGAACCAGACGCCAATTTAATATAGGTACATAATTACAAAATAGAAAAATAATTGCATAGTGAAATTTTTCAAAACATATGCATAGCAATTTGCCTGAGTCTGAACGAAACTTACAAGCAATGAAATTTTAAAGTTGTTGAAATTAACAGCATCCATAAAGTGTCAAAGTGTGGTTGTCAATCAGTTGAAAAATAAAACGCCTTCATTTTAATATCGTTTTGCATTTCAACAATCATCCTGTCATAAATCAGCTTGAATCAATAAAATTTTACCGACAACGGTCCGCTACAATTCCCAAAGTGACGTCTATTTGTTGCGAATTACGCAAATTGCTGTTTACAAAGCGTATTTGTTGAAACCGTTCGATCTCACATTTTACGTTCGTATCTGTGCATCTAGTGCATTAAGAAGAAAAGAAAGGACGACCGTGATCATGTAACACGACCTTGGAGTGCACACCTGCAGTTTTTCTCAATAGGAATAGCGCAGAAATTTTAATTCGAAAAAAAAAATGCAAGAACACTTCAAGGGGGAATGCCAATGAGGTGATTGTTGTTATGTAGGTCAAAATTGAATTGCTCGGAGCGGTTGATAATTAAGGAAAATACGACATTTTTCTAGTTGGAGAATTTGGGAAATTTTTGAGAAGGCGCCAAGTGCAGCGTTGCGTTGCAGAAATGCAGGATAATTTCATCGAGTTTTATCGATAAGGTAAAAATAATTGCTGAGAGTGTCGTAGGTGCGGAAATGCATGTGCATACGACTCGCACGGTGCTATTTATAGGCATTGGCAAAAATTGTGCGTCGAGAGCTGGGAGCTCCTTTAAGGCTGAAGAGACATCTCTGATAATTTGCAGAGTTTGTCGACCCACGTAAGTGTACTTGAATTTTTATGATCCACGAAAGAAACTTTGATGAACCGTAAAAACAAAATATACACCCGTGCACTTCTGCAAGCAGGACTTGTCTTTTTCTACATACCTGCATTTCTCGTTGGCCGTTCTTCACGCATAATAATCAAAAATCCGACGACAAACAAGAACGTGTCGCGGATGCGGTCGCAGCACTCCGCCGATTTGTCAAATTTAACGTGGAGACTTTAATGGTGAGTAACGAAAGGAGTCCGGTCTCGGCGCGAGGTTTAAGTACGCCGTTTCGTCTTCGTACTGTAAAATGACCATCAGTAAAACCACGGCTGGGTGTAAATGACAAATAGAAATGTGACGCTCTTACGAAAGTGCCATAAGATGGGTCTGGTGCACTTGTCAGTCAATATTTGAATAAACTGGGGTAATTCCGAGGAGATGGTTGTAGGAGGGAAATTAAAAAACTAAAGTGTTTTATCGTCACATCAAAAAGAACTAGTCAGTCCGAATTAACACTAGCGGACAGCTACAGCTACGCAAGTCACATCTTTGCAGTAGATAAACAAGGAATTGTACTTACAATAACTTCCAAACTATTTTTAAGCTATTACTGAGTATGTTTAGATACTTCAGTAATTTTATTTATGTTTCTTGTGAATTTGTATTTATTTGTATTTAAATTATCAGTTTAACATATGTATTTGTCGTAATATAAGCTCATCGCTGAAACATTGGCAAACATGTTGTGGATAAATAGGGATGGGCCTTCACATCCAGCACAAACGGGATAGATAGCCCATAAAGCTCGCAATGATAATGTCACGCAGAATGCAAGTAAAACAGTGTCAGTTGTATTTTATTTTTGATGCCAGAAAAATACAAACGTAAAGTTGCATGTGGTATGTGGTGCATACAGTGAGATTTTTTTAAGACTGGCCATAGGGTTTTACATGCAAATTTTTCAACCCACTGTTAACTTTTATGTTTGTGAAAATTACAAAGCCTAACGCTGTTTTTAGATTAAACAATAATATTATCTAGTAATTTACTTCATTTTGTGATACCTAAATGGTTGTAATAGACAATTTACAAACAAAATGTTATTTGAAAAAATAGTCTGAACATTACTTTAATAACGATAAGATTCATTAATTATGTTATAACAAGGTTCTTTACTTCAATTAAATGAAATGTTCAAAATGGCCTCCATCCCTGTGGTGGTATTTTAAAGTAAAATTTGTCATTTTCTTAAAAAAAATTGTTATGTAAAGTACCAATTTTTTTCATTCATAATTTAAGTATCGCGCGTTCAAATGAAATCCTGGGCTGGGAAGGCGTTGGAAACCGTCAATTGTTGTGCTTTTTAAAGCGTAGATTAATTGGAGTATGTTGACAGCTAATCTAAAATTTAAAGCCAAAAAAATCTTTCTTTTTTTCTCTCTTTGCAATGTTTTGCATTAAAAATAGAATAACTTAACGATTCCTATTCTCGAAGCAAATATCTAAGGGCACCCTTTGCTGAAAACAAACATGTTCAATTATATCCCGATTAAACATAAACAAATGTCTTTCGTATCAAACGGCGGGAAATTCAAACTTTACACTGTTCTGAACGGTTTAATTTTTCCAACGCCTACTCAGCCCAGGATTTCATTTGAACGCCCGATAGTAGGAAGATCTATCAGAAAGAGAAGAAAAAAGTGGGGATTGTCATTAAAAAAATGGTGATTCCGTCATTGCCCAAAATCCTCTGACATTATCTAAACAAATTGCACGTCACAGGATAGCACTTTTCGAAATAAAATCCGAGCGATTTTCTTAAAAATATCATTTTGTTCAAAACTTTATGTTCACACTGTATTGTATTCATGGGAACCTAGGCTTTTTAGATCATGAATTTTTATTTTTGTAATCACAGCAGTTATGTAAAAATATAAATGCAAAATGCACTTAACTTAAGTCAGTTTGAGCTCCTCAGATAAGTACAGTTTTCACCTCGGGTCGAATGTGGTTGTCTCACGTTAGTATAGTCCAATTTTTACCCTTTTGAGGTGACGTCACGATTTCCTTCCTCGCTTTCTCTTTATTGAAACGACAGAAACAGAAAAAAATAAAAAAAAAGGCACGTTTATTTATTGATGGTCACTTTGACGTTATTTTATGCTCCTGTCAATTTGACAATTTTTAATTTCTTTCACTTATTCTTATTACATTGATTACAAACATAACCTTACGAAGCAATTGTCAACAAATTTGACACATTTATAGTTATTTATGATCAATTCAAATTTGTTTCTGATACTAGCTCAAACATACGTAAAGTTACATACATACGTCATCGTAAAAGGGTAAAAAGGGGATTATATCTAGTCAGGTTAAGTCAAAGCTGAGAACATATAGTTAAGTCAGTTTAAGTCCAGGCTTCATCAGATCCATATAGAAATTGTTCAATGTATCTAACAGTAAAGTGGCGATGAAATTCCCCAGCATTATATTTATTTCAACAGAAATTGCCTTTCCGGGGCTGTCATCACCTTGATCACAAAAATTTTTGAATTAACATTCGATAAACATAATTAAAACAGCTAGGATAAGATAACGAGCGATCATTTAAAAAATAAATCGAGTTTGCTTTGGAGCCTATGCTATAGCATAGGTTGCCATAGGTAACACGCCGACTCGATTTAATTTTTAATTGATCGCACCGTATACCACTTTACGCTTTGGTCGAAAGCATTGAAGTCAGATCAAAGTATGTAATATTAATTTTTATGAATAAGTTTAAATTATGAGAAAGTAATTAAAACTGACAGTAATAAATTCGTAACATTTTTTAATGTCATAAATAAATAATAACCATAAAAATGGACCAAGATGAGCCTTGTGGAACACCGATAATTATCAGTAGGTATCTCTTGACTTGATCTTATTTTTACGACGTCAAATTGTTTTTAATTAGTTATTTTAGATATGATAGTAGGTACTAACTATAACAATAAACGGTTAGTGGTCCCAAAGTTAAGTAGTTTATGAAATAAAAAAATATTTATAATATCAATAATACAGAACGTACCTGAAATACGTGTGTTAATTTTAACCAGTGGACGAACTCGCTAATTTATGAAACTTTTCTTTATAACTTTTTTATGAAAAAGCATTACAAATAATTCATTTAAAATTTGGAATTAATTAGCCATCAAAGTGTATACCCGCCTATGGGCGAAAATTTTCTGTTGTGAAAGAAACCAGCGTTGTCAAAAAATTACATTGTTATAGAAAAAATTAAATAATTAAAATTAAAATTCTCATGGTTACAAAAAAATAGAGACTAGTTAATCACACTAAACAACTCGTTTGTGGTAAAAATTGGGGGGCAAAAAATCTTGGAAAACTTTTGCGAATTTGACAAAATGTTATGGAGAAAAGTTTCATAAATCGGTGATTTCTTGCACTGGTTAAAATTAACACACGTATTTCAGATACACCCTGTATAAATGTATTATTTTTACATCTACAATCTTGATAAAATAACCTTTTTGTGCATTTTTATACTATTTTTAAGTTTCTTTTATGGTTATTGTGGCCCTTGTTTCGTCTGCAGTATTTCTGATAATTTTTTTTTGCAACATCGAGAACAGCTGCAGGTCCAGCGTTAAAACTGGTGGTCTGTCGAGTTTCTGGAATCTGGAGTTCTTAAAAGGCAGCCCAGATTACACTTTCTGTCATTTCGGCTGTTATCTGAGCAACCTATAAATATGCTCTTTTTTAACTTTTAAGCAGGCTTGCGACTGTCGTGGCTTGACTTAACCTGACTTAAGCCTTTTTTCACTTTTTAAACGATTAGCAATAATGACTGAAGTTAAAAAAATGTCTGTTGACAATTGACAGATCAAATTGTTACAAGGCTACCTATTTTTATCATTAAATGAGAAATTTTCCTATTGGAACAAGTTATGCTTAAAAAGTAAGTAACAGCTGGAGTGATGTAAACATATTTTTATTTATTTATTTATACAACACCACAATAATAATTGTAAGAATTTTTTTAATGCACAAACAAAATACATAAATACATACATAAATTCTAATAAATGTTAAAATGCGGCATAAAAAAAAAGTTTTTTCTGGTTTTGATCTGATATACACTTACATAATATTGTCATTTAAGAAAATAGTACATTCCTCAATGAGCGTATAATGGTGGCTATTAATGCAAGAGGATGAAAATCCGAATGAATAATAGCCATTATACGCGAGTTGAAGACTATACTTTCTCCACGACTATTCCAAGAAAAAACAATCTTTGAAAATTGGATTTCATTTGATTTTTAATATTTGACAATTAAAATTGTGCCTTGTTTAGCGGTTGCTACTTATTAAATATTTACAAACGCATCCGATTGGCGATCTGCCGTTGCAGAATGAAAATACGAGGGATGTGATTGGCCGACCGCCGTGGATTTCAGTATATTCCAACACGGGGCGTGGAATTGATATCATTCTTTCATTGAATATCCAACAAGAATGAATTCATTCTGTATAGTCGTGCAGAAAACTACTTATTTTATTATTTTGAAAATTAATTTAATTAATTAATTAAACCATCTGTATATTTTGTATTTTTATTAATTTTTGTTTTTTATTTTGATCATGCGTATTTTTCAGAATTCACTTAAGTGAAATGCGCAATTATTTATTTATTAGTTATTACTTTATCTTCCTGATAGACGCCGTTACGCCATTGTTGGCGTATTTTCTTTTCCCTTTTCAATAAGTCGATTATTATTGTTGTTAATTGCATTCTCTCGACGATATTATTTCAAGCGGAGCGTCCGTTCTGTTTATTGTATTTCGAGAAAAACGAAGTATGGGAACGAACGCCGTTGGTCGAACAATGACTTTAATTATGGCGGAAGCAAACGCTTGTGCTTAGATGGTCTTTATCAGCGCATTGCATCTACAGTAATTCCTATCTATTCAGCATTTGTACGAGATTTATTTATTTCAACCAAACCACCTGCTCTGTTATTATGGTTTGTATCGCTTAATTCTACCTTGGTTTACAACGACGACGCAACGTTGCTCTCGAGTGCAACAGGTGTGATAGATAATATGCACGTTGCATATTTGCAATTAAAATTAACTGCAGAACACAATTACGATTGTCTATCATGCAAATCAATCGCCTTCAACAATGAATGACCGTATCCTGAGGCGAAAGGTTCAGAATCGTACCAGTTCAATTCTTGGTATCGATCGATCCTAACTGACCATTTCAACAATAAACCGATCGTTTGGACAACCAAACTGTCAACACTTTTGTCATTCTTCGCGGGTAGATAACCCAGAACAGAGCCTTGCAGGACGTACCGATCCAGCAACTTTCTTCAATCGAATAGATTTTTAAATAGTTAAATGTTGACGTATAACTTGAAAATTTCCATCGATATGACTAAATGATGACTCCCGAACATGTTTGCTCACGCTTTGCAATTCAATTCAATCCAATTTGTATTATATCCAGATTATGTAGATTCATTCCATCTGCATAATACACTCTTTCGTTAAATCGATTTCCTTACTTGGATCTATTTTTTGATAAGATGTATTGCAAAAAAAGGATTAAGCAACTTTGCAGTCTTACAAAACAACCAATTTTACACTAAGAAGTTAATACCAACATACTTACGTTGCATCGTTGCGACTAACAAAAACAACTTCACAACAGCGGTCCAAAAATTTAATGCAGGATTTAAATATGGATTTGTATCTGGTCAGATAATTATGTTAATTTTTATCCATGAGACTCTCTTCAGTTGCATACTTCGATAAACAAGGAATTCGGGTCTAGAAATAATCAACCGAAGTAGAGGATTAACAGTATCAGAAATGTCTTACTGCAAGAAAAAACTTAAAAACAACCTTGGTTAGAAAAGTTATCTTTGAAGAATTCTCTGCAGTATATCTAATAAGTTTTTCAATAGAACTTGTACTAAACTGGGCAAGAGTTATCAAAGATAGTGTTTCAAATGGATCAATTTATGTTTACTTGTGTCTTCATTTTCTCCTTTATTCAAAATAATTACTGTTACTAACAGTTAATCGTTGAAGTTGAAATTGAGGAAAGATCAACAGCGGTAAACAACTTCAAAGCTCTCCGTTAAGCTTAGCATTGATTTTTGCATTAGCACAAATGAACCAGTTTGATTGAATCACCAATTACATAAATCAACTTTCAAGACAATTGTCGATCGGGATGTTCACACCGAATGGTCCACGTTAAAGAGAAACAGTAATTATGAGACAGATTTTATTTTGTAATTTTTAGGCAAAAACTCTATACCAGTTTAGAATGAGTCCAAAGTCGGTAAATTAGCGCTGTCAGGATCGTTGGATGCAAAGAAACGGATACAGTGAACGTTTGTTTTCCAAAGATTTATTTTAGCTCAAGGTATAGCAAATTTTATCAAGCGAATCAGGACAAGGAAGCTTGTATTAATAAAGGTTAGAGTCACGTAATGCAGCAATAACGGCGTGTTTAGTGGTTTGTATAGTGTAGTAAATGTCCTAAACTCCCCATTTAAATCTGTGCCTTCACTATAAATTGTGTAACAGAAAACGACGTTAATGATCAGAATTGCATTCAGAATTGCAACAATGAAAACTAATAGCGTAGAACCTGATTGATGAAAGACGGAAAGAAATAATTTGCTTGGAACGAACGTTCAGATTAGAATGGTATTTGGTTAAACAATTTTAATCCGTGTCTTTCACTGGCGTCCATAATTACACGAATTCGTTCATTCACAGTTTCCTTCATTGGTGTCTAAGTAATAAAATAAAAAATAACACTCTGTATGTTGCCTATACAGTAACGTAACTTAGTAGGCGTGATAACGCTCATGCTGGAGCCATCTCTTGGGATTGTGCCAAACTCGCGTCGATAGTTAGACGTCAAAACAGGAAACAATTCACGTTCTAACCGAATTTTTTAATTAAAAATGTTTCGTTTTTACTTTTCGGATGATAAAATGTTTATTATATTATTTAGCCTTTTGTGCCTGAACTGAGTAAAGACAAATAAGGCCTTGAACGTTTAATACCATATCTTCATATCTTTGATTATCTCGGTAAAATGTCAGTGCGACATTTAAATAATTGTCAGGATAATGTCAAATACTGGTACAAAAATGTTCTCTTGCGGCCAAAAACAAAAGTCTTGTATGGTTGCATGTGGAATGTCATCTTTCCATAAAAAGCCAGATATTCCGACAATTGCCTTGTTTTACTTGTGTTATTTTCATAAAATATGACGTTGACATTCGGTCATCATCATTCATCAGAGTTTATTCGGTGGACGTATTATGTCGCAAATTTTCTCTCATAAAAACTGCTTTTGCTGGAAGTAAAAAAATATATCTCCAGTCGCTATCTTTATTTTGTTTATGAGCGGCGTCTATTTAAAAACTAAAGAAGCTAATAATATAGTTTAGTTGAATGCAAAGAAAATGTTTTATAATGCCTAGTTCAGTTGTCAACCATAAATTTACTTTGTTTACTGTTTTGCTTAAAATAGAGGAAATATATCATTAGGTCGCAACTGGCAAAGGACATAGATCTTTAAGGATTGAGTAGGAATGAGATAAGGATCATACAATTTTGTAAAAAAAAGTTTCACGGTTGTTGGCATTATCCGCTGACCATCCTTGAACTCGGAAATTATTTCTGAATAAACATCCATTCCAATAAAAAAATCCAATTAATATTCAAATTTTTGTCTTTTCTTTGAAAATTTTCGTTATTCAGGGTTGTTCAAAATTGTACAATAAATAACAAAAATGCTTATATGTATTAAATAATATACAGGGTATTACATGAGTGATAATAACCCCGGTGGAATTGAAAATGCAACCGACAATACATTTCCAAAGTTAACGTGGCTATTTTAAATATCGTTATTATGCTTCTTTTTTTTCAAGCTTTCTTCTTTTTCTCCTTGTTGTCTTTCATTTAAAAAGTCCGTCACTTTTTTTCTCCTATTATTATCTCTACATCCAATACTTTTACTTTTCACATTGTAACATTTCCTTGATATTGTTTCTCATTGCCATAATTCCACCATGACTCTTCCACTCCACACATTATCTAATTTTGTCATTGTTTATTTATTCATTTTGTTGTCTTTTTTTTCATTTTACTCTTTTATTTTAGATTAGGTACTTTATTTCTGTAAAACACACCCGATGTCGTACTTTCTTTTTGTTTTCTTGTTTCTGTTCCACTTGGAAAAAGTAATTGTATTTATTTTCTCTTGTAGAACACATACTATCGTGCGATCGAATACAAAAAAATCAAAGTAGGCGAAATTGGTGATTTAAACCAATCAAAGCATCAGAATAGCACAATCCAGGTAACTCGATTTTTTTTTAATTCGATCGCACGTTATTTTCAATGCGTCTTCGTAAATCTTTCACAATTCCTTTAATTTCTGTATCGACGCAAAACAAAAACATATTACATACCTAAATACATATGCTTATTAAATTCCTTTTTCCGTTGACCGCTTGTTAATTTCAATATTAATGAATTATCTTGTCTAAAATATACCTAGTGTATTAATGGACCTCATTAATACACTATTTTTCATTAATCAACGATTTTTGCAATTTTGACGTTTTGATGATATGTATTTTGATGTATAAACAACCTCGAACATGCATTGTTTGCACTTACCAACACTTTAACAGGTAGTGCAGCAGGGTTTTCTATATTTTATAGTTGCATAACTGCACAATTACGAAATTCACTTTTTCAAAAGCCGACCTTTTTGGTTATAATTCGCATGTCATATTTTTCAAAGGTAACTAGGTTTTCTTAGCAAGCGTGATTTTTACGTGAAACTGAATGTGAATGGAGTTGACGTCTTCTGACACTCTTTGTAGAAAAGTGAATATAAAGTGTTAAAAAATTTAAAAATGGCCTACCCTGAGGATAAAAAAAGGATGATGGTATTTTATAAGGTCTCATCTTTATCGAAAAAGATGAAATTGGTTTTGATTTGGCTTTAATTTGAAATTTTGTCACAAAAAAAAAGTTTGCGGTCAACGAAAAAATTTTTTAATCAACTCGTTTGTTAATGGGCGATTAATAATCTCAACTATTAAAGGCACTCACTCGCTACACTCGTTCGTGCTTTAAACAGTTTCGATTATTAATCGCCTTCATTAACAAACTAGTTTATTAATAGTTTATAAGTAATCAAAATGTGTTTATTTGCAGCAGGAACTTGCTGGTTGACGATGCTACGTAACGGACGTTGTACAGAAATCTTATATGAGAAAAGCAGCAGAGAAGATTGTTGTGCCAATAATCACCGACTCCACAATGCTTGGTCCCCCGATGAGTTAGACTCAAGCACTTTCTTCTTCTGGAGGGTCTTAGGTGATGGCGTCCGTTGTTCACCATGCAAAGGTAACAAACGGAAAATAAATTTACAAAAATTTACACAACTGTAGCAACCTTAAGAAAATAATTTCTATCAAAGCTTCCCCCTCTTTCTCTCTTAAATTTTTTTCCCTGTGTTCCTGTAATGACAATGATTTCAATTTTGTTCTACAATTTACTTCTTACTTTTCATTATCTTTTTCCAATATTTCAAGAGTTTTTGTTTCCTCTTTATCATTTCATTACTTATTTCTGTGAAGAAATCTAGTCGGTGTAAAGAGTTTTTCTTTCTGTTTTACGTTACAAAACTTTTTTTACTGCTGTACGCACATATTTCTTTAATACCATCATCAAGGGCCCCTTTCCTTCTTCTTTTTCGGAGAATATTCTTTATAAGCTCTTGAACATTTTTATTCAGTATCCTGCAAGGACGTCGACTGCGGCGTCGACAAAACGTGCACCATCAAGAAAGGTCGTCCGAAATGCGTGTGCTCGTCGAAATGCAAGGAGGGCAAGATCCGGTCTAAAAGAGGTCCAATCTGCGGCACCGACGGCCGCAGTTACCGCAACATCTGCAGACTGCGCAAACGAGCTTGTCGACGTAAATCCAACAATCTATCCATCGCGTACAGCGGCACCTGTCAAAGTAAGTCCCTCAACTCGTCTTCATTTGAAAATAAAATAGGTAGCTTTGCAGCTTCCTGTGATAAAATCAAATGTCCATCCGGCATGCATTGCCTTCTAGACCAAAATCTAAGCCCGCACTGCGTCAACTGCTCCAAGAAGTGCTCCGACAATCCCAAGCGGAGGGAAGTCTGCGGCTCGGATGGACTCACTTATCCCAGCGCTTGCCATCTGCGAGAGAAGACCTGCCGGAAGGGCAAGGCCATACCCATCGCCTACAAAGGACCTTGCCGAGGTAGGTGCGCCATCTAAAAAGCAATTCCCACTTTCCCTCACTCTACCCTTTTTTTTTCTCTTCGGTCTTTCCATATTCCACCTTCCACTGGTTTGCCTTTCGCTTCTACGTAAATCTATTCGCCTCCTTTCCTTTTGATCCTCTTCTTTCGCATGACTTGATCTCACTCTGCCTTCTTGCAGAGGGTGCCACGTGCAGCAAGGTCCGCTGCCAGGACAGACAGTCGTGCTTGACGGATGTGTCAACGGGGATGCCGCGCTGCGTGAGCTGCAGCTCCACCTGCCGCCCCCGGCACATGCACGGCCCCATCTGCGGCACCAACAATAGCACCTACCACTCCTGGTGCGAGATGATGTTGGACTCTTGTGCCAAGGGCTACATCATCGACACCAAGTATCCAGGAAAATGCGTAAGGTCCGTTATCTTTTGAGTCCACAGAGTAGCTGATGGAGGTTCTGTTGTAGACGATGAACGTTTGATCTTCACTAAACACTTAGACTTTAAAGAAAACGAAAACCAAAGAGTAGCAGCGATATGGACTACTGTAATGATAAGAAATTCCATTGCATTACACGATACAAATAAATTCTAGTTAAAGGTAGCGATTTTAATAATTCCAAAGTAGATTAATAATCAAGAGGTTATTCGTGTTGTAATAGTATTCGAGCGAGGTGTCTCAGCGCTCAGATGTAAGTAATCCAAGTGTTCTAATTTCTTAACGTAACGATAAGGTAAAGTTAGCGGCCGATGGGCCTTCTATGTAATAACTCACAGTAATAACCAGTATTGAATTTTTTAGTAAAGTAGATGCAACAAACGCCGTTGATGTGTTGTTGTGTGGTATGTTTACTTTGAATTCGTTGTATTCGTTGACAAATTCTAGTCGGAACTAACAGACTTGTTGGATAGCGCCGGTTCTTAAATGTAAACAAATTAAATTTAATTTATTGTACTATATCGAAATAATAACAGTTTGATTTGCATTTAAAACCTTTTACAGCTGGTTCTCAGACAACAAATAACATTAACTTAACCGACGTGATCTTATACAGAAAACGTGTTCAGATAAATAAATGGGGAATTAAGTGAATTGTCAACATTTCAAGATTTGCATGCTTGCTAAAAAATTATCATAAAGTTTTCCATGGATGCACAGGAATGCATAACGTGACTCTTAACCCAAAAACGCCATCCGACCGAATTTATCTCGACGGAGATTGCTCCGCGCCACATAACTGAATACGTTTTATTACACTTTTAAACGCAAAAATGCAAACCCTGATTATGCCACACCGTTATTATTATGTCACTTAATAGCTCATTATTTTTACGCGCTAACAGTTTTAGTTTTATGTCACTTCCTGATTGCCGGTAAAATCGCACCGGTCTCGGATTAATTGCGACGTTTCTATCAGAACTGGATGTCGTCTTTGGTCGCATTGTGTCATTTACGCCTTTTACAATCCCCGGTCTATTATTTATCTGATTTGCGAGCGATAACACTTCACATCATCTAGACCTCAAACGCTGGTTTATTGTACGCGGCTAGATCGAGGCGACGACGCTAAAGTGAAGCCCCAAGGCTACGTAGCGGCCATTTGCCAAAGGGGCATAACTTCAGTTTACTTCTAATTGTTGTCAAATTATTTTAGTTTACTTCAAATACTTCTGTTTGCTGGGTTTGATATTTGAATTTGCAATTCTTCTACTTTATTATGTTGATCTATGCTAAAAACAAATACCTACTGAAAGGGGAGCATGTATAAAATATGTACGTTCCTAATAAAAAACAAACAAAAACCAAGTAGGTAACATTAATTTTTTGCCTTGCCTTTCCAACAAATGGCCGCCGCATGACCTTGAGGCTTCACTTACGACAAGCAAATGCCACATCTAGCGGGTACGTATCTACGATTTATCCCCCTCGACCATTCGCATTTGAACAAAATATTTTCAACACGTTCATGGCTGATACCAAAAATAATTTGATTGTCTGAAGACGGACCTATTTATTTTTCTATTGTTTTAAATTATAATTCAAGTACTTAAAATGAATTATATTGTGTTTGAAATGTAAAATAGTTTGTATTGTTTTGTTAATTAATTCTTTACGTACTTGTTGTATCTTTTGTACAGTATTGTATTTTATTATATTGAAGTATTTTTGTATTGTTATTTTTAAGAAATTATGGTGACTTATGTAAAACACGATGTATTAGACTGGCATAACTTATTAAATATTTATTGTAGATTTAGATAAATAAATCACTAAAACCCTACACCTGTCTCGTTTTTTGGGTGGATAATTTGATACCGATGCACTTTCGCAAACAAATATGAAAAGCTGTGGTTTGAAGCATTATTCGAGTTCAACGTTTTGTTGTTTATCAATTTAGACTAAGGGGCGTTCGGTAGGAAAATATCACATATCAAGATTATTAATACAGTAGCTGCCTTCAGTTCGTGAATGGTTCTCGTCCAAAATGTACTTTTTGAGTTTTGTTGTTTTACTACTAGTTGCAGCAGGTACGATTTTTTTACTGATTTACTGAACATAATTTCTGATCCGAGCTCACTTTCTTTTTTCGTGTAAAATCCTTTCTTTTCTATTTCCTTTTTTTATGTAGGTATTCTAATTTTTTCATTCTCTCTATAATTAGTAACGGGTGACGATGATTGTCCAAAGGACAAATCTCAACTGGCACCGATCAAACTGAGAAAAGATTTATTATGTGGATATGACAGAAGTACGAGACCTACTATTAACCACAAAAATGCAGTTCCTGTAGTTATGAGAATGATACTCAAGTATTTTGCCTTCGTAAGTGAAAAAAATATATAGGTATCCAGAGAAATACATTTTCACTTTATGAATACATTTTTAGGATATTCATGATAGTAGTTTTGTTGTCGACAGTTGGATGGCGATGGTAAGTTTGTTATTGTCTAAAATAATGCTGGTTGTGACGATAGGGGAAAATCAGTAGTTCAATTTTTCCTGTTAATTTTTACTGCATCGTATCCTTATAGTTTTGGAAAGATGAGCATCTGAAGTGGAATCCAGACGATTATGAGTCAATAAAGAGTATACATTTATCTGATGTTGACATTTGGATGCCTGATATTTCTGTCTACAACAGGTAAAGTAATATCTTCATAAAATACTTCCACTAATTAGGTTCTTGAAAAGTCTGTCAGTTCCGAAGTTCTTTTCAACTTTAATTCATTCATTTATTAAAATTAATCAACGGTTCAATGCAGTGATAATAAGATAAAACAAAAAAGTTCCTCCATTCCCTTATTTCTCAACATTTTGTTTTTCTTTTCTTTTTCAGCTCTCGTAACGTTCGTTTTAATCTTCTTTCTCTCCCCGTTACATCTTATTCAATTCACTTTGTTTCCTGGAGTTCTTCTGTCATTTTTTGTTCATTTACAGTCCCTTATCTATAGGTACCACTTCTAAGCTTTCTTGTTAACATAAAATCCATTCAAAAATAAAAAATAAAAACACCACGTGTTGCTTTAGATTGGTAAAATTTAAAAAACCCTAGGTAAACTCTGTCCACTCATAGATTGCTTGACATAAATGTTACTAAAAATGTTCACTCTACGCTACAACAAATAGATCCGGCGCGAAATTTAAAAAAATGGAAAGAGCAGGTTTACACGTGATGTTTTATTATTATTCTGCATGTTTGCACTTAGGAAAGACGAAAGAAAACTTCAGTACAGTAGGAGCAATATAGATATGAATTAGTTTTTATTAATACAGGGTATTTCACGAGCTTTTTCGAATTTCCGAAAAAGCTGGCTACTGAAATTAAAATATCCAGCTTTTTTCGGAAATGGCTAAACACAAGTAAGAGATTATTTAATATGTACTCCTATTTAATGCATGAACAAAAATTACCTCTGTATCATTTTCGATGTTTGTAATTAGATTCTTGAAGCACGCACTCACTTCACAAATTTAAAAAAATCAACATAATATCGCAACGGAACAGATCAAAACAGCAACACGATCAAAACTAATAACTTTTAAAACCAGACAATCGCAAAACAAAGCTCTAAAGATGAAAAATCGTAAATCTAAATATTTAACCACTTGACAGAACTGACAATTTCAAATTTGAAATGTCATATAATTTATTTTTCGCGTGGGTTTCATAACAACAAATGAGAATTAGTGGCGCGAATGTTTCAAGATATCACCAACACAATCTATGATACTTTGTTAATATTTCAATGTTATGGTTTGGGGATTTTGTTATCTAAGGATATTTAAAAAACTGCATTCTATCAGTGGACGTAGTCTAGATATTTTTTCATACTATGTTGGTAACTATAAATTATGACATTTATTTGATTCAAAATAAAATTCAATTGCTTTGAATTCCGTTCATATTGTTTTATTAGCGTGGTTTCATTTATTTATTGATTCTTATTATTTTTACTTAAACATAGGTACCCAGAAGAACAAGACATTTAATAAACACTTAACCTCAAAATTACAATTATCACCAAATTCTACATTAAACAGCGTTGCCGATAATAATTATCGAGGAAAATGCGACGTTGTTGGTTTTGTGACTTTATTTTCTGTTCTAACCTATTTTGTGTATTTTTCATATGATAGAATAATAGTCCAAGAACTTGTATCTTTCATTTATTCTTTTTTTCGCCTTACCAATATCCTTTTTTTCTTTCCTCGCGTTACCATGATGTTATTGTTTTGTACTATGGCGGACAATAAATTTAGGCCGGCCTGTCATTGAGTTGACATCAAAATGTGAAGCTGGCATTATGTTCAACTAACCCCATTTTCGATTTTTGTCATTCTTGTCATCGTGACAGCGATAATCAAAATTAAAATTGGGAAAAGAAGCGTGCACCAGAGAGAAGTGCTACTACAAATCAGTTATGCTAGTGCGTCATGATCTGTAAGTTATGAAAGGGGCGAAGGAAACGCCAAACAGCTTGAAAACCTTCAGTTTGACAAACTGACACATCAGTCATAATGACAATAAATGGTCGCTTGCATTGACTTTTCTGAAATGTCAGAAATTTGCCGGCCTAAATTTATTGTCCGCCATAGTACTACCTTCTTCTCCTTCTGATAATAATGTCTTTGGATTCTTTAATTTAAATCTACTTTACCCCTTCAACCATAGGTATAATATATTAACGCATTACTTTAATTTAAATTTTGTTGTTCATATTTTGCCCCTTCACCCCTTACACTATTTCTTTATACACAATTTACCTTTTGCTCGAGGTTGTGGTTCAGGTATTTGTACTTTCTATTTGCTCTCTTTTTTCTTTTTTTCCCATATTATTCATACTACCCATTTCATCTATTAATAACAACGTGTTTCACCTAAGAGTACGAACCTGACGAAGTCTATGGGCATTGGGCAACACAAAATGCATTTCACAATGAGAACTAGAACTATAAGTGTTGTTTGTAACGTTGCTTCTAGTCAGTAACTTCTTCCATTCAAGGAATCAATAAGACGACGAGTTTCCAAACGAACACCTCTGGATTATTTAATATTGAAACAACTGTTTACAGTAGAGTGTACATGTGATGGAATCTCCTCATCCATAGTTTTCTCTTACATAACCCCCTAGCCAATCGTACATTTAATAGTATCTTCTGAACCTTCAGGAGAGATCAAGGTGGGGACCCCTCTGCCATCGGCACAGTCACTTGCGTGGTATCTTCCGAAGGCCAAGTGGTATGCGTACCACCGTCTCACCACAACAGTCTCTGCGTAGCCGACCTGACCAAATACCCCTTCGATACGCACAACTGCACCATACGATTCGGTTCCTGGGTCCACAGCGGCGAAGAACTTGACATAAGAGTGGCTAAACCTGGAATATCGACCGAAGATTTGGTACCAAACGGCGAATGGGCTCTAGCCGACACGAACGTCATCAAACACCCCGGAAAATTCAAATGTTGTCCCAATAACACCTACCCCTCCATCAACTTCAGCTTCAAGATAAAAAGAGTCGCTGGAGCCCACACCGCCACTGTGATTCTACCAGCCATCGGTAAAACTGAACAAGATGTCTTCTCTCGCTTTCTCTCTCATGACTTGTTCTAGCTTTGATTATCATTACTCTGACTTCGTTGTGGATCGCCCCCAACAACTCTGAACGTTTGAATTTGTGTTACATGAATGTGATTTGTCAATTCCTCTACGTTCAGTACGTTTCATATATGCTGCCTCTAAATGGGGTGAACATTCCTCTGATAAGTAAATATTTCAGGTGAAAATTCTACAATTTGTCATTACTAGAACTGTTTCAGTCTTGTTCGCAAGAGATTCGCTGCTGATTTCAGCATTCACCATTGTCTTCAGCGTGATGTTGAAGAGCATGGTGGAAAATAAGAAAGCTGCTCCCGAATGGATAACCAAAGTAGTGTGCGTTTTAGTTGCTTTTAAGCCGGGGCAAATTGTTTTCCTCAACGATGCTTCTTTCAAAGTAAAGCGTGATACTTACAGGTGGTGATAGTACATGAAGTGTTTTAGGGGTTGAAGAATTCGGAAGGTGATGACGACGGGGCAGCAATAATTAGCGTTCAAGAGGGTAGTTCTGGGCCCAAAGAGTGGTTCCTTTTTGCCAAAATCTTAGACAGACTGTGCTTTGCGATCTTTTTGACTATATACATATCAATGTTTATTAGTTTCACCCCATGAGATACTCGTCCTTGGACCCATAATACACAACAGAAAACTATATAATCAAGCCCGGTGATTTACTTAATACATATTTTTCATTCCTTTGTTAACGTATTAAATAATAAAGAGTTCTGTCACATTTTGTGGGCCCTTTTTACCGTCTTGATCCTTGATCTGGATAAACTGTACCGCAGTACTGTGGAATATCGAATTCATTGGTTCATCGTTTAGCCGCTGACTGCAGCGCCATTCCGAGAAGAGTTTACTTTTAGTTGCATATCCACAATACTGGATTGTGTTAACTCAGGACTCCCTCATTTCTTGTAGAACCCGCTAAGTTTTGCAAATATTTTGATCTATCGTTTTGACTTTTGACACTACAATTTGTGCAGTGCGCCAACGACAAGGCGATGAACTAATCAATTAACAGATGTAGAGACCATTTCATCTAAGAAGTACTATCGCGGCCAAAATACTTTGGTCGTCAATGTGACATAAATGACATTCAATTGTAAAGCAAACTTTAGGATGTTTAACCTTATTTTTTACTACTGTCAAAATTATTTTAATCCATCAGTGTCATACGGGTGGGGTAAATCCCAGCCTCGGAGGCAGGGTTCAAAAGCAAAATATCAACATGGTCGCGGTTTAGACAACCTTCAGAAGCAAGTAAGACGATTCTATATATATATATATATATCAAAAACTGAAGGTGCCATATTTTTGACAAGAATAATTTGAAATTGTCATGTATATTGATATTAATAAATGATTTACATTTGAAGTGTCAAAAAGTGACGACCAAAGTATTTTGGCCGCGATAGTACATAATGCGCACGAACGCGTTTTCATCGGACGAGTCCATGTTCAAATTTTTAGGGGAGGTTTGAGTCCAGCGGCGTGCAGACCTATCAACCACGTAGAATCTATGCGCTCGTTGTTATTTCTAATTTAACCCCGTTAGCGTTCAGAAGTGTTTTGTTTTTGTTATTCCTTTCGCTGTGTATCGTTCTATGGTATTCATTGTTCAATTATTGATTTGTTAGAATTTCAATCATATAAATTAATTGAACTATAGTGACTCCTCAGCTAATCGAATGTTTCTACGGCACTGATCATCAGCTGACTAGCGTCGTACGGTCAGATTTCGATGAGTCATCATGTACTTCTTAGATGAAATGGTCTCTTAACTAAAACGTTTAGATTTAAATTATAAAATCTCTAACGCGTATGTTAAAAATGTTCTCGGATGTTGTCTACCACTACCACTACAGTGAAAGTTGTGTAAATGCCAATGCGTCGTTACAATAACGACACAAGAGCATATTTGGCGCCAATTAGAATGAAGAGTAAGTTTGTTGTGAGTAACTTAAGAGTAAAATTAAACGCATTTACATCTTTTAAAATGTGTATAAAATTCTACAAATATGAGATTTACACTTCTAGAACGACAAATACTGTCTAAATGAATGAATATGAATGTACAATATAATGAAACAGTTGTAAAATAGAAAAGGGAATGTTGGGTAAGCGTGTACCCAAAAAATGTGTACTGATTATGAAAGACATTTATTTTTTTGACAACAGATGTAACAGTTTTGTACAACATTTATCAAAAAAATAGATAAGTAATAACAAAAAGATTTTAGTTTATTTATTTTTATTAAGCAACTTTACATTAAGCCCCTCGTAGTCTGTACAATAGGTAATCTTCTCAAATGTTAAAAACAATAATTTGCACAACAATCACAGTATTATAAAAACAGACGAGACAAACATTAGATTACTGGTTTGGGTGCCTCCTTGTCGAAATCACCAAATACGAGATTACATAATTAAATATGTCGAAAGAAAATATTTATGAATGCGGTGAAAAATTGTGCGGGACTCGAACTCCTGAGGGGAACATCACAGTCGTAAATTTTTTCTTGCACATGTTTAATTACATAAAATTGGGATTTCTTGTTGAACGTTCCCACAGCTAATGTCAATGGCTGCGATTTGTGGTCATGTATTAATTACGTATACGAATGGAAAGTAAACAAGAGGATAATTTTAAAACCACGAAACCACACTTAAGGCTTTTTGCAATTTGTGTCGTAATAAACTCTATACATTTTTTTTGTCATGGCTTATTTACAGAATATTACAAGATGTACAGACTCCAATTGTTTAAGTAAAAAAAGACAAGTTTATAATTATACAAATATTCCAATAAAACTGGAATGGAACAAATAATGTAAAAAGTAAAAATAAAAAGTTATATCTAATCTTAGTATTTTTATAATAATAAAGAAGACAGTTTTACATTAAAAAATACACAGTTCTAATAGGTCAAATATCAGTCTACTACAAAGTATTAACTAATTATGACTTTAAAAGACATCATTATGTCTTTACACTATTTACAATGAATAAAATAATAATGTACAATACGTTTGCATCGCAAAACAGCTGTGGGTCTAGAAATAAAGTCATTAGGTTACATCAGCATGTGCACACTATATAACAAGACACAACTATGGAATGCTTTAGTCACTACGACACGGTTGGTTCAAGATCGGGCACTCACTTGGTCGGATAAGGGTTAATAACTGTCACTGCTGCTGCTTGTTGGCTTGCTAACACTGCGGCTGAAACGTAAACCTAAAATTATTCACTAGAATTCAAAACATCAACATCGGTCTGTGTGAACGTAAAACCACGATTTCCGACTGGCAACTGTCATTGCTTGGCAAAACGTAAATTTACATTCACACAGACAACATGCGATCAAATAAATCTGGAAAGCCACCAGGTTACGAATAACAAAACTCGACTCGTAGATTGATTCATACTAACTATCAAATCAAGTCAAAGAAAAACTTTTTTTGTGTCAAATGCAGCCGTATTCTATCATTATTATATCTAAAAACTTAATTAAAAATATGTAACATTGTATTTTCAAAAACATTCGAAATATTACATTTATGACGTTAACTAGTGATGGGCAATGGAAATATTTCTGAAACGGAAATATTTCAGAAACAGAAACATTATGTATTTCCATAAGTTTCCCAGCTTAAAATTTTACCCCCAAATCTCAGAAACATAACCTCAAAAGTCTAACACTGACAAGATATTCAGGTTATTCAAGTACTTAAATAACTCCTTATGCACAACCCAAAAGTCTACAATAGGTCAGAATTCTGTCTGAACCGGTTGATTTAAGCTTCGCTGATCAAAAAATAATTTATTCAATCTTAAAACATTGTCAACAACCATAGTCCACGCGTTTTAGGATGGCCGATGGCGAGAGCCGGCAGCCGGCGCACCACGATTGGTGCTTCGGAACGCTTTGGTAAATAAGAGTCGTTGCAGTGGCGTAACAACAAAGATTTAGATCGAATATCTAAGTTTCTTTTAAGCTGTTTGCATTTCCAGAACTGTCTACCTGTGTGTAAATGATAGGCCTTGCTTTTATGATTATCCGGGGTTAAATAATTCCTGAACATTTCTTGAAAGTCATAAACCGAGAAGACTCCGCCACTGGGACTTTTCAAACGGCAGGCTTGCGCGCTTTCATTGCGCGTCCAAGCCGCTCGCCATCCTAAAATGCGTGACCTGTACTTTATTATTTGGTGTTTTCTTGAAAAGAAAAATAATCCCAATATGATGGAGCACACATTTTAAAAATTACAATGTTTCTAAGTTTCCGGAAATATTTCCAAATTATAAATTTCCGGAAATTTCCCATCACTAACGTTAACCATGTTAACTAGTCCCACCTACTCACGTAAAACAATAATCGACTCGTAGATCGATTCATACGAATGTCAACTGTCATTCGCTCGAACTAAACGACATCTGCCGGTTTGAGGCGAACTTCCAAATTTCTTTGATCAGTGATTACGTAGAGACTCACCTCCATACGGGGGAGGATACATGGGATATCCAAGGCCTACGTGTGTGTGGTGGTGCGTGTGCACGTGTCTTTGCGGGGGCGGCGAGCGCGAATCTTTGCTGTCCCCCGGCGTCTGCTTGCCCCCCGAGGGCGTCGTGTTCGTCGGTTGTGACGTAGGCGGCTGTGTCATCTGGGGCTGCGACGGAATGGTCGACTGTCCGCTATTCGTTGACGGACTCGAACTGGCCACAGAAGTCTTTGGGGTGGGCGACTTGATCGCCCTCTCTTGGAGTTCGTGGATTTTGTGGGATGAGAAGTACTGAGCGTGGTGCTGGAGCATGTCCAGGGCTTTGGGAGGAGGAGGGGCGCGAGACAGGTCCTCGGGAGCGTGGTACCGCGGGATCTGAGGGTGCAAGTAGGGGTTACCGCTGTAGGGACCAGGTACCATGATACCCCTGTACATGGGGTGGTTGGGGTCGAAGGGAAGCGCCCCGTAATGGGCCGACTGCATGTAGCTGGGGTGGATGTAGGCATATTGCGACGTGGGGGGCGGCGGCGGGCCTTGAGTTTCCATGGTGGGCTTGACGCCTTCTTGCTTCACGTCTTTGTCCTTTTTTTCGTCCGACTTTGCTTCTTTGTGTTTCAAGTTGGGGCTCGGCGGCGGAGGGGCCTTGTTGGGGGTGTTGCTCTTGTGCTCTGACATTGATTGTTGCTCTCGGTTGCGGCGCTGGTCGTATACGTATAGGCGGCGAACGTCTTCGTCTCTTTGATTGTGATGCGATTGCTGTTGCTGGGGTTGGCGGGAGTACATGTAGGGGTTCATCTGGTTCTTGATTTCGATGCTCTCTTTGAGTATTTGATGGTTCTCGTTTTGGTGCTTCTCCTTGACGGGCGGTTCCGCCTTCACTTTGCCGGGAGTGGGCACCTGGATCGGGTTCGGAATCGGTGCCGGCGGTTTGATCGGCTGATCAATGATCGGACTAGGACTTTCTTTTATCCTCTCTTCTTTGATTTTGTCCTCCTGCACCATGGGTACGCCTCCGAAATTTGGGTCCATATTGTACGGGTACCCTGGCATATAACCATACGGGTTGTAATAATGTTGCTGAGGTAAAATTTTTTGTTGGTAATCAGATCCTTCTTTCTTACCGTCTTTATCAACTGGTTTTTCTGCAGCTTTGTCAGGTTCCTTCGATTTCGCTTCTTGCGTCTGCTGTTGCACCGACGGAACCAAATACTGAGGCTGTCCGTAGAAAGGGTACATACCGTATTGCGGCATGTGGGGCAGCGACTGCCCCGATTCAGTCTTCTTGTCGGCATTTTTACTCTTATCCCCCATGTCGGACTCCATCACAGGAGCTCCGTCGTCCGAGATATCAGAATAAGCGGGACTTTGCACTTCGTCCCTGGCAGTTTGTTCCACTCCAAAAACTGGTTGTTCAGCTTGGGGGGGATGAGGGCTCCCGGCTGGAGACTTCCGATTCTTCTTCTTAAAATTCTGGGGTTTGACGTTGGGATTTCCGTTCTGTTGCGGCTGCGGCTGCTGTTTGGTCTTGTCTTCAGGCATGAGTGCGGCAGTGGGTTTCACTTTGAACTGCGTTATCTTCGCCGTTTGCTGGCTGGGAGACTGCGGAGCGTGGGGCGACATCTGAGAGGAGATCTGGGAGTTGGCTTGGAGATTTTGGGGAGGGATTATGAGAGTCGGGGGTTGAGTGAACTGCTGAGAAGGCATGTTCACCTGAGATTGCAACTGATTCGTGAAAGACTGCGGTTGAGAATTCGTATCGTTTTGGGAACTCGGCTGGTCGGAAGGTAGAGACACAGAAACGTTTCTCACAGAGGGCAGAGGACCTGAATTTGACATTGGTGTTCCTGAAACAATCATGGCATCAGTAAAACATAATGTTCAAAAACTAAAGCGTAAATGGAGTAAACATGATGAAAAAAAAATGGCGTGTTTGTGTCCTGACTAATGGTATACTTTTTCTTCAAATCTACCAAATCTGTAAGATTTTCTGAAAAAATTCTAAAATTTCCTTCTGAATGGCAGGTACATATTACCAACTAACATCTGTAGCTTCCAACTTTTCCGTGTAAAAAGGCTAATATGAACGTAAAACCAATTCACTAGGCCTTTCTTTATGTAACTCACAAATTACCCTATTAAAATTTTATATTTTTCTTTGAAGGTTTTTTTTAATCTAACGCTGGTTTTATGATGTATGTTAACTTTATTGGCAACATTGTGACGACATTTACTGAAGTTTATGTTCCCATTAGGAAAATTATCTACATATTGGTAAATGTGATCCGCCATCTTAAAAAATAGGAGATCGAAGAGTACGAAGAGTGTATTTTTTGAAAACCATGATGGTGATGGGTGAATGTAGGGGCGAGAAGAGTAGCGAGTACGTACCTGCCACTTGCGGCTTGTTAGCGGCAAAGACCCCGACGGGATACTCCTCCGGGGGCGAGTACCGCAGCACCCCGGGCTTGACGACGTTCTTGGTCTCTACCAGAGGCACGGTGGGTGATCCTGCGCCTGTACCTAGATCCTGCAAACTCTGCGGGGTGGCCGGGGAGGGAGGAGTACTGCGCGGAGTTGCCGGCTGACTAGGTACGTCGAGAAGGCCAGCACCTCGCAGTATCAGTGGCAGTTCCGTTTCCTTCTTCTGCGGCGTCAACGGACTGTCCTGGCTCTTATCTGGCGACTTGACCGGCGTGGCCGGACTGGGGGCCTCGATGTTCGATTCGTCGTTCTCCGACATGGAGGTGACGTCCTTGGTGTCGTCGTCATCGACAGAGCCATGGGCGTGCGACTGGTGGTACTTCAGTCCGTTGATATGTTTGTACTTCTTCGAGCAGTTGGGTTCGGGGCACTCCAGCAGCACGGGGGAAGGGGGAGGGCTGCCGCAGGGGGTGGGCGTGCTGGGGACGGGAGGCGTCGGCGGGGGGACCACGATCTTGGTCTTCTTTCCCTGGACGCTGGGTTGGGGGGAATCCTCCTCGCCGGCGCGACTCTTCCGCTTGTTGCTGGGTTCTGGACGGGGAGGCACGAAGGGCGTGGGGGACGAGGGGGCCGTGGAAGGACCCGAACCGTTCGCCGCCCCTCGACGCCCCTTCACGCCCCCGTTCCGCAACTTACTGTGCACGGATGAGCGGGTCTCTGTGAAGTTGCTTAGATCAGTGCTCGGAGTTGCAGCGGCGGCAGAACGTCCTCTCTTACCTCGTCCTTTCGGAGTACGATTGTCCAGGTCACTTGTGGGAGAATCACAGAATCTGCGACAAAACAAGAACAAAATGGTCAAAAATTTACATTTTCCATTCCCTCATTTTCACATTCCCTCAAAAATTTTAACCTTCAATTGTTCACACTTAAATCATGAATCGTGAAGTTACTTTATGGTTGAGGACGAACGAAATGACACAAAATGACACAGTTATGGACAACAAAACAAAATAAAAAACCAAGATCGTGAACGTAATAAGTTATGTATTTAACTTGTCAAAATACATAAAAATATACATTACAAAAATATATAAATAAATAACATAAACGTACTAAAACTAGTTTGGTAACAATGAGAAAGACCAGATGTACCAATCGTTACTAAGTTATTATTATTATTATTATTTTTTGAGCAACAATTTTACTTTGACGTTTACTGAACTATGAAATTTAATTGATCGATTCTCACCTAGGGGGCGCCCAGTCGTGGCGCGTGCAGTCCAGTAAGGTTCCTACGTAGGTTTTTCCTCTCCAAGTTACGTTGACAACTAACACACCTGAAACAGTTTCCATTTTCAGATGAAATTTGCACTTGTCTCCTAATTTGACAACAAACAATGTAATTTAGCGACGTCGCTGTTAATTATTTGTGCTGTTATGTGCTGTTGCAACGTGTCATGTGTTTGCAACTGACGCACAATTTTGATACTTCACTTAACAAATTACAGCAAATTGATACTAATTAACGTGAACTATCAGAGACTCTCTAAACAGTTAACATCTTGTGTTAAGCACAACGTAATCTAATAAAAGTTTTCCTAATTGACAGATAACTTAATGTAGCGAAGGTCGTTAACTGTATTACGGTAAACATTTAAGTTGTAGAGAAGCAGAATAAAAAATACAACACAAATTAAAAGTAGAGAAAAAATAATGTTTCTAATGGTGTTCAAGAAATCCATTGTACAGTTGGTTGCAAACAAAACGGGAACTGTCAGAATAAAATTGACACATTTTTGCAATTTTTCCAGCGTGAAACCTTCTTACGAGAGATAGGTTAGACTGTTAGAGTTAACGTCAAAATTAAATGACAGTTTTAAAAATCACTTGATAGGTATTGTCAGGTAGACAATTAATTGACAAATCGACAAAACCAAATTTACATTAGGAAAATTTTCGTTTCCCGTTTTTTTTTGCAACCAACTGTATGTGTGTATGACATTTGAAGGCAAATTAGCATCACTGTATTTCTACCGAGTTCTGTCACAACTGTTATACAAAAATTCTACAACGCCTGCTTTGTTGTCTTTGTGATTTACCCAATGACAACTTTGCAACAATACCAAATGGCAAAATAATGTTTTGAATAATTATAATAACTCATTAATTAGCAACAAATTTGTTTCTTCTATATGTAAGGTGTTCATTTAAATTTATCCTCAAAGTAGGCGTTGAAGAGTCGATTGTCAACGCACCACGGATTCCAGATTACGGATCAGCTGTTTAAGTCTAACCTCATTTCTTGCGTTGTTTGTGTTTTTACTCTGCAGACTGACGACGTTCACAATTGACTCTTCAACGCCAACTTTGAAAAGAAATTTAAATGAACACCCGATATTTTGTCTCGACATTTTCATCTGGCTTTTTATATTAACGTAGATAGAGATAGTTCCGCTAGTAAGCTAGTTTACCAATGATCTGCCACTTACTTCTTATGCCAGAAAAAGATTTTCCTTTGGCAATTTTATGTGGTGTGATATTTGACATTTGTAGCTTCAATCAAAGACACGAAAAATACTTCTGCAGCCTACTCTGTTCAGAAATCATTTTGCTGCGCACACGTTTGTAAAAATATATTTATTTTTGAAGATCCTATAGATCATTACGTTACAACTACAAGCGATAAACCGTAGTTTATTTCCTGCTTCGTCTTAAACAACAAGAAATGGTTGCAACGGAGCGAATACACGAGATCGTATCCAGCTGGGCCATAAATCTGTTAAACATCACCGGCGCAGTAACGTTCTGTTTTGTTTATCTTATCTCCATAATCAAATAGGGGATCTGAAGCGATTACGGTTCGAAAGGCTTACCTCCTTCGGTCTCGTGCCATACGATTCCCTCAAGCGTGACACTTGTACCAGGTTCGCAGGGTCCCAAGCAATCCGGTTCGGTGATGGTTCCGACGCTGGTGCCTATGCACACGTCCGATACCTCCTGTAACAAACGTGGCGTGTCAACGAAAAACTAACATACGTCACGTCGACGACGTGGATGGCATTCGAAATACGATAGCGAACATGACAGATGCACCGGGAATATCAAACCGCACAAATAAAATGACTACAACGACCAACGCTGACACATGTTTCAGCGGGTTTTGTTTAACAGAATTGCTCGATGTTTGGCTACCGCAGACGATATGTTTCAAGTGGTTCAAGTTTCGAACCAGATAAACATGAATAAAACAAGTTAAATAGGAAACACTGTTTTTGATCTACACTTGAAGAGTCGAAGGTTCCTCAGGTCACCAGTTTGGGACCAGTACTTCCGCATATGTCAAATATCACTGCTTTGAAGAATTGAGATTCTTCTCTTATGCGTACAACGCGGAACCACCTTCGTAGTGAAGTCAGAAATAAGCTGTTTTTGGGCGTGAAGTAACATTATCGGTGGAAAAATACAGAATAAATTCGAAGATTTGGGTAACGTGTCACGACTTGTCAGGAATTCGCAAGCTGCATCTTTTATGCAGATGAACGCAAAAAACCCGGCGCGGCTTGTCTTGCAATAACAGCGTGTCAGCCGTTGAATCAGAAATGAAAATTTTTATGGAAATAAACTAAAGTGATAACTGTGCGTCAGGTTCGCGTAGAAAAAATTAATTATCTCCGAACTGGTGGCAGCAATCCGGAATTGTCAACAAAAGAGATAAATTAAAAGCTCGGAGGAAAACGGCGGCTCTTTATTTAAAATTAAACTTCCAAAGGAAGCCGGAATTTTCACAATTTAATTTGTTTACGATTCGCGCAACAAAGGAAGCAAGTGGCGAGGGGAATGTGAAAATTGCATTTCCGGAAAATCACGTAACTTTATTACAGGTGCGGATCGGATTGAAAACGCTCCCGGAACGCTTTCGCGGAGAAGAATGAAGAGCGCTAATCGTCCTTAATGAAGCTAATTTAACACGACGAATTCGATCGTGTGGCCATTTCGACACTCGAAAACTGAACCGTCATCCGTCGTAATAGCCCAGAGCTGAAGCAATTAACTGGCGAAATTATTTTGAAACGAGTGCCAGATCGGTACAATGAGCTCTGTAATGAAAACCGTGCATCTACCCTATCATTATGGCACCCACTCTCTCCTCTTTGTACCGGCGGGTCGATAATAACGCTCCGGATGAAATAAGAAGTAAAAAGTTCGAGGCGGCGACGACGGAATAAGTAATTTCGTTAAACCACCTGATGACAATTATGTGTAATTTGGCAGCGAGCAAATAACAAACATCTGTGGACTCGTTACGGATTTGGCTAATGAAATGTTTTGTAACGTCCATAAAAAAGACTAGTACGCTGGTCCAGATTGTTCTTGTCGTTGGAGTTAACGACCCTCGCTGAGAATCACGATTTAAAATGGATTCCAACAACTCGAGGGTTGCTCGACTATACCGATAACCATTGATGTACAAGGATAATTGGATCTCTAATATGGGTTATTGAGGGGTAATTTAGGTTTGAGCGGAACTGCAATGCGAGTCAAGACATGAGAAGTGTATCAACAGAACGAGCAAACACAAAAACACCCTACAAAGATCTTATAAATGTAAAAAGAGTTGGATTTTTTGCGGCCAACGTGACTAACATAATGATCTTTAGCCCAATATGGCTCACATTGAGTATTCTTGCAATTAAATTGTCCGTCAAAAAAGTACCACTTTTAATCCTAACAACACAATCTACTATTTACATGGCTGTTAAAAAAATGGTTTGATAGTCGAAGTAGCAGACATGAAATGTGAAGATCTGTCCCAGCAGAAGAAAGTTAATGTTGTTCAAGAAAAGGTAATGTTGGCATATTTCGGAAGTTTGATTTCACTGAAAGGTTCTTTAGTATGGCTTCTGATCCAGTTTTAGTTTGTTCTCATTTAGTTTACAATAATTCATAAATTAATTACATAATTAAATCGTTGATGCATTCTTCTTTCCTTTATCATCAGTGATATTTCGTCACTATTTCATTACAATTTCGTGACAATTATGAAAAAAGTACCATTTCATAACGACAACAAATTACGAAAAATTCCACTTTTAAAAATGCAATTAGATAAATTACTATTCATGTGCTGATGCACTCTGTACAAGCAGTGAACGGTAATATCCGTTATTCTTTTGCATATTTATATATTGACACATTATAATATAACAACAATAAATTGAGAATGACGAAAATAACAAACTAAAGAAAGAATAAAAAAAAAGAAAACAATTTTTAACTTGGGATTTTTATCTCAGGTTTGTTACACGGAATAAATGGTCACGTACCAAATAAATACTTAAGCACAACTTAACAAAAATGTTGTACATTGTACATATTTATAAACACGTCGAGATGGTGAGTCACTAGTTATTAACAAGATAAATAACATGTTTTGTCTTGACAATTAAGGAATTCGGACATTGAAAATACAGACCTTCTTTTTTTTTGCAGCAAATAAATGTTTTTCAACAGTGTCTTGTCTTCAAACAATTACTTAAAATCTATGAGGTGCCAAAAACGCACTTAATAAGTTTGTTGATTTTCTTCCTCATTTTACGAAATTCCACAATTTATTTTGTTCATTAAACTTTTGATAACAGTAAATACGACATAATTTTTAAAGTTTGGAAGATACCTTTCTAGAAAGGGAAAATGAAAATCTCGCTTGCCAATATCAAAAAATGTCAAAACTAGCAAAGGGTACGTACTTACTGTTTTTTAATCAATGTAATGTAAGGAGTAAAGATTAAAAATTCTAATTCAAATAAGTGGAGAATGAACAGCTACTTTTTTCTGATTCATTTTATTTTAATTTCAACCAGTAAGGGCTAATTGCCAACTGTAAAGATGTAAGGATTTTGGCACGGAAAAAATCACTTCTTCTAAAATATTTCTTTGATGGTTTATTTTACGCCGAAAATAATTATTCAAAGTGAAATGCTTGAAAATCTACTAAATGGAGAATGTCGTGAAAAAAGCCTCTTGGCGCCATCTTACTAATATTACAATGAAGCCTAAATAACATCAGGAAATGAGAAGCTCTTAGAGCCAATGGGCTTCTTGGTGCTGTCTTACCAGTCGTATGTTATTAAAAAAGATACATTTCTCATAATTGCGATTTAATTAAAAATTATTTAAGGATGTAATAAAATAGCTTGGTTTTACACACATTATTACTTCTCAATGTTTCATTAAAAATCCATGTAGGTACATTATTAATTCCCTTTGTTAATCCCCCTCAAATAAAAAAAGGCGATTAATCAAGCAGATTAAACATATCCAATTCATTTCTCACCGCAATCAGAACTCGTACACACCTGTTTATGAAATGAACACTAAAAGTAATTAGATTATTAATTAATTACATTTATTATTTATGGCCGTGATTAATGTTTATACATCAGAGGACAAATTATAATTCGAACAGACATGTTATTAACAATGTTATAAATTATCCATATTATCAACATATCATTAACAAACTTGTTTACAATCGAACTTTCCATTAAGAGGATCAACCAATACTGCATTCTGTCGCAACCCACATGTTCCTTTCTAATCCGAATGAAGCAGTAAATTAAAATTATCTTTTCAGTTAAACGTCAGAAAAAAAGTGAATCAAATCTGTGGATTTTTTGCTAGTGTTCAATGTCGCAAGCAATTAGTCAAACAAAATAAAATCAAGGCGCTATCTAATCAAATGTCTTAAAGGAATATGTAATGGTAAAGATAAAGGTAAGTCGACGGAAAGATCTTCTACTAAGTTAGTACCGAATAGATCAGATAATATAGATTCTCTGAGAGTAAAAGATCAGTAATGACACCAACAACTCTATTTAAAGCTGTGTGGTGGAACATTGAAGAGAAAAATAGAGAAAATCACCAAAAGGAATGGTAGAAAATGAACTGGAAGATACTACACTTCGCGAACATCTAGACGTTCCGTAAGAAATATTAAAGACGTGTCTAGGTGAAGTACGTAAAATGTGTGTTTAACGCCTACAAGAGTCTTGAAACTGCAGTCGACATGGGAAGTTCAATTAGTCGCTTTTTAGGTAGCTACCGGTTTAGAACAGAGTTGGTGTTTGTCTCTCACACTGTTTGAAATTTATCTCCCAAGAGTACATCAAGAGTGGAGCAGGAAATGGAAATGAAATAGAGTTCAACTACTGCATACCGCACCTTTATAATTACTGAATGCATTGTATTATTTAACAGATCATCTCTGGCTTTACGGCTGGCGATAAGTCCTGACCTAGATCCCATTGAATACGTGTGGGTTCCTCATCCCACTTGAAATTACTGAACAACTTGTACAGGCGAGATCTCATTAAAGTCCTTTTTTAATCTGAACCGTAAAATTTTCAATTAAAAGTCGCTAGCGCCGCATTTCCGTCAACAAATACCGAGTGGATTTAAATCGGTGGGGATTATTGATTCGTCGAACGTGTAAACGAGTCAACTTTGTATCGCAGCGTCGGGTTTAATAAACATTTGTTGGTAATTGGTTGCTTGTTTGATAGGAACACAATGGAACGAAACGCCGATACCGCGAACAATACAGATTACAACAATCCACTACATTTCTATGCATTTCTAGCAATAATAATTTAAACTGGAACAATATTATCAAACAAAATTTTGTCGGGGAAACGAACATTCATTTACATTTAAATTGAGTCGGTGGCGACGAAAAAAATCCATCATATCCGGTGAAATACTCGGCCGGATCATCGGCGGATAAAAATTTTCCAGTTTGTTTTCACCGGCGATAATGCCCCCGTCGGATTGACGGCCCAAAGTGATTAAATAACGAACATTTATGCGGTTACGAACGTCTGTTCGGGTGGAGAATCGATATGTAACCCTACCCCGACTATCAACAGCCGAAACATGGGGTGGCACGCCATATCTACAGCGGAAGAAAAATGGGTGGTACAAGTCGGCGAGGGCCATAAAAGGGCGATTCAAATGGGGCGAAATTGAAATAAATATTTTATTTTTGTGAGAACTACCGTCGTCAACCCCAACTGTTCTCGTCGATGTTGTTCAGTAATTCCATTAGATTTCATTAAATTGCAAAACAAATAAACCGCCGCGACTAGCTCAACTGCGAAGTTGACACTGTCATTGTGTACACGAATGCCTCGTTTCAATTAAATTATGTTAATCCCACGCGTAGTGTTATTGCTAATGCAATTCCTAAAATCCGCCTAAAGAGGATAATTAATCAAAACACCTACCGAAAGCTGACAAAAGGATAAAGGCGATACAAGACGAGACAACTGCCCACGCGCCGAATTGAGGACACAGTTGTATAATCCTGGCCTGGGCAGGGCCCAGGACGATCTGTCACGCGTCGCGATACATTTTCACGGGATCATAATTGTTAAGAGTTTTTTCAGCAAGTGATGCAAATCAAAACTCGTATTTTGATTTTGTTGTTTTGGCAAAATTCAATAATTTTGTAATGTTTCAACGAGGAAAAGAAGAGAAAAATTTAGCAGTACCGGGAAGTCATTCGGAGACAATTTGCGACTTATTTATCCAAAGAAGAAATAGTCTCATGAACTTTATACTATACCTATTTGCAGTTCAAGAAATGTGGTGCTTCGACATTGAAAATGTTTTAAATCCTGAAACTGGTACTACCAGGATGTGCAAAAACTCCGATTATTAAAAGCATAAAGCGGCGTGTGTCGTGCATAAATTAGTTTGCATCAAGAGCAATCAAGAAATAAGTAGCAACATTTAAACAGATCAACCTGGTTTGATGCTACAAACGATGCGATACGGAAAGACGAAGATACTATAACATGCCTTATTTTGTCATAAGAAAAATGAACCGGTGAAAAGTTCAACCCAATTTTCACAAAACCAATTTTCTCTAAATGTTGCGTTCACACAACTTTGAGATTTCCAACATAACAAATCCCAAAGTTATTTTTACGCAACATTTTGCCATGCTCTTTTTGTTAAAAGTAAACTGTTATTTTTTATGTTTAACTTAATTATTAATCAATTAAGAAATCCTCGAGTCTAGAAGAATTTTTCTAAATACTTTGTGAGGCTCGCTATTCCAGGAGAATTAATTAAAGAAGTAAGATGTCTTTTGTGGCTCATAAGTCTTCCAATTACACTGAGAAAGCTACCGACGAAAGTCTGGCGGCCCTAAATATGGTTTTGTGGAGAAAAAAAAAAATATCTTCGAGATTAAATTGTGTTAAAAATTGGATTTTATCTAAAAAGAAGTACATATTTCAAATACAAAAAATTGTCAGACAAATACCTACCTACTCAATATAAATGTGGAAGCCGTTCGGCATTGTTGAGGGCAGAAAAAAACTTGGATTAAACAGAAGCAAATATGGTTTACTCTTATGGTGAGAATGTTTGCTCTCTTTCTTTATGGATAAGCTTAGCGTGAAAATTTCTCACAGGACAAAAGACATTGAACTCTTCATAAGTGGAAAAAATATTACAGCGATTATAAAAAAGGGGTGGTAAAACGACTTTAGAAGTACTTGATTGTGGATTATTACTGGAGGGTGGAAACAAAAGAAGCACTTCAAAAAATGTTCAAGTGGGTTCTCTGCGTGAGTTCCCTTTTCTAAAAGAGGCAACTGTAATCAGCCTATTGATCAACGTAAAATGTAGCTCTTCATTTCACTATAACGAAACTTTCATGAAATGATATATGAACAGAAGATCATATCATGTTTAGTGTCCACATTTTAACACATTTCCGAATATCATAAAATGCATATACAACGCAAATGCGTTATGTAAATATAAAGTAGAGACAGATGCTAAATGCATGATGCAAAAACTTTATGAATACTGTTAATTAAAGACATTTTTTATTACACAGCTCATTAGAGCAGTATTTTATTGGTCATTCTGAGGGTTGATAGTGTGCATTGTGAACCAGACTTTTCTAACAAGATACAACAGTTTTAGGGGTTGTAGCGTTATATCCATAACCGTAAATGTAGGAGGATAATTGGATCTCTATTACGGATATTGAGAGGGTAATTTGGGTTTGTTGTAGAACTATAATATGTTGGGAAAGGCATGCAAAGCGACTATCAGAACGAGATACTTTCAGGATATTGTTTGTAATTTTATTAGATTCATTTGTAGCACGGTGAAACCTTACAAAAGACAGTTTCAGATTGTTCAAAAATTTTCTGTTAAAAAATGTGCAAATTTAGATTTGTTTGTCTTTGTTTTAAAAATCGTAGGTAGACTTTTACTTTTTTTAAATATTTTTTACTGAATGATCTATCAAACAATATCAGTTGCTTTTTGGCAGGAGACATCTCTGGTCTCCCATCTTCACACATCAGAAAAAAATTAGCAATCCTCAAGACTTCTCACACAAACAATTTATCCTATTTCAGGACCAACAATTATGAATTTCTATTTTTTGGCGAACCACGTCTGAACGACAAAACAAACACACTAATAAAAAATATTTGCTTCACACATCACGTCAAAGATTATTTTTACTACAAATATTTGTACAAATGTCCCGAGGTCATTAAATCTGCACTCCACCTCACGACAGCTGCAAAATGCATCGTGCAAAAAATTAACAAATATTGCAGTCGAGCACGTGAGGGACGTTAATACACGAGTTTTGTGTTGGATTCGTTTAATTTAATATTTCTACTTTAATACAAGACATTATTCATAATTTCTCTCCTATTTACGTCAAGATGAAGCACGCATCTATTTATTTTTATTAAAACACATTAATCTCTGTTCTGACTCATGATTTCCTACAATTTATGTCAACATCCAGGACTAATCACAACATGGAAGGGTTGTGACAGTTGTATAGCTAACAAATGCGTAGTAAGACTGCCAAATGAATAACTTTTGACTTAAAAAAATGTGTAGCCAGTTCAGTGACACCAACACAGAGAATTTTTCACCTCTTAATCATCAAAAGAAAAACGAAATAGTAGTTATTTTCATATGAGTAGCGCTGTCAGATTGCTTTGCAGGTATGAGGCCAGGCCGAATACCTGAAAAGTGACAGCGCACGAATATTAAATAACGTTTTTCGTGTTCGTTTGGACAAAGTCTTAAAAAACATTAATTAATTGTAAATTTTTATCTTTGACAGATGTCAAGTTAGGTATAAAACCGGGAAAGTTTATATATTTAGTTATGTACCACTTTCCCGGTTATGTATCTCAGGAAACGAACATCAAAACATAATAGTGTGCTTCTTGAAATATTGAGCTTTTCGTGAGTAAAGGCTGTATGACACGATGCTAAATTGGTAATTGTTCACTTTAACTACTTCTGGAATTTTCGCGTTTTTTCTGGCTAGACAGCCTCAGGACGTGCTCCTACATCGTTTCCCACCAGTCAAACCTTGTGCAAATGAAAATTTTCCTTACCCTTTAGTTATACTAAGACTTAGCGCGACCTTGAAACACAACAAGAGAGAAAAAAAAGGCATTTGCACAAGGTTTGAATGGTGGGACACGATCTAGGAGGACGCCCTGAGGCTGTCTAGCCAGAAAAAACGCGAAAATTCCAGAAGTAGTTAAAGTGAACAATTACCGCTAAATTTTGTAGAAAATTTGTTAGAAAATGAGAGAGGACCAATGAACGATCAGGATCTGACAAAGACAGACTATGATCCTGATCGGTTCATTGGTCCTGACTCCTGATCGAGGGTCTCTCTCATTTTCTAACAAATTTTGTACAAAATTTAGCATCGTGTCAAACAAGCTTTAGAATTTAACGACAACGATCATAAAAAGCTAGTGGTAAAAGGGACTTACTTCAATGATGTATTAACAGTGGAAGACGGAAACAGCAAAAGCTCTTGAAAAAAGTACTGGAGTACTTCTTCTGCGAGTTCTTTTTATAAGAGTGGTACTACTTATGATGATAAGGATAAATGTAATGAGTGTATCATGTGTGTAGTTCTCCATTACACAAAAAACTTCTATTAATTTTAAATGACCTCTTCAGTTCCCAAAAATTGCAAAAGCTTTTAAGCTTTATTAACAGCACCTTCTGGTAAAGAATTTTAATAAATCGTGTAAATAGTTAGTCTCTTGATTTTGTTATTGGAACGACTGCTGGAAAACACGCTAGAACTGCTCAATTTAATTCCTTCTATACAATCGGATTATTGGAGTGTTTTCGTAATACATACTTCAATAGTTCCATTTTTGTCTGCGAAACAGATTTCCAATGCTTTGTGAACAACAAAAGCAACAAGCTCTTTCTACTTTAAATGCCACTAACACAATTAGCTCCGGTTTATTTCAACGCGGACAAAACAGTATAATTGAAATTGATTGGTACTTACTGAGATAACAACACGGAAAGAACAATCTACAATAATTTGCGAGTTTTATGAAGATGCCGGTGTTAAATAACAGATCAGGGATTAAACGGATCTTTGCAAGCCGATTGCATTAACTTGGTTAATGAGCCTGCTGCGTAGAGGAACGAAAGAATCAGACTATGAAAATAAAAATTTATCCCACTGAATCGGATTTCAATGGTCGTTTCACAGCATTAAAACGGTCTGTTTGCTTGCTGAATAACAAATGAAACAAACTCCTTATTTACACTTGAAGTGCGACCAACTTCGTTTCGTCTCAGTGCGACAAACAATGTCGTTGGACTTGATCGATACCTGCTGTGGGAATATTCTAGTTTGCAAGAGTAGATTCCATTTTGTACGAATAAGGTTGAAACATGTAATAAAATGTGTACTAGTTTGAACTACGCGCCTTTTCACGTCATAACTGTTCGCGTCGATGTTATTGGCTAGAATGATAAAATTTTCAGGTTGCATGATGTGTTGTCATTTTGATAAACACATATTCATAATGAATGCGTTAACAGCTTTTTTTGTTCGATATTGTCAGAATCTGAGAGTATGAACGGATTTTGATAAATGTCACAACTTGTCAAAACGAAACGTCAAGCTAATTTTAAAGATTTTAAACGATTTGGAGCCTTTATGGTGCTCGTTTCAATCGCGTTTTAAGCTGGCCCAGTCATGCCAAAAAAGCGCATTTACACACGAACTACTATTTTAAAACCGTCAATTAGAAAAAATTGTTAAGGATAATTCATGATATCTTCTTCAATATGTAGTCAAATTTCTAAAAATTTTCAAGAATATTATTTGTAAAAACCATGTGACGTCTTTATATGATTCATAATCTTAAAAAAAATTCTTTATAAATTTCGTTAAGACTTCTTGCGTTTCATGAAGTTTACGGATAAATGAAGTTTTCCTAATCTCTACACAATGCGAAATAAGTTTGTACAGACCATAAAATCCGTAAAGCTTCTTTAAATTATGAAATTTGTGTCAATTGATTATACCTTCAAATTCAAATTTCTTTACGAACTTCACGAAGTCTATAACATCTTTATAAAATCCACAACGTTCTCATTCAAAAGAGTCTCCGTAAGTCTTAATACAGCGTTTAGGTAATCCGCAAAATCGTTACCTTAATGTGCAAAGTTTTCTTGAAATATGAATTTTGTGACGTCTTCACTACGTATTCATCAAGTTCCTTGTAAGATGTGATTTCTCTAAGAAACTGTAGGAATCTTTATATTTTTACAGAATCCGCATTGTCTATAAAATCTTTATGAAGTTTCTATGAAAACTGTGGATTCTTTACGACTTCTTTGTGGAATTCATACCATCTCAGCGATAACCGAAAGATCATATCTTTATAAAATTCCCAAAACCTTCATAAAATCTCCACGAAATAGATTTATGCTGTCTCTGTTAAATCGTGAATTTTTTTAGCACAATTCTTGACATCGTTGCGAAATCTCTACCTATTAAATTCATAAATTCAAAGACATTGTATGCAGTCTGACATCCAATGACTACTCCCCTCCAAGAGTACCCCATCCTACCAAGTCTTTATCTGTTACTTCGGTGCCACCTCCCAATTTCCCTGCATCACGAAACACGAAAGTGCACTGTCCGGATGCATTTTGCATTCCTCCACCCCCCACACTCCCGTTTTTGCCATCGCACCTCAACCCGCCGCCAAACCTTCGTGTTACCGCCCATTGTAACAGCGGTTCCACCCCGACCATGTATAATGCATCAAGTGGTTCCAGAAGTGCAGATAATATTCGCGTTTCGATTAGCGGTCCGTATAAGGTCGTCTGGATGAGGTGGTTAGACTGTGCGGTTAGCGCACTTCTCTCTCCCTCTCGCCGCCTCTCTCTCCCGCCCCGTGTAATTTAATGGAATTTGTCTCTGCCCCCCTGCGCGCCGCCTTTGTTAACCCCCAGAACTCGCTCGCGAGCGGCTTTACAGACCGCAGTATTGATTTCGTCCCCACGTGATGCCGTCCCCCTTCGGTCCGCCGCCACCGCCGCCGCCAATCGCGGTCGTTTCCAGCACGCTCCACGGATCATCAGACACGACAGCTTCCGTTTGACAGATGGAACTCGTCACGCCAACCCCTCGAAACCACTTCCGGTCCGCGAAATGCCGGATTGCTTTATTACTGCATGGTCAGGACGATGGGTGCGTTCGGGAAGTGTCCACTTAACTCTACCGACCCTCCACACTTAAGCCCAAATCTGGTCAGCTAATGGACCAACAAACTGTCAAGTTTCAAATGTTGCAAAAAATAGAAGCTACAGTTTTGAAAAAAGTTTCAGAGCTTTTGCCAACGTTACGCAACTTAAAAAAAGGACCTCATAGGCTTCATGTACACATCAACTGCTGTAGATAATGTTATCAGAACTATTTAAGCTTCCTTGATAAAAATGAAAGGGTGTAGTTTAAATGCAAACGCGTCTACTCAAACAATGACCGTTTATCTCTGGAAGTGTGAATTGGTTGGACACCAAACAAAGACCTGTCCCAATGGGTACTGTCATAACTTAGAAAATGTATGACAGCAAAAATTGCTTCACGCCCATTACCCACTATACACTTGCCCACTTATTGCAGGAGTGAAATTCAGTTTCCTGTTATTACCAGCTATCCCAGCGTTCGCTGTAACTTAATTACACCAATTATCAATTAGACCACGGCTACATCTTCATTATCTCAAAGCACTGAAACTCCTCAAAATACCTAACCTGACTCCCTATCGTTAGCACACCCACGAGATTCATACCTGTTTAATTAACCAAACAGATGAACACGAATTACAAGAAGTGTGACTGAGACAAGAAAAACTGGACCAGATTTTGAAAAGTGAACGACAAACTTGTCACTGGAAATCAGCGGTGCCAACTCGGGTCCGAGTATGTTAACATCTGCTCGATTTAAGTAGAATAGAACAATAATTTCATCCCTGATTAGGGAGCCCCTCGATACGAATTGAATAGCTGGAAGTTGGGGAAGCACTCTCATTCAGAGCATTCTGATAGGATAATAAAGATAAATGCCAGCGCATCTATGCCCGACTCACGTATAAATTTCCTGACATTCCCTCATTATTTTCACTCGAACGATGAAACCAACTTCCACATAAATAATAATACCCATATAGCACATGCACCTTTTTTGCAAATTATGTTTGTCTTCCTTGGACAAACGTCTGACAGGATTCGGTTCACACATGTTTGCGATAAACCGCACAGTTGTTTGGGGAGAGGGTCCCAAAAGGGGTCGATGGCACTCGAATGCAGTGGTAGTCAATAGCGGGCAGAATATTTGGAACACCCTAATAGGGGTACTCAGAAAATTATGACCAATCGAAAAGTGAGTTGGAGTGGGTTTGCAAAAAATAATTCTGTTGATATGTATTTCTCTCCGCAGAAAAATAATTGTTTTGTGCTGTTGGGATTAAGTGACGGGAGAGAATTATTCTTTGTGTAGATTGTGGTTGCTGTAGTTCAATATAAATGTAATGGCGCCTTTACAATATAATTAGTTGAGTCAAGTTCTGATGGAAAAGAGTGAAAAAGTTTGCATTTAATTCTAGGTCGAGGGAGTTTTTTTTTTATTATTTGCTTTATTCCAAGTGACACGCAATAAATCCATTTCCAACCTTCCGTTGACATATGTTGCGTAAAATGAATTATTTCGCAATCTGGTTATACTTAATGTACTATGTCCAAAACACTTCATTTACTGTTGAAATTTGACATACCACTTGATTTGTTTGTGAAAACTTGTTCATATTAGGTTGTTCCGTTTAAAAATGTAAAGTTAAAATCATTTGGGCCAAAGTGGAAGGATTTATCATTTATGAATAATGCAAACGCGCTCCATCAATTTGTAACACTTTTTCTGTGCGCCAAAATCCACGAATTCATGTCTGAGGTGACATTTTCCTTTTCTTTCCTCCGTGCTAACTCATAAATATTCGCTCCGTTCACACTTTCTGAATAAGCATTGCATGTTCCACAGCTATAATTACCGAAATAGAACACAAGAAGTCAGCCGCGATACCACTTGACCTTTTACACTTTCAAAAATTCACAAGTTATCTTATCAATTTTTTTTCAATTTCGTTCGTAAAAAAATGAATTAATTACACTGCCAATTAAGACAAGCGGCGCATTAAAGCATAATTATCTGGCAACATCAAAAGCCACTCCAATTTTACAATCTGGGCTGGTTCGTTCACTTTTTGAATGTGCACTCGTTTTTTATTGTTCTCACTTGTCTCGGCTGGAAACGGTCCAAAATCATTTGCTAAAACTTTCAGTCTGGACTGTCACAGCGGGTTTTGTTTTTAATGATTCCAACTTTGTACACATTTGCTTTGTTTCTTGGAAGGCATTACGAGATGTGATTTGCATCTAAATTTATGATAGACTATTGTTTCAGACGTAGTCACGTCGGGTCTAACACATTTCTAGATTCTCAACAGTTTAAGGAGGATGTCAGTTTAAATTGTCAAGCGACGTACGAGTTACATTACAAATTTATATTTCCCCAATACTTTTACTTCATCATAAAATGCACATGACTCGTAACAATAATGTTAAACAAACAAAATAAGACGACGATTTTGACAATCCATAGCAAACACTTTGATGCATGGTATTTCTCTAGTGATTTGTATAAGATAAGAAAAATGAAGCTCCGAGGTCACGCGTCGGCCATTTCTCAGAAAGGCGAGATTAAAGAGCGCACTTATTAGATAATTGAATTATATTTCCTTTTCACAATTTATTCATCGCAAAATCATCAATGTAAATAAAATTTAATATTTTTTTTAGCAGAAACCAGCATTTTGCCTATGATTAGAATCTGCTTTACCTCCAGAATGCCTTCGGCTTTTTGATTTTCTTTATTTCTTTTACAATACATATTATTCTGAAAACTTTATTTCGTCCAACACTTGTTACGAAATTTATAACAAATGATCTCGTATTTTAAAAAAATACACCAAAACAGTTCGTTGGCATTCAACTTGGTAATCGTAATTGTTTACTTTAGCTCCCGGTCGAATTTTCGCGTTTTTTCTGGCCAGACACCCTTAGGGCGTCCTCCTACATCGTTTCCCACCAGTCAAACCTTGTGCAAATGCCTTTGTTTTTCTCTTTTGTTGTGTTTCAAGGTCGCGTCAATGTCTAGTATAACTAAAGGGCAAGGAAAATCGTTTGCACAACATTTGAAGGTAAGGAGGATGATCAGGAGACGCCGTCGAACGGGACCGGGAGCTAAAGTAAACAATGACCTTCAACTTTTTCAAAAATTTAAATGAAGTACAAAAGCTACATATGTAGGTATATTAAAGACGATTATGGGTTTTACTAATTGGCAAATGGCGGCGCGCGACCTTGAAGCTTCACATTTGCTCTCCAGTGGACGTACAAAAATCTACCTTGGCAAATGGAATCCCTAGGAGGGAATCGATCAACGACTCGACTATCGTTTTCCATCGCTGAACAGTTCCCCAATTTATCAGATCAACGTACAAAGCAAAGCGGCAATTCTTCAAACACCTACTCTTGAAACTTGCACTCAATTAGTGCCGACGAGCTGAAAAGGGTGTAAATCCCCTGCGGCTGGTTTGTCCCAACAACACACGATCAGAGCAAATGGTTAGCTTTGGCTCACACCTGCTTCTGCCACAGTCGAGGGGAACACAGCTCGATAAGCAAGCGTTACAATTAGCGGCAAATGAGCGGAACCTGAACCACATCGTAGCAAATTGTAATTGATTAGGTTATAATAAAATTAATAGCTTCCGACAAGCGGTCGGAAAACTCCCGGAATTCGTAACAAACAACCGAGCTAAACTGTTTTACTTTGGGGGTTGAAAGAAAAATAAGAGGGTCCCGCCACTGATTCTGGACCGGGATGAAGGCTGTTCACGTCAGTTCACGTCTGACAGGGCGGATGAAGTGTCGGTGTATAATATTTTTATTTATTTAGGGTCGGGACGAGGGTTCTCGAAGAACTGACGTCCTTTCACAGGAAAGTAATGTTTCCAGAGCTACATCCATTATTCAGGAAAAAACGCGATGAAATGGTTGTTTGTAAAGAATCGAGCGCGATGGATTCTAATCTGAGCAGACGCTGATAATTAGCCTGATTAGTGGCGGAGTTCAGGATTAAAAGTCTTGAAGATAAGCAGGAGTGGGTTAGAGCGTTCCTTTGTTCCGTCGAGGAACAATATAAAACGCCAGAAATACAAAGCGAGGCTCTTCTGAATATAGTTAGCGCACGCAATTATGCCATTAAAACCTACTGAATATTTCATGTCGTTATGAATTATGAATAACTACACGGCTCGCGTGATTATCCGGAGATAAACCAATGTAGAAAATTGTTTCATTAGTAACCCTCTGAATGGTGCACATTTGACATTGCTAAACGACCAAGTCTGCACAACGCTCAAACCATTCGATCAATTCCCTCCAACTACCACCTGTTCAGTACTTATCTTACAAAAAAGCCATCGGCAACTAGGACCAAACTAAATTAAGACAGTCCTGTTCGTTTTGTTTTGGGCAGTCCGACAACATCGACACCCGAGACCGGACCTGAATATTCATGAGGTCTACACGAACACTGACCACAAAATTTACTTCAAAAAAGAACGTTTCTTCACCCTTCAATGAACATCGATTTTTTCCAACCACGTCAAAACATCCTGTCAAGCTACTACACTATCCAGCTGTCGCTCGCACCCCGGCTGCTCTAAATAAAGACGTACCCCACTGAGTCGCCGAAGAGTCGCTTCGCGGTGAAATGACTTATAAAGCACGTAATGGGTTTGCAGTTCTGCAGAACGTTGAATTAACTCTAGTTTTTTTTTGAGTTTTGTTACTAATGTTACTAAAATTGAAAGAAAATTTTTTGAAAATTTAGGAACAGCAGGTTGCTAAGCGTCTGGTGGTTGAATAACGGTTATTAATTCTGTACAATTTACAAAAGCGAATGAAGTCGAAAACTCTTTGAATGGATATGATTGTACCAAAATAATCTCTTCCAAAGCAAACATTGTGGGGCTTGGTACGATATAGTACCTCTTTCTAAACCTGCGCTGAGCTATTCGCGAGTCTTGAAAAGGTTAGGTACACACAGAGCGTCCGTAAAAATGGCTTATTTATAGAGGAAGAAGTGTAAAAAACAAACACCCTCGAAACGCCGATGGATAAATATTAGGATTAGGTATTTGTCTAAAAATATCTCTTTCTTTCCATCACTGTAAACACGTGAGACTTCCTTTCTTAATTTAATATTTAACTTGAAACTTCCCCGATAAACAGTGAGATCCAGATTTAAACCCCCATTTAAAATAATTTGTGGGCGTTTAGAGACGTTAAAATGGTAAGCTGTTAATAACATCCAGAAAGGTGTTCCTCTTACGTGTAAATAATTTTCGAATAATCTACAGCGAATTTAAATTTCAAACAATTTATTTCCCCTAAGCCGAAATAAATCAAGCTTAAAATGTAAAGTGGAGAAGAATGGCTGCACTGCACGACACCAGAACTGTAAGTCTATTAGTACTTTCTACAGCCAACGCGACCAGAATCCCAAAATAGATCGAAACGAGCGATATGAGCGTTTTTATTTGAATTTCTTACATTTGTTGCAAAAGTACTGCGGGCGGGTTGCGACATTGTAGATTCACCAAGTCGAGCACTGGAGTGGGTACCGTGATCACCCCTTGACTGACGCAAATCTTGTCGCGACCAGCTGTCCTTTTAGCACACAAGGGAGATTAGTTATCAAAAAAAATAAGATAAGGGAACAACCGGAAGATTCGGTTAATTGCAGTGAAAAGTGAATTGACGAGGAAGAAGATTTTTTTGTCTTTGGAAAGTGGTGCTGTACTGTGCAATTGGAAGTTATAAACCGTGTGATTGAAATAATTCCGGGGCATAATATGCTGGACATCTGCTATTGCATGTCTAGCGCACAATGCTTTTGACATTTTGCCATTACTCGTGTTATGAACGGTGGATTAAGCTCAGACGAGTGTGTCGGTCATGCCACATTGGCCTTTCAATTATTTTGATATTGTATAATGGCGTTCGTTACCGTTATGCCGTCATTTCCACAACTACGAGATGCACGTAATTACCGTTTGTGAATTTAGCTGGAAGCATCAACGAACGCCCAATATTTACTAGTCTGTTATGGTGCTTCTGCTCATATTACAAATCTGACGTCCATTGTGCAAAATGACATTATCTGGATTATTTCCACGTCGTGGCTTTTGGATGTCATTTGAATTGTTACAATGTGCAAGGGTTCTGCAGTTCAAGAATACGAGAAGTTCGAGTTAAATAACAAAAATGATTCGTTGCAACGATGTCTAATGAACATGTTTTAGACAGAAGTCGAGAATGTTTTGTACAAAAATTTAACTTTCTCATCACAAAGCGAAAATGATTACTGAGTATAGTTGACCACTAAAAACAAAAGCAAGATGATCATTTTTATATTTAAATTACAACAAACACAGCTGCATTGCTCTAGTGATCTATTTGAAAGACACAAAAGTGAAGCTTGAAGGTCACGCGTCGACCATTTGTTAGAAAGGCAAAATTAAAAAACGCGCTTATTGGACAACCAAAATAAAATAAATTTGACAAAGATTAAATTATAATTAAATACAATCACTACATATTTGCGAGTTCAAAACTGTTTCATTACAAATCGGTCCTTATTTTTACTAAATTAAATTATGTATTTCTAATATATTTTGCCTTTTAGGATTCACTGATGGCTTTGTGTTGTAGATATTCAATTTCTTTTCACTATTCTTCCGAACACTTTTTTATACTTAAGTCTTCGCAACAATGTTTGCAATATACCTAATAACTAATAAGTTTCTTGTAAAAACACAATTATGTTGATTAACGCCAGAATCTTTTCTACATTAAATATGAATATACAAACAAATAAATAATATCGCCTGTAAAGAATTTTAAAAGTAACAAACAGTTCAGCGGTATATTGCAGGAAATTATCTCTTTCCAAATGAGCGATCACCGTTACAATGATCTCCCATGAACTTCATGTTTTATAAAGACTTGCGATATTTTTAAATCTTGCAAGGCTGCAAGTTTGCTTTTATTGCATTTTTCCACCATTATTGTAAACTGGTGTACACCATAAATAAACATCTCAAGGTAAGATGCCACGAGAATTCAAGAAAGGCTTCTAATATGAATACAGGCTAAAGGAATGCATGTTCCTTATTACTATCGCGCGTTCAAATGAAATCCTGGGTTGGGAAGGCCAGGAAACCGTCAATTGTTGTGCTTTTTTAAAGCGTAGAATAATTGGAGCATGTTGACAGCTAACCTAAAATTTAGAGCCAAAAAAATCTTTCTTTGTTTCTTTCTTTGCAATGTTTTATATTAAAAATAGAATAACTTAACGATTCCTATTCTCGAAGCAAATATCTAAGGGCACCCTTTGCTGAAAACAAACATGTTCAATTATGTCTCGATTAAACATAAACAAATGTCATTCGTGTCAAACGGCGGGAAATTCAAATTTTACACTGTTCTAAACGGTTTAATTTTTCCAACGTCTACTCAGCCCAGGATTTCATTTGAACGCGCTGTATCGTGGTTCAAACAATAGAGCCTGTACTTTCGAAGTACATAACATAAAAAATTATCGCAACAGAAACTTCATCAAATTAACTTTAAAAAATCTTGTTTTTTAGAGGTGGATAAGAAGTGGCATTTTATGCGTGATATGTGTATGTATGTACTTCATTTTAGCAGTGAAGTTATTTGTCAAAGATTTATTTCGTTGTCCTAAAAAACATGCGATGAATGAGAGACAAGTGACAATCGCAGGAAATGTTTTGACAGTTGCCCGTGACAAGGTGCATGTACCGTAAGTGCTTGTTACACACCTCAAATCAGGATCAAATGACCTACTAACGACGCGGGTAGTGGTTAGTGGAATAAAGTAACCAATAGGGAGGTCGCATTTCGTTGCAGGATTTTGTAAGTGGCGCACGCAACCGCCTACCAGGAAAAAATAGTAGGTTTTTTTTCAATTTATGTTTCAAAGAAGACCTATAACATTCCATGTTTCAAACAACAAAGGGGCTGATATGGTACGTAAAACTATTCAATGGATAATAATTAACAGATATAAAACAAAAAACGACATCACACACATTATCTATGAATTAAAAATTTCTAACTGGATCATTGTTTACAAGTCGAATGTTTCAACGGTTTATAAATTTTGACAGTCAGAACAAAATAATAAGTACTACATATAATAATAATTGTAGTAACGTTTCCAATAACTTGTGCAACCCACTACAAATGTGAAGTTTCAATTCCCTCATAAATTTGAAAATTTTATTGGGAAAGTTTTCAGCAAACTTGGCATTTAATATGACTGTAAAAGGCTTTATTCGGAGTCTGTGAGATTTCAATTAAATCCTGGAATTCCCAAAGACATCTCCTCTTAACATCTCAACAAATATTTCCAAAGTGTCTCAACAGTCTCCAAATTGCGACACAATGAAGAGTGCATCAGCGTCATTGCATGCAGGCAAGTATTGGTGTTGCCACAATCAACTCCTCCCCACCATTAACCTTCAGATCTGCACAAATCGTGCGCAGTGAGTTGCGTCGTCCAGAAGAGTTCCGAGTGGTGTGCAACACATACGTGCAACTCAACGATTGAATCAATACCAATTATCATAAAAAAGCAGCCAACACAGTGAAAAACCAAATCTAAACTTGGTGTATCTTCCTGGGAAGATGAACAACGCCGACGGAACCGACGAGAGGTTCCTTTGGAATCAGGAATCAACACGTGATTTGATAGAATCGTACAAGAAGTACCCAGTCCTGTACGCACCAAACCACGACAACTACACGGATAAAACTAAACGTTTGGAGGCCCTGAAAGCCATCAGACGAGAAATGATCAGGCACGGCAGAAAAATAACCGTCGAAGATATCAGAAAGAAGATCAGGGTGTTGCGCACCCAATACGCCCGTCAACTGTCCAAAATCAAGAAGAGCCAGTTGGGCAGATCAAAACGCGGAAACGTCTACAAACCGAGGTTTTGGTGTTTTGCGCAATTGGAGTTCTTGAGCAATTCTGATGCTGCGTCGAGTGTCGACGTAAATTCTCGCGGAATCTATTTAGCAATCACTACTTTGATTGTTTTCAGTGTGACAGTCAAGCTGATCAGGACAGCGAAAGCTCGCACGAGGAGCATGGCAAAGAAACACAAGAAATCCACAAAGAGATCGGGTTGGTGAACAGAAAGGAAAGCACATCGACGCGAGTTTCTCCGGAGCCGTCAGGTTTCGTACCTGGTGGCAGAAATGAAAGGGTTGAAGATGATTTGTCCACGTTTGGGAGGTGAGGTGGTGAATGAATAAAAATTTTTAATTGATTTGGTTGGGTTTAGGTTGGTTGAGTTCGAGTTAAGGAAGATCAGTAGTCAACAGTCACTCCGGAAGGCCAAGAAAGAAATTATCAATACTCTAATGGATGCCCAAGAAATCTGCGATGATTAAAATATGATACGATAGTTGCCGTTGAAAATTAAGAATTAATAAAGCCATATACGTAAATGAATTGTGTATATTGCAAATCAGAAGAAATAAAATTTCAATGGTAGGCCACAAAATGAATGCAACAAAATTTTTAAAAAGGAAAAAAAGAAATTTTACGAGGTATGATTCTGAAATAACCCAATTCTCTTCATGCAGAAAAAAAATGGCTCCTAATCCCTGATACATGGAAAAACTAGAGCAAAGTACTCGTAGTATTAATTTAAATTTGAAATATTTTCGAAAACTATTTTTAATCCTTGACCTTTTTGAAATGCATAAAATTTTCCATTTAAAAGGGGATAACGAAATCCAGGCTGTCTTTTATTTTACCAATATGTATATGTATCAGTAACTCGTTTTAGCACTACATATTTATATGTATTATCATTTTTTGCATGACGCCCACTTTTTACACGATATCTAACTGTCCATACGTCATACAATTATTATTATTATTATTATTACTTTCACTTTAAAAACACGTGTCCTCGGCTAATATAAAACAAAATCTAGAAAAAAAAATGATGCCACTTGGATATCATGAGGCTGTATTTAGGTAGCTCCGAACAAAAAATTAACGATAGCGGATGGAGTTCTTTTCCTTTCAATAGCAGACTTTTTAACTTCCAATGAAAACAAATAAACTGAGGTACCTAAAAAATCTCATACAAAAGTACGAGTATGTTATCGTTAATTAATTAACAACAATGGAGCTAATATCGCAAATGAAATATTTAATAATGAATTGTTACAACACAAAATATTCAATGCACAAATTTCCCATTAAACTGTAAAATTTTCGTTGTTTCAAAATAAATATTTCTCTAAAAGCTGCATAAATCGATAGTCAGATGAAAATAGCAATTACGATAATATTTGTTGCCATTCTCCCGATAATTTGTGCCATCCCATCCGATCGAAATGTGAAAAGCTGCAATTTCATCATAAATTTAAAATTTTCATTCGGAAAGTTTTCGTACACTTGGCGATTTAAATATGACTTCAGGAAGACTTATACAAAGTTTGCTAGAACTGAAGTCTCCTCTATGCACCTTGGCAAAAGACTTTTCTGCACATATTCTTATTAACCGTCGTGAATTCATTAATTTTCGTAACTTTCTGCCTTCAGTACGATTAAATTGCATGCAAGCCTTGCTGTTATACAATCAATTCGTCCCCACCATTAATCTTCAGCGCTGGACGAATCGTGCGCAGCCAGTTGTGCTGTCCAGAAAAGCTTCGAATGTTGTGCAACACGTACGTTCAACTACGGTCAGCTCGGCCATTTAATCAATACCAACTGTCATAAAAATAGCGTTACAAAATAAGTTTGGTGATATGAACAACGTCGGGGACACCGAAGACAGAGTCCTTTGGAATAGGGAATCGACAAGTGATTTGATCGAATTGTACAAGAAGTACCCAGTCCTGTACGCACCTAAACACGGCAACTACAAGAACAAACGTAAACGTTTGGAGGTCCTAAAAGTCATCAGGAGCGATATGAACAGACGCGGCAGAAAAATGACCGTCGAAGATATCAGAAAGAAGATCCAAGGGTTGCGCACTCAATACGCCCATCAACTGTCCAAAATCAGAAAAAGTCAGTTGAGCGGGGCAAAACCTGAAAACATCTACAAACCGAAGCTTTGGTGTTTTGGACAACTGGAGTTCTTGCGCCACTCCGATTCGAGTGTCGATGTAATTTCTTTCGAGATTATTAAGCAATTACTACTTTGATTGGTTCCAGTGTGAAAGTCAGGCTGATCAGGACGACGACAGCCTGCACGAGTCACAGGACTTCGGTCAGCATGGCGAAGAAACACAAGAAATGAAAAATTTCTATAAAGAAATCTGCTTGATGAACAGGAAGGAACGCGCATCGACACGGATTTCTCCGGAGATATCAGGTTTCGTGCCTGGTGGCACAAATGAAAGGGTTGAAGATGATTTGTCCACGTTTGGGAGGTGAGGTGGTGAATGAAGAAAGATTATTGATTGATTTGATTGGGTTTAGGTTGGTCGAGTTCGAGCTAAGGAAAATCTGTAATCGGCAGTTGCTCCGACGGGCCAAGAAAGAAATTATCCATATTCTAATGGATGCACAAGAAGTCTGCGACTATTGAAATGTCATCTGATTTGTTGTCGTTGTAAATAAAAGAACAAATAAAGCGATACACGTAGATTTGTGTTCCTTACAAGTCAGAAGAAGCAATTTTTTTAAAGGGAAAAATGTGTAAAAAGTACACCAAATTCGTTTTTAATACTTGCGTCCAATATAAATATGTACATATTTGAACTTAAAAGTGTTTCATGGCGAAAGAGAAGGAATAAGTAGCTTATTTTTTCATACAATGATTCGGTTCTGACTATAATTGTTATCAAAAATTCTTTTGGAAATCTACTAACAATAAGCAAGACCGTTAAAAAACAAATTTCCCATAAAAATAGGTTAATATAAAGAAGATATTCCTTACCGATCTATGCGCAGAAGAAATTTGGCCCTGAAAGCTTTTCCATTTCAAAAACTACATAGATAAAGGTATAACGAAAAACATTTTCAAAATTGATCTGAATTTTTGGAAAAAAGAAAAAATTACTCAGTCCGAAAACTATTTGGATTACAGTTACTACTCTACTTACATTACTATGTAAGGTTTTAATCGTTACTCCAATTAAAATAACTCTTTATTCAGAACTAAGATATAGTGACTACTGAAAACATTGTAAATATTCGCTCAACAATGTGTATGTTTTTTTCTCTGTCACAACTCGACAAAGTACCTTTTGTGATAAAGACATTTCAAGTTTCGGTTGTGCCAATGTAACAGGCAATGGCAACTTCTTCTGCAATTTGACAATCCAACATTAAAGGATGAAATACGTCAGTGTTACTGCTGAAAAGAAAAATACTCTTTTGGTAACTCCAAAATGGCATAAAAATGGTGGTACCATTACGCCCCACAAGAGATATATGCCAAAATATGTCCCCACTATAACGTAAATAATATACCTACATATTTAAATAAAATTAAAAAATGATTCTTGATTATACATGTTAGCAATGATGCAATATTTGGAATTAAAACGTTCTTTATTTGATTTTACAACAGTTCGACTCAAAACAAAAACACACCCTGACTCGATTAGTCGGTTCTTATCGAATGCCACGCAGTGCTCTGATGTCGGTCCGTTCTATTTTTAGACCGCACCACCACTTGAAGGGGTGATGTGTGGGCGCCAATGACGTAGATTAGGGAAACTGTACCAAAATCTACTTACATACATATTATTTACGAGTAGATTGCCAGTCCAAAAAAAAAAAAATCTCCAAAAACAGTAATTCCTAAAATGGTATGGAAGTTTCATTCTTTTGTATTTTTTTGTTGGACAATTATTGTACAAAGACAAAAATTAATCTTAATTTGCAATTTGCAATTCAGTTATTTCACTGTAAATTCGGGTGTGGTACTCATAAAAGTCAAATTTGAAATCTTGATGACAGAAGCGGAAATATACAAAGTTCAAGAAACCTAAGTGTCAAATGAACAAAAATTGCATTTCAATTGACTGAACGGCTAGACGCCGAGGAACAATAGCAGTATGCACGCATGCAGCAGCTGATGATTGCTTGCTGTAAAAACAGCGTGTTGCGTGTGAACCCTAGTGCAATTTTTTTTCAGACTTGCAGGAAGAAAAACTGCCTGCTGCACCACATATGGGATGTATGAACACGACAAGAAAATTTTGCGGTCGCAATCTAAAACTGGGCAGCAAAAATGGTTGTGTCTGACCGTGCCTTTGAATATTAGAGGTTATCCTAGTAACTTTTAACAAATGCTTTAAATTGTTCAGGATTAAAGCGAATAACACTAAACAGCCAAATCGGTACACATACAGGGTTATTCACGAGAGGGGTATTTCTGAATTTCTTTTTGCCGCAACCCATTATACACATTGCAAGAATATCTTGATTTCAAATTTTGAAAATAATTATAACTGAATCCACGACGGCTCTTAGTCCTGTCGCTTTGACGTTAAAGCAAAAAATCTTTGTCAATTCGAAAATTTTGTTTTTACAATAAGGACGAAAAGACTGATATGCTCCTCATTTATGGAGAGCGTGGAAGGAATTCTGTCGCCGCTGCGGATGTTTACAAGCCAATGGTAGACACTTCGAACACCTTTTACATTAACTTAATTTGTTAATTTATTTGTTGAATTTTAATGAAATACAGGTTATCTGCCAATCTGACATTTTTGACAAATCTATCCAACTTACTTTGATTTCTAATTTAAAAGAAATAACACATTTGATTTAGTAATTACTGCCATTGGTATTTTTGGTTGCGGCAAAATAAAAATTCAGAAGTACCTCTCTCGTGAATAACCCTGTATAGTCTGTTCTTTAATCAAAGAACCACAACACCGCAATTTACATCCAAAATAGAGCTGGCAACGTTGTACACTTTTAACGTAGGATGAAAAATCTCATCATATAAAAATTGAGGTTATTAGAAATATTATTAGCACACCATGTTAATAAAGTTAATAACAACTAATTTGAGAGTTTAATAAATGTCTCACTTTGCGAGGCATTTTAATAATACGTTCAAATGTTAAATGCGAGTTTGCGTACTTTCAAGGACATTAAAAATGACAGGCATTGGCTGGTATAGGCAATAGATATCATCAAATTCCCTACATTTAGTAAAACAGATCGTGGTTCTTTGATTAATTGGTATAATGAAAAAGCACATAATTATGTTTTTTTTGTTAATGTACATACATGGCGGGAACAGTTTGTGCTAATTTATCTGTTAAATTTTAATTAAGGTGAATCTTCATCTAGTGTAATCAAATGATTTATGACAAAATGGTATATTTATCGACAAAATGATCATTCACCTTCTTGATGCCTCTCATTTCTAACTTCATTACAATTGTGAATCGATCCAGCCCGATTCCAGCTCCTGCTCTTGACAAATCCCATTGTCGCATTATTTACGACCGTTCAATTACGCAGATCATAAATAAATGCAATTTTTGATTTTATAATGCAAGACTAGATTTTATGCAAAATCTAATTAATATTTTTCCCGCTAACTTCATATATCAATATTGAGAGTGAAGCCTCATACATCAGTGTAAAATCAGAAACTGAAAATTAGGTTTAAAATTTAATTAAAATACCAATGATACAAAGCCTGTCACATCATCAATGGCTTTCAAAAAAGGAACTTCTTTATCTTCCAAGGCAAACGGAGCGATTTATCTATCTAAAAAGTCGCATTTTACTACAATTAAATCATAATAATAGTTTATTAGTTATGATTAAAATGTTTTCCATTAATTAATTAATTAACAATGGGACTCATGTCGTAAATGGAATTATTTGATAATTAATCGTTATATCACAAAACACACATTACACACATTTGCAGTTTCAAATTAAATGTTTGCCTAAAATCTCAATTCCGGAACGTCGCTCAAATTTGAATAGAATAATTTGATAGTCAGATTATTATTATTATCATCATAATTGTAACAATGCCTTCGAAAATTCGTGAAACTCGCTGTAAATGTGGAAAGTTTCAATTCCATTACTAATCTGAAAATTTAGCTTGGAAAGTTTTCCGCCAACTTACCAATTTTATATGACTGGGAAGATTTTACACCAGTGTTTTCTCGACCCTTTTCAAGATGAGGTTCTTCTTCAGGTTATTTCCGTGCGACCCTTTTAAAGTGTTTAGGAATGTAAAACAAGGGTTCTATTTAAAATATTATGCAAATTAAGCAAATCAATTCAGGGCTGTTTTAATCTTATGGAATAAGACTATAGCTCAGGAGTGCCGAAATTTTTTATTTCTGGCTCGTTTTTGAAGGAAGGTAGATTAGAAAAGCAAAGCTTTCCTATTTTCTTTGTCATTAATTCATTCATTTTTATTTTCTTTCTACTTTAACTGTACAGAGTGATATATGTGTGTATTTCTTTCAAGTCATTGCAGAACCGTCTGTGAGATCATCGCGGCCTCCAGGAAGTTAATGCACCATTGATTCAAAATCGCTGTTTTATACAAAAATCCTGAAAACATTACTAAGATTCCGTCTGTGCAAGTTTACTACTGTCTGCTTCCATCGCAATTAAATTGCATGCAAGCCTTGCCACTATCTATTCGTCCCCACCATATTAACCTTCACCGCTGCGCGGATCGTGCGCAGCGAGTTGCGCGGTCTAGAAGAGTTCCGAGTGCGGTGCAACACGTACGTGCAACTACGGTCGGCGATTTAATCAATATCAAGTCTCGTAAAAACAGCGGCGAATGCATTAAAAAAATACATGTAAACGTGGTGTGTCTTCGCGGCAAGATGAACAACACCGAAGAAACCGAAGAGAGGTTCCTTTGGAATCAGGAATCGACATGTGACCTGATCGATTTATACAAGAAGTATCCAGTTCTATACGCCCCAAAAGATGGCAACTACAAGAACAAACCCAAACGTTTGGAGGCCTTGAAAGCCATCAGGAGTGAAATGAGCAGACGTGGCAGGAAAATGACCGTCGAAGATATAAAAAGGAAGATCCACGTGTTGCGCACACAATACGCCAACCAACTGTCCAAAATCAGGAAAAGTCAGTTGAGCGGGGCAAAACCTGAAAACATCTACAAACCGACGCTTTGGTGTTTTGCACAACTGGACTTCTTGCGCAACTCCGATTCTGCATTAAGTGTCGACGTAAACTCTTTCGAAACTTGTTTGTGAATCACTACTTGGATTGTTTTCAGGGTGAAGGTCAAGCTGACCAAGATGACGAAAGCGTGCACGAATCGAAGGACTTGGGACAGCTCAATATAGTCGAGCGTGGCGAAGAAACACAAGAAATTGAGTCTTTTTATGAAGACATCGGATTAGTCAAGAGAGAGGAAAGCACACCGACGAGAATTTCTCCAGAGACGTCAGGCATACTACCTGGCGGCAAGATTGAAAGGATTGAAGATGATTTGTCCACGTTTGGGAGGTGAGATGGTTACGAAGCAACGAAGTAAGATTATTGATTGATTTGGTTGTGTTTAGGTTGGTAGAGTTGGAGTTGAGGAAAATCAGTGGTCGACATTCGCTCCGGAAAGCGAAGAAAGAAATTTTGAACATTCTAATGGATGCACAAGAAGCTTGTGATGATTGAAACATGACTTGAATTGTTATCGTTGTAAATAAAAAAGAAATAAACATATGTAGCTAGAAAAAATGAGTCTCTTGCAAGTTAAAAATGGAAAAGTGTCAATTTAGGACATTTGTGAACTAACTAGCTAATGTTTTTCTTAAAGTATCTCAGATTTTTACCAAACCTGCTAACGCATCTCACAAAGCGCATTCATTGTTAAGAAACGAAATTAACACACCAAAACCAATCATTTTAAAAAATACGATAAGCAGGAATGTTTACCCTTCCAAGGTGACCTTGGAAATATCTGCCCGAAGGCGGAGCGATAAACCAGTGAAAAATCTGTAAATGAAAACTGAAAATGTTTACTTTACGTGGAAATAGACGAGAGACAGACGACACTCACGTAACGAATGACGATGTTTTCCGGTCGGTTTGTAGTGCCTACTCTAGACCGATATTCGTCGTTTCCACAGATATGACTCATAGCCCACGAGAAAATCCAAGACCTTTACCATTATAGCAGTAGTTTGATTTGTAGGTACTATAACTTTTACTAAAACTTGTACACTTGGACTAAACCCCTTTTAAGATTATTAAAAAATTAAACTGTTCACAAGATAATGTAGATTGCCGTGGTCGAAAATGTTAACAAGATGGATATATAGTTTTCCAACCACCATGCAGAAGGAAGAGGCCTCTAGGGCTGTTCCACATAATAATTTAAATATGAAGTACACATTTCCGAAAATCATTTTCAAAACCTTTAAAAAATACTGTAAGCTTTAAAATTGGTATCCTTTGAAGTTTTCACCTCGACCTCCACAAGAAGTAATTTGGTCCCGAATTTATCTACATCAAAAACTCAACCAGGATATTACATACTAGCAAGTTGAAATATTTTTGATTTTTCTTATAGTTATGTATCTTAAATTTTTGGAATAAGTAACTTCACATAGAGTCATAAAAACAGAAAACATCTTGGTCAAAATATAAATCCAGAACAATTTACAACTAGTAAAAGAGATTATTAAGTTGCCGACACAAGTTGACCTATGACCTTCATCGAACGAAATGTGTCTACCTTCAAAAATAAAAATGATAAGAGGGTGAAAAAGTAATACTGTCGGTGTTTGGCGGCAGTTAGTCGGACGAAAAGCCCTAAATTAGCCGTCGATGCCGCCATTAAACGCCACGGGGCGTAATTGCAGTATCATAACGGTGGTAAAACATCAATGCGATGGTAAATCAACGGGTAAGTGAATTTGATTTGACTCTTGTTATTAGGTGGTTGAATAATTAAATGGGGCTGTTTTATTGAAGCATGTGCGACACGAACTAGGGGAGAGCAACCCTCTGACAGCGTGCCGCTTCGAGATAATTTCAAATTCGATCCATTATCACGGGGGTGCACCCGCCCTGTTTGTTTTTACGCTCCTTACGGCCAACAAAGACGCGACTCCATTGTCCCGCACTGACCGGAATCTCCACCCCGAATTCCTGCGCGGCATAAATCACGTCGATTTTTCGCCCAGGGATGATTTGCCAAGTAAAAAATCTTCGTAGCAGATGGTCTCCGTTGGTTAGTACAAAAAGCCCAGCTGTCGAGTTACGTCAGTCGGCTTTTACATGGCAATATCTCCTCCCTGGGCGGCCGTACACGAATTCACCCCGACTCATTATGAGTGATTACCGCATTCGCCCCGCATCGGTTCGGGCCCCGAATTACGCCACTGCCTTGATTACGGCACATCAAGGGAATTCACCCCTCTCTGATGGAGTGATTTTGGCAAGTAATGAGACTACTGCCGGCGCTCGATTCTCAGTTGCCTTTATGAAGTTTGTAAGACTCCATAATCAACGAAAGGGAGACACAAACTTTGATATTACAAGGGTGTACGCCCTGCGTATACGTAATCGAGACGCGGAAGCGACAAAGCTGCGCAATCTCTTCGGAAAATTCGACACCGGAGAGGGTTTGGCCGCACCCCGATGCGACCCCGACGGCGGTTGGGCCATCAGCAAAACGTTCGAGAAAGCAAGAAATGACACAAAATAATAACCAGTTTAATTTTGATTTACAGTCCTGTTGGGTTTTTGCTGAAATATCTAATGTTTCGACTAAATATAATATTTATTAATCACAAAATTATTACGATTTGATGCTAACACTTTACACTTTCCATATTGCCTCAAGGAATCTCCCTTGTGAGTCTATTCTATCAAAGAGCTTGATATGTTTATGGATTCCGCGTTAAGCTTTGATCAACGTCGTAATTGTACTGTCAACAAAGCTTTCAGAACCGGGCGCTCCACTAAAGATTACTTAAAAAGTTTTGAAATATTGATACTATTAGCAAACAGTTATTTCTAGGGCTATTTTGAAATACATCAACGTTGCGTGGTTTCCATTTTATGACATCTACATTAATAATCCTTCAGAGAGCGCAAAATTTTAATTATCTTCTTTTTAAACAGGGAAGGTTACCTTACCCCTCGAACCTAGATCAATTTTTTTGTTATGTATTTTGTAATCCATATTAAAGCACAAACCCTCACACAAAAATTGCCACTGAGATGGATATTTAAGGATTGAAATCGCCCCCTGAAAGTTGATGTTTTTTCGCTTATATCTCGAAGACTAAAAAAGATAGCAAAAAAGCTTCAATGGTAAAAATTTATGTTGTCACACTGTAAAAGACTGGGTAAACACAAAATGAAAAACATGATTTCGTAATACTTTTTCCATTTCCGATTCTTATAGGATCATTTGTACAGAGTGATCAACAAGGACTGAAGCTGTTGGCAACAATGACAACATGATGAAAATTTCATTGAAATTGGTAGCATTACATTTTCAGTTGTCAATTTTGACGGGCAAATTCAAACTTCAAAATCAAGTGTCATTTTTGTATCTATTTTTTTATTAAAATGATTTTTACACTAAAACAAGACATTTTTATTGGTGTGGTGTACTTTCGGACTGGAAATTTTGATGCTGCTAACGGTTGGTAGTATTCCACGGAGCACGGATGATGAATTTCACCAATTTCAACAAATGTTCCCCGAGCCAGTTGTTATATACCTTAGTTGCGTTTAGGCAGCATTGCACGAAATTGGTGCAACGTTACCTACAAACCAGTGATGGAAAAAGGCAAAAGCTACTGGTAGAACCTTATCTACACTTACAGAAGATGCAGTCGAGAATGTTCGAGGTAGAATGGAACAAAACCCTCGAAAGTCAGTGCGAAAGCTTTCACTCCAAACAGGTGTGATTCTTATCTAAAACACACGCATCCAAAGTTATTTGTTGGACACGTTTAATGCAGGGCCTAATAATTCTTACCATTAAAAATCCCGTCATTCCTTTTCCTTACTGTACAAGCTTGAAGCTTGTCATCTCATATGGAAGTTGCCTAACCATTTTTAAGAAGAAATTAAAGTTCCACCCTTACAAATTTTCCCAGATCCAATCCCTGCAACATGTTTCTGTATCTCAGGAGGGGCATGCGGGCACGGCCTGTCGCTTTTATGAATATCGAAACAGTGGGCCATTTAATTAAGTACGGCTAATTACTTTTTATACTGTTTTTGGTCGTTTTGTACGTATCGTGTTTTAAAACTACCAACTCGTAACATAACCTAAATTTTTTGACATTCACAAATTGCAGCGGGTGCCAACACTGACGCACAAAAAATTTTCATACTTTGGGAATATTTTGCTGTCATTTGCTGCCAACAGCTTCAGTCCTTGTTGATCACGCTGTATTTATTATACAGTGTGGAAATTACTTATGGAATAAATTCAGTAATTTCAAAACTAATGACATTTGCCGAAAACGCTGAAACAGGTCGATTTTTGTTTTTAATAATGCTTATTTTAAGTTACTTCACTTGTTCATGACGTCATCCATTTTTGAGCTATGACGTCATTACCAATTTTTTTAAATGACAACCCCCACTTTTTTCTTCTCTTTCTGATAGACCTTCCTACTACCTAAACGATGAATGAAAAAAATTGGTACCTTACATAACAATTTTTTTGAGAAAATAACAAATACCTCTACATTTATTTCTATAAATGAGTGTCATTAACAATTAAATTTTATAAACTAATTTAAATAAAAGAAAAAAACATTATGGAGAAATTCCGTTATCCTTCTACAGGGTGCATTTTCGTTTGACTAGACGTAATCTCCACCTTAATTAATTTTTAATGTGGAAAAAATGTAACGATCCTTTTCTTAAACTTCTCCCTAATTTGAACTTAATGGGATAGACTGCTTTCTTAATTATTTCAACTTAAAAGCTTCTAACTCTGTAATACTTTTAATTTATTCAAAACTGTAAACGGTTTGGCTGGTCTGAATTATTAAGTACTATTCTGTTTGAGTCCGCCTTAATAATTAAGAAACATAATAACCCGTTTTACAGTGACTTCTTTAACTAATTATTTAGTTAATTACCCTCTGAAACAAGTGGTAAATTTTATATTAGTGCTGGTTAAGTTCCAAAATGTTTGAGACCCGTCAGCTTTTCTAATTTATTTAATATTTTTAAATTATGTGATGATAAATTCTCAGTTGCAATATTACAAGAATGTAAATGAAAAAAAAATTGTAACAAAATTATACGATTATAAAAATATCGTTAAAAATCTACATACTCAAGGTAATTAACTTTAATGACAAGTCCTTGTAAATAAATCTATCACAAACAATATGTACTTGAGAAATGATCAGTCATACTCATAATGTTCCTTGTGTTATCACGATTAAACAAAATTAAATATTTTGTACCTACTGACCTTACCTACGTTTTATGTAAAACTGCTCAAACATTTGTAGATACGTAAGGTATTTGGTATTGTTATTCATCGTAATAATATTTCCAATATGAAAAATATTCCCAGGATGAATTACAAAAAACCCTGTCAGACTTTGTTTGAGTCTGTCAGTTGAGGTTCATGCTCTATAATTATATTTGGTTTGTACTCTGTTAAAACAGACTCATTTCATTACGTTAAGTATTTAAGTAAATACTTTAGACACTCAATTTTGCTAGTCCCCTATTGGGTAACAAAGAGTGAACATATTGGATATTATCGCCCCTCAAAACATTTTTATTGCGCTAATTTTGTAGGATTATGAAAAATTACCGAAATGAGTCGTCTCTCCAGTTATCCACCATAATTTAAAGATGCATTCTTTTTAGCCCACGGTTAAACAACAGTAATCTCTTTATATAGTGGAAGAGATTTGTAAGATCCACTATTATTTACAACCTGTCACGCAGTTCCCATTGTTCACAGTTTAAGATGAGAAATTTCCCATTTCTCACAACGTTAATGCACAACAATACATATTTCAAATTCTACGTAATTTGTCCCGAATGGGAACACTGAATTAAGTTCCACCCAATTTTTGATGCAGGCAATTTGTCACAAAATGAAGAAAAACAAGTGTTCTCGTAAAATGAAGCGATTACGGAATACTACGGCATTGTCGAAAATAACTCAGTTGAATGAATTTTTCACTCGAGTCGTTGTTTGGATTAACTTGGTTTAGTGATTTAACCGGTGATGTTTTCATAAAAATATTTCTTTGAAAGCAGATTGGTTGCTGTTCGTATTGAGTATCTAATGTTATTGTTGTCTGAATGGAAGTCAAAAACCGCAACAGAAAATAAATTTCGCCGAATTTATATGAAATTTACCTCAAATGTTTCAGTTGCAGGAGGCTGCTGGGCATTTTGCATCTGAAAAAACATCACTCAATATCATCTTTCCAAGAATAAAAATCAATCATAAATATGTACGAGATTTTTGCTTTGAATATTCAGTTCACAAAATTGCAGATACAACAGTGATAAGGATAATAAAATGCTAATGAAATGTAACATTTACCACTACAACTGCTTACAACAGATTTTACTCCAATTAATTATCAACATTTTTTAATTAAAGGCGCGCCAGTCTGCTTGTTGCAGTTATCACAGCAATTACCCACTGCAAACTTTAAAATTCTAATTAAATTCACAAGAGTTGTTCTGTTTCTAGTAATCAATGACGGAATCTCGAATGGTAGCACGTTTCAGACCATTTAAAGCATTAATTAATTTTTCATTTACTTCCACTTCTCTAACCATTTTAGCAGGCTTGTTAATTTGAATAAATGTATAATACCAATTTTAATGAACTGAAGATACAAAGTACGGAAAAAATTATTTGTTCATACCCTTCGCAATTTCCAGTAATTTATCAACACCTCAATATTTCCGCGTTTTTTCTTGGACGAACGATTATTCTTTTGATCACTAACCGGCGCCATCACAAGTATTATAGCACACACTACCGTATAAAACACAAGAAATTATGTTCACTTACAGTAACACTTGGCAAAGAAGTGAATAAGAATCGACGAAGACTAAGTTTCCAAAATTTTGGTCGTCTGCACAACCCTCTACCACCACTTTAACAATCAGAACATTAAATAGGTAAATGGGGGAGGAGTTACAAGGTGACCATTATTCTGGGAGAGATGTTTTCCAGAAAGTAAGCGGTTAGTTTTCACCAATAATCTTTCAGAAACCAACAATGCAGATTATTATTTCCAAATTAACCCTCGAGACGATGATATTTGTAAACAAATATAATGAAAATGAATCATTCGAAAAGGGTAGTACCATTAAATTGAAATGTCCAAATAAAAATTAACTCTTGAACTCTCATAAACCATTCAACTTGTGATTAAGAGATTATTGGTTATTTCTCTCAAGCACTTTCCCACACATCAATTTAGTACCTGTAGCATCTACCAAGATGTCATAAATCACCTCTTCTGTCATACTCTTACGAAATAATTGGCCATAGACAAGTATATGTGGGAACAAGTTTCAAAACTCCCATTAATAGTGATAAGAACTACATGAATGAAAAGTGAAGAGTAACACAGACATTCTACTGGAAGCTCCATTTCTCTTAAACGGATGACACAAATTATTTGTTCTACCCATGTTCTCCATTTTAATGAAACGATTTAAATGCGACACTCTAAAAGAAAGTTTGATTATTTTCATGTAAATTACGAGTCTTTCTACTCCATCCTGCAATCTCAACAAAGAAGTATTATTTATGACCGCGCGATCAGTCGATGGCTAGATGAGGAACATCCAATATAAAGTTGCAATAAATTAGTGTTAAGACGTCAAAGTCTATCTTCTGGTTCGTGAACATCCGAGATTTATGGCATTGATTGCATGCCACAGTCTTTACATCAACATGTAGTGTTATAACTGGCATGAAATGCAAATTTTAATTAGGAACGAAATCCATAAACCATGATTTATTTATAAGAGAGATCAGAAAGGAGGTGAATGTTGATGCGTCGTGCTTCAGTCAAGCGTATTTCTTGTATTACACGTGTTTCGGTCAAGCAATTACCATCATTTAATAATAGTTAATAACTGGTAAATTGTAACTGAAATAAATCAATGAAAGTGCTAAATAAATATACACTAGATTAAACATTATTAATTGTTAGATAACGGAAAGAAGATTAAAACCAGTAATCGTTGGCGTCACACACACATTTTACAGTTTTTATTTTATATCCCTGATGGTGCCAAATAAAGTGACGAAACACATCGATTCGGGCGACGATTTACGTAATTAGTGTCGACATCTGGGGTGCCAAAGATATTCCAATTGAATATTTTATCACCTCGCATGCTCCATTTTATTGTTACGACGTGACGAAGCGTTAACATCCCCTCATTTTTTTATTATTCGATGGTCCCAAACGAAGTGACGAAACACCCTCTGATAAACAACCAATAAAACAGTACCGAAACAACGCCAGAAATTACATGCTAAATTATTCATATATCCATTTCAACATCAACCGGCTCCGCTACAGTATTTACTGAAGTTGTCATTACTGTCAATCCAATAACACCCATTACATAAACACAATATCAGCGAAGACACAGCTGTTGATACCAGTTCTTCGCATCCTCTGTGGCCTTGTTTCGCCGTTATCATCGATAACAAAGTGACAGTTTACGTCAAGAGGAGCGATTATTGTAAACCGTATAGTAAACAATGAGACTGCAAACACAAATGATCCTTTCACAATCGACAATACCACACGTTATTTGAGCCCCAGTTCGATCCCATTAAACCTCGAAATTAATTCCGGACATGAGGAGTGCGCACAATTTTAATCCGGCCGAAAAAATTTCATCAAGTCGAGCTTTGCGCGATAAGGGATATTCGACTAAATGCACGGTCATTTGGGAGATCCTCGAAATGAGTACAGATGGTTTCGATATTTTGAAAATGGGTCGTTTTATGACCTAGCTAGTGAGTGGCACTCGTATTTTATGCATAATGCATGTTCGTGCCCATATGGTATCTTATTTAGGCTTGTTGTTATCAACCGCACCGTCAAATGGTAACAGCAAATCAAAGTACATATTCCTTTACAAGAAAAAAATTGGAAATGAAGATTTTGAAACGATTAAATTTGTGGTTAGATGAGTTTAATATATTAGCACGTAAACAACATTACAGAAAATTAAAACCTTAAAACCAAGAGTTGTTTTTAACCATTATAATGTGGTATATCCATTTGAGTCTGAAAGCTCGAGCTGTAAAACTACAAACAACAAATTATCAACAAAAGGACAGCGGGGTGGCTTTTATTCCATTGTAAATTTATCTCAAAAATTTATTAGCCCAAGAGTTAATTTTCTTTGAAATACTTTCTTATAGAATGGCCAGGTAGAAACAAACGGACGGATAGTCAGCTTTCAATCTGTTAACAACAAAGGGCGCTGCTAGCAAAATTCAAATAGTACAGTGGCGTACAAAAAGACAAAATGCCACTTTGTTATTGTTTTATTGTGTTATTGTTTTACAACGCGAACCTCCAGTCACATGAAAACAATAACCAATTGTAGAAAAAAATCAAAACGACCAGGTTTAATTCTAAATTGTAAAAAAGCATGTCAGGGCAAACAAAAACGTTCAAGGACCAGCTCACAAATTCTTGCAGACTTTTTGGTCCAGACAGTAGAAGGAAAAAAGTTTTGCACAAATAGCATGCGCGAGTTCAAATTAACTTCCGAAACCGCGAGATAATCATAATGGTGACCTGCTGAATGAATCCAAGACTGGTTTTATTAAGACAATTGTCAGTTGTCGTTAGATGACATCCATCACCTATTTGTGTTTAAATAAAAATAACCTAAAAAAATTTACATTAATTTAGATGTCAACTTCATGTCAAATTTAAAAAAGCCATAACCCATTATGTTTAATTTTTTTTTAAATACATAAATATAAATGATCCGCGCACAACTGGTTGCGTTTCAATTTTTGTAAGGCCCATTATTCCTCGTGAATAACCCTGTATATGTTCAATTATGAGAAATCAACAACGACGATGCCTATATTCGGGGGTGATTTGCATATCTTTGAAATAATAAATTTTGAATAATCTCAACAAATTTACCGGGAGATCAAGTGCAGCAGTCCAGGTCAACAGGAAAATAAATTAATTAATGTTTTGCAAATTCATTATAAAAACATGAAAAATAAATAAAGTTAATGTACGGTCGGTGGACAAATAAAACTGGGACCCTTAAAATTTAATCTATGTAAATCAGACCATTGAATTGTCAATATATTTGTCAGTATCTATAGAATATGTCATACGAAAGTTAACCTATTTGTGACAAAGCCGTATTTAAACGATGCAAATTTGTAAATTTTGACTTATATGATTGTCATTTTTGTCCCAGTTTTATTTGTCCATCAACTGTACATGTTATTATTAAAACAACATAAAAATAATAAACTGTATTAAAATAATCTACATAAATAAATGAATCTATTACAGAACTTGTTTTCGACTGTTTTTGTTTTATTTTGCAATACACGACTCACATTCTTGTTCTCCTCTTCATACTTGACTGTTTCCTTTAGTCACTTTTAATGAAATATTTGAGTAACAACCAAAACGTTACGTTGGAATCATGGAGATAGATGTAACAATATTCTAGTTTCTACTTGCTCCTGTTGCTAGATTAATGGAGATTCGACCAATCTTTAAATTAAGAAAAGATATACGAGTATATCAAGTGTTTATCGGTTGACATGTTAATTGTTCCTTGGTGCTGTAATGGTCCGAGTAGGTTCGCTAAATAAAAAATTTTAATTTAATAAAAATAAAGAACTTCAACGAAACGTCCTCAACAACTAACCATTCATGGGGAGAGGAATTTTTGTTAGTTGTATATTTAATGTTTCTCAATGGCTTTGTCGGCACAATAATCCTTAAAAGTGGTAATGTAAACTCAAATAAAATTTGCCGACCTTCTTTGAAATTGTCCCTAGGATAAACACAGGTTAAAGGTAATAAATGTTCTTGGGGAAAACCGTTCGACATTTTTGGAAATTCCAGTTAAAATAATCTTTGACAAGTATGGCCTATGGTTTGACAAGTTTGACCACCAGCTTTATTGTACACAGGTAGTTGGATTAATTTGGGAGTGAAAGCATTCATACCTGAGAGGCAAAGCAACTGTAGGTCTGCATTCATGACAAATTATCTCAATACCTTTTGAGTCTTCTTCGCGTATGTGGAGGACTTTATCAACTTATTTAGAGATAATGCTTTTCAATTTCATCCGGGACATCTGCTCTTGAAATAAAGTGGGTTGGTGAAGAAGTCAGCTCAAGTTTCCGTAATAAACAAGTTGACAAGTACCTAACGTAAAACATTTTTCTGCATAATTTCGGGAACTCTTCCAGTACCATCGCACTTCCGATATAAAAGCGCTAACTGAGCGTTACGTTAAGTTGATTCAATGCAAATAATCCGCTTAATTACGTAATTAGATGATGTTAATTAGATGTGGTTCACCTGTCCTGGATGAATAATGCAAAATTGCAGACCTACGCATTCATAATCGCCGATGCCAGTTCAGATGGAAGGAATTAATGAAGGCAATTAGTATCAACCGGAGATACTGAATGGTTGCAGGAAACGCGAGCTTGCGAAACACCCAATATAATAATTTTATAATCACCAACTAATTAGAGCCTAATGTGCCGTCTAAAACGATTCCATATCATTCGCGCTTGTTCATATTACGTTCGATAATCGCACGAGTAATTTACTCGAGTAAATACGTTGAATTGAAAAGATTATGCACCACCGTCCGACAACAATGGCTAATTATTAATGCCACTTGTGCTAATCTCGCCGACATTACTTATGCATACTTGTGAGGCTAAAACAAAGAAATTATTAATTACAGGTGTGTTCTCTCGACTGCGTTGCGTTTATTAGCATAACTCGGAAAGATGAAAATAATGTTGTTTCACCATTTATGCACATGCACACCGTGAAAATTTCTGCTTGCTATTTATAAATTGCCACAGCCATGCGGAACTTGTATGTTTACCGTACTCTAGCACCGAGAAAAGTGAAGCCTCAAGGTCACGTTTCAGCCATTTGCCGTAGAGGCAAAAAGCGTCCTTAAAAAATAATCGCGCAATAGAAATCTATGCAGTATGGGAAATATAGAACTGTGGAAGTGCAGTTGCGTTGGGTCCGTTCTGTGTTGGAACGAATTGTAACAGCTGCAGCAGCGTTAATACGACGACCCTGTCGTCGGTCACGTGTTGCTGACAGGGATACCGGACTGTAGTACCACCGGAATTCACAATTAATTATGATTATCTCGCTTTACTGATTTGACCTCATAAGCATAAATTACCATAATGATAATTTTGTGGACAATTTATTTTAATGTGCCATGCAGAAATCATGTTGCGGATAAATTTACATTTGCGCATACCATTACAGTTTAATTAATTAATAATTATGGAAATCAGGTTAGCGTTTATATTTGTCATTTACATGGGAATAAACGAAATACATTAATTAGAAATAAATTCGAACGCGGCTTTATTGTGCCGCAGCACGCGGATCCGTTTTGATTAAAAACTGAATGAAATTACACAAATTTCCAATTTCGAAAAAATTTCATCACGCGTTTGGAATTTGCACTGGACGAAAATTTTTGTGGTCGGTATCAGTTATTTTTACATTAATGCCACGACCCGTACTAAATCACTCCTATCAATACGCCGTTCTAAAAATAGATCGAAAAGTTGTCTTAACTAATGGCAATAAAAAATCGCAAAAATATTTTATCTACCAAAATGATGTCATTTTTCGATTTTGGTAAAGTTTAGACGATAATAATTAATCACACGATAATTGTGTCCCCAGATTCGTAATTAATTTCGTTTTGATACAGCGGAGATACGGACTGTGTCATTAAGAATTTTACTTTTAATAAGCACGTGTATCTACATATTCCGCATAATTATTGGAATAGATAAAGTCGAAACATTCTTGATGAAAAAATAAATGTTTATGAAACTCCAGTTGTGAAACGCTAATTAACATTATCAACGCTGGCTAAATTGGGAATGTCGTGGGTAAATTCAAATGAAAGTGGTTTTGCAAAAACGGACTAACAAAACGAAAGCTTTAAATATGTTGTCCATATGTATTGTCATATTGTCAAAATTTTCATTGTTACGTAATCAGAAAAAAATAGACATATTTTGTTAGTGTACCCACCCTTAAAATTAACGAACTGTAAAAAGTTGGTGGTGTGACTTTCATAAAATACATACTCTAAAGTGCTATAATTTCGAATTGACGCTTTAAAACCCCAATAGTAAAAATGCTGCAAGGACAAAGTTTCCTTGTCAACATCTAATAACCCGGAAATGCTTGATAACGTAATACCTACACTTTTAAAATGAATAAGTCGTTGTAAAGTACTACTCAAGAAGTTTTAATTTTCCGGAAATGTCCAAATTAAAAATGTGTCGTGAATGTGTATAGTCCTGAAGAAACTTAAAAATAAAACAAACGAGATTGTCCGCTTTTACACAAACAAATGTTTTTCCTTGTCCACGTGTCTCGATAACCTAAGAAGTTATAATGGACGATAACAAAACTAAGAGTTTCCATTAAAGTTTTGTTCTTCCAAAACAACTTTTAACACTTTGATAAAAATTCAGTAATATAAATTCAAAAAAACTTGGTATATTTCAACATCTCACAAAAGGAAATTCTTGGTTTGCATCCACTCTCAAAATGAATAAACTGTAAGAAAATTGTCCCAAGAAGTGTTGTTAGATTGAATTAATTAAAGTAATTTCGTTTCTTTATAAATATCTCACAGAAGAAATAAGCTCATGATCACGATCAACGATTTTAAATGGATAAAATAAGAATAATATAAAACAACAGAACATGTCAATATTAGGTACCTTATTCCGTTTCTTGTTTTTTCAAATGGCGCGACTATAAGGTAAAAAAGGTCTATTCGTTAGGGAAACACGTCGCTGATGTAGGGAAGCAATCAGTAAGTGTCCCCCAAAAAAATAGTTATCAAAAATTAAAGCCAGTGGCGTCTTTTAAATGTTTTTCAAACTACTGATATGATAAATAATCGACAATATGACTCGTGAAACCGGAGCGGCACACGAACTCGTTGAATCGGTAACTCGATTTCACTCGTAGATACATATATCATGGATGATAATCATACCACTTGTATTTATATTTAGTTGAATGCCGTCCAAAAAATGTCCATTAAAGTTTTGTTGCTCCACAATATTTCAAAAGTGTCAGTAGTATCTAAAATAATCAATGTGGGAAAAAGCTAGTTTATTTATCAACATCTAACAAAATAGACATGTTTTACGACTCCCTCACTTTGAAAAAGAAAGTGACTTTTCACGAAAGCTTCAGTGCTCCAGAATAATCTTTCCAAGCGTGAATAATAAGACAAAACAATTGCTCTTATCAACGTTAGTAAAAATGTTTTATGACCTATAGATAGCTACCCATTTTTTAAATAAACAATACCATAACAAGTAAATACTGTGCCGCTAAAAAGTTTTCATTATCGTTCTGTTGCTACAAAATTATATTTATAGCCTTAACAGTATATGTATAGTAGTACATAATTGCAATGCAAAAGAAACCTTCTCATAATATAATACGTGTTTTGTGACGTACCTACCCATTCAATAGGAAACTATAGTCTTTGCCAAAACCAAATAACCACCAACACTGCATTCTACCCAGAAAATCAACCGGCAACGCTGTGTACTTAGATTTGATTGGTCTTGCATCCTAGTACTATCAAAATTGCCATTATACATTTAGTGTAATTTTGTTTTCACCAACCGAATTCAACAGGTGGTGGTTATTTGGGTTTGGCACGGCCTATAGGTACTATGCTTAGGCAAAATGACTTTCCAAAATCTCTTTTAAGAACAGACCGAAAAAGAAAAAAAAAACTGTTTGTAAGCTCTTTAATCGTTGAACTTTACTTCTAAGTGAAAAGTTCTGGAGACAATTGCAGCAGACAAATGGCAAATGTATCTGGGCGCAATTGATAAAACTGAGTGCACTTCCCATAGCCATTCCAGATGGTCGAATTTGGTGAAATAGGAGTAGTAGATTAGGTCTCTGCAAAAATTTGCATCGAACCGGATCAACCTCCTCGTTGAAAAATCCAAATCCAGTGCATCTGTTGAAACATATACATAACTGCGGAATGCTGATGGCAACATTTTAAGCCGGAATGTGGCCTTAACACTCTTCGGCTTTTAAACCGCTCCGGTGTAATTTGTCGAAATCAGATCCTCACCGCTAGGATATAAATCCCGGATCGAGATAAATTCGTTTTCTTCAGTTCGGATTTTTGCAGGCACCGCACATGCCATATTGATTACAATGGATTTAGCATTTTATCTTGGCCCCTCCGTTGGCGCACCAACTCCCCATTAATCTCCCGATTCGTTCCGGTCGGCTGTATTCTGCAGTTTTATCGACAGTGTAAAACCGTCCTATAAATTTGAATTATGGTTCCGGCGATTCTGTTTACATTTTGTCGCTTTCCTAAATTAATTTCCAACATTTGGAAGTGGTCCAGTTTTAAAATGACGCCGATATTGAGACCCTCTCCACATATCAGCACAGTGCAGATGACAAATTGAGGTCTTATTTGCTTGTTTTACAACGGTTTATTTTCCATGCAGAATGTTAGTTTTTCTTATTTTCAATATTTGAAGTGATCTTGTGATGTTGACGTTAACAAAGTCAAATATTTGGAAAATATTCAAAAATTATCGTGCGTTAACCCAATGGCGTTTTACTACGACACAAACGGTTTATGTTCGGCGATCATTAAAATGTTTTCCTCCGTGTAAACACGCTCGAAATTACTGAAATATTCGCCATTTCTGTCTGGTGGGGGATATGCTCGAGCCCACTCCGAAACGGCTCTTCTGACCCCAAACACTCCATATTTCCAGATTTAAACAGCTCCCTACAAATTGTCTGCTGGCATGCAACTTTCGGACAATCTGATCGAAATATGGTAATCATCTGTAATAACATACAAATATCAGGCTCGCCCACTTTTTCTCGGTATCACCCATTCCATGGGCGTCGACGGGTTAATAACGTGTCGTTAAATAATTCGAAGATATTCCAGAATCGTACAAACGAAGGTTACATCCAGCGGGTTCTGGAATGTCGTTAGTGGTTAATTAACGCAGTGCATGTTTTGTTTTGCCTTGGTATTAATATTTATTATTTCGCTCATAAATATCAATGGTTCCTGTGACTCTCGAAAAACACTCGCTTGTTTGCTTGTGCACATAAATGTGTTAAACAAGATAAATAATTTATTCTTATTATGTTCGCTGTAAATATGCTTTGGAGCGTGAAAATTAACAGCTGTCGTAAGGAAAACGAGGAGGGGAACTTCAGGTTGTGCAGCTTTCCGTGAAACGAACGAATTCCGGAAATTTTCGAGTGGAAGTCGGGGACGAAGTCATTTGCACCGAAAATGTTTGAAGTATCACTCTTCGGATCAATTGAAATTTTTTATTACAGCTTCTTTCAAAACAATTGCTCATACATATACATATTGAAATCTCTTTCATCACAAGAACAAATAATTGTTTAGGACTGTTGACATTCTGCAAGAACACTTTACACGATGTAGGTATTGCTTTCATCAAGTTTAATTTTTTTTGCATGTTGCTGAATGCAAAAATACCACAAAATAAATGTTATAAAGAACAAATCAAGTTTGTTTGGAGCAAAAAATTCTTGATGTGTTCTACACATCGTTTCATCCTGATATGACGTCAGGGAACTGTGCAGTAACCATAAATCTGATGGATCTCGCGACGAAGTGAGCTCGCTCTGCTTATTTGTTTCGTGGATTTTAATCTAAACGTACAGTCTTGATGCTCACATATTGTTGCAATCTCAACCGGCAGAAAATATTCTTTAATTTAATTCCTACTTTAATTTCTTTATAGTTTAAGATGCGATTATGTACTAATTATTAGCAACTACGAGTACAATTAAATAACATAGTTTCATATGCTATAATTAACAACTTCATCCACAAATCTCATGGTAATTTAAACTGGAGAAATAGGAAATTCTTCCATATCTTAATAGAAAACCATCACTTTGTTAGAGCTTGTTCACAACTTTAAAAAATTCAAAAAGTCCTCGTACATTTGTGCCTTAAAAATAAATAATTAAATTAAATTTTGAAAAGCGTTGTTTTTTTACATTTAAATTCTTAATCATTCTTCTACATAATAAGTAGTCGTCAAGTACCCGTTGATTTCTTTTATTTTATCTATTTCACTTTCTCTTGAATCTTTTAATCTTTATGATTATGATATACATGATATACATATATTCTGAAACTCGGTAGGCACAATCTACAATTAATATTCTATGATTGAGCATGATCAATTTTTTTCAATTAAATTTTTGTGATGGAGCTAACTTTATAGCGATTTAATATCAAATTGGTCCAAATATTGAAAGCTTTTTTTTTCTCTACTAGTTACAGAACTCCTCACCTTTTTGATTGATCCACTTCCGACTTTGAATTATAATTAGGTAATAGTGAAAATTGCGATCAAATATCAAGTTAAAGAAAGGTGGAATCCAAGACCGTTTATGGTAGAGCTGAATAGGACAGCTCGTAATGTGATGGCCCCCCAATAAATCTTTTTGACGCAGGGCTGTCGGCTCCCCCGAAACCATTTTTCAGGTCAGTACTGGTGAAATTCCAGTTTATGATAGAAACGATTCGCAGCAAATAAAGGATTTTTCTTTAAATGAAAAATAGATATTTTAGAAAACTGAATATTGAATAATTTCAACTTCATTACGTAATTTATTTGAAAATTTCTTCAGAATGCTTGCCGAAATTGCTAGGCGTAAAATAGTCGAGTTCGGCCCTGACAGGGTAAGTACCTGCAGTTTGGCGATGGGGTATTGTAAATCTTACTTCTGGTTTGGTTTGTGATTAGGCACTTAGTGTAACTGCGTCATAAATTCCTGGCAGTTGTGCGGCACCTTCTTTAATTGCAAATAAATCGGCAATGTGATGCGTTTTAATTTTTTTTATTTTCAGATTTCTGTTCTCTGTATTAGTTTGAACCTATTTAGATTAAAACATTTTTTTTTAATTTTGATTAATTTCACTTTATCGCCTCTTGACGCGAAACCCAATTGATAATAAATAAAATAATGGGACAGGCTTATAGCTCCATAATGTGTGTCTCTTCCTAGCCAAGCGTAAAATTTTTTCGATAATTAGAAACCGCGTAATCGCAAAAATGGTAAGTGTTGGACCACCCTGTATGACAAAATAATTTTTTTCTTCAAACGTCCGTAAAATATGACATTGCACTGCTGCATTGATAACGCTAAAGTGTCACTCCATTGTCATGGCATATAACAACCTGACCAGCGTCCGTGAAGTTATTATCTCCGCTGAGGAGCGTCCGTGAAGTTATTATCTCCGCTGAGGGACATAACATAATATAGATACATAATACATATTATGAAGAACCTTTATTTCGTCGCCCTACAATTGTTACTATGTATCACAGTTTATCTGTTTTTTCTTTATGTTACTAGTTTATATTAAACTAAAGTGTAGATGCAACGTTTAATCATTAACTAAAAAATTATAAACCATACGGCTTAGTACCCAAAGAAAATCCTGTCAGATTCTTAAAACTAGTCTTAAAACATTTTTGAAACTGCTGACAAAACCGTTGTTTTGGAACCACTTTTACTTTATGGCTTTTTTAAAAATGTATTTGTTTTTATCGTTTTATATCAACTTGTTTTATTTGGATATCCATATAAACGTGTACATTATTTTCTTTGCATGCAACAGCCAAATAAATTATATGTAAGGATCTTGTTTGTACCACGTAGTAATTCCTTCTTGTAGAAGAGTTGCTATTAAAATATTAAATTTCAAGAAATTCTTATGAATTTATTAATAAAATTAATGTGGAATTAAACACTTTTAGTAAACACATTAATGGAAAACACACACGTTAATACATAGAAGAACTTTCTAAAGAACGGGCAATAAATGAATGTTTTTAAAAGCCTCGTTGAGACACCGAGCGAAATACACGATCTTTATTTTTTCTTTGCGCAATTTCCTAGTCAGCTTTTACCGGAGTTGCGACCCTCAAAGCGTCACCGTTTATGTCCACGAGGGTTGAGAGAGTGAGATATGGCATCGCCTCAGAAAGCTCTACGGCGTCTCTCAACCCTCTATCGATCGCAATAAGGCAATTCACCGCACCCACTTGACATCGACATCTCGCTTCGAGTGGTGCGGAATGACGACAATCTAACGGCATTTGTGCCCGTCTATCCGCCCTTTTAAACCAGTTCAAGATTTAATAAAAAGTTTCACGACTTCAAAAGGACGAACCACCCTCAAAGAAATCAACTGCTTCCAATTTCAAAGCGTCCATAAACAAAGTAGTCGTGATGCGCAATATCGCCGGCGGCCATCCGCCTCTTCAAGGAGCTCGTTGCCGTATCAGATATCGCACTTCCAAAGGTGATTTATGTTGATATTGAGTCTTCGGTAAAATATTTACAACGAAAGGGAATGTTGAGAGCCGCGAGTTAAACGATTAACATTTAAATTGTGCTTTCAGAAGGCTATAAAGTTGTCAAAGAGAGATATTTATAATTAAGTTTCTCAAGTTTTCAAACTAATTACTATTAACTGTAGATTCTTTATAGATAACTGGCGGTAAAAAATTGTCTGGAAGCTGACCAGATTTGACAGCTAAGTCAACAGAATTTATTAGTGCAGAGAGGATTCAATTTCTTGTAGGTCCTAACGGTGAATATTCAGGAGTCGGTAAGATGACGAAGAAGAACGAGTTCTTACCTTAGATTCCGTTTTGAGCTTTTTGGCAGGAGGGGGCGAGGAGCTCCGCTCGTCTAGATTGGTGGAAGATTGCAGCGCGACGCTGGAAGCTGCCACCTTGGCCTGCTCCGGCTTGGCGGCAGAGCCCTGAGCAGTGGCGGCGGCCGGGCTCGGCGGCGGCCCGGGGGAGGGTCCCGTGGAAGCCCCCTGTGGCGGTCCGGGCCCGGTGCTCGCGGGGAACACAGATCTCGGTGGTCCGGTTTGCGGAGCACTCACTCTCACCATACCGTTCATTTCGGCCACAGAAACAGTCACAGCACCGGAAGGTTGCGAACCGGCGACTTTCTGTCCACTGTTCTTGTCACTCGACGACGACGATGACGACGACGACGACGAGCCGTGCTTATCCCTGATTTTGTCGCGTCGGTGGCCGCTGGAGCCGCGCTTGCTGTTCCCCGAACTGTTCGAAGACGCGGTGGGCGGCTGGACCGCGTTGTTGGCGGCGACGTGCTTTCCGGCGGCGCCCACCGGCAGCGCCGTCCCCTTCAGGTCGTTCTGGTCCGCGTTCCCGTTCAACTCGTTCGATTTGACGATCTCGTGCTTCGCCTCCGAGGTCTTGGTGCCCGGTTTCGTCCTCTTGATCTTCATCTTGAGGCCCTTGTCGACGGTGGCCGAGTGCTCTATGGCCATCTTGGCTGTGGCGGCCGCTTTGGCGGCTTGCGGCCCTCCGGCATTTGCGGCCATGGCGATTGCCGGCTGGGTGTTGGCACCCTCGTTGGTCTTCTCTATGTCCGCATCCAAGTCGATAATCAGGTCGCCGATTCCTATATCCCACTCGTTGTCATCGTACTCGAAATTTGAGGGTTGGGTGGTGGTGGTCGCGATGTCTGGCTTCGCCGTGGCGTTCCCTGTCCTGGAGTCCGCCACCCTCGCTCGGTGGCCCGCTTCCTGCGAGCTGGATCTCATTGGGGCCGCCATGCGCTAGTCCGGGCCCCGCCGCCGAGTCTTTGCCCCGCGGCGCCCGCCAACTCCACACACTGCATCTTACCCCTGCAACAAAACTACCCGTTAACCCACCTCTCTATCCTGTTTACACGATTAAAAACTACTTTGCAAAATCAATCGGCCAAATATTTTTGACAATTGAGCTGCGTTAATCGAAATAAAAGCAATCAGCAGCGTACTTGACCACAGATATTTTTGAACACACGTTATTATTATGTATTATTATTGGTTTTTGTTAAATTCTTTTCGATATAAAACCCTGGAACTGTTAAAGTTTATCCTCAAAGTACGCGTTGAAGAGTCGATTGTGAACGCATCACGGATTACAGGATCACGGATCGGCTGTTTGAATCTAACCTAAAAGTGCATTGTTTTTGTTTTTACTCTGTAGACTGACAAGTGGTGCGTTCACAAACGACTCTTCATGGCCAACTTTGAGGAGAAATTAAAATGAACACGCGATACCTCGTTTGTAAAAGTCAAATAAAAAATTCTGCTAACCACGCATTAATCTCAAATTAGAATTAAACTTCTTCCTTCTTCATGTAATCATTTAAAAAACACCAATTTAGAGTTTCAAACCTGGAGTGCAAAACAAACAACGAATAAATTCAACTTAATGAAAAAGAGAGATTAGTACCAACGACCACACATTATGCCGCAGCTGTATCCACCATACCTTTCGTCCAACAAGAGTTGTCATTAAAGTCCAATTTGTGTCCAAGTTTGCTTTTAATTGAAGGAAGCTTAACACATAATTTTTGTGTCTCGTATCATACCCATAATTGGGTCGGTTCGGTCAAATTGCTTCTGCATCTGCTTTCTGATCACTGTTCTATAACTTCCAGCAGAACAGGATAAACACTCCGCGGATCTCTCTCATTGTCGACAAATTTAGAGATTCTCAGACCGCATTCCGGCAGTTAAGCAAATAATTTGTAACAATTTACGAGTGCTTAGCAATCTCTCCACATTCACGTCTTTCAGCACAGGAAGCTGCTTTTGTTTTTGTTGTCACTGCGTATCCTGCCGCTGACGTGAGAATAATGAACGGGAATGTTAATGGGCGAACGAAAGCAACAATAAAAAACTCTAATGAAGAATTAAGTTCTGAATAGGGAGGAGAACAGAGAGATTATAATTCCACGGGTTTACCTCCGCGTAAATAACATTATGTTCATTCGTAAGATTATGATATATATCTTCCGGCGGAAATGCACCTGCCTTGGATAGAATGTTAAGATTAATCCAATTACAAATTATCCTAAACACAGCCTGGAAACGATATTACGCAGCTGGCTGGATTATAAACATCAAGGAAATAACTTCGCAATTCTGAGCTCATTTGTTACCAGCTCGACAAATTCTGAAATCAACCGGAATTTGGCTTATCACAGGTATTTTTCCGTAATTGCAAGCCAACCTAGCTAGCACTTGATCAACATTTTAATTGGGTGCATATGTATGCATTTATTCCTAATTAAATGGCATGCTCATTTAGCAACTCTTAAAGGAAAATAATTGTTTGTTATTGTCATTGTTACACATTTTGTAACTGTGAAGTCTATAATAGAATAATAGATATCGAATTATTTAATCGAACATCTAAAAAGAGAAACCTATAATGTGAAGCTTCAAGGTCTTGCGGGGGCCATTTGTCAAAAAGCCAAAAGAAAAAAGGTAAGCTTATATTATTCATGTGAACAAGGATTTTTTTATAATAAAAAATTGAAAAAATCTATTTATTTGGAGAGCAACTCATTACAAGGACAACGTTACATAATATCAGATAGATATATGTATCTATACATATGAGAGACGAGCAAAAATGAAGCTTTAAGGCCAAACTGTAGCTATTTGTCCGAAGTGCAAAAAAAGAAATAATTGAAATTATTGGATTTATCAACTTTAATTTACGACCATCTGAACAAAATATTTCTTTTATCAAAAATGTAAAAGTATTAAACTGTGCAATTTATCACAATCTAAATATTTACGTATAAAACCCAAGCAAATAAAGTTCCAACGATGTTTTTCAGAAAGGCAGAAGACGAAAGAAACAGATGAGCGTGTGAGATTAAATCATCAAAAATACTAAAATGTGACAATCGTAACTATTTTAATTTACATACGAGTACTTTATTTAAAGTGAAGCCTTGTTCTCGAGAATATTTTTTACAATTGAGTACAGTCGTTATACTAACATTATATCGCGCGTTCAAATGAAATCCTGGGCTGGGAAGGCGTTGGAAACCGTCAATTGTTGTGTTTTTTTAAAGCGTAGATTAATAGGAGTATGTTAACAGCTAACCTAAAATTTAAAGCCAAAAAAATCTTTCTTTTTTTCTCTCTTTGCAATGTTTTACATCAAAAATTGAATAACTTAACGATTCGAATTCTCGAACCAACTATCTAAGGGCATCCTTTGCTGAAAACAAACATGTTCAATTATGTCCCGATTAAACACTCGTATCAAACGGCGGGAAATTCAAACTTCACACTGTTCTGAACAGTTTAATTTTTCCAACGCCTACTCAGCCCAGGATTTCATTCGAACGCCCGATATTTAACTTATAATAAGTCACTATTTCCCAATTTTTATTTTTTTCCGTTTTCCCTCATTGTTTAGCGAAAAAAGAATATGATTAACTCCAATTCAAAACTGGAGCTGTTTAAATATGAAAACACCCACAAATTTTTTTGCCTGTTGGACAAATGGACGGTGACTAACCTTGAGACTTCACTTTATAACGTTACATACCTATACCTACAGCCCCCATAAACACTATTGATCCCTATGGTAAAGTAACACGGTTTGTTGATGTCACACATTCTAATTCAACGAGAATTAGCACATTGGTCTATGGAATATGGTGAAAAGTTTTATAAATTCTTTTTGCAGTTTGTTTTCACCCATCACACCATTATTTTCTCATTTCGTAGTCTAATATATGTATGTAATTTAAATAAGTCGTACATGAGGAAGAAGTAAACTAGAATAAGTGTTTAAAACTGTGGCCAAGTCTCCTAAACAAACACATAAATAAGTGAAACGCTGAACAAACGCTGTATATAAAACTTTAATTGATTCTTGTCATTTAATACAAACATTCAGCTGGTAGCTGCGATAATAAATACCGTGGGTAATCATACCTTCATAGCTTTCGACTTCCGGTCATAAAACATTGATCGATTATACGATGTAAATGAACGCGACTCAAAAATACACCGGAAGAATAATTTGGATAGCCATATTAGGCGTCCTCCTGCCCATCAACTAGTCATGGAGGTAGTAAGTCATTGTATTTTTAATGGCCAAGTCGAAATCGAGCTACTTTCCGCTTTACTAAATATGAAAATGCGTAATATTTATTTATGAGAACATCTACATACTAGAGTTTACAGCGGACGATATCAAAATAAACAGGACTGACTAGCAGGAGTTATTAAAAGCCGGACACACCTGAATTATCTGCAGTAATAACGACCCACGCCGGTTCAACTGCTTCGACAGCAATAAAACTTTTCTAATAGAACAGGATTATTTATGTCGTTTAGGTCGCATAAAGAGATTTCCCATTTAGTGGTGATGGCGCTCGATTGAACCCACCTGCCACCGATCGAACTACCGCGCACTAAGGCCGAGTACCCACGATCAGCTACTGCGGCCAAGAAAAATGGCAGTCATAATTTCCAGACTTGTCATAACTAATAGTTTTCACTTAGGCAATAACCAAAGAGGAGCGTCTGGAAAGGAGACACTCTTTTATCGTTGCGCGTTCCCCCTGGAAAGTCTACAAAGATGTAGATCACACTCGATGAAAGTCACAATAAAGAATGATTCTTTGCAACCCGTCGTGTGCGTCTCCATTACAATTCCGACATGAACCCTCCTGGTCCAGGGGGAGAAGTTCGATCTTAAGAGATCATCAACCCCGACATCTGTCAGCTCCACATCAGTCCCTCTTCCCTGTTCAAATTCGCTCGCATCCATCATAAACGCGTGTCGTGGGTACAAGCCCCAAGTAATTGTTTCCAAACAGGCGCAGATATTGTCGGTGCCCACCACCTGATAAATATTCATCCAGATCCGGCGGCTCTCGTTAACTCGACATTTTTAAGCGGCGGTTCTGCACTGTGCAGATGAAATATGCAAATCGGTTATGCGGCCGTTTCACGATAAACCGTGCAATTAGTGTGTCATTATGAGAAAACATGCGCATTACTATCTACATGGGCGTAATGAAGATGTCGGTCATGTCACCCACTCTCCTCGCACCCACTCCAAACTAATTTACTGTTGAACTACCGACGAATAAACACACGCCCGCAACATAAATGACGAGCACACACGCCAATTGTGTTACTGAACAATGCGGCTGGATAAGAGATGGTCGGTGTGGACGAGGCATCACTTTTTGGTTAGTCGGCCCAGAAGCTGAGCACCGGGCGATACAGGAGTTAGGCCCGGTCCACAGCGCTACAAGCGACAGGAGTTCTATTTTTCAACGACTCTCAAATTTGTTCAATTCATGTTGAAGAAATATCTACATATACGAAATAAGCCTTAATATTGTGATTCAATCGTAATTATCGGTGAAGAAACTCTGCTCTAGTTCTGTACAGTGATTTAACGGAAGTTGCTCTTAAAAAGCGTACAAAAATGTAAAATTTGACAGTACTTTAACAAATGCTATTATTCTTAACTGTCTGCTTTGAATTTCAAACACTTGATTACCAATATCAACAACAATATTTAAATAGTTAAAGGATAACCAGGAAAAATTAAATTATAACTGATATGTTTAGTTGACAAACTATAAGAAAATAAACGCACTACAAGAAAAAGACCGTGTTGGCTGAAAAGAGCGTCTGATGTGAAAGAATAAAAGTTCATTAAAATTTTAAAACATTAAGACATATCAACATCTGTTCTCATTTATCCACATTACAATAATTGTTAAATTAGGGTGACACTCGATCTCCAAAGCCAGTTTAGATGTCTCTTAATTGGAATTTAAATTCATTACTACTTCGTTTATTTCGAAAATTAACTATTTATTCCTAGTTTCGTTTAAATATACGAGTACACTCTGTTCACTGAAAAACCACACACTTACATTTTGCTTGTGTAAATCAGATTTACCATTACCTGATGTCACTGTCATTGTCAGTGGCAGGAATTGAAATAATTCGATTTCAGTCAATAAAAGTGTACTTAATGCCCCCTCTAATGTTACTGTTATCAACATTATAGGTATTATTCTTTATTTTCAATATTTATTGTGGGTTATTTTAAGTCTGGTATAATCAAAATTCGTTTGTAAATTATTACCTGATAACTTAATACGGGTAAACATGGAAACAAATATCAAGTAAATTTACACAGCCAAAATATTGCAAAAATCTTTCTCAAGACTTGTATGCTTTTTCCGTGAACAGAAGTGTACTAATATTACCAAAAGAAAATTTATCTTGAAGTCAAACTCAATTTTAAGAGGGGTTTTAAAATAAGACAAATCAGAACTTCCAAAAAATATTGAATAGGGAAAGTAACTGGAAAAAAATGTATTTAATAAAACTAAGAAGCGAATGAGGAAAAAGACTAAGAGAAAAGAAAGATATTGAATACTGCATTATGATGACCGACTGATTTGTAAGATCCGGTATCAGCCAGAAAATTAATACATAATACATTTTACAAAAAAATTGCATTTACATATTTAAAACAAATCGGATTTTTAAAAAACACTAACGGAAATAAAGAAAATATGTGTGTAGCGGCATTCTAAAATTAGGGTATTCTTACCAACTAGGTACAACTGTGATAAAAAGAAATTATGAACAAATTGAAAACAATTTATTGCATACAACTACGAAGTAAAATCAAAAGAAAAATATCACTACTTCAAGAAAAAAAGAAACATAATTATTGCATTGTGACTGACCTATTAGCTTTAGTTATAGTCAATAAATAATTCTAATTTTCAAAATAATGGAGTTACAAAAAAATTGATTCAACAAGAACAGTACAGGTATTATGCAACGAGCATTTAAGGATGGCTGTTAAGACATGAGTATGAGAATTACGGCACGAGTGTCTTAATAGCCATTGAATGTAAGTTGCATACACTATTTTTTTCTACGACCAGCTCTAATAATAAAAAAAACTATGAACTGTCAAAATTGATAAACTCTAGATCTGTCAGATGCTCATGGCAATATTTGATATTGACCGCCGTAATGCTGCATTTTTTCTATTGGTTATAAACTTGTATTTTAATGAAAAATCTGTATCTTAATGATTATCATTAAAGTACAGATAGTAAATATCTAATAAATCAATTAAAGTATAGGAGTAGAAAAAATTGCTTTAGGTTAACTTGTATTTCATTATTCTCTGTTAATTTTGAGAAGTATAGAATGGGACAAATGTAAACAGTAAATGATGAAACTCTCCAAAACATTCCTTTAGGAACAAAGTTAGTCCTCACAAAAAGTTGTCCAAACAACTTTTAAAACATGAATTACCTACCTTTGGTAAGAAAAACACTGTATATAACGAGGAGAATACTTTGTAAAGAAATGAAGAAAATAAGGAAAAATAAAGAGAAAAAAATGGAATTGAAGGATTTGATTATGCTAGCTGCTAAGTTCAAAATTATAAGAAGATGAGCGAACCAAAAGAATATTTGATTCTACAAAAAAAAAACATCTAACACTAAGTTTTACAACATTAACACATATTCATGTCAATTCACTCCATAATTCATACTTAACGAATTGAATTTGAAAAACACTCTCTACATACAGATATTTCCAGCTTGTTTAATATTATTTTTAGCAATTTACTGGCTTATGGCCAGACAAATCTTAATTCGAACTACTCACATACCGCTATTATCTTACCAACTTGTTAATTTGTTAAGTCGAAAGTTTGCAAAACGGTTATCTAATGAAAATTTAATTTTAGTAGCATTTTAAAAATAATGGTAAATACACTCCGCGACAACTAATTAGCCTCACTCCAAAATTACGCTTGTTTGCATGTTATGAAGTGAGTTCGATTTGTTTTGTTATACATTATCAAATTATATGAAATTTTAATTATTAAAAATCAACTCAATTATTGTTTAGTCCTTTTTTTAAGAGCAAACGTTATTTAAATGACTATTCAATTCACCTGTTTTTTTCAAATATTAACCAATAAAAGAGCAGACATGTACTTTCGTAGCCTAGCAACAGAAAATTCCAGCGAATATTCCACTCGTGAAAATATAACTGACTATTCCACTAGTGGTCGAGGTGAATATTTTAAACAAACCTTGATTATTATTTTTATTCAAAGAAATTATTACTTTCTTACGAAGTTAACTGAACAATGAAATCATGTGTAACGCAGATTTGCGAACTAGCTTTGAAAATTTTTATTTTAATCATTGATTTGGTTCATTGAATAGTCTGTTGAATACAACTCGTAGTCAAAGATAGTAGAATATTTTTCCGATGGTATCACTTATGGTCATTACGCTTTTGAACACCATTCGTGCTACGCACTCATGGTGTTCATAAAGCGAATGACCATTCGTGATACCACCACAAAAATATTCGACAATCTTTGACTACTCGTGGTATTATAACTGATAATTTCGTCGCGACATCTGATTAGCCTCACTACAACAACCTAAGTACAAAAGCAAAATATTCGTTAAGTTAAATCAATTTAAGGGTAAAACGGGAACAAAAAACAATAACAAATAAAAACAGTCATAAAATAAAATAAAAAGTACTAAAAAATTAACATTAATGGGGTGTGTGAGATCCTCCTTTGCGGATGATTTCAAAAATTCTATTTGGAATAGAATTAAATAAAGAATCTAGGTATCCCTGGGTTATGGTATTCCATGCAGCCTGTATGGCATTGGTAAGTTGCCCTACGTTGTGGTATTGTTGATCATTACCATACAACTGTCTGAAAAGCCTACCCCAAACATTTTCTAAAATGTTTAGATCGGGTGACTCACTAGGCCACTCGAGCACATCAATATTTTCTTCTTTTAACCAACTACTGATCAAACGTGCAATATGGACTGCAGCATGGTCGAATTTCTAAATGCACCACTCCTTTAGACGAAATTGCGCCCCACACCATTACCCCGGCTTCCCCTCTGTGGTGACGAACGGCAAATTCTTCTTCTTTCATGAAAATACTATAAATATCCATCTGGACCGTCAAGGCAAAATCTTTTTTCATCCGTGAAAATTACACTATTCCATTGCTCTTGCCACGCCATATGGTTTCTTGCAAAATGGAGGCGAGTTTCTCTATGCCTTTGAGTCAGAACTGTTTTTTTCAAGCGACGTCGACTTAAGTGTGCACACACTTTTTAACCAGCTTCTGTACGGTTCTTAAACTAGCTGCAGATTCTATTACTTCTTTAATTTTTCTGAAAGTTATAATGGAATTGGAGGCTTCGCGTAAAATAATTCTTCTTTCCCTCGCTGTTGTAGCAGTGCCACCTCTATATTTTTTTCCATAATTTTCAATATCTTGAACAAAATTATTCACGACCTTCGCACTACGATGGATTCTTCTAGCAATTTCTCGATTGGAGTACCCTTCTTCTCTTAAACATTTAATACTGCCAATATCTTCGGCAGTTAGTCTTTTTCCGCGACCCATTTTATTTTAAGAACTTCAAAGTTTAATGTAAATAACCTATTTATTATTTTTTTGAAAATTTTACTTAGTTTAAACTTAATTATAACACTGGTCTACAGTGAAAAAATATTCTGAATAATTTTAACTAATTTTTGCTTGTCTACCCATGCTGAATACGAGTTGATAAGTAAAAGTCATTTATTAGTTTAAGTTTTCACGATATCTGATATCAATGATATCTTCCAAATTTAACGATCCAAACCTCCTTGAGCTTGATAATACTGATATTTACGAGTTAGTTGGCATCAAATTTTGAAAATATTGTGTTTTAGTGCTCTGTCCTGTATTACTAAGTGATAAAAGTTTTAAAAGTTAAAAAAATAATCATATTTTATAGCAAAATGTCTCTTTTAACACTCTTATCACTTAGTAATACAGAACAGAGCACTAAAACACAATATTTCCAACATTTGATGCCAACTAACTAAGTAAATATCAATATTATCAAGTTCAAGAAGGTTGGGATCCTTAAATTTGGAAGATATCAGGTGTCGTGAAAACTTAAACTAATAAATGACTTTTACTTATCAACTCGTATTCAGCATGGGTAGACAAGCAAAAATTAGTTAAAATTATTCCGAATATTTTTCCACTGTAGACGAGTATTATTGCTGGACTGTTTGTCGAGATGTTACAGAAGCAGAATACAATATATACAGAATAATGTATAGAATAACAGTATGATTTCTGTTAATTTTTGCAAAAATCTTGTAATTTTTTTTTTTTTCCTAGAAAACGGAAACTAATTTTAAGTATATATTATAAATTTTGTATTCAGCATATGAAGATTAATAAAAAAAGTACTTTACGCGAAGAATACTTTTTTAAAGTCAAAATTTGTAGACTAGTGTAATTAGTGAGGCTAATCAGTTGTCGCCATTAAAATATTTCTTTTGGAGAAAAAATTCTGCAGTTAATTCTAAGTTGTCAGAAGTGACAAATTGTATTCCAAACCAATCGTTACCTACCTTGGTGCATTAAATGACTCTAGGAATAATACCTATTAGCATCAAAATTTTGAAAAAATCTGTATTTTGTGGGTGAGGCTAATCAGTTGTCGCGGAGTGTATGTAATTGAAATTATTCAAGAACAGTTTCTACAGAAAGCCATTGGAAATCAGTCCGATATTTTAACCTCTGGTAGAAAAAATGGGTCAAAAAAATCATTGTAGACTTTTGTTATTGTCATTAAATTCAAAATTAAGTCACTTTGACAAAAACATCAATCTTAACCTCAATTTAAATCACAAATGTCTTTCACCAACCTGGAGAAAACCGATATGGTTTTTGATCTATGGCGAAGCCCGTGGAAATTCAGAACTAGTACAGCAAATCTACGGTGAAAGGTTGCCTCAAAAGATACTTCCCGATTCACGAACCATTGTAAACGTTGTGCAGCATCTTCGCAATTGTTGCCCGAATTAGTCAAGGAAATTCCTCTAGCAATTCGATGAAAAATGTGATACCTTCATGGTGGTGCACCGCCTCATTACGTTCAAAACGCCGCTCAGGCAATTCGTGAAAACAGAGGCTTTCTGAATCGAATTCTGCTTCCTTGGACACGTCGCGTCGTACTGAAAAGCTTGCATTACAAACGATGACAAGTATTTCGAGCAACTTCTTTGATGTTTCATTTTATACTTTTACTCACAATTACAGTATTTTTACTTTGTTGTTCAACCCTTTGTTGTTTTCTGAATAAGTTGCAGGCACTGTTTTATCATCACTTTACAAATTTTAGCAAAAGTTGATGATGAAAACATAACCTCGAATGATATAAAAACTTGACTTTTTAGGTTCGTCGTATCGTACGTCGCCCGCCCGCCAGCCCGCCCGCCAAATTTGAAAATTTTGAGCGTTTCCCAAACAAAGTGATTCCTTTGATTCTTTTGTAAACCATTAACATTTGTATAAGGCAAGTTGGGCTATTTAGCCTTCTTTCAACACATACTACCTCAGGTTAAAATTTTGTAATTAACTACTAATTTAATGGAATCTACTTCATTTAAACACAACCAATATCACTTACATTTCACTTTTTCTTTTTTATGTTGGTGTTCAAAAAAGATGAATATGACTTTTATGACTGTTTTATGAGATCTAGTGACAGATAGCAAGTATCTGAAAGACAATGGCATCTCCTCAAACAAAGGACAGAGGGTCTAAAATATTGATTCACTTGCACACATCAAAACCCTTTTTCAAAGTGCCAACTATGCCTATTCCATCTTATTACTGAAGCAATTTCTGACGCTCAACCTCTGGATTCATTTGAAATATTTTTAATAATTTGACTATTTGATTATTAGGTAAACAATTTGAAACATTTTAATTGAAACGTAAACTGATTGGCACCTTGTTAGCAGCCTGTTACCTCAAGCGCCTCGTTCGTTACTTTCATTAGACTCCATGCTGTTGAACTCGACCGACCGAAAGAAAGGAGGAAGTATTTAAGAAGAACGAAAATCAAAACATCTAATTTTCGAAACTCACTTTTATGAGATGTCTCTGTCGCTTTGAAGTATAGATCCCTTGGGGCAAATACAACGCTGTTCCACCCCTCAAGAATAAACTGCACCGGTTTCCGCTGCGATGATGCTTTCAAGCTAGATTAATCCCCAAAGCAGGCCTATCAAAGACTCGTGTTGGACACAGTCGTGACAAAACGCTATAGCCATGACACGCGAGTCGAGTGTCGTTGACTCGTTCAGATGTGTACAAACTGTAAATTGCCTCACTCTGTACGTTCTCATCGCAACATAAATACACATAATGCATGGTGGAACGCCACTTCAAACGGCGACTCCATGAAAGAAACATTCTTCGAGCAAAAAGAGCCTCTTTGTTGGATTATGCACAGATCGTGGAGCATGTTCGAGTGCAGATCAAATGTTTTCCTTCTGAACAAATAACGCGATTTACTTTGAGTCTCGCATCCCGCACTTTTAAACTCCTCATAAAAATAAAGCAGTTAACCCGGACCGAAATAAAAAACGACGTGATTCCGGTATTCCGGGCGTGCTCTCAAACATACAGTTTTTGAAATAAATTGGCCGACGGTTTTCAGCCCGGAGCCAACACACATCTTCACCCTCTGACGAAACATCAAAAGCTCATTTGAAGGCTTTCACAGTTTCGCGGTATGCAAATGGCACGGCAACCAGACCGTTTTTCTTCCCTTTTCGGCACAACAAGGACAGATAACCGCAGACTCTTTCCCACTCTGGAATGTTCAAACTATTAAATGAAATAACGATCAAGTTAAATGTCCTACACAGTCTCATATGATTCCAGTTTTACTAATAGATCTATAACTAATATTTTTTCTTTTTTTCTATTTTTCTTGTTTCAGGGTGTTTCCGAAATATAAATTTTCATTTAACATAACCTCAATTTCTTGTTTGGCACTTTTTTAACTAGGCGTTGCTTATACATAGTCTGAACACTGGTTGTGAATTTGTAGTACGTGTGGCATTCGTACAACCTGTAAAAACATATTAAAAATGACACTGACAGCACGGATATCGTTGCTTACAACTTTTCACAATTATTACGGCATTTTTTATTGTAGGGAATTTAGAACGCTCGTGCTATACGGTATTCTTTTCAAAACATTCATTTTAGCTTAATCTTAAAAAAAAAAAAACAGGAAAGATGTTCAAAATACACTCGGCTCAACTTCTAACGTCACAGAATTAGACTGTATATAAATCAAAAAAATATTAAGGATGAACTGGAGTAACATTGAAAAATGGCGAAAATTGCTCAAAATTGGTACTAGAGTCCTTCTATCCATGCTAAAGTACTGTGCCAAATTTAAAAAAAATTGATCGAGGAATTTTAAAGTTATTACCTTTTAAAGTTTAGGGATATTTTACATGCATTCTTATGAGAAATCGATCAATGCTCGTACATATACAGGGTGGTCCCGATATAACCTGCCAAAAAAATTCTGGGTCATCAGAAGGATCTAACAAGTCCGGAAAACCCCGTTTCATTAGGTCCAAAATAATGGGGATAAATTAACCCCTATCCACACCCATTCGACGCTGCTGACCACAAAAATACGTACCTACTCAGGAATTAATTGTTGGTGTTTGTAAGGATGACAGAATCAGAGTATCTAAGCAACATAGGTACCTGAATCGTTTATGACAAATCTCAAATCTGACAAACTAAATCAAATTAATGACATTTATTGAAAACGTTCACTGTGTGCGTTAATTCACCAGCTTATTTAGGTACAAAGCTGATTTTGTAACCTGAGATAAATAAAGTGGTGTTCCTCAATGTGTAAATAAATGTAGAGGTAGTGTATACAAAATTGTGGAAGAACTGTGTAATAAGAGTATCGTCTTAATTGTGGTTAAACAGCCAAAATAATGTATTGAATAAATTTATTAACATTTTACATATTCGTACTTTCAACTCTAATTGAGAATATCTACTAACTATTGAAAGTTAACTGTAAACAAGACTAGAAAAATTATTTTATAATAAATGTTCTGTGTGCCTTCCGTTGGCATTTATGCACATTTGAGTACGCCGCGCCGGTACCAATTTTCATAAACAGAATTCAGCATTTCTGGGTTTTTACAAATCTGGCTCGCGGCGTCTGTTACGCGTTTCTGGAGTTGGCGTTTTGTATTTATTTCAACTTCGTATTCCAAATCGTTCGTGTGGCTCCAAAAATTAAAATCCAGAGGGGTAATGGAGGATCGGGAACGCCATCGTATTGGAATCAGTCAGTACCAGCCTCACATAAATGGAGATGTAGCTCCACAAAAGTACAACGGGACGGAAGGACTCCTTCAGGAAAACGGTCGCCATATAGTCGCCTTGCGGCTCTTGAATTACCACGTGCTTTGCCATAGAGTAAATGCAAATCGGCGTATTCTTGTTTTGTGAATTTCATAACTTTTTGAAGGATTCGCAAATTTAAAATTAAACTTGACAAATGTCATAGGTGTTACAGGTACCGTTGCTAAAGAAGTTGCAGCCAAGCAACCAGAATTACCTTTTTAAAACCGATTAACTCATTAGCGTACAGCAAATTTTGATCAAATTTTCAATAATTTTTATCTCGAAAACGAAAAGACTTTTCTTAGAAACATTTTTTGTGTATGAGTTCTACTCATCATCACCTATTACTGGATTTCTTCTGGCAGGTTATATCGGGACCACCCTGTATAAATTGATAAAAAACATATTTCAAAATTTCTTAAATTTTTCACACATGAAGTACATATCGATATCGTAGAATTTTATAATGGTCGAGGATTTTCCATGTTATCGCTAATTATATGTGGAAAAACACGGTTTTTGAGGTTATGTACCTGTTTTATATTTAATATAACTAAATAACTAAAATGTTGACAAAAACGCAAGTGGTGTAAAAAAAGCCAACTATGCCAACTACGAAAATTGGACACTATTATTTATTTTATCTGTTAATTTATGGTTAATATAAAGGGTGTTTTTGTTTGATTTGGTAACTAAGTCGACGTCGAAGAGTCGATTGTGAATCAACCACTCGTCTTAAAAACACTGATTTTTCAAACTGCATATTAAAAAAGCAACGCAAAACGTGAGGTTAGATTTAAACTGATGAGTTAGATGTTTACAATCGACTCGTCAACCCCAACTACGATTCAACGCCAACTACGACGCCAAATTAAAAAAAAAAACACCCGTTATACTTGTATTAATTACTTCAATTGCTCATTACTTATTATTTACGAATATTCGTCGACTTGGACACACTTATACACTATTAGCAATCATTTTCTCATCTATCACTGAACAAACCATGCTTCAAAAATCTTTATTCAGATAAAGAAATTAATGTATAAATAAGTGTTTTGATATTACATGTATGTATTTATCTTTATTATTTACTAATTTATGACAGGAAGACAGAAAGCAGTGGTCACTTTTTGTGAACACCTTTTCAGTTGTCCTGCACCCGTACGCCATTAGAAGTAGAGTCGCGTGTACAACAAACATCCGGTACAAAGTTACTCACAAGATAGTTTACTCCTGGAAATCAAGCAATCACATTTGTACATTCACTCTTTTACATTTTTGCATACAATTGTTAATTGTGCAATAAATGATTCTTTCTTTTTAAAGAACTATATACCGCGATCAGCAAGTTTTCCTTCCGGCTCCAAAATCGTAATTTTAACTTAAACAAACTTACTCAAATTTAGGACACGTAAATGATTAATTATTTAAACACATGATTTCTTTTTTTGTAATTATTCGTTGTTAAATAAAGCTTTAAAGTTAAAAAAAAAAACAAAAAAAAAACACCAGATACTTGTAGACCAAATTTTCAGTTTCCGAGTTTAACTCAAAAATTGCTTTTACTTATGATATGCGTGATTAATCGGTCGTAAACAATGTGTCAATGGAATTGTCTGGAGCAGATAGTGGTACCCTGGAGTCGAGCTAGATGGGTTTACATTTATTATGAATTATGACGCTGTAAATAAGAGGCTTCAAAAAAGTTAATGATCCTTTCCTTGATAAATGTTATCATATTTCGTGATTTTGCGAGTGGATGTAAAAACTTGTCACATTCGGTCATGGAGGTAGTATTAACTAATAATTAATTAATACTACCTCCATGCATTCGGTACAAACTATTACAACATAGAAATACAAGCTGTTTCCTAAAAAAGGCCGCAAACCGTGGCTCCGTTATTTATTGTACGATTTTAATAAACAAAACAAGCAATACAATGGTTAAAAAACACTACAAAACGGCTTATTTTTTTCAACATTAACTGTTATGTCAAATAAGTGTCACTTTTTTAATGGAAACATATATTTATTTATGTCAGCCTGTATATATGTATGTAATAATTAATATTATTATTATTATTCACAAAGTATTCTTGATTCTTAGATTATTAGTTTATTTTTATTAAGTTAAATTATTTTTATTTGTTTTATATTCCGCATTATTTTGATCTGTGATCGAATGTTTAAAAAACATTGTCTTACTCACTCTTTTCTGTATCCGACGATAAACCACATCCGTCACCAAGTTTCTAACATGCCCGGCATGCTGACGATTACATTTAACAGAACCAGAAGCGTATCTCAATTAACTTGTGTAAATAGGAAAACCACTTACGAACCTCCCAACAAACTTATCCTTCCGATCATATCTCGAACCTCATTAACAAGACCGTCGCCTTATCACGCTCCATATGCGCCCTAGTTCACTTTTTCCCCAAAGACTTGCACTGCCACAGTTAAACCAGTCTGGACAGATTCAAACTTCTCAACTGATGAAGTTTCCGAATAAAACCGACACTCCACAAAAAGAACACACCTTCCGTGACTTCCTTTAGCATTTTATCAACCCGACAACACCGAACAAGCCACTGAAGTTCACTGCGTCGATACCCCTATTTATGCCAGGTTCTGCTGTCTATTGTTCGAGGGAGCCTCCAGACCCGTGGGGCTTGGACAATAAGGGCGGAAACAACTAATCGGTCTAGTGGAAGAATTCTAAATACAACAGTCTGGAGTGTCTCGACTCAAAGTGTAAATTCTAGCTTGTCGTAATTTATTTTACACATTTACACCGAGTCTAGTGCCGATTTAGTTTGGGGAGATTACACCGAATGGCAGCAACATACGGAGTGTTTCGTTCTTTGTTCAACCGGCGGCGATGACATGGTGGATTTATTAGCAGAAGCTCGTTTGGAACAGATACAAAAGGCATAGCATCGAGTAATATGGCACAGAATACACATAAACACATCTTAACTATGTATATTTTTACATCGAACAGATTGCATCGCCTTGTATAGTAAAACACGTTGGCAACGTCGTTACAAATAACTTAGTATGGACTAAAGCAGGTTTGCTGTATACATTAAACGAGATGGTAGCCTTGTAGTTCCCAGAGCTATTTATTTATTTATGTCATCATTAACCCATTACATTAATGACAAACCGATCCGAATAGCTTACAAATAAGATTTAATAACACTAAAAAAACTTAATGGAAATTTTAATTGGGAGGCATATAAGAATGTATGCTTTTCGGGCCCATATATGCCTATATCTAGTAATCAAAAATTTAGGTAATGTCACTTGCACCACATAATGGAATTAATTAAGAAAATAATACGCTGTCAAAATAAATAAACAAAAAAAAAAAAAAATCAGAAAGAACTTTTTTTTTGAATCATTAGATGGGAAAATTTATTATAAAAGATTTTTTTCACGATCGGGAGTAGAAATCAACTTTTCGGATGTCAACATCGTGACAGAAGTAGAGCATTTTCTCCCTAGGGAGCAAATATTTGCAAATACTTGCTCCCTAGGGAGTTTTCATTTTTTTGACAGTTGTGACAAAAATCTAATGGGAGTTTTCATTTTTTTTGACTGTTGTGACAAAAATCTAATTGTGTTGTCAAGGCAACTACTAATTCCATTAAATTCATCGAAAGATGACAACTCATTTGTCATCATTTTTTTATTCTTAAAATTTGAGATTTTTGTGCTGTTTCTACTCCCTACCGTGAAAAAAATAGTATATATACTTCTGGAGAGAATGCTCATTTTTCCCTTGGTGCTTTGTAGCCCTCGGGCTTCGCCCTCTGGCTACAAACTTCACCTTAGGAAAAATCATGCATTTCTCTCCCTCAATATATAATATACTATTTTCGCAACAACTTCAGATCGTCCACAATTAATGGTATTAATAGTTAACAACATTAAACATGGTTAGTAAACAGAATTAACAAGTTAATAAAATTAGCTATGGTCAAATGTTAATTGGAACAAATAAAATTAACTCAACCTGCAAAAATCTACCGATTAGCTGAAACTTTTATTTTTTTGACACCAAACTGATTGATTTTGCGGATATAATTTAGAATTGAGCGGTGCTTTTTTTTAACAAATGGCTTCGTATTGCCATGTTTAAAAAAAAGCACAAAAATCTTTACTAGTGCTTCTGCTTTTCAAATAAATACAGTTGTCATTTCATTATTTTAGTGAAGAAAAATTCAAAACCTGCAAGACTGAAAATGTTTGATTTTTATTTCTTTGTCATGTGAAAATTTGATAACGCAACGTAGATCTAAAATTCACCTCAGGAAGCAGTAATTTTTCCACATTTCCATTTTTTTCAACACTTTACTACTCAAATAACACGATCTTCACGATTGCTTCTTAGATCTGATGACTGTTGCTTTTAAATAACAATTCACTTGCAAATAAATTATTCGAATCTTAAAATATGTATAATATAAAGCATAAAGGTGAATAAAAGATTCGTTACCAAAGAAAAAAAATTGGGTCACTGACATTGATTTTTTTTTATTTTAATTCGACAACGAAATTCTTTTGTTAGATGACAAGTTTTCTCATAAAACTCCATGGCTAAGGTGACCTCAGGACAAAAGGTACGACGCAAGACAAAATACACAAGAGGAATAAATACATGTGTATATAACCAAAATTTTGAGAAATACATTATGATCAAAGTGGTCAGCAAAGAGTCCTGATTTCAATCCAGCGGAAATTTTGTAAGAGCAGATGACAAAATTCTCGAATTGCAATGAAGCTCCTTGGAAATGATGGAAAAGATATGTAGCTAGATATTAATTAAAATGATAAGAGGCCGACGCTGTACACCAGCAATCTTCTACATCGCTGCTACATTTAAATAACTTTCCCACAGACTCCCACAACGCGACATTAAATAAGTTTCTCACCACACCAACGCAATAAACCGTAAGTGGATCTCTATTTATCGAATGAAGAAGAGACACAAACTGTTACTCTTCATTGTCCCCCGTCAACGTCGACTTCGTTAGAAATGACAGCAACCTGACATGTCTTCGCAGCCACTCTCTCTAAAGACAAGACCGACGCATCAAGTGAGTGCAAGGCGGTACACGTCTGTTTGAAATCCTGCTGAAGAAACTTTTTGATCGATCGTAATCAGAATGGATTGTAGGTTTCCGGAAGAGTGTCGGTAGCACTCCTTTCTCGGCGTGTTCTTTGAAAGCGCAACGAATGTTGCTCAATTTGCGCGAACTCCTGTTAAGATTCCATAACCGTCTGAACGTTCAATCGGAATCCTTCAGAGTCATTAGCAGTGTGAGAAATCGACCAGAGTAATAGTTTTATAAACGCATCCGACTTCAATGTAAACGCATGAACGTGCTTTGAATAAATCCGATAGCCGATTTACCACCGAATTAATTCCACTCTGTTCGCGATTTGTTAGCCGTGCACAAAGTGTGCATCGAAAAATAACAGCGGCTCTGTTGGGTAAATAAATGATACAATAACGACGAAAAAACGTTAGCGTCAAATTAGAATTATAAAATTAAATCATTTCACTTTAATTTATGACATTAAAATGCAATTTTTCCGACGACCACTATGAAAAATGCGTAAATTCGCACAAATAACTATTATTGAAAGTTGGCTATTGCATGCAAATAGCGAACCCATGTGCAATGAAACTGGTTAGCCAATCAGATACCTTCTAGCCTGTGCGCAATGAAATCATTGCACACAGTTGTAGTAACCATGGCCACCAATGTATGTTTTGTCCGCAGCTCTGTCGAATAATATTTGAAGTTTGAAGGAATACCGAATATTAGCGTTTTTTTTTTGTGGTCGTCGGAAAAATATCGTGTATACCACGTGTTGAAAATTCGATTTCACACTCGTTTGCTTAAGCCACGCGCCTACGGCTTGTGGCTCAATTCTGCAAACTTGTGTGAAATCTTTCATTTTCAACTCTTGATATACAATATACTATTACAGTTATTTGGTCAATATGCAAGTTGGTTGGTTATTTGGTTAAGTTTTAATATACATGTATTTTTGTGCGTTTCAAAAAGCTTAATTAATTCCAAGATGCATTCTAATTTATTATATCAACACCATCATTATTAATGTTATCACTGGAAAATGATGTTGACTTATTCAATGTGGCTTAACTTGTTTTTGCTAATTGATATCCAGTGACCACAAAAACTTTAAGCTATTTAAGTTTTATTTATGAAACATTATCCATTTTTTGTGCCATTATCAAATTGAGACAAACATTAAGCCATAATTTAATAATAATTAATCTAAACGAACATTTTTTTCTGTAGCATTTAAATAGCAATTTGTTTCTTTTTTTTGTGTATTCGTAAATTCATCGTAACTTTGTTATATACATAGGTCACATTATGTATGTCAGAGATTCAATAATTATTAGAAAGAAAAAAGTATGGTATGACAGAAGAACAAAAACAAAATCGGTAATTGTTCACTTTAGCTACTTCTGAAATTTTCGCGTTTTTTCTGGCTTGTTGTGTTTCAAGGTTGCGCCAATATCTTAGTATAACTAAAGGGCAAGGAAAATTCATTTGCACAAGCTTTGAGTGGTGGAAAACGATGTAGGAGGACGCCCTGAGGCTGTCTAGCCAGAAAAAACTGGAAAATTTCAGAAGTAGCTAAAGTGAACAATGACCACAAAATCTAATAATGAACTTTATAGCCTCTTATTAAGTACTAAAAATTAAAATTTGGCAACCTGTCCTCAATGGCAAATAAAAATGTTACTGCACAATATGTACCTACAGAAGCTATTACAAGACATTTCATAATTGTAGATTAAAATTATAACAAGAGTTATAACGAAGAAAATAATGGCTGTAAATAAAAAATAATCCTAAATTAGACCCCATAAAAAAAGAAGCAATAAAAATTACGATGTCGGTATACTATGAATAAATGTCAGATCACATGAAACAAACGCAATTTTTCATTACTCATAAAAAAGTAAATTTTATACAATAAAAGAGATTTGTAAATGTTTTAAAATCAATTCTGTTGATAAAATTCGTATTCAAATTTAAATAATTTATGTTTTATTAAAAAGTCGAAAGATATTTGCAATTCGGTTCATGAAATTGACAAATTGAATGAGAGCTTTCAACAAAGGAAAAATTTGCAACATTCAATGAAAATATTTCAACTGTACGAGAGTTATATTTAATAGACGTCAGATCGAATCAGAATAACCTATATTACATATTTAATAATAAGCGAAGTATGTATATCCAAAACATTATCTGCTTTTACTTAATTTGTAAATATCAGTTTACAAACTGCGTTTTTTATAATACATAAACTGGCAGAGATTACATAATTTGACACTGACAATTCTTAGAAGCTTTCAATTTAGATTTGATGAGAGTTAACATTCAAGAACAGATTAAAATTGGAAAATTAAAATAATCTAAAATGAAAAACCAAGGAAGTGGCTAATACTCTTTAATTCAATGTTTTAAGAATTTGGGCAGGTTTTTTTTGCACTCGAAGGTGTTGGCGCCGCAACGGCGCCATCTGAAATATCTCTGAAAACTTGGTTGCGACGACACATTTTGCGAAAATTCTTTTAATTATGTTCCAGAGAAAATGTGCCATAACTGCACACACCTCTACACACTGCACAAAGTAATTATGTACTAATTAAACCGCTTGTTATGATTAATTGACTGGAAGTTTTCTTCGATTAAGTAATTCCGTTCGAAAACCAATTTTTTTTCTTCGTAAAATTATCAAGATTTGTACTTATTTTTAGTTTCAATACAACTTTTAGCTATAATATAACAAGTGGTACGATTATCATCGATTAATTATGTCACGAGTTTCTACTTGATTAGAGCATTTATAATGCATGAATAAATGAGGAACGCTTAAAGTGATAAACTGCCTTTGCTTTTTGATAATTCTATTCTCATTAAGATAAAATCATAAATTTTAATTTCTGGATACTATAGCTATCAAAAACATCGAGTGTAAAAAATTAACTTGCAAAATTTTTCTTTTACCAATTTTATCCTTCTTGAACTCTTCTCTCTCAGATGTAGATTTTTGTTAGCAATTAAAACAAAACAAAAAAAAAACCTACAAAACTTCATTCAAATTGCGTGTTTTTCGTCATTTGGACAAATCATAAAACCAGAACTATTCATACATTTGTATTTTTTTAAGTATACAACAAAAATTAGTATGATTGGTAATATTATTTGATGCAATCTGGCAACGCAAGATTTAAGTTTTGGCAGACTTTCAAACATCTTCACAGTTTCTTTAATGTTATTTTGCTTCAACCAACACAACGTCAACATTTACCAGAGAGTATTAATTGATGGCAACGCTAATAATGGCATAATTTTCGAATCATTAACTTGGTCGGATTTAAAAAGGCCATGCCACATTTCTATTCCACCAATGAACTCAACACGAAACAATAAAAATCAAACAGAAACAATTCAAATACCACAATGAAGTGCAGGCTTGCGAGAGAGGAATGACAGTAATGTGTAAGTTACTGTTGAGCTGCAGTGAATCAATGAACATGTGTAAATAGGTGCTTACGTAACTGTTCCCGTTTTTGAGCATTGCGAAATAAATTATTGTTCTTATTGGAGCTGCATAATCCCATTCTCCTATACAGTAAATACACTTGTAAATCACATCTTTGTTTCCCGACATCGTTATGACGAGCATCAGGTACTACCAACCATGTAAAGCACACAATCGAAACGGTAAACGTTCAAACAGTGCATGATTGCTTTGTGTCGTGCCAGTTTGTTTAACAATAATAAGAACAGTCAATAAGTACCAGGATCCGATGTGAAATCATTAAACCGTTCTATCGTCGAAGAAAAAGCACATTACAGGAGGCGAACGGCACAAAGCAACTGCGGTTTGTTTTAAATGGCGGTGCACGTACAAGATGGCGTGCCATTACGACACGGCTCTTCTTCCTTTCAGCCAACTAGTTCGTAAAAATGCATTTTCATGAGATTGGCCAAGATTGTTACATCACGAGTTGGAAGATCGGCAAGAAGTATCATCTGTGATGCGGCTTCTTGCGGTGTAATTGCGCAGGAAATTGCAGCAGCTTCAAGTTTCACCGGTATGATATAATACGAGGAGACCGAGGGTTCCGTCGGTCTTGTTTCATTGCTGGACTAATGGAGCACGACGTGATAGCTCCGTTTTAAGTGAAAATTATACGGGAATTAATGAGATGGATGGAATATGTATGTTATCCAATCAATCCACTGGCACCACTCGCATAATGTCTGTTATCAGACCATCATACTCACCACCACAACGCTCAAATTACTCTCCAATTCACTTTTTCAGCAAACACGGATTACCGCATTACTGACCGGAACTGATGCAAAACACACGCGAGAGGTATCTATCTCCACATTCAGTTTTTATGGTCCATTAAACACTGAAATTGAACACACCTTGAGCAGCTGTGGTCAGCCGCCGGCTACGCAAGGGTTCTGATCGTTCTTACTTCATCGCATTAATTCTTGACGATGAGGGTTTCATTACACGAGAACAAAACGAGAACATCCACATGTTGATAGTTTCCGTTGTCTGCGTCATCTTTGAAATACGACCGGCGTGTAACAAGTCTTTCGGAATTGATTAGAAAATGAGCCGGGTGGAATGTTGAATGCGCTTCATTCAGCTCTCATTCTTTATCGTCGAAGGAATCTTTCGCATAATGTCGATCGATCGAGTCGACAAAGAACCGATGGAATTATAGTCATCATCTGGTGGATTCTCGCAAAATAATCCTTTCTTGGCACGTACAGATGCAGAGTAATATATGTTCCTATTCTTGTATTTGCGGAAGATCTGGATCGGAGAGTTGAGAATGGGGAGTGTGATAGAAGGATGCCAAAATTTATCACAAAACAAAAACAAGAAATTGCAATGATAGTGTGTCGCGTGGTTTTTGTGAATATTCAAGGAAATAAAAAATAGTCTGCCCGAGCAACAATTTTAATGATCTTGTAAAACTGGTAGTTATAGAGGAAGTAATTCAAGAAGTAATTAAAAAATTCTTGTAACTTGAGAAGCAACAAATTCTTGATGATAAATGAACAAGACTATTAAAAGTGATGTGTATGAATCTTTGCAGACCAATTATTTCTATCGATTAGTCACCATTTTAGAACTATGTATTTAATTTATTTCCATATCTTAAAAATTAAACGTTTAAAACAAAATTATGTGAACTTCTGATTTAAAAAAAATCTTCCAAGTGGAGCAATCTAAATTGTCTGCTTAAATGATTGCACCTCTGCCAAAAACTGCCTTTTGTCCTCGCCTGCTTTCAAGCCTCGGCTGCGCCTCGGCCAGAAAACTCAGTCTCGGACGAAAAAGACACACTTTTTGGCCTTGATACTCAAATAACTATTACATAATTAGTTTCTCCAAAATAGATAATTCTAAATATATTCTACATCGGACAGTTCTTAAATTTTTGCTTTACCGGAGAACCTACACCAAATCATTCTCTTTTCATTTTGTTATCATACAAAATTAAAAACAGGAAAGAATTACAAATTACGTGTTATCATGAAAATATGACTTTGAAATATAATTTTTAAAAGTCATTGTAATACATTGACCTCTATAAAAACCCCAACCTGCTTTAATAAAGCAAAAATTAAAAAATAATCACGTGGTATAATTAGCAATTCTATACAATAAATACAACCACAACGACACAACATTAAAATCTGGCAAACTCTCAAACATTTTCACAGTTTGTTTAATATTATTCTGCTTCGACAAACACAATGTCAATAGCTACTGGCGAGTAGTAATTAATGATAATGCTCACAATAGCATAATTTACGAATCATTAACCTACGCCAAGTTAGAAAGCTTCGTCATATTCTATGTAAGAAGTGCCGACGATAATCTTAAATTCTAAACAAGACAATGAAACCACCATTGAAATATTTCAAATGTCAATATACTCTTGTACGTTGAGTCGTGTACGCAACGGTTAAACTGGATCGACTCTGAAACGCATTCAAACAGAACTGTTTTACATAACTACTCCCGTGTTCCAGTCGAAAAATTGATGAATTTTTAAAAAGAATGTATACAGTAGGTATTACTTGGCAAATAAAAAACGGTTTTAGCACAGTGCACAATAAATAAATAATTCAACAGCGAGTCAAAGGCGCCACAAAAACTGTATTTCAAATGTCAGCTAACTAAACGTTATGAATATGTAAATACACAATCCAGTTCGTTGCGAGTGGAAGTAATAAATAATAAATTCATCACCGATCGGCCATAAATGTATAAAACACCGGCTCCACAATCGCACGTTTCCATTTTACAAGATTAAATTAGGCACGGCTCGCAAAAACAACGCTAAACAAATAAGACAGGCTGTGGACAAAGTTTTTCATTTTCCGGTTGATCGCCGAAAGCGCCCCGGAATTAATTACCTCGACTCCCCGACGTCCCGCAACCAGCATTCCGTTTTTACCTCATCGTCGGTTAAATGAACTCCGCTGTTTACGCTTTTGTACTGCCGAACTGGTAAACACGGAAAACACTCCATTCTTATTATTCGATCGGAACCGTACAAATGTTCGGGTCGAAAACAGAAACCAACGGAAATTACCTCAACGTCCTGATGTGGGTCAATCTCGTTACTCGGCAACGGTCCCGTCCGATTATCTGATTTCATATTAGCCCGAAACATCCAAACATAATCCCGGAGCTTACAAGTGGGTATTTAATAGGTCAAACATTGCCATACGGACTAACAACCCTCTATAAAACACGTTTCGGCCCTGTGGACCGTACCAGTAAATTATCAAGTTTGGCAGGATACGAATAGGCCATTAAATATTCCTATAAGGGTAGACGAGATACGGAGGGGTTGAAACCCTTCGTTTCGACAGTGCGAGTAACGTGCACACGTAATTAGTGTGTATAACGTGGAGTGCAGTATGAACCTCACGAAAACTTGAAAGGGTCTATTCTATTTCATTTTTTCCCATACAACTTTGCCACCCCTTTGGTTGCAAAGCTTCGACCTCAATTATCACCGACTTTGGTTTTCTTTAGATTTCTCTAATCCAGATAATCCCATATTTATTTATTTAATCACTCCCACTAATTTAAGGTATTTGGCTCCTGACAGGCCGAATAAAAAGTAGACACATGAAATCAAGTAAAACTTTTGAAATATATATTCGGTTAGTATCGCACATAAAAACATTCCAAAAAGTTCATTGCATTACGATTTTTCACTTTTTTTTCGTTTTAAAAAAATGTCAAATGAAACAACTTTTGGATAAGTACACAAGGTCATTCTTATGGAGATTTTTCAATTTTCTCTGAATTTCATCGCTAATATTTCTAATACCAAACGGTCAATAATTTTAATTTTTTTCCAAAGTCATCTTATAATACGTATGTACAACATATTCGTATTTTTCAACAATCTGACGTATTAATCAAGCTGGAAAAATTAAATATAACATCGATACTCCGTGCATACTTTACGTGTAAAAACGATAAACTTTGAATTTATTTTTCGCAATTTTGGAACGGTCAATTTCATTCAAATTGGTTTCATTTTGTAGGCAATCAGCTAAATTATGAAACAGTGAAATTAAAAAAAAAACTGACGAAATCCATTTTACGGGCCAAATACCTTAAACAAGAATCTTATTTATCCTTTTATTCACAATTTTCAACTTGTTTCACTTTATGTATTATGTACTTGCTGTTAACCCTCTTGTTTCTCTTTTTTCGTCTTCTCTAGACACAACAATTACCTTCAATATGCTCTTTCATTGTTACTCACTTTGTTATTACCGTTTTTCTCATAACACTTTTCAACTACTCTTAGAAATTTCTGAAACTTCTACGAATACACACACATTTCCATTACTTCTTTCTTTCTCCGTTTATGGAATATGTATGTATTTAAATTTTATTTTCTTCCCACTATTTCTCTACACAACTAAAGGTGTTATATTGTCACGAATATCCAAGACAAATACAATACAAAATGTTATTAAATTTTCTATAACAGAAGGTTGTAAATTCTTTCTTTTTTTAACTCACACACATTTTCTTCTTTCTTTAGACGCAATATATTTACATATTTTACTATCTTCTTTTTCCTTGTTATCTTAAATTAGTTTGTAAAGATGAACTATATAACCAGGGTTTGGTCATCTGATATTCAAATGTTTACCTGATTTAAAAACTCCTTTCTTTTTCCAAAAAGATAAACGCTATCACCATTCTTCGCTATAGCATCACTAATCTTTTTGTTTCTTCTCATTCTGTTACTCTATTCAATTGTTACAACTCTATCGGTTTTCTTCTTTACTATTATCCTTTAAATTTAGCCTTCCTCTACGGTGAATACAATTAGTAACGAACATAGACACTGTACAGTTTTTTCCTCCTACATTGATCTTTCAGCTGAATCTTCTTCTATACATAACGTAAATACTTGTAGTATAATGATCAGTTGTCTACTAAAATGCATTTTCTTCTTAACCTAATACTTTTTTAAATCCTTAGATCATCCATCTGACATTTCATCGTCATCAATAACGTCTTCACCAATCTTCTGTCTCTTGATTCTTCTAATTGTTGTACATAATTGTTTCTAATTGTTGTTCATAATTGTCATCTTCTGATTCAATGTTATTATTCAGTGATCCGCCCTACTGTATTACCAAATGTGGTCGAGACTGATTTGTACCACTAAATTTTGAATGAGGGTAGGTTACAATGGATACAAAGAGGGTTGCAAACCCTTTGTTTTGTCGATGTTTCGACATTACATTAACACAGTCTTCTAATTGTCATAAATACACTCTGATACATTCTCCGAATCCTTCTTTCAAAAAGAATTTCTCCATTCTTTGATTTCTCTAATATATTCTTCATTTTTCTTTTTCATGCCACTCGCTCTACCTGAATCCGTTCATTTTATCTATATCAAGTGTTGAAGATATAAATGTATGCTATTAAATTTCATTCAGGGTAACTACAGAAGTTATAAGGGGCGCAACCCTTTGCTTTGCCGACATATTTATTCGATCTGACATGAACATGTTTTGCTAATTAGGGATAAACATTTAGTTCTTGATCCGATTCAACTCCATCACTTTATCCTCTTCCTTCCTCTCCCACGCAGCATCTATTTCATTTCAAGATAAATCTTCATTTTAGAACTATTTGCGTTTCTCGCACGGAATCGCCGCCCTTGTATATGTGTATTACCAAATGTGTCGGATATCAGAGCTTGCAATTACGAGAGGCTACAAAGGATCCTGAGGGGTTGCTACACTCACTTCGCCGCCGTATTCGATCTAGCATTAACGTGTTCGCCTAATTAGTATCCAACTGCGCTTGCAGATTTAATCACCTTACGCATACAATATGGACCGACGATCCATAGTTCAAATGTTCCATCTCTTGATTACTTAGCAAAAGCACTTCAACTAACAATCTAGTTTCATAGTTTCAGAAACGCCAACCCCAACATCACTCGTTAAGCCGATATTTGAACAATTTGCAACTACATTATTCTCGACGTCCGGATCGATTACCTTAACGTTCTACATTTCGCAACAATGTATAGACATTCAAACTTCTCAACGCTATAAGAGAAAAAAAATTACTGGTTCCCTTATTATTTGAGATCTTGATCTCGAGTTTTTCGCACAGACACCTGCACACTTCTATTCTCTAATGTGAAAAATTATAAGGTCAGGTAGCAAACAAGCTTGAGGCGGATCTGGAAGATAAGAACTTCGTTATAGCGACTCCCACTCTCACACTAAACTGTCCATTATTAAAGTTAAATAGTTTTATGAGCACCATAAAAAGGAATTTTTCTACGAGAAGAATACTAAATATAACTTTGTAGCCAGCCGTTGGGCTTGTCCTCTCTTCTTTTATGCTGATGACCTCACATTTCCGACAATCGACTCAAAAAAATGTTTGTGCATTTCTCTATCTTGTATCTTCTTATCTACCATCTACACATTCTCATTTCTTTGGAAACAATAGACCTAGATGCATTTTTCGTTGCTGCCAAAACCGAGAATTTCTTTGACTATTAAGCACTTCCGTTTGGGCTAGGATTTGGCAGTGGCGGCAGTGTCATTTTTAGATGGGGGGCACAGAACGAATGTAGTTATGTACTTGATTTTTAATGAATGATTTCAAATGGTTTTTATACTTTCTGCGTTTGACAAACGATGTAAATTTTATTTACACCTGGTGCGATCTTCCAATAGTTACTGTCAAGAGGACAACATTTTTTATTGCCCCACATCTACGAAAATTTACCATAAACGTTGTCTCTAATAAAATATCTCTTAAATTCTGTCGTGTTTTACCGTCAATGGTTTCCTTGGATCGTCCCAGTGCCTTTACAATTTTATTGTCTTCATACGACAATGGATCGTATAAAGACAATTTACTAAAATTGCACAAATATTTATTGGAATTTAACGTTCTCCAACTTTGCCACGGGCGTCATATAGTTCTAACACAAAGCCGAGTCTCGACCTCCAGTGGTTAGGTCTCATATGGAAATCAAACAAAATGTGACAAGATGCTGCATAATTTAACTGTCTAAACCTGCCGGTGTTATTACAACGCTGTAAAACATTTTGTTCACGAAATGCGTTGTCTTCAACTTATCATGTGCAAAATAAGTACATATGTCAAAAGTATTGATAAACAAGCTACCCCCAAAAATGGTATCGCCCAAGGAAAATAATGTTAGGGCTTGTGGCATAAAATGACTTTATTTCTTCCCAAATATTATAACATTTTCTTTCTATTATTACATATATGTACATACATACATACTTAATTTGGTGTTGCAGTTTGAGAAGCATCTACTCCTGAGCCCCTTGGCACCAGCCGCCACTGGATCTTGGAAAGTTTAACTAATGGTCGAGTGACTCGTACAAACTGTCTTGCTGGGACTAGTGTATAACTGACAGGTTACTAAAATGTACGTTGCAATGAATGCATGTAAGAAGAGTTTCTTTATTTAGCTGCAATGAGAAATGTGAATCAGATAAATAGCAACTCTAAACTAGACTCATTTAACAGATGTGAAATTTATTGGAAAATGATCCTTTGAACCACCTAATGAGAGCGTTTGTATAAGTTTTTCATTAAAAGGGTAATAATAATTGTATGTAATAACTGCTGTATTTCTGAATTACCATTAATATTGCAAAGATGAAGTAATTAAAGTGCACTCTGAAACTTTTAATTGGAATAAAAACTAGAACACTCAGCAGATTTTTATTAAAACTTGGAGAGGCGATTGGAATAAGAAAATATTTCTTTTATTCGTGTCTTACTTCGTTAAGGCTGCGCATTTTCTGCAACTTTCAACGCTCCCTTGAAAATATGTTTTCCTCAAGAAAACTATAATAGCTATTGACACAGAGATAATATTTTATCCTGTTTATATTTATACAAATAGTGCTTTCCACGAATTACATCGTAGAAATATCTGCAATGGTAAATAAATCCGGCTTCGATGCCATACCTGTTTTTATTAAGACTATAAATACGTTTTTTAGGTTCATATTCTAACAGTATAATCTAAAAGACTTTTTATGTTTATGTGAATCAACAGAATTGGTTATTCGATTCTATTCAGTTCTTCTTCCACTTAACTCAGTTGAAAAGTATCAAAATAAAAAAAATAATAAAAAAAACACCTCAAAAACGTGTTGCAAATTATATACCTACCTACAGAAAAAGAAGAAAATAATAACCACAAAAATGTATCGCCGTAAAACATTAAGCCCTGCACCGCAGGAGATAGAGATTCCAGGCTTGACCTGTAACTTTTAAAAATAATTTTAAAAACATTTCGCCATAACTTCATTCGCGTCAAGACTTCAAAGTTCTATTCTCGGAATGAAAATGTTGTATTACATCGGTTCGTAAAAATCTTTACGAGATAATTTCTGTTTTATGAAATCGCGGCAATTAATTTGAGGGCGTCACATGTTTGAACCTGTTTCTCGGTTCACTGATTCGTTCTAATTTAGATCCAGTTCCCTCATGTTATCTCAATTGCAGGTACATGCTGCGCATTAAACCGTAACTAACAGAGTTACCAAAATAAATCCTTCAAGATAAACTCACGTCGCCAGTAAAACAATTTTCTAAAAATCACCTGCCGCGCTTAAAAAGACAACGACTTCACTTTTGTGCTCACCGAATGTAGACTCTTTCCTGCAATTGGGCAGCGAATAAGCGATCATTACGGGGGGAAATGCAGATAATGATGTAGCTTTCACATGTAAAAGTAAAAGAATTCCGAGTGGAAAATCGGTGTTTTATGGCCCACCAGGTCTGTTTTCCACATGGCGGCCCACCAAATGACATGCCGTTAATTTTAATGGAAAAAAACAATCACACCCGAACAATACCTCGTTGGCTTCTGCAGTGCAGAACAAATTACAATGAATGTCAATATAAAACACTGGTTAATCTCCATTTAATTGAAGTAATAAAAATTATTTAACCGGCTTTTGTGAAGCCTGACGCGCGGCGAAAACACAATAACAATGGCAGGAATGCGGCGGTGTCGCAACAAAGATAATTCAATTACCATAAGCGACCAGCAACAATACCGATTTTGATTAATCTCCCAAAACGAGACGAAAAAATCGACCGTTCCAACAGCGTCGACATAAACTGTACCCTCCTTTAAATTCCGACAGGGTCGGAACGAGTTCTCGAATAATGAAACGAATGTTAACTTTATTTATTAACAGGATCGACGAAGAATCCACGTCGTTGGGGCAGCCCTCCTGCATTCGTAATGACCACTTACGAAGTCTCACCCTAAACCTATTAATGTTTAACAATCTCCTTACAATTTTTAAATTATAGCCCTCGGACGTTAATGGACACGTAGGTTTAATTAAAACCGGCCTAGACATTTACGCCTTTTCATAATTGTTATGAATGCTGCTACTTCTTTAAAGGTCACCGGACCTCGGGCGGCAAAAAACGACCAGGATCAAAGGTGGACAATGAGACGCTATTTCCATACTCTGTATTTTCGTTAAAAGTTTATATTCCAATAAAGAGGAGTGAACCTTTGAAGCCGGCGTGTTTGGGTTGGAATTTTGCCAAAGCAAAGCTTTCAAGAAAAACACACAAAACGTGTGTTCATATTCATATGAATAAACGGAGAATTCCCCACAACATCGTTCCGGTGAAATATAACCAACGTTGGGATAAATTTAATGTGAGCCGGCGAAGTACATTTCAGCTTTTAGCAGATTTACCGGAAAATACAGCTTGCACTCGTAGATTAAATCGGATGCACGAGATCCGCTTCGAAATTGATTTTGCGATCAAGCCTTAAAAATCTGTTCCACTTGTCGATTTAACATCACCATTTGCATAATCTCATAATCACAGTAACCTGTTATTATTCTGATTTATTAATGGCGCAGGCGACCAATTCATGAGAGTTCAGAGTCGTGTGTCACAACAACGATGATCTTGATGGGACCGCCGCCACTCCACAAGGGTTCCTCTTGCGAGACCCACTTTTCAGTATGAAACACTTGATCTTTTCATAAACCTCATTGGAGTGTAACAAATGGCCATCATTATAGACGTTATAAAGTGGACTTGGGTTTAGAATTCACCACGTACGAGCTCATTTTTCCCCTGGATGAGTTCTCTTCAGGTCACAAAAATTCGGAAAATTGAAAATAATATTGAACGAGACAGTGAATTGTAAATTCTAGCGCAGGACAAAACTCAAATGGCTAATTCACTTGTATGTAATAAGTAGAAATAAGTTTGGCAGATGGTAGTTTTTATTTTCGATCTAGAAATACTAATATGTTGGTGAATACGGATTGAAGAATTCCAGCTGGAGCTTTCAAGCAAACCGAAAAATATTACATTTGTTCCATTTGAAAATAAAAAAAGTGACAGAGAGTTTTACTGTAATGGGGCACTTTGGAAAACAAATGTACTTGCAAAAGGGTTTTAGGAAAAGACTAAAACAAAAAATTGGAAAAATTCTCCTTTTTTTTTCATGTCGTTAGAAGAGTGTCAGATACATACGAACGAGCTTTTGTCAAAATCAAAATAACAACAAGCCGGTTATTTATAAATGAATGAATCAAAGAACATTTTAAATTAAAGACTACAAAGCAAATACCAAAAAGTCTTTAGGGCTTGTCATATTTACACCTGAAACGATTTGGCTACCACACTTTCATCAGCTCAAGTGACAGCTCATTGGTGCGGTATTTGTACAATAAAGTTGTCACCTTCGCACCTTCTACCCTACAAAAGGAACAACAAAATAAAAAATGCTTTGATATTTCAGGCAAAACACGATGTTTGTTGTACTTTCATGAGACGCAATATTTACACCTACACTCTTTTTCATTACGCTTTGACTTGTTTGTGTATTTAACACTGCAAAAACGTTAAAAATACCGTTCATTTCACATTTTGTACACTCGCGTCATTTCAATCCCCATTTCTTTCAGTTATTACTAGAATAATTTCCTTTGTGTTTTCTTCTCTTCTTAATATAGATTGCGCGGTTTTAAAAATATGAATGAAACATGAGTGAATGAGGGGAAAGCCTACTCAAAAAATTTCTTCTGCTTGATTGATATGACAAGCGATAATGTTACATTCAAATCGCATTTTTATCCATCCAATCTATCACTATTCATTGACAAGGTCATAAAATCAATTAGTGTCAACGTTGAAAAAAGTTTGCAAAATTGTACTGAGAAGAGTATGGGCGGGATATCACGTTTTACACGGTAGCGGCAAAAGCGCACCACCACGTGACGTACTCTTCTCATTTTTACGGTAGAAGTTACAACAACGAGGATGTCAACATTCTGGCAGCAAAGTACATCTCGTATAAGCATTGAGCAATTAATTTCCTGGCTGGTTGTGATATATGACACATCGCAGACGAGTTCAACATCCATTAGTGTTTTAAGTGGGCATTCGTGTGTCATTATAAACCCGTATCTAGGCGTTAAAAATAGAAAGCTCATTCTAGAAGCGTGCATTATAGATTAGAGACGGGAGAGGTAACGCTACTACTACACGATCGAATACGAAACAAGAGCTTACATATTTCACGTTGATTAGCATAAAATGAACATCTCGCGGTGTACGCGGGTGTCTACAAATTTATCGGCATGGTTTCCATTTCATTTTATAAATTGATTGGCATCATAATCATAACTGTCCAATTAAACTAAAATGGTTATTTTTATTGGCGTACCGTTTAACTGTTAAGCAACGCGATCGAGGAGTGATGGTGGGAACGATCGTGTTCCAAAAAAAATCAATTAGACACAGATCGGGTCGAGGCGTAAAGGATCTCCTGCGGAGAGTGAATTTCTTTTGTGGAGTTAAGTAGCGTTACTACTATTACTGCTGTCCCTGTCCCTTTTTGGTCTAGGCCCGGTCCCGACGTGTTAATTAAACGTTTTGTGCGTAATCGTCGTAAATCTTACCGAAGGGAAACCGAGGTACTTACGACTTCGAATGTGTTGGGAGCAGGAAGTCGGAATAAATGAGAGAGGAAATTAGTAACGAATGGCTGAGATTCCGGACGCGGCACATCCGCATCTATTTGACTGACGACTAATTGACAAAACACCACCGTTCCTTACAACTTAAAAGATACAGAAGGGTGGTCTCCTGATACGTATCGAGTTACATCAAACGAAACGCCGACCCATCAAGGAAATGTTACATTGACGCCAGAAATGAGCCAGGGTTGCTTCTGTAGGCGGTGATCGACCAGGTCTTTAACGTTAATACATGATGCGAAAAAGAGTTAATTTCCTCCATCTTGAAATGAGAAAAAGAATCTGAGAAAGGTTTAATTTCAGAATGCAATTGCGTCAATCATCAATGGGCATCGATTGGGGTATCGGCAGAATGAAGCAATTTTTTAAAATATTTATGGAGGACAGAATCGATACAAATTTCTTCGAGTAAAGATACTGATACCTATTATCATAAAGAAAAAATTAATACTCCTACATAATTAATGGACCGTTAGCTTGAAGGTTAAATTTTTTCACCCGCTTTGTCATGAGTTTTTAGAAACATAATTAATTTCTTAACAGGATTTAATCCCCTAATACCTATAATTTGCTTTATAACTTAATGAAGCTGTTCCAGTTTTTTTTTTTTTTTTAATGAACCTGCTTGATAATTTATTGTGGAGTTTATTTATTGCCACAGTTAATATCGGAATAATTATCTCATCTTCTGAAGAAATTGCGCTAATACGTAATCCTATTAAGATACACTTTTTTTCTTAATTAATCGGAGCTTGTAGAATCAGAAAAAAACTACTACAAGATTCTTATCTCCTAGAATCTACTTCAGCGTATGTACTCAAGACTAAGGAAAAAAAATATAGATTCTAATTTATTCTACGCTACTATACACGTATTTTATGTATGACAGTGATTTTTGTAACCTCAAAGAAAAACTTGTTTTTCATTAGTAAAAAAATGTAAACTTTTAAAAAAGCAGAAATATCTGAACGATTTGTTTGATGTGCATGTGTAAAAACATTAAAAAGAAATTCTTTATCCTATGAATAAACATTTAATTTTTTTCTTGATTGGTACCTGAACGACTACGAAAGTACTAATAGTCGTAAAAAAACTAGTTGCAATTTGGATAATGGATTTCCATCTCACTTTCCGTTAGCTGAACTTCCATTTTTGTTTATTTTTATCCAAAAACAAACACTTAACGACTCTATAGAGATTTAAGCGGGTTCTATGTGATGTTAATTAAAATTTTGGCAGCGAGACAATACGAAGAGCACAACAAAAGCAGATTCTTAGATTGATTCATACAAACTTTAATTGTCATTCTGGCAAGGTTATGCCTCCTATAATGAATGTGATTGGCACTTTCAGTCATTCAGTTCATTCAAATCATAATTCCAATTCCATGAAAATTGAAAAACACAGAAAGTAAAAATCTGGAAAAATATTTACAGAAATTTCAGAAATGAGAGGAATATAATAAAATACAAAAATAAATACGGTGCGATCAATTAAAAAATAAATCGAGTCGGTGTGTTACCTATGGCAACCCATGCTATAGCATAGGTTCCAAAGCAAACTCGATTTATTTTTTAAATGATCGCTCGGTAAAAACAAATGTTCTATTTTCTACTGTGAACTGCGCAATATTTTTACGAAATAATAAAAATCAGAAAAAAATACTCGTGAATTCAGATAATAAAATTTTCTTCTTATCTGTTAACATGGATGATGTACAAAAATAATCTATAATCAAACACAAAATTCTTGAAAAAATAATAAAAAAAAAACAATCAAGCACTAAAATACAGGATAAGATCTATCATTAGAGATTTTTATGAACATATTTACAAAGTTTTTATATAACACAGAATTCCATCAAGTATTAAATATAGAATGTGAATTTCTTGGAGATAAAAGTTTCATATAAGTAAAACCTATAAATATAATCTTTCTAACTTAATATAAATAAAATATCAATTCCATATTTAAACAAATATAAAAGTTCAGATTCGCTTTCAATTCTTTCTTATTTATAAGTTGTCACAGATTACCCAATAAACTTTCTTGCTTTAATTTTTCTTATTTTTTTCTTAATTAACAACAGTAGATTATGTAATTCAGAGTAGAAGGTCTTTTTGTGCTTCGCCCAGTTGCGACTTCGTCTCGGGGCCCAATTTCAAGTCACGGTGGCAAATTGGCGGTGCAGCGCAAATGTGTAGCTATCTTTGTCCTACACATTAATTACCAATATGCGTCATCTTCTCTTTTGCGACGTTACCATGACAACCACAAGTGCGACCGTCGCAAGACAACTTGAAATCAGGCCCTCGGTCTATAATCTCTGGGTTTAGCACAAAAAGACTCACTTCTACTCTTAATGATATAATCTACTATAACTACTACTTTGTAACGATAAAATGATTGGTAAAGACGTTTTGTTACGCCACAATTAATTATGGACGAAATTGCACAAAAATGTTTACTTTACTTTTACTTCCACCCCAATTCTAATTCTAATTAAGTAATTAAAAAAATAACGAAAACGATTACATTAACTGTATAATGATAATATAACATAAACACACATATTGTATACGCACATAATAATTTTATTTTTAATTTTTCGTTGATGCATTTGGTGGGAGCAGTTTTGTGACTTTTCTACTCGAATTTTAACCAAGATTAATTTATATCAGCAATCAAAAGTGCAAAAATTCAATTAGTTTGTTAAATAATTGCTTTATTGTATTACAAAACAAACCAATAAAAGGATTTACGACAAAATGGTATAATTTATCAACAAAAGCATTATTTACCTTCTCGAAACCTCTTACTTACAGCTTTATTGTAAATGTTCACCGAACCAGCCCGATTCTAAGGTACCACTACCTGATCCCGACAAATTCCATTGTAACATAATTCACGACTGTTCAGTTACGCAAATCCTAAATAAACGTAATTTTGATTTTACAATGTAAAAGTGGGCTTCATTCAAAATCTAAATCACATTTTTTCCGATAATTTTGTAAATAAATAGTGAGAATGCATTTCCATACATCAGAAATTTATTGCTCTATTTAATAACGAAAAATTGCAACAAAAAAAATCGTAATGATTAATCAGTTACCTGTACCAAATTTGCTCAAATTTGTTCAATTAGATTTCAGGTTTTTGAGGCTGTACACGTAAAACTAGACGCACCCAGTATTTACTGAAATGTAAAATAAATGTTTACCTACAGTACCGTAAAAAACAGGAAAAAAAATCAGTAACGTTCCACAATAATATTGTGATGACCTGGCGTGGCAAGTTATATTTTGACAATCGAAGGCAATTATACAGTCTGCGTGGGTCAATCTACGCCAGATTATTGTTTTTAACGACCACCCATTCCAGCAATCCTCTTTTTTGATTATGTTTCTTTCTAAAGACTGCAGGAAACGTTAAAAGCTCCTCCGTTTCAAGCCCTACAACGTCCCGTCCTCAAAATCCCATCTTTCATCGTAAAGCTCGGCATAATTACACTCAAACACGACACGAAGCCCTCTCCATCGACCTCCATTTCATTCAAGCAGCATCGCATGATCGGAATTCATCGAATTCCTGGTCAATTACGTCGGCCCATCGCCGTGTTATTAGAGCTTCTTCGGGCCGGTCCAGATCGGCAGATTAGCCATCAAAGCGTACAAGCGATACATCCATCCTGCAAGTATTCATTCCATCTGGCGGCAGAAGCCCTCTCTACCTGGCCACGAACTAGACGGCAAAAGGGAACCCAACCGGTTTCCACTCGACGAACATCTTGTACAAAACGAATATCCCACGTCTACGGTCTCTGAACGAGCCGAGCAATTTAGTTTGGCTCTCCCCAGCGGAAAAAGAGAAAGGAGAGACCTACAACACACAAAGAACGAGCTTTGGGAAAACGGACGAGACGGTGCTTTGTCAATAGTGCGCTTTATCGAACTCCCTATAAAGTGCGGTGATGTTTTATTTATCGCGTCGTCGGTCTCGGCTCGGCTCTCGCTTCCTCCCCAAAGCTCACCGGAGGAAGCTTTATGGAAATATCAAAGGACTCCTGCTGGTTTGGCTTCGAACGCTCCCCGTCCTATTTATCGACCACTTATTTAATAGCAGCGGTGTTATTTATTGTTCAGAGGCGACGACTGCTTCTACTCGATGATAAGAACTTGTTTACCGGAATTTTCGCCGTTTGTAAATGGAGAATGATTGAAACCAGAAGATCCGGATTTACTCAACTAGCTAAGGCGGAATTGCACACAGCTTGAAATAGCTTTAGAAGCTGCAATGTCTTATTCTTAAATTTTTGCTTCAACTGCCTTAAAAAAATAAGTTCATTTGCATGCACTACTAGTTTTAGGGATATTTTATGTAACAATGATTTTACAGAATTAAGGACAACTTACTTTTTGCAATTTTAAATTTAATAGCACTCCCGATGTGCGAAGCACTATAAATCCAATTATCTGATTACGAAGGATTACTAGAGATTGTACGGGGTGATCAATAAGGACTGTTTAAGTTGGTAACACTGAATCGTATTTTAAATCGTATAACAGGAGTAATTTCCGGTTGTTGGTGGCTTGTCGTTGTTAATGCTGTACCTATATCAGATATTTGTAAAATAAACCAACAAAACATATCCAGTTACAGTGTTATAAATAAAAATTTTCTTAATTGTATTACCAACTTAAACAGTCCTTCTTGATCACCCGGTAATAAATAGCAGATACTAAGGCTCTACTACTACTTTCTCTACCTCCTCGTTGAGTACATGATGAAGTATTATTAGAGTTTGCTTTGAAACCTAGAACAAGTTTGACAAGTTTTTTCTCCTGCCAAAACTAAAGAGATTGAATCATTATTCTAAAAATATGTAGTGTCTCTTAAAGTAATGACGTATATTTTTTAAACTTTCAGAACGTAATGACTTTATTTCAATATGTTTTTTCACTACTAGTCTTAGAATTATTGAGACTTGAATCGACCCCAGAAGTAGAATTTCTCTCCCTAGGTTAATAATTTTTTATTATTAACCAGTAGTCAATAATGAACAGCCGTCACCTAGCAACGAAAGATTTTCTTTGATTTTATTGGTTAACGTAGACAGACGATTTTCAATTTTCATAGCAACCGTTGAAAAATGAGAACTCGGATCGTCCCATCGGACAAACAAATTTAATTAATAATAATTATTAGAAAGGGTTTTAACGGATCTAGTAGTGAAAAAAATAATATGTACACCACGCTAGAGAAGACAATTTTAAGCCTCGCTTCTCGGGGAATAAACTACCTCGGCTTAAAAAAATGTCTTCTCTACCTTGGCGTATAATTACTATTACCATATTTCTGTGATATTTTATCATACACTAAACATGTGAGATATCAGGTTCATTCATTACATATTTGGCATTTTTTTTTATCTACGAAGCAAAAATTAGTAGAACCATATCTGAATCTGAAATGATGAAATTAACTTAAATTTCAAACGAGGCCAACTTAATAAATTCTGAATTGTATAGCAAATGTGTCAACGACTAATTCAATATGTATTACATTTTTTTTTTTTTTTGTTGAAAAGAATGAGTTGTGGAATATTTATAAAATGTCGTGTAAGAAGTAGTACTTTAAATTAAATATCTGTGCCAAAATTTATTTGTAAAAACAAAAGAAAAACGCTGGCCAAATAATAAATTACACAGCAATGATGTTACGAATATACACTAAAGAAGTAACAATGAAAAAAATAACAAATTTAAATTGTCATTTTTTATCAACGACCGAGCCATATATACTACTTATCATGGAAAATGCAACACCCAGAAATAGTGAATATTTTTTGATGAAACTTTGTACAGTAATTAGGTGTTCACTAAAGATAAAATGATGATAATTTGAAAGAAATACATAAAGAAATACCTGAAGAAAATACCCATATCTTTTAGATTATTCTTATCCGAACATGCATTTCTTTTTATTGTTGACGATCAGTTATCATCAATAACTCCGGAACGAATACGAGATCATTATCAGCACGTAACTCAAATTGGAAGAGGGCGCATTATTGGAATGCGAGAAGCAGGTCTTTCCTATAGGGCAATCGCTCATCGTGTGAGACGAAATGTGGCTACTGTGTTACGATGTTGTCGTGCCTGGTTTGAAGAAGGAAGACACCAGCGAGTAAGGGGTACTGGCCCAAGAAGGAGGACTACAGATCGACCAGATCTTGGCATGCACGACGGTCGGCGGAGGGTCAGGAGACTTCGTGGCGAAAGACGCTATTTTGCTTTTTCTGTTGAAAGGCCCGTAGCAAGAACTGTTGGTGTAATGGTGTGGGGAGCAATTTGTTTTGGAAGCAGGTCTCGTCTAGTCTTTATACAGGGAAAACTGACAGCAATTCGCTATGTCCAGGAGGTTTTGCGGCCTGTTGTGGTACCTTACTTTCGAAGAGTAAATAATGCTCTATTTCAACAAGATAACGCGCGGCCGCATATTGCTAACGTTAGTATAGACTTCCTAGATGACTCTCAGGTGGATTTACTTCCCTGACCTCCGAGATCTCCTGATCTATCGCCAATCGAGCACGTGTGGGATTTGATAGGTCGAAGATTGACGAATTTGCACAACCCTCCGTTGACTTTGGCTGCACTTAGACATGAAATTCAAGTTGCCTGGGATTCGGTTCCCCAAGACGAGATTTAACCATCTGATTAGAAGTATGCCTCGACGCGTCCGCGAGTGTATAGGATCTCGAGGCGGTCCAACCCATTACTGAGAGAACTTTTTAACATATGGACCAATGTTACTGAAACTTTCATCATTTTATCTTTAGTTAACACCTAATTACTGTACCAAGTTTCAGCAAAAAATATTCACTATTTCTGGGTGTTGCATTTTCCATGATAAGTAGTATATTATCATCCTATTTCATTGCAGACAGGTAATAACAGGTAACGCTAAATAATAATTCGGACGGCGTGCAGTAAAGTAAATGGAGGAAAAAATTAAAGAAAGTCAAACAAGTAAATTTATGACTTTGCAAACTTTCACAAAAAGAATAATCTAAATTTTACTGTTTGTGTAGTTGCTAGGGCGCGGGCGTAGTTATTTCTACTTTGTGAGTTTGAATTAAATTTTTAATCAAATAAAAATGTGTCGATTTTAAACATTCTCAGCGGCCGTCGATAAAATCAACTGAGGCCTCGTTGTGCAAACTTCACCTGCGTGCGATAACAATGTCTATACCCCACTTGTTGAGTAAATAACCATTACATAATAATAAGATAAACTTACTAAATCACCAAAAATGAATTTCGATTAAAAAAAAGCAATGAAGCAGGAAATGCCAATTTTTAGTATGTATGCAATTTTTTTTCCGGAAAAAGAAATGATGAATAAGAGGTATAAGTTGGTATGTATATTCAAAGGAATTAAAATATTTAGGTACATGGTCGACTTTTTGATTGAGATTTTATTGTTATTTAAATTTTTCATTATTTGCGTTAAAAAAGTTACTACTTTCTTTATCTCAATATGGTTATTTCTCTAACAGCAGCATGTGAAGAACATTCATTTTGATATTAATTTATCCGTATCCCTATTCATCCAAAAAAATGGTGTCCAAGTCAATAATAGTCAAGTCTTGATCCCACTACTACTTTCTTCACTAGAAATTTCGCACTGACACAATAACAGTTCTAGATAACAGCACCACTGATAGTGTTCAACTAAATCGGCCGCACAGCTGGTACACGTCAAGATCATTTCCTTTGTAGGAGTTTTATATAAACTTATCTTTCGAGCAGGAACGTTATAAGCAAAAATCACGATCAATCAATTTTCCCACGCACACAACCATTACGTCAAATTATGTCACACTTTGTACTCAACACCAATTCCAGCACCGCCTCCGGATTTTTCCCAGTTTCAATTTTCCATTCAATCTCCTCGAGATTGTAAGATTAGAATTACGCAGGCCAATTTCATATGTAAATTTATCTTAGCAAGTTTAAGCCGTGCATTTGAATTAATGCCAAGAATCTAGATATATCCAATTACTGGCCCGATACAATCACATATCATGCTAGACCAAGCGTTCAAAAATCGTTGAGTGTTTGCCAATTAACTGCCGCCGAGGCGCAAACGGCCACCACAACATATCAACACTTTTAATTTCGATTATGTTAACAAAGTGGAAACAGACGTATGCAACTTATCGAAATGCCACCAGACAAGTTACAGCTAGAATATCAAGTTCCAAGTTCGTACTAGTTGCTGTCAAATTTCATTAAGCTAGAATCTCGGCTCCCTATTAGTTACGAGTTCTAAAGAAATAAATTATGGATAAAATGCTCATCGTTCTGGGCCATCGTGACTGTTACTTTCACTTCTGAAACACATCTCACACTAGACGTTGACTTTAATGATCCTGTCCAAAGATCGATTTTATCTAACAAGTTTGGTATGAAATCATCTTGGACGTGAATGCATGCCACTTAACCGCTTTTTTTAACATATGTTATTATCTTATCCAAATCGAGTTAATGCGAGACTTTGAGAACCGAATTAAATCAATCTCTGACATGTTAGTTGGAATTTATGGCTTCCAAATCGCATAATGGAAATGCATATGCCACCGATTATTATCACGATCATTGTATATTAAGCTGAGCGTAATGAGGCCAGCGTTTTAATTTGAATTTAACAGGCAAATCAAAAATTATATTATGTATACCACGTTCGACCTTTACATGGGAGGGGAGACAGACACCCACTTTTAGATCGAACGAGATTTATCAATGTGTGAAGGTGAAAAGCTTCAAAAGTCTTGAATTGAGGAGTGTGTTATGTTGTCTAAAAATAAGCAGTCGCTATACAAGGCATAACAGCGAGTAATTTTATTTAATAAGTGTAAATACACGCACATTAACCGGAATAACAAACAACCATTAAAACCAATACAATAATTAAATATTCCACATTTCATAAATAGTAAATCTGATGCAATATAAACATTTTATGTAAACATTCAAACATGTATAATTGCATAAAATAAACATTAGTGGAGCTGAACGATAAAATATTTAATTATTACACAAAAGACTGGGGCAATTCATGGTCGTTGTACCGTCAATATTTTTGTTCGAAGTTCATTCGGTTCCATTGCATTGCATTTCGGTGAACACGAAATAGTGTATGTATTGGAAAAAGCAATTATTTACTGCACGGAAAAATAATCACAGAACAACTCCACTAATTGTACACAATAACAACTTTGTGCTTTTTAACAAAATTAAGTGGAATAGTACTTACAGAACTGTTAAGCTAACAGAACACAAATTAACCTGTAATTATGAAAAGCACACAGAATATATAATTATGTAAACATAAACATACGGCGCTAGTTAAATGAATATTTTACGTTCATGGTTCCCACCACGTTAAACTGATTAATGTAAATGAGTATAAAACCGTCCTTGTCATGTCAACGTTGTGACAAGCTTCCTACTTTGTCCCTCTACTTTATTTTTCGTTTATTTTCGGCGGAATTCTAGCGACATTCTTCGAATGTTCAACGTGTAAGTGTAGGTGTGTGTGTGCTAAACCGCAACTCCTGCATGCAACAGCTGCAGGAAATTGTAATTAATCAGAATTGCAATTAGAGTAATTAAAGTTAAAGATAAGCTGCCACTTCAATTTGGATTAGTTTATCTCGTGAATTAATTGAAGGTGACGCATCCATTGCGATAAAAATCGCAAAAATATTTTTCAAAGTTTCAAGTGGTGTCAGTTGAGAGATAAAAGTAAGTGTAAGTGTTTTTTATTCGAGATGACACGGGCGTTTAGAGAGACATTTTTAAGATAAAATCTTTTTAAGCAGGTTTGTGTTTGAGTCGCTACATAACTGAGTAAACGATGAAGGAAAATTTTACTTGATAAGAGATGAATAAAAGTGGTGATTTGGCGATTTGAAGTCAGCATCGACCAGATATTACCAGCGCAGAAAGGAGTGAGTACTACAAGAAAAGCAGTTCTTATAAAAAAAAAAGGATACAATCTTTTATAAATTGCAGTCTATGCATTTTTTGTTAAAGTAACAATTTCAGCGGAAAAGCCAGCTAAACCACAACTATAACAGTTACTGTAAATGTTTGCTATGCAGAACAAACCGTTTGAAATAACTCGCAAGAAAGAGAAGTTCTTGGAAATTGGCAGTTCCGCAACAATTCAAGCGTGGATTTATTAATTCTGTTAACAATATGGGTTATTATCCATAACAAGAGTTAGTTGTTAAAGTTGAAACCACAAGATGGTACTCAATTTTGAAAATGATAGGTACCTGATACTCAATCAAATTATAAATATTATTAGTACTTATTTGACGAGAGTACCACCGAATATTGACCGTCAAGTTTTTAAATGGAATGTCATACTCAATCAAGGCAAAAGTTCCATGAAGCAAAAAGTTGATTGCACCCCATAAGATAACTTTCAAGTTAAAAGTCCAAAGGGTAAATAAAAATGTTCTTCGCTTTTTCAAACTTGCAAATAGGCACTCAACAAGTCCAATTTTTAATCGTTTCGATTCTTTTCCCAAATAGAAGGTACCACAGCTGAAATCTTTCGACTTTTGTTGTTTCCCGTGTAACCTCGACGAAAAAGGCATTACATTCATTACTTTTCATATTTTTCTTGTTTTGACTTCACCCAACACTTCTTCAATAATTTTGCTAAATGGTCATTCATTCATTACGAAATGAAAAGATCTCTTCAAATGACTACGTCGAGCAAAAACAAAGGAGTTATAGTCCGTACGCTGACAGATTGCACGTTTTTAAATTCTAGTTCCAAAACATAACGCAGTGAAAAATACTAAACTCTCCATCTCAATTGTTTCACGTTATTTAAAAAACCGTTGTAGCCTTGCAGATTAATTTCTGCCACACTTGTCTCTGTTTCTATCTTCTATCAAAAAACCTGCGTATCAGAGTACGGAGTGTTCGCGTAGAGTAAAAAAATACTTTTGTGAAAGAAGATACCTCAGGGAAAAAATGAAATCAAGAGAAAGATATTACCGTTATTGTCGTGTTTGTAAAAAGAGTAACAGATGTTAAGTTTCAAGAGTTACACAACTGAGCCAAAGAACACATTTCTTACGAAAGTAATAAAAATTATTTTGCCAGAAAAGCAGTTTTTAAAAGGCAATGAAAAACCTTTTAAAAACGTTTTCCAGCACCATTTCATCCACATAACGATGATGCTGGCAGCAATATGAGATTATAAAATCAATCTGTCCACACGATTATTACAATCCACAATCACCATCTGGAGCTCTCCCCATTCATTTTATTAACTAACCCTTAGCGTTTGAGTTCTGTATTGTAGAGACACTTTGGTGTAAAATTGCAGATTACAACGTACCGTTCGTGTCTATTATTGGCTATATCTTCACCTCTTAATTAAATTATCGTCTTTATGGACCATAATTACTTCGATTACACTTTGTTCAATCCTGACGAAGCCCATACTCACACGAAACGTCATAATCCGTCGAGTTTAGTGCGACGGTTCATTCAATCATCAATTTCAAGGCTCGTTAAAACGTGAACTTAACGTACGGTCATACTTACACTCAATCAACAGTAATCCACCTGCAACAAAATAAAAGAAATTAAAATAATAACAAAAGCAGTACGAGGCCAAATTAAAAATCGGACAATTAAATTATAACAATGGTATTAAATGAGCTGCATAATTGATTGACAAATTTAATTACTGATTAATTAACATAAAATAAATTCCCAACAATGATAAAAATGTGGACCAATCGCCGGCCAATGCGAGACACTTAATCCGCTAAGTGAAACACAATGTGCAATAAAAACATTTCAATTAGCACCTTGGAGTGTCCGGATTGAAACAATTCGCAAATTGGCGGTTAAACATCGACTGAACAATTGTTAAATTTGACATTTCCAAATAAGAGAAGTGAACGGCTGTTGACCTTATAAATATTAACAAGCACCACCTTAATTTCCAAATTCCCAAAGCTAATTACTCCAAGTGCGAAAGCCGAGCTCTCAACATGCAAAATGCGAATTGCATTAATCCGGCGACGGTTTCACATATAAATAATAAACCGGAGTAACGAGGAAGGCTTCTTTTGAGGCGCCGAGCAACACGTTACCATCCTGCTGGGTTTTTAATACATAATTTAAGAACAAAAGATTGCTGCCACTTTCACCATGAAACTTTAATCTGTTGCGACACGCAACATAATACCATAAGGTGTTTCCGCCTGTGTAATTAAGTCTCTTCGTGAGAATTCTGATTTGTTGTGGAAATGCATAATTAAATTAAACGCCGCAATAATTTACCGTTCAAAGATTGTTATTTATTCATAACAGCTACCGCATTAAAATGCAATCCGTCTTCCTTCATGTCTCTATTAGCCGTTCAAATAATAAATTTCACGATTACCACACATACAACGAATAAAATTATCCGGATCCACTGTTTTACCGCTCACAATAATTAATTAACTGCAGCCGTAAACGCCGCCCCCGGGGCACATTCATTCCAAGGAAAAACTGCCCGACATAAATCACCACACTAATAAAAACCGAATTGAAATTTTTTTATTGCCACCGCACTTGGTGTTAAACTTGCGAGGGTCACACAGGTCCGCCGGGGTCAGTCCCATGACCCCGAGCACAAGATGGAAGCTGCATTTATCATGTCCTCTCGATGTAACCACAACATAATATCGTTACGCTGCAATATCCATTACAAGTGTCATCGCGATGGTTATCTCGTGATGCATAACCGCGAGCATTACATCGTAATTTACAATCGACTGAGTAAGAAGTCCAATTAGAAGACGATTCGCTAATGTTAATTCATTGTTTTTCATGTTTTAATCATCCCACGATGGGATCTTGAAATATTACGGCGAAACCATTAATCACAGCGACGTACCAAGGCTAGCGCATAGTCCACCAAACTCGCCATACTTGACCACATTTGCATTTTAATGGAGTACGTACTAGTCGATTCATAACCATTTGAAAATCTATCGACTCCTCGTGTGCAACCCTTCGAGTCATTAATTCTCAACGACTCCTCATCTTCGCTTCTCAATTCTGCAAAGTGAAAAGACACAATCTCGTTATTTCGCTGCATCTGCCAGGACGGAATATATGAATGGAAGTTTCAGCGATTTCGTGGCTCCTCCCCTACATAAAATCCCAATTCATATATCAAACTGAAATTGAAGTTGGGTACAGTCGGCGCGAACAACTCCCACTTCCTTGACGGCGTGCAGGGTCTTTCCGTTTCGGGGTGAGCGAACTGTGAGGGGAGAATAAGAGGGTACTAATCCGCTCATGACCGGGGATGAAGTTGTCGAAGCAAATTTACATCACAACTCGATTATTCTTCAGGTGAGGTCTGAACGTGTAGACTTTCTGCCAAAAAAACAAGGGAGCGAAGTGGAGCTTTGGGGGACGCATCTCGAAAAATTCTAATGGAATATTACTCGAATGGGACGATATTTAGCGGCTGTCACGCATTTCAATCATGCAAATATGCACAAATATATTTCTTGAATGTCGTTAAAATAAATAATCAACAAATAAATATTTATTAGATATGATATGTTAAGAGATTTTATCAACAGTTAAGTCCAAGTTAGTTGTGCCACGTATTAACATGAAGCTGTAACATTTGGAAGTTTAGTTGCCAATTATAATTTAATGGTAGTCATTTGTAGACGTTATTCACATCTAATTTCAGTTTAAATGGGAGTTGAACAGAAAATTTAAATGTTGAGTATGTAAATTAACTTGTGAAAAAATTCAGTCTTTCTCCTAGTTATTAAACAGACATACATTTTTTAAATGATAATCAATATTCAATGAGTCTGAATTTTGAAAATTTAATTTATTCAAAACATTAAAAATGGGAATTACACATTTAATTGATCGGAAAATTATTCAAATGATACACACAGAATATGTTTTTGTATCTTCAAGTTGTAAATTAACCTCTGTTAATTTTTTATTTGGCAATTTAGATAAACCAACCTTTAAACATGTGATCTCCATGCCAATAGGATGATTTATATTATTAAAAATTAGATTTAGATCAAATTTGTAAGGAGTGTAGCTTGAACTTCAAAAGAAACTCAAAATGATTTATTGTTTTCCAATGTTATAACATTTTTAAGAAAACTTTGGTTATTATGTTTCACAAACTGAAGTTTGAATTTGTTCAAACTTCAGTTTGTGAAACATAATAACCAAATGTATGTATGTACATACCTATAATTGGGAAACTAACTGGCTTTTAAAAAAAAGATGACATAACATTAATCTATTATGTATAATATGTACTTATAATTGGTCTCAATCCATCGAGTACCTAATCTTTTTTTGTCGCATTAACTGCAAACCTCTACCCAAAAAAAACCCACTTTCATCACATTCTCCCAAATCTATAATTTTTTACCACATTCGAATAAAACAATAATAACCAAACTCGTTCCGTGTGTCACGATGACACAAAAAACCGCAGACCTCGTCATGCAAGCAAACCCCGAGTGAAACATCAAGATAAGTTCACAACCGACAAAACCAGCATATTGATCAATCCATTCCTTCCGTATCGTGCGTCCTCGGAGGAAAAACTGGCCGAGTGTGCTTTTATGGAAAATCGATGTTACCAAATGCAGCTTTCAAAAATAATTAACCAACTCCCATTACGGCTGGATTTCCGCAAGAGCTCTTCAGCAGCGTCGCCCTGACTGATGGAATTAATGTGCGGAGCATCTCTATGTACACAAATTTGTATTCGAGACATGTAATTCTGCTTTCAGCTTTGGCTCTTTTGAATAGCAAAATAAAAAGCTCACCCGCCACGCGAATGCTTCCGTTAATGGTCTTATTTGGTGCGCTTTTAGAGAAACGATAATAATTGATAAGCAAGAGATTTGTAAGAACCTCCCTGCGGAAGAGGGAAAAAAGCGTATCGTCGAACTTTTAATGAGCGCTTCTTGTTCGAAAGACGCCGTTTCTTTTCGTCGATGCCAATGGCGTAGCTGTTTAGCAAGTAAAATTTAATTTGTGCAGAAACGCTAGGGATAAAAATATAGCGTAGTTACGAGCTTTAACGTTTGCGTTTTAATGTTCAGCGACCGTGTTTGATGACGGTGGTGGATCAATTAACACGAAACGTCGTCACGAAGGCTTTTTATCACTTTTATATGGCCAACGACGATGAGACAATAAAATAACCTTATCGACTTGTTATGTATGAACACACTTGCTTCATTCTTCGGCCCACGCATTCTTATTGACACTTCAATGGCCGAGCCGCTGCTATTTTTCCCTCTTGTTCATTCTAATGGCGCTTAATGAATTTAAGGACATCAATGCCGGCTGCCAAACTCGCACAAACGCGATTATTGAATTGACCTCGGCGGCCCCCTTGGTCCTTCTTCAAACTTGCAATTAACGGCGATGGGGGAAAGACGCGGAATTCGGACGGAAAAATTGACAACATCCGCGGCAAGTTTGGCTTTCTTCGCCTTCGAGAGGATGAAGGAGACGTGACATATCGCAGGAGTCAATTTAGTGGAAAGTAATACATGCCACGTGTCAGATTACTGTCATGTTGGAAGACAAAATAAGAAAAAAGTGGTTGGGGAAATTTGCGGTGTGGATACAGTTTTCCGGTTGCAACATGGGGCGTAGAAGCGGAAGTATGAGACACAACGGAAAAGAATCATAAATTGCCTACAATATGTACTTTTGCGGTATACTGACAAGGTTTGGTTAAGTAAAATGAAAAAAATTATTTGTATGTAGTAGGTACATCAAAACAAATAAGTTTGTATAATTAATAAACAAAATACAAGGTAATGTTCAATGTGACGACTGATCAAAGACATATTTAAATATGAGACATTAGAAAATAAAAAGTGATAAATAATAAACAAACAATACATTGACAATGCGTTGGAGGAAAACAAGGTAATAATAAGTTCAGAAACCACAGCTAGGGAAAAATACCAACTCGTGAAACAACATAAACCCTTTAAAAAACGAGTGAGATTAAAAACAGGCAAAAAAAAAATCCATATTTGACACTAAAACAGAAAATACACTACAACTTGAAAGGGAAACAAAAAGATACAAATCAATTGAAAACAACAATTAAAGAAGAAAGAAGAAACCGCCAATGTAGTGGTGGAAAATGGTATTTAACAAAAACAAGTTTAAAATAAAAAAAGTTCCACAATGACAGATTGAAACGAAAAGAAAATAAAAACATGTCAGTGAAAACATCCAAAACGAAGATAAAAATAGACAAATATGAAAATATGTACTACAAACAGCCAGGGAAAAATATCAAAAAAAAACTCCAACTGGGTGTATGAAAAATAAAAATACGTTCAAAAAAACTATGTATATTTTTGGAACTCTTAAAAATGATTACAAAATTGCTCTTGGACAATATGAAAAATAAAAGATCGTAAAAATTAAATGAGCTTTCTTCTTTGGAAAATAGAAGCTAATGAATTTCGAATCCGAAAATTATAAAAGGAACTGCCAAATAATACGACAAAATAGAAAAACATTTGTAAGTATCAGTGAGGAGAGAAAGAGGGACAAAAAGAAAAGCCCACATACAACGAAGAAATAGGACTATAATTTGAAAGTTTTATTAAATGTAAAAACGTTGAAACAAAACAGGAAAAAATCACAAGAGAAAAGCAGTATATATGTACTTAGAAGAAACAATAGAATACGAATGTTACATATGAAAAAGACAAAAAAAAAATGTGTATAAGAGGATAGAACAAATGATCGATGGAACTGCAATTATCCAAAAAAAAAAATCGAGGATTAAATTAGTCTTGATTAATGGGGAAAGAAATTTTGTATTTTAAAGAAGACCTCTGGAGACTAAATAGGGCAAAAGAAAAAATCCTAAAATGTAACTGATCCTACCTTTAGACATCAAGTATTTCCTTCATCCCCTCAAGTGATCAATATCTGCAATTACACAAACTGATAGACATCTGGTATAAACCACCCGAAGTAATTTATTGAAGCAATAAAGTTCAATCCTGCACTTCATTAGTATTGTGGGTCTTCCCTTGCTCTAACTTTCTCAAGCTGATCTCCAATTAATGTCCCTAATACCTCAGATAACACAGAATAAATTAGAATTTATTTCTTTTCAGTAGTACAATTACATCGGAATGATTTCATTAAAAATTAATCATTCTTATGGTAAGGGATTTCGAAATTATGGAAAAAATCGTTATACATATGCTATACGTAGAAAAAATTACTAAAATGTTTCTTGTACAGATAATAAGAGCGAAACTTGATAAAAAATAAGTCAACATCTAAAAACCTCCATTCCTTTAAAAAAAAAATCCTTCAAATTTTACAATACACATCTGTACCTTGACAGGAACAAATTTTCTCTATTTTGCTCATCTTATAAAAAATGAAGCTAGTGGCTGATTCGTCGCTCTTTGACAAGGTGAAATATCTCTTTGATAATGGCATTGAAATAATTCCCATCAAATATGCTAATAGCAATTTGTTCCTTTCTAAAATCATTAAGTGTTTTTGATAGATTACATCTATCCATCTCGTATTTCGGTGTTTACCGCTGATTGAGATGATTAATCTCCCGCCATCGTGCACGTTATTATCCTCCAGACGAAATTATCAGCCGAAAGGTCATCCGTCCATGATCCTTTTGGCAATTTTTACTTGCAATTTACGGCGTCACCGATTTGTGACGACTGAAACAATAATTAAAACGGGGTTATAAAAGCGCGTACACGTTATTTATCGCTTGATAAATCCGTGCTGAAAAATAAATCACCCAATTGCCAATGTCAAAGAGATAAAATCGGATGGGTGGTCGGTGTGTGTTACATATTTCGAAACGATAATAAAATACCTAAATCATTCCACCCGGCCCCGTCTATAAATCCAATAATGCACACAACACTGCCATTACATCCGGCAAGTTAAATTAACGGACTCGACCGAAATAAATCAATTACGACGATCAAAACCGTGCAATTATCATAACTCCCTGAAATCCGGCCCGAGGAGTTCCAGCGCGCATCGATTTTCACACAAAGAAAGGATAAATTCAGCGGACAACGTTTTCAGGACACGTAGTAGTAGCCGGAGTACGGCGGGTCCGTGAGGAGGATTTCAGGAGCGAGGAGGACCGAGATGGTGGTGCGGAAAGAGACGGAGGATACGGCAAGAATGCCGAGCAGACAAATAACTCCGGCGAATTCTTCGAGGAACATTTAGAAAGGAAGGTTCTTTCAGCGACAGATGAACTATTGGACAGTTTTTACGACGGCGACGGACCGTTCTTTTTGTGGGGCTTGGATGTGCTGCGAACATCAGATTAATAACACAAGAAGAGTGGCCAGAAGACGATATTGTGCATTGTCAACAGCCGTTTAATTAGACAAATTCCTTCCGACAAGTTTCTTCGCCGCTTTGACCAATTACTTAACAATAACAATGGACACCGCAAAAGACTACGTTGATTTCGAAGCTATTGAAAGCAAAATAAATCATGACAAATGAGGAACAAACAACAGGCAACTTCTAAATTCAAGTATTAACTTCCTTTAGTTAATGAAGATGGATGTTGTCAGACTTCCCATTCGGTAAACATCATTGCATGAGATAAGATGCATTTAAAACGAGAATTGTTGTAGACTGTCATCTGGACAGCTACACCGTAGCAGGTTTTGTGATAACGTGAACATTGGACCAATTATGCACAGCACATGATTGAATGGAAAAAAGAACATACATAATCTGATTATTGACGCTAGTCGCATACAAAGGTGTGAAATATAACGAAACAAATGTTTCAAACGACATGATTTTCAAACTATTCATCATTCCATTCAATGTATTCGATGGAATCACTCGTATTGAGCAAATTCGCTCGATTTGTGATGATTGAAAACGTCAAAATTGCCGACCATGCATATTGTCTCTTAATCTGAAGAACTAGGGAAAATCGCAAGGTTGCCATACATATAGGGTGATTGCTCTAAATAACACAGATATTTCAGAGACCTCCGAAGAGTAGGTAAATTGTCAAAATATTGCAATCTAAAAATTCATCAGCAATTAAAATAACTGGATTAATACGTTTTAGTTGGCAGCACATAAAAATTTAATTCAAATGTCATCAGATGTCATTACAATAGTAACTGTATCATTAATTATGGATAATTAAAATTTGTTACTATGTTCACTTTAGAGTAAAAAATTTTCTTTGTGCAGTGCAGACTTGAGAACGGCGAATAGTCCTATTCGACACCTCGAGTTTTTGACGAATTTCAACAAAAGTTTCCGGACTTTCAAGGCACTTACCAACAACTTGCCTTGATTATTTTGTTTTTCCATACCTGAAAATCAACTTGTTCAAAAACAGGCCTGGCACAATTCCCGAAATAATGCAAGTAATTACTGATAAGTGCAATTTAATTGATGTCCCGACTTTGCGAAGTCATTTGAAAACATGAAGCGAAGAAGCTGAAGGCAGACATTTCGAACATTTGTTCTAGTTCGTAAATACGACTGGAGCTCCTCATGATTCTTTTACAAACGACAGGTCACACATAATTCACACCTTTATGAAAATCAAGATTTCACCGTTTTTTAGAACTGACTACTTTAACGAATTGCCAACTGAAATTTCTGCTCACAGCCAACTTTTTTTTCGATTTCACGGTACAATCTTCATTTCATCACTCCTGGATGTAGTTTCCACAAAAGTAAATCGTCAAGTCTTTCTCGATATCAAACTTGCGAAAATATCACTTTGCCTACTTATTAGACACAAACCAATAAATAAAAATCTACTTCATTTACGTTGCCTTTTTACAGAAATACATAAATACAGAAATACATAAACCTATTGAATCGACCCGTTAATGAAATACATCTTTGAAAAAACACTTGAAATAATAACTATCGTGAGTTGCTGATCAGAAAATCAAAACGGGTCCAACTGGATAAAATTACTTCCATAAATTCTGGTTGTTAACACTTCAGTAATTTGTTAAACAAATTTACGTTCAATCATCTGATTCTACCTTCAAGTCTAGAAAATTATTTACGACCATTTAAATCTAATTTCGCTAAGATCTTTGAACCAATTCGTGCAGCTAAGTTATCTAGCTATGTACACAATCATACAGCGTGATCAACAATGACTGAGTCTGTTGGCAATGAAACAATTGAAAAATATTGGTGTTTTTCTGTTTCGTAATTGGCACTGACCGGATGTTTTAACTTGACACGACATTTAAAAAAAAATAGGTTATGTCGGTCATGTTGATGCTATTACAAAAATGACCCTTTGATGGTAAACGTCAAATTCGCCTGTCAACTCTGTCAAAGCTGACAACCGGAAATGTGTTTACATTACAGTGGTACCAAAATCATTCAAATTTTCATTGTTACCAACAGATTCAGTCATTCTTGATCACGTTGTATTAATGAAAATCAGCATAGTCTTGTTTCTAGTAAATCGACTGGAACCAATTTATAAGAACAGACAATTACTCTGTATTCTGGACAGCAGCAGACCGCAAGCCGAAATAAATTATACATCTCCTACCACTTACAATGATGACAGTCATGTGTTTTTGCTTTAAAAATTAAATTACACTAGTCGCAATTACATTTACACTTGTTAACAGGTACCCGTTTGTTGAACCTTTGGGTCAAAGAGCGAAACTATTTCCAAGATGTAGTGGTGGAACTCAAGGATAGACCTTAGATTCACAAGTATTTACTATCTATTTGGACAGGTGTTCTTAGTTTAAAAAAAAATGAAAGGAATTACAATACAAAGTGTTGCGATAAATAATCCACGAGCCCCAATGCTTATTCTAAGTGAATAGCATTAGCCAGAACAATGCCATTATTTAAATCTCAATTAAAATATATTTGTTTGAAGGGTGATAAGTTCTTACGTACAATATGTAAAACAGTTTAGCCAATTTACATTAACTCTTAGTTACTAATTAAAATTTTGTCTAGACACATTTCAATTAATTAACCACAGCACACCATCAAAAAAGTTGCACTTTCAGATCTTTTCTTTCTGGAAAGGATTTGCTCTTCATATACCTTCTGATAATTAAAAAAAAAAAACTATCTAATGCAGAAGTAAATAAATGTGCCCACAGTATTAATGATATAATGCCATCTATATACAGTATGATAATTGAGATCCTATTTTCTTGTTATTTATTGTGTGGTTATTATTGAGACAAGATTAATAGCTGGAGAAGAGCATCTGTAAGACGCTATAACGCATTGTCAACACGGCCAACATCCATTTAATTAGACAAATTCGTTCCGAGATCGTCCGTTTCGGGTCTTTGCTTGCGCCAGCCCAACGGAACCACTTTGTAAAATGGACCGTTTCACAGGTCCATTATTTCCAGGCAGAGACATTACAAAAAGTAAAACCATTAGATAGCAATCTTGGCACAATGTAAAACCGTATCTTGGTGGCTTTTGTCTCGCATTACTGTTGCGTTTTTATGGCTTCGCCTCATTCTAACCATTTCCATTTTATGGTTATCGCTTTGTTTTTGAATGTTAAACCGCACCACGGGTTTATTGTTGGGATTTTTATTCGGACGCACTGGTATTATGATGTTGTTAATTTTAATTGTTTACCTGTCCGGACTAATAATTCATCTTTCAGCTGCGCCAGAACGGTATCGGCTTACAGAACACGTCTGGAGATGGTGAAAAAAGAGATTATGCCGAGGTGAGACCACAAAAATGTTATGTACGGCGTGTTCACTGGCCCGTTCAGGGTTTAACGAACATGCTACGTCGGAGCGTGGTGTTATCACATCGAAAAAACATTCTTGCTCCGATGTTCGGTCATTTTTAACAAATCCTGGCCGCCGACAGCTTGTCCAAATCTATTATAAAGAAAGAAGAATTGTTTTTTTATTTTTCACCATACTATACGACCACAAAATGTTGCCTACAGTCAACACACAAAACGATGCACCATGTTCGAAAAATCTAAACAATTATTAATTTAAATTATTATTAAAAAAAATTTGATAACATCAAACCACTGGAAAACTAATTTTACAAATCCTTAACTAGGGTTGTGGATGCTGTGATACTCATATTGTTTTTTTTTTGTTTTTTTTTTATAAGTACGAAGAGATTTTACAGCAATTTTTGTCTTGTTCAAATTACTCCCAACATACAAAAAAACATATAAAATAATGAATAAATTATTAGGACCATTGCATACAAGTTTCCGACATTATTAACAATACATAATTCATAAAATAATAGTAGATACCATCATATTTTTTTTTCCAGATAAGTTGAAAGCTTTTTTTTGCCATTATTTGGACGATTGTTAATCGAGTCGTAAATTATTTAAGATAGTTGTCACCAACAATGGCTTGGGTTTGAGAACGGTTCCTACATGAATGAGTCACGGTTACCAACAACAGAATATGGTCAGACCTTATGCTGTAAAAATACAAACGTTGCCATTACTGCTTCTAAAGCACCTTACATTATAAAATTCTATTTCTTCAAAGTATAACAATTTTTCTAATTTTCCTTCTCCTTCTGGTGTTTAGTGACCATCGCCTTCAACTTTCAAATGATATCTTACAGCATATCAATATTTATTTATTATCTGTATATCTTCTATTGTAACTTGCAGACTGTCCACATATATTTTTCAATCTATGGAAGATTATACTACTAAAAATGAAACAGCTTTCTAATTGTTTTTCAATCTTCTGCTGTTCATTACCAAACTACGGTTTTCAACTTCACAAGCAATACTTACTGAATACCAATGTTTACCTTCCAAAATCTAATTGCTCCACGGTATATTTATTTTCTAAATTTTCTTCAGTTGCCTTCTGTTCTTAACGTTAACCTTGAAGCTTTAATAACCATTTCGTAGAACGCCATTAGTTATCTTATGATTTTCTTAACACTTTACTGGTTCAACTAATAATTATTCTTATCTGTTTTTTTCACCTCAACCTTTTTCTGTTCATTAAAACCTTTCTGTTTTATAAACACATTCTAGATTTCTTTTCACTAATAAAAAGAATAGTCATTCTGTTATTTCTTAGAACAAAGTCCAGCTATTAATTTGCTTTTTAAAACGCTTCTTAACATTCTTATTTAAATATGAGTTCGATTAAACAACAATCTAAAAAAACTATCGTTTACAGAGACCACTTTTTAATATAATACATACATATATCAAACACATTATATGCATCATCATGCAAAAAACTACTACTAACAACGTCAAAGAATAAGATTATAACATATTAAAATGGGAAACCCTCAAGGTAGTGTCAGACGACCCCCCCTACTGTTTAATATATGATGATCACACTAGGCTATGATTACAACGCATAAATCGAAAAGATTGTAGGTCTTTATAATGATAAAATGTGACAGAAAAAAGTTATTTTTATAGTAGTTATTTCCTGACGGTGACCGCCACGAAGTAAAAACTTTTATGTTCATTGATTTAATGGATTTGTCAGATGACAAAAATCAAGAAGTTTCCATGGACCATTAGGTTGGAGTTGCTGGTGCTTGAAAGAATTTATTTTTTTTATTTCTAATGTAGTACTACTTCTTGTGCTATAATTATCCGGAACAAATGACAAACAAATTCTTGCAAAAGTAAAACAAATATAATCTTTTTTCTTAATTAAAAAATAACTTCACAAACATAAAATATTCCTAAAAGTTTTAAGTTTTTTACGTGTAGATACCTAACTAAATATTTCAAATATTGGAGAACTTGGATAAATTCTCTAGATGTGAATTTTAATTAGAAGGAATTTCCAATCGAAATATTTAGCATCAAAGAAAAGAATTATTTAAATGTTTAAGTAAAAATAAATAACTATACATATTACGATTTTACTCACTCCATATTTGTTTTGTGACAACTACATCTGGTGCATCCTCCACTGCACCACCCTCGTCCCGCCCCCAACCGAATCAATAACTCGCTTCTTGGAAAATTTCCCATGATGACAGCGTCGCATTTAAAAATTCCCAATGTGACATACTTTTATGGCAGCTAATGGACCGTCTCCCATCTAAATTCGTCACGAGACAGGAAACTAAAGAGGGTGCTTGTAACGCATTGTTACGCACCGTAGGCTCCTGCAAGACAGACGACTTCGGAATTTCAAACTCGAACTTAACGTTCACCAAACTGAGATTGTAAATTTTCACGTGGGACAAAGCTTAACTTCACACTGTAACTATCGACAGATCCCTGATATAAATTTATCAAAGTATCTCGAAGTCGAACAAACACACAGCACGTGTCGGTTTTGTTACCGGTGGATTATCAATTTTTGTTCCCTCCGTCTACAGCACGTGTTGTAAGATTCGACAATAACCGTCTACAAGTTTCCATAAAATCATTCACGTCAAAAAGATAATTCTGTTTATTGCAGGAGATGGTAAACATTAACACGAACATACATCAATCTCGTCGCTTGACAATTTAGTGGAACGAGTGATTGACGTTTATGTGGTGGTTTATGCAAACACCTCGACGGAGCCAGTTAACGTCAGCAAACATCAAAAAGACCATTTAATAATTACAACTTAAATCAGCTGCGGTTTCAATTTATAACAAGTAATGAAATTAACAGCTTGTCTGTTTTATGTGGATCCAAATTTACGTTCCGACCGCATTCATTATAAAGCGTAATAACATGCTTTCGTTACAATTAACCGTTTTCCTCTTCATCTTCACGCTTCATCCCCTTTTTCTACGAGGGATTTCCGCAATTTATAAATTCCAGTCACCATATCTACATTTACCTTACAGAATTTATTATTCTACCTGGTGCTTCGCTCGTCCTCATATATTCCCACTCGGGGTCTTCTGAGACGCCGTGTTTTGCAATTTGTCTTGCTAACCGCTCCCAATGGTCATTTTTGATGCTTTCGCTTATTTTACTTCCACGAATTTCTGTTGTTCTTGTTCTCCTAGTTCGTTCTTCGAAGAACAACTTGCAAAATGCATACTTTCGACTTCTCCGATTTTACTGCTCCAAAACATTAACGTCCATCTTTTTGATCAACTTACAATCATTTTTTAATTTTTCCACAGTCTACATCTTCCTAAGTAAAGCTCCCTCCCAGTGGTCAACTTCCTAAAGACAACATCCATCCATTTCATATCCAGTTACACAAAAGTAAATATTTTTTTAATCGCTTGAAAGTGTAATTGATTGACGTATCATTAACTTGCTCCAAATCATTGCTAACCTTCATATTCAATTTCCAAATGCTAACTAACTGGTGCAAGATCAATCATCTTATAATAATAATCTCTGAATTGAATACCCAAATATTCACAAACAAAAACACGCCTGATAAAATAACAATTTCTGATTTCCCTTTATCGCTCTTTATTTGTTTATCTTCGTACTTTTTTTTGTACCTACTAAATAGGTACATACGTTAATTTTGAATTTGTTCCCAGTTTCACCTTGTTAATTAAAAATCTTCCTCTTCAACTTTTTCAAGTTTGTTAAAAATTCAGGCTTTTAATATTCAACTTACACACTTGAAAAAAGTATTAATATTTTCCTTGCTGAGAAAATCATTCTTTTTTTAGTTTCCCTCAATCTCCACCCAAGAATTTCAAGGTAGAAGTATTTTCCATTTTTTACTAATTCTCTTAATTATTTTGAAAATAATGCATACACAAATCCCAAATACTTTTCATTGGATTATAGATATTTTCACCTATTTATAAACTAATTTACTGTTTTCCCACACTTCTAATAGTATATTATGCAACAAGATTTATAAACGGCACTTTAGACACGAGTTTTATTAGGCACGAGCTGACTGTAGCGGAGCGAGTGTTTATAAACGAGTGTCTAGAGAAGTTTCTAAACGAGTTGCATACTATACTTTTTCTACGCCCAAATGAACAATGCAACTATGACACGTAACTTATTTTTTCAACGTTAATTTAAACATGAAATTCGAACCTGATAAACGTCAATTGACAAGTGACAACTAACTTCATTTTGAGTGTCACGTGATTTTTGCTATTAAAAAAACCAGAGCGCGACTAAAAAGTCCGTTGCTAACTTCACCTCGTGACTAAAGCCCACAAGTCACAACTTGTCAAGGTGTATTTAAAAGATCACTTAGCGTCATGGAAATGTACCTATGCGAAAAATGGCGTTTTAAACATAATATGTAGTAGAAAAAAAAATTATTTAATTTGTGACAATAACAAAAATACAAAAATGTAACAAATCATATAGCAAAGGCCATAATAAACATAAACAACTTCCAACAAAGACAAAATTCTAAACTACAACAATCAAGTCTAAAAGTCATCAATTCGTGGGAGCCTTTATCATCTGAAAACTCCTTAATAATATAATTATAGAGCACTTACCGAGCTAATAGATTTTTTTTCGAACTGATCCTCCTAAATTACACGTTCTAAAAATCTGATAGAGCAGTAAAATATTATATTCGTCTAACGGACCGCCCTGTATCCAGCCTACCCGACGCTAAAAATTCTGAACAAATTAAAAATAGATGTGATAACAGTAGCTTTTTTATTTAGCGACCACATATTGACTTAGGCAAAAGCAAATATTAATGTTGATTAAAACAATGTTTACAGTGATAAGATAAGCAAACACGAAATTCTTATGTGCGCATACCTGTCGGCGTAAATTACCATTATAACAGTTTTAGAGCGTACTCCAGCGAAATTTCGCGAGCGATTCTCGCTTGTGCTGCGGTATTTATAGAGTCCGGTGTATTGACACTGTGGTGATGTAAATTTTTCGAATTATTCATGTCCGCACTCAACATAAATTAGCATTAAGGTTGAGTAATGAAACGCGGCCGCTCGGGTCAATGAAAAATGTATTCTTAGATTGATGAAAATCCTTGTTGACACATACACATGCAAACATCGGGTATCAATTAGTCTCACCTGGAGCCGGTGGCAAGTCGTTAAATGATTAATTGATGGTCTTTGTTCCATCGTCTTTATTTAAGTCGTCGGTGATGATCGAGAAGTGTTAAATTGCAAATTTAATTAATTATCTGACGTCCAGAAGAAAGATCAGATAGCGACAGAGCGAGATAGGGAGCGAAGCGATCAAAGCGAGACCAAATGAGGCAGATCTAGTTCGTCCTCCAAGAACTTGGCAAAGTTAAATTAACATCAATCAGTCGGACTTTGAGAAATGGCCCCGCTTAGAAAAACGGCACGGAATTAAAACGTTTCTCATTAGGACAAGCAGGAATTAGTCAACGGTTATGTGTCCCGAGGGAAATCGACTCGGGCCATTAATTCGGGGGACGTCGCAAGGGACCCTACGCTGGACAAACATATTTAAGACGATCGCTGCAATTTACATTAATTCCGAAGAGATTGCGGTCTCTCCACTTCATGGACCGCGGGGTTATTTATTCGCTCGAAAATTAAACTCGGTTTAACATGAGTTGGTTGACCAAGTTGTGGAAGGCGTGTTTGCGGTCGAGACCCAAGCAGAATTAACTAATAGCATTTAACAGTCCTTGGCACCTGCTGGAAACGCTAGTTGCCAACCCCGGAAGCCATCCGAACTTTGCCAGACCCTAATAATTTAATATAGTAGTTTTCCATTAGGAGCCCCGACTTCGTCCAAAAAGTGTCAAACTAGATTCACTCTGCTTTTGGTCACGGCAGGATCGCATAAATGGAGCCTCTTTCGAAAACCAGATCACGATAATCCGCACAAGAACAGGATTAGGTTGCGTGCACAAAGCAACAATCGGTTTCTTGAAACTAGGCTCACAAAAAACCTGTACACGCAATCATTCAGCAGCAAATAAATGTTCGAATCCTTCTGAACAAAGGCGAGCACATGCACTCGGTATAAATATTCTCACGACAAATAACCATTTCGCTGGATGGCTTTGGGACCGTTTACACGACATTTTCTTAGGGTCTGAAAGCGTTCTGGTATTTTGATGACTGAACGAAATTCTAATTTCAAAGTGAAGGTGAAGAGTCAGACCGTTTAACCTTCGGGCTTGCATAATTGCACGACGAAAAAAATACCATGTAATGCGTCGAAATTCGATGTAAATTCGTCGCTCCATTAACACTTGTTATCGACTAATTGACTACATTACCACTGCTGACAGAAGACTACGAACGGCGAGATTTTATGTCAATGACAAACGATCGTTTCCAGTTTATGGTCACACTTGGAAAAGAGGGGACAAAGTAGGTGAATATAATTTTCTGAAAAATTACATGTCGCCCAAAACAAATATCTAATCATTTCTCCAAAAAAATCAATAAGATTTTATGAAAATCAGCAAAACTTCCTCTTTGTAAATATCAATTTGATATCCGTTCCCTCTTTACATTAATAGAGACCACCATCAGTGAGGTAAAATATTTTGAAATTGAAATTATAATTAGTGAAAAGAAAGTCAACTTGAAGTCTAAAGGAATCAAGAAGATAATTTTGAATTTCAAGATAATCAAATTTACATTTCCTTGAGAAACGAATGCGTTAATGATTAATGGTAATAACGTAAAATCTAAAAAAAAAAAAAAAAAAACAGGAACATGGTCTAACATTGCGAAGCTGGCGGCACATCCAAAATTTGCGTGGGTTTTCAACGCCAACTGCGATAGGACAATCATTTATAATGAGCCTGTGTAAAAGTCATGAAAACCAATACTTACATCTGTTCGATCCAACCAAATAATAGAAAACAAGCCTTGCCTTGAAATAAAACTCCCATAGATGATAACACAATCAGCTTCATTACAAAACCCCAAATCATGATATTTTATATTCCCAGAATATATTTATAATAAAAAATTTCAAAGTAAAATTAATTAATAATGAAATGTATTGTTCTAAAGTGCTTAAAACTTTTTTTTTTGCTACATAAAAAATTGTGTCCTAGAGCTATGTAATAATAGTAGTTTATTTAACGAGTTTGTGTGTAAATTGGGCCTTTTTTGGCATGAGTGGGCCAGTTTAAAGACGCGAGTGAAACGAGCGTTTTTAAAGACCCACGAGTGCCAGAAAAGGCCCAATTTACACACGAACGAGTTGAATACATCGTTTTTTTGTTCGACGAGCCCCTTAAAGGCTTCAAATTGCTTAAAATCTTTAAAATTAGCTTGACGTTTCGTTTTGACAAGTTGTGACATTTATCAAAATCCGTTCACGCAGGAGAAAATTCTCAAATTCTGACAGTGTCGAACAAGAAAATTATTATTAAAACTACATTTGAATTTTTTTCATTAAATAATTACCTATTTAAGTTAAACTTAATTCAAACACATTGACATTAGTGTCGTAAATATTTTTGCGTTGCACGTTGTGAAAATACAAAGGTTTATTAATTGAATAATTGAAAAGTCGATTCATTGTTCCCGAAGCCTTGAATAAAAATAGAAAACGTGGCGATTTTATTGACTAAAAATGCTTCTTGGTTAAAACGAGCTTAAATTATTATTATCCATTACAATACTTTATTATTACCCTTACATCAAGTCCACATTTTTTTCTTAAAACTAAAGCTGCCGTGCGTTGAACACCAAAGCTGTCGACTACAAAAACTAAACTAAACTTAAACTGAGCTACCTTATGTAATATCCACCCTAATATCAACTATGCTTCCGGTTCTTCTTCCTTTTATCGGTATTTAATGGATTAAAGAGTGGATTGAGACCTTTATTACAATACATTTACATTTTTAATTATTTCTACAGTTTCATAAATGTCTGGAAGTTTAAAATTGGTCACATTTTGAATTAGTCTTAAAACATGACTCATCAATTCTACGGTCGTTAGGTTTTCAAAAATCAAAAATACTGTGAAAGATTTTAATTTGTTCTATATTAATCGAAAAACTCAGATTTCAGAAACCGATGTTTATCTCATTTCAGAACAGCAGTTTATCTCTTTTCACAATGAAAGGTCATACGGCAATTTTTTTAAACATTATTTAAATTCCATTTTGTTTTCTTCATGATGTTACAAAACAAATAATTTATTGCATTATGCGCAGATAGTTACGACCAAAAAACCATTTAACGGCTTTTAAATGTGTCCAAATGATTAATTACTGCAATCAAACTGACTATTTAATTTTATGGTAATACGACACTTGTTGAGAAAATTTTTGGTAGGATCATAACATCACGGAAAGAAACCGCAAAAGTAGTATTCCACTTAGAACAACTTTGCCTTCATTTCCACTTGAACTGAAAGTTTACAAAGATGACACGACACTTTGGTACCTTCACCAACCATCCAATCTTCATATTCATGTATCTAGTTCATCCCCTATTTAGAATATACACCGCAATTCTACTCTCGCCAACCCTCTCATAATAAAATTCAGTTAAACTGGCAAACTTCCCGTATCTGGTTGCATCACTTCCAAAGTTCTAATTTAAAACCGTCGGAAACGGAGGTGATCGTACCCCGCCGTCGAAAACAGGAACTTTTCCTTTTGTTTTCCTTGTTTGCGCCCTCTAAATCGTCCATTTGAACAGTTTTTCCCGGCGTAATAGCAAGAAACGGAAGTTCGTCTGTCCGACATAAAACAGACGTGTTGAAAGTACTACTGTTTCCTACACGTAATCTATTGAGTCTGTTCAAAAAACCGTAGGTGCAGTTAGTTACGGGAATTCACCTAATGGAACGTCAGACGGCGAAGTAATTACTAGAAAGTTAATGTTCGTCAAATGTCACATTTCCTGAAACAGTTTCATCAACCGATCGTGCCATTTCTTCAGGTTTTACTCCGCTGAAGGAGTCGTACACCTGGTCGACACCAAAATATTTACAGTATTGTATGTAAACCAGATGGCGTTGTTATTAAATATCATGTTGCGACTGTTTAGCTATCTAGTCCTCGAGTTTACAAACAAATACGACGCCAAAGGACGGAATTACAACCTGAAGCTTGTACCATTTGTATGTGCATACATATAATGGAAACATTTGATACAAAGTAAGTAGGTATTAATCCATCAATACAAGAAGTAAAACGAAAACCAAAATCAAAAAGGGAATTGTGAGAATTGCTGTAGGGTGAGCGCCACTATTACGGAAACTCTTTTGATCTTAGTGATGTTAGTGGCATCTATTGATAAAACAAACCAAAATTGTATATAATTTGCTAATTTCTGTGAATCAACATGACATCATAATTATGTTAACAATGATAACATGTCTTACAAAAATTTCTATTCCCTAATTTAGCAAAAATTTTACTACGGCAATCGTCAACTTGTACAACAACTAAATCTGTGACTAAAATTATCACTAACTTCCGGTATACGTCAAATTTGATAAAAAAAAGTTTTACAAAAAAAAACCAATAGCTCTGATGTGATTTTACTCCCTTGAAAAATTTTCCAGAACTGAATTTAAAAAAAAAAACATTCACCCATTTAAAAAAATTCACAATTCAGAACCTGAGCAGAAAATGTTTGAGGGAACGAATCTGAGTTTTAAACATCTTATCTCGCAAGAATTTTTATTGTAAGAAATTCTTTAAACAATTTGAGAAATATCTGAATAAGACAAATTTGGTGCATTTTTTTTTAATTTTGTGTGTGGGAATTTTACCACCTCCAAACGACGTTTAATTAAACAAAACCCAAAACTGGTACACATAATTGGGTAATGATAAAGCACATAATAATAAATAATTTTTTTTTTGTAATTTTTCGTTAGTGCATATTACACAGGCAGTTTTTGTGATATTTCTACTAGAAGCTGTTAATTTATCTATTAAATTTTAACCAAAGTGGATTTTCATCTAGTGAGGTATTGGGATTCAGCAATCAAAATTACAAAAATTCAATTAGTTTGTTAAATAACTGTGTTTTTGTATTGCAAAATAAACCAATCAAATGATTTACGACAGAATGGTAAAATCTATCAACAAAAGGATCATTACGCTCTTCAAGCCTCTTATTTACAGGTTCATTAAAAATATGAACCGAACAGCCCAATTCCAGGTTACCATTACCTGTGCCCGACAAATTCCATTGTGGCATAATTTACGACCGTGGAACCACGCAGTTCGTAAATAAAAGCAATTCTTGATTTTATAATGCAAAAGTGGGTTTTATTCAAAATCTGATTTAATGTTTTTCCGCTAATTTTGTAAATAAATATGGAGAGTGAATCAGTGCAAAAATCAGAAACGGAAAATCTGATCTAAAATAATTTTTTAATTATAACTTTATTCAATATCGAATATGTACCTAATTACAAAAAAAAAAAGAATTATTACGTTTGTTTAATTAAAACTCACGTTTTTGGGTCTGGAAAATTTCAGGTATGCCGGAAATCACGTGATCTTTCATCGCCCATATTTTCAGCCTTAGATGGACAGCAACGATTTAACAAAATGTTTGCAAATCGATTAATAGAAAATGTTGTTGGAAATGCAACTACATACTTGCAAAACTATTGTAACCATTTAACCATAATTACATTAATTATTAACTGAAACCGCTGAAGGAATCTGCAACTCAAAAGATGCGTACTGCGAGAATTGGTGAAGGCCTACCTTTAGACCAAATATTTTGATTTTATTTTTATTTCCTGGGCTCATCACGCTTTCCACTAAATTATGTCACTTTTCTCGTTAAATCATGAAATATGGCTTTCCAGGGCAATTTTCAACACTCTCAACTCGGCATAAATTGGCCAACACATCCGGCTCATCTGAACGCATCTAATTGGCCCCGACAACGCAATCGTAACGTAAAAAATTACAAATCACACAATGACGGTAGTTGTTCGTGGCAAATTCCTTCGGATTAACAAAGCGGACCCGTTTCCTCTCTAAATGAAGACAAAACAACTCACCTCGTCGAACAGAAGCCACAACACTTACAACACAGATGCGGCGTGTACAGTGGCAGTTCTACTTTTACTCCGATATCGCATGATTAAAGGTCGACTTAAATCGAAAAGCACATTCATACCAGCACCACTAAATACTTGCTTGGTAGAAAAACACTCGGATTTTATACATCCCGCGGGTTTTCCAAGGAGGCACCACACTCCACTTTGTCGCAACCGTGGAAACTCACCTGCAACAAAAAGAGAGTTTAGCGAACACAAGGCTGAGATGCAATTAAGTGCATTCGTCGGAGTGATTACCATAAAATTAAGATTCATGGTGGTGAATGGATGTTAATTTTTGTCGGCGAACAATACGCGGTCGCCATAAATGGAGGTCTACTCCCATTTGAGCGAGCCAAATCGCCATTACTTGGCATTTACTGCGAACACGGATAATTCTAGTTTACTGCGATTAGTTCTGGCAATAGCGACTGCTGTGCATATTACTTTGAGTAATCAGAGATTATCATAACCGCAAATCCGGTTCGCGTCGGTATTTCCGTTTGGGACCTAGATAGGTAACCACAGTGATAGCGAGACCATCAGAAATTCAACTTCCTCACAAAGAACGGGCGAGTAAGACGGAAGAGTGAATGTTTATTCAAGAGGTGTGTAAATTTCAGGCGCTTTGTCTTGTAAGAGACTTTTCAGCAGTCACGTTTCGTAACACTGAGAGCTTTTATATGGTAATTAGCTGCGTTGTGTAAAAAGATGGGAAAGATTAGAGCCGACTGTAAAAATACCAATTATACCTTCGTGTTTTATCCGATAATCTTTCCACTTGATTACACTTTCCTGTTTGCAACGAAAGGGTGGCCAGACAGACCAGGTTGGATTTTTTACTCGCCTTCGGTTCTACCTGATGAGGGACCGGTCTACCTGGACGGTCTCGACCATTATTTACTAATGACCCAACCAACAATCCCACAATTCACATACAAAATACGAGCTGGGCCCAGTTGGACGGAAGCCCTAATAGTAGGATTTATGGGAGTAATTATAAAAAATCGACTCCAAAGGCGGACAGTGGTCGGGTTTAAACCCACATGATTATGTCCATTGTATTATTATGTCATGATATAAACTACCATCGAGCTTAGGAGCTCAGCTGGTGATGAAAAAATTAACTCTTGGTAAGATCATTATCGGTTTTTTTTTCGTACAACTTTATCTGAAATTGTTAAATTGTTGAAGTCGCTCATTATGACCTAATAATAATAACTCTTTTTGCAAGTTGTTTTTCAAACGTCTATCAAAAAGAAAAGGAATGAAGTATTTTTAAAAAACCGCAATTTTAAGACAATTATCAAAATAACAGTTGATTAGATTATATTTCAATGAACAAATCGAATTAGAAGGTAAGAACATAAAAACATGACGTAAATCAATAAAAAAAGAAAGAACAACACTAAGAATCATCAAATTTCACATTCTTCAAAAGTAATAATTTAAATCTCTTAGGAACTCATTTTGTGAATAACTAATCTAGATGAACTCCAACTGGATCAAACGCACCTGAAAACCCCCTACAATAATTTACTTTACTAATATTACTGCTATATCCTTTTAAGTATTGTTATTGCAGATTTATTTCCACATTTCACGAAGTCTCGAGGAATTCATCCACAAATTAAAAACACATTTTATAAGAAATGACAAAACAAAAGCACACGTGTGAACTAGAAATGCAAGGATTGAATTAATACATGGCGAGTCTGTGTGTGATTTTTTTTATAGCTTTGTAAATACATATCACATTCAGAAAATTTAAAAAAACTTATCACAATTTTTTTAATCGAAAACATTCTGCAAAAACAACAAAAATGTGTTATTATACTATCGGGTCTTCATTTGAATTTCTTCTCACAGTTGGCGTTGAAGAATCGATTGTGAACGCACCACTCGTCAATCTGTAGACTGTAGAGTAACAACAAAAACAACGCAAAAAGTGAGGATAGATTTAAACAGCTGATCTGTGATCCCCAATCCGTGATGCGTTCACAATCGACTCTTAAACGCCAACTTTGCGGAGAAATGAACACCGATAGTATTTTATGTTAAGGAAAAGTACTACCAACTCAAATCAAATACCAAAAATTTCATCTGCGAAGTAAAATCAAAATCGGTTATTATCTGCTGCAATTACACAAGAGCTTTTTTACTGGATAAGTTTTCTGTTTCCTAAGAAAGCTTGCTATCTACAAATGTTGCGAGAAAAATTGTCGGTCAGTCAGTTGGCAGTTTTTCGATACAAATTAATGCAACGTAACAATTCTTGAAATGTTAAAACAGAAAATGATCTTAAGGGACAAGTTCAAATGTAAATTTGACTGGATTAAAGAACACAAAATATTAGTTTTACTTTACAAAATTTATTTCAATACCGATGTCAAACTGATAAAAATTCCAGAAATCCTTGCCAAAAATTTTATTATATGCAGAGCAACAAAATTTTCAAAAATAAAAATTATCACATTTTCGGTATGTCCTTTTTAAGAAATCACATTTCATAATCTTCTTGCAACCGGAAAAGAATAAGGTTTCAAATGCAGTTACAAAAATTGTACATATTTTGCAAAATACTTACAATGTGAAACCAACATTATTGTGTGCAATCTTTTTTTTAAGAATGACAGTGGGAAAACATTCAAGAAGCATTAACGGCAACGCAACGCAACAAACAAGGTATTAAAAAAACTGTTATCGAAAGAATCTAGAGAGAATGGATGAGGTATGAAGTACTCTTGAGCAGAGCAAATGTTATCTAAGATAACAATGTCAAGAACAATTAACCCAAAAAAAATATGCATACATATATAGTTTTTAAAACAAGAAAAGCCTAATGTAGAAGTGGTTATGCGATTTTCAGAAATAGAATACTATTTTGAACTTAGCGTTCAACTTTTAACATTTTGCTTTCGAATGTTTTCTGGTGTCGATAATTTATTGAGCTTTAGAAACCAATTATCGAGTTAAATAATATGGACTAAATAAAATAACGTTAAACTGTTCCATTTAAATGCAATATATAATAATAGTAACGGCTATAGAGCCGAATAAATTGCCATATAAATGCCAGGGCAAACGCAGTTGTGAAACAATTATGGTTATTAATTCAAAAAACTCGTTTAGCATTTCTGCTGGGAATTTCGAGTCCGTTTCCCTCATTTCTTCGACCATCTGATTTCGTCACGTTTCCACTTTCTTAGTTAATAATCCCAGGCGAGTAAAAAATTATCACGCCCGAAAAAAACAAATATTTACTTTATATAATGTGAATTATTATCAGTGGGAAAATTGCTCAATCTTGTTCAAACAAAGGTGAAATTTACATACTGATTTGCTTGTTGTTGCGTGAAATACCGAAATCGCATCGAAATGTCAAGTTCCCACCTAATAACAGGCCGCACCAATAAAACATAATTAATTTTAATAAGCCGACGAAAAACGTCCCTCGACCGTGACAAGCATAAGCCGGAGAAGATATAGAACCGCGGAAGCCGTAGATAAGACCCACACGAGATCAAAATAATAATAAAACAAACGACACGTGTTCAATATCAGCAGGAATTTATTCCCGCAACAGAATAACAAAGGCTACAAATAATTGATGCACTTGTAAATAGAAAGCGTCCAAAGGTCCGGTAAAAATAGACGCAGGGGCGGGCCAAAGCTCGGAGCTTTCGACTGAATCGGCATAAAACGAGCAGCGCAGGAATTAAAACGTCAAATTAAGATAATTCACTCGACGAGTGCAATTATTCTAATTAAGCTCGATGCGGTCGAGTTTGTTAATAGCAATGGATTTCTCGTCCAATTAGCACACTGCGAATAAATTCTCAGCAATAATTTATTAATGGTTGTTTTATTAAACAACGTTCATGAATAATAATACAGAACAGTTGAAACGATGAATTCCGCGATTCTGTCGACAAACCAGTCACTAAATATTCAGAAAATTCTTATTAAATTAACAGGCTGATATCGGCGATACTGTATCGATATATCGCCGCCCAACACCCGAAAACGACTCAATTAATTTTAGATTTTAATACCGTTGCCCAATTCGCCTCGATTATTTATAGAATTAATTACAGCCGGGAAAAAATTCCGCTCCGACCGGCTAAGACTTCCTAATTGCAGCCCGAAGCGGAAATAAATCGATGCAATAATTACACACCCATCGATAAAAATTAATTATCGACAAATTATTGTCGGGATGCAAATAGCACCGAGTGTGTTTCTTGGAGCCTTTTTGGTGAATAATGACGCTGCAGCTGTACCTCGACGGTGTTCGTGTTAATTTGCAGGGACATTAAACTGAATGAGCCTCCATAAAGATGTTACTGCACTTAATATAAATCATTAAAATTATTCTGTTGTAATCGTCTCGAATAAGCGGTGAACTTTGCACACTACACCGCCATTCATTTAAACACAACGGAGCTGCCGTTTCGTATTTACATTTAATTCCGAGCACTTTGAAATATTTCCACACATAAAATTGCATTTTTATGTTTACACACTTTTTATACACTTTTAACGACCCAGGTTTTAGTGTCTGATGAAAATGTAAACATCACCTATATTTCAAAGGTGCAGGGACGGCTGCCAATTCGTATTTCTGAATACTTTACAACGTTTACAAAATGGACGGAATGGGTTTCTAAATAAACAGATCGGTTGGAACCGATTCTGTGTGAGTCGAGCTCGTCAACTTGAGACATTTTATCATCTCGATCAGTGGACCTCGTTTGTTCCGCTTCCAATTATCTTGTGCAATGTTTGAACTTCGTGTTGAAAAGTAAAAGGGGACATTTTACGGTGTGAAATCCACAAGATGCGTAAAACGTGGAAACGGTCAAGAATATTGTGAAAGATGATGAAACCGAAACCGCAAATTGGAATTTGCACCGAAAAGTTTATTGATTTACCTGATCAAAGTAGATTCCTCTTTGCCGCAACATGTTAGTGGGTCATCCGATTTTTTTTTTTGAGTAATGTCATCGTTCAAACAAATTTAAAATGTACTAAATTACCTAACTATTCATGTCACAACAATTATTATTTTTAAATGTTATAATTCCTGAGTTCATTCGTTTTTTTTTTTAATTAAAAAGAAATAAATAAATTCTGGTAGTAAACATTTTTAGTCGTAGTTCTACTCCCGCATAATGGCTATTACATACTCCTTGAATAATGTTAACCTTCAGTGGTAACTATAGTTTTTTTCTTAATAATTAAATGAAAATTTATTAGTTTTATTACAAATGATGTCAATATTGCAATTTTTTGGGAATTGAGGCATTTAATTAATAAAAAAGATATACATATATTTTATAAACAGTCACAAATAAATCTCGTATGAATCAATCTAAGATCGTCTTTTGGATTTTATGGACAATTATTTGAAATGAACTAGAAACAAACTAGATATGTACATAATTTTACTATTTTCCTTTTTATTCTGACAGAGGGAACATTGTTGACAATCTAAAATGTTTAATTACATACTACAATACGTGCAAAGAGGAAAAAAGGTTTATTTATTCTCCTTTAAAACTTTTACAGGTGATAAAACATGGATATATACAGGCTGTTTAAAAAAAAACGACCCACGCTATAATTGATGACCCAAATGAAAAGAATTATACAGGAAACGAAATGGCTCTAAAAACACTACAAACCTGAGTGGGCATATAATTTTTATACCATCTACCCATTTGTGGGCGATGGGCAACTTTTATTTTTCAAATAGTAATCTTATAATTTTTTTATTGATTCTGTTAAGAGTTTTTTTCTGATTGTAATGACATAAGAAAACTATACCCTTTGATAACAACATTTTCGAGAAACAAAGGAAAACATATACCTGTGTGGCTCTCATTGATAGTGAATAAATATTGTCGTAAAAATTGTACAGATTATTGTATCACACAATGCAAAATTAACGAATGTATATTAATGAATGAATTTTAATATACATTTTATTTAATTTGGGTTAGGATATTTTTAATATGTATTCATTTTTCATAACTTATGAAGTAAGTAGGTCATATCATTTAAAAAGGATATTTATGAACCTACAGTGAAAAGTAAAAAATAATACAAAAACTTAATTATTCTGTATTAATTATATTTTATATTCAATTGACTATTTCTAAAAAAAAAATTCTCTACCAAATATAAATTTTACCAATCAGTCAGGTGTTTGTAATTGGCTGAAATTCAAATTTGGCTACGACCTGAGTGGGCTAAAAATTTTGTTCGGAAAATAGTCTGCCAAAATATCCCTCCTGTCGATAATTCCCTCTTGTTAGCATTCCGGCATTCCAAAAAAAAAGATATTTCACCAATAAATTATTAAAATAAATTCCACAAATCAGTTATGAATGTTTGCTTGTTTATGGCTAAAAAACCTTGCGACTTTATTTTTTAAATGTATATTTACCTTCACCATGATTGCGCATTTGTTTATGTTGTAACTATTACCACAATTGTTAGCAGGCAGGTGAATGACGTCATGACCTAATAGTCACTACGCGTTTTACCAAATGTTTTAATTTATCAGTACCATACACATTAAAAATTACAACTACTCAAATTTTACGTTCTCTCCTTTGCAATTTAAGCTGGAATAAATCCATCAATATAAATTTGTTTTATTGAATTGTTGCCAAGCTGTGATTCATGTCCAACCGCTTCAGTACACCATCCGAAAATTGTTGCACAAAAACCTGAATAAGGTGTCAAAGTCGAGTGTTAGAAGTTAGAAACAACTCATTTCGAGTTCTTATCAAAACAATAATTGAACTGAAACAAACTTTTTCAGCTCGAAGTGATAAAAACTCGGAATCAATTTCTCTTATACAGTCCATGAGAGACTAGTGCAATGGCAAAAAGCAAGTGCGAAAAGCTGTATTAAAAAGATCAAATTAATGGCAGCTGGTAGCGTTTGATGGTTATTCACTTCTCTCAACGGACCCATCAATATTTATAATCTCACTAGGGCAAGCTCCCCTATGACAATCAAAAGCTCTCCAACCCCGAAGCTCAAGCTATAGAACTGGTGTGAAGGGATAGATTAAAGAAACCCGATTTATCGGATAGCTCATTGGTGATTATTTGGTAGTCAGAAGCAGGAAATCCTTTTTAATTTCCGCTCACACGTCACTAGAACTTTGTCAAATCCACCTCTCATCACCGCCCAATTTGTTCTCCAGAGTTTCTCTTTCAACGAGCTTGCGGACACCGAATCAATTAAATGCTTAACATCCTGGGCGAATGTCGAAACCAAACAAAACCAAATTAAGCATCACGACCGTCAAAACGTTCCGGTTTTATAATTGAACGTTTCGATTTAACACTTCAACACGTAATTATCAAAGTTCACCGCAGTTCAAAGCGAACATCAGATAAAGTGAGAGTTCTCATCGACCAAGCACGATAATAATTACAGTCCAACCGTTCGATTCTTCTGCTGCAGGTGCGAAAATAACGTAGATAGACTCCCAGACAAGATCCTACGGGGAGATAATGGCATCCTCTTACATCGCGTAGGCAAACCGGCCTTCGGAGTCTGCATCTGGACCTTCTCACATCTCATCCAGTCTCGAAAGCGTCGCCTTCCGTGGAACTGTGATAAGTACAGCCAATTAGTCTGATGACAAGTCGATTAACGGCCCCATAGATGCGCACTGTGGGAACTGGGGGCACTCAGCTGTCTCCCTCCGGGTCGAGGTGCAAACCGACATGGAGACTTTTAACTTCCGATAACGCCGACGATAGTGCTAATTGTTCCATAATTGCAAGCGCTATTACACCAACTAACATTATGACCTCGATTATATTGATGGACAATAATTGGCCATGCGGCCTCTCAATGATTAGTTAGTTAACCTGTTCAAAGTCGCCAACAAGCAGAGATAATGTGGCGATAAGAGGCGGTGCTGTTAGCACTAATTAAAAATACACATGCAACGAGTAATGGGGTCAATTTTGAATAGTTTTCGTCCTTTTTGGATGCACCCCAAGGAAAAAAGAACAGTTGGATTTTATCAAGCGGAGAAGCGGTGCATTTTGATGGGACTGGTACCTTTTGTGCAACCCCAAGCCCAAAAGTTATGATACGCCTCACCGACCACACATCTTGCATGTGGACATAGTTTTTAGTGGTGAATGACTCCAGTTGCCACCTGTCTATACACCAAACGCGTTAAAAATACAATGGAAACATTTAGACCATTCAATTTTGTGGAGAAACGAAAAAATGATTGTTTAGCACTTTAACGGTTTTTCCTTGTTTACATTTTTAGATACAACAACACATCTCTAGCTGAACCACTCTCACATTCCTCTTGAGTGACGAAAATTTCCGTTCTGACTAGAAATAATTACAATTCTAAATTTTTATGCGATAAGCAATAATGTTTAATTTTTATTTGTAAATCAGCTGCGGAAGTCGCATTTAATGATCATTATTATTAAAAAACAGGATTTAGCACACCATGTGACAATAAAATTTCATGTAATAAAGTTCTTAATGGCGGAAATAGCGTTTTGCTTTAACTACCGTTGGCAACAACATAAAGGTTATAATCAGTGATAAAATCGCTAATTGAATTATCACTCATGCATAACATGTCCTACACTTGAAAGCAACTATTTCACTAATTCTAAGCGAAAATCGTGCAAAAAGATCAAGATTGAAATCACTCAAGAGTACCTACTCGTGGCACTATTTTTGTATTCATCAATCGCCAAGGTTCACCAGAGATTCAAAGCAAACTAGGACCATGACCACCTGGTTAATGGTACAAAAACAAATGAGGTTCTTGTGATGCACCCTAAGGAGATTAAAAAAAACTCAGTCTTCTGCAAAATATACAGATACAAAAATGTGAGGGTATTTTCTAGATTTATAATGGTCGAGTGTCTTATCGATGTCTTTTAGCTCGTAACTAGCAAATTTTTTCTTCTCTCTGAGCTTTCCAAGATGAACAAACAGTATCAGTTACTAAAATCATCATTTTTTACTTTGTTAAAATATTTTTCACTTTATCAACGATGTTGCTTCGAAGATCAAACCGACATCTGATAATCTCATAATAAGACACTTTCGAAAGTGAGATTTCTCAGAATTACGAAATTTAAGAGCAAAACCTACTTAGAAAGTCTTAATTGATCATGCAAAACATATTTGATAGACAATCAAAACTTGGAACTTATTAAATTACAAATTTAAATTGAAAATCAAAATAATGTTCAGAAAATGCTCCACTTAAATGGAAAAATTGATCAAATTAATTACTGAACTGGATTATACATTAGATGTTCAATACATTTACTTGTGACATGGTGGCACCAAAAATAAGCACGACTGTAGCAAAAAAATGTGGAAATAAACCATTATGGTGGACATTTCTCTAATCATCACAAAAAATAAATTAGGTCAAAGATCATTTTAAAAACCTCCTGAGAATGAACTGGTTAAAAGGTATCTGAAAAAGTCGTTTAATGCCAAGCGAAAAAATATAGTTTTCAAGCAAGCGTGCCACTAACTGTCCAGTTCTAAGTATAATTGATTTGTTTTTGCCTTGTTCAATAAAACGCCCTGACGTCACCGTATCGTTTTTTCCAACAGCTTGTCAACATTATTACCTAATTACCAACCGGGTGTAATTGAAATGATTGGAATTAAAATAATTGGCGTGTACTTTGACATAACACTAAATCAGTTTGTGTATGCAGCACCGTGTTAATGAGCATAAAGTGCTTTCAACATTGTCGCCATAAAACACCAAGGTTTTTTAAAAAATGTAGTCAAATGAATCATTCAGCACCAGTGATAATACTAAATTTTAGGAGAGTCGAAAATTTCCGGAAATAAACCATAAAAATAAACCCTCTTCGAATGTAAAAGTGGCGTCGCTAATTTAAAACTTTATAATATCGTAAAATTTTACGAGAGTCGAAAAATCGCTTATGTATAAATTATAAAAATAAACGAGGCAACATAATCCCCCGCTGTTCTAGCCCACTGTTGGCATGGCCACAGGCCAAGAACAATAGGACCTCTTAAAATCATAATGCGGAAAATGTCAGAATACAATTCGACCGCATAGTTCCCCCAGAGCAATCAATTATCGACAGACACATCATCGATCGCGTTTTTGGCGACAATCTGCATCATCTGGACCACGTCGAACTAAACCGGAACGCTTAATTTTATCTCGGCTTGGCAGGCTTCGGACGGATCTCTTTCCAAAAGTCGAAAATCGAAACGGATCATTGACCCATAAAATCGAGAGAGCCAGCCAGCTACAAACGCAATTCGTAATTTATTGACGGTTATTTATGAAAAGGATACAACCACGGATCCAATTAACTTAACATAGAGGCTATTAAAAGGTAATAAATCTTGACCATGTAGCTGCTTTCATCGGCATTCGCCAAATCCTCGAATGGGACCATCAATAAGACAATAGCAACACAAGAATGCTACAAATGGAGTCCGGCCACGGTATAAGCAGAGATGACAATCGTGATTTCCAAGTGAGCCACTACCTGGTTGCGGTTGGACAGTTGCCAAAATTCCCCATAAAACATCCAAGATAAAGTTGTAACACAAACGAAGCTTTTTATGATAAATCGTGTTAATACTCTTCATGGTCGGCGATGATTGATAGTTATTAATCGGTTCGGACGCAAAAACCACATTCCACCAGACAAATTAAGTTACTTGTTAATAGAAAGCCAACAAAAATAAAACCGATTATATAAAATGCCAACACTTGCAGTGTAACTGTAAGAGGTGACAAGATCGAAAACATGTTTACCGTTTGAATGATCCATTACACCTAATCCGTTTCATTTTTTTTCCAAATGTCAAATCGCCGACATTCTGTTGATGCACTGAAGAACGACTGAACTCCCGACAGTGCCTTTTTTCTATTCGGTTGTAAAAGTAAAGTAGATCACTTAATTGGAAAATAATTGGTGGCAATTTTTGTCCCACCATATTAACTCGGATGATGGATTAACTTTTAAACGCCGCAAGATTAAAAGACGCAGCGCTTAACAGGCGGATTTAGTGTTATCTGCTTGAAGATTACGTGAAACCACGTTTCTAATTAATAAATGGCATGGATTTAATCTCGGATTTGATCTAAGGATGCCTTACCGCAACAAACACTGTTGTAGTATTAGCTACATCAGATAATTGCTCACTTGCTCGGAAAAACGTTGCAAAATGAACCGAGACCGCGATAAATGAGGAAGACGAGTCAATCAGAACGAGTTTTCACAAGTATGACGCTTTATGTTGAAATTGATACTGCAATCTAAATTCCGGGATTTAGACAAGACGTCAACACAATAACCCAGTTAGATATTGTTTGTTTTTGAGGTTTAGGTGCTAAGCTGAGGTAAAAAAATCCAATAAATCTGAGTCGAAATTGTCAAATGTGAGCCAAGGGAAGTCAAATTAGGTGATGGCAGAATCAAATAGAAACGTAAACATTATTTCATGAAAATTTATTAACGAACTGCTTGGGGTATGTAGTACCATTTTGATAATGTGAAAATGTGGTACAGTGGGCAGAACAAGAAAGAGGTGGACCTGTCCTAGCCATAAATTGTTCTTGCATTTCTACTTTAAACTAGTAATGACGTCCAAATTCAATTCATTTCATTGCAAATAATAATTTGTATATAGAAAAATACTGAACATCATTCTTCTGCTAATTAAACGTAGTTGAGTGAACAGAAAAAGAAAAATCCTACTACCTCCTACTTTATCTTTTAAACATTTTAAGTCTCCACTCTTTCAACCACATTTAATTAAAAGAAAGATATCTGAATGCAATTTCTTTCTTGGCGTGCAGAGATCATTTTAATACAAATACAGGGTTATTATAAATAAATGATTGTCCCATCGCAGTTAACGTGGAAAACCCCACAAATTTTGGATGTGCCGCAGCCTCGCAACGTTAGTCAAACTAGTAGACAGATACCGCCAGTATCGCCACCCATCGGCGATACTAGTCTCACTCATGTTATGAGGCTTGCGGCACATTCAACAACGTCACCAACGCCAACTACAGCTGATAAGGTTCAAACTTAACTTGAGAAGAATGGTTGAAGAGGTTGAGTCAGTTGGCAGCGGTAACAAAAAAAAAACATGATAAAAATAGATTTATTTGTTCTAGTCATAACAATGTATTACACTTTATCCTGCCACTGTCAACATTTGATAGGATGAAGAGTCTCAAAAAGTTCAAATTATTTTATTTCAAGTTGAATATTATTTCTATTGGTACACTGCGTTGTCCATTCCTGCATTCCTTAATTTCCTACATGAGATCCTACTTTCACATCCTCTTCTTAAAACCTTACTTCAGCCAGTCAAAAATCTCTATGCCAAACGTTTGTAAAAACTCTTAAAGTTCAGTGAGTGTATGTGGTCTGACGTTATTCTACTGAAAAATTAAATAGACAACATTCAAAGCAACGATCCTTGTGACGTTAATTAAATGGTAGCACCCAAAAGACGATAAACGTCCTGGAAATTACATGTCCTGGAGCTGCAACGAAAGCATCACGAACTTGTCGAATATTTTCATTTCGATTTCGTTCGGCAAGAAGTTGCCGACAGCGTTCGTCGCCTCCTTGAGTGGTTCTAGGAAAACCAGAACCTGCCCAACACATTTGAGTATGGTCATCAAGTCATCATTTCCATTTTCTCAGAATCACAAGGTTTATTTCTAACCTTCTGGCTATTCCCGAAAAGATAATCCTGCCTCCTTCATACCAATTATTCGTCCCGTTTCAAATTCAGATAAATGTCTACGTCGTGATGCAGCACGAACTATGGGCATTTTAGGATTTTTTTTTTAATCAGAGACTATACTCGTAGTTATATGAGCTCTTTTCAATACAAGTGAGCAAAGTAGTGCATTTAATCACGAGTACGGAAGTTGGCCGCTGATCCGAAGGCGAGGACCCCAACTGTACAAGTGTTGCGTGTTGAATCTGATTTTTTTCGGGCAGCATTTTTTTGTCACTTTTTGAATTTTCAGTTAATGGCAGCGAGTGCTTAATTTCGTTTTTTTTTTATTTATTTATTTTCTCGGAGGGCACATTGCTACGTTTCTCACCAAGTTAAAACACACAAAATAACTTCAAACAAACCGAGTAAATAAACCCGCTAAAGCTATAATTATCAATTGTGATCTAGAAGTTAAATTAATTGACAGCGGTATCAAATAAAAAATACAATCATTAATTCATACGAATTTATAGCCGTTTGCCAGAGGCGTCTAATACAATTCTTCGAAAATGTGGTACAGTGGGTAGAACAAGAAAGAGGTAGACCTGTCCCAACCATAAATTATCCTTACATTTCTTCTTTATCGTGTTGTAATGACGCCAGAAACTCATTTTTCACTATTGACAGGCCTTCCAACCACGGTTAATTTGTACAGAAGTCATAGATTACAGGAACATAACCACACAATTTACTCTATTAATTTTCTAAAGTTAAGACTCTAAGCTGAAAGCTCTTTTGGAACAAATTATAAAGACATTTTTTGACGCGAATGCATCAGTAATCCCTGGTAAAGGGATAATGGCACAACAGGGTGGTCTCTTTCACAATTTTGCCGCAGGTTGCTCTCGGTGGAATTGTCCACAGCATTTCAGGTAAAAGAATGGGAAATAGGATGAATTTGCTTTCTTTGGAATTTATTACAGTCTACCTGGCTCGACAAGTCGTTTTGTCACAAAACCAGTTCCCTTGAGCGAATTTTTGCATGGTGAAAAAATACAGAAGGCGCAAATTACATCGTATAAGCTCAACCGTTGCGTACACTAAACATCTCTCGCCACTTCCTCTTCTCTAAAAATTATTTCCGGTCGAGATTGCAAACTTGGGCGAAGTTTTATGTCTTGTAATTGGAACAAAACAGTAAATTCTGCTTCGTTGCCCTGAACTGATTTTCTCTGTTGCAAACTTCGTCGGCATCCTTAAGACCTTTGATGACATCAAAGCAATATCCTGGATCGATTCCCCTGAACGACGAAAGTTATTAAAGAACCTCCCGCTGTTAAAAGCAAATAAAAGCATCATGTTCGGATTGTTTATGGGACTCCCAGGATAATTTAGTTGTAAGGCGGTGTAATCATCACTGATGCACCCCGAGAGTGGAGATTTTAAAGATGTTGTCCATTGTTGATGTGGGAGAAAATAAATAAAGTAAACATGTTTCATCTGCATTTCGCAGGCGTAGCAAGTGCGGTTGAAAGTACTCCAAACGACTTTTTAACGTCCTCGTTTTACGATGGAACAATACCGTACACTTGACCATCAACATAAAAATTTTAATTGAAACAGATAGGCATGCAGACATAAAAACTCAATAAAAGCATTACCTCGTATTTTACGGCGTCAATTAAAGGTTAAAAAAAAAACTGACAAATAATTTACAACCACTCTGAGGGAAACAAGAACTCGAACAAAACCAAAACAGTGATCGGGGTATTTGTTGTTGTGGTGTACTTAAATAAACGTGACTGCGGCTAAAAATATGACGAAAACAAATAAAATATTGAAGATACGTTTGTTTTTACACTCCCACTATCGATCTCGTGGAGAACTCCGTGACTCCATAATTGATGTTTCAACGAACAATTTGTCAAGTTAATTATTAATGGGCTATTCCACCCACGCTGTGACAGTAAAAAGTTTTATTACCTTCTAACAATTTAATCGCTCATGTTAGCAGTTTATAAATCTGACTATTATGAAAATAAACAATATAATTCGTGTCACGATTTTTTCAAGAAAGTTGGCCCGTTCATCTACATTTCAAATGGAGCTTCCACCCATACGCCCACTACGATTATGCTTATTGATGGACAAATATTGATGCGAAATCTCACAAACAAATACACTTTGATGACAAAGGCAGATAAGCAAACAATGAGACCATAAATAAACAATTATCATTACTACTCTTAGAACAAACACTGCAAGCACGAGGTATACTTGGAGCGAAGCTCCGGGAGACATTAACTAGCAATATACAATCGGGTTTAACAAAAAAATCTGACATAATAGTTAATACGTTTAACCACTCTTTATTGTGTGTTGAGGAGAGCTACGACGAATGAGAAGGTGCGCGCTATTAAATACTACCTACCACAAGGGTCCGCTTTGGGATCGTTATTATCTCTGGTAGATATAGCCAGCATATACAAAAATAAAATAGAGGCGTATAATAGTAATTTTCAACACTTGTAGGAGAATCAAGCTGAGCAGTTCTCGTGTGTGTTGCTATGAAAGTACAAAACTTGAACGGTTCAAAGTATGTATGTAGTGTGTTCCTACATGCCTAATTTATTAATTTTTGTACCTATAAGTACGTATATTTTGTACACTCTCTCGCATCATCTTTAGATCAAACTTCGGATTTTCCATAATCGATGTAAGACAAAAATCAGTTTTATCGTAGTCAGATTTCATGCAATCTTCTTTCGTGGACCGTTTACCCGATGTAATCGGTTAATAGATTAGATAAATGCTTGTAAATAAATTCATAAATAAAATTAGGTCAAATTAAATAAATACGGAAGCTTAGATTAGATTTAGAAAGTATCATACATATTTTTTCTTTTACAGTACATACACATAGTGTCTCAAAATTCGCGAATTCCAAATTCAGAGCGTTGTAGGGGATCACTTCAGTAGTCCACACATGGAAATAAAAAAAAAATCAGGACTCCCCCCACAAAGATACATTGGTCTGAAGGTGCACTCTTTGAAGTGCGTTTTCTTCAAATACAGCCTGAAAAGGTCAGTGTTTATTGTTATTTATGGTGTAGATTGTGTAAAATAATAACGTAAAACAATTTTTGAAAAATAACTTTACTTTGGAGTAAAAAAATCTTAAATCTTTGTAATTTTTCTTAAAAATGGAACGGCAACGTAGCTAGAATAGTATTTTGTCACTGTGGACATAAAGCCTGCTATGTATTGAACAAAATTAAAGTGCTTATATCTTCTTCAGGAAGAGCGAATTTTTTTTTCTAAGTATTTTTCGAGCTCCACTGGGTCCTTCTCTACCGCGCTCTGAATTCGGAATTCGCGAATTTTGAGACACTTGTATATTGCTAAACTTCACATTCAATTTTTAGATTGTTTTATTGTGTAGATGTCGGCATTTTACCAATAAATCCTTACTCCAAATAATTAATAAGTCCATCCTTTTTCCCGCTTCAACATTCATTATCTTCGTTCTGTTTTCTTTGGAATATCAAGTTTCTTCGGACTTTTTTCAATTTGTAGAAAAAATGACCAACACTGATCCAGTGACAAGAAAAAATGTTCTCATACTAATTTTTTATTTCTTTCTTTCATTTTACTATAGACTCATCTCTCCATTTTGGTAAAATCAAGCTAAATTTCAATTTCAATTCAGACATTTCTGTATTTTCTGTATAAAGACATTTAATGATCCATTCGTCCTCTTTCAAAATGTTTTCAATTGATTTCATCTTTCTTAACCACACCACTGACATCCTCATTTGCATTTTTTATTTTCTTTTGCTTTTTCTACACTGAATATGTACATATTTATAAATGTCTTTGTCCATCTGTCCATTACTGACAACAAATCTTCACTTTGAATTTTCTTTTTTTCACTTTCATTTTAATTACACAATTAACCTAACTTTAAATAAGTCTTGTTCATCTAATCCTTACTCAAAAATGTTCTTCAATTAACTCCATCTTGCTCAAAAGACAACCTTAATTTTTAATTTCTTTCTTTGGTTTTTACTTTTCTTTGTCGTCAAGTCGTGTAGCTAAATTAGCAAGACTTCACACCTTATACATTTTTGCCTTCTGATTAAAAAAATCCCAACTGAAAAATATTCTCAACGCACTTTTGTTATCGTTTGCTAAACTGCCAACAAAAACATTTAGTTGATGATCTGATAATAATAAATCTGTCGTCGAGTTAATTCTCTTTCTGGACGAGTCAAAGATCTCCAAATTTCTTTTAGATTAGATGAAGTTCAATAAAAAAAAATTGCGAAATATTTTTTTCGTAATCCAAATTTACCACGGAACACTTCCGTCCTCAACAAACCCTTTAGACAAAATCCTGAAGTCTGTGGTTGTAAAATCAACTGTATTTTTCTATTGGTATTTTGTTCTCTTGAATTCCATTTTGATGAATCGTCAACAAATTCGCCATACATCTTACGAATGAAATTCTCATTACACACTTAATCTTCATTTAAGATACAAATACGTCGTCAGTGACCACTAGCACGGCGTTGCAACTGCAACTTGAAGATTGACTTAATTTGACATTTTCAATTATTGCACATAAACTTGGTACTCTCCAGAGAGCATATCCCAATTGCATCTAAGTATCAATAAAATATGAATAGAACGGTAGACCAGACAGGTGTAATAAATCGGTCGGTTTTGGGGTCAAGGCAACTTGTAACCTTGAGACCATCAAACGATTTTATTAGATTAGCATTTGTACCGTAAATCACACTGTATGTAAATAAATCGGAGACGATATTTATACTGCAATAAACACTCCAGCAAGGAATGTCGCTTGGTGCAGCGTTGCCGCTCCAGCAAAAATTCTGCATCTGGGCGATCTATCCACGAATTACATCATTAGAGAAAGGCAGCAAATTTGGCGAACTAATTAAAATATCGCCCGCATTTTCAGCGTCGAAGGGGAAGGCGTGGTGCAACACGACCATTTTTTTCTGATCACGATACATTACACACATGACGTTTCCCATTATAACCCAACCGCTAATTACGTCCCATTGTTGAACGGGACGGAGTTGGAAATGGAAAGAGAAGAAAAACGCCGACCCATTAATTACTTTAAGATTAACTTGTCATTGTGCACAACATTAGCTTACTTTCGAGTTTCAGAACAAGCAATTTAATTTGATGATAGTAATTAGCCGTGGTACGTGTACAATCGACGAAAATAACAAACAATTAACGGCGCCCATTATGATACTACAATCGTTTGGCATGTTTTCCCGTTGATTTCTTGCTTTGCTCCGGCTGGATCTGCATATTTCTGCCATTGTTTGGTTTGCGGTCGTTTTTTGCTGCGTCAGAAAGCGCAAAAAATTAATTTATTTCAGTCCGACTCAATTAACTTCGACAAAAAAGAAGAGTACCGTGCGAGTTAATTGAAAAAAAAAAACAATCTGGGAGTTATTTCTCATTCATGGTTCCGACTATAATATAGCTGCCCACTTCCAGGGAAGATGAAACGTGGAAAACCTGTTCCGTCAAAATTTTACCTAGAAGTCATTTATCATGACTTAGATATAAGTTTCAAACAAACACCTCGGCGGTCAAATGATTCGTGTTTTTTTTTTGGAGGTCTCTACCTGGATCGTGTTTCGGAGTGGATGCCACAATGGTATGTGTGACTACCATATATTTTAAGCTGCTTTATCGGCGAAAAGCTTTTAGCGAAATGACTGTTATTAATTCAAAATTGCAATATTTACTCTGGAGGATTCACAGATTAAAGGCTGAAAAAAGCAACGGGAAAAGTCGAGAAATGTCAAGAGTCGAAGCGAAATTACCGCTCTTTAGCAGAATCCGTTTGAAGAAGGTGGAAAAAAACCGAATTCATTCCCTGTATAAATATTCAGAAGAATTCAGAAGAAAAAAGTGCAACACCACTTATACCTGTCCGTTATACTTAATTTCTCTGACAAGGATTGAAAGGACAAAAAAGTCAAATAATTTAACTCAAAATACAAATTACATATGTCGACATTCATGACGATTATCAGAATGTTCCAAATGACAGCGATCATCATTTTATTACAGTGCGATTTTTAAAAATGTGCTAAGGAATTGGTTCTGTCTTAATCCAGAGTTACTCTTATGACTATGAGTATACATACGTAATTTCTTACGAGTCATTATTCCATTTTGAAAATTAGCAAAAGAGTTACTTTTTAATCATTATTAATCTTGTACAAAACCCAATTACGTCTATTTCAGAATATTGAAGCCTCTTATTTACAGCTCCATTGTAATGTGAACCGACCCAGCCTGATTCCAGGACTTGCAAAAATTGGTTGCACTCAAAATCTAATTATAAATGTTATTTAAAAAAAATCCTAATGATTAACCAGTTACCTGTAGCAAAAAAATTTTTGCAGCAAATTAAGCGGAGACTATTTCTCCAAATAGTTTTAAAATTGTAAAAACCCAAATAAACATTTTTCGGATAATCTCGAGCCCTCGATTTGTTATTATACATACATGTTTTACAACTGGACTCCACTGTTGGCAATTTAAACACCTGTATAAATATAGCCGACCTTGATCTCTCAGAGGTTTTTTTGAACACCTGCATTTGATTTGATCATACAACACCATTTCATTAGAAAAAGTACTAAAATGTAACTTAGGCCGACACGACTAGTTGGAATTCTAAAAAATATGAACGCTATTAATAAACGATAGTCAAATCAATTACTCAATTACAACTGATTATAGTATACAACACTGATCAGTGTGATAAATCGGTTGATAATCGTCGATTATTTAATCATTTCAACACAATTCAGAAACTGAAAGTGACGGAACAGCAATGAGACAGCGGTTTGATAATTACTCAAATCGTGAAAAAAATTAAACGACTAAGTATCAGGTCCAGAAGTGATCCGTGCGTGACAGCGACATAAATCAAGTCAAATAACTTTTATCTAGCCGCCGCAATTAACATACCCAGGTGTTGTAGTGGGTATCAATGCCAACTCTACGACCGTGACATATTTGAGCAACTCCACAAGAGGTGAGAATCCTGGGACTCCAAAACTGGGACCGAGCACCAAAGCACAACAAGAACTCCGCAAGACAAGAAAATTTGTAAAGCTTTACACTCCAGAACTGGTACTTTACAATCTGTTAATTACTCCCCCATTCGAATCTATTTTTGGTCGTCTGCGCTCATAACTCTTAAAAAACAGCCACCACTCGTGACTATCCCTTGACAGAGTGATTGGTGGCCCCTCTTCCAGTCCCCTAATCTTCACCATCACCTCAAGCTTAACGACCCCAGCTTCAAAGCGCGACATGTACAAATGCACACGTTTTCAACACTCAATCTTTTTGCTTGGGTAATTTTGACAACGTACTAATGGCGACATAAATCGCGGAAGTACACCCAAAGCGATTGTATTTCATAATTGTGCAGACCAAGTGCAGTCGGGACTGAACTGCACAACGGCGGTGTTTAGAACTTGGCCACTTTGTCACGGCCGATGGTCACTAAATCGTGCAAGTTTCAAGACACGATGAAACTTCCCCAATAAATTGCCGACTTGTTACAATCACGACGTGTTGAAAGTAGTTCACTAACAAATACACTTGGCAAAACTAACAAGTCTAATAATAAGTTTTTCTTCGTTATTGGAGAACTGTTTTAAGTTATCGGAAGGGGCTAGGACGCTACAACCGAAAATAAGCGCAATGTTGGCATCGGAAGTTGTAGTGATGTGAAGCTTGTTTCATTTATCATTTCCTTTGTAAACAGTTGAGAAGGTGCCCGGACCAAATCGTTATTTAATTGGTCCTGTGCTTGTTCTTTATATTGTCGCGTTGTGTCGACTCAATTTGTTTCTGTACAAATTAGAACCCATCCAGAAGAACGGATTTGGTAGCGATTTGAGACCTTTCTCTAAACGCCTCATTCCTCATTTAATTTGTGAACTTGGCTCAATTTCAACTTGGTTAACGACTCGCTCATCATTTGCACATAATCCCGTTGAATGGTGAATAGTCTCGTAAATTAACGGTTTCGGAGGCGATTTCGTCAGAAATAGTGACATCAGCTGCAAAAGTTCAAAAGCAAAAAAATTATCATAATCGCACGACGACACAGTTGTCCACACAACTTGTCCGAAATTTATCGCATCTGCTGACATTTAGACCAACAAAGGCCAGCAGTTTCCGGTGAAAGTGTTGATAATACCCATCCCGACCACGGATGGATTCGAGGGTCAACAGGTCAACCAGAACAAATTTAATTTGATAGCAAGTTGCGTTCCTACCGGTTTTACTGCAAACTTTCAAAATGGGCGCGCGAAGTGAAAAATGGTCCTCCAAACCAAATTTGACACTAGACTCTGGCACCGACACTAAATCTTGAAATGTCAACAAACGGATATAAAAATTGAATAAATCAAAGCTTGAATAAATAAAGCTATTAGAGAACCGTATTTTTCTAGACAGGGTCCAGTCGTATAGCACTTTGGGAACATAAATCATAATGTATTTGTTATTTTATTAGTCCAGTGCGTCTCATAATAACCATCATTGTAAATTACCTAATTATATAAACATCAGGAAGCAATTAATTACGACATTATCGCTTAATTCCTTCGTCGAAAAGCAGATGCCCAACGGTGCTATTAGCGCCCTCTTTAATTAGCCTCTACCGCTCAATTAAAACCGAAAAATAATACAAACAATGTCGGGAGTCGTAATAAAAATCAAAATTTTAATACTCGGACCGTATTAAAAACAAACAAAACTGATGTGTCCATGTGGCCGTCGTAAAAGATCCCTCTTAATACACCCAATAAAAGAGATAGGTTGTCTTCGTCGGTCGCGGTACGTCCGTCTCTCTCTTCCACACATGGGTGAACATGCCGGCAATAAAACCACGGCTGATACTGACACATCCATTTCAAATGTGTTTGCAGTAAATTTATAAAGTGTACGACATATAATTTTTAATAATACAAGGGATACGTGACGGCGGATTTAGGTGCCGCACCTAGCGATTCGTACGCCGCCTCCTCCGGGCGTTGCGGAATACGGAATGCCGCCAGAATATGTAAAAAGGAAATGTCACGACTAAAAATAAGCGTTTAGTGGTAAAGCCAGCGAAAAACTGGATGTACGGGCATAAACTTTGACTTGTGGGTTCGATTTGAACCGATTTTTTTTTTGAAAAAAATGGGTAAAATGGGCATTATGGAATTTCGGTCAAAGTCATAAACGTTGGAGCTAAACATTCGAACAAATTGTCGAATTATTGGGAAAATAGTGGCTTGTTAAAATTCTTTGAAATTTTGCAATATCAGAATGTTATCATTTACTGGACTAGAATGAGAGAATGGTCTACTTAACCACGCAAAAATATCTTCGTAGTAGCTTATTTCAATAATAACGGAATGAAGATTTTCTAAAACCTAAGACTTGCAAAATGGACTAGTTTTCAAATTTTTGAAAGAATATAAATAAATACATATGTATCAAAATTCTTCTTTGATAAAACTATTTTAAAAATGTATTTAGGTATTAATAAGAACTCTTTTCATACATACACATATTTTAGCGTATGGTATTATTGAAATAAACGCATTTTGATATTCAAATTTGTATTTGCTTCATGATTTACGACATAATGTCCAAATATCTTAACAATAAGATTTATTAGAGGATTTTTATTGCCAAAGCAGGGGGTCCTTTGTAAAATCGAAGAAATCGCCTAAGCTGGCCAGTTTTACAAGGTAGTCATTGTTAGAGAAAATTTACAACACTAAAAGCCAACAACCATCAATAAAAGTAACTTTTCCATTAAAATCGATTTAATTCAAATCAAACATTTTTCGAAACGGAGTGCAGATATTGATTTTATACGCCATTAGCCACATTCTGATGCAAAAATTTGAACATAAATTTTTTTGAAAAACAGTTTTTTATAAATATCTGCTCAATAAAAAAATTTTTTTGAAATAAATTATACCGGTCGAAAGTAAATTTTTCGACAAATCAACTCAGTAAATTTTATAAATTTTTCTCAATTCTTTAGGGTCATTTTGCCACCGGCGGTAAAAGATGAATCACCCTGTATTTACGTACTAACATTCGACTGAGTACTGCATTTATGATAAAATCAAAGTTATGTTACTTACGGAGTAAACAAGTTTACAACTTTCATTGGCAACACCTCAATAGCTATGTTTTAACTTTAAAGAAACGTCCAAATATTCTTTAAAAAAGGTACGTCGAGACTTTTACATTTTCGATACAAAAACACAGGCCTGATGTTAAAAGTATGGAATTTAATTTTGGTCATGACTTATAAATAGCCCCCACTTACAGAACTAATTTCCTCCGTTTTTGAAATTTATAGGAAATCGTAAAATTACCAAGGGTCCAACTACCTGGGTTTGGTCCGCGGCCTTTTGACACCAGACAAATGACTTAACAACCTTCCAAAGAATCCAAAGGAGAGGTATACAGCTCGTTGGTCTATAAAAGAGACGAATCATAAAAACAAGGGACAGATGGTGAAATTAAAATTTTATTATCCATTACTGGTAGGAAGAAATTTTCTTAAATACAATCCAAAAGATGAAAATGTATTTCAAAATAAATGGAGCTGGTGGTTTTCAGTGTATTTTGACAATTACAAATTAAAGAAGTTTTAACATGTTTTTTTAAAGAAATAAGAACAATCTGGAACCAAAAGGGACAAGATCAGCAACAGTGTTTAATATTTACTTCGTTGTTTCTTTTGGTGGTACAGATCAAATCAAAATAAGATAATAACGGTCGTTTTTAACCTGGAAGCTGATAAACTATAATCACCTAGAACATGTTTACATGGATCAGTAAGAAATTTTTTGATGATCCTTCAGCGACGAGTACTTATTTATTGAACTTATTGAAATGTAAGAGATACGATATTGGATAGTTTTTATAGAAAAACGTGAATTTATGACTAATCAGTAATCAATCACCAAAGAAGGAAACGAGCTTGAGTGAGATGAAGCTACAAGCCTTTAACGCCTCTCTTGGAAAATTCCTTGCACCTCTTGAGATAAGTGTAACATCCACGATTCTGTTATCTATTGGAATGATCAAAGTATGTATATTCAATTAAGATTTGATTAGACACCAGGTACGTATCCATTAGCGCAAGGATACGTTAAGTCATGTAAACGAGCACCTAATTAGAGTGGCGTAAGAAAATCGAGCAGTCAACCGAGTTTATTACAGATGTTGAAGCATTAATGTAAATAAACTCATAAATATTAATGGAATTGCAAAGTATAAATAAATTAATTTTTTACTCAAAATTAATAAATAACGTTAACGGTCGACGCATCACGTAACGTAAACACACGGTAATTATCTTGTTTTTAATGGTTTTTATCTCGCCCATCTAGACCTTACCAGAGACCCATTAAATACGAAATATCCACCCAGACCGGTGGCGGTAGATTAATAGTAATGCATGTGGGCACAAACGACAATAATGACAACAATAATTTGCGGCGCGGCGCAAAGCGAGCTTAATGTTGGCAACAATGGCGGCAAAAATTTTCGAATTTCGACGAAAAGCTCGGCCGTAATCACAAAATGGCTTCCCCCAACGATCGAACAGTGGAACGACGCTTGTTTACAAACGATAGAGAGAGAGAGAGAGAGAAGGAGGGAGCTTCCCCACAGGAGTGACAAAGAGAGACGACTGCAACGTGTACCGGTCGGAAGATAGCAAAGCGTCAGTCGGCGGCAAAGATGTGCGCCAAACGAGGAGAGAAGAGAGCGAGAGAGACGCCGCCTTCCTGAAGGAAGATGCAATCGAAAATGACACCAAAACAAACGAAAACGACGATTAGGCGTGGTTCACACTCACCAGCGTCGTCGGTAATCGGTGTATCCCACTGCACTGCACAGACGACAGTAAAGTGTAATCCACTGAGGGAATCCGGAGTGATACACAAAGGCAAAACACCACTGCACACTACCACTACTCACACTACCACACTGCACACCCAGTGTAATTCAGAAACGGTCACGCGGACTGACACAACACACTAGATCAACTCAAAAAAATAATAATAATGGTGAAATGTTGTTGTCACCGCACTATCCTCTGCTCACACGCACTGCTCGCAACAGAGACAAGGCAGCGAACTGGTGGACGACACTCCGGAACGGAGCCGACTGCCTGCGGAGCTTGCCGAACCAATAACAAAGCACGCTCGCTCGAACACGGCCAACTACGAAAGAATCGAAGAGGTGAAACGGGCGAAGTTGCAATCTTTGAGACTGGGTGGATTTTTCACCCAAAAACAGCCGGAACAGCCGGAATGGACAGATGTGGCGTTATCTTGAGATAGAGACGGTATTTTTGGGGAGCAACAGCGCACTGGATTGCCGAATCAAAGCTCATCCGGTGACGACGGAACTGTTTTAATAGAAACTAGCGTTTCTGCTCTACAACGGAATTTAAGTGGTTTGCATTTAAGGAGTCTAAATTGAAGATGAATACAATGAAAACTTACACAGGGTGAATCGCAAACAAGTCTTATTGCGTTTTATTTCAATTAAACTACGAGTATGTACTCTTTCTTACTGATTGATTAAGCAAACAGATTTTACTTAGTACCGGGCCAGATTGGTACCATCAAAGTGAAATTTTGGGGAATTGTATCGATATTAATGTTTGTTCGCTATTAAATATTTGAGGACTGAAAAATCAAATGTTTTAAATAGTACTGAGTGATATTAGTACAGTTAAGTATAATAATTTAAGATATAATTTCACGATGTTTATTTTTCCTATGATGTCCAAAATTTTTAAATTTTGCTAGTTTAGAAAGGATTGTAATTTTGTAAGAGCAAAAGAATTGAATGCATATTTAAGTAGTACCGGATTAGATTAATACCGTTGAATCAAAACTTTGATTACTTACTTCTATAATACCTATGTATTGTTATTTTCTAAAGTGTTTATAAATACGTTATTCAATATGTATTTAGTTTAGAAAAATCAAGTTAAATAAAGTTAGACAGATTTTTAAATAGTACTGGGCCAAATTGTTATATGTAGTAGTAAATATAATTTTTGCAGTAACTTTTTAAAAGAGGTAACACTTATGTAATATGTACTTTAACATCGAGCGATCAAATTAATTTGTAATCGAGTCATCCATGGATTTGAATCCGTATGTCTTTTGCGACTGATATGTCGAGATCTAACCTTTGTTTCGCGCTGTGATTATTGGAGCATGAAGTTCAAGTAACGACATATGATTTCGGATTCATGGATAACTCGATTACAAATTAATTTGATCGCTCTCTATTTCTATTAAATATTTGACGCTAATACGTCAGTCTATTAATGAAATAAATTAAATATGTAGTACTAGTTATGTAGTAGGCCTTACTAGTACCGTTACTTGTAAGTGGAAAATTTAAGAATTAAAAGTATGTAATTAAAACGATGTAAAACGTATTGACACTGAACTTTACTCAATGAATTCTCTAAGTAAATATATTTTTATTTAACTGTTGTGTTGGTCATAAGTTTATTTATGGTTTGTTATATAAGTACAATTTATGTGCAGTTTTTTTTAAACACATATTACATATTAGTTATCGAATATTAAATGTTTTTATTACATATCCCCAATATTAATAATTGCTATTGAAATATGACCCTTAGTATTTGTAACCTGAAAAGTCACAGTTTTTTGAGTTGTCCGAGGTCATGTCAATACAAAATAAATACTAAATAACTACGTACTAGCTATTCAGAAAACTCCCGTGACATTTGCTGTCATTTGCGATTTCATATGTAATTTTTTTTAGTTTATTTCATAAGTATTAGCCACCTAATACTTTAATTGGCTGTACATAGGACCGAATCATCCTAATATAACCGACCCAAATTCCAAAAGATTATCATTAATTATATCATTTTGGGAACTCGAAATGTCAAACATGTTTGTGTTTGGTGTTTAAGGTAACAAACTTTTCTGAGATGCACAGCTAGGTTAAATGAACAACTTTTCTTAATGACATTTTTTTCAATTTGCTTTTTTTATTATGCTGAACTAAACTCTGTTTCCACTGTTGAAGAGCCACTGTTCGTATCTGTAATTATTAATACCAAGCTAATAAAGATTTGTAGCTGCCTTAGCTGCCGCCTTTATAATTTAGAAATCCGGTGAATCTCACACAGTGGTTCTTCAAATTGAAAAAATTATTACTAGAAAATTATAACACATACTAAAAAATGTTACTAGAATAATAGTATATTATGATACAAGTTTATAAGGAAGCCTTTAAAGCACGCGCGACGAGTTTAAGAGCACGGCGCGTAGCGGAGTGCTTTTAACGTCGCAAGTGCTTTAAAGGCCCTTATAAACATGTAGCATACGCTATTTTTTATTATACCTGCACTACAATCCGAAAATTATAACACAAAAAAGTAAATTGAAATACCTTTTCCGAAGTAATCTGTGTCATTAATCGTTGATGGTCACTTGTTGTTGTTTCGTTGCTATTATAAATTGTGTATAAACGTCTATTTACCATTGTTCAAAATATAGGTAAATTTGTTGTTACCTAAGCGACCTTAAAGTTTTAGTATTTTAAGGGCCCTTTTTCGCACGCATTTTAGTGTCAAAAACAGAGATTATGATTCAGGTATAATAAAATACATTTTTGTCTATTTCTTTACACCGGAGAAGTTTGTTACCTTATCTACCCCAAATACCCTGTATGTAGTTAACTTCCCAAAATTTAATTTAATTAAACTGAGAATTTTTTCTCGATTAAAATCTCACTTATGGAAGCATGGTCCATAATATTTTAACAAATACACATGAAAACTAACAAGAATTTTCTGAAAAAGTGGAAATACATATGTACTTACTTCAATTTTTTATCTGTTAACTATAGAAAAGTTTATATTCGTGAATTCTTAAGAAAAACCTAACAATATTCTTTAACTTTTAATGAGGTTTTTCTTTCAGATAGTTCAATAGTGAAACACTGAATAGAAAATTTTAAGTTTTATTTTTCCATGGAATTTCTGATAAGGTCAGTTAAGCCTTAATACTTGTGATGTCCGATATGAAATATTTTATGTTGATACGAAATTCCATTTGAAAAATCAGATAGGTTTTGCATCATTTACACCAAAACAGAAGCCATGAAACATATTACATATTTTATTTTGAAATGTGAAAAATGATTAATTACAAATAACTTAGTGTAATTTTTATTTGTCCAGTAATTATTATTAACAATCTAATTAAAACATGTTTTGTTAAACACATAATCTCAGTGTTTTGAAAAAGGAATTTTTTGTGTGAAATTTTAAAAAATATACAAGTCATGGACGAAATGGTAGTCAAGAAATTACGAACTATGTACTTGGATTCTTTTTCTAAATTGAATTTGAAAGATAATTAAAAAAATATATTATTCATTTTTTGAGACTTAATTTTTATTCTTATCTTGACTTTCCACCATTACAAATGCTGGGTACAATGCAGTCCAAATATTTTTCAGTGTTCTGAAAGGTATGCAATTGCTTTTGGAAATAAGTACATACACATAATTAGCTGTGTCACTTGCATAGTAAGTACCTGAAAAGAAGCGACCAGTGTATGTTTGTAGTGACCGTGACTTTGTTAGACGTCATACTCGTATCTTACTTTCTCAACTTTGTCATTAAATTTATTGGTTTTATTAATTAAAATGTAAATATAGAACATGACTCACTTAGTATGCCACACTGTGATAAAGTACTTTTACACGATGATTTGTTGACATTTGCTTGTTAAGCCAATAATGCTGTTTGTCTCTAGTTTAGCCGTCCGAAGTTGGTAAACCAAGAAAATTTCCTAAACAACTAGATACTTCTTTTGGACGATCAAGAACTTTGTACAAAAAAAAAAAAAAATAATTTATGAAAATCTAAAAAATAACCAAATAGATGTTTCATTAAAATCAAAACTGTGAACAAAAATTCAAAACGATGTGGCAAAGATAACATTTATTTAACAAATAAAAAATATGTACATATTTGAAAAATTTTGAAAGTCAAAAATTAAGTTCACACATCGATCATTGATCATTTTGCACTCGCAATTTGCTACCGAAGTAAAGAAAATAGAAAATCAACATCCGATAGATAAAGTACTTGGTAGTGTTCGTTATTGCTTTCACCACTGTACATATTAATTTTAGGAACAAATGTAATTTAGAAGAACTAAATATGAACATCACAACATTGTGACTTTCAGCTGGTTACCTAATTTACACGACAGCAGCACAAAAATAATGCTACCTAATTTATATCTTGAAGTTTTATTTTTTCTTTCTGTAAAAATTTTGTTTTAATTTGTTGTAATTACACAACGCACGGAATTACAACAATTGCAACGCTCGTGCGTGTAAACTTCCCACATAGTAAAAAAGTAGTTTTTCAGACACATGTTGCATAAATATCTACAAATTTTTATCCTTAGAAATAAAAGAGAGCGATAATAATTAATGCATGACCGTTGATCCTACCAGTTCACATCAGTGACATCACAATGCCCCGGTAGCCAGCCACTTCACCCCTATCTGGACACGTGACCAGACCATATGGGCCTAGATTATAGCACACAATAATAAAGCGAATTCATCCTATAGCGTGACGTGGCAGTTGTTAAACAGTAGAACCCCATCGTTTCTGACACCACTACGACAAATTGGGCTACCACATTTTTTTAAGGGAAACACGGTTTATAACAGTCATCTCGTCTGCTACCCCTACATCCATTTTATTATCCCTTAATTGAACCAAGTTAAATAAACTGAATTATTTCTGTGTTTGTAAAGCAACTTCGAAGGCGTAGACATGAACAAATAAATAATTAACAGCTTTTTAAAGAAAAAACAGGACCGTGCTAAACTGTTAAGTATTTTTGAATATTTGCGAACTGTGATTTGCAATCTGTTAACGAAGATGACCAATTAGCGAGATGGTGATGTCATTATTGCTGAACAATGCGTTGCGTTGTATTGTTCGTTCAGAACAAATGCTGTAAAGGGACAAGAATTTTCCTGTAACCTCTCGTGAAAAAATGTAATCAAGATAATTTATGACACTTTTAAACTCATGCACAAGATAAACTTTGTAAATAGAGAAATATAATTCAAGAAACATAAAAACTTTTTACTTAACACTTCCATAAATACTTTCCTCGCTCTGTCAACAGTAACTGCGGCACCTCGTCGCTAATTAATTTTTTTCTTAGACACTCTTAATTGTTGAACAGGTGATGCAGAATACCATAACGACTGTTTGCCATCGCACTGTAAATAATTCGGAATGTGACCTTCCTTGACTCGTGGACGACCGACACTTTTAAATATACGCACCAGTACTATATTTGCTTCTTTACAACAAATGTGAATTACAGTTTACAAAATTACAAATAGAGATTACAATATTTGTAATAGATTTTTATCTGACTATTCTTGTGACTACACCAAACAGTTTGTAGCATATTCAAATAATTTCTAAAACCCAGTACAATTAAATAGAAAGAGCTAAAACAAATTGACACAGATTACTTAAGTTTCTATTAACGACACCTTTATCTTAAATTAACTGGTTTAATTTAATAGTGACAATTATTTTCACTCAAGTTAACTGTAAAAAATCCTATAAGTGGTAATAAAATATGTTTCTAATTATGTAATAAATGTTTCGTTGATTACGTCAAAAATATACACTGACAGCCAAGTTAAGTAAAATAACTGAAGTGTTCCTCAGAGTTCCATCTCAGGACCGTTACTTTATTCAACTTTTTATGCTTGTACCTATAACATTACGACATGTATGAAATCAGATCGTACGCAGATACACTTCAGAATTCCTGTTTATGGTTTATTTGCAACATTTGTAAACAAGATCACATATCGCACAAGTTGAAAGGAGCAGCATAACTAGTTGTACTTACGAGAAATATTCATATCTATCTAGTTATCTAAGAAGAGTATTCATCTTCACATGGCTTCTGTTTTCGCACAATGTAACTCGAACAAGATTCCACACTTACTCGTAGAGTCATAGGAATATATCCCGTTAGTATTATTCCTACAGTTCGCTCTAGTTTTCTTCTAGAGTGTGTAGTAATATAAGTTCTTTTAGTATTTATTGGAACAAAGAAAGTACTCTCAGAGAAGAGTACAACAGAAATGGCTACATAAAAGGTCTTCAAATAATTCCATTACCAAAAGTGTCCACGCATTTATCCAAGCGGAACGGAACGAAATTAATAAATCGGGTGTTTTTTAAAATTTCACCTCGTAGTAGGCGTTGAAAAGTCAATTGTGAACGCACCACCCGTCAGTCTGTCAATTCTGTCCTGTCATCAACTTAACCTGAACCTCACTTTTTGGGTTGGTGATAAACAATAAATTTTCATCAAATGAGCTTTTATTAATTACAATAAACATTTAACAATAAGTGATCAAAATGGTCCAGGCACGCTCGAACTCTTCACCCAATTCCATTTGTGACATTTCTTAACACATGGTTAAAGTAATTCATTTCATTAATTTTTTCCACTATTATGTACTGCAATTCATCCAGGTTGTCTACAGGCTGCTTTAAATACGGCTACAAAAAGAAATCACATGGCGTGAGATCACAGGATCTGGGAGGATAACGTATCGGTGTGTTCCGACTAATAATCCGCTCGTTGAAGAATTCTCCTATTAGATTTAAGATGTCTTGCGTTGTGTACGCAGTGGCCCCTTCTTATTGGAAAAAATAACATCTGAGTTTACCATCATGTAGATCTTCGAAAAGGATTATAAAAGTTCTTCTCGATATCTTTGTGCGTTCGCAGTGCCTGAAACAATCTTGTAAATGTTTCAACAAATAAACTCTTTTGTCTTACAATTTTACCTTCACAAAAGTATGGCCCAAGTATTCTACGCCAGGATCTCTATCCTAAAATTAGGCTTTTCCGAGCTTCATCTGTGCAGAAAGTTTTTTCTAATAAATCGTCGATGAAAATTGTCATAATACATATAATGCAACACAACGGTCGCAAACTCCTTGGGATACTCTTCAAAACAATCTTGGATTGAGTACTGGCCATACTCCATAAGCTCGATGGCCGTTTCTAATGTAAAGTTCGAGAGCATTTCACGTTCTGAAAAATAAGAGTATTTAGTTAAAATTATTTAAACATACACTGTACCGTACTCGTATTTTACTAATGGAATACACAATTTTTCAAATTGCAGATTAAAAACACAAACAACGGAAAAAGTGAGGTTAGATTTAAACAGCTGATTCGTGATCTGTAATCCGCGATGCGTTCACAATCGACTCTTCAACGCCTTGAACAGGTGAAATCTAAAAAAAAACACTCGATAATTACTACTCTTATTACTGATTATGTACTAATTATTATTAATTGTGCTGGGTTGTCTTGGTTCGTAACGAAATTTACCGCACTTAGGTACCTTTGTTTATAGGACGTACGCAACATTTTCGTCTTTTCGTTTTTTCTTTGCCATATTCAGTTAATAGTGCTGTACGGCAAATATACCTTCTCCAAAGCTCGACATTTTCTCGACTAGGTGTAAACAAGTGTAACTCAATTCCGTAATTACACGTGAGCCGATTAGATTCGGTTCGGTAAGCTATTCGATTCGGTTCGATTCAAATTGATTTGGCTACAGTAGGCAATAAGGTACATAAACAAAAAACTAGAGACATGTGAAATAGAAAACATACCGAAGTCGGAAAAGACATCCAGGAAAGTATTGGTCCACTATCTAGACAATAGGAAGAACCAAATCTACATGTAGTGGTCCATCAGGCTCACTTTAAAAGTAGATTAAAATCTTTGCCAAAAAAAAAGATGAAGAAAAACATTATGCTGATGTGTATGTTAGACCCTGAAAATTTAATATATATTTTTGACAATAGGTTTTATCAAAGCTTTTGATTGCTTATCATATGCTATTTATTGTTCGGAAAATGATGGCCTTGTTGCTCCTGCAGTATCTCAAGGTTCCACATTGTGTCCAATGTTATATTATATGTAAGTACCACATATTTTTTACCTGAAGTAAACAATTTATTCTGTTAATGCTTCCATGGATTGGCGGACTTACCTGTAGAAGCATTCATTAACAGAAAAATGCAGTCGTGAGCTAACTAATTTCTTGCTAATAAATTGTATTTGAAGGAAATGAAAATCGCAAATGTGACATTCAAAGGTGATACGTACCTTTCGATTATGTAAGCTCCATAATGGTTGTTGTGATGTGAGTTTGTTTTGTGTATCGTTTTCTTTTTGTCAGGGCTTATAATTGGGCGTCTGTTAGCCGTCGATAATAATAATAAATTTTTTAGCATTTTTGTAGATTCAGAATGCAATCCTCTTCGCGGTATTGCAAATAATTTGTCTACGTCTATTAGGGGAACAACTCTCTTCTCGCAAATGGTGTAGTTGAAGACTAAATAGGTTGTTCACATAAGACTTTGAATAATGACAAAAAAAGCTACATAGATGCCCCAAAATATATTTTAACTGACAAGAATTTCACTTTGTCTATTTTGCAATTTTCAAATGTCAAAACTGAGTAGTTTTCAGAGCATTTTTTTTGAAAAATAAAATTTTACTTATCTTACGAAATATAAAAGAATATGCAAATTATAATTTTGAAAATATTGACATTTGATGTATTTTTTTTTTATTATTGTTGTTAATACTTCTTATTTTATTTTCTTTATTGATTTGATTTTGTCTTAATCTTTTCTGCATATTCGACATTTTATTAATTTTTAAAATTTGCCTCATTATGTTATGTAAATTTAGCTAGTTACTTTGATATTAATTACTTAATTAATCAATTAAAAGTAATGTTATTACTGTTATTACTATTATTATCAACATGGTTATTGAATGCACAGTTAAATACTATTTTCAACATAATATGTATATCTACATTTAAGCAACTTTTTATATCTTCAAAAGTATCCTAATAAACATTGCAACTACATTTCAATTTTGGTAATTGTTCACTTTAACTACTTCTGGAATTTTCGCGTTTTTTCTGGCTAGACAGCCTCAGGGCGTCCTCCTAGATCGTGTCCCACCATTCAAACCTTGTGCAAATGCCTTTTTCTCTCTCTTGCTGTGTTTCAAGGTAGCGTCAAGGTCGCGCCAAGTCTTAGTATAACTGAAGGGTAAGGAAAATTTTCATTTGCACAAGGTTTGACTGGTGGGAAACGATGTAGGAGGACGTCCTCAGACTGTCTAGCCAGAAAAAACGCGAAAATTCCAGAAGTAGTTAAAGTGAACAATTACCTCAATTTTTGTCGCTGTTACTGTCGAAAAGTGCGATGATGAGAATTTTATTTTTTTTTTTTATATTAACAATTGAATCCAAAAATATTGAGTTGTTTAACTGAATATTTAACTCCTGTGTGCGAACGGTGTGTACTCACTTATTCACATCATTGTAATGTTTTTATATGGAGCGGCAAGCATAAATTTTATTTTATGTTTATTAAATGTAACATGTGTTCAATTGAAAAGTTCATCGAATTGGCTATCTTTGTCGCTATCTTTATCTAACCAACTTAATTTACGATGTTGTTGTCTCTTAAAAAATAAAGTCAACGCCAATTCGATGAACTTTTCAATTGAACACCTGTTAGTAAATGTATCATGATTTCAAAATTTCCATGTCCTTTGAGTGTCAATTAACTTAATTATCAACAGTTACAAATGGCCCAGTCTCGCAGAACAAGTGTCACATCATAACTTTTAATTAGTTTATTCCAATTAAGAATCCATTAAACACAAATTTTACTTCCGTACTTGACTTTTAACACCCACACCATTATTATTACTACTATTGTTGTTTTTCTTGTTGCCGTTGTTGTTATTGGTTTTTTAATTGCAGGCCGTAACTGTCGTTATTTGAACAATATCTCGGCAAATTCGCAGCAATACAATTACAAAATTGTGCGGCCGCGATTTGTTATAATATTTATCGATGCAATAAAGTTTAATTGGCACGCGTCATGTAAATAACTGTTAAATGCGGCATGACATAAACGGCAAAACGCGAATCTTGTAGTGTAGATAGTGTATACGTGCAACAATTGAGACATGCCCCTCTAACATCGACTCAAAGACCCGACAAGAGTTCTTACGTAAGCTTTCGAATAAAACGTATCGTTTAATAGCTGTCAAATAATTTTCTCCATTGTGTGGTTGTACAGTCGACGCCAGAACTAATGTCTCGGTAATTGTCAGGAATTTTTAACATCTTCATGGACCGCGTTTAAGCCGACATATTTCCAGAGTTAATAAAATGCATTCTCTCAGAACGCTGCAACTTTTATGACAGTAATCTTGCTGCACACGGTGCACTTTGTCCTAACGTGCAGTAAGTAATGGAATTTAAGTAGACAACTAGACCGACCAGATAAACATGCTGTACGATGTCATACTTTAATGGATTTGAAGTGACACTTATGATTACCTAAATTTCGAATGTGCTTGTTTAAAACGCAAAACAAGAGCGGAATTATAGATAAAACGATAGTGATTTACTGAAATAATGAACCTACTAAACGTGGTTTATATTTGAGTTTATTTGACTTACGTGAAGCTTTATGATCATTTTTAAATATAACGTTATCCTACGTTGGATCTTCAATCAATTTTAATTATCAAAGTGAGCCGCTACTAAATCTTGCATGTAATAACAACACAGATTATTTTATCTGAAGTGCCGTGGAGTGAAAAGCATGTACAAATTAATGTATGTTTGCAATAGTGCAACTCATTTGATTTGTGAATTTTGAACAATAACCTGACTCAAGCTGGTAGATGTAATTTTGAGTCTTTTTAACCAAAGGTCGAATGATTTGTTTTCTGGGTGGAATAATGTAAAAATGTGTACCTACGGGTACCTAAGTGCCTAGTTAAACATTTTGCTAATAAAGACTTACAACAAATGACAATTAAATCGCTAGAAATTAAAGGTCACATGGTACGAGTAAATGTGTTACAATGTAATGTAATTTATTTTAATGCAGCTACATTTTATGAGTGCTTTTTATCGACACAAAAAGGGATACGAAAGCATGTTATTATACTTTCTAATTGCTGTGCTTTACTAGATATATTTAACGCTTTTATCAGATTTGTTAAAAGTTCAATAACAGCAAATTGAAAATTTCTAAGGAATTTAAGATCTGTTATTAAATCATTGTAACATTTAAGTACGTCTAGCGTCTTTGTAATATTCTGCAATAATATTTTAATAAAAATGTACGCTTATTGTTGTTGGCAATGACTATGACCATGACCATATTACGTTCCCAACGCAGTCATATAAAAAAAATTAACAAAATTATCTGATTAAAACGTACTCGTATTGCTTTATCAAATTTATATCATTTCCTGGAATAATTCTAAATAAAAACAATAAAAAGAAATATCATCTAAAACAAAAAACTTGTAAGAATTTGTTATCAACGACTGTGTGATTAAGGCCTTATTATGTCATTCATTTCTGGTTAAATTTAATTTCATTTCTGCATACAGTCTCAATATACAGTAGTACCTCGTTAATCCGGACTAATTAAAACCGGACGCATCCGGATTACTAAAAAATCCGGATTATTGGATAATTCGAGTAAATACACAAGAATCGGTTATTTAGAACGTAAAATAATGTTTATTATTAAAGTAGGAATACCAACAAGTAAAACTATTGAATACATAATTATGAATGATAATATAGGTATGTAATTTAAAAGAAATTTGTAATTTTTGTTTGATACAATCTATCATTTTTCATGAAAAATGCCTTCTCGTGAAGCCTCTGCAAAACCGTTACTTCTGAAGGCGGTACATCATTTTCTTTCGCCCACTCTAAGGCAACATTTAAAGCCTTCACTGCTTCTTCGTTCTTAATCTTTCTTCTAACTGGTTCTTGTTCATCGTCGTCGGAATCGTGTTGGTTATTCTCTTCTAAAGGGAGTAAATTTTCATCTCCGCAAATCCAGGACTGTACTTCAACTTCTGTCAACACTTCTCCTCCAGTCTGTTTTAACATAGAAGAAACTAAATGGATATCCTGTCTTGCAGAAATGATCTGTGATTTTAAAACGCTTAGAGGTAAATGGTCTTCGTTTTCATATTCGTCGTGATCAGTGACTTCAGAATTCAATATTTTTTTCCATGATTTGGATATCGTAACTGGGGAAATACTTTGCCATGCATGGGAAAGCCAAAAGACAGCATCTCTTAAAGTTAGGGACTTTATGCACTTAGAAATGTCATCTTCATCGGATGATAAAATATGACTCAACAAACTTTTTCGATACGCTAGTTTGGTTAACTGAATAATGTTTTGGTCGAGAGGTTGAATGGTGGCAGTTGTGTTTGGGGGAAGAAACATAATTGTGAATTCTCCCGTCTCTGTATCAATGTTTTCTTCTCCTGGACAATGACATGTGGCGTTATCCATTAGTAGCAATGCCTTTTCATCCAAACTTTGAGTTTTCAGGAAGCTTCTTACTTGTTTGACAAAGTTTTGGAGCCACTCACGAAAGATATCTGACGTCATCCAAGCATTTTTTGATGATTTGTAATCGACCGGTAAATCCACATTTTTAAATGCTCTAGGATGTTTCGATTTTCCTATCACTAGAGGTTTTATTTTATGTGAACCATCACTATTTGTACACAACAAAAAGGTAATCCTTTCTTTGGCAACTTTTCTACCAGGCGCTGTCTTTTCATGAGAATCTACCACCGTTTTGTCGGGAAGCATTTTCCAGAAGAGTGCAGATTCATCACAATTGTAGATCTGCGCAGGAACGACACCTAGTGCCAATATTTTCTCTTTGAATTTTGACAGAAAAGGAGAAACAGCAGGTTCATTACTTGACAACTTTTCTCCACAAACTCGAAGTCTTCTCAAACCATGTCTAGATTTAAATTTTGACAACCATCCTCTACTTGCTACGAAGTTGTCCCTGCCATAAACTTCTGCATAAATTTTTTTCGCCATGGCAGCGAGAATGACAAAAGAAACGGGAATATGTCTGGACCTTTGTGTGCGAAACCAATTATATAATCGTTTTTCCATTTCCGGGTATTCCGCCTGCCTTAATGTTTTCCTAGTAGGGATTTGTTGGTAACAATTGCCAACAAACTTTTCTATTTTCGATTTATTTTTCTTAATGTCGGAAATTGTCGACGTCCCAACATTATATTTTGCTGCGAGACTCGCACCACTCACACCAAACTCTAGTTTCTTCAAAATTTCATGTTTTTCTTTTATGTTTAAAGTTACGTGCTTTCTCTTTGGTGCCATATTGCATACTGCCTGTTGCAGACAGGTTAAAACAAGTAAATTCCGTTTATTCTAAATGAAGTGTAACAATCCGGATTACTGAAACTGGTCATATCCGGACTACAAGGTACACAATGGCAAAAATAGGAGGTCCGATTTACTGGATCATCCGGACTATTGGATGTTCGGATTAACGAGGTATTACTGTACTCCTCACAACTAAATTCAATCTCATGACGCTTTGCAAGTATGTAATAAGTAATATTAAGCCACTAGATAACTACATATGTGCAAAAAAAGATAAAACGTCAAATATCATTTCCAGCAAAAATGGATTTTAAATAAATTCTAAAATTTATTATGTCACACGTGAGATAACTCTTTATTAGAACACTCGTGTGATTACACGGCTCGATCCTCGTGTAACTGTCACACTCGCATTATAATAATACCTTTATCCCACTAGCAACACAAATCACTACATTCAGAAAAATTAAGTGTGTCCTAAATTTTGCCATGAGTAGCTGGCTTGGTAGAAACATTTCATTGTGTGGTTTTAAACTAAAAACGAAAATGTAAAAATTTAAAAAGTTTTTACAACACTTAAGAAAAACTTTATTTTATAGTTAAAAAAAAAATCTTCCTTTGCAATACACTGTAACAAAAATGTGTTTTTTGTTCGACACTGTCAGAATTTGAGAATTTTCTCCTATGTGAACGGATTTTGATAAATGTGAAAACTTGTCAAAACGAAACGTCAAATTAATTTTAAAGATTTTAAGCGATTTGGAGCCTTTAAGGGAGTCGTTGAACAAAAAAACGTTAAATTCAACTCGTTCTTGTGTAAATTGGACTTTTTAATCTGGCTTACTCATACCAAGAAAGCCCAATTTACACACGAACTCGTTAAATAAATAACTATTATTTGCCAATTGTGTTAGTTTCCATTTATTTTTGTTAAGTAACTCTCAATTTTTTTATTTAATATTTTGTAATTTCTAAATTTGGATATTTTTTTTTGGTTTTTAAATGAAAAACTAATATCTGCGTTTTATAGAATACTTTCGAATATTCTACTTGCTTCTTGTGTGTTTTAAAGCAACTTTTATTATTTTTTACTACAAAATTTACACAAATGCATTAAAATGATACATAAATTATAAACCATGTAGCTGAAGATAACACTTCCGTAGAATTAGTACCATTGCATAAACAATGCAAACGTGTACATAAGCAACAACTTTGCAAAATATTATGTTACATGTAAGGATCCTTTTCAATAAGCTTTCATGTATGATTTTTCAAAACTAAATCTCTATTTTAATAATTTCTCGAGTTATGTTCCCCCAATTTTCACGTCAATTTATTTTTCCCTTTTGACATTTGAGAAAAAAACGCTTATAAATTCGAAACTGTTTCCAAAAACACTTAAACGACCTTCATACAACCATGAACTACATGTCTGCCTCAGTCCATTAATCACGTTGTATTCAACAAAAGAAGTGTAGGAGAGCGCTCCCCAAAAACTCATCAATTTCAACTGGTAATACAATAAAAAATAAATAACGTATTTTATAATCAGAACCCCTCAAGTTAAAATTATGCCTTATTTATCCTTGAAAAATTATATAAATCGCTTACATAACAGCGGAAACGCCTAAAACTGTCCTCGCATAAAAAAAATAAGAGTCGTTCGATCCTGACATTTTTATTGTGGTACTTTTAAGGAAATTAGCGGAAAAATAGCCAATTTCAAACAAAAATACCTAAACTAGTTTTAAGTGTAAACCTTCAGCTCGATAAAACTGAAAAGTTAATGATTAATTTGAAGAGGTACAATAGAAATTTTCCCCAGAAGTGTATTAATAATGGACAGACGATCCAATAGCGCGTTCCTCTTCACAATTTAATAATTTAAAAATTCCTACGATTGCATGTTCGGAAAGAATTTGTAATGAATAGGTTTTCAGAGTCATTATAGCCAGCCAGTCATGAAACCCAAAATTAGTAGTTTCTCGGCTAATAATAATTAGTTGGAGCAACTTTTTGCCTCTTTTCTATTATTTATTTTGCCGTTAATGTGCATCATGAATGTAGGACCCCGGGTCAAATGATAATTAAGCACTTAACCGTTTAAATTCGTGCATTACAAACACATTAAACGACTAAATCATCGGTGACGGAAAATTCGAGCCAGACAAGCATTTAAATTACAAATAATTACCGTAGCGTTAGTGTAAATGTAAATAACACCGGTGCGCGGCACGTAACATTAATGCCATAAATTAGCCATTGAACTTTTATTTAAAGCGTCGATTGTGTTATTTAATAAACGAATAAAGAACGCTCGCCTCGTCGTCCATTAATCAATGATGCCTCATCATTGTTTGAAGAGCGGCGATTTTATGGTGGCAACGGCGGATGATGAGCAGATTAACTCCTGCTGTACAGCAGGAGCGGATTAACCGCCGGTGTACAGCAGGAGTACAGAAACGGCGATGCTAATACAGATTTGTCGGCGTTTGCACTGCTAATGAAAGATAATGCTCTTGACACATATTGCAGTCGATCCGTCCCGGGTCGTCCTTTTGTCTCCTGAAACGGTCGATCCTCCGCAAAACCAAAAACCATAAAGTGAAGACACCATAATTAGATCCGCATTCAGAGCGGGGCTTCCAAACACGAAATTAATTTTTCGTTTAATTAGGGCGAGTGTATTCAGCGAACGGCGCTTTCATCTTGGACAATTAAGCGTGGCGTTTTTGTACTATTTTAGAAAATGGAATCGGTAGAGTAGTCCGACAAAAGCGCCGCATCAAATTATTTGATTGTGGTTTTTTGTCAAATCGAACGGGGGAAAATGTTTATGGCTATTGGCGGCCGTGGCCTTTGGAAAAGCAAAATCCCACAGTTATGTGGATTTTAATGACTCGGAATAATAGCCAACTAATAACACTGGTAATTAAATGGAAATAAACGTTTTTCTTATCAATCTTTTACATTTTTGATTAAGAAATCAACTCATGTAACTGTATATTTTTTTAAGTTTACTGCTGCCACAGCTTTTTCAAAATAGTAAATACCAATTTTATTAGACGTTTTAATTTTAAATTCAAATCTAGACTAAACGTAACTAATCGTTAAATTAAAAACAATGACTTTGAAGTTTATTTTTATCTAACATTAAATTTTAATTTGATTTTTGTTTTACACTTAAAATAAAATCGAATTTTTGCATAAATTTTAATTTTGTCAGATATGCCCTTACATTCTCCTCTAACATACGAGTATGACGAAGAAAATAGACAAAATATGAGGTCTTCGCGTACTTAGTAAGTTACTAGGAAGTACATGGATTTATTTCATTCTTCGGCTATATGGTAAATCCACTTTTGTTTATCAAGTAGCAATAGCGTTTCCTGTATCTCGATCAAAATCTCAAAAAATAGTTCGTTTAAAATCCAGATGAAAATATAAAATTTTAAAGAAATTTGTAACTTTTAATTTCTTTGGCTAAATGTGTATGGGTGTTTTTACCAAAAGCATCAAAAATGTTCTTAATAAGGGAAAAGATTATTTTAAAATTTTAAAATTTGGAAAAAAGTATAAAGATAGAAAAAACAATATGTACATAATTGTTGTAATATTTATTACAGTACTAAAAGATCTAGAAATAAAAAGAAACGCACAAGAAAGTAGTAAAACTGGTCATTGAATCCTTTGCAGTGTATGAAAGTGAAGAACTAAGTGGAAGGTACAAAAAGGAAGGAAGATAAAAAAAAATTATGAATGAGAAGAAAACTTAAAATGATGACAATTGAGACAGAAAGAAAAAGAAGGAGAAAAGAAATGTACAATTAAAATAATAAGTAATAAATAATAATTATAATATTATTAATATTATTGAAATTCAAAAAGGTATATTATTATACTCATGTCACATCGTGAGGAAGTTCCTTAACATTGACACAGAACATAATACACAACAAAGTCAAAATGCGGAGGCGAGACGCCGGTAATTATGTTGATAAGCACTGCACTATTACTTGATAGTAATATCCGTAATAGTGTATGTACTCCGGCAAAATTGCCGTGCCGCCGGGTGGAGGTGGGATAGTGTATAATAAAACACAAAAAAGTCAAAATGTGGAGGCGAGACGCCGGTAATTATGTTGATAAGCACTGCACTATTACTTGATAGTATTATCCGTAATAGTGTATGTACTCCGGCAAAATTGCCGTGCCGCCGGGTGAGACATGAGATATCATGCTGATATCAATAATATACATGTTGAAAAAGAAAGTAATAAACTAAATAAATAAAAAGCATATTAAGGAGAAAGAATTTGTAATCGAATGTAGAGCTAAAAATAATAAGATCCAAGACGAGGAAAAACAGAAAGGCAAGAGAAATTAGAAGAGTACGCCAACAGAAAAGGAGCAAAAAAAATATACATATAACAAAAAATTCTTTGAAAATCCAAAAACATTTAATAAAATGGAAGAAGGATGTATACAAAATAAGATATCGTAATAGGAATGGTTACGTAAGTTTTTGCAGGCACTAAAGAAGAAAACCAATGGAAGTTGAAAAGTACATTATTGGAAGTTGTAAGAAGTAAAAAGAAATAATTAGAATGGGAAGAGAAAGAATAGGTACAAGGAAATTTCACATAAAAAATCTCTCATTTTGTTTTCCTTTTCATAAATCGTGCACATTGACTCAGATAAGTCGAACATTTGCAGATAAACAAGCACAATTCTTATTATTTGCTTATCAAGTAAAAAAAGTCCAAATAAGATCTAACGTAGAGTCTTGGAATTTTAAAAATTAGGTACATATGTACTTTGTAAAAGCATTTGATTTTCTATTTTATCTTCTTATTCTTTTGTTTTATTTCTTTTATCAACACAGCCTAATCTTAAAATTTTTAAATCCCCGATTGATTTAATCACTTAAAAAATAAGATCAATTGATTTAAATCTGCTTGTAGTAATTTAGTAAAGATTGACTTTTATGTTCGCACATCAAATCTTTTACCATTTATTTAATCGCCTTATCTGTAATATGATTATTTTATGTTCTAATAAGTACTTAAAAATTGTGTGAACTATTTTCCTTATTTTTTGCTTTTAAAATACATGTTCCCATTTTAATTACTTTATCTCGATAATACCAAAAAGCATATAACTGCACTGCTCCAATAAATAAATCATTCTCTGTAATACCTGGAAAATAATGCAATTTCCGTTACTACATTGTTTTATTTTAATGTTTGTTTACTACTGCGAAATACATAAACTTCAAATGCATATTATAACACTTTTGCATCCTTGATTTTTTATGTACCCTATAAAGAATAAAAATATTATGCCTGAAAGATACTCGTAAAAATAAATGTCATTGTCGCAACTTAACCTACTTATTTAAACTGTCATAATCGCAGATTGTTATCTGTTCATATTTCAAGATTGCAGGTTAATGTACTGAATTAAGATTAAGTTCCTCATTTTGTCATTTGTCATTTTTTGATTTGGTGTAGAAGCAACGAATAACTGATTAAGAAAATGTGGATGGTCTCTTAAAGTGATAAAATTCCAGCTTATCTTGTTGTCAGAAAAAAAACGAGATAAAATCTAAACATATTAAGTCAAGGTACGTTTAGTAAAATGCCAAACCAACCAACAATTTGCATCCATTTAATCTGAAACCTAGCAATTTGCAGTGTTTGCTTGCAGACACCTCTTCAAGAAATTCAACACGAAAAAGTCGACACTGAAAAGCGATCAGTCATTATTTTCACGCCACCAGTTTATCTAAAGCTGAACCAATTAATTAACCTGAGAGCATTTTTCAGTTTATCCTCCCGAATTTATCTCGCTCAATTACACAATCTGTACATTTCCGGCTTTATCAGAAACGATGACAAAATTAAACCATCTACACGAGATAAGATTAATTTGTCATTTCTCGTTACGCTCTGCCAAGCAGTTGTTGAAATCCCACGATAAAAAATAGGTCAATACTGAAGCTTCTTTTGTGCTTTATCCGTTCTGTCGTTCGCTGCTATCCGAGCTTTTTAATCAATTGTCGTATGGCAGCCTGATTAATTAGACGAGAAAAATAAATAACGCACTGAATAACATTTCAACTGGGAATCTGCATGTCACACAACGAAATAATCACAATAATTATAATGCACGTTCGATAATGTATTCTGTGCACAGAGGGACGTGGAATTATGCAACAAGTTATTAAACCTAATGGACAGCTGAATGATATTATAAAATATGAAAACCCGATGAATTCGCTAATAAACCGTAATGCATCTCTGCGATCACGCTTCTGTAATGAATTCCCTGTTAACCCAAACAGGCAAAATTGCCGGCTGAAATTTTTATGCGGGTATCAGACCACTCGCTGCACAGTAAAAATTCTATAATTGATGCACGCTACCACTAAATCACCGATATTGACCACACCATTGTTCTGTAAACATTTTTAATGTACCGTACCACAGCATTAACCGGAAACGATAATCATTGTACTAGGCTAAAATCGATTCGTAGCTTGATTCATACGAGTTTTGGTTGTCATCAATTGTCAACTCAAAAGTAGGTCACATCTGTCATTTACGTTCGACCACAGTCGATTAATTACAGGAAAGTGTTCTCTCGAGATAGAACGAGAATAGAATAAGAAAAGGTGAGCAAGGATTTTGGGCAAGGAAAAAAATGAGCTAGAGATGGTCGTGAGTTCTTTTTTTTATACTACGTCGATGTCATAATTATGTTGACAAACAAAGGAAATAAAGGAAAAGGATAACAGTTAAGAGTACTTATATGAAGGAAAAAGTAAAGTCTAAATATGCTGAAAAGTAAAAGAAGAAAAAATTGCAAAAAGGTAGATTAAAAGAGTCATCTGAGAAAGAACGGGAAAAAGAGACGGAACAACTGAAGGAATACTTACACAAAAAAACAGCACAAACTAAATAGAATATAACATGTTTTTGAACAAAGTAAATAAATACCGAATAAAATATAAATACCTAAGCGGTTGAAGGGAAGGTAAGACATGAAAAAATGAAACGAAAAAAGTATTTAAAGAAAATTAGTATTGAAAGAAAATACGACAAAATTGGTAAATAGGAAAAATGACGACAACTACAAAGCAAAAATCGCCATATTTTCTTAAACTTAACAACTGAAGATTAAAGAGACATTATTATGACATAAAGCAAAGCCAATTAAAATACATTCTAGTCAAAAGAGAAGAAAAAAGCGAACCTAATGTATGGTAAACATTAAAACTTCTCAGCAAAGATGTAGATGTAAAAGAAGGAAAAGCTTCAAATGAATAAATACATAAAAAATCGCATAGCGAAAATAGTTATTTATTTAACGAGTTCGTGTGTAAATTGAGCTTTTTTTGGTATGAGTGGGCCAGATTAAAATACGAGTGAAACGAGCGTTTTAAAGGCCTACGAGTGCCAAAAAAAGTCCAATTTACACAAGAACGAGTTGAATACAACGTTTTTTTGTTCGACGACCTCCTTAAAGGCTTCAAATCGCTTAAAATCTGTAAAATTAACTTGACGTTTCGTTTTGACAAGTTGTCACATTTATCAAAATCCGTTCACATAGGGGAAAATTCTCAAATTCTGAGAGTGTCGAACAAAATAATTGTTTTTCTATAAATGAATCAAAAAATTGATATTCACGCATAGTTATCGATGCGTGAAGTGGGTCATTTTCTTTTACATTGTTAGTACTATACTACCTACATAACAGTGTGTGAAATGCGATTTCACGCACATACCTTTTTCTGTTTTTCACTTCAAGCACTGTTTTTTATTAGTTACCTAGCAACGTTGTCACTGATTGAGATACATACTTTAGATTTCCTTCAAAAATTTGAATTTTAAAATTAAGTTTTGAAAGCAATTATAGAAAAACTATCGTGTATATTTCGTGCGTGAAGATGTTTTTTGTACATTCAAAGGATTTTACTGCTTCGACCTGCGTCTCGGCTTAAAAGACCTTTTCATGCACAAAAAACACTCTCTTCACGCATTTAATATAAAAATAACTATTACATATATCAGTATAGAATATACATATCATATCTTTTATTTACTAATTACGTACAATTACTATTACATATTATCGTTGTTGTTATGATGCCTTATTAATTATGAACCTAGTATTCAACAGGTAAGATAGATAATTATGAAAGAATAGGAATGAATTTAAAAAAAGATATTGGAAGAAAGGCAGAAAAAAATTGACATACTCGTACATACATATGTAGATTCATAACTACTGGTATAAGCATCAATTTTTCATTCTACATATTTATAAAGAGCGATCAAATTAATTAGTAATCGAGTTATCCATGAATCCGAAACCGTATGTCGTTTCTTGAACGATAAACACAGCTTGAAACACAGGTTAGATCTCGACATATCAGTCGCAAAAGACATACGGATTCAAATCCATGGATGACTCGATTACAAATTAATTTGATCGCTCGATATTTATTATAGTCACTGAAACTGAAATCCTTTCAAAACCCAGCGGAGCAAAAAATAAACGTTCATCCTTTTTACTTTCATAAAAATCAAAAGTAAAAACCACTCGTAACGATATGCAGTAATTTATTATAATGGTAGATGGGAAATTAAAACTAAAAAACTAACGATTTTTAATAACACACAACTTTTCTTGTTTTGACTAACCAGAACAATTAACAACCGTACGAAACAATCTACGCGTATATTTTCGTCATTTACGTCCACCAGGCTACGGACTTTATTTTATCATACGTCCAATTTAATGCGATAACTATCGGTTGGTTGTTCAGCTCGTGAGAGTCAACCCAACATTCTGCTTTCATTTACTTTTATCGTCCTTCACACTCTGCAGTCTAGATAATGATAAATTCGGAACTCATCACCGTCGAGCCGACATACTCATTCGCACATAACAAGGTCGCACCGTATGTGAAATATATTTAACTTGTTATGAGTTGCATCAACGTATTGTGTTCTGGAATCCGAGCGGTAAATTTTTTATAGCTCATTAAGGTAACGTTTGTGGTGTGGTATTGTATTATAATCATGCCTAATTTTTATGGACAACGTAATTTATTGAAAGTTATGTGTGGAGATAATATATGCAGCTATGTAAAGAACTGGCAGCATTTAGAGGTTTCGTCAGGTGCAATGCGGGTCCAGATTACGCCTCTAAACTCTAAATGTATAGCTATCGAAATTTTAAAATTAGGTCGGTGGGAAAAATATCAGTAGGTTGAGCAAAATCGGAAAACTTGTTCAAACAGCAAGAAAGAAGAGAAAAACTCATACATAAACAAGAAAGAAAAAACGTTTAACCTTTGATTTTATATATAAAATGGTGTACGTTTTATAAAATGTGATATACAGGGTGTATTTTTAAAATGTGCCGAAATTTTACCTACGAGGTTGTTTGACAACGTAGACAACTAAAAGCAATTTAAAAAAATTGTAGCTCAAAAAATAAATGTCATTTTATTTTTTGTCATAGAATTTTTAAAATATTTTTTCCGAGTTCTACATGAAACCAGTAGCTCGTGATTAAAATATCTGTACAACTTTCAATAACACCCTGTATTTTGAAGAAAAAAAAAAAAAGAAATTTGTTGCATAAACAGAATCTGCCGGCACAGTCAAGAAATAAAACTAAAGACACAAATAAAACATCAAAATACTTCAGCATCACTTCAAGTGCCTTATTGTGTTGAGAAACATTGGTTTGACTTCTCTTACTCATTTGCTTCCATAAAAGACAGAACAAGTAATAAATAATAAACCACGCTCGTATGTTGAAAATACGTCCATAACTTGAAACATTTTAAAATTGATCATTCTCGACAGTAGAGAAATAATGTTCTGTCCATTAACTGTAAGTACACGCCGCTAATTGAAAGTTTCCAAATAGAAGAACTCTGGTGCGTTTGTGGGCTGCTAAATTAAACGGCAGCATTAAAAAGAGCTGGTTTTACCCGATGCCACTTGTGAAAAAAGCCAATTTATATGCATCCTCTGTCGCTTTGACGAGGTAAATTTTTCACGTGAGTAATAACTGATACAGTGCTTACGCGGATTATAGAGCTACCAGATTGCCAATAATAATAAATGACAGGGTAACAATCTGAGCTCGGAACGAACCGTAATGATATTTAATATTCCGGCAAGCTTCACTCGCCTGCGATATGGCCATGGATTCCATTATACCACGTAATCCAATCTAAATAGTGTTGTGAGCCTCGTTGAGGTTGATTGACACTCGTTCCGAAGCACCAGGACCCGGTGTGATGAGAGAATCCCTCGGCCGCCCCCGGATCCGGCTTGATCAATGGACGAACGAGGCTTTCCGAAACCGCTTCATCCCACAAAGCACCTGGTTAATAGCGGGGCTATTTAATTATCAAAAAAATTCTGTCACTTCTTAATGAGGCTCCGGATGTTTTGAATACTGATGAGGCGCTGACTAACACGAACATCGTGAACCCCATTAAGTGCCGTGATGGATTCCGCAGTTCCACACCGACGAGGATTATTTGATCTGCGCCAGACGGAGATTATTAATCGAACAACAAGCTACCGGTTCCATCTCGTCTTTATTCAATTCTAAAGGTTGCAGACGAAAACAGATATTCGATATGTTTAAGAAAGCACAACCGACTCGAAGAATAAATCACAAAGTAAATTACCCGCAAGAAAAGAAGAACTATAAAAAAGTTACACTTTTATTAAATCGTATTATGTACACAGCAGTTTTGAAATTCGAACAAATATCGACCTCAGTAGATTAGATTCCTAATATGTACATATTTACATTTATTATTTGTTGCAAACAAGTCAAGAGCGTAGGCAAAGTTTTTTTTCTTCCTTAACGCGATCAAAACATGATCCATTTAATGAGTCCATATGAAAACGATAATTTTACGTAAGTACTCACACGCGGATGAAAAGTAACTCTTTTTCAGACGCACTTTTACGGACCCTGACCGCGACGGCATCTGTTGGCCTGTTTAGTAACGAAAGCGACAAAATCGATAATTGTCCTGTCACCATAAATTGTGTAAATAAGTATGTAATTGTATTGCAAATAGTAAATTTCTAGTTTTGTAGGAAAGCTGATAACAAATACTGTATTTGAAAAAAGGAGATTCAAAATACATTTGTAATTTTTCCAATAATGTCTTTTGCTTTGTAGTTCGTGCGGTCGCCTAAAAAATTGAATGTGCACCTCTGCCAAAAGTATCCTTTGTCCTCACCTCCTTTCAAGCCTCGGCTGCGCCTCGGTCAGAAAACTCAGACTCGAACGAAAAAGATGCACTTTTTGGCATTGATACACAAACAAATAAATATGTATTAATCCTATTACGTCTTTGTCAGCGTTAAATCTTGTTAAAATTAGGAAATGTTTCATTTTGTGTAAATGAGTGGGATGCTTGCGGAATGAAGCGAATTTCCTATCGTGTTTCATACAAGATTTTTTTCAAATTGAATATTTACGAAAAATGTTTCATTCAAGTCCTAGCATAGCTATCAAGCGATATCGAAAAGACCGCAGAAAATGTAATCATCAATAATTAATATTTCATTTTGAAGTTTAAAAATCGAATATTTTTATCGATTTAAGTCAAATTTCTCAAAATATCTTAATGAGTTTGAGAATCAGTTGTAGTTTTGTTTAAATAATAAACAGTGACCATTTTGAACATTTAATTTAATTAAAATTAGAACATCTTATTCTTTTTTTATTTATCAATCGCATAATTAAACGTTTTTCTTTTCTAATCGATGAAAGTACATATTAATTTTTTTTAAATTCCAAATCAAATATTCAGAAACTTTCCTTTGTAACCTGTCACTTTTTTCAGGACGAACTAAAATAAATGTCAACTTTCATAATTACTAACTAAAAATATAAGGTGTAGAAATAAACGCATTCGAACTTTTCGCGAAGATACCCGGTGTACACAAAAAATAAAAAACCTAAAAAACATCTCACTATAAATTATGTAGAACATTAGAGTATACGTACTAAAAGAAATCTGTAAGTTAGCATTTGAAACAGGTGAAACATTTATGCCACTTTAATGTTTAACAACGGCAAAACAACCCAGAAGCAAATTACTGTTGCTGCAACTTATTTCTTTTTTATCACTTATTTTTTGTTTCTTTAAACATTATTTGCAAGTATTTAAAAACATTCTATTTAATTTGTATATTTCCTGCAACATATGTATTTAATTACGTAAGTACATACATTCTACGAAATATACTTATTCTTCATTTCTCACTTTTCCTTCCTTAAAAGTGACAAAATAAAACTTCAAAAAAATTCACTCAATCAATTTTGTACATGCTTTAAAATAACGTGAGCCGAAACAATATCCCTAAACAATTTGCTGGAAAATTTGTTCATAATATGTTTGAAAATCGGTATATACACAAAGAAAAGTTTTCAACTCTGAGCGTATCTCGCAATTTTCTTAAACGTGACTATTACAACATACTTTATCGGTTGTCGATATAAATTCATCACGCTTACTTTTTCACAAGAAATGTAAATAACAAATTATCACACAAACCTGATGTAAAGTTTTGGCATCGAATATTGACAAAACACTGAACACTATTCGAAATATACTGAAGTTAATTAAAAATAATAAAATCGAATGGAAAATGAATAGACTTTTTGGCCTCCTCAACGCTAAATGACATGTTTACACATTTTGAACAGCTAGGTTATCTTGATTTTTACACACTAATCAAACTATCCGCACGGAGTGTGTAAAATAACAAGAACATTTTAAGCTTTCTGGACACTCCAAAAAAATGTTTAACGTATCACAAGTAAAGTCCATTTATACTAAGACAAGATACCGCTACTATTAATCCGCTCAGTTTTCAAAAATGAACAGAAATTAATTGTTTTTTTCTAAAGTCTGATGGCGCTATCTTGTGGTGTAAATCGTAAGCGTGGCAGTGATAACTTTCTGCCATTTCAATTTCAAAGCAAACGTCCGTAAATTATGACATTATCCTGCTGCATTGATAATACTAAAGTGTCACTTCATTGTCATGGCATATAACGAGCTGATGAGCGGCAGATAAAGTTATTATCTCCGCTGAGAGCGGCAGATAAAGTTATTATCTCCGCAGAGGGCGTCCGTGAAGTTATTATCTCCGCCGATGAGCGGCAGTAAAGTAAACTAGCTAAATCATTTGAAATTCCTACCTGGTTTCTTAACATGTCTTAAATAATTTGTTATGAAGGTTTGAAGAAAAAATAGTATATGTTATTCGGAGCAAAAATGGTTTTATGTGCTTTGGCTGGTTTGTCTGCCTCACTGCGTTCGGCAGCCAATCTACCAGCCGCAGCACATAAAACTTCATTTTTGCTCCTCATAACATAATATACTATTTTCTGAGGTAAAAACTAATAACAAAATTATTATGTTTCTACGAGATTGCAATGTCGAAACTATTTACGTTAAATTAATAATAATTAAAAAAAAAATCTTTTATTAAAGGGAACCCCCTTTACATCAATTAGTTATAAAGAATTAAATAATAACAATTAAGAATGTTAAGAAATTAATAATACAATTCATTTAAAAAAATTAAACAATATTAAACAAAGAAAATCAGAAAATAACTATGATCAAATTAGCATTAATTGCTTTCTTCACTGGACGTGGATGGTCCAGGAGAGGGTAAATAATTATTTTGACTATAAAATGCTAATTCTGCATTACCAATCAAATTTCCAATTTCTAACCTAAGCCTAACCTGCTCTTGCAGAGGTAGTTTTTTTACAATCTTTGCCATTGACGCGAAATATAAATCTGTCTCGTCTTGGGGTTCTGGCACATGTTGGGATCTACTCGTACGAGCAATATCTTGCACTTGCAGCAACTGGAGTCGAGCCTCGGCTGTGGAACTTAATTTCCGTTTTTTAGCCGAACGCAACGTGGCCATTTGGGGAGTGGTACTGGCAATGCTGGGAGTATTGCTTATTTCTGACGAACATGCTGGCGAGTAGACGTCCTGGGAGAAACTATCCTCATCTTCATGTTTTGCCGAAGTTTGTTCAACAGCACTTGTTTGCGACATATTTTGGCTGTCGATCTGGCTCATGTCTTCGTGCAAATCTTGACGCGGTCCTTCATCACGTGGAATATTACTTACAGTACTAAAAAGAATTACGTTAATGCATGGCTATATGTTGTAAGTCGTAAACATAGGTACCTTCGTTTTCCACTTGGGCAGCTATCTAAAAAGGACAATAATTCTGATCTTTTTTTGGCAGCTTCGCCTGCTGACCTAGTACCAGGTTTCCTTTGCTTGCGAATATAGTAGTCCCTAATATAAGCCCAACGTTTACTGCAATCGGTATCTAAAATTACAAAAAATTATTAATTTCAGTAGTCATTTCATAATATGTATTTTTATTTTATCCCACATTTAACTTAAAAGCAACTGTTTTTTCTAGGTTTCTGGCTACCGGGGAATCCTTTAGTTTAGATCATTGGCATTTCAATTTCGAATATGTCATTCTTGGATTGGAGTTATAATAGTACGACAGGTGGCAAATATCATGCCCCCACCATCAATGGATGATTTCCGCAAAATGTCTCTAAAATATTTATCCAGCTGGAATTTTCCAAATTGTGTAGGAGCGATAAAAACCGTGGTTCCCTGTACTTCAGTTACAAGGAATTTTATTCAATTGCCGTGCTTGCTATTGTCGATGCGGATTTAAAATTTGCTGCTAATGACATTGGATCATACGGTCGGGAAGGAGATGCAAAAACAATTTTGGAACAAAAATTATAAACAACGAATTTAACATCCCTCCTCCACAAGCACTTCCGCAAACAAATACCTACTGTTCTTCCACATGTCATCTTTGTCATACTTGGAGACGAAGCATTTGCTTTACATGAAAATCTGATGAAACCCTGTCCAGTCTATAGCTGTATACAGTTACCGTCTATCTCGTGCAAGGCGTACAACTGAAAACAGCTTCGGCATCTTATGCGCATATTTTCGCATTTTCTTTCAATCGATTGCTGTTGCTCCCGAAACAACTGATAAATTAATTACATGTGCTTGTATTTTGCACAATATCTTACGTGAAGCCAAAGTGCTGGCTCCATATCAAGCTGCTTTAGATGGTCCTATGCCTCTACCAACGCATAATTTGATTGATCTTGTTGAAAATAATGCACGTGCTCGACACACCGCTTGACATTCGCGATCAATTTAAACTTTATTTCAACGGACTTATAAGTATAAGTATGTACTTCTTTGTAATTATAAAATAATAAATAATTCTCACCTGTTTTATTTAAAATTGTACCAACTTCATGCCATAATTTCTGCTTCAGTTGCATGTTCCTGTAATCCGCCGATTTTACATTATAAAGAGCTTCATGATTTCTCACAAAATCAATTACAATTTCATCTTGTTCACTTGACCAATTACTTTGTTGAGCCATTTTGAAATGCTAAACCGTACAATTTCTACACTGGAGCACAGCACAAGCAGTAGAATTTCTACACCGCACCGGACAAAGACGTGCTCGCAATGTCCCACCGTACAGAGCGGCCGCTTCGGAGAATACGGTGGCCTATTGTCAGGTAGCGGCAGCCCCTAACGCTCTGGAGTGGAGGAAACCACTGGCGTTTACAAGCACGTGTACGTTTTTTGTGACGTCAAATGCCGTCAAATTACGGCCGCTATTTTACGGTACCGCTTTGTAGGAAACCGAAGCTCTAGACAAATGGCCACTCCGCGACCTTGAGACTTCAGCTTTGCTCTGCTACATCGTCCTAACTTTGAATTAGTGATTGATAAATTAAAGTCTATGGGTATACAGGGCAAGTCACATAAGGTTTATTTCTGAATTTATTTTGTACGCAACCAAGAATACTAATTACGCTGACCACTTGATACCATTTATAATGTGATTTTATTTAGTAATCCACGTAGGTATGTAATTTGGCTAAAAATGTCAAAATGACAGTTGATGAATTTAATTTTTGATTTCATTAATCAGAACAGGAAAACGTCATTGTGACAGTTTTAGCCAAATTACATACCTACGTTGATTACTAAATTAAATCACATTATAAATGGTATCAAGTAGTCAGCGTCATTAGTATTTTTGGTTGCGTACAAAATAAATTCGGAAATAACCCTTATGTGACTTGCCCTGTATACAGGTCCCTAAAAAGTATGGATACAGCTAAATATTTTCAGAACGGTTTACCAGAACTCGTTGAAATTTGGCACACATTTAGAAGGGTTTAAATTCTTTTATTATACCTGAATCATAATCCCTGTTTTTGACACTAAAATGCGTGCGAAAAAAGGCATTTAAAACACTAAAGCTTTATGGGTTGCTTAGGTAACAACAAATTCACCTATAGTGAATTTTTTTTAATAAACAATTGTCAATGTCAAAATTAAGTAAAAAAACACTCTGTACCACCCTAAAATGTGCGCTTATGGACCAGCTGTATAACAATTTGACACCAAATCATAGTTAAGGTTATGTTCACTTCACTTCCCGTACCTTTCTTCCGCGAATTCATTTTAAAAACAAATTGAATGAGAAATTAGCAGAAATCTTTTTCGAATTTGAAATAAACTCTCGCTCGTCAGGACGCAGGCCCAGAAAATCACAGTTTGGCTCATACCAACATGACAATGTTTTGACAATTGTTTATTAAAAAATTTCAATTATACATTTTGAACAATGATAAATAAACATTTATATAAAAAAAATAGAAAATTTATAATAGCAACGAAACAACCACATTTGATCGTTTCTATATCAACGATTAATGACACAGATTACTTCGAAAAAGGTACTACATATTTCAATTTACTTTTTTTGTTATAATTTTCAGATTGCAGTGCAGGTATTTTCTGTTTTTGTATTTGCCTTCGATAATTTCAAAATTACATTCTACTTATACCCCCAACCCATTTTGTACCCCGCCAATTAAGTACCATCTCCATCCTTTGTCCAAAATACCACAATTACCATCGAGCAATGGGAGTGACGTTCTAAACATTCAAGCAACGTCGCGTCCTCAGAAAGCTCTTCTTGCGCTGTCACACTGCTATGACAAGTAGCAGAACCGTCTGAATTATTTCGGATTTTTTGCCAGTGTGAATGAGTGCCGCTTACAAGAGGTACCCGCTGGATGGGAGTTTTTACATTAGCAGCGATGCTCGACCATGAACCCGCCACACGTGTAAATTCATACATTCTTGTCTTCGGATGCACGTACACCTCTTTTCACAATAAGCGGTGCAGTCCATTGTGAAGTTGGTCGTGTCGGATTCTCGTCGGTGCAACCAACTGTACATCGCCACAATACATTTTACTCAAAATGGCAGATGCTGAATTGATCTGTTTACACACTCCGAGCGCGATGAGATCGCAATTTTCAACAGCAATGAGAATGAATCGTGTGAAAATCGCTCTTTCTTCGCCTGAGTAACAATGGATAATTGCGGACGATCAAGAAGTCGACAATCATAACTTTTGCTTTTGTTGTTTTTGTGTTTTATGAGGTTTATTCCGGGCTTGTATTATTTACACACACCGGTTATCAAAAAGTTGTAAGCGTTCGTATCAATTTATTTATTTAATAGTGCCACCCGCAAAGCGATAAAACATGAATGTGCTGCAAATACAAATATTTTAAGTGTGTACGGACGAAAAAAGAATTAACTTTACAGTTGTAAGATACGGGTATGTGGCATAAAGTAGATAAAGAAAAACACGAACAAACAAAACAGAAACAGATAAAGTGGTAAAAATTAATTATAATCTCCTTACATATTTCTTTAATTTTTGAAAACGTGTTTTTGATAAAATTATGTAAATTAACAAAAGCTAAAATAAAATAAATTTTATTCTAGTGCCTATCATTAGAAAGACCGAAAACTTTACAATCGCATTTTTACCTATGGATAGTGGCGGATGAGCCAATGACAGAACAAAATTTACTTATTAGGTTCACAATAGTAAAAAATGTTTACTTATAGTTTCTTAATAGAGTGAGCAAACTTTGACTTTATTAAATATTTGCATTTTAAATCAAAAATCTAAAAAACATTTCACAGAAGAATGAGCACATTATTTCCTAAATAATGGCTAACAAATTTATTTAAGAGAAAGCTTATGATAGCAATACAAATTTCCCAAATATTTTAATTTAATGTAGGTATTGGGTGATATAAAATTGTATGAAAAATAAAATGTCATTCTTGATGATGTAATGAGCCACCTTTGCATTGCTTGAAGTTACCAACTGGTCGAATTGTCTTGGAATTTAATTAAAATTCTAAAAAAAACAAAAACAACACTACATTGGTAACATTCTGGCTTTTTTGTATTTATGACGCTGTTTTTCTCAATCAAATATTTTAGTAGGCTAAAATTTTACCTGAAATTTGTAATTTTGATATGTAATTGCTTAGCTGCCTGTGGAGGCCATTTTGAACATTTCATTTAATTTTTATTGAAGTAAAGAACCTTGTTATACCATAAATAATGAATCTATCGTTATTAAAGTAATGTTCAGACTATTTTTTGCAAATAACATTTTCTTTGTTTATTACAAACATTTATGTATCACGAAATGAAGTAAATGAGGAGATAATATTATTGTTTAATCTAAAAACAGGGCTAGGCTTTGTAATTTTCACAAAAATGAAAGTTAACAGGGGTTTGAAAAATTAACATGTAAAACCCTATGGCTAGTCTTAAAAAAAACTCACTGTATAGTATCTAACCTGCGTTCAGAAAATAATCGGTTTGGAATAGTCTAGCATTTTCGTATATGTGTCTATTAAAGTTAACGTTTTGTTCATATTCATGAGTTTAATTTTAGGCTATGTAGGTTAAGTAATGACAAGAGTGTTTCAACCTACGACCAACTCCAAATGTGTCAGTTTTTGGACAGTTTTTATTTAGCCAAGTCAAATACAAATAGAACCAAACGTTAAATCATAAGAATCATTAAATAAGGTAAATATTCTTCAAATTATGAGATATCCTTTTAGTAAACTAATGAAACTTTTACAATCCAGATTCTAATTTCTCTAGGTGGAACATTAAAAAGTTTATAGTAGATATAATAATTAATTACTGGCCACTTAGCACCTTGATAATTTAGAAAATGTGTTATAATCATGAAATGAGTTTATAGTCAAATATAAAGAAATATTTTTCTTACTCGTAATAATTTCAAATGATTTAAAAATGTTCAAACAAGCTAATGCAAGGACTACTACTGTCATCTACCTAATATGTGTTATATTATGATGTGATCATATCCAATAAGAAATTAGGAAAGTCGTTATTATACAACTGTTCCCAAAAAAAAGACGAGTTCATATCTCCCTTATTTATCGGGGGATTTTAATTATCTATATACCAAATTAAATGGTTGTGAATAGGCTACAAAATGGCCTACTAAATTCACGTAAAGCCACAAGGGCTTCAAGGTTAAATTGTCAAAAGTTATTAAATTGGAAAACTCCAAAACTGATGTACAACTAGTAATATACCAGGTGAAAGCTTTTGATTCCAAACAAACAATTTATTTCTAAGCCCAATTTGAAATATTTTACTTTAAGTATTTTGAGTTTTTTAAATATGTAGGTACATACTTAAAATGATACTTCCAAGCAGACTCCCGTTCCCGTTGACCTTTTGCCATGACATTGAGAGAAGGTTACTTTTAATTATAAATCCCAAACATATTGCATGGACCATAGATCTAGCAAAGCATTGAATTTTTAAAGATTTATTGACTGGAAACATTCGCATAATTTGGTTTTTCAGGAAAAAGCTGAGAAACTATGCTCACTCGAGAATTTAAAAAATCAGAAAAGCATCAAGGATTACCTCACAAATTGACCAAAACAAATTCCCCATAAAGAATTTCTATCTATGCATTTGATCCTACTCTCATTTTTGGAAAATGAGTAATTGCTGCGGCAGTTTAAAGAACGTATGAGATACATATAGGTGAATTATTTATAATTGCTTTTTAGTTCCAATCAATTAGTATAAAAATCTACTTTATCGGTAGGAGAAACTTAAGACAAATTGGAGGAAAAACGTTCTTATTTCATGATTAAGATGGACTTCCATTCATCAAGACAATATGAAACCGCTCGTCGCAAGAGAAATGCAACAAAAATTCAACCGGTTTAGAAGAGAAATAATAATAGTTCATTCTCCATATTACCATGTTCACCAAAGTTGGCCCCATTAGATAATTCTATGTGGAAGAAAATCATCACTTATCACTTGTTTGGGAACCTGCAAATTTAATTGAAAAGAAATCAAATTCTTCACTTCTTATTAATCTGTATTAATTATACAGGGTGACTGACGAAAAACCTTTGACGCTGTATCTTACTTATTCTTCATCCGATTTGAATAAATGACACATCAAATGAAATAGTTCGAAAAGCACTTCATTATCATCCTATTCAATATTTTTTTCGACATCTATTTTTTGACAGACGATAGCCAACTTTTTTTTTTCAAATTACACTCTATATATTTTTTTATTCTTTCTTATAAAGAATCTTCTTCTGAATATTCGTGCATTAAAAGAAAAAACAAAAAATGTATTTTAATTGAAAAAAATTGAAAATCAAAAATCAAGTAATCAAATTTGTAAACAATACAAAATCTATTCTAGTTGCTCAAAATTTCTTCAATACTGTTGCAGACACTGTCGATACCTTCTAGAAATACCCACCTTTGCATTCAGTAAAAAATTTCGGGGTTTTTCCTGACATACTCGCACTATCCATTTTATTAACTCTTTTTGGGTACCTGGTGGGGTCAAATTAACATTGTCTCGAAAGTTTCGAATGAATATAAAGAAATTCAATGGATTCAAATCTGGGGATGTAGCGGGCCATCGAATAGCTCCATGAGCACCCATTCATCGTTCACCAAAATGATTTAAATGATTTAAAAATACAAAATTCATGCGTGCATTACGTGGTATGGCGCCGTCCTGATAAAACACGACTCTATTCAACACTGCTAATGGTATCTCATCCAGAAAGTTGCTTATTTCGTTTGATAATAAATAATATGATATTTTGTTTGATCGAGACTGCTATCAATAAAAAAGGGACCCACTAGTCCATTCTATCTCCAAAAATGCCACACCACACGTTAACACACCTAAATCGTCTTTGGAAATTTTCTTCCACAGCAACATTATTATTAATTATTATTATTATCAAACTGTTTTGACAAATGAATATTCAGAGCTTACTTAGTCATTTCGAGCATTTAGAACAAACTTCTCTCTTGTTTATTTTGGTTACTTGATTTTTAAATTTTGTACATTTACTCTTTAATTTCTCGACTTTTGTTTAATGAATGGGTATAGTTCTTTACATTTTTATATTCAGAAGACAAATCTCTATAATAGGTATTGAATGGAAAAAAATGTACAGTGCTATTTGAAAAAAAGAAGCTGATGTTCATCTGTCAAAAACTGGGCGCAAGATTTTTTTTTTATTAAGTTGGTATTGAAGTGTTTTTAAAATTATTTCATTTGACGTGTCATTTATTCAAATCGGATAAAAAATAAGCAAGATACAGCATCAAAGGTTTTTCGTCAGTCACCCTGTATTATAACTGTTTCATTAAACTGACTTTTGTAATTTCATTAAACTAATTTTTCGTTGGTGCAATTTCAGTGTCGGGCAGTATAGGTATATTTTGTGATGTGGGAGCGACTCACAACAGATCACTGAACTCTTCCAAATTTGATTAAAATGTCAATCGACGCAAATTAAAATATAAAAAATCAGCAGTTTTTGTTAAAATATTGTAAATTCCCAAAGTACCCATTCCAGTGAGGTTAAAACAAAATAGTTAACAAACACACCGACATATCGGTATGCAACAAATTAAAATGCACGGATTTTATAAAAATGCCACGCGAATTTATAAATTGAACAGTCACAGAATGCATTAGCTCTAAATGAATTTTGTTGTGACACTCGAACGTCATTTCAATTTATAAAGTAAATAACACAATTTTGTTTTATGAAAAATTACATTCAGCTTTTTCCACAAAAAACCAATAAATTCATTTTAATTAAAAAATGCATCGCAATCATCGGCGATGGGCAAATAAAAGCATTATCAGTTAATCGTGACAAGTGAAATAATAAATTATCTAAAATAATAAATTACCACAATTCGATTCTTCGCATATGGAAAAAATGACAAGGATGACATGTGTATGTTCAATTTTATGTAAAAATAATCGTGTTCTTATCTGTTTTATTTGACATTTTAAGTACTGTCCAATGTCGCGCATGCCATAACGTAACGTACCGTAGCATTTTATTATGGCTTGTCAGTACCATTACAAAACGAATCCATCGCACATGACTTCCTGTTGTGAAAAAAACTGGTAAAACCGTGTAAAGCTTGAACTACAACTGACAGATAACAACAGACACGGAACCGAACACAATAGATATTTTACTGCTTACGAAAAGCCATTCGGTTTGTTTGTTTTCTAACCAATTAACATATTTCAACGATTGTTTGAGTAAAATATTGACTTGTAGAAATCACGCTATCGGTATTTCATTACTTTACCAAACACAACATTACCTCGTAAACGTAAATCGCAGCACAGATGCACTCACGCACGCGCGTATCTTGTAAAAATTTCACAGCTTGTGTGATTCATGTACGTAACGCATCCAGCATGCCAGAGCTTAAAATTTTACATTTATCTTGATTATGTTACGCTACCGTACGTCAGATATAAACTAGACTTTAATCGATAAATCACACTGTTAAGGGGGCCCATTCAAACTCTATTGGATTTAATAATTGAGCTTTTGGGGCTGTTTATGTGAAATGTGTGAGACGGTCATTACGTATGCGCCACAGCTAATCCAGTCCGGGTCGTAAAATTATGCAATGCATATGTGAGAAGCATTTAGTGCTGAAGTTGTAAATTAAGCATAAATACCTACCGGGTGTGTCAACATTGTGCTGCATATTAATAATCGACCAGATAAAGTGGAGAATAGAACAAAAAGACGCACCTACGGCGTGTGAACAACAAACTTATTGATTTTGCAGATGGATTCTTATAAACCATGCAAAGTAAACGAAATAATGAGGACAAAGAATAGACGTTTCAGAATATTATCATGAGCCTTTCGCACAAGAACGTAATTTGATCTTGACACGACACATATGACATGTGATCTAACCTCAAATTTACTGACAATCGCGAACGTACCCAAATCTGACACTTTTAGTCGATCAAGATGTCAAGATTTAAGATAACTTTTACTTATGGTCTTATTTTTCAGTTGCTGCAGTCAAATAATAAATTTCACTTTAATCTCTCCATTAGAGACGGAGCAATCTAGCCGGCTCCTGTCGACGATACATTTATCAAAAACAAAGCAATACAATCTTGCGCTCACAATTTCAGGTGGAAAATAAAATACATTCGTGGCATCTATCCGAACCATAAAAGAGCTTAGATGGCTTTTGTATCCGAGTCAAAAGTGGATTAGATTAGTGTTCGGATTTTCCAATTTTTTATCTTACTTCTACCGTCACTTGTCACGTGATTTCCGCACCCTGGAACGCTCCCCCTCTTTATTGTCTACCGCCGTTGAAAAATGACACAATAAAAGCCGCAAACTACACATTTTTTATCGGTTGAAGCTGCAAACAGTGTTATAAGCGACGCACATGACGCTGTAAGCGTATAATACAATTAAGAATACATAACAGTGACACAAACAGAATCAATTTCATAATGTTGGCAATAGTGTGTATTCTGTTTAATACGATTTGTGAGAGATCGATGACGGTGATTGTCAAACGTTTTTACCGTCATTGCTATCACCACATCCAGGATTTTACCAACTGTAACTGAATTAGTACCGCTCTATTATTTGACAAAAGAATATTTATAACCACGACGGTCATTAATATTAAATTTAACGACAGTTAGTTTATTTACGTTTGATTTCCTCTCGTTTTTGTTCGTCACACTGTTGTGGTGGTTCAAGAGCGAATTTAGTTATGGTTTTTACACTTTCTACCCAACCAGGTCGTTACACAATACTAGATCACATTATAATTTGACATTTTGATAATAGCAATGACAGATTTGTACGCAATCAATTACCTACTTCATATCAGTAATGAAGTAATTGCAATTGTTTGTGGGGAATGGAACATGCAATTTCTAGAGTTAAATTGTGAAGTTACTATGATGGTATAAACCTATTATACATATGTACAATCAAAAACATTTTCAAGTAATGAATATAACTGCTTTGGTAAAGTTAGCAATGCTGTCTATTATCCGTGTTAAAAAATTATGTGACAGATCGATGACAGCGACTGTCAAACGATTTTATCATTACCTCATGAATATTTCAAGGATTTAATTTAATAAAATTAAAATTAGTAACGCTGTATTACTTAACGATGGAATAATTAACGTAATCATGTTTATTATTATAAAATTTTACGCTGCTTGGTTTATTTACGTTTAATTTAATTTTAATTTGTTCATTATAAACATAATATCTATTTGACGACAGTCAAGACATTGGGGTGGTTCAGAAATAATTTCTATTTCAGATTTTACACTTTCTACCCAAGTAGGTAGGTTATTACACAATACTAGATGTCATTGTAATTTAAAGTTAGAGTGCCATTTTTGTAAACCAATCAATTAGGTATCAACTTCATACATAAATATTTTGTAGAATCGAACGCCAATGTCTAGAGTAGAATTACAAAGTGAACATAAATGTAATAATTAAAATATGCAAAAACTTGTATTTTGTATAATTAAAACGTTTTAGCAACGACAAACAAAGTTTTGTAATGTTGATAATGCTGCTAGTTCCCACATTTATAATATGTATAAGCAATCGATGACAACGATTAGCAAACGTTTTTAGTACCACCTCTGTCAACATTTCTAGAATCGTATTAAATAATTTTAATTAGTACCACCATATTATTTAACCACAGAATAATAATCATTATAGGAGTCGTTAATATTAAATGTTATGACTCTTGGTTTATGTACGTTTAATTAAGTCTCACTTTTGTTCATTAAAAACTTCAAATGGTGGACGAATAGTTTTAGTTACAGTTTTTATCCATCCTAACATCCTAACCAACCACGTAATTACACAATATTCTAGTCTATTGTAATTTCTGGTTTTATTAACATTTTGATATTAATGATGGCTGATTTGTTTCTAATCAATTATCACCAACTTCCCATCCGTAATGAAATAATTGCAACTGTACATGCGGTTTCCGGAGTTGAATTGCAAAGTGAGTTTAGTGTTGGAAGTGAAACCGTTGTGATCCTAAACTTGTATTGTATACGATTAAACACACCTTAAGAAGCCTAATAAAGTTATATTTGTAAGGTTGGCGGAGCTGTTTGTTTTGTTTTGTCATTTTTTTTACCATCACCGCTATCAATATTTCAAGGATTTCGTTAAGTGAAATGAAATTAGTGCCGCTATACTATTTATTTAACGACAAAATTATTATTTCCACAACAGTCGTTAATAATGAAATTTTACGACTTTAGTTTATTTGTGTTTAATTTAATCTCTGTTGTTCACCCTTCTCGTCGTTTAGGTCTAAACTTTAGTTACAGTTTGCACATTCTGAGGTACCAAATCTCGTTGCCGTTTCACTGACATTTTGATAATGACAGTGACAGTGACAGATCTGCAAGTGAGACAATTATTATCAACAAATCAACTATGCATTCGTTCCGGAATAATTGTTAATATGCGGCGGTACGGTTTGCATAGTCGAGTTGCAAAGTGAGCATTTGCAACCGGAGTGTATTTACAGTGTATCAGCAAGTTGTAAGTGAGTCCGATATCAGCAATCTGACAAAGTCGAATGATCCGCAGTAAACATGAAGGGAATGGAGGAAGAACGTCGAATCTCCGACGGCTCGAGTCGCTCTTTATTAAAAATGCAGTCCTCCAACAATGGCAAGGCCGGAACGCTGCGGCACTGAAGCAGATTACGACACACGTTGACCCTATCGGGTCGTATTAATCGGCCGAAATGGAGCCGACTTCCCCGTCAAGATTTTAATTAATCCCGATAAGAAATCAGATTTCCATTATCGCGACCTATCGGAAGCCGGGAGTGCAGCGCGCTGCAAATTGCGACCGGATCCCAAACCGAGTCGGAATCAAGTAAGCTGGCTTTCCGTTATTAACTGTCATTCCGGCCAACTGTCATTGCAGGTGGATCAAGTTACGACGCGCCCGAATTTTCATAATTAGCGCGATCGGTAATTAAATTAGCTGAATCGTTCCAAACAACGTGCAGCGCTAATTTATGAATGCCTTTCTGTCCGAGGAGGATCCGTCGGTTGAAATCAAGAAGGCTGATGGTTAGTCGAGGGGGGCGCGGCGACAGGGGCCATCCTTGTAGCACATGGTGGAGTAGAGACCTCCGCAGAGCGACTGGGCACGGCAGCGCCGACTCCCCACGGCACCGCTCGATTCTATGTTTCCGTCAGAACAACCGTCGGCCCGGCCGTTGTTCCGACAGAATAGCTTTCATCTACGACGAGACTGACTTTTAAAAAACTCTTTTCATCTCCTTACAGCTCTGTATTCTAGTTGTAATACAACATATCTGTTATCCGCCTGCCCGCTCCCTTTCCCCGCCGGACCACTCGCCACCCCGAAGTCACGTCCTAGCTAGGTCCGGCTTTGACAAATGTCAAAAATGACAGTTATCGGAAGTGCGGCCCGCCAGATTCGATGGGGCGTCACATTTAACGGGGGACGTAATGGGCGCAAATTGCCGTCTCCACGTGGAAAACAAACAATGGAAGAGGTGTCCGAAGGCTTGTTTGTTTTGTGAGTTTGAAGTCTGTTAATAATACCTCGCCGGTTGGGATTCTTGCTCGCATGAGGATTCTTCAAACATGTAAATGGATAATGTATGTGTAGCACACCATCGCGCGCGCTACCAACTTTGTAATAAAATGTGTTTAGGTCGGATATTTTATTGCAACAGCGTCCGTAAAAGCATCCGAACAATAAAAATAACATGTTTCTAACGCGAATTGACTTCGACGACTCGATTTACACGGATCGGAGGAAGGTGTGCCGAATGATTGCGTCCGAAAGGGTCAATCGAATCAATCTTTATTGCACAAATACGCAACTATATGGGCACGGAATGATCAACAATAAAACAGACGATTGCAGCCTACTTAAACGTCAAATTCTCAAATGTCAACTTGTAAGTGTCGATCCAAACACAGACGTACATACGTTGTTCCTCGCACATCCTACATAAAATATTCTTTTTATTACTGATCGCTTGTTCCTTCACAGAATGCCAAAACAGGCTGATTCATTCAGACGTCAAGTTATTCTCTTAATTAGCAAATTTTCCGATTTTTACACAGTGAATCATCAGCGTTTCATTTTCAAACAACAATCTTGCGATAATTACACTTCAAACTGGAGACTGGCGCTCCAAATTGTCATTGTCATTTTGACAACATTGTTCACCTTGGAAAAATTGCAATGGCAAAGAAAATATTACATTATTACAATAATTACATATGTATGTATTAACATATCATGATCGGCACAGAAAGCAACTTTTTGTTGACACATGACAGTTTCCTTTGACGGTTATTGGCAATAATGATTGCAATTATGTACATATATCGCAAAATGGCTGCGACAGACGTTTCGTTTTCATATTTCACAGCTTGCTATTCAAATGCAGTGTTAAAGTAGAATCTAGACTAGTTTGTCATTAAGATAACTGTCAAAATTGACGAAAGTATCGTCCATTAAAATGTATTTTTTGTTGGAAAAAAGAAGTGAAGTGGATTTGATACATTTACCAAATGAAGAGTCTGAGAACTTTGAACCGAGAGGCTTTGACGTCATCTGGTGTGATGTCATCGTGCTACTTACAACTCCCACCGACAAAAAAAACTGTATCAGATTTCTGCCTTGACATAGACAATTTATTTTCCGATTATTCTATATCGAAAAAAACTGAATATGAATATGTAAAAGAGAAGAAGGCGATAAAAGCCGAAATAAACACCTAATTAATTCGGTTGGAAAGGTAAAAATAAACCTCGGACGGATCATGAGGATTACAAATTCGTATCAATAATTCTGAATGACCATTAAAGACACTTTCCGACATAAACTTCGAGGTAACCATTTAATGGCCGACACGAGATCGTAAAAGAACAAATATAAAATTTACGTCGCCTGTGGAATTTCTGTCATTTCTCGTGAAGAGCTCTCGAACATGTTAATGTCTGCCGACGATATTTACTGAATTACGCTATTTTCGCAGTGGGGTCGGCCCACAGCCTGTCATGACGACCACATTAGACGGACCATATTTACGGTCATCTTCCTTGCCGCAGCAGTAATCGACCATAAGGTAAATGTCAGCAGAATAACAGAAAACTGACACAAACGGATGCTGAATAATCTAATTAAACAGAAAGATTGACTCCCACAATTAACACAATCTTTCGACGGGTTGCTCTATGTTTCAGGGTCTAAAGTAGCCTAAATGAAACATGCAAACACCTAAAAATTTAGTAAAGAATTTCTTGTATTACCGTTTATTTTTTAGTTCCACCGACGTTAAAAAGCTAACATTTTGGTGGTGCATGCGGTGGTCTGTGGTTCTGATTGACGTAACCCTAAAATAAAACTGTTTCTTTAAATTAACTTGCAATGTAAAGAAAATACCTATCTTTTTTAACAAGTTTTGGGAATTAGTAAGATTTAGGAACACGTTTACGATCATATTAATTACGATCTAGATTTAAAGATTATGCGATGTAGAAGTTTTAACTTTTCCACGAATTTTCAATACAGGCGCTGTAACAAAGAATTGTTCTGCTACTGTTGTGCAACGATCTGTATCTGTCAACATAACCTCAAAACCTGGGCCCACTTCTCCTAATTAATTTAAATTTTAGAGCGTTAAACGCCTCTTTATGACGGCCGAGAACTAGTACGAATCATTCGATATTTGATTTTTATGAGCGACTAGAATTCCAGGGTGGGACCGTGGTTTTAAATGTGTGATTTAACCTAGATCGAGAGAAATTGATGGTTGCCGATGGTACAGCAGACGTCGTAAATAATGTCACCGGTGCAGCCCTATTTGTAATAATTTCTTTCAGTTCATTACGTTGTAAAGCCCACGTTTAGTGGCGGCTAAATGGAGACATACGTGCGAATTTTTTTTGTCTCCGTCGTGCATAACACAATCCCCGCATTTAAAACGCGGTCAGAAACACGAAACATTACAACGTCTCTAACTAAACCACTTATGCGGGCGAAACACCCCCATATCATCAAGTCCTTCACTCACAAAAGCCGTATTGATCAACTCGACTCGAAATCGGAATGGACAATGAAACTCTACAACACCACGAATTCTTGGTGATTTATTTTAGGACCCACCGAGCTTTTTATTGTCATTTGTGGTATTAATGTCGGGATTTATTTTTTGGGTTTTCGGACGTTACCGCATCCCTACGGGTGATCACTTTTCATTTAAACGACGAGAAGGGGGCGTGCATGATTCATTGACATGGTTCGCATTCCGGGTTACACCGCAAAATATTTACTGAAATCCTCTATTACCCACTTAATTAATTAAGGCGACGTTAGTTGGATTTACGACGGCGAATGTCATTTTTCGCAGCAATTAATCGTGCGCGGAGTCTTCTGGCCGAAGAATTATGAATTAGCTCTTAACCGGTGGAAATTTGAGTTTTTGAAACGGCGGGAGTTGGATGGAGGAGCGGAAAACTCGTGTCTTAATTAGGTTATCGGCGGAAGACTTCGCGAAAGTTGAGTAATTAAGAGGCACGCATAAGCATTATTAATTAGTTTTCTTTTTTTTTTTAGATGGCGACAGTCATTAATAAAAAAGTTTCGTGAAGGAAATAGGTTTGAAATGAGGGAAACTTACGACAAAAAGCAAGAAAGATGAGAGAGAAAAAACTGGAAAATATACTCATTTCGGCATAAAATAGGATAAGAATAAAAGGGGGAAAGGCAAAGTTTAGCTGTGCCGCTGAGAGCACGGGTTTATGTTGAAAGAAAGGAAAGAAAAAAGTATACAAGATAAAAGGTAAGATCCGTGCTTTTTCTGAACGCAACCAGTAATATACTGATGGCGTGTAAAATGAGGATAAATCGTAGTTTTTTCTACAAGGAAACACTAATTGTATTATTTGACGTCCGAAGTGTGACTAACGAAGTCCTACTCATGCCAATTAAAAAACATATCACAGTGGGAAGGCGTTGTAACTCTCCTTCTTCATGACGAACAAGCTATGGACCGGTACATTGAAAGCAAATTTGGAAAATGTGCTGAGCTCATTTTGAAAGACGCGACTGATCATTAAGAAACCAGGTCTAGGTTTTAAACAAACATTCATTTGATGAAAGTGTTTAAATAAAGCAAATAACGTAAATTTCTCGCTAAATTAATGTGGAGGTCGGAGATTTAGTAACAACTAAGATTACTTTGTACGATGAGATAATGTAAACGAGTACTACAAAGAGCCTTAAAAAGCTCATCATTTAATTAGGAAATTAAACAAAACCATCCAAAAGTGGAAATTAAAATGGAATTTATTTTTAGCGACAATTTACTGTGGAAACTGTTTTAAGTACATATTAGAAAGTGGTTGAAGTGTGAAAAGAGTTAATTGTTTTTTCTTTTTACATTATTTATCTCCAAAAGTAAATGAGTGTGAAGAAATTCGTAAATAAAGAAAACAGACACTTTTGGTGTTTTATGTGTTGCATAACTCACAATTAATGGAATTTAAATTTTAATTAGTTTTACATTTATATACAGACCGTGCTTACAAATACATATTTACACTGTGATTATTTTAAGTGAATCTAATGTCCATTAGAATAAAAATTTATGTTTAGCATTCTGAAAGTACGGTCGGTGGACTATAAATAAAACTGGGACACTTAAAATTTAATCTATGTAAATCAGACCATTGAATTGTCAATATATTTGTCAGTGTCTATACAGGGTGTTTTCGAAGCTGAGGCGTTCCTTTTAACATGTGATAGTATGCGTTGTTCTAAAGAGTTTTAGGCAAAATTACCTTAGTAAAATGTGTACGGCAATGAAGATACAATAAGTTAATTTTTTTGTAATTTTTGAAACCGGTCCTGCACAAATTTTGCGCTGATTTGTTAGAAATTAGAATTGACAAAAAACAAGAACTGGAGCAAGACTATACGAGGAAAGAACAAGGAATGGTATAAGCATTAGCCTGGGACGTCACACTTCACTAACTTGAGTATCTCTAGATGGAATAATAGCAACTATCGCTTGTGTAGAAAAGACATGCTGAGAAAGAACTACAGGAATAGGAGAATCCAAATCGGGGTGGCCAAGCAGCACTTTTGGAAAACACAAATTTAAAAATCGGGTATGCCAACATAAAACTTAAAATATGTATGTACCTACCTAATATCTATTCACTTTGATTGTGACCACAACGAAAAACATAGTAGGCGCTGTTTAGCTGTGTGCTGCATACGTTTTACACTAAATATTTGTGTGGTGTGAACATGATGTGAAAATGTCAGAATTGTCAAAACTTGACCATGGTAGTAAAGCAATGATTTTAATGTATTAATCAATATTAATAACGGAAATCAATATTTGAAGTAGGGGAAACTAAAAACGTCCGTCTGATTCTGTGATCACGTCTGTTGAAAAGTGGGGTTATATCCCGGTACAGATTATTTAACGTAAAAACTTCGAAATCACTTCATGCAATTCTCGATATTAATGAAGAACGAAGGAAATGGTCATTTGGCAGTAAGACAAACGCGAAAAATGCCTGGGGATTACTAATCAATTAGCATTGATTAATACAAATATTTTCAGATAAAAACTAATCAGACAGAAAGTTCAAAAAAATGATTTACAGGGAATGAAAAGGTAGAAGGTATCAAACTACAACACTTACTAGCCAAAATGTACAACAAAAAAGCACAAATAGAGTTAACTTTATTGGTGATGTTCGTCTTTGTGAGTTGTTTTCCCGTTGGCTTCAATAAATGTCTCGAAACAAGTCAATATTAACCATTTGGTCCCAAGACGACGTGGCATTTTCTTTTTGAATTCTAAAATTTTGTACCAAAACTCAATTTTATAGATATGCGCACAGTGTACGTCGAAAAACGTTTGCGCAAGTCGTTCTCCGTTCTGTCTTCTGTGAGCGTGACGTTTCTGTCAAAATGGCGCTTCCGAGAGTTGCCAACTGCGACTGGATTTAGTGTTATCTAAAATTCCCTATCAATAACCTAGCAACTGAAAAGTTACTAAGGAGTGGTCACAATCAAAATGAATAGATTATAACGGGTGACTATTAAAATTTTCACTTAGGCTATGGATCATTCTTTGTTTTCCGTTGCACCTTAGACACGTTTGACAAGTTTGACATTTCAATAAATGTTTTTTCTCTTGGTTATGTTTCAATTGTACTGTCTGACATTTGTCATTCGTTCTTGCGTGTGTCTAAAGTAACAGAAAAAATAAAAACTCGTCAAAGCCAACTCCAAGTGAAAATTTTAATAGTCACCCGTTACATTGCTAATCTAACAAAACAAAATCACAAACATGTATTTTTTCTAAAAACTTCGAGTTTAATTATCTTCCAGTAACCAATGCGAATATAAAATAATAATTTATTATACGAGTTTTATAAGACACCATTTTGTCACACGCGTTTTTTAGAGCATGAGGAGCGCAGCGAGGAGCAAAAGTGCGTTAAAATGGCTTATAAAACGAGTGTAATACAATATTTTTTCTATTTTGCTCCTATTTTAAATTTTAAATTTAAAAAACTTGTAACTGGTAACTAGACAATCAATTGCAAGTTTTGAATTTGAAGTATCGTGAAGGGCAGTGATCACGTACCAACTACTCACTGTGAGTCGCTACCAACATTAAAAAAATACATTGGTCGTCAATGTGACATCAATGATATTCAATTCTAAAGCAAGCTTCAGGATGGTTAACCTTACTGTTGTCTGAATTTCTACTAAACCCGTTCTTCGCCCCTTGTTAACTACATACATAACAACACTCTTAGTGAAACCATCCGACAAATAATAATTTAGGAGTCAAATTTCACGGCTAGTACTACTTTTTAGTACTTTTGTCTTAACTGCGTTCTTGCCTTTCTTTCAGGACCACAAGATATTAGAAAAAAACTAAGACTAAAATTAGACAGTAATTTTAATTCTCTCCAACTTTCATTTTGACTATTTTGCCGTAAAATTATTAGGAGAGCAAATAATTGAAACTCCTTATTTTTCCATGTAAAATGCGGTGTCTCGTAAAACAATTCTACACCCGGTATATTCATTCACAATGAGGTACGTTATACAAATAACAAATAACTATTGTTTTCACTTTTTTAAAAGTATGTTTGTATTGGTTCAGTGCTAGTTTAGACAACAATCTTTTTGAACACCTAAAATTTTAAAAACTCCACTGTTAATTTTTTTGAACAGATTGACACTAGTTGAACTATGTTTTCCTAGAAAACATAATTGTTTAGGAAAGAATTTTTTTTTGCAAAACAGATTTGTAAAAACAGAACTGAGGAATTGGTTACTGCATGAACAAAACATCAAATAGATCACTGTAAATTTTTATCAATGCAAATTTTATTTTTTACGGTTACGTTTATTTGCAATTCGTTTAAATATGCTGCGAAATATCAGCTCTTCGTCAAACTGAACGAATATGTAACACGCAACAACGAAGTCTTATGCTTGATCTGAAACTAACTTAAAAACCATTACATATTTTTATTTTTTATTGTCGGACAGTTACGTGTTTAAAAACGATACAGTGACGTAAAATTCTTATCTTCTGCGATGGAGTTTACGTATAATCTATACAGGGTGTTATATTTTTAGCATTCACGTCGAAAACTCCGAATCTTGGCATCTATTTCAATAGGAAATATGTCGGTTAAAACATATTTCATTTCATAGGACAATAATAAAAAAACACCCGAAAATAATTTCGGCAATTTTATAACGAATAAATAAAATTTACGGCCGCTCTAACAGATATCCTGCCAAATGTATTTACATTTCATGTGTATGTGACTTTGTATCCGGGCACAAATGATTGATTGCCATCGCCGAATTCCACTGTAAAACAAGCGAACAAAAAGCCATTCCGTGTTATAAAATATTCCTGAAAACAAAACAATGTCTTTGATGACATTCGCAATAATGTACACACTTACGGGGCCGTGCAAACAACAAATAAGCGGTTGGCGTCCGTGTCGCCGCAACCCAAAGAATTTAATTAAATCTGCACTTTAAAAAATTCCACGTCGGGGAATTTCCTATTATTTTCAATCTGTTAAAATGCACCCGCTGAACCCTCCATTAGCGCGGACCCCGCAATTATGTTACGTTCCGGATTTAACCGGAGCCGTTATTTTAATTTTAAATTTAACGATCCGAACGGAGGAAGTTAATTCTTTTGTTGCATAATTGATATTCCTATTAATTCCTCGTTTGTCTTTCTAATCTCTCCAAGCGGTGTAAACTTGCACGGTAGCTTTCAATCAGACTGTTTGCTTATTCAAAAGTACCCTGCTTTACCAGATAAACTGGACAAATACATTTTTTTGCGTGGAAATAAACTTCCCATTCTTCAGTGTGTCAAACTAATATGTTTGATAACTTTTGCAGACTTCGCCCAACTTCCCCCAAAAAAAGAACATAACAGCATAGTATGTTATCAAATTTATCAAACCAATTTATAATTAAATTTGACCTCTCCTCGTAAATGTCATATATCAAAGTCTTGGCCAAAAAAGTAAAATTTGTGGGAAATAATGGCGCTTCTTATACTGGGTGATTTAAAATGGTTGTGGATAAATATGGCAACTGTGTACGAAAATTGATGTGGCAACTGTATGGGTGGCGTAGAGTCACTATGATATTTCATAAGCGTGCATTTGATTTTTTTTTATAGAATACTTGACAATGTTCAAAATTGCGGGGCTATAAACTGTGAAAGAAATGTCAACTCTATCCTACCTCCAGAGTTGCCACATACATTTTCGTACATGGTTGCCATAGTTATCCACAACCATTTTGAATCACCCAATACTTTTGCGGCATAGATAACGTCACAGACGTCAAATGATCGTGTGAATATGAAATTTGAAGAATTTCTATATAGAACACGACAATTGCAGTAACTCTCAAACATATAAAAATTGGTTGAATGTTTCTAGTGACAAACATCAAAGCTGCCAACCATATAAAGCAGAAAGTACTAAAGCTGCCAACCTCACTTTTTATCTAGTGGACGAATAATAATGAACCCGGTTTTACTTTTTACCAAAATTTGCGAATATATTTGACTTTTGCTGCTCTGTAGCATATTGTGGTACCAAATAGAAAAGCACAGGTCATGTAAGTCCATTAATGAGAGATTTTTAATAAAGATTGTTACAAGATGAAAAGTCATTGGAACATAGAAAAACTGAATAAACTCATAAACATAACAACTAAGACGTTGAACTTACAACTGACGCTAAGATTTAATAATTTTACAGTTGACATCTGATTTGATGGCGCGACATAGTTTCACAGAATAAAATTATAGAGCCTCACAAATCCACAGGACTCTTGCTATACGTCCTTTTATAGGCACTTTGTATCATACCACTATGAAGCTAAAGCTAACACTCTAGAAGACCTAGTGGTGCTTTTGTTATCAGTTAACATGAACTCAGCTACTCATCACAAGCAATGCAAAAATATAAACTAGGCCAAAATGAATAGGGAATTCCACAATTTTTCTTGGGAAGCAAAATAATTGCCCCAATCCTCCTACGTAATCTTAAACACTGGATAAATTTAAAATGTTACAAGTACTTGAAACATTACATTTAATGTGTATATATTTATATTTCTAACACATTTCATTACAAATATAAAACTGCATTTATAAAAAATTCAAAAATGCAAAAATTCCCTATTCATTTTTGCCTAGTTTATATACACAACAACTTTACAAAATTTTGTTGTATGTGTTATTGTCTGTAGTTAGTTCCGATTGCTGGTATGAAGGAGAGAGAGAGAATTTCAACAGTTTCAACAGTATTGCAATGATGCTTCAAGTTGACAGAAGAAGACCTTCAACAGCGTCTTCTGGATGTGCTAGGAAAACTACAGCATGGTCATCTAAAAGCTTTCCGCTACTCGAGAGATTGGAAATTATTGTCTAGGAGGTTTACAAAAGAGAATTGCCATTTTGGAGATAATTTGGCGGATAGTTTTTTATACGACCTTCTGTCGTGTGAAATGTGAAATGAAAAGATCTGTAATGCAGAATTACTTCTAATTCCATTGTTGTTTTTTAACAACTACTTTTCATTGCACGAATAATGACAATAATGATTAAAGATAAAAACAAAATAATTAATACCAGGTGTTATGGAGTCCACGTCGTCATAAATTTCATCACTAATAGAACTCTTTTTAAAATTAACATTTTTTACATACTGATCTTTTTTTAATCAAATATTTTTTTTACATTTTTCTGACTCCTAATTTGACACTTCGCTCATAGGATAATCATCAATTGAAACAAAAGAGTGAGTGAAAAGATTTTTGAGTGATAAAAACGTTAGGTATAGTTTTTTTTTTTGAAGAAAGAACGGTCGCTGTTCTAATACTAACAGTTTTTACTGTTTTTCATTAAGTATTTTAATCGAGTAATTTTTTTTGTGTTTCGTTATCAATGGATATGTAAACACATGAGCGGGTATGAATTTTAGGGTTCAAATTAAATTTAATAACTTTAACTCTGTTTTGAAATTGCGGAAAAAATGGTAAATAAAAAAATATATATTTATTTTAACCAGTCCTATTGGTGTTTAAATTTATTACGTGGACTTCCATAACACCCGGTATATGTACATACATATATATTTTTGTTAGTTTCTTATTTCTCATATCATTTTTAGTTTGCAAAATTGGAACGAATTTGTAAAGCGGTGTTTTGCTTGAAAACACGTTGCCTTTCACAATAAACTCGATTAAGACCTCATTTATTTACCCACACGAGTTTCAATATTTTTTTATTCACAATCGGTTAGTAACGTATAGCTTTTCTAACCTCTTAAAGGTTAGAAAGTGAGCGATTACTAGTGTACACATCAACCGGTCAGTAATGATGAAAAGAGGAGTCAGTAATGACTAATGAGTCGTAAGCGGTCAGTAATGAAACCCATAACTGACCTGTGCTGCGCTACTGCAGCACCAATCGCGAAAATCTCTGTATGTTTTTCTGATATTGTAATTTGCTTTATCTACGGCTGCTTGGATAAGTCGTTATTACCACACTCATTTACAGTCATTTGAGTTGCGTAATGTAGTTCATTACCGCACTGGTTTCATTACGTAACGCATTTTTATTTAGAAGCAAACAGACAAAATTTATTGAAATACAACAATACAAAAGAAAAGCTAAGTACTTATTGTAAATACATAACACAGTCCTTGCATTTTGTTCGCCCACTAGCCGGCATCGACTTCGTTTCGGTCTTCAATCTCTGGGCTTGGCACAAAAAGACTCACTTCCACTTTTAATGATATCATCTACTACTCTCTTTTGGGTTACTCGCACAAGAGACCACTTTGTAATACACGTCATACTGGAAAAACGATGCAAACTGCAGTGACACCTCCAGAGACGCTCGTCTCTTGCACTCCAGGTCGTCCTCGAAACAGGAGTACACACGTTTCCATTCCAGGTTCTGGTACTTTTCTCACTTGACGTCGGGGTAACCCCAATGTACATTTTTCGAAGTCACTTCACTTCCGAGAGCCGCGATAAGACGTAAACGACCCGGTTCTCAATTATGAAAAATTTAAAACGCGTTGTTTACAAACAGAATTAGCTGGTTGTCCTGGTATTGAGCAAATTGTTTCAGTCTTGTTGCTTTGATTTTGAACTAAAACGATTGAAACTGACATTTAACAATTATCAAAATATATTTTTGTAAATGTCAAATTTGACGTTTTTGCCAAAAATTGATTTTTTTAATTAATAATTCGCAGCCGTAGATAAAATGTTGTACATAACACGTGGGCTAAAGCATATTACAGGAAACTCGTGTGTTACAGATGAACTCGGGCTAACGTCATCTGCAATCTTCACACTCGAGTCCTGTAATATTGCTTTTATCCCACTAATTTTGTAATTAACTATTATTCGGAATCGTATTGTAATATGCACATTTCTAACCTTATACGAGGGCGGAAAGTTAACCATTCCTTTTTATCTTTACTTCCCTCTCTTGGTCAGTAAATAGGCTAGTTTCCGCCGTATTATAAGGTTTTTCCAGTGGCGTACTTACTGAAAGTCGAAAATCAGTAGAAATGAAACTGCATCAAATGAATTGTTTATTTGCTAAAAACGTAATGATTCCGAATAAAATAGTATACAAACCTCGGTGGGAATGTGTCATTCCTGTCTGGAGCATTAGTTCACCTCAGCTACGCCTTGGTAAACTATCTTAGCTCTCGACAGGAATGAAACACTTCCCACCTCGGTATGTAATCTACTATTGCATACATTTTTACTGTTGCATCTCCAGTTAATTAATTTTTTTGCAAAAACATTATCATCTGAATTTTTAAAGCTTATGCTTAATGTTTTAATCCAAAATACAGTTTCATTGCTTTTATAATCGCGAGTTTAGTAGAATTTACGGTGGAAATGCCCCGATTAAATTCGCCAAATTTTAAAATTACATTTTGTAACTTTAAGCCACGTTTAGTCATCCAGAGCTTTCTGGGTCATTAAACAATATATCCAATGATGAAATACAGTTCCAAGCACAATCGCTCGTGAAAAATAAAATTGACTCTCTGATTAATTCATCGAATATTAATTCCCATCGGTCATAAAAAACTGGGATTCATATAATGTATTTTTACTTTATCAGTTGAGGACACGAATCCGTTATGGATAAATCTACGACTTGACATTTATTCTACAACTCTAATTTAATTTGCTCTGAACCAAATATAATTCTTTCGCATCCCACAACCCACAACATATGTACCTACGACATTTTTCTATCTTAATCCTCCCAAAATGAATGCTGTAATAAAACACATATAATTTTTTTCTCGTATTCATAAATCGAGCGTGGAACACATATAAAATAAAAGTCGATATCAATTATTTTTCATTTTCGATTTACTTTACCGTTTATTTTTATTGGTTTGTTTTTAAAGTGTCGTGGGCGCCCCTCCTCTATCGACAAGTGGAAGATTCGTGTTAACAACTTTATAAACCGATCTAAAATTAGAGACGGTGATGGAACTGTTTATGATCGTAACGCAATACGCAATGCCAGATTTAATTGTTCTATTTCTTAACTCCGATTTAAATTCTACCATCTGTTATGTGGGCGACTCATCAATTATCGCTCGGAAATTGTAACCAAGTAATGAAAGTGTACCGACGTAGGTTCAATGTTTTATCGTTGTGCAGTTTCAACAACCGTCAGTTTGTTCCAATTGTGTACAAACTTCTCTGATGTTTTCAGACTACATTAACTGGCGTGCCTTGAAAGTACACAAAATCAAATGTCTTTGTGAGAAAGAAAATAACATTTAGAGAAAAGACAAATGCTTGCTGTACCTACAAGTTTCCATTTTCATAAACTTTATTCAAACAGCTGCTCTTTAACATCGAAGCACCAGGGTTTTGTTTTTTGTTGTTTTTTTTTAAACTCACGTAACGCACGTTAATTACGTTAAACCTGTCGTGTGTAACCTTATCAAATACGTATTTTTTTTAGCAATTTTATAAAGCAATAAAAATAATTATCATATAAGTTGGATTAGAAGTGAACGAAAAGAAGTGAAGTGTCAAGGTCATGTAACGGCCGTTTTCCAAAGAGGCAAATTGGTATTTGTAACTTATTTGGTTACTTACATGACCAGCGGTAGAAGAAATATTAATAAATTAATAAACAAAATTCAATTTCAAACAAAGTAAATAATACTATTCTTAAAAGACTAGTTTTCAACGAAAGATGAACACTTCTCAAAGTATGTATTTATTATATCTGTGGATACAAAGTAAGTAAATCTTTTGGGATTTGACTGGTGGCATTAAAGCTGAAATACGTTTTATATTCCCATTAAATTGTAATGCTGAATGTGCTGTAGTGAAATTCTTATTCAGTTACGGAAAAACCTACATATTATGCAACGGGTGTTTTTTTTTTAATTTGGCGTCCAAGTTGGCGTTGAAGAGTCGATTGTGAACGCACCACCGGATACAACTCTGATCAGCTGTTTAAATCCAACCTCACTTTTTGCGTGTTTTTAATATGCAGTTTGAAAAATCAATTTTTTTAAGACGAGTGGTTGATCAGCTGTTTAAATCCAATCTCCCTTTTTGCGTTGTTTGTGTTTTTAATCTGCATTTCGAAAATCAGTGTTTTTAAAACGAGTGGTTCATTCACAATCGACTTGTCAACGCCAACTTCGATGCCAAATTAAAAAAAAACACACTTTTATGTGACATATAAGCAAATGAAGAAAAAACATGTTTACAAAATATTATGGTAATTGTTCACTTTAACTACTTCTGGAATTTTCGCGTTTTTTCTGGCTAGACAGCCTCAGGACGTCCTCCTACATCGTTTCCCACCAGTCAAACCTTGTGCAAATGAAAATTTTCCTTACCCTTTAGTTATACTAAGACTTGGCGCGACCTTGACGCGACCTTGAAACACAGCAAGAGAGAAAAAAAAGGCATTTGCACAAGGGTTGAATGGTGGGAAACGATCTAGGAGGACGCCCTGAGGCTGTCTAGCCAGAAAAAATGCGAAAATTCCAGAAGTAGTTAAAGTGAACAATTACCAATATTATGTGATCGAGTGATCAAAGTAATTTGTACTCGAGTCATCCATGGATTTGAATCCGTATGTCTTTTGCAATTGATATGTCGAGATCTAACCTGTGTTTCAAGCTGTGTTTATTGGAGCGTAGAGTTCAAGTAACGACATACGTGTTTGGATTCATGGATAACTCAATTACAAATTAATTTGATCGCTCTTTGTAAGAATACATTATTCTCAACTCTCGTTATTGGTTCAATTCTGAAAAATATTTTTGCAAATTAAGAAATCTCTCTTTAAGAATTTATTCCAACCATAAAAAAGCAAAAATAATGTACATAATAATATAATTGTATAGTGCATTGTTCTGTTGCCTTATTAAAAGCAACAGATTTCTTATTTTTTCATTCTAGAAGGCAACATTTTCAAGCAAAACTTGAATTAGCACTGAAAATTCGAATTTTCTAAATTTATTTATAGCTACTTCACCCCTTCTGCAAAGCATGCAATCCTTAACTCGATCCCTATTTCAATTTCGCAGTTGGCGAAAGAACCTCAATTTTACTGCTGCATAAATAATATCGCCATTAATCCCCCATTTGTCTTCTTAATTAATCGAAACAACACAAACTTCGGCTTCCATTACAGTCCTCGTCTGCTAATTTGAGTCGTTCCTGCTTAGTTGAAAGTACGACAGCTTCGCATTGTTAGGTGGAAAAGCGCACAACAGGACGAAACAGGACGTAAAAGTAGCAAATTGAGCGACGAAGCTTTGTGTTCCTTCTGTATATTCAAAGGATGATCCCCGCTGATTTACTTTGTATTATTCTGTTCGCCGATCCGCATCGATCGTGTTGTTGTACAACTATTTTAAAGCTGATTTATATTGTCAACGGTTCTTTGGGCGACAACACGGATACACTACAATCCGTAAAACCAACTAACGATCCCCTCAAGACCTACTTTTCCCGTTGTAGCAAGGATAAAGCTGAGGTTTGATATGAAATGTGCTTGTCAGATGGATACTGTAACCAAGTTCATCCCCTCAGGAGCGTGGGCTGGAAAAAGTGGCGCACTTCCTTTCTAAACAGTGATTTTTTTGCGGACGAGGAGATGAAATTGATAAAAGGAAGACAGGATGGCGCACCGGAAAAAAGATTATTTATCATCTTCGGCCTTTAACAAAAACAGAACATCGATATCTCGACAATTCCACATCGTCGTCCTCCACACATTTCTTAAATTCTTTTTTACCAGCTTTATTTATTTTCTTAAACAGAAATAATTTGTCCCACCGCTCGTATCTTGTTCTTGCACATTTTGGACCCTCTCCATCCTCTCTGTCTCCTTTAATCACATCTAAATTTAGTCTCTCGACGCATTAGTTGATTTGCTGTTTCAAACAAGGAAACAAAAAGCTCGAAATAATACGCTTGGCTACGTTACAGCAATTAAACTGAACTTTTTCCCCCAACAAGATTCTTACGTGCAAACGCTACGCGCCATTTAATTTGAATAATCGATGAGCATACACCAACTTGGAATTTTTTATCGAGCCCCGTGGATATATTTAAATGTAATCTGCCCGGCTCTTACTCGGTGCATACCCTCCGAGAGACAAACAATAATACGGTCGTACCTGCCGCAATAAAATTTCACAGCTCTGTTGTTGTTGCGAAAAATTATTGTTATTACAGTCTATTCTACAGTCAATTGAGATTTGCATAAAAACATGAAGTGGAAGAGTGAATCCGGAGTTGAGTAAATCGAGAATTATTGCACGACGAGAGGATTGCTTTACAGCTGTGAAATATTTCGACGACTTGAGAAATCAAATGGGTTTCTTGGCGATCAACATAAACACGACGAAGGTAAATTACACAGAGAAATTTTTCAAGATTGATTGATTAGATATGGTTTACGTGTGAATATTGAGAGTACTGAGAGTAGGTATATCATTAAGGGAAGGAAGTAAAAAGAAATATATTAGTAAAATTTAAATATGTGTAGTAATGGAGCATGTAAGGAAAACAGAAAAAGGGCAGAGTGATGAAAAATTAGGTTGTCACATGTTCCTACAGAGATAAAGAAAATGAAGCCTCAAGGTCATGCGTCAGCCATTTTTGGGAAAGGCAAAATGGGCGAATAATCTTATGGAATAAACAAATAGTGTGCATTGTAAAAAAATATATTAGTATAATATGATAATTGAAATTGATGATAACACTGTCCAACATAAATATAGGTTTGATTTATTATAGCTGTCATGAGGACATCGTCAAATATTATTCTTTAGCAGCTAAATATCTTTTCTGTTTCATATAGTCTTGATAATGGGTGGTACCTATCAATTTTTAAAGAATTATTAAAAATATGATGGAATTGAAGAAACAAATCTGTCATTAATTTTTTACTTATTTCATCTTTCTAAAACATAATTTTTCAATTTTCCTTTGTGAATGGAATAGTAGAACAGATGTGGTTTACATTGGACAAAAAAAGAATGGCCTAAAATAATTGACTTAATCTCAGGATCAAAAAATATACACCAAAATTTAGTAAATACGGAAAAATATTGTTGCCCCTACTTCACATTAAACTTGGTGTAATGAAACAATTTACAAAGGCTTTGAACAAACAGGTTACGTAGTTTCAGTGCCTTTATTATATTCACAAATTAATGTCAGATTCAGAATGTTTCTGAAAAAGAAGAAAACTGTTACTTCATGTGTTCTTAGTAACAAAAGAAGTGATAATTACAAAATGTTAGCAGAAGAGATGTTACAAAAATTCCAGAATTTAGGATGTAATACAAATTTGAAAATTAATTTTTTATTTTCACAGTTCACTGATTGACAAAAATTTGGTGCTGTGAGTGAAGGGTAAAATGAAAGAAAATAACAAGGCTGCTGAAACCTAAATATGGTGGCAGATTACTGTTGGAATCTAAAAGTGGAGAACAAACTGGAGTACAAACAGTGAAAAAAATTAGTGTTGAGACGATAGATTTAAGAAAAGAGAAAAAGCATTGTTAAATGTTTACTCAATATTCATTCCTAGTTGCTAAAAATGACTGTTCTGCTAGAAAAAAAAAACAATATTAATTAAAATATTCCAAATATTTGTATCCTACCCACAAAGTTGCCACATAAATTTTTGTACATAGACATAGTTGCCATACTTATCCATAATCATTTACACTTCCTATTTCACGAAATATTTGACAACTGATGGAATAATATTAGACAAATCACAGTAACAGGCTGGAGATATTTTTTATTCCAGTCACGCTTCTGTCACCACCGTGAAAATGCAAACTATATAGCCAATACAGATTAATAAAGTATTTTTTTCCAGAATGCAGCAATTACAACTTTAACACCAGCAAAATTACGACAAAAGTACAAAAAATTTACCTTGTTAACTTAACCGTACTTGTGCTGTAAAGTATCAAAACGGGATTAAAATGAATCTCATAAAGTTTGATATTAGGTATTGACAACAGATATAAGAATATGTGTATTCTTTTCTGTCTAAAGTATTTTAGTAGTTTTCTGTTCATTACTAATAAAGATTTTATTTTAATTTTTAATTGAATTACTGTTTTCATTCGCAGTATCCTAATAAACATAGTTAATTAAACATTTTCTGCAAATTCTCTCCACCGAAGGCAAAATTATTGCTCCCCAGAGTGTACTTGTCGTCAAGCTTTAATTCTGCTGTTACAACACTCTCCTTGAAGACTGCAAATCTCCTCACACGTATTATTTAATAGGTGAGCATCAACTTGATTGCATTTTTTCACTTCACCATTCTCGCTTTATGCAGGCGTTCCCAGGGGCGGAAGACACGATTAGTTGCGTCGTGGGAGCCGAACAATTAAGCTTTTTATCGTAGAATTTCGCCATAAACGGTACATCTCGAGACAACCTTTTACATAGATGATCAGAAATAATTGCCCTAAAAGCAGGTAGATCCCGTCTGCACAGTAATGACTAAAGTGGGCAATAAACGCGGCCTTATCGCCACTTTCAAAGGGCACTTCACAGAAATTTTCCAATTTACAAACCTCATTCTTTGTATTAGCATAAAAACGACGTTGGTTTTACGGCGCCACGGACATCCTCCGCCCACCCACGAAGACGACATCCATAATCCACCCTGACGAAATCAAAGGGTTGACAAATAGGAAAAAATCGCCGAAACTGCACATACGGTCGAATTAAATTTCTCGCCGGATTTCGATGTGTAGCTAAAAATTTTTATGGAGCTCCATAACTTTTTATACCCCATAATTTTATCCCGTTTTATACAGCCGGACATAAAACCCACGATTGCTCTTTATAATGGAATGCGCCTTATTGAATTTTTTATTGGTTTAATTTTATTAATATAGCCGATGCATTTATTATTAGTTTTGATTTATGGGGACCGGTGCGCATCTACCGTCCCCGCAGATTTCCGACTTAAGTGCAATTACGGTAATGGAGCAATTTGCATATTGTTTAGGTTAATTGTGGTGTGGCGAGCAATTAACATTTTTACGGGCTCGGAGTCTACTAGTTTGAAAAACAAAATAATTACGAGATTTTTAATGCGCCTTTACGACTTCATAAAGGAAAATTGATTAATTAAACTCTTAATTAGGCTCGTAATGCTGTTAATTTATGGATCTGAAACCGTTGCAATTATCTGGATAAGCCAGTAATAAAGCAATTCGGTTTTTACTCACACCCACCAGGTAATATGTACTAACAATAACGATAAAAATATTATTATCTATTATAATAATGACGATCGTAATAATGCTATTCACCTGGAATCTTAATGTAAAATAATTAACAATGCTTATAAAATTTTATAAATATTACTTCATCAATATAATATCCAGATACATATTTATTTTTACCAAAGTAAATACATCTTTCATCTGGACCCTAATCCCGGAGTGAAATTTGATTTTCTTACGCCATGCTTTAATTGGCTCCATATCAATTCTATGGGGTTTAGTACGCAATAATATAAACGTCTAGAACTATCAACAATATCGCCGAAAACGCACAAAATCGAAAGCTGTTATCACAGGGAATTCTAGATACAAAGTAAAGACACAAGACCGCAAGACAATTTATTTAAAACTTTCTAATGCAAAGGGTCTTGTTACCTGCGGCTCTTTACGCCTCTTGCACACGGACGGTTGTTTCACCGGCCGGTCGTTTTGCCGGTTGTTTGGGCGGTTTGTCAATCCCGTAATAAATCATTTGACATAAGTTAACATTTTTATAATGGCTCGTTAAACCCCTAAAATTTTATGAGCTCTTAGCTATTTTGGAGGACTATACTGAGAGGTTGATACTGACCCAGCATTCGCCTTATCTGAAAAAAACCCACACCTGGTCAGGCGGCACCGGGGTTAGAACCCGGGACCGCCCGAATGTAAAGTTTCGCGCTAGGCGCTTGGCCACAGTACTGGGTTTGATGCTGATACAGAGTGTGAATGAACCACCGAAAACGAAACAGGTCTTATGTGGCACTTCAACTCAATTTTTCGAAAAACGGCCAAATAAGATAAATTAATTTGTAAAATTACATATGCAGGGTGTCTCAGCTAAGACTTTCAAGCCTAATATCTCGGTTATTTGCCAACGGATTATAAGAAATTTAAAATACTGATATTTTAGACGGTGAAGATTAGAAGATTCAATTAGTAACAATAAAATTAAATTAAAATTGTAATTTTAACACATGTTTCCTTTATTGAAAATTAAGCGCAATTATTATCAGATTGTTAAACATTAAAAAATAGGTGTCTACACAAACAATTAACTAAATCACTCGTCTGATTCAACGAAAAGATTAGATTTTGTTGTTAAAATTTTATATAAATTTTGAATGTATTTGAGCAGTAACAATTGATGAAAAGTTGCCAAGCAACATTTTGTACATCCCTTAAAATCTGTCAAAAGTGGGGGCGTTTTATTAGTCAAATTGTGTAAATGTATTAAAAATACTTTAATGACACAATTCGTTTTCTCGTGGAACACTATCCAAATGTAGACTTTATAGCTATTAAGACAACAAGGGTTTTATAGACGATTTAAAAATCCAGATCGTAGTTTAAATCAGAGCGACCGCAGGGAGCGAGGATTTAATAGATCGAGATTTTTAAACTATAAAACACGCGTTGTCTTCAAGATTTTTTCTAACACTAACATCTTATCAGAAATTTTAATAAATTCAGAAATTATTCGATAAAATAATCACATTGCATGTCTCCCTCAAATTAATTTGAGGTATTGCATAACACGCATGTTTCGTTTTCGGTGTCCCACCCTGTATTTAAGAGATTACTTTTGTGCACTTCAGCATTGCTAGAGTACATTCCAATTGAGAAGTACGGGCGGTCCTATGGTTTACGAATTAGTAGTTAAGCTGGACACCATGTGATGCGACGTGTGTACCGTTTTGTTTGAGCGTGCTATGCCACAAATACGCTAAGTGACTATGAATGATTCAAGCAAATTTAGTGGGTTGGCATCCCCGAGCCTCTAGTAAGCCGGTATTGTCAACATGTCATCCCTTGATTTCTTTTTTAGCTTAGAGTTCTGTGTTATTGTGATTAATCGGCATTGTAAATAAGATTTTCGGCCTCCCAATCTGGGAAATATAGCGTTACCTTACACTTTAGGTCAAGGGAGGTGCGATTTCCCGTACAATGTCAAAAATTTCTAGTGGAATGTGGGAAAAATCTAGTGGAGTACGGGAAAAATGTACGGACACCGTTGATTTATTCTTTTCACAGTTACTTTAAAATTAAAGTGTCCATACGTTACTTTAATTTAGTGTAAAAAAACACATTTCCCTGTATAATTTTTCCGATAAATGTGTTTGTTTAATTTATATCGATCGAAAAAGAAAATAATCGTAACAGGGAAAATACAACCTATTGGGTTGGCAGCTGTATATGTCAAAAAGTTTGACAATTGTCAGGTATTTCATAAATATCTGCAAAATTGCACAATAAAACTAAACCACAGAAGTTGATATATGGTTTTGTGTACCTACTTTATCCAGTACTAGCTGTTAGTGCTAAAGTGCAACTGGAAAATAAAAATAAACAAAACTTTCTAACCCCAAAATCTTATATTCACCTGAAGAAACATGATTCGTTTTCACCAGGAAGTAGTGGTTAAGTACAAGACATTTTAATAATTTGCAACATTATTAACATAATTTATTTTGTAAAATTACAGTTGTAAACATTATTGTTACAATTCTCCACTTTAGAGAACAATGCAGAAACAATTTGGTAACTGTCAGCTTTATTACTTCTGGGTTGAATGTCAATATGTTGTACTGGTGCTTCTCTTACGGTACTGATGATGGAATTCTCAATGTTGGATGGTTACATTGGAAGCAACTGCTAAAAATTCAAGTAGATTAAAGCACTGTATCGAAGTTTGTGACACAACTCACCATTGTTTGAGCTGTAGCTGCAACACAGTACATTTTGTTTTTGATGTTGAAGGAAGGCCATCAGTCATCACGAATCATTTTAGGAACTTCAATCTTGTGTCCATAGGGCAATCAAGGTTCAAATATTTGTCAATTTTATTTGAAATTGTTTTAATTGTATTAATACCAATTTAACCTGACTTCCATATATTTCTTCACAGTTTCAACCCAGTTTGGATTGGTAATGGCAAACGATCTACAAATATTGGTTTTTGTGTCAGATCAATATAATATCTTCTCTTGACATTTTCCATTTTCAGAGTTTATAACTCCTTTCGGAGACAGGCACCACAAACACCTATTAATAAAACTGTCTGTAATAAAATATGGTTTATTAAAAATTTGTGAATTAAAGAATAGTTATTACATACTTTTGTGAGAAAAAATTGTCCTATGTAACGTTGTTTCGATTTTTGTGGTAATAATTCAGAATTTAGTCCTGCTACTAGTTGTACTGCCTCTGGTGTCACATTTAACTCACTCTATATTATATACTAGACATTTTTTTCACTCGATTAATACGCCAAAATCAAATTTTGAAGCACGACCGTGAAAATTTAGCCGGCAAATAATTTGTTAGGAAAAAAACAAATGAGCGGTCACGGTCGTCAAGGAATTGATTCCACAGCATTCGATTCTTTATTGACGATGTCAAATTCTACAATAAAATTAGTCTTGATTTTTAAAAGATTTAACATTTTGGTCAGCCGAAAAGTCTAATACAAATGTCGTACGGGACGTATTTTCCGGCCCTCCAACTAATCAGGCACTCGGCTGCGCCATCGTGCCCGAAACCAGTTGTCGTGCCGGAAAATTCACATCCCGTACTCTAATGTAAATAACTATTTCCAACATACATAGTTATGAAAATAAGTTTAACTAATGGTAGTTAATTTTTGATTTTGTAATCTGGTTCGAAAATAACCCATTACAGTAATATAAACATAATACAAATTATATTTTGATCGCACAGTTTTAACTGACATTCACATTCAGCATAACAGACCAGACATTATTATTTTAAATAAACAACAAAAGCAAGCATATCTTTTAGATATAGCTGTTCCAAATTCACACAATATAACACAGACATATAATACAAAAACTAATAAATATTTAGAACTCTCCGTTGCTATGAGAAATCTTTGGTGTTTAGAAAAAATTTCGATTTTACCATTTATAATTTCAGCAACAGGAACAGTACACAATCTCTTTTTAAAAATTTCAAAAAGGTATATTATTATACTCATGTCACATCGTGAGGAAATTCCTTAACATTGACACAGAACATAAAACACAAAAAAGTCAAAATGTGGAGGCGAGACGCCGGTAATTATGTTTATAAGCACTGCACTATTACTTGATAGTATTATCCGTAATAGTGTATGTACTCCGGCAAAATTGCCGTGCCGCCGGGTGGAGGTGGGATACGAAAAATAATAATAAATGTTGTCACTTATTACTTACATGAAACTCTATAATATTTGTATGAGAAGTGTTCCACAAAAAAGCTAATTAGATGACTTCAGTGTGAAACAGTAAGAAAGTACTCGACTGGTGTATTATACCAAGGCTGTACGTCAAGGGTCAGTATTAAAACAAATTTGTTTCAGTCTCTATTTATACTTAATAATAAATTAAATACGTGTCTCAACAAAGATTTATTTCTCATGTATCACTTTGTAACATTTAAATTCTTTATTTCACAGCATTTCCTTAAAATCGATGAAAACTTGTTTCCTACAAACCTTACAAATATAAACTTTACTCAATAAAAACTGATACGTTCCCAATCACAATTGTCGTGTGAATTAAATTCAGATTAAATTAGAATTACAGCATCTGATTATCATCGTGTTAATGCAAATCATGATTTAAACCTCGCAAACAACACGCCCAGCTCCACCTCTATTATTCCCATTTCAACCAATTTGGTAAATTTTTTGCTCGATTTTTTCCATCCAGATTATCACAGAGCACGAAACACATTCTCGTCACACAGAGCCCACCGTTATGAATAGCTCCATTATAAACGTATTTATTCCGTCCCGCCGCTAACACTTATTTTAAAACCCTATTAAAGCTATTTCCGAAATGAATTATTTTGTATCCGATTAAATTTGATAAAATCATCACAGACCCGTCCATTAAACGGATCCATAATCACTATAAATTACGCTAACCTGACCCAACACTTTCTCATCAAATAAACATAAAAAACTTTTTTAATGTACCTCATAATTTCACGTATGGTTGGGCAGGTGTGATGTGTTTAGTTCGGTCGGGATATAATATTTCAGTTGCGTGATGATGATGTTGTTTTTGCAAAAACTAACATGCTTGATGGTCAACAAGGTGTGTTCATCGCTCGAAAAAAAAACGCAATCTTCTCCCATCTAGCCATAAAAAATATGTAAAGTGTTAAACGGCGAGTCTAAACGCCTCTGCCTCTTTAATTAGCTCCGGCATGCACAAACGCCGAATTTTAATTTCGACGAGGATCGGTCTATCCGTGCCAGATATAATTGAATGTAGAAATAATTTGGTGTTGTGTTTGAAACGACCAAGTTGGGGTCATTTCCGGCTAAGCCAGAGGCGCTACAAGAGTGGATACATCAAGGACATACGATACATCACATAACATGAACCAAATTAAATAAAATTTCATTTTCATATGAAGTAAACCAATGTAATATGTACATATATTTTTAAAAATTTTATTGATGTTCATAATAATTTATTATCTTTTGGAATTGAAAAAGAAAAAGAAGATTTGGAAAAGACTGATTTACATGCGTTAAAAATAGGAAAATTCAGTGCTCTTGATTTTTATGATGTACTCGATTTTTTTGCAATCGACTGTACTATTGCGAGCAAAAAAAGTGGGACATCAACATCACTGTCTTGACTTTTAATGTGCAATGACCCTTATCTGTTTCTAACCCTACTTTGAATTGATTAACGTTGTCATTAGTATTGTAGGTTGTAGGGAATGAGTGTAAGTAAGCACGTAGTGAATATTTATTTAATGCCAAGTCCCAATCAAAATTTACCTTTATCAAAAGAAAAGGAAAATAGGAGCATAAAATAAATGTTTAAACTGTCAGCTAGAATAGTGTCAAATTTCTATGACAATAATCAAAGGTAAAATGACAATAAAGCTTGAACTACAGGGTCATTATAAATGATTGTCCCATCGCAGTTGGCGTTGAAAACCCATACAAATTTGGCATGTGCCGCTAGCTTCGCAACGTTAGACAAACTATAGGTACTTGGGCCAACCAACAGATATAGTAATAAAAAAAAGGGGATGTGGTCTAGTTGCGTAGAACGATATACGCCGAAGTCTGTTTCACAATGAAGCAGGTTCTTTCTAACAAATAGAGAACCAAAAGTCTTGAAAAAAAACGATTTTGTAATACAAATCGAAAAATGCCAAGGAAAACAACACATTCAACCAACGCCTACTGCGATGAGACAATCATTTATAATGACCCCGTACATCGAATTTTTCAAAACTGACAGAAGTTTGATGTCCCACTTTTTTTGCTCGCAATAGTACTATTCCGGCCACGGAATCTTGGCCAACATTTTTTAGACATTTCTAAAAAAATTATGTAAACCAATCCTTAGTGTCATTAAGTGACAATAATTAAAAGTCACTTTGAAGTTTTTGAAGTTTTTCGTGTGACATCAAAAAAGGGTTATATTCAATAAAGGCCAGTTCACACATATTTGTCAGTTAAATGTCAGTTGTGGCCAAGATTCTGTGTCCGGAATAGTATGAGGGAAATGTATTGTTGGTTGCATCACAAATTTTGTTAGGCACATTATTACTCGTGAATCACCCTGTAATATTCAATTGTGTTACTATTTAAAATATTAAGTTGTACTGTTTTTGTCATGTTGTCAACCTATATATCAAATATTTACATTGCTGACACATTACAATATTGCAGTAATTTTTTAATTAAATGTTTACGTACGGCTACAAAAATGGTCAGTATATAACGAGTGTCTAAAAATAAAACTAGTCAAGAATTTTATAAAATGCTAAATTTTAGTCTACTGTCAAATGCCGAATTTGTGTCAAAACATGTCAAAGTACTTTGTTCGATACCTCCCTAGAAAGTGGGTCTGTATCCATGGTTACCAGTGAGTGAAGGTTCCACTTTCGCTCACGCACTTTCGCTCACGTACTTTCGCTCACGCACTTTCGCTCACGCACTTTCGCTCACGCATAATTGAAATTCGATTTTATGAAAAAGAATTTGTATATTGAAAATAATTACATACCAATAATAACTAAACGTTATTCACGTGGAGTTGAACATTTCAAGGTCAAATAATTTTATTTTTTGGCTCTGTAATTATGTTTTGTAAATAGTGACATGCAGCTAACCAACATAATGCGAATTTAGCAATGCTCAATCCATCGTGAACGGTATTTACCTGCATGTCACTGTTTGCTAAATTATTTGACCTTGAAATGTTCAATTCAACGTGAATAACGTATACAGTGCGTTTTTTTAAGACTGGCCAGAGGGTTTTACATGCTAATTTTTCAACCTCCTGTTAACTTTGTATTTGTAATACCTAAATGGTTGTAAGAGACAATTTACAAATAAAATGTTATTTGCAAAAAATAGTGTGAACATAATATAACACAGACATATAACACAAAAATTAATAAATATTTAGAGCTGTCCGTTGCATGAGAAATCTTTGGTGTTTAGAAAAAATTTCGATTTTACCTCTTGTAATTTCAGCAACGGGAATAGTACCGCAATCTCTTTTTAAAAATTTAAAAATTCTGGATTTAGATAACACATTGGTAGTTGAAATTCAAAATAGTTATTTATGGTATAAGTGGGTTATTTAAGATATTACCCACGAGAGGTATTTGTAACCTACGAGGGCTTGCCCGAGTAGGTTATTACCTCATGTGGGTAATACTTAATAACCCACGTATGCCATACAACGTTTTATCCAATATTCCAAAAAATTTTAGATAATAACATTATTAACGAAAATCTGCTCCCGTGTTCGGTTATGATGATTAATGAATCTAGTGTGTATTTTAAGTCAAACATGACAACCGTTGCGATGTTATTTGTTTATAAACAACAAACAAGGCATGAAAATGGAAATATTTGTGCCAGAAGATGTGTTAGAAGAGGCTCAAGAAGTGGCTGGTAATTTACTACCGGCAAAGTCGCGTGAAAAGTATGAAAAGCAATTTGCCCACTTTGTTACCTGGAGAAAAGCAAGAGGAGTTCGTGGAACAAACGAGGACATTCTTCTGACTTATTTTCGAACCCTTTCTGATACCTGTGTGGGGTCCTCTTTATGGTGTAAGTACTCTATGCTAAAAAGTACTTTCAAGATTGAGGAAAAAGAGGATATATCGAGGTAAGTGATTCTGTTAGAAGCAGTGCTTTCTTTAAGCCATAAAACATTTCAGATTTTCCAAGTTACAAGCGTTTTTGAAGAGAAAATCTTCCAATCATAGAGCAAAAAAAGCAAATGTTCTTGAAATTACACATATTGATAAGTTTTTGGGTGAAGCTGATAACAACGAGTACCTAATGATGAAGATTGTTTTAATAATGGGCATATTTGGAGCGTGTCGATGCGACGAGTTGGTAAAAATGAGTGTAGATGATGTTACAGAGGTTGGTACATATTTAAGCATAGATATACCGATGACGAAAACGGACAAACCTCGTCGGTTCGTCATTGTTAAAGAAGGTTGTTCAGCAGATCCCATTGCTTTATATCAGAAGTATATTTCTCTTCGTCCAGCCAACATCAAACATAATAGACTCTTTCTACGTTATGCAAATGGCAAATGCATCGTTCAATCAGTAGGAATTAATAAAATTGCAAGCATTCCCAATGTTATCGCATCGTACCTGAAATTAGAGCACCCTGAAACCTACACAGGTCATAGCTTAAAGCGATCCTCCACTACGTTACTTGCAGAAGGTGGAGCAGATATCATTAATCTTAAAAGACATGGTGGATGGCAATCTTCTAAAACAGCTGAAGAATATGTTGCCGATTCAAACAACAGTAAAATAAAGATAGCAAAGGCAATTATAGGAATCAATACATCTTTCAATGATTTGCCAGGTTAGCTATATTTTCTATTTTAAATTTTAAAATTAAGATTACATAAAACTTTAACCAAAACATTTGTTTCAAGGTGAAAAAATATACCATGAGAATTCGGTGGCCAGCACAAGTACAGGTGATTCTGTAATATTAAAACATGAAGCTTCTGATTCGCAAGTCGTTGAGTCCAGAGAGATTGCTGGAATTCACTTTCACGGTTCACTTTCAAATGTTCATTTTTATTTTGCACAGAATTCTGAAAAATAATTTCAAATTTGATGTATCTTTAATAAAGTGTTCAGAATATGTACCTAAATTTTATTTCATCCTATAAGATAAACAATGGGTTATGGATGTTAATAACCCACGGAGCTAATGACAACGTGGGTTATAACAAACAGACTAGTTATAGCCCAGTTTACTTAATTAAAACTAACTAGTAAAACACGATATTACTATTGAATATTGGATAAAGGTATATTATTATACTCATGTCACATCGTGAGGAAGTTCCTTAACATTGACACAGAACATAATACACAACAAAGTCAAAATGCGGAGGCGAGACGCCGGTAATTATGTTGATAAGCACTGCACTATTACTTGATAGTAATATCCGTAATAGTGTATGTACTCCGGCAAAATTGCCGTGCCGCCGGGTGGAGGTGGGATAGTGTAATTTTACATTTTATAACGATAGATTCATTATTTATGTTATAACAAGTTTCTTTACTTTAATAAAAATTAAATGAAATGTTCAAAATGGCCTCCAGAGGCAGTTAAGCAATCACATAATCAATTACATATCAAAATTACAAATGTCAGGTGAAATTTTAGCCTACTGAAAATTTAAAATTAAAGCAAACGGAATTCAAAAAATGTCTTTTTGCTATAACTTATTCCTTGATTCTGGTTATTAAATTGAAATTGTTTCAATACATTATCATATCCCACAACTTTACTACAAAACTGGGTTGAATATTTTCATGAGGACAAAAGTTAACAGGGGGTTGAAAAATGTAGCTTGTAAAACCCTATGGCCAGTCTTAAAAAAAACTCACTGTATAAAAATTCATCACTTTACATAATTAATCACGACGGCCACCGAATATGTCCATCATCAGTACAACTTTCTGAAGGATCCACTCTTGGTCCGCCGCTTCCAGTAAAAACTTGCAAACATCGTTTCTTGAAGAAGTTGTAGCTTTTTTCGGCTGATAGTTTCTACATTTTGTTTTCAAAAAGGAGGTGAGACTGTTGAACCTGTACAATTTATTATATTAAAACAACTAATAGCTTATTAAAAAAACCTCTTACCTGGATACCTGGAGATATAAACGTTTTGAAATAGAAACAGTGTACTCTTCAACATTGAATAACCGCGCTGATGCTGCTTTCGTCTTTTCCCTTGATCTCGGTCTGCCATTGTGTAAATATTTCCAATTCTTTCTGGTATCGTAATTTTGATTTCGTAGGCACCATTTGGTACTTCGCGGCACTTGCCTCTTCCAGGACGTCATCAGGAACACAGAATTCTTCGTCATCCATTTCGACAACGTGGTGTGCACAATCACTTTATTGACTTTGCAAAACTTTGTTTATTTTGTATTTTATTTTTTTCCATAGCAACAGATCTCTCCGAAAATGTGATTTATTTATTTTATTTTAATTTTATTTAAAATTTTGAATATAAAGTTACAGACTCATTTTCTAAGGAGTTATGTCTGGTATCGAACAAAACCAAATACAACACTCGAGAGTAAGGCCGCTTTTGTTCACTTGAATTGCATCGACCACTCCGCTGCGCGTCGTGGCCGAACATGCAATTCGTAGTGTAAATAACTATTATTGTAAAAAGTTTTGGAAGTGTCCACTACCTTCTTCATTACTTATTCTGATTCTGTTTTTTATTCCATTATCTTAAATCATTCAAATTGCTAACTGGCGTAGAATGGTATTTTTAAGTAAAGCCAGGATATAAATCGTCACATGAACGTGGGCGCCATGAAATTTCTGTAATTCAACTGATGATCCGATTCTCAAAAAATTATCTCAGGGCATCCAAAGTGTTGTACAATGAAGTATTGTTCCATTGTGTTGACAATATCCCCCTTGCAGCTCTTCATCAAGCAATTCTCCAAAAAATGGTTGTATGATTTCCTCCTTATACCGAGCTGTAGTTATGTAACCAAAAATTATTACCCACTATCTTAATTTCGTTTTCTTGCGGTGATATGGATTGTACTCAACATACAAGTGAGGTTTCCTGCACTCCATGTTCGCATTTTTGTGAATTCACATTATCCTGTCTTATCAGACCAAGTTTCATCAGTAAAAAAATTTTTGTTTGGGGCGGTATCATCATTGAGTGTTTAAAAAAACTAACAGTTCCGCAACATAAGTCATGGGGTAAGTATGTAAGTATTGTAAATCATTTTTTAATATTGTGTTGCACATTTTTACAGAAAGATTCACTTGGTGAGATAAATGGTGGAGGAAAGTTTGTAGTTTTCTTTCCACAATGTCCTCAACTGCATCAACTTCTGTCTTCCAGTCTGCAGTAACAATTTCACAACACGATCTAAAGACTCCTGAAATTGTTTATAACCAATAACAACTACTGGAATAGGACCACCTATCGTTGATCTTACAACCGTTGCGAAAATAAACGCTTTTTGCTCAGTTCATTAAACCGTTCTAAAAAAATTTTGAGGTTAAACTTGAACGTCTGACACTGTGTAACTTATGACACACGTGACAAAAACAAAATGTTTCTCAAAGGGTTCTTGACCAGAAATGTATTTAGACAAATTAGTTTTTATTAGTAACTGAAGGGAGTTAGAAATACATACTGTTACGAGGTCTAATGTACCACCACATTAGGACCATCGTACGACGGTTGGTGAGGGCAAATGACGGGTCAGCGTGGGGGAGAGAGAGATTTGGTCACTTGAACACTGTCGGCACAAAGTACATCAACGGTAGACCCGCCGCGAATTAGTGTCCCAGGATATTAGTGACAAAATCCGGGAAAAAGGTTTGCGTCTTCGCCGTCGTGCGGATCAACCCTGGGACACTCGTAGCATATATCGCCGTTGAGCGGATCAAGGGGGGGTCACCAGACCGAAGAGCTTCACCGTCAGCAGTATCACCACCGGGGACGAGAGACGCCGTTTCCTCCCCCAGGTCCATCTGGACCCATCACGCAGCAGCAATCAAGGCCACCGGCCCACATCATCCAGCCCCGACATCAACCCTAGCCGGAGACTGCTCCGGGCGAGCACGGAGCTGTCCACCTGCGACCCAGCACCGGAAACCCAGCGATCCACAGTGTGAATCATATGAAAATCAGCTGAACAATATATCATTAAATCAAGCACAAGAGTAAAACTATTTCCCCCCCCCCCCCCTGCGGAGTTACACAGCGTTATGTACAAACCCTGGGCTTCTCAATAAGAAGGGTTGTAACATCTGGTGCATCGGCCGGTAAATCATTATTTAAGCCCACTTAGGACGCTGCGTAGCTCTGAAAGAGGGACAACTAGGAATTTACTGTAAATTGATAGGACGTGAAATTTCAGCGAAGATCGACTGGGACGATCTGCATCGCGGATTGTCAGCCCGCCCGCCCGTGCTAGCGTCTGGGAGGACCGGGAGAGGTGTCGGAGGCTGGAGACAGCGCGCGGTAGATTCACTTAGCGTGGACTTGGAGTTCCTGAGGGAAGGAAACGAGCTACGGGAATTTGAGACCTTAGACGAAGATAGGTGAGGCCTCGTCATTCAAAAAAAGGAGTAATCGGGAGGTTGGTTGGGAGTGCGGCAGGTCACTTTCGCGATTTTTTTTTGTATACACCGGCTCGGCTCGCCGTTGAAGAGCGAACGGTCGCGCAGTCAACATCTGGGGGACAACAAGTGAGTCGTTGCGTTTTTGCGTTTTCCATCTTTTGTCCGGTTGTTGCGTTTCGTAAACCCGAGGAGTTTCTAGTTCGCAAAGGGCGAACGTTGTGTTTTCGGACGTCGTGTCGTCAAGATTGAGGACCCAGAGGACGGTAGCGTGGTCGTCGGCGTGGTGCGCGGACGGTCCGGGGCGAAAGAGGGAGAATCGTGGTGAGGTTCATGTAGGGTCGAGCGTCCTCAGGAGGGCCGAAGGTTGAACGGTCGGGGAACTCGTCGCCATAGCGCTGCGGCGGATTTAGGACCTCACGCACGGAAGGCCGAGAGTGGTCGAATGCGTTGATGCGGATTTGGTTCCTTGCTCTTGCTCTAGATCTTCGCGCCGTCCACGCGACGAAGAAGATCTTTCACCATAATATCGTACCGTCCTGGGAAATAAGTCGGTTTTTGACGACGAGGTCGCCGGTTTTCTTTTGGATTTCGTAGCTCGGGGGAACGAACGCACAATCATCGACGTGGGACGCGGGCGAAAAGCGCGCCGAAGGGTTTCCAGCGACTCTCAGACTTGACCCACCGATGTTGACAAACTTTCAAATTTTTCGTTGTGCCGTTTCAGAAATTTGTGCTCGGTTGTGATAGCATCGGCTACACAGCAGCACATCGGGAGATAAGGAGTGTTTACAAGTTTTTGCAATATCGTCTCGGGATTTCTCTCTCTCTCTACCCGCGCGCGTGACGAGAAAGGAAGATTAGAAAAGAACGACCAAATCGAAAGACGGAAAATTTCGTACCGAGGTCAAGGATTGACAAAAAACTTTTCGGGTTCTTATCAAACGCGAGAACATGGACGAATTAGACTACAGCTTACTGTCACGGAACGAATTAACTTACGAACTCGAACTGCGAGATTCGACGGTGTCGGAGGAAAATTCGACAGACGACCTAGTTAAAAATCTGCAGGGTTTGACATTGGCCGAGATAGATGTAACACCCCTGTCGTCACCGGCGATCACACCGGAAGCGGAATTTGCGAACTGCTCGAACGGAGTTGAGGAGATTGCGAAGCTCGTGAAAGCCGTGATTACGCGACAGTCGATCCCTTTGGTACAGGTCAAGCTCTGGCACTATCAAAGAAGAGTAGATGCGATGGCACATACTGCTCAGATGTATAGCGAGGAAACCGGAGAGCTGAAAGCACAGCTCGAGGACGTCTCGAAGAAGTTCGCGGCGAAAGCGAAATTCGTGCGGAACCCCGCGCCGGTCAAAACTCGCGAGGAGCGCCAAAACGCCTCGTACGAAGTCGTGCGCGTTTACGAAGGTGACAGTCAGCCGGTATTCAAATGGAAGATCCATTTCAACGGATCGATACGCGACGAAACCGCCGTGTTCGGGTTCATCCAGGAGGTGGAGGACCAAATGGAAATTTTGAACATTACCGAGCACGAGGTAATGCACGGTAGGAAACACCTTCTCACAGGCGAAGCGCGCGAATGGTACCGTCTCGTTGAGGGCGACGTACGGACGTGGAGCGATTTTTGCAGGAAACTGAGAAAAGAGTTCCTACCACGCGATTACGAAGAAACAGCCCTCGAACGCCTGAAACAGTTTAAACAGTCACCCGACGAATCGGCCACCATTTTCATTGCGCGATTCAATCACAGGGCACACTTCTTACCGACGCAACATTCGACCCTATTACCAGGAAAAACTCTGGGATAAAGACATCAATACGATACAACAGTTAATCAATTATTGCGACCGCCTTGACGATACGCGCCTAAACGTGGAAAAGTTCGCGAGGGGAAAGGCGAAAACCCCGAACCACGAACCCGAACGGAAGCGCAACACGGTAACGTGCTATCGGTGTGGCAAGGAGGGACACATGTCCAGAGAATGCCCAAGGAAACAAGAATGCACTGCGAAACCTTCGGGAAACGGCGAGGGGAGGTAACGGAGCGTCGGACCTTACCTCCCAACGGCGACACCGACGACGTGTTCGGCGCCACGCTAAACTTAATGTTAAGTAGTTTTAGGGGCGATGACGCCATTTATATGCCTGTAGAGGTAATCGGGATGAAGTTTTACGGGATGCTGGATAGCGGAGCTTCACATGTGATCGTGAACCACGAGGGGTGTCGAAAGCTAAAGGCCCTCGGCCTGGAGTTAAGAGAGAGCGCTACTACGAGTTGTGCACTGGCGGATAACACCACCGTAAACTGCGCCGGGACCATACCGACCCCTTTCAATGTTAAGGGAAAATGCTGTATCATCGACGTTCTTGTTATTCCGTCGGTACGATACGAACTGATGTTAGGCCGCGAATTCTGGCGGAAATTCGGTTTACTTCCAAATATTCGGGACCTGAAGTTCTCTTTGGCCGACGATACGGACGGCAGCGGACCGAAACTGTGCTCCATCAACAGCGTGCAGTCTTGGGACGACTTGAGCGCACACCATCAACAAGCACTTCAACGGGCTATATCGCATTATTTCAAAGCAATCGATGGAGTCGAGCTCGGGCGCACTAGTTTGATCGAGCACAGGATCGAATTGAAGGACGGTGTCAAACCTGTCCAATCTAGGAACTACCGGGTTAGTCCCTATGTCCAACGGGAGATGGACAAGGAATGGAAAGAGATGCTCCGACTCGGTGTTATTCGGCGAAGCGAGAGTGAGTGGAACTCTCCGGCATTCATGATCCCCAAGAAAGACGGCACGCGACGGTTCGTCGTAAACTACCAGAAGCTCAACGCGATATCTAAGCGACCCGCGTATCCAATCCCAAATATGACGGACATATTAGAAAAACTGGGTAACGCGCGCTTTATAACAACTTTGGACATTCGGAGCGCGTATTGGCAGATTCCGGTGGAGGAAAGCTCACGGAAGTACACTGCTTTCAGCCTTCCCGGAAGAGGAATTTTCGAATTTTGCCGTATGCCCTTCGGCCTCCATGGCGCGCCAGGCACTTTTCAAACCCTGATAGACAAACTAATCAATGTAGAACTTCAACCTTATGTATTCGGATACCTGGACGATATCATTATCGTCACAGACACCTTCGAAAAACATCTAGAGACGCGGGAAAAGGTGTTGAAACGATTGCTAGGAGCTGGATTAGTCTTAAAGCGGGAAAAATGTAACTTTTGCAAGCCGGAACTAAAGTATTTGGGGTATATCGTCAACCGAGCCGGGCTGAATATCGACGCGGAGATGGTTAAGGCCATTGTAGACATGCCGCGACCGAAAGACGTGAGGGGAGTAAGGCGATTGGTTGGAACGCTGACGTGGTTCCTAAAGTTCGTGCCGAATTTCGCAACTATCGTCGACCCTCTGGTGAATCTCACGCGGAAACCCGTTCGGTTCAAGTGGTCACCGGAGTGCGACAAGGCCTTCCGCGATCTACAGAACGCTCTGGTGCAAGCACCAATTCTGGTATGCCACGATTTCGAAGTACCGTTTATCGTGCACTGCGATGCGAGCGATGTTGGAATGGGCGCCGTACTCACGCAACGGATAAACGGAAGCGAGAGAGCGATATGTTACATTTCGCGAGCGTTTTCTAAAGCAGAGAGGAAGTTCTCGGCGACCGAGAAAGAGTGCCTAGGAGTCGTGTCGGCGATCGAGAAGCTCCGGTGCTATCTCGAGTTCACACGGTTCACTGTGGTGACCGACTGCTATGCACTCAAGTGGTTGCATTCCCTCAAGGACCCGCTAGGACGTCTGGGCCGTTGGGTCCTACGACTCCAGAATTTTGACTTTACAATCGAACACCGACCAGGCAAAGATAACGTGGTTTCGGATTGCCTCAGTCGTGCGATTCCAGAGGTGCACGCTATAGCTCCCGACCCACTAGATCAACACGTGATCGGACGCGACCCGTGGTTCGACCGACTCTCGCAGGAAATACGCGCGAACCCATTGCGATACCCCAATTTTCGCTTGGAGGGGAATAAAATTTTCAAGAAAATCGCTGCCCAAGACCATCTGGGCGAACGAACCGAAAGCTGGAAGATCGTGGTACCGACGCATTTGCGCCGCGAGCTGCTTCAACGATATCACGACGAAGCGCGGACAGGCGGACACCTTGGAGTGTACAAAACCTATCATAAACTACGCCAGCAGTATACGTGGCCGAAGATGCGAAGCGACGTCGCGCGCTATATCTCCAAATGTCGTTCGTGTGCCTCGGTAAAGGTGGAAAGACGGCTACCAACAGGCCTCATGGGCACCAGACCGCGCATCACGAGACCCTGGCAGTTGGTCAGCGCGGACCTCTTTGGATCATTGCCACGAAGTACGAACGGGCACGAGTACGTCCTTGTCATCGTGGATTACTTCAGTAAGTTCCCGCTATTCGTGCCCATGCGTCAGGTGACCGCCCGCAAAGTAATCGCAGAGATAGAGGAACGAGTGTTCCTCATGTTTGGCGTCCCGGAAATAATGATAGTCGACAACGGTATCCAGTTCGGCCGGAGCAGAGAATTTAACGAATTCCTAGAGAATTACGGCGTTCAACCTCACTTTAACTCACTCTATACTCCGCAGAACAACCCCACCGAACGGGTCAACGGCACCATGAAGACACTTATCATGTCCTACATTGAAGACGACCAACGCCGCTGGGACGCCCAACTTAGTAAGGTGGCGTGCGCGATAAGATCCGCGAAACACGAAACCACAAGGAAGACGCCAAATTTCGTAAATTTCGGTCGAGAGGTAATCGACGACGGTAGACGTTATGCGCAATTACGCGAACGCGACACCCTCTCCGAAAGCGGTTCCGACGAGAACGAACCAGAGGACGATCAACAACGGCGATACAGGTTGGCGGAGATTCGATACGACGTCACGAAGAAACTGGAACAAGCCAGACAACGCGCCAAACACGCGTATGATAGAAAGGGTCGCGATGCTCAGTACGAAGCCGGAGACGTAGTGTGGAAACGGGAGTACCCCACGACGGACTCCACGGAACACTTCAGTGCCAAACTCGCCAAGCGGTTTAAGGGGCCATTCCGGGTAGCCCGAAGAGTTGGACTGAACGTGTACGAGCTCGACGAGCCAGGGGGGCGCTCAGCAGGTCGCTGGCACGTTAAGAACTTAAAACCCTACTTGGCATCGGAAACAGAGTCGGATTCGGACGGTTCGATGTAGGGCGGGGAAGCAACCCCGTCCAAAATCAACAACAAAACGGAAATTACAAGGGCCAGAGACTCGTGAACGCGAAACCGACCTAGTTGATATGCGAAAGCGGTACCAGCGGACGATCACCCAGGAAGCCGCCCAAAACACCGTGAACAAACTTGAAACGTTGAGTAAACCGTACGCCACGGTACCGAAATCCACAACGCCTACTACGCGAACACGAAAGCAAAGGCCCTGACAAACCCATCGGATCTCTGGGTTTGCCCTTCGAGGGGAGGGCGAGTGTTACGAGGTCTAATGTACCACCACATTAGGACCATCGTACGACGGTTGGTGAGGGCAAATGACGGGTCAGCGTGGGGGAGAGAGAGATTTGGTCACTTGAACACTGTCGGCACAAAGAACATCAACGGTAGACCCGCCGCGAATTAGTGTCCCAGGATATTAGTGACAAAATCCGGGAAAAAGGTTTGCGTCATCGCCGTCGTGCGGATCAACCCTGGGACACTCGTAGCATATATCGCCGTTGAGCGGATCAAGGGGGGGTCACCAGACCGAAGAGCTTCACCGTCAGCAGTATCACCACCGGGGACGAGAGACGCCGTTTCCTCCCCCAGGTCCACCTGGACCCATCACGCAGCAGCAATCAAGGCCACCGGCCCACATCATCCAGCCCCGACATCAACCCTAGCCGGAGACTGCTCCGGGCGAGCACGGAGCTGTCCACCTGCGACCCAGCACCGGAAACCCAACGATCCACAGTGTGAATCATATGAAAATTAGCTGAACAATATACCATTAAATCAAGCACAAGAGTAAAACTATTTCCCCCCCCCCCTGTGGAGTTACACAGCGTTATGTACAAACCCTGGGCTTCGCAATAAGAAGGGGAAAGGTTTTCTTCATGTTTTCTTCTTCATTCCATTCCATTGTTAGTAAGGTAAGAACAGTACTAATCCGATGGACAAATTCCTACAGAACTCAGTTCCCTGTTCAAAAGTGCAATTAAAAAAGCCAAGTAGCGTGGTTCAACTCCCAAAACACAACTCTACCTGATTAAAACAGGCGCAGTAATTGTAGTAACTGTTAAACATGCAAAAATTTGTTGATTGTCACTGTGCCGGTCAAATGTACAATGTATATCAAAGCTGCAAACTCAGAAAGTACTACAAGGTAAATAAGTATAATGTTCGTTTTTATCTAGTCAATCGATAGTAATGTAATGAACTGTACTGTAGTGACCCAGTTTAAAATTTAAATTTAAATTTCCGGTACCGCCACAACAGCGCACCAAATGTGAAGGTACTAGCGGCTAGACTAGGAACTGCGAGCGGAAATATAGCGGGGGGTTGAAGCTCTCTCGCGCGGGTGGTTGAAGGGGGGTAGGTCACTTTTGTTTGGTTTTTCGAAACGAACAGACCTTGCGAAGAGCGATCCAATATTCCAAAAATCTGTAAGTTACATCTGAACCGATTACACTACCGTTCCGAGTAGATATTTTGTGTCCCCGTGAAGAATCCGGCGTTTTTTTAATTCACCTGGGTAATTTATCCCACTTTCGTTGCCTTTTTTTTGTGTTTTGTTTTTGGGACCAGGACCACGTGGTAAGGGTATGTTGTAGATTTCATTTTGTTGCATGCTGTTTCTTTAAGAAGCGCCCATTCGTTAGTTTTAAGCGTTATCTTTCTCCCGGGAGGTTCATTTTTTTTAGCAATCTGGTAATTTCGAAAATTCGGAGCCGTCGTCCGAACCGCGTGTGTCCATTTTGGTTTTTTTTCCCACTCACATTTTCTAACGGCACTCGACCCGCCATTTTCTTTTTGTTTAATATTGCCAGCGAGTATGGTATCCTTTTTAAAGCGTTTTATTTTATCGTTATTTAACCTCGTGTTTTGTTCTCTTTTATTTCCTCATTGTTTAATGTGCGTTTTGTTTTGCTTATGTTATCATTGTTTAATGTTGCGTTTTGTTTTGCTTATGTTATCATTGTTTAATGTTGCGTTTTGTTTTGCTTATTTTATCATTGTTTAATGTTGCGCTCTGTTTTGCTGGATTTTCTCATCGTTGAATGTTTCTCCTTGTTTGATTGAATTAAATTCGGTTTTTGGTTTTTCTTTGTGTTGTTGCTAGATTTCGAAAAAGTTAAAGTTAAAATGTTGTAAGTACGATCACATGGGGGCTAGGCGACATTCAGGAGGTCGGAGGGGTTGTTTAGTCAAGTTTCCGTGGGGGCGACGGTTATGTAGGACCGTATAACGGAGGTGGAACAAGTTCTGCTGTATGCGACTCTGAGAAGCTGACGTGAAGCCCCCGTCGCAGTTATAGGGACCTCGGGAGTTTGTCGGTAAACGGTTGGTTGGGGAAGGTGGAACAAGTTCTGCTCTACGCGACTCTGAGAAGCTCATCGTACAACCCCGAACGCTAATATCACTCGGAATTGGTCGGTACACAGTAGTCCGACACGCGATACCCCGAGTACCTATAAATGTCGCTGCTTTCAAGATGATTCAGATTATTCCTTTGAGTCCCCTCGCGGCCGAAAGTTGTTACCTCCAGCTCTAAGTTGCCGTTGGCGTACCTTGACCGCGTAGTTCCAAATTAAACATTGTTTGTCATTAATCGAATTGTAAAATATGAGTAATACCTGGGATACGGTTTTTGAAGAGGGTTTTTCATCCGTCCCTGTCTGTAATAACTGCACCATAATTTGTTTACTTGTTTTGCCAACTTTAACTGTCATTTTGTCTGTTATATACCCGTTTTCTGTTATTCTAAATATTGTTGCATTCATCTTGTCGTTTATCTTTGTGATGTACTCAACTAGTTAATTTCTTGTACTTCGTTAAACTTAATTTCTGTCCTTCGTATTCGTTTCAATTTCTTTTCATCAAAGTTATTACAGGCATTTTTAATAAAAGGTATTTTGCGTCCCTCACATGTGTGTTTTATTTGCGGCACTCTTCCAACTGGAACCCTCACCGTTTGCATTCCGAACCTTTTCCGCCAAAAGAAAATCACAACGTAGGGCTCCTCCGATTCGATGACGATCACGACCACATTTGTTACCGTTTTGCGCAGGTTCAAATATTTGGCGGAAAAAGTAATGTATTCAAATCATTACAGTACTTTAGATATAAAATAAATATCAACAATTTTGTTAACGCGTTAATGTGTTGCCTGTTTGACAAATGGCCGCCATTTGACCTTAAAGATTCATTTTTTTTTAATTACTCTAATCTTCTGACAAATTATTTTTAAGAATTATGAATCAGCATTTGGTACTACGTCCCTTGAAAGTTTAGAAGTTACTTCAGTAGATAATATTGTTTCGTTTAATTTCTCACCGTATTCAATACAGGTTTAGACACAGAGTTAGGTGATGCGTAATAAAATATGATTTATTATATATCAGTAGCTGACTGACATGATAAAGGGGTCATTGAATAACATTAATAATAAAACAAACATAAAATTAATAAACAAACAGGTGCCGGTAATAACGCGATTTAAATCGTTCCACTCTTACAGGTTTATCTACGCAATGAATAACAATTACTGTGCTCTGGAATGCATCTATCCTTCCTACCAAGCCCCGCCGCTGACTTCAGTCACCGCTCCACTTCTTGACATATCTATTACGATCAGTCGTCCCCCTATAAAGAAATATTTTTAGTATTAAGCGAAGCCACATAAAGCCTCGATAAAGACTTTAACAAGCTCCAGTGAGACAATGTCTTTTATGGAAAAGCACGGTCCCTCCAGGATAAAATCTCGATGCACTTTTGCTATTTTAAACTCGATATTGGAGGATCTTGCAGTGAGATAATCGTCCTTTACGTAGAATCCTCTGCAGGCGGCCGTTCCGTTACCATCAGGGGACAATAAAGTCGCATTACATTTCTCGGTTTGCTTAAGTCAATTGACACAACAATTACTAAGTCCTTTCACCTCTTTAAGGTCCCATGTGGAGAACCGTTTGAAAAATCGGAACGAGCTCGCCTGGGGGACTAAGGTAAAAGTGGAATAAATTCCTATCTGCCAGACCCGAGATTAAGAGAGTTGAGGGTAATTTTTATGGGTCTGTTATTAGGTGTGAGGTGGGGCGCGATTCTACGCCCACGAGCAGGGCAATAAAGCTATCTCTTATGTAAATAATAAATAGGGAAATACTCGGATAATTAGTTGGTCGGGCAATCAAGGAGTGAAATGGCGACACGGAGGTGATTATACTTTTGATAATCTGTTCGATCTTCACAAGAAATTGCTACCACTGGTTAGCGCAATCCTCACTTGTTTTTTCTCGGCTAACTGCTAAATAATTACGCCCCAGAGGCCCGCTTAGCATTTTTCGAAAGCTAACACAACTCGCCTAATTATTATAATAACAGTCCGATCCCCAGAAAGTCGACTGATGCATTAAGTAGCATCTAAATTACTCAATTTCGTGTTAAATGGGTTTTTAATGGTGCAGCCGCTTCCGGGTGCGGCTAAAAATATTCCTGCGATCTCCTCAACTTCAGCAGGACGGCGGCGGCGAAGATGAACAAGTTCTGGAGGAAGATGCCGCAGCCGGGCCACTTGTTCCTCTCCTCGGCGTCCAGCACGTAGTCGTTGAACAAAATGTAGCACGCACCAATTAACGAACCGAACGCTATCATAAATCCGATCAGGAGACAGGTTTTCACCGTCAGACGTCCGCAGCGACTGCTGGGGGCGTACAAAGTGGGTTCCTGGATCAGACTGATGGGGATCATGTTGACGATTATGAGGGCCACGCTGCTGAACACTCCCGGAAGGAAGCCCACCACGGTCACGGCGTTTTCGGCGAGGAGACCGATCATTAGCCACCATCCGCTGGAGAAAAGAATGCCAGCGGAGCAGGCCAGGGTCAGGTTGAACTTCAACGGGGAGATTTCGCCGACGCAAGGAACGGTGAGAATTTGGTACATTTTGCTTGAATTTACAGTTATGGCAGATTGAATGTCAAAAATGTCAAGAGGGAGCGGAGCACAGACACGTTGATGGTCGGTGACAAATTTTATTTTTTCAAATGGCGAAAAAGTGAAGCTTCAAGGTCACGAGGAGCCAATTGCCGAAAAGGCATCAGCAGCGAAAATAATTTCACAGTGTCTCGTTTACTTTCGTAAAAGCGGTTAAAACTGAGTTTTTTAAAATCGAATTTTGTTGTTTTCATGTTCTACTCACGATATCTTCTTTAATTTTGTCATAATCGTCACCGTCAAGCATAACATCTATCTTAATAATGACATTTACGACTGGATTATACAAGTTAAGCCATACGTTTTCCAATTTTTTATTTTTCACAGCTGCTCTTGATCGTATGTACTATCGCGGCCAAAATACTTTGGTCGTCACTTTTTGACACTTCAAATGTAAATCAATTATTAATGTCAATATACATGACAATTTCAAATTATTCTTGTCAAAAATATGGCACCTTCAGTTTTTGATAAATATAGAATCGTCTTACTTGCTTCTGAAGGTTGTCTAAACCGCGACCATGTTGATCTTTTGCTTTTGAACCCTGCCTCCGCAGCTGGGATTTACCCCACCCGTATGACACTGATAGATTAAAATAATTTTGACAGTAGTAAAAAATAAACATCCTTAAGTTTGCTTTACAATTGAATGTCATTTATGTCACATTGACGACCAAAGTATTTTGGCCGCGATAGTACTATACCGGCCAAAAAATGTTGGCCGTCATTGTCTGTCAATTCAAAAAAAAAAATTGTAATCCGTACTTTATTGTCATCATGATTACCGTCTTGATTATGAACGTTATTTTTTGGGTGGTATATTTCAAAACTCAAAATTATTTTGTCATTTCTACTACACAGAACGTTTACCTCAGTAACTGTACCATCGCTGGCCAAAAAAAACTCGTAGGTACAGCCAAAATTTTAGTATTGTACTATCGTATTCATGAAAAACTAGTACTTACAGCAAAATTCTGTTGGAGTAAATTGGGCTACATGAAAATGTTAAATATCAATGTCTGTCATTATGACAGTTCGAATTTAGCAATGCTCAATCCAACGTCAAACGTATTTAGGTTATCTACTTGACATGTTGGACATTAGTAACATAGTAACCAGTTAAAATAAAGTACGTAGAAACGTTACACTACAACATTTTTGAAAAGTTGACATAACTACGACGTTTTGGTGTCCTAGTTTTTCATGAATTCGATAATAAATCAATAATCAAAGTCCACAACGTCAAACGTTATTGTCAGTGTCAAAGTCAATGCGAAAAAATGGGTTTAACTGAAATTCAAAAACAGACTATGGCGGAACGTTTAAAAGACGGGATTTCGATACGGGCAATTGCTGCTGAGGTTGGTATTGATAAAGGTACCGTTTTGTTGGTCAAACAAAAAAAATCAAACCTATGCATACATAACCTTTATTAAAAAAGCGATGTTTACACAACTCAAATTTTTAATTTTTGGATCTGTTGTTCTGTCATCTGTGTACGAGTTTTTTTGATCAGCGATAGTACATTTTTTGAAACATATGATTCTTGAAATATTGTTTTTGTCGCCATTAATTCATGTGTTCTACATAGTCGTATAGTTCATTTTCCCAAGTACATATTTACTGTCGCGAGCAAATAAAACTGGTCGTCAAAATCATGTTTTGACGCAATGGAAAATGATCCATTGTAAAACGATCGTAAAATCATAACCTATCATCATGTTGTATGACATTAATTGACATTAATTATTTGATTTTTTCGATACTTTTTTGACGTGGGCACAATCAGGCAGGGAAATTTTTTTAATTTGTGGCAATCTAACCAAATTTTGAAATGACATTGACGACCAGAATTTTTTGCTCGCGACAGTAGGTATAGTTGCGGAATTAAAATTTCGAGCAGTATTTTTCTGTCACTTCAACAAAAACTCTCTGTAAAGCACCTTCTACTGTCATCATGACTGACATTCAAAAATTAAACTTTTCTGTGTCAGCCACCCAATCAATTTTGAATTTTGAGTTTTCAGTTAATTGCACTGAGTGTAATTAAATCATCGCTTTGATATGTTGCTTACCTGTTATTATGCCACAATTGACAATTTTTGAATGCCAAAAAAACAAAAACATGACAAGAGTAAAAAATAAGGTTATTAACGTAAAGGTTATTTTAGAGTTTATAACGGGTGACTATTAAAATTTTCACTTGGAGTTGGCTTTGAACGGGTTTTTATTTTTTCTGTTACTTTAGACACACGCAAGAACGAACGACAAATGTCAGTCAGTACAATTGAAACATAACCAAATTAAGAGAAAAACATTTATTGAAATGTCAAACTTGTCAGTGTCTAAGGTGCAACGGAAAACAAAGAATGATCCATAGCCAACCCTAAGTGAAAATTTTAATAGTCACCCGTTATAATGACATTGACAATACTGCCCGAAATTTTAATTCCGCAACAGTACCTACATATATACAGGGTGACTGACGAGAAACCTTTGACGCTGTATCTTACTTATTTTTTATCCGATTTGAATAAATGACACATCAAATGAAATAGTTCGAAAAACACTTCATTATTATCCTATTCGATATTTTTTTCGACATCTATTTTTTGACAGACGATAGCTAACTTTTTTTTTTCAAATTACACTCTATATATTTTTTTATTCGTTCTTAAAAAAAATCTTCTTCTGAATATTCTTACATTAAAAGAAAAAACAAAAAATGTATTTTAAATGAAAAAAATTGAAAATCAAAAATCAAGTAATCAAATTTGTAAACAATACAAAATCTATTCTAGTTGCTCAAAATTTCCTCAATGTTGTTGCAGACACTGTCGATACCTTCTAGAAATGCCCACCTTTGCATTCAGTAAAAAATTTCGGGGTTTTTTCTGACATACTCGCACTATCTTTTTTCTTAACTCTTTTTGGGTACCTTGTGGGGTCAAATAAACATTGTCTCGAAAGTTTCGAATGAATATAAAGAAATCCAATGGATTCAAATCTGGGAATCTAGCGGGCCATCGAATAGCTCCATGCGCACCCATTCATCGTTCACCAAAATGATTTAAATGATTTAAAAATACAAAATTCATGCGTGCATTCGTGGTATGGCGCCGTCCTGATGAAACACGACTCTGTTCAACACTGCTAATGGTATCTCATCCAGAAAGTTGCTTATTTCGTTTGATAATAAATAATATGATATTTTGTTTGATTGAGACTGCTATCAATAAAAAAGGGACCCACTAGTCCATTCTATCTCCAAAAATGCCACAACACAGGTCAACACTAAATCGTCTTTGGAAATTTTCTTCCACAGCAACATTATAATATAATTATAATTAATTATAATATAATTATCAAACTGTTTTGACAAATGAATACTCAGAGCTTACTTAGTCATTTCGAGCATTTAGAACAAACTTCTCTCTTGTTTATTTTGGTCACCTGATTTTCAAATTTTGTACATTTACGCTTTAATTTTTTGACTGTAACAGTTATTGTTGCTCACCCTGTATAACATTACATATAGCTATCGGGCCTTCAAATAAATATATATTTAGAGTAGGCGTAGGTGACACTCTAATTCTGTTAACAGTCTAAAGTAATTTTTGTAGGTAACCAATTATTTTCCGGAGTTACACGGGTTACATAGTAAGTCCTTTTCTGTCATATTGTCATATTCCGTGGAGGGGGAATAGGGAGAATGCACTACAAAAATTAAAAATATTTTATTTTTCACTTTAGTATAATTGCATGATAACTCCTAGGATACGAAATACGTAAACATGTCCATAACAACCGGGGAATAACAACAGGGCGTAATAAGAATAAGCGGGCGTAATGAATTCATAACGCCCTCATCAATTCATAATTGCAAAGATGCCAATTTTTTTTTTAAAGAACTCGTATACCTAGTGAAAAATAAAATCTTGTATGCACCACGCCGTCACCGAATGATTACGCCCATCGAACGATATCCATCTCTCGGGCTAAAGCCCTCGAGCTGGATTCATCGTTCTCCGGGTGTAATCATCGTTGTAACGCATAAATAGCTATTCTAACCTAATTTTATTTCGTTAAAATGTCAGACGTTTCTTGTGTCATTTTCTACGCTGGAAAAATGTTGCAAAAAATTGAATTTACATAGGTTGCTCTAAATATAAATTTATTTGAAGGCCTTTTATATTTTCTCTTTTAATTACTACCTAGCAGTACCTAGTTAACTAATAAAATGTGTTTTTTTTTTTTTTTGTATTTTCTGATATCCTATCTCACCATTGTGTAGACGAGCAAATAAGGTAGTTTCCCATGCATTTTGAGGAGATTGGCAAATCTTATTTTGTTGCTTTACACAAAGTTTAGTGTGGACCTGAACAGCTCGGGGCCATGTGGAGACTTAAAGTAAGACCACACACAACTTTTAAAGAGAATCGCTATACTTATGTACGGTTGGTGGACAAAAAAAACTGGGACAAAAATGACAACTATTCAAATCGAAATTTGGCAAATTTGCACCGTTTAATTCAGGCTTGCGAACAAATAGGTTAACTATGATATGATGACATAAGACAAAAATGCCACGTGTGACACTTACAAACATCAAATCGAATTTTAGATTTCATCCGTTTTCAATTCCTTTTTAAATCCACACAATTTATAAAAGGTAAAGGTAAGTTGAATACTTATATATTGCATATTTGTTGTTGTTAACGAACAAAAAACCTAAACCTAATAATGTACTTCGTCATTGCACCATTATTATCAATGACCATCTGTAATCGGCGTGGCATTGATGATACCAACTCCCTGGTATATTCGGGTGATATCTCGTGCCAAGTATCAACAATTTTTTGTTGCAGTTGTTCAACAGTATTAGGACGAAAGTGATTTTTATACATAATTGAGGTCATACGGCCCCAAATATTTTCTATCGGATTTAAGTCGGGTGACTTGGAAGGCCACGGTACAGTACGCACCCCTTGCTTATTCAAGAATGCTCTATGGACACGACAGTTATCGTCTTGAAATATAAAATTTCGTTCACCAAACACATGTGTGACTGAGGGAAGCATTATCTCCCTCAGAATTCTAACATGGACCGGTGCTCTTAGCCTCTCCTCCACAATTGCACAAACTCCTGGGCCTCTAATGCTGATACATTGACTGCAAATCGTCCACTTCGATTGGTGGCGTGACCGTATTCTTCATTATGGTTTGTCCCTGCAAGTCTATATACGCCGAGTCGTCCACTGTTAGAAGACTGGAATGTCTTTTTATCAGAAAAGACTACCGCATCCCATATATTTTGATGAATATATTCTTGAGCAAACATAACTCTTTGTTGTTTATTCTGTGCTGTTAAAAAGATTTTATTTGCTTCACATCTATTATTTAATTCAGATTTCTTTATTCTGCTTCTTGTTGTTTTTAAATAAGCAGGAAAATTCGTCTCCTGTCGAGCGCTGATGGCGGTTTGAAATGGATGTAAACGAAGAAGGTTTATCATCTTCATTATCTGTGGTAACTTTTGGACGGCCAGACCCTGGTCTTCTTGAAGTTTTTGTTTGGCGAGCAAAACAGTGTTTTTGCTAATGTTTAGCTCGTAAGCATTTGCGCGTATGGTAATACCCTCCTCCCCAAGGTGTTGTGTAATTACGTGTTTTTGTAATTCTGTTAGATTTGGCATTATATCTGACAAGATAACTGTCAACAGTGACCGTAAAAGTCAGTTTCATTTTGACTTTATTTTGACAATTAAGAGCTTGATACAAACGTAAGAAATTTTGCGTGTCCCAGTTTTTTTTGTCCACCAACCGTACTATGTATAATACTAACATATGCGGTTTCGCCGAAAGTAATTTAGAACTATGTGGTGATGGATGAGAACAGGAGGACTGAGATAATTATTATAACATAGCCTGTGTACAGGATAAAAGTATGTTTTAAAAAAAAACTGAAACCGCATCTAATTACACCCTTTTGAACAGAATTACATAATAACGACGAAACTCTAAAGGTTGTTTCACAATGGCAGCGTAGAGATAGAGCGTTTAATTAAAATGTTATCAAGGGTAAAGACTACAGTACCTATCTAATTAAATGTATAATTTACTTTATTATAGTGGTGACGAGTGCTACAAAGCTAATGGTAAATGTGACTTTCCATGTCATATTTGACGCTCAACTTCGTAAAGATTTTGTTTGAACGAAAAGGCACCTAAAAGTAGAGACTAAATTAAAATAATACAATAATGTATTAACTGCTTTAATAATGTATAATATTTGGTGTTTAGAAAAAATTTCGATTTTACCATTTATAATTTCAGCAACAGGAATAGTACCGCAATCTCTTCTTAAAAATTTAAAAATTTTGGACTTAGAGAACACATTGGTGGTTGAAATTCAAAAAGGTATATTATTATACTCATGTCACATCGTGAGGAAATTCCTTAACATTGACACAGAACATAAAACACAAAAAAGTCAAAATGCGGAGGCGAGACGCCGGTAATTATGTTGATAAGCACTGCACTATTACTTGATAGTATTATCCGTAATAGTGTATGTACTCCGGCAAAATTGCCGTGCCGCCGGGTGGAGGTGGGATACGAGATATGATATGTAAACTAAAGTTTAAACAAATAAAAAACTTCTTCAAGTCCTGAGCTTTTGGCCACAGTTCCCAAAAATGAATGAAATGTTTAATTGTTAAATACTGTTTTGTTGACTGATTCATCTTTATGGAGTGGCCATATTGTGTGATTATCTTTTGTTAGGCCTACTAGATTTTTGTATTGTCTTTTTAACGAAAAAATTGCACCAAATTTAGCGATTTTAGGATAGCACCCTAGATTTTCAGATTCGACTATACAAACCTTATATTGTTCAAAAGCTTGTCAAAAAAGCTTTCGATCAGTGCAATAATAACTACGGGGTGCCATTTGAAAAAAATGAATTTTTCACATTTTTAATTCGTTATGTTATGTAAACACTCAGCAGATGCAGCAAACATTCAGAAATCAAACAGCGTCAACCATTTTAATTTATGTGCAACGATTTGGAAGGTACGAATTTTCGAAGGGACCCCTGCAATTCGAAATTCTGGTAAAAAAAACGCCACTGATTAAAAACGATGGCAGATAAGTAAAAACGACCTGTATAAATTTGATTCATAATTTAGCATAGAGTTCAAAAATAAAATCAAACTGGATAGTTTCCATTTAAAAAAACATAACTTTAGTGTTTTTATAATCTTGGGACACTCTGCATATATACCGCAATATTTTCCGAATATGCAATAGAAGCGTAGCTATCATCTAGAAAAAAGAAAAAGTTGATATCTTTAATAACAAACAAGTTATGGAGCTTTTTCGCAACTCTGGGACACCTGTATGTTTAATCCACGTTTTGACAAAAATTCTTTATGACAAATGTCACATTTTAAACAAATTTTCTCACTGTTGTTAAAACTTCTGTCAAAAATCCAGGAAGATTGTGAAGATTGTTGTAAATCAAACGAACTCGACGGACCTGCATCAATGATGTCTTGTGTAGACACTTTGAAATTACGTAAAGGTTCCGAAGTTCTACTTCTCAAACGACTACTTCCAAGAAATGTTTTTTTAACTGGAGAAAAATTTTCACAACTTGACACTGACATTATTAAATTGTATTACTATTTTTACAATTACAGTGCCTTTCTTACTATTATTATAAATCACGTTACTGTCACATTTGACCTTAGCACCAATATTGTGTCGACCAATAAAAAATTGAAACACCCTTGTCGTCACTATGATATCGTGCGTTCATTTAAATTTATCCTCAAAGTTGGCGTTGGAGAGTCGATTGAGAACGCACCGCTCGTGTAAAGGCGTAGATTTAAACAGTTGATCTGTGATCCTTTATACGTATAGTACGTTCACAATCGAGTCTTCAACGCCTACTTTGATGATAAATTAAAATGAACGCACGATACTTATGATAAAGTAATATATCTATAGTTACTAGTACAGACGTAATTGTAACGCCATCGCTTCAACGTTTGGAGACCAAATATGGAAATACAATAATTGGAGAAACTTATTCGCTCTTTGACAAATACATATGGACAAAACGGCAGTGTTTTTGGGATTTGTGTCTTTCGGTTATTTCTGTTTGTTCTACTTACATCGCGCCGTTTACAACTACCTACTGGTTTTGCTTACCGACAAGTTTCAACACAGTAACACACAACAAATTGGTAGTTGAAATTCAAAAAGGTATATTATTGTACTCATGTCATATCGTGAGGAAATTCCTTAACATTGACACAGAACATAATTCACAACAAAGTCAAAATGCGGAGGCGAGACGCCGGTAATTATGTTGATAAGCACTGCACTATTACTTGATAGTAATATCCGTAATAGTGTATGTACTCCGGCAAAATTGCCGTGCCGCCGGGTGGCGGAGGGATAGTTCATTATTAACCAGTGGTTAATAATGAACAGCCGTCACCTAGCAACGAAAGATTTTCGTTGATTTCATTGGTTAACGTAAACGATTTTCATAGCAACCGTTGAAAAATGAGAACTCGGATCGTCGCATCGGACAAAATAATTTTATTAATAATTACGGTAATAATGGAACAAGCTAGAAAAAATAATAGAAATATTTGTACCGCATTCATAGACTACAAAAAAGCCTATGATTCAGTACCACATTCATGGTTAATTAAAATTCTTAAAATTTATAAAATTAATTTGGATTTGATTAACTTTTTATCTCATGTTATGACATTTTGGAGAACTACTTTAAATTTATCAATAAACAATACTAAATTAAAATCCGAGCCTATTCAAATTAAACGGGGAATTTATCAAGGAGATTCTTTAAGTCCTTTATGGTTTTGTCTAGCCATCAATCCTTTGACAAATCTATTAAATAGCACTGGATATGATTTCAATATTAGAGTTAATAATACCACACTATCCAAATTAAATCACCTTCTTTATATGGATGACATAAAACTTTATGCATCTAAAAAGAATCACATTTTATCTTTACTAACAATAACTGAAAATTTCTCAAATGATATTGGCATGAGTTTTGGTATTGATAAGTGTAAAACGCAATCAATATGTCGTGGTCATTACGAAAATTTAGAATATATAACTAAAGAAGGAGAAATCATTAAAAATTTAAATAAAGGAGAATTTTATAAATATTTAGGTATTAATCAATCAAATCATATTCAACATTCAATTATAAAAGAAAATTTAGAAAAACAATTTTATTTAAGAATTAAATCTATTTTAAAATCAAAATTAAACGGTAATAATTTAATTAAAACAGTTAATACATATGCTGTTCCATTGTTGACCTATTCTTTTGGTGTTATAAAATGGTCCAAAACTAATTTACAGAATATAAATATTCAAACTAGAGTTCTCTTTACAAAATTTTGTAAACATCACCCCAAATCTGCTATTGAAAGATTTAATTTACCACGCGAAAATGGTGGTAGGGGTTTTTCAAATCTAGAAATTCTACAACACAATCAAATTGCTTCACTAAAAAATTATTTTCTCAATAGAGCTCGTGATAACACTTTTTTTAATGCTTTGGTTTCAGCGGATAAAGGTTACACACCTTTAAATTTAAGTGATAATGTAATTTCAGATATTGTTGAGCCAAATATACCTGACACTATAGCAAATATAAAACAAAAGTCTTTACATGGAAGATATTTTAAAGAGCTAGAACAGCCAGAAATTAATATTCAAGCTTCTCATGCATGGCTTAAAAAATCAAATATTCATCCTGAGACTGAGGGTTTTATATTTGCAATACAAGATCGTGTTATAAATACAAGAAATTATAAAAAACACATATGCGGTTTACAATCGATCATTGATAAATGTAGGATTTGCGGAACTGAAGGGGAAACCATTGAACACATAATTTCTTCTTGCACCGTTTTGGCTCAAAGCGAATATAAAAAACGTCATGATATATTCGCAAAAATTATACACATGAATTTAGCTGTTAAATTCAATTTATTAAAGGATACACAACCACATTACATTTATAAACCAAAAAGTTGTTTAGAAAATGACAATTACAAATTATATTTTGATCGCACAGTTTTAACTGACATTCACATTCAGCATAACAGACCAGACATTATTATTTTAAATAAACAACAAAAGCAAGCATATCTTTTAGATATAGCTGTTCCAAATTCACACAATATAATACAGACATACAGGGTTATTCTAAATGATTGTAGTCGAAGTAGGCCATGCCCATGTTATTACGTTTTTGCCGCTTTCATGTGAACTGTCAGTTGTGTCGCTGTCACTGTCATTTTTTAGGTGAAAAGTGCGGTGATGAGGATTTTATTTATTTTCGTTAAATTAACGATTGAATCCAGAACTATTGAGTTGTTCTACAATCAATTTTAAAAATATTGAGTTGTTTTGCACCCAATTTAACACATCATTTTGATGATTTTTTTTATGTGGAGCGGCAACCATAAATTTTACATTCAGTTTTCACTTCGACTACAATCATTTAGAATAACCCTGTATAATACAAAAATTAATAAATATTTAGAACTATCCGTTGCTATGAGAAATCTTTGGTGTTTAGAAAAAATTTCGATTTTACCATTTATAATTTCAGCAACAGGAATAGTACCGCAATCTCTTTTTAAAAATTTAAAAATTTTGGACTTAGAGAACAAATTGGTGGTTGAAATTCAAAAAGGTATATTATTATACTCATGTCACATCGTGAGGAAATTCTTTAACATTGACACAGAACATAAAACACAAAAAAGTCAAAATGTGGAGGCGAGACGCCGGTAATTATGTTTATAAGCACTGCACTATTACTTGATAGTATTATCCGTAATAGTGTATGTACTCCGGCGAAATTGCCGTGCCGCCGGGTGGAGGTGGGATACGAGATTATTAGAAAGGGTTTTAACGTTCTAGTAGTGGAAAATAGTAATTATACACCAAGGTAGAGAAGACATTTTTTTAAGCCGAGGTAGTTTATTAAGAATAAAGAAGCGAGGCTTAAAATTGTCTTCTCTAGCGTGGTGTATATATTATTTTTTTCACTACTAGATACGTTAAAACCCTTTCTAATAATAATTATTAATTAAATTTGTTTGTCCGATGCGACGATTCGAGTTCTCATTTTTCAACGGTTGCTATGAAAATTGAAAATCGTCTGTCTACGTTAACCAATAAAATCAAAGAAAATCTTTCGTTGCTAGGTGACGGCTGTTCATTATTGACTACTGGTTAATAATAAAAAATTAGTACGGGGTGATCAAGAATGACTGAGTCTGTTGGTAACAATGAAATTTGGCAAATTTAAAATTTACCCACAAAGATTCATTTTTGTAATAGTATAAACATAACCTGCATAACCAAGAATGTTTTTAATGTAATTTCAAGTTAAAAAATCCGGTCAGTGCGTGGTCAGTGCCAATTACTAGACAAAAATCACCAGTATTTTCAATTGTTTCATTGCCAAGAGACTCAGTCATTGTTGATCACGCTGTATATAAACCACGGTGAAAAGTCCCTTATAGCCTTCGCGCCTTAGCACCCTCGGCACGCCTCGGGCTCTAATCTTGGTGCTCTGGCTATAATCATGAACTTCGTCACCTTGGTGTATAATATACTATTTGTATCAGAAGTTGTACTTTAACGAGCAATTGAGTTACGCACACTTTAGTGGTAGTAAATTTCAGAAATATGTTTCTCAGTGGTGACTTCTTGGATTCTTGATTTAATTTTTAAATACCAAAACACAATGTATGCTTTGTAAAATGTAGTTTGGGTTGCATTTTTATCTGGTCAGGCTAGTCATCCAGTCACCGACACATACCCATTTTATTTAAATATAATTTTTAATGAAAAATTAAATCACCTCTTAATAACAAACAGAACATCGTTTTTTCCTAAACCCATTCATTTGTGGCGCCACTGGATTATTTTGTCCGCGCAGATTTCCCCCACCAAATGTCATATCTCACGCCGTCCTTACTCTACGTGAATAATCCTGTATGTTAAAGAAGGAATGCTATGCAACCAACAAAACAGAACAGTTCCTACAGGAAAGTCAGTCGGCTTGCTGGTCAAAGTAAGAGAATTTTGAAACAGGGACAGGGTAATGTTTTTAAGATTAAATTTGTGGTAAAGCACAAATAATGATTGAAGGGGATCACAGAGACCTTGTGATAAAATAATAAATTCTTTTAGAGGTATTCAGAACAGAAAATCTACACCTACTGAAAGTGTCATTCACGAAACTCGGTAAAGCTCGATAAGGCGTTGCAAATTCAAAACCATGACAACCGACATTGTTGAAGTATTGTATGTAATATATTCCGTTTCGTTAACGATTTGCAAATTTGCAAAGTTTCGTGAATCGGATCTGTGGATGATGGATCGGTGTATGACAGCCGCATATTGAGAAGATCATCTATTGGGTGGGGCATCCTATACACGCACGCGAGAAATCGGGACTTCTAATTAAATAAAATTGTCGAAATTTTTCACACTTACCTGGGTATTTATAAGGTACATTTCATAGTTTTTTTTGTATATCACACTGACACAAAACTTGATCATATAGCCTGTGCATTCTCAAACTCGAACATAGGCAATTAACATTGTATTGAACGTTTTTGCTGATTCCTGCTCGCCAATTGAACTTACAGGTAAGGTAATGGTATCAATAGAAAGATAAAATTATTGCGCTTGAAATGATACTAATAATAAGATTAAAGGTGCTATTTTTATTTTAAAATACTAATTTAAAACTTGGCGACTTTTAAATATGACATGCCATGATTTTCAAATTAGACAGCATTTGTCAAAAAATTTAGTAATTTGTTGGGTTAAGTCAGCGAATTTCGGAAAATTACTGTCAAAATTATTTACGGAAAAATGAATAGTTACTCCATACAGATTAAGACAAATTTCTCTTGACGTAAGTTTATATAAATCGTGGATACTGAATATCCTCAGGAAGTACAAATATCATCCCTACAAGACACAGTGTCATCAACAGATTTTGGCTGTTGATGAAGAAAGTAAGAGTGAAACCTGTTATGAAATACAGGAGTGTGCTAATGATCCTCGCTTTCTGTCGACAATTTGCTTCACAGACGAATCTACTTTTACACTAAATAACGAACCAAATGTTCAAAACACGCGATATTGGGCTCATGAAAACCTTCGAGTAAATTCCTACTAGAACTCAAAAAATTCATATTTGGGCTGGGATTTTTAATAACATTTGAAATAAAGGGAAATTTAAATTCAGCAATTCAACTGCATTGTAATTTTTTCAAAGAATTTATAATAAAAACTGCTTAAACTGTTAATTACTTTAATATTATAGATGTATCGAAATAATGGCATAATATCTATAAACTGAATGCACAGTGTTAATTGCCTATGTTAGACTTTGAGAGTGGACACCCGGTATATAATACAATAAGTGGTCTAATTTTTTCCAACAAAATTTGTCATTTAAGACATGAGTAGCTTTTGCAACGAAAACTACACTCCTTCGTCAACTCGTGTAATTTTCCAAAAGCAAAAGCTACGAATGTCCTAAATGACAAATTTTGCAGAAAAATTAGACCACGAATTGTATTCGACTTGACAATCCACCGAGAAAATTTTATCGAGTTGACCTAATAAATTTGACGTTTCATTTTGATATAAATTTTTTCGACTGTAATTACACAAGAGGTTTCATTTAGTCGGTAAAATATTTTTTGCAACGAAAACGTATTGCTTAGCAATTAGACGAGAAAAATTGGCACGATAAAAGCACGACGGCCGTAGGCCGGAGTTGATTTTATCCTGCCAATTTTTCGAGTCTAATTGTCAAGCAATTAGTTTGAGTTGCAAATAAATATTTTTCCTGACTAAATGAAACCTCGAGTGTAATTCGGCGAGACAATTTAATGAATGAACAATGCAAATTTAATTTTTTTATTTGGTATTAAAGTTATTAGATGCCTAGCAACTAAAGGTATAAGTTACCTGAGTGTTTTTGCCGGATAAAAGTTAGGGCAAACTTTTATCCGCTGTCAAAGTGACAAAATCACAGCGCCTTATGAGATTTTTTATACATGAATTAAATTGTCGCTGAAAAACCACTAGTTGTTTTTTCACTATAAATCAATTTGATTGGTCCAAATTTGAAAAATGCTGCAATTCGATTGGTTAAAAATTTTCGAGTTGGATTATCATAATTAACTGAACGAGAAGTCATTGCGAAAAATCGATTTAAATTTTTTTTTTTTGTGTGGTTACCTCAGAGGAAATTTTTTATAGGAACTCGTGACATTATTTTCACTAGATAGACCCAAATCCGAGAGATTCCCGCTATTTCTCGGACACCGTATATGCTTAGTAAATTTTGAAATAGTGTCTTTAGTTTTTAACCTTTTTATTGAATTTATTTCTTCATTATTGTTTTATTATTTATCATTTTTCCAATGGTTGTTACTTTTGTATAATATTGAATTAATTTAAAATACTACTTTTACATTGAATTACAAATTTATAAAGCGAATTTCTTGTCCTACGTCCTCTATCCAAGTAAAGTAGGTATTTTTGAAATTTAAAGTAATTGGATAAGCCATATACAGGGTGAATCTTCTCTTCCATTGATAATTCCTCCTCTCCCTGCTGCTCCCTCAATCGTTTTTCCATCTCCTCTCTTTTGCGCCTGTCAAACAATACTGATAACAATCTCTCATTAACACACAACTCACAACATACTTCTTTTTCTGCGATTTTTTCTGGAAGTGTGCTTCTTGGGTTTCAGCTTGCTCTACCAGTAAAATACCAACTATTTATTACATTTGGTTCTTGTATTTTATTCTCCACAAGAGTTATTTTTACATTTGACTTAATCTACTAAAACTTAGTTATACATATTTACATTTTCTTGTTCAGACAAATAGGAATTTTTCGTCAAATCAAGAAAAAAACAGAATAAACCTGGTTAAAAGAAACGAAATAATAACGTGACATCTAAATAAGTTATCAATATTGTTAAAAATATCTTCTTGCAAGCTTATTAAGGCAAGTTGGACGTTCTCAGCGCACACACCTTTACTTCTGAAACTGTAGTAAAGAAGTTCTTCTGCACTTTAAAACAACCAGTTTTTAAACAGTTAACTGTTAGGTAAATAAAGAAAAATAATAAAACAAAACAAAAAACTGAATTTTTTAAACTTATATTGGCATTTAACAATAATTGCATCAAATCCATTCAATACAATTTGTATGCAGAATGACATACAATTAAAAAAATTGCGATATATTACAGTTTCTATCATAGCAACAAAATCAGCAATTAATGGATAAGTTAAAATAAAACTGTTACATTAGTAATACAAAACACAATTTTAAATAAAAAAAGAAATGGTTAAGGGAAACCATATTGCATGATGATAAAATACATTACACCTCCATTAATTCCTTTTAAAAATACCACATAATTTAATAATCTGTATTTATTGAAGATAATTATTTAATAATTAAAATCCTATCTATAGTTCTTCGATCTGCTACATAAAGTCATCAAAGTCATCATAGTCGTTCACATATGCTGACAATGGCTGCAACAAGATAAACATTAACAAACCCTCATTTTTATCAATCTGTTTACATCACAAACAGATAGTCCTGCACTTACGTTTCCATCATCCAACTTTAATTTAGCTTTTCCTTTGCCTTTATTCTTCCTTGTTTTCTCTCCTTTTTCAATTTTCTGCTTTTCCAAATATAAATTATCTAATGTATTTTTAATCTTTTTAATATCTAATGAGGACACTGCAAACAAACAGAATTAATCTGTGCTGGAAATATCTGCCCTGATACTTACAAGTGGCACAAAGATTTCTTAGAAGGTTTTCAGTGAAAACAGGATACTCTGTGTTTTTAGACAACCCGAGAAGCTTTTTAGATAGAGAGTCTGTGAAATCTTGGAACTCTTCTTTGGTTGTGGGTAAGCTGAGCCCGTCGAGTCCTGTCGAAGGCGTGTTATTGGTGTCACCTCCAAATGTGGTTTCTAAGGCTATTTTCAAATCAGACTCTTTCTGCATCCGAATCTTCTCTTCCATTGATATTTCCTCCTCTTCCTGCTGTTCCCTCAACCGTTTTTCCATCTCCTCTCTTTTGCGCCTCTGTCAAACAATACTGATAACAATCTCTCATTAACACACAACTCACAACATACTTCTTTTTCTGCGATTTTTTCTGCAAGTGTTTGCTTTTTGGGTTTCAGCTTGGCCTCGTCGACTGAAGGTGGCGCTTTATCTTCCTCCTCATCTTCCCAGCTCTCCTACAAAGCACACTCGTTTTAACCTTCACTGTTACAAACTAGAGCACAATAAAAGATATGCAGCTGCAACTTTCACTCAATATTGGAGCACTTGATCACTTGAAAACTTGATGATTCATTGGTTTGCTGGCGCATCTTTTTGCAGTCGGCGTCAATTAACGGAAACGAATCCGTGGCCGAAACGTAAATATCTCGAAAAAAGCTTACCTTAACGTCCTCCTCTTCATCCTCGCCTTCCCATTTGTTGGAATTGATAGTAACAGGTGCAACTGTTGGAGGCTCGAAGTTCTCGTCATCTGGAACGTGTGCAAATTTGGGTTAGCGGTTAGACTGTGGCAACAACATGTCCCCGACTTACCCCACGATTCCATATTGGTGAAAATAATATCCAAATTAGCGCAAAACGACCTCAACCTCTAAATTCACGTGTGCTAAATGTGCAACTGCACGGAATCCCACCAGATGACACTGTGCAAGTGTCAGATTTGTCACCAAACCCACTTTTCTCGAAGCTTACGCGAATTACCTAAAGGATAGATGTATCAAACAATACGTTTAGGCTTTTTGTGTCTTTGGCAAGATGACGAAAAGTAATCGGAATTGTTTGAAATAGTCAAATTTGCAACCGAAAAACTCCCTCGAACACCCATTTCACTTTGACACTTACGAAATACTAAACTGCTGCCAACATAGTTGCCAACTGGTAAAGGGAATCTCTGAATCTCACCAACTACGTTAAATTATTTGTTGGACAGACTTAAATGTAAATTATTGTTTGATTGTTTTTTTTTTTACATTTCGTTTTTAAGTAATTTTAGTCATGGAAAGAGTTTCAACAGTAACTCAAATTATTTATTATTTAACAGACTTGTTAAATTTTTAGTGAAAGAAATACATATCGCCCGCAGTTTTGCAGCAGCCAGCATCTCGAAGCTCGAAGGAAAAACTCCAGTTTCGAGGAATTTGGGTTTCATACTCTGTAAATGTTGAATCCATCGCATTAGTAATCCGTGATCCATCGTAACACTGACAGCGGCAGTCCGTGGCGGCAGTCTGTGGCGGCAGTTACCGTCACAAAATGCAGAGATTATGACCGCTGAGAGTGGTCTACTGGTCTTCCAGGTAGATTGGTTGTAAAGTGCAAATTTTCTTGGCGAGAAATATTATTTCTTTATAGTAGACCCAGAAATATAGTGATTTTATGAGGGATGGAGTATAGTGGTCGCCAACACTCTAATAGCAGACTTTTTTTGCTCGCTATTGCAGTCGGCTCATAAAAAACTGGTTTGTTGAGATGACACGCGCGATGTGCATACAGGAGCGTATTCAAAATATATTAACGATTGAATCCGAATAAGTGAGTATACACCGTTCACACATGGGAGTTAAATTGGGTGCAAAACAACTCAATATGTTCACATCAAGTTGATGTTTTTTTATGTGGAGCGGCAACCATAAATTTTACATTCAGTTTTCACGCCTACTTCGACTACAATCATTTAGAATAATCCTGTATTTAGAATTTTGTTTTTGGCAAGGGATGCTCATACCTCCCCGCGGTTCTTGCTGGGCAATAAAAATTAGATTTATAATATATTATAATATGTTTGTACATTTTCCTGAATACGCTCCTGATTGCACGCGTCTTATTAATTTGCAGCTGTGTCGGAACCTTTGTCTTGTTTTTAAAATCCTGTTTTGTTTTATTTTGAGGCTGCTACTAAAGTGTTGGCAGGTACTATACATTAACTTGAGGTGGTCAGTTATGGTAGGGCAATAAGCTTCTGGCACCCGTCGCGCGGCTGGGCTCTACCTACCTTTGTCTCCGATGGTCCATTTTCAGACAGCTCAAAAACATGTGTCATAGAAGATTTATAACTCTCTTCAAGTTGGTAATAAAAGTGACCCCAAAATTGTAAAAGAAATTATCGGCCAAAGTCCATAAAATCACTATATTTCTGGGCCTACTATAGTTTTGGAGATGTCTCATAGTTTCTAGTAGTGGTCTAATGGTAGAGGTACAGGTAATGAAAACTTATAGGACAATGATTATTTTCGGATCACAGGATAAGAATTAAATAATAATAGATTTAAAAAATTTGAAGCAGATAATATGAAAATGAATAAATTAGAAACCGATTTTTTGATAACGAAGTTTTTATCACTGAGCGGGAAGAGGTAAATACTGGGTGCCCCAAAATTCGAGGAACAACTCAATGAGGTAATGTCAACTCATGCTAGAAAATAACGAGAAAAATAATAAAAACATTCAACCTCTTAAGGCGGGTACAGATCAAGCGCGCCGTGTCGTGCAAGTCGTTTGCAAACGTTTGCGAACAAAATTCGTGTATGCTCACATAACTGTCCAGACAGACCAAATGCGCGGATGGCGGATGTTTAGCTATGTTCGAAAAGATTCCAAGTTCAGTGGGTTTTTTTAATTCGAATGCACCCAAAAAATCGGTCCAAAGCGAGCGCGCACGAACAAGCAAATTTCTTTGATGTACCGACATCAGGCGGATAACGTTTGCGAATGCTTGTTCGTGCGCGTTGCTGCGGGTTTGTGCTCGGTAACCCGTCCAAACTGACAGCGCCAGCAACGTTCGCGAACTTTTTGCACGGCACGGCGCGCATCGGCGCGTTTGATCTGTACCCGCCTTTAGATTTGAAGATATGGGAGCTCAAAAGGTGCAGCTTTGATCTCATTTATTTTAAATATTAAAAAGGTTTTGACTATGATGTATTTGTGTTTAGTACCCAATGGCCTAATAAATTTGAACGATTGTGATCAGGTTTGCAATTATTTTCTCCATTATTTCCAGCATTTCCTTTTCGTTTTACCTCAAATAGCGTACGGCAACATGGCTTTGATTTTTCCTTCTCATTTCCTGGATACAACAACAATTAAATATTTGCAGACTATTGAGATGCATATACAGGGTGGTCCAACACTTACCATTTTTGCGATTACGCGGTTTCTAATTATCGAAAAAAATTTAAGCTTGGCTAGGAAGAGACACACATTATGGAGCTATAAGCCTGTCCCATTATTTTATTTATTATCAATTGGGTTTCGCGTCAAGAGGCGATAAAGTGAAATTAATCAAAATTCAAAAAAAATTTTTTAATCTAAATAGGTTCAAACTAATACAGAAAACAGAAATCTGAAAATAAAAAAAATTAAAACTCATCACATTGCCGATTTATTTGCAATTAAAGAAGGTGCCGCACAACTGACAGGAATTTATGACGCAGTTACACTAAGTGCCTAATCACAAACCAAACCAGAAGTAAGATTTACAATACCCCATCGCCAAACTGCAGGTACTTTCCCTGTCAGGGCCGAACTCGACTATTTTACGCCTAGCAATTTCGGCAAACATTCTGAAGAAATTTTCAAATAAATTACGTAATGAAGTTGAAATTATTCAATATCAGTTTTCTAAAATATCTATTTTTCATTTAAAGAAAAATCCTTTACTTGCTGCGAATCGTTTCTATCATAAACTGGAATTTCACCAGTACTGACCTGAAAAATGGTTTCGGGGGAGCCGACAGCCCTGCGTCAAAAAGATTTATTGGGGGGCCATCACATTACGAGCTGTCCTATTCAGCTCTACCATAAACGGTCTTGGATTCCAGCTTTCTTTAACTTGATATTTGATCGCAATTTTCACTATTACCTAATTATAATTCAAACTCGGAAGTGGATCAATCAAAAAGGTGAGTAGTTCTGTAACTAGTAGAGAAAAAAAAAGCTTTCAATATTTGGACCAATTTGATATTAAATCGCTATAAAGTTAGCTCCATCACAAAAATTTAATTGAAAAAAATTGATCATGCTCAATCATAGAATATTAATTGTAGATTGTGCCTACCGAGTTTCAGAATTTTTGGACAATTATTAAACGTGTAATCGCAAAAATGGTAAGTGTTGGACCACCCTGTATATGTTGCCACATTTAGTATCTAGGTAAGTACGAATATAACGAATAGGTCCATATCTTTTACAAAAAAGAAAATTGATTTTTTAAAAATATTTTTACCTGATACTTAACAACTTCAGATACTAATCTTCCAAGGGCGTAGCAATGATTTTTCGCTGGGGTGGGCCAGATTACAGATTTTAATAGTATAGTTTGTCTCAATTCTAAATTTCCACCACCTGTTGAATTACGTTGGCAAAATAAAAATATTTCTAAATTGGGATTCTTGTAAACAAAGTTGACAATACGGTGCATCAATTAAAAAATAAATCGAGTCGGCGTGTTACCTATTGCAACCCATGCTATAGCATAGGCTCCAAAGCAAACTCGATTTATTTTTTAAATGATCGCTCGGTATAATTATTTTATAAACATGATTCGAAAACATTAAAATTAGTTCATTAGTTTATTTTGCTTTTAGAATTTGATTTTCTACCTACTTACTTACTGCATTTTAAAAAAGGTTTTCGTTCTTTTCCTTTATTCTAAAATTTTGAGTTGTAAAAACGGAAATTGACAGATAACCTAACAAATACATATAATCTGACGCATTTTTCACCAAACAGTGTTGTCGGTTGTATTTTCAACGTAGAATGCAGTGTTGGTGGAAATTTAGAATCGAGACAGCCTATACATACTTACATACATACTTACATACATATAATCTGTTTCAAAATAAAAAATCCACCAACAGTGCATTCTACCTCGAAAATACAACCGACATCGCCAACTTTTGTTTTTAGTGTGTCTGCAAGTGTCAGAAAAAAGTGGGGTTATGAAAGAAATCTGTTGACAGTCGTTTTGGTCGTAGTTCTTCGTGTTTTTTATACTCATTTCATTATTTTACTCAAAAGATATGATATGGTAGCTACCACCTTTGTGCACATAATAATTATTTTGTGTTAGGTAAATAAACTCAACAGTTCAGTGTCAAATTTTGGCGGGAGGATGAGCCAACCCAAAAAAAGTAAACCTCTTCTAGGGATTTCTTTTTCTACCAACATAATTCAACAGGTGGTGGATTTTTGATTTTGGAACAGATTATATAGTCTATTTTTTAATCAAAGAACCACAACACCGCAATTTACACCCAAAATAGAACTGACAACATTGTACACTTTTGACATAGGGTGAAAAATCTCATCATATAAAAATTGAGGTTATTACAGATATTAGTAGCGCAGCATGTTAATAAAGTTAATAACAACTAATTTGAGAGTGTAATAAATGTCTTACTTTGCGAGGCATTTTAATAACACGTTCAAATTTTAGCTGCGAGTTTGCGTACAGTTGCGGCCGTTGAAATCTCAGACAGGAAAGATTTAAACACTCTGTATAAATTCCGAAATTTGATTAGCGTAAACAGGATTTTCATCAAGGATTATAAAGTCAGTGTCAGTATTTGACATATTAGGTCAGAATCGCGCGTAACTTTTGAAATGCCGCAATTATCTGATTTGCAAAAATGGGTTTTACTGAGGGACGGTGTGAGTATAAGAGCTATTGCGAGAGAAATTAATGTGAATAATGTTTGAGTGACATTTTGAGAAACGTCACTTTCAATACCATTTAAAAAGCTAAAAGTTTGGCGTTGTCAAAGTGTCTGAGTTTTCAACGGCCGCAACTGTACTTTCAAGGACATTAAAAATAACAGACGTTGGCTGGTATAGCCAATAGATATCATTAAATTCCCTACATTTAGTAAAATTTTATATTTGCAAACCTAAATCAACAGGTCGTGGTTCTTTAATTAAAAAATAGATTATAGTTTATTTAACGAATTTGTGTGTAAATTGGGCTTTGTTTGAGTGGGCCTACGAGTGCCAAAAAAAGCCCAATTTACACACGAACGAGTTGAATACAAAGTTGTTTTGTTCGACAATCCATTAAAGGCTCCAAATCGCTTAAAATCTTTAAAATTAGCTTGACGTTTCGTTTTGACAAGTTGTGACATTCATCAAAATCACACAGGAGAAAATTCTCAAATTCTGGCAGTGTCGAACAAAAAACCGCTTTTAAACCACCGCTGCTGACCGACCACAGACATAGGTATAGATCTACATATAATAGATTAAGTTAAGGGTGCCCATCACCCAACGAAAATATCTATTTCGTAACTATACAACCAACCATACAACACCTGCTGACCGTTTTACGACAGGCACTACCATGCAGTGCTAATAATGAGGGGATTAGTATTTGTTACCTCCTAGTGTGAAGAGGAGCACTTCGCCCAAAGGAGACTACCTGCTACTCTGCCCTGTTTCTAAATCCCGAGCCGCTTTACGAAATTTCCGTCGGATTCCCCAGAATATGATTTAAATTTATAAGTAAGAAAATAAAAAATTTTGAAATTATAAATCAGTTTATTTTCATAATTAAATAAATATACATTATTTTTGGCTTTGTAATTATGTTTTGTAAATAGTGACATGCAGGTAAACACCGTACCTACTTTACATTACGAGTTCCAAAACAACACAGTGCAGATTAATTCCCGCCAGTAGTAATCTTACGCATATGATATTGTTGCTTGCCCTGCGCGAACCTTGATTATAATTTTTTAGTTTTGTTGTCCGTTTCGGCATTGTTGATTTCAAAAGCACTGTTACGTTTTTTTACTGCTTAAATTAAAGTAATTAACTAATTCTTATTTGCTTTTGTCTTTGTACAGCGTGATCAACAATGACTGAGTCTGTTGGCAATGAAACAATTGAAAAGTACTGTTTGATCTAAAAAAGCATAAGAATAACATGTAACAATAACATAATTGTAATAAATACGAGTAACATAGCTGCAGATTGCAAGTGTCGTACAGTTGCGAAAAGTAAGACAGAGTAAAATTGAAAAAGAAATTATATTCATTATATTTACCTCTTATTACGTATTGCCTTCATTCTACGTTTTATACTTTTCCGGTAACCGTTTGTAGAAATCTTATTCTTACCATGGACACCCATTTTTAAAACGCACTCGGATAATAACTCAACTTCTAGTCACTAGGACGCAGTCAAAATAAATAGAAATATGTATAAACAAACACAGCAAATTTATATTCAAGATTGTACCTGAAATGGGGATGAATAACGGTGTCGTCCAATAATGATCCTTTAGCTAGCCGAAACAGCCAGGGGGCAGGTAATTTGGACACGGCAGATTAGGAAAACTTCCGAGAAGAATTATATATTTGGAATTTTGTGATCTTATAAAGAGCGATCAAATTAATTTGTAATCAAGTTATCCATGAATCCGAAATTGTATGTCGATACTGGAACTCCACGCGCCAATAAACATAGGTTGAAACACAAGTTACATACAACGTGTAACAGAAATAAGTACATTAATTTTAACTGGTAATAGAACTCGTCAAAAGGAACAACTTTTCTATCTACCATTTTGCCGAAAAACGATGTTTAATTCCAAAAAAAAATTGGAGAGATTTTTCACTAAAATAGTCCTACGCCACTAAATACTGCAATGGCTAATTGAGATCAGCGCTAATATGAAAAAAATGTCCATTTTCATCCAGAAAACGTGTTTTAACGCAGAAATCGAAATTCAAAGAAATCTACCCGTATAGCAAAAAATCCACTTCGTAAGAATCTGGTTGTCTCACGTTTTTAGGTAGCTTAGTTTTGGAGATATGAACGGTTTTAGGAAAATCTTTCCTAAGCCACTACGCAACGTTTTTCGCCAAAATGGCAGAGAGAAAAGTTGTTCCTTTTGATGAGTTCTATTACCAGTTAAAATTAATGTACTTATTTCAGAAACACCCTGTATTTTCATATCAATACGTTCCACTATCTTGTTTTTGGTTGTCACGGCTAAATATGTTATGTTACAACAATGACCGAATATTTTTTGACTTTTTAACTTTTCACTGTCAGATTTGATTTATAAAAATAAAACAGTCTGGTAAGTATTGCTTCCCTGTTGTAACTCACCTACCGGACTCAAATTGATCATTTCCTAAAAAAAGCCCATTTGGCTTATATAACTGCCAATTTTGACATAAATTTTGTTTTTCATGGAATACATAGCAGCAACGAACTAACTTTACCTACAGTTCATAGAAAATCCTATCCCATTACGGTATCTACATTACCTGACTCGAGTTTTCCTATAATCCACAGTGTAACTTAAATCCCCCTTTCTGCTTTTATCTCGTTTTACCTGGAAATTACTTTCTTTCTGTGATATTCGTTCACTTTCAATTTTTTTACAATAAGAATCGTTTCTGTCATAATGTCGAAAGTTACCGACAAATTAAATAAATTTGTGCGGAACTTTAGAAGTCTTATTTTTTCAAGTGATGCTTTCGTGTTGTTTTTTTGTAAGATCTGTCAAAAATCAGTGAATTTTGAGAAAATGTATTTGATTGTTGTAAATGATGTTTTTTTTTCTATAATGTACAGTGAATCACTGAAACAATAATACTTATAGCAACATTTAATTGTCAATGTTTATCTTCGAATTTTTAATGCCTTTTTTCCTGCCTATTTTACCGATTTTTAATGCTTAATGCTCTATTGATAATGTAATCGAACATCTACCGGACAGTATGAAATTAAATTTTAAAGACGCAGTCGAAGTATTTGTAGACAAAATCGGCAAACAGAATTGGTACCTAGGTCTGTGTCTATTTAAAGCAGTAGCGAGGCGGCGAGTCCGACCGCTCTCCAGGGGGGCAATATAAATTATGAGGGCTTATAAATCACCCCTCGAAGAGGAATTTTTCGATGCAAAAGTTACGTTGCTTCGATTCATTATTTTTAAATAGAGAGAATTATATTCCATTTACTAAAAAAGTAAACACACACCTACCTAGTTCGCAAGATGCTCGTCATTTTGGTGTAAGTCTGAAGATTGGCAAAGAAATAGGTTTGGAGAAAAATGTATGAAAAGTTTTTCAATTATTGTGTTTTTTAAGGCGTTCGGATCAAAATTTAAAAATAATTAACCTGTCCTGACATAGAAAACACCTTTGTCATCCTGTATAAATATCCATCTCCCTTTAGAATTGAAGATTAAAGATGTTATTTATCGGTAAAAAATGGGTGTTTTCTCGTATACATTTTCGGTACTGATAGAGAGCCTTAAGCCTGTGAACTCCGAATTTTTCGAGAATTTTTATCATTCCATTTCAGCGCTTTCGTGTTTGATTTTTTATTAGATTATTTCCTTCATGTGTTTAGCAACCAATTGCGTGACAAATATTGACCAATCAAAACTAGAAAACAAAAAATAACCCGATAAAATTTCTCTAAAATGCACATGTGCAATAATCTGATAAAAAATGTCGGTACCTGATTTTTTAAAATTATTTTGAATAAAAAGGATTGGAAATAATGCGTTTGGTTTCATTCTATTCAGGAAATAATCAGCCGTATACCCCTCGTGCAAAATTTTAATATCGGCAATTTTTTTGCTAATAAACTCAAACATCCATAAATTAGGCGCTTTCCTTTTGCACCAAAACTCAGATATTTTTGCTCAGACCAGTTTGGTTCACTTATGTACGCGTTCCTTTTGCTTTTGACTGAGACAAATAAAGTGAGATTTTTACTTCCCCCCTTCCCGATGCTTCGCCACCTCGACAGCAGATGCAGATAACTGTGACATCGGTGGTGGGGGAAAAATATTGGAAAAAAGTAAAGCACAAATATAATTATAAAAAAATAGCAAGATATTACAAGCTGCAGAGAACAAAAAATGGGCAGATCATCACTTATTTTATACCATATAATCCACAGATATTTTTCTCTAGTGAGAATGGGGAAGCAGAAACATTAAAATCTTTTCTGGACAGTTATTTTGAAAAATTTTTTGATTTTTTACGTTAGATCGTTGTCGCGCCCGCGTTCCTTTTAACCCGTTTTACTCAAAAATTCAAACTGATCTGAGCGACTCAGATCAGTTCATCTCAGCTCACTCCGTTTGCAAAAGGAAAGCTACTATTATTCGGTCAGAAGACCTCATTTATGGAGAGCAAAAAAATTTCCGATAAAAATTTTTGCACTTGGGATATAATTGGTGCGATTCTGTTTTAAAATTTATCAACATTGCTATATAACAAGGTTGTAGTTGCTATGATATGAAGCTGTTGATTGGTTTGATCTATGCAAAATCAATGTTGTTTGATAACAATATTGCTAAATTTTGAAACAGAATCGCACTAATTATGTGATTATTGCAGATGTATCTTGTTTTTAATAAGTGTTTCACTTTTATTCTGGGGTGGCCCACCTGGAACCCCCCTTTGCTACGCCCTTGTAATCTTCTCGTTGATTTGTAATTAGGAATTTTTTCTCAGAAATGATTATTTATTTGCCAAAAAGGATTATCACCCTACATACCTATCTAATACTTATGATGACATTTCTGCTAAATTCTTGATTATTATTGGGGAGGAGGAAACATCTACATCTATGCATCATATAAGAGAATAATAGGTGATGGAGATAGTAATGTTGTTAAAAAAATTCGAATTGGCAAACCCAACGGACCAAATTTCTTTGTGTACAAAACTGAATGCAGAAATCATAGTACGAGATCCCACTGCAAGAGTTCTACGTTCATCTGTTTTTTAATCAAAACACAATTTTTATAGATAATTATGAATAGAGAAATATGTTTCTGCTGGGTTGCTTATCAAAATATGGCCACAACTATTTTTTTTGTTCGACACTGTCAGAATTTGAGAATTTTCTCCTGTGTGAACGGATTTTGATAAATTTGACAACTTGTCAAAACGAAACGTCATGCTAATTTTAAAGATTTTCAGCGATTTGGAGCCTTTGGGGGGCTCGTCGAACAAAAAAACGTTGTATTCAACTCGTTCTTGTGTAATTTGGGCTTTTTTGGCACTCGTGGAGTAAAATAAAATTCCAGTTTCGGGGAATGTGGGTTGTATACTCTGTAAATTGTGACGGGTGTCAATCAATTTGCCGGGGGTCCTTCGAGCAGAAGTTATGGTCATAAAATGCATGCATTTCTGTCAGGTAGAAATGCCGACACTGACGACGGCCAACAAACCCGTTCCCGTTATCCCATAAACCATTATTTGATAATATTCGCACTACAAATACCGTAAAAGAAATTTTGTATTCAGAAAAATCATTCATTCGAACTTCTGTGACAAAACAAAGCGACAGAAAAATTGGAGCATATTATCGGGTTGAATGTTAAAAGTTGTGCCATGTTTATTGATAAATATAAATCATTTTTAGCAAAGAGATGGATTAATAAATTCGGATGCAATTCTTGTAATAAAGTGACCATATTCCACACGTGAATTAACAATTGATTTATTTAAGGATGGATCATGAAAACCATATAAAATTAAAAACATCGCATCCTTATTATAATTAGGTCACCAATCGTGATATTTGTTACTTCGTTGTTTATACCGGGTGGGGCATCGTATAGTCTTTCTAACTCAGGTTGAGCCAGCAATAAAAATAAACTGCGCACCCTCATTACCGCCAGTGCCACCTCCTCTTAGCTTTACAATGAAGATGAATTTATGGTTTAAATGACAGATGTTTTTCTTGCTCTTTCTCGATGGTTTCCAGGTACACCGGGTCCAACAGGCCGGGCTTCTTTTCGTTATAAATCCATCTTTATTTAAAAGTTAAGAGGTTGATGGCACTTGCGGCTTGCGGTAATGAGGGTACGCAGTTTATTTTTATTGCTGGCTCAACGTGAGTTAGAAAGACTATATACGCGCACGCGAGAAATCGCGACTTCTAATTAAATAAAATTGTCGAAATTTTTCAGACTTACCTAGCTATTGGTAAGGTACACTTCATAATTTTTTGATAATTTTTCACTTACAAACAAAGCCAAAAAAAAATTAAAATATAAATTTCAACCATAAAGTCAAATTCTGATTTTTATACTAACCTATCCAGATTCACTTCCTAAAATTATTTACGAAATCTACGGAAAAAAATACCAATTAGATTTTGAATTAAACGCAGTTTTACATTTCAACTTTCAAAATCATTTTTATTTATGACCTGCTACTTGTGCTGTCGTAAATTTAGGTGACAATCGAAACTGTCAATTTTATGGCAAAAAGGTTTAAAACGGTCGGCTATACCTTTGTTGGGAAATTATACCATTGTGCCGTAAATCACCCGTCTGGTTTGCATTTAAATAAAAAAGCGAATTATTTAGCTAACCAAGTCAAAATTTGTAATTGTGCCACCAGGGTTTGATGGGCTAGCAGATACAGATTCATTTAGTGTAAAAACTTTATAGGTAAATTAACAGTTGATTTCAGAAAACTAATAAAACTGTTACGGGCTTATTTATTAACAAAAATTTTTTAAAAAATTTTCAAATATACCTTATCAATAATTAGTCAGGTATATAAAATTTCGCCAATTTTATGTAATTAGAAGTCGCGATTTCTCGCGTGCGCGTATACGATGCCCCACCCGGTATACTGCTACGAAAGAGAAAATCAATTCTGATTTAAAATATTGCATAATTAAAAGGGACGATAGATTCTGGCATGAAATTGATAAATTGGAAATTGAAAATCACTTAGAAACATTTTATTTTGGAACTTTCTTCCAGAATTAGTGGATCCTAGACATCAAAGAGGTCAGCCAAATACTAAAAAAATAGTTATAATTTTGCATTGTTAATATTGTAAAATTAACTCAATACGAATTTTTATTCATTTAGATAAGGCGTTAAAAATCTATCTTTTTATTTTTATTAAAATATGTAATAAAAAGAAATTAATTAATGAAAGTTGATAAGTTGGTTATCTGAAAAAATTGTAGTAAGTAATAACACTATGTCGATGTCGATATTCTCTACCTTCTTGTTTACCTGCAACATTTTTGGTAAACATTTGGAAGGGTCGTTTCACTTATTATACCTGCATCTTTCATATTGTAGGTAAAAAAAAAGCATTTACCAATTGTTCCTGAAATTTTGCATTTTGTCCTGTGCACTAAGAAGTTACTTGAATATTTACAAGAAAAATATTGATAATCTTCCAGGATTTTAATAGGGCCCATTATGGTCCTATGAATCCAGATATTGCCAGTAATCGGCTGGTTTAGAAACCACTGGGGATTATATTCTGAATCAATTCCAATTTTAACAATGGGGCAACGCAATAATGACGAGTGAGAGAGGCTAAGAAATAATAGGTTAACTGCTAGTAACTTTGGAAGAATAATAAATATGAAAATTACCACGGACACTGCAAATACGATAAAAGATATTTTATGCCGCCTCGAAAAAAAAATTACCTGAATCACTGCAATGGGGTATTTGACAACGAAGAAAAAGCAAAACAAAAATTGGAAGAAATAACGGGTCTATGTTCGTGCGGTTATTTGTAGACATTGAGAAAACATTTTTGGGGGCATCACCAGACGGATTGGTTGATTTGGACTCAATTGTTGAAATCAAATGTCCATTTGCTGCTCGAAACACCGACATCAAAACGGCAATAGAAAAAAAAAATATATTTAGAAATGAATCCCAGGGATGATGATAAAATATTATTAAAAGAAAATGACAATTATATGTACCAGGTTCAACGTCAATTGCTTATGAGCAATCTCCAAAAATGTTATTTTATTGTACATACCTACACAATGTGACCTAAAATATGTATTGTGTTATTGAAGAAGATGATTCTAAATACTGGTACTGACTCGAGAAGTAGTCGAAATTTACCTATAAGAAGCATCTTAAAAAAAGCCTAACAATTTATCACAACTATGTACCTGTACCTACCTATAAAAAATTGAAAAAACAACGATTCAATCATAATTAATAAAGTTTTTATTTATCAACAGCAAGAACCAACACAAATGTCGTAAATAATACATACCTGATTTCGATGGTTCCAAACGTTTGCAGCTTGATAGTCCGTACTGGAAATTATATAATGTGTACCAGGAATTTTGACTCTTTCGATAACAAATGGATTATTGGATTTTCCCGGTCCTTCTAGGTATTTACCTAGGACCACTAATCATCCCCAAGTAACTGTACGGTACGGTAATAACGGTGAAAAGAGGTAGGTTTAAAATTAAAAAAAAAATAAAAATAACAGTACTATGGCGGCCAAAAAATGTTGGCCGTCACTTTCTTGACATTCAAGTAAAGTGTAAATAAACCTTTAGGAATCGTAACCCCACTTTCGATTCTTGTCATTTTGACAATTAATTTAAACTGTTTGAAGCTCAGATATTTCAAAAATCCGACATGAATGAACAAAATTAGAGCAATCGTACATAGATAACCTGAGGTAAACGTTCTGTGTAGTAGAAATGACAAAATAATTTTGAGTTTTGAAATTTACAACCCAAAAAATAACGTTCATAATCAAGACGGTAATCATGATGACAATAAGGTACGGATTACAATTTTTTTTTTTTTGAATTGACAGATAATGACGGCCAAAATTTTTTGGCCGGCATAGTACCTACATTCCTATCTATCTCAAAGTGAAAGTAACAAAACAGAATGAATTTTGGGAGTTCATATTATTGGACCATTTTAATTTATTATAATACATATAACAGTGTTTTTCTTTTAGTATTCCTTTTTTGTCAATGGTATTTCACTATTTCTCAAAACTATTTCATATTTACCTCACTTTGACATTTAATAGAGATAGGAAATAGTTTTGAGAAATAGTGAAATACAGTTGTTGGTACAATTTGGTTTTGACCATTTGTCAATTAATTGTCTACTTGACAATACCTATCAAATAATTTCTAAAATTGTCTTTGAATTTTGATCATAATCTAACCTCTCTCTTGCAAGGTTTCACACCATAACAGTGTGCCAATTTTATTCTGACAGTTTCCGTTTTTTTTTTGCAACCAACTACAGTTGACAAAAGAGGAAAATCAAAAGAAAAATAGTGTAATAATTTTATAAATATTATTATTCGACGGATTTGGAGACCGAGTAGGTTACTATTTAGCGGCTTTTGGTAAAGAGTTTGAGGCGTTTGAGCATTTAAAATACTAAAATATTTGTCAACCTCTTTACTTTAAAATTTATAATTTAGATTATAAATGTTTCATTAAATAAAATTGTTCCCTATGGTTCATTGATAAAAAAATTCACTGTATATTTCTCGACTGTAATTACACAAGAGGTTTCATTTAGTCGACTGTAATTACACGAGAGGTTTTTTTTGTCCGGATAAAATTGAATTTTTTTACAATAATTTGGTTGCTTGGTAAATTGACGACACAAACCACCCGATAAAAAAACGAGTCCGAAGGACGAGTTTTTTTATCTGGTGGTTTGTGGAGTCAATTTACCAAAAAGAAACCAAATCAGAGTTTAAAAAATGAAATTTTATCCTGGACGAAAAAACCTCGAGCGTAATTCGATGAGATAATTTAATGAATAATAATAGGTAGGTAATTATGAAAAATTGAATTGGCCATTTTGCACTTCAATTTATTACAAGCTGTGTCAAAGTTTAAGATTGTTGGTTCGTTATAACAAGAACAAAAATAGGGGGTTTCTATTTAAAAAAACTATCGATAACGTCATAACTCGAAAACAAATGACTGCTTTGAATTTCATTTTATATTAAAATATGTATTTTTATAAACTAAAATTGATCTGTCCAAAGATTTTTTTGAAAAAAAAATTGTTTAATTTCTAATGAATTTATTCCATACTTTTGCCGCTCACTGTATTTGTGCTTATTTTTTTTTTTAATAGCTAAATTGGGATATTTTCAATGATGGGGAGTGCTATGATCACTACGGCAACCGAATTGTTTTGTTTAAATCGAGGTTTAAATAAATTATTAGAAAATTTGCGCTACTTCCATGTTGTGTTTTTGTCGGTTGTCTTACGTGTTAAAAGATTTAATTTGACAATACGAGATACTAATTCAAAATTTTGGCAATTTTTCATAACATAGCATTTTTTCTAAAAAATTACTTTTATCATTTTTCATTAAAATCTTATTTGCTGTGTTTAATGTTTTATTTGTCGGATATTCTCTGGCAAAGAATAACTTAAATAACACTTATCAATACAACATGATACCAAAACATTTTTCTAAGACAATCAGGATTACTACGGTGACTCTTGGGTCTTGGATATTGTTTATTAACAGATAAACAGAATAGTTATTTTTGTATTAAGTGCGCAAAGTGATTGTTTTTTGTTGGGGCATGAGAATGAGTTTTTGGTCGAGACCGTCAGGTCGAGACTTCAAACTCATTCGAATGCGCCAACAAAACAATCATCTTGCGCACGAAATACAAACACTATTTTTTCTACAACAGCATTTTAAAATTTTTGAATTTTTTAATTTTTGTAAAATTTTCCTTGCATGCTAAAATATTCGTCAAAAAGTTTCCTTGGGTGCTAAAATGTAACTATTTTAGCATCCAAGGAAACTTTTTGACAAATATTTTTTCACTATCAAAAATGACATACTTTGCGACTTGATAACGATGCATAAATGTCACGTTTTTTTGACAGTTGTAGAAAAAATAACTAATAAAATTCGGAAGTCTGTTTATGGTGGTATATTGGTTATGTTGGAAGGTACATAATTACAAATTAATTTAAAAAAAAGGCTATATTCTGTCTCGTGATTCGGAAGTCACGTTAAGCCATTGGTCCCGGTCTATTGAGTTGGTCATCATGCCCCTCATAGATTTGTAAACCAGTCCTAGACTGTGTAACAAATTATTTTTTTTTTAATACACAAGGGGTCTGGAAAATCAGGAAAAATACAGGACCGAAGTCCATTGGGGTTTTGAAGTAGTTGATATTTTGTTCAAATCACTCAAACCAGTAGTCATCACGTGACTAAAAACACAACAATTAAATGAGAAGCGATTTGATGAATATAACCTTTGCTTTTCTACAGGGTCATTATAATTAATATACCGTGCGATCCAAAAGTCTTTCTATCAAGTGGGTCATGACAGTGAAAACGAATGCCGTTGGGCTGCAGCATATTTGGCGCATATTTATGAAAATTAAAAATATGTTTTATTAGTCTGTCCGTATCCTTTGATATTTTTAATTTCACATTTTTTTTATTTTATGCTGTAATTATAATAATGTCATGGCTCACTTGGTAGAAAGACTTTTGGATCGCTCGGTACTTAGTTTATCCGACAAAAGAGATTACGACATCCAATGTTTGATATTGGAAAATTTAAGAACGATCTGGGGTGGTCTTATTACTGTTGGATATTGGTTATTTCGTATTGTAGGTATACCTAAAAGTGAAAATGGATGTAAATTTGTTATGTCTGACTTGGTCTGACGTAAGAAATGAAAAGTTTTGACATTTTGCTGGTTTTGGTAACATCAAAATTCAAAATTGACAACAAGAAGAATGAATTAAAGTGTAGAAAACTTGATGTAGATACTCGATTTTTTTGCAATCGACTGTAATTATCGTTTCCTGGCACAGACTATGCCTTTTTATTTCATCCAGGGAGAGCAACTAATAGTAGTTTATTTGACGAATTCGTGTGTAAATTGGGTTTTTTTGGCACGAGGGGGCCAGTTTAAAACGCGAGTGAAATGAGCGTTTTAAAGGTCCACGAGTGTCAAAAACCCCAATTGATCCACGAACGAGTTGAATACAACGTTTTTTTGTTCGACAAGCCCCTTAAAGGCTCCAAATCGCTTAGAATCTTTAAAATTAGCTTGACGTTTCGTTTTGACAAGTGGTGACATTTATCAAAATTCTTTCACACAGGAGAAAATTCTCAATTTCTGACAGTGTCGAACAAAAAAAAAGCATTTAAATGACGTCAAATGTTAGACAAATGGTTAACGAAAAAGATAAAATAAAACTTCTGAACACATGAGTGGAAGCTTCAGTTATAACTATAAGTTATAACCACGATGATGAGACATTTTGCCGAAACTCCAACAAACAAAATTGTGTGTAGTAAATCTATTTACCATTTTCGTCCTTCTTGTTTGAAAAATGAGATTCTATTTTCATAAATAGTGCATTCTTCAGTAAAAACATTTTTTAAATAAAAATGAGGCAAATGTCACTATTGACAAGTGACAGTTTATTAAGTTAAGCTGCATGTTTTCAGAAATTTTGCTTTTCATAGCCGCCCTGTTTTTTCTGATCAAATTGGATTTTTTGGAAGACTTTTTTATTCTAGCATGACATTGACGTAAATCGTAAATTCCTAAAAATATTGCCTGATTCTTTAGGTTGGAGACTAAACCATTAACATTTGTATAAGGCAAGTTGGGTTATTTTGCCTTCTTTTAACGTGTACTACTTCAGGTTAAAATATCTGCACAACCTTCAAAGTCACGTTGTATATACTGAAATTAAATTTATGAAATTTACATAAAAATGAAAAAGCTTACGGTTTCGAAAATCTTTTTGGGCAACATTTTTCTCTTGCAAACGCCAAAATAATTCCGAATGAGACGTATTGATACACAAAGGACCAATCACCAACTAACTCTACAAATATTACGACTTGATTGAGCGGTGAGGACTGGACTGAACAGTGCTCTGTTACGCGGTTTTTGAAGATTCTTCTTTTTGCCACCATCATTAAATTCCTTTTTGCTTTATGCTTTGATTTCTCCCTTTCTTTTGTCGTTTTTCGTTGTTTTCTTGTTTTTTTTCTTTCTTCATTTCTTCTTCTATTCCATTATTCTTCTTATCAGTGGGTTGGGGTGTCTTAATTTTTTCTTCTGTGTTCTCGGTGAGTTTTCTAATGTGTTCTTCGATCGTTGGAAATTTGATGTCGTTATGCAGTTGTTCATTCGTGTGATACCATGGTGCCTTCAATATTTGTCTGATTGTAATGTTCTGTACGGTTTGTAGTCTTCTTATGTTCTTCTGTAATGTTTTCCTCCAGCTCGGTGAGCCGTATGTCATTGTCGGTCGGATTATTGCTTGATAGATCTTTGTTCCTTTGTTCCTGTTGTCCAATTTGCTTCTTCTGTTCAGCAGTGGATACATGTAGTTAGTTGTTGATTCTTCTTGCCTTGGCGTCGATGTTTTTGATGTGGTCGTTGAAGTTGAAATTTTCGTCCAGTGTGACTCCTAAGTATTTCGTGCTTTTCGTCCATGGGATTTTTGTCGTGTTCATTCTGATGTTGTCCGTTGGCTTTCCTTTCGTTCTGGTCTTCTTTCTGTAGAAAATTATTGCGTTGCTTTTGTCCGGATTTGCTTTGATCTTCCATTTTTCCATCCATTTTTCGAGCGTGTTGTGTTTTTGTACTTCCAGTTGTATTTTTGATGTGCATCGCTAGTATCAGTGTGTCGTCAGCGTACGAGTTTGTTGTCGTGTTCGTTGACTTTGGTATGTCCGATGTGTAAATTAGGTATAGTGTTGGTCCTAGAATTGATCCTTGTGGTACTCCTGCTTCAGCTTCTTTTTCTTCCAATTCTTCTTAGTTGATCATTACTGTGAACTTTCGGTTTTCCATGTATGATTTGATTATTCTTGTCATTTTCTTAGAAATTTTTCTTCCCATCATCTTGTAGATTAGTCCTTCGTGGCATACTTTGTCAAAAGCTTTTGCTATGTCCAAAAATATTCCTCCTGTTTTCTTTCCTTTCTTCTGTTTTCGTTCCACGTGGTTGATTACTTTCATAACTTGATGCGTCGTTGAATGTTGCGTTCTAAATCCAAATTGTTCGTCGGGTAGTAAGTATTTCTTTTTCTTCTATTTCTTGTTTCAGTATTCTGTAAATTATTCTCTGTTATCTTACTGATCGATGGTAATAAACTGATTGGTTGGTAGTTTTTCGTTTCTTTTGTCGATTTTCTCGGCTTCGGTATCATTATTGTCTTTGATTTTTTCCTTGTTTCCGAGTAGTGTTCTTGTTTTATTATTGCGTTTTTAATGTTCGTGATTTTCTTCATTGCTTCGTCGTTTTGGTTCTTGATCGTTTTGTTGGTGATTCCGTCTCTTGCAGGTGCTTTCCTTGTCTTTAGTTTCTTTATTATTCCTTTGTCGGCTTCTTCTATTTCTTCTTTGATGTGCGCCCTGATTTTGTTGTCAAATTTTGGGTTGTTCATCTGATTCGGTTTGAATTGTTCTTCTAATTCTGTGGCGAATGCGTTGGCTTTTTCGTTGTCGGTGATTGCTTTTTTCCGTTAGTTTCCAGTGGTGGTATCTTTGTCCTTGTTGTCCTCAGCGCTTTTGCTATTTTCCATGGATGATTATAATTCCGTCATTGATCGTTTCTATAAAGTCGTCGAATTTTTCGTTGCGTTTTGCGGTTAGTTTTCGTGTAATTTTTGTGTCAGTTTGTTGAGTTCGATTTTGTCTTGTGGTGCTAGAGTTCTGCTGAATGTTTTCTTTGCTTTCTTCTTTTTCTTGATTAGGAATTTTAGATGTTAGTACCTATCGTCTTTGTTTTTCTTTCTTGCAGGGTTATTGTTGATTCGATTAGTCCCTCGTTAATTTCCGCTTCTAATTCCTTGATTGCTTTCTCGATCTCCGGTTTTTCTTCTACATTCTCGATTTTTATTTTCAGTGTCTTCTTGACAGTTTAGGTACCTTCTTTGTTGTTTTTTGTCTCTCGGTTATTTTTGCGTTTCGTATTAGGTGTAGGTCCGATGTAAGTTCGTTTTCGTTGTAACAGTCCATTTGCGTTGTCATGTTTTTCGTTACTGCAATGTCCAAAAGGCCGGGTGTCAAAATTGCTACTCCTCCTCCATTTTTGATTTTTCTTTCCTTCCGGTGTCGTAGTTGCATATTTTCAGTTGGTTCGATGGTTTCATGTGTGTTTCGCTGATTAGTGCGATGTCGATTTTCTTCTCGTTGAGGTAATTTTCAAGTTCCAATTTCTTCTCGCGACTCGTAAGTCCGTTGGCAATCCAAAAAATTATGTGTAGTGCTTTCTTGTTCATTATTCGCGTTTAGAATAAAAGGCTTAAGATCTTGTTAACTCTGGCGTTGAAGTTTTTTGTTTGGGTTTTGTCACTGCGAATTCGACCATCATTGCTGCCATTTCTTATGTGGTTTCTTCTTTCTTGCTTTTCTTCGTGGTTGTTTCTGGTTTTCTTCTTTCTTCTCGTTGGATTTCCGGGATTGTTGTCGATTTGTTTTCTTCCACCGGTTTCCATGTTTTCTTTCTTCTTTTGGCCTCATCGGGCAGTTTTTATGAATCGATCTGTGTTCGCCGTTGCAGTTTGCACATTTCGCCGGTATCGTTTTTTCTTTTTCGCATTCGAACGTTGGGTGATCTTCTGCACATTTCATACATTTGTATTATTATTATTGCACTATCCCACCTCCACCCGGCGGCACGGTAATTTTGCCGGAGTACATACACTATTACGGATATTACTATCAAGTAATAAAAATTGTTACACAGTCTAGGACTGGTTTACAAATCTATGAGGGGCATGATGACCAACTCAGTAGACCGGGACCAATGGCTTAATAGTCCGAGAGCTGATGACGAATTTGGAGAAGGTATTTTAGGCAATCAGAAATTAAAAAAAATGTACTATTTGAATGTTAGTGAATCTGGAATCGACAGTCGCTAAGGGCGTTTGCGGTTATTTTACTACTGCGCAGCATATGAAACTTGCAAAAAATTTATCCCAAAAAACATACTTTAGGCAACTTGAAATTATACTGATTTTTTAGTTTAGCATTTATAGATTACAGAAATAAAAATGCCAGATTATTTGGACTGTTTTAAAGTACAACCCGACTGCCCCAAAGTCATTTTTTTAGTATACGCAAAAAATATACTTTAGGCAGTCTGAAATTTTTATGGCAGATTTATTAATTGATATTAAAAATATGTGCAAAAGAGCCAGACTAATACGAGGGTTTTAAATAATAACCCGACGCGAATAAACATTTTAAATAAGTGCGACAAAAAAGTCTTATGCGTATACATAGGTACGAGAGAGATAGTTTATCGATGTCTGCCAGCAGTAGCTAAGGAAGCCCTCGGCTCCGATAAAACTGTAACTATTAATATCTGAGAAAAATCATCGAAGAGGTCAACTTTGTTTGTAAAAAGTGCATATTGTTCAGTACTTTACTTATGGTGACAGCTTTTCATCTCCTAATAATGACGTCATCAATATTTTTTTTCAATGACAAGTCCCACTTTTTTCTCCTTTTTCTAATAGATCTTCTCACTACCTAAACACCTAAACTACAGTTCTATCGAATTTATTCCAAACTTTACGAACTAAACTAATTTTAATATAAAAGCCGTAAATTTATTAATGAAAATTCGAAAAATATTATTTCTAAACATAGCAATTTGTTTTTGTTAATCTGAAATTATTGATTTTTTTTCATATGTAACTTTAATTCAGACAATGTTCATTCGCATATTTGAAGCAAATTTTTAATATTAGGTAATAATTAACATCACATTTATTTAGAATTTAGATAGAATATCTAAGCAGACATACGTATAAGCTCTATAGTAAAGAAAGGCGTTGCTGAAGAAAAGATTTGTTTAACAATCTATTTTAAAAAAACGAGCCGGGGCCGCCCTTAGCTATTATTATTATTATTATTATTATTGTTGAATAAGTCAACTAACAGACTACTGTCCAAATAAAAGTTGACTAAAACAAGAAAAACATGAACAGAATTCAGTAACAGTCAGCTACAATTATTACTACTGTCCCATGTCGGGAGATAACACTGAATGAAGTGTTCATCAAGCAAGCCGATGCAATAGATCTAAATTACACATTATAACAACCAATATACTCGAAAGTGGCATAGTCTGAAGATCACAAATATCGTTAAAACAGTTAAAGATGGAAAACATCCTGAACGAAGGAGAATTATTAAGAATATTTGTATTGGCTCTAGGAACATAGAAATATCTATGTGATCTTGATGAAATCTGAGGGACACTGATGAACAGATCATTCAAAAGAGTGGAGCAGTCTACTTTATTATGGAATAATTTAAAGAGGAAGGTCACCGTATCAAGTACCCGTCTAACTTTGAGGGGGGTAAAATTAAACCTGGAACACAAGAAATCATAATCAACGCCAACGGGCGGATAAGTTCCGTCTTCCTTAAAGGAGAGATATTTTAGGAATTTACGTTGTACAGATTCGATAGAGTTAGTATATGTCACATAATACGGAGACCATATTATAGAACCATATTCCAAACGAGATCTTACAAGCGAGAAATACAATGTAGTTAAGCATTTCTCGGAACGAAACTCATTGCAAGATTTAAATAAAAATCCGAGAAGTTTCAACGATGCAGCAACAACAGAGCTAATATGCGCATCAAAAACCAGCCTGGAATCAAACCAAATACCGAGGTCCTTGGTGGAAGAACGACTGGACAAAGTATGGTTGTCTATCTTGTAATCAAATCGACAAATGTCATGCTTACGCGAATACGAAACAGAAATGCACTTGTCCTTATTCAGAAGTAATTTGTTTCTGGAGCAGCAATCGGACAGCAAGTCAACATTCGATTGAATGTAGTTCTATACAGTCATGCATGTTATGTATTCTCGAATATAACTTTAAGTCATCACTCATCAGCATATAAAAGGGAATCAACGGTGAAAATCTCATTAATGTTATTTATAAACAACAAGAAAAGCAAAGGACCAAGATTCGATCCTTGTGGAATGCCAGAATTAACTGTAAAGCGAAACGAACTGAATCCCATATACTCAACATATAGAACCCTATCAGACATATATGATTTAAGTAGAGATAAAAGAGAAGGACTGAAACCGAAGGCACTCAATTTACTAAGAAGGATGTTGTGGTTAAGCTTGTCAAAAGCCTTCGAAAAGTCAGTGTATATCACGTCAACCTGAGTATTGTTATAAGAGCATTGGCAATGTAGTCGGTAATGCATACTAGATTTGTAATCGTAGAACGCGAAGAGACAAAACCATGCTGACTTTCAAAAATATGCCACTTAACATTTGAATAGATAAACCTATACAATACAGATTCAAACAACTTAGAAAAATTAGACAGAATTGTGACGGGGCGGGAGAAGTAAGTACTTACAGTCTTTAATCAAAAAAGCAGGAATTCCATCATCACCCGAACATAGACCCGACTTAAGCAATCCAATGGATTCCAAAATATCAGCATCCGAAACAGTATACAAATGGAATGTAGCATTTCCAAGAACATCTATTAAATTCGCAAGAGCATCTGCAGTATCGTATGAATTCTTAAAATGAGTCGCAAAACTGTTCACAATTTCAGAAAATGAGTTCAAAGAATGACCACCATTGCTCATACGGGAAGGAATCCTACTCCGACCCTTCCTATTGTTAACAAATGACCAGAATTTCTTAGGATCACCGACCAAGTTTTCTTGTACCTTAGAAATATAATCACGGAAAACCACATCAATTTCACGCTTCACGTCACGTCTAAAGTTCTTAAATTCTAAAAAATATGATGGAAGACCAGTGCGCTTATATTTTTTGAAAACATTACTCTTCTTCCTGATTTTAGTAATGATCGCAGAATTAAACCATACAGGATAGTGCCGCGTCGTACATTTCTTGAGTAGTACATGAAGATCAAAAATTTTGTATAGTTTAGAATAGAAACGTTCACACATAACATTAACATCATCACAAGCTGATATGAAGCTCCAATCAACATCCATAAGTTCTCTATACAAACCTACAAAGTCAGTCTTCCTAAAATTGTAAGCGGCAACATCAGGAATCTGACGTCCAATAAACGACAAGAAATCATGATGTACTTCACAGTTGAAATCAGCAATCAGGAGATCAAGTAGTCTACCTAAATCATTGTAAACGACATTATGTTGAGAAAGATTCAATATATTCAAAAAGTTTGTAACAGCTGATCATCTGGAATCAGACACACAACCATCGACACATCCAAACCCAGGAGCATTGAAGTCACCAACAAGTAGGACTTTTGAAGAAAGAGAACTAATCATCAACTCAAGACACTCCAACGCAGTTAAAAAATCCGAAATAGTCAAAAATGGAGGAAAGTATAAAACAAACACATAAATATGTGTCAAAGAGTTCAACATTACCTTAAAGCAAACCACATCAAGAGAAGGCACAATCGTACGAATTGCCGATACATCAATCATTTCAACACTAAGAGTGTTACGAGCTAGCAGCAAGACACCACTACCCCTAGACAGACCCAGAGTAGCAAAATTTCTGTCACATCGAAATACAGAAAACAAATCATGATTAACAAGTTCGGAGGAATAGACACAGTCAGATAACCACGTCTCAGAAATGGCTATTAAATCAAAGTCGGATGTAGAAGCTGAGTTAAAAAAGGAATTAATCTTACTATTCATACCACCAACATTTTGGTAGTATAAGCTTAAAACAAACGTAGTGCGAGATTGTGATATTGTATCATTCAAAATAAGCTGTAATTGCTATTGTGATAGCCCAAACAAATCACGCTTTACTTTGCTGATGAGTCGTTGGTGAGATAGACACTTATCGTATTCCCAGGTAGCATGATTGCAGTCAATAACTTCATCATCAGCCTTTTCCTTTAGTTTTAGACAATTTATGCAACACAGCTCTGAGGTTTTACAATCCTTGACAGCATGGTCCTTCGCACAGCGAGGACAGCTTAGAGCACTTACACTTATGTGATGAATGATTGAAACCGTTGCAATTGAAATATCTATATACTTCTACAGCATCATAAATCGTGCAGCTGTCGTACAGACCTTACACTCAGGGCTTTTTTATAAGTTGAAATATCCACCTCGATCAGTGCACAAAAGATACTATGATTGTTTTTTAAAGGAGCTAACTTTAGAAGCTTCTATTCAGATTTTTTACCAAAGATACATTCATTCTGTTTAGACAAATAAGTGAGTAAAGTTACTTCACTCAACTTTTCTGAGATGCCTGAAACTCGAATGCGGGGGCGCACTGATGAGATCATATGAGTCTGAGAGTTTTTCCTTGACAATTTGCTTTAATTCATCAGTATTGTCACAACCAAGCAAAAGACCACCGCCCCGGAGATTTTTTACTTTGCCTATATTAACGGAAGTGTTTATGGGATCAACTCTATTTATGATGTCAGCTTTGGTTTTATTTGCAGTTTGATTTCTGTCCTTCGGCAACACAATTATTGTTTTCTGAGAATTTTTAGCAACAGCTTTGGCATATGAAGCTTTGGTCTCAATATCTTCCTGACTAAGATCCGTTGGGAGTTTTTGCAGTTTTTGTTCAAAAACAGCACTACTTTGGCTATTTCTATTTAACTTCATTAATTCGGTGCGCAACTTAAAATTTTCAGAGGTTAATTTTTCAATTGAAAGCTGTAACGAATCAATCTTGTTAGATAACGGCTGGAGCTGTAGCGCATTACAACATCGGATACAATCTCCCGAAGTTTATCCGTAGTAAGGGAAACAGTTTGGACCTGATCTGCACCAGGTACTAATGTCGTGGCATTACTTACATCAGAACCAGAAGCAGTTAAAACAATACTACAAAAAGTGCAGGTCCACGTTTCAATCCTGCCATTCTTTTTTAGATTTTCATGTTGAGCATCATTAAGATCAGTACACGTAATGTGATAACTACCACCGCATTTCCCAGAGCAAGTCAAAAATTGTTCCGATCGTGAAATGTTGTGTTTACATCGGTCGCACTTGACCATGATGGTCACAGAGCACGCGACAATCAGCCGCAAAAAAGAGATAAGAACAATCACGGGAGATAAGGGAACGATTTCAACACAATTGCTTTGCATAAAAGTCGGTTACTCACCGACCCAGAATATGGGGCAAGAAGGCTCCAATCACAACCCCAAGTCCTCCAGGGTTCGCAATGAAAAAAAAAAAGAAAAACAAGTGTCGAAAAACCAGTATAATGCAGACCACTCGCAGATCAACCTCACAGGCTGACCGCGCGCGCGCAAAACCTATATCGTCTGTATGTCGCGTTACAGTTTTTCTGGATGTGTCAAAATAATTGGCATCGGTGGCATTGGATCGTTGCTTTCGGTCTGAGCGATTCGATCGAAATGTTGAGTCCGGCCAGTTATTTTTTTTTTTTATCGTATATCGATTTGTATTTGCGTTCGATTTCAGTCAGGACCATTTGGATTGGGGTCCCTCTCCTCTTGATATTTACGGTTGGGTAGCCTTCTTCGTTTAAATCTTCCTCCAATTCTTCTTTTGTGATCGTGCTCTTTTAAACTCGTCGCGTGTGCTTTAAAGGCTTCCTTATAAATTTGTATCATAATATACTATTTTTCACTGTTTTTACGATGAGGAAATAGTTATTTGGATTATTAGTGCAGAAAATGATATTTTGCGAGTGCGAGTGTATTGCGTAGCCGAGGCGCGTTAGCCGAGGCACAGCAACACGACCACTCGCAAAACATTTTCTGGACGTGTAATCCACAAAATTTTTCATGCCGACAAATTTAAATCATTTTTAAAAAGTAAAAAATTATTATTAATTAATTCAACCAAAGTGACTTCTATGTCAAACTTTGTTGACATTTAAGAATCAATGCTGCCAGCCCATTCTCAAGTGAATTTTTAACCAAGGTCATTTTTGTAAGTACTAGGTCGGAAATTTATCGTTCCAAGGAAACTTTTTGACAACTATTTTTATCTACCAAAAAATTACATACTTTGTAACTTGATAACGATGCATAAATGTCGCGTTCTTTTGACGGTTGTAGAAAAACATATATGTAGATATTTTTCTTGAATATGCAGGTGTCCCAGAACTGCTTTATTAGGTGTTTCTAGTTGTACTATTCCGTAAAATCGTTTTATAATTTCCAAGTTCAATTACATATGTATAAAACGTCCATGAATAACAAGAAATTTTGCGTTTCTAGTTTTTGCATTTGTTAAATTTTCCAAAGTGTTTCAAATGATTTGACTGACTTTTTATCAATGTCCTTTCTTGTATCATATTACCATACTTATCTCTGTATACAGTAGGCATGGTAATCATAAAGGTATGCATGCAAAAAATAAAACTGTTTTAACAACGAACGAATAGTATCGCAAACAATTTTCCTCAGTACTATTCCTGTAAAAAATGATAAACGCGACCGTTGCTGCGACACTCGTCGACCCTACCAAACCATTTTTTTCATGGTATGACTACATATTATTTTGTGTAATGCTTGTCTTTAGTTCCATCATCGGGATTTATTTCGGTTGTTTCGGAACCAAACAACGAACCGTCAACGAATATTTGTTGGGTGGAAACAGCATGAAACCTTTACCTGTTGCTATTTCGCTAACCGCCAGGTAACATATGTGTCAATATCAAAATCTACTGGAAAAAAATCAAATAATTTTAGCCACATTTCGGGGATCAGTCTTTTGGGACTACCTGCAGACGCGTACCGTTATGGAGGCAGTTTCTTACTGGGAGGCATTTGCATATTGTTCGTAACAGTTGCAACAATTTTTATTTATCTGCCAGTTTTCTTTGATGTACGAGCGACCAGCATGTACGCATATTTGGAAAGACGATTTGATCACAAAACAAGATTGTTAGCTTCCTTCCTCTACGTTTTATCATCTCTTCTCTCCAATCCTGTAATTGTTTACGTCGCAGCTTTAGCGTTCTCAACAGGTAAACAATGTCGTTTTAAAATACAATTTTGAAAGTATCCGTTTCGCAGCCACTGGTCTAAAAGTGCATTTGGTAGTTCCCGTTGTCTGTTGCATTTGCGTGTTTTACACCAGTATCGGTGGTGTAAAAGCCGTAATATGGACTGACGCTTTTCAATTTATTTTTACCGTTGGGGCTCTCATGTTTGTTTTCGTGTTGGGCGTCAGATCGTCTGGGGGAATTTCGGAAGTTTGGACAAAAGCTCTCTATGGCGAGAGATTGAACCTTTTCGAGTAAATTAGTCTTAACTGCTTTAAATTCATAATTCAACTGTTTTTATTTTTAAGCTTTAGTCTTGATCTCACCAAACGTGATGGTTTTTGGGTTGTGGTAGTTGGATTAACTATTCATTGGATGGGCACAATTAGTATCCATCAAACTTGTATTCAGAAAATTCTGTCAGTTCCAACATATGCCGAGTCCAAACTGTGAGTATTATTTTATGACTAAATGACAAATTGTTATGGCAAACAGATCTCTTATATGGTATGGAATTGGTATGGTAACAGTTAAAGCCGTTTGCGTTTTAATTGGGTTTGTGATGTATGCCAAATATGCCAGTTGTGACCCTCTCACAACTAAGAAAGTTACAAAAAATGACCAGTTGGTGCCGTATTTTGTCGTGGACGTTGCTAAAGATATCCCAGGTTTATCTGGAATTTTTATTGCTGGAATCGTGAGTGCTGGTTTAAGGTAGTTTCTTTATTTAATCAAAATAAATTTGTTTCAAATACATTTTATTGCAGTACTTTATCGGCAAATCTAAACTGCTTGGCTGGCACCATATATGAAGATTTTTTATCAAAATTATTACCAAAAAATATCACCGAAAAAACTAAATGCGCCGTGTTAAAACTCATTGTTATAACAACAGGGATTTTGTGTCTTGCCATGAATTTTGTCGTCGATCATTTGGGAGGCGTTATCCCTCTAAACATGGCTATCGTGGCGATAAGCAATGGCCCTCTACTAGGAGTTTTTACTGTGGGGCTGTTATTTCCGCGAGTCAGAGCTAAAGCAAGTTTCTTTCTCAAACAATATCCAAAACTTATTTTTCTTCTTCCAGGGAGCTTTCTACGGAGCCATCGCTGGTTTGATTTGTATTTCCAGTATTGTAATTCCCGCCAAATACTATCAGTCTCGGGGACTGATAAAAGACACTACCAAACCACTTTCTACTGAGGGTTGCCAATTTTTCAACAAAAGTGCTATTCCATCCAATGTTTCCTTACAATTAGAAACATTTGAGCCGCATTCTATTTTCAAATTATCTCATTTTTGCTACACCTTAGTGGGAGCGGTGGCAACTATGGTTGTGAGCATCGTCATTAGTTATTTGACAAACGAGAAAGGTGATATTCCGATAGATGAGTCCCTGATAAGCCCCGTTAGTCGTTCTCTGTTGACAAGGGAAGTCAGAATAGTTGGCACAACCCAATACAGAAGTGTTGACATTCCTTTAGAGTCTTTAGACAGTTAAAAATATCTACATGTATAATTTTATTAATCTAGTGATTTTGTTGATAGAGTGTAAAAATAACGTTAAAAAGTCGTAATTATACACAGGATTATTTACGTAAGATGACGACACTGACCAGGTAAAAATGTAACCCAAAATTTTTGTATTTAAAAATTAAATCAAGAGTCCAAGAAGGTATTCTATTAATTTGAAAGGTATAATAGGTATATCCGTACATCTGTTATTGCATTTTTCGTTCATATTTAACTTCAGAATTATAGAGCACACCTGAAAAATCAAAAAGTCGATTTATTACAGTTTTTTCCACATGGAAAGATGCCTTTTTGAAATTTGAACTTCATTTTTTATATAGGTTAGGTAAGCTTGACAGCATAAAACGTCGCTGATATTTTAGAACACCATAATATTGTCTGTTTTATTCTCTGCACGGTGCTCTTCGCGATGTTATAATACTGGGCTATCCTCCGGATCGACCACCCTTCTTTTAATTTGGAAAGAATAAGCACTTTCGCGTTTTCGGTTAGATTAGGCATTTTGTTTGTCAAAATTGACATTGATCATTGACAAAAAATGTAAGTGCATTTCACACTGTAAAAAATTAAGTGTACTCTATAATTTTGAAATTAACTGTACAATGGCGGACAAAAAATTTCGTTCACAACTGTCATTCCACTCACGTATGCTGTAAAGCAGCCTTTAGGAACGAATAACCTCACTTCACATGTTGACATGTGTCAATCTAATTGTATCTATGTTCTTATGGGTGACAGTAATAAATTTCAAATTTTAATTTGCAACGCCAATCATAATGACAATAAAGCGTGGCTTACATTGACATTTTTTGAATTGACATAAATTTGACGTCTAAAATTCCGTGTCCGCAACTGTACGTGAATAATACTGTATCTAAAGACGATTACTCTCGTGTCAAAAATAAATTACTCCCTAGGATTTAGGGATATTCGTTACTAGGTTGCCATAAATTTGGTCAGGTTGGAGGTTATGTAGTTTCTGGTCACAAACAAAAAATATCCCAAAAATGTAAGGCAGCAAGTTAATTGTAACAGTTGCAAATGACTAATTTCTCTCCTAGTGATAGATGATTTTTGTTTCACAATCAGTTTTGGTTACTGGCGGCATATTTATTTAGATTTAATCTCTCAATTCAAAGTAACCAACCTTAGGCATTCAAAATTACTTTTGAAAATTCTAGTTACACACAACATGAAAAACGTTATTTCCCTAAAAGTTCGAATTCTAGGGAGTAATTAATTTTTTTCACTACTAGTCTTAGAAGGCGTCATTATTGAGTCTCGAATCGACCCCAGAAGTAGAATTTCTCTCCCTAGGTTAATATTTTTTTATTATTAACCAGTAGTCAATAATGGACAGCCGTCACCTAGCAACGAAAGATTTTCTTTGATTTTATTGGTTAACGTAGACAGACGATTTTCAATTTTCATAGCAACCGTTGAAAAATGAGAACTCGGATCGTCGCATAGGACAAACAAATTTAATAAATAATTATTATTAGAAAGGGTTTTAATGTATCTAGTAGTGAAAAAAATAATATATACACCACGCTAGAGAAGACAATTTTAAGCCTCGCTTCTTTATTCTTTATAAACTACCTCGGCTTAAAAAAATGTCTTCTCTACCTTGGTGTATAATTACTATTAAAACATTCAATTCTCTTTCTAATAGGTTGAAAATGTTGAAGTGTGTGTTAAAATAATAAAATTTGTAAATTTCAGGATGTTTTATTGCTATTCTATTGATATCTTTCTACACGAGTTTTGTAGGACTTCTTCGATGTTATTTGTGTTTAATCAAGTTCCTGATTTTTCATGAAAGTCCTTACAAGAGACTAAAAAGACATAGAGGCGCTATTTAGTTTACGATAGGTTTTTAAATTTTATCAAAACATTTTTTTCGGCCTCCCTAAAGGCCCTTATACATGGACGTGAATACCTTGAGACATGCATGTGCATACGTGAACGCGTAAGCAACATCGTCAATGTGGAAGCAAAATAAAGCCACGTTGTTGAATGCACAATCAGAAGAACAAAGAACACCGCGATGAATGTGTCTTCCCCAGAAATTTTGCTCGTACGCTGATCTATGCATGTGCATGTATCAAGAAGACATCCACATCCGTGTGTAACCCACTTAACTGGGAAACTCACCGTTACCTTACACTTTAGGTCAAGGGAGCTACGATTTCCCAAACGATGCGGGAAATTTCTGGTGGAGTGCGGGGGCAATGTTACACGGCATCGTTAATTTATTCTTTTCACAGTTGGGTACTTTAAAATTTAAGTGTTCATACGTTACTTTAAATTAGTGTAAAAAAACACATTTCCCTGTATTATTTTTCCGATAAATGTGTTGCTTTAATTTATATTAACCAATAAATAATCATAATCAGAATATGTATGTCAAAAAGTTTGACAATTATTATTTCGTAAAAATCTGCAAAATTGCACAATAAAACGAAATCACAGAAGTTGATCTATGATCCTAATGACGGTTTATGTACCTACTTTATATTTGATCTATCTACAGTGTGGAATAAAATGATTTACAATTTACATCTAGTTACCTTTGGAATTTTTGCACATGTAAATTTTCCTGTACCGCTCTACTGTTTTTTTTGAAGTGCCGAACTATTAGTTCTGTCAATAAATGTCATCAATTGAATTGACAATTGTAACAATTTACTAAATTGGTGGCCACTTTCAACACTAGCTGTGACTTGCTTTTGTTAGCTCCTTTTTAATTTCAGTCTCTACTTTGCATTCATATCATCCCTTCGCAATAAAAAATAAATCACATTTGGAATTTTGGAATATTTTGAGGTTAGGGTTTCTCTTTTTTGTAGAGCGGCATTTCGTATTTTTACAAGGGTAATGCAAAGGTAACTAGATGTAAATCATTTTTTTCCACACTGTATATAAAGTCCATTCATTTTGTATTGAACTTTTCAAGGTCAAATAATTTTATTTTTTGGCTTTGTAATTATGTTTTGTACTATTCCGGACACGGAATCTTGGCCATAACTGACATTTAACTGGCAAATATGTGTGAACTGGCCTTTATTGAATATAACCCAACTTTTGACTCGATAATGCCATTTCCTTGCTTTTTTGATGTCAGAATAAAAACTTCAAAGTGATTTTTAATAATTGTCATTTATTAATGACGCTAATGATTGGTTTACATCATTTTGCTAGAAATGTCAAAAAAATGTTGGCCAAGATTCCGTGTCCGGAATAGTAAATAGTGACATGCAGGTAAACACCGTAAACGTTGAATTGAGCATTGCTAAATCACATTATGTTGGTTATATGCATGTCACTATTTACAAAACATAATTAGTGCCAAAATTTAAATTATTTGACCTTGAAAAGTTCAATACAAAATGAATGGACTTTACCTGTGGACACTTACTGAAACTACAATTATACTACCTGAATTTGTCTTGACAAACCAACAAATTAACAACCCAAAGAATCGCAATACAAACACTCTATAAACAAACGCAACAACTGGTCAGAAGAGAACAAACATTCACTTCGAGAGCTAGTAGAGAGCGAGCAACCCCTTTTCAAAAAGCCACCCCCAAAAAGTCACCCCCGCTCCCCCGCAGTCGCATCTTCTAGGACGTCCCTCTACTTCTCCTGGTCTCCTTTGGCGACGGCAATTTAAATTCAAACTGGGATATTACACTAGCTTCTGCCAACTGTCATGATCGATGACCTTGACAAAAGCTGCGCGAAGGCGGAGCCCAATTTTCATAAGTGAAACCTTCGATAGTGAAATTTCAAATTTGTATTTTACACTGTCCAACGGTTTGGACTAGAATGCCCGACATTTTCTAGGGACCTGTCGCCAAATAAATAGCAACATTAGCAACATAAATTGGCTCACAAATCTGTAAAGTGTGAAAAAATAGTAGCGATGTTTTAATTTGAATAGTACAGCAGCGTCGGTACGCATTTTGGTTTCTGCGTCATCGATTATGAGAGTTGGCACGAGCTCTACCCTCGGCTCTACCATCCTACCTACCATCAAGAATCGTCAAAAGTGACCACTCGGGAAGCACTAATTCGATGATTAGAAACGCTGCAGGGGAGAGCCCTTCGTAGACAAAGCAGAAAATGTTTAGAGGTCAACGGCGGTATTTTTTAACATTTAACAAAAGAAAACGCTTATTAAGACAATGATAATGTTTGCAATTTTATTTATTTGTTATTACGCTATTACTTAAAAACAAATGAAAATCGGATAAGAACATATGAGTTTTTTTAAACATTATTTTCACGTGTAAATACACTCGTGGAGTTTCGGCCGTTCCTCCAGACTCACTTGTATTTAAAAATGAAATGCTGTTCGTTGGTATAGTGGAACCAGAAATATAGTGATTTTATGAGGGATGGAGGACATTAACTTGAGAGGGTCAGTTATGGCAGGGCAATAAACTTCTGGCACTCGTCGCGCGACTGGGCTCTATCTACTTTTGTCTCCGATGGTCCATTTTCAGACGGCTCAAAAACATCTGTCATAGAATATTTATAACTCTCTTCAAGTTGGTAATAAAAGTGACCCCAAAATTGTAAAAGAAATTATCGACCAGATTCCATAAAATCACTATATTTTTGGTTCCACTATAAGCGCATCACTTGAGAACGGCTGGACCGATTTGCCTAATTCTTTTTTTAAAATGTTCGCAAATGAAGCTGGGATAGTAGGTAGAGGGCGATTCAAACCAGAACAGGACATCACGTAGTCTGCGTAGAAAGACGTCGGCTCAGTCCATGGTCTCAGAAGGGAAAGACGTGTATTACAGTGGCGGCGTTAGAAAGTAAAATTTTTCCCGTTTTTCCGCTTATTGTTGTCTGTCAGTTGTGCTTGTGTACTACTTGTGTTGTGTAAAATGAAAAAAAACCCAGATGAAAATTCAAATCAATTTTGTCCATTCATTTCGTAATGTTTATTATTTTAATCAAGTAGTAATAGTTTCATACGCCACTGGTCACTTTAACGGCGCGCATCTTAAGCCCCGCCCTTGTCTTGTTCTGGTTTGAATCGCCCTCTAGAAAGCAAATGGATAAACTTAAAAACAATATTAAATAATGATCCTGAAGGTCCAAAGGGCTCAGTAGAAGAGTGGAAACGTGTATTTTACAACTTATTCGAAGAATTATACAGACAAAATATTTAGTATCAACAAAAATATGTTTTTAAGGCCTTTGGGGATCTAGAAGCAAATGCCAGAAGAAGAAATGGTGGTGGGTCAGTCAAGGAAAAACCTCTGACTGATATCGAAGAATCAATTTTAAACATAGTACATACGTAGTATTGTTGCAATTGACGATGCACCAAACGTTTCTGAACCTGGACTTAACATAGGCGGAGATATAATAAACCTTGTGGGAAACATAGAAGCAGAAAGAAGTGATAATGAAGATGTTCAAACATATTATTAAATTATCTAAATAACAGAACCGGAGCCAATAACAATGAATGTACCTAATATGACACAACAGGTATCAGAGAGACAAAGAAAAAATTGCCTCAAGTGTCGCTGCAAGACAATTTTAATCCAGTTGATCTTATAAAAAGCCAAGAAACATGGGCTTCATCTATGAAAAGTTTAGCTGAAGCCATCAGTGACTTGGTCGAAGCCATAAAATATGCCGCCGATAAACTGTAAATCAATGTTAACTCATTTTTCTTCGTGGACCTATTAATAATGTTTATTTGTTTTTTTTCGTCTTTCCATTTAAGCTATGTATCTGTAAACGCATCTCTTTTCCTTTGTCCTTGAAGGAAAAATATATTTTGAGCATTATTTACCATAATGGTTTGCAAAGTTATAAATTCCACCATTTTCTTCTTCATGATCAGGCCAAGGCACTCGCAAATGTTGAGAGATGTTATGTAGCACTCCACAAGTGTAAATGATTTTGGCTGCTTAATGTAATGTAAAGTTCTGTCTTTCAGAAGACATCTAAATCTTCCTTTTAGTTGACCAGATAATAATTTATAACATGATGTTAAATTTTAAAGGCACATAAGGAGAAGTCGTTAACATTTTTTTGTAATACCTAGTTGTTAAAGGTGGCTTTCCGGATTGTTTGTCACCATGTAAACAACCTCACAACGGCCGGAGTCCGTTAAGGGTGTCCGTTATGAGCGGGAGCGGCCGTTATGAATGACTAAATAACTATAGCAACGTAGATCTAAACTTTATTTTTCAACTTTTTTACAATTGGTACAATAATTAATGTTTAATGTTATGGGACACACCTTGAATTAATCGAAATCCGTATGCTACTAGCAGATGTAGACGACATCGAAGATTATGCTTCAGAATTTTAACACCAACGCAAGCGCGATTTTGCAGGGAATAACGATGACCTCACTTGCTCTGCGGCCATCGGACATCGGGAATATCTTGATCGCGGTTTTTTATTGATTTCAGTTGTTTATTTTCAACGGAAAGTTAAGTGTTGAACAAATCTGACAAACAGCAGCAGATGTAGACAAGATCGAAGATGATGCTTCACAATTTTAAGACTAACACAAGTGCGATTTTGCAGGCAATAACGATACCTCACTTCCGGACATCGAGCATATCTTGATTGCGATTTTTTATTGATTTCATTCATTTATTTTCAACGGAAAGTTAAGCGTTGAACAAATCTGACAAACAACGGTTGACATGACGACGTCCTCCGCACACTTATTAATCATTCGGTTTTTTCGATGGTGTCGAAAAAAATGTATTTCAAAAAGATAATTGTGAACGAATCGTAGAGATATTACAAAAACTATTGTACAATACACGTCCGTTAGGGCCTTTACAGCCTCGCCAGTATTATTCGACTCGCTCTGCGAGCTCGTCTCACAAAATCTCTGGCTCGGCAGTAAAGGGTATCCTAACGGACTTCTACTGTAAAATACTATAATAATAACAGGACATATTAATAGGGTGGAAGTTGAAGAGCAAAAAGGCCCCGGGGCCCGACGAACTTAAAGCCCCCATATTTAAAAACCTCCCTCGGATTGTCATTGTTGCCCTGACAGTTATCTTTAATAATTGCATGCGCCCCCACCATTTCCCCCCGGCCTGGAAACATGCCACCACGGTCATGATCCCCAAACCGGGAAAAGACCCAACCAACCCCCTTTCATACCGCCCCATTTCCCTCCTGAACATTGCAGGGAAGGTTTTTGAGAAAATCCTCTCAACCCGCCTAAAAAATTTCCTAGAGATCAACAACCTCCTCCCACCGGAGCAGTTCGGATTTCGTTCCGAACGCTCCACCATCAACCCCATCCTTGAGTTTCACACGAACACCACCCGACATGCCAATCTAAAGGAGCACACTCTTGCCGTCTTTTTGGACATAGAGAGGGCCTTCGACCGGGTCTGGCACGACGGGCTGGTCCAGAAACTCATAAAAATTCCAATAAACCAGGCGCGGATACAGGGTAAAGCGAAATCGAAGTACGAGTACTTTATTTTGACCAATTTCAATATTTTGAAATCGTCATAAACACATCATTTCTTTACAAGTCACTTTACTACAAGACAATTGAATAACTGTCCACTTTTTTTCCGTCTTTTGCTCATGTCGCAGTCTCGTCCAAATATTTGATGACCCATTTGTCACCACCGGTTGCTTGAGGGCCTAATCTGAAGTATTATCTGTATTTCTCTATTTCATAATTATTGGGTCCTTTCAGTATTTTAAAGCCGGACCAAATTAGTCGAATGCGAAAGCGAATGTAACACAGCACAGTGAAAAATAGTGTGTGTAAGATGTTTTTTCAAAGTGGTTGGTGCCATTATTCCTGGAGTCCTGCCCAGCTGACAAACCCAGCCGTCTTATCCCGTTAATTACCCCGTTTTCTTTGTATTCCGTTTAAAATACGCCATGTCCAGGGTGTGAAAGAGTATTGCTTTTATTTATGTCTACTTATTGTCTACATGTTACGGACTTTTCGTTTCCTATACCTATGTTTTTATTTCATAATTTTTTCGAATTATCTAAATACACTGACCGGCACAAAAAACGACTCACTTCGCGACTCACTTTGAATTTTAAGTACCTAATTCATTGTCTTGAGAATTTTTTTTTGGTATCATGTTGTATTGAAAAGTGCTATTTAAGTTATTCTTTGCCAAAGAATATCCGACAAACAAAACATTAAACACAGGAAATAAGATTTTAATGAAAAATGATAAAAGCAATATTTTAGAAAAAAAAATTATGTTATGAAAAATTGTTAAAATTTGAACAGTATGTATTTTGAATTAGTATCTCGTATTGTCAAATTAAATCTTTTAACACGTAAAAAAACCGACAAAAACACAACATGGAAGTAGCGCAAACTTTTCAATAATTTATTTAAACAAAACAATTCGGTTGCCGTGGTGACCATCCCGATCATTGAAAATATCCCAATTTAACCATTATAAAAAAAAAATAAGCACAAATATAATTTCAAGATTATTTATTAAAAAATCATAATGAGTCGCTTTTTGTGCCGGTCAGTGTAGCTGAACATTCAAATGCAAGTATTATTGTATGAATGACAAATTGATGTTTTATACATTTTTTTCGTATAGAACAAATTTTCTGGTAGATAGGCAAAATTAGAGAAAAATTGCCCCCCCTAAGTAAAATTCTGTATCCGCGCCTGCAATAAACCCCAACTTCATCCAACTCATCGACTCCTTTCTCTCAAATCGTACCTGCAGCGTCTAAATCCAAAACATTAAGTCCCGCCCAATCGCTCTTCAAGCAGGGGTTCCTCAGGGCTCCATCCTTTCCCCCCTTCTCTACATTGTATACTGCAGAGATTTTCCTGTTACAGATGCCCCCCGGACGAAGACCAGACTCTTCGCCGACGACACCGCCGTGTGGACAAGCCAGAGAAACCCCGCGATCGCCGCCAGGATCCTACAGGGACACCTGAACGACATCACCACCTGGACAAACACCTGGAGAATCAAACCAAACCCTCTCAAATCCCAGTCCATCTTAATGTCCTACTCCGGAGCCAGGTCCCGTCACCAAGCCCCCCATCTCCTACTCAACAACCAGGCCATCCCCAAACTTCAACACATCCGCTACCTCGGCGTCACCTTTTCCAAAAATTGCACCCTCCACCAGGACGTCAAAGAAACCCTCAAAAAATCCCGCAACCGAGCCAACCTCCTGTACAGAATTCGAGAGCGCATCAGTGGGTGCGATTCGAAAACCCTGTACCACACCTACAAATCCTACATCCGTCCGTCATCGAATACCGCGCCCCCATCTACGCCACCCTATACCCGGCCCTCCTCCACCAAATCTCCGCCTGCGAGAGAAGAATGCTCCGCAGGATCTTTCGACTCACCGACAGGTTCTCCTCCGACAACCTCCACTAGGAAACCAACACAATCCCGATCCAATCCCGCCTCAAAGAACTCCAGAGCCGCTACGTGACCCGCACCCTAAACTCCAACAACGCCCTCGCCATCCAAACCCTGTCCACCTCGTTTAAATACCCGTCACGAGACGGCCGCCTCCTCAACAGAATCCCGAAAATTCCAAAGCGCAAGCTAAAACACCCCCCAACAGCTCTCCTCTCACCAGCCTACACCGACCTACCAGATGACCTCCAGGAGCTTGTGGACTCAACCCCCTTGACCATGCGGTAGCCGTCGACGACGCCAGGACTACCGGGACTCAGGACATTTACCCCGGTAAGACCTTCTAACCCCCCTTGTTCTCTTTCTGCTCTTCTTTCTCCATTCCAGATACTGAACAACAGGACCCAGAAGATAAAAAGAACAATCCAGTAGCAGGACCATCCATCCATCAAGGACGCCCAGGACACCATCTGTACCCCCCAGCCCCATCTGCCTCACCTAGTATATAAGTTTGTTTCACCTAGCATAAGTTCACTGTTACCATCAAACGTTATTTAACTTCCATTGTATTCAGCTTTGTTTTTTTTTCCGTTCTATTGTATCATTATTGTATTATAACCATATCATTGTCTAACATTAAGTATAACATTGTAATTGTAATTAGAATAATCCCAGGGCTGAAAAGGCCTTAAGCCTCAGCAGCGCCCCCCTTGTAAAAATTTGCCATCGCCCTAAGAACGAATGAAATGTAATAAATAAGCAAGGAAATAAATGAAGTTGAATCTGAATCTGAAATAGTAGGTAGAGAATAACTAGAAACCAGAGACGAATAAAGTCCTCAACAAAAGTGACAGTTATTCTTTCTCTCGAATAAAGACGTCCATCACTGTATTGTATCGTACGCTTCGATCGGTACGATGATATGAATGTTGTTATTAAATAAAATAAACGGATTTAAACTTAACAAGGAATGAATTTATTTACGAATTGGTGACAACTACAAGGCGTCTTGGACGTTTAGCTGCTCAAGTAGAAGTGAAGTTACGCTATTTCATACAAGTTTTGTCCAGCCCCTAAAGAAGCTGCAAGGGTAGCGGTCATAAACCCCCATCTGTGCAAAATAGAAAGGAAAATGTGGGTGGTTGAAGACATGCCGCCGGCCTTGAAGCCTTCCAGGGTTCAACAATAAATTGAATCAATTTCGTATTAAAATAATTACTGAACAAAATAAAATGATAAATTTCAAATGAATAAAATAAGGCAAATTAAATACAAGAGAAAAAAATATATATAAAATATGAAAAATAAGAAAAATGAAATTAAGTGAACATAAGTAACATGATAAACAAGGTAAACAAGGTACAATGATATAAACTAAAGATAAGAAAAATGGTACAAACTTAAAAAATAAGATAAACCTTTCATACGTCAAAAGACGAATATGAGAAACCTAATACATGTAATACATAAATCTAAATTAAAAAAAAACAAAACTAAATCAAAATATGTACATAAAAAAAGATCAAAAAACATAAATACACAACAAAAAAAACGAGGTGAGCAATTTACAGTTTTTCACTCGTAATGAGTCAACACATGAACGTCCTCGCGTTCTAGGGGTAACACACACAGTTTGTGCACTGAACGTTTCGTAGCACCGTTTTTTGTCTTTAACGACGCCACTCTTGGTAACCCGTCCTTTCCGAGGTGCAGCTCGGTGATGCGCGCCAGATTCCACCGCAGCGGAGGTAGCTCGTCGTCAGCAATCAACACCAGGGAGCCGACGGCAGGTGTGGTGTCGGGATTTCTCCACTTGGATCTCGCCTGGAGTCGGGAGAGATATTCCCGAGTCCATCTTCGCCAAAAGAGTTGACGCATCCTTTCGACGAGTTGCCAACGGGACAGTCGATTGGTTTTAACCTCGGTGATGTCACCCTCGTGGACTGCAGTCAGAGATTCACCTGGGGAAAGGAAATGTCCGGGAGTCAATGGTTCGAGGTCATTGGGGTCATTACTTATGGGTGTAAGGGGGCGAGAATTTAAAATTGCCTCGATTCGCGTGAGGAGCGTGTACATTTCTTCAAACGTTGGAGTTGCAAGTCCGATGCTTCTTTTAATGTGATTTTTTACCGATTTAACATTTATTTCCCACAATCCGCCCATGTGCGGTGATCGCGCTGGAATGAAATGAAACTCGGTATTTCGTTCCGTTAATTTGTTTATCACATCGGACTGAAATTCTGAAGACTTTAAAAATGACTTGAATTTTTTGGTTTCTTGATTTGCGGCTCCGATAAAGTTCGAACCATTATCGGAGTACAAGTGACGGACGTGACCCCTTCTGGCGATTAATCTGTGCAAAGCGCCCAGAAATGATTCGGTTGTTAAGTTACCGACTAACTCCAAGTGAACTGCCTTGGTTACTAAGCAAACGAAGATCGAGACGTAAGCCTTTACATTTCTTTTACCGCGACCGGTTGATTCCTTGATTAGTATCGGTCCTAAGTAATCGACTCCAGAAATAAGGAAAGGGCGATTCGATTCGAGCCTGCATGCAGGTAAATCTCCCATCATTTGAGTCACTCGTTTGGGGTTACACCGAAAGCAAGAGTTACATCTGTGTATGACTTGTCGAATGAGACTACGGGGTGAAATTATCCAATAATTTTGTCTCAGTGCCGCTAACGTGCCTTCGGCTCCTGAGTGCAAATTTTCAACGTGAGCTTGTTCAACTATTAATTTGGTCACGTGATGATCATTTGGCAACAAGATCGGATGTTTGGTGTCAAATTTTAAAGAAGCATTTCTTAATCGTCCTCCGACTCTAATCAAATTGTTTTTTGAAAGAAAAGGACTTAACGTTAACAATCTGCCTTTGTTAGGAAGAGCTTTATTTTGTCGAAGGATTTTTAAGTCATCGGCAAATGCTTGGTTTTGAACTAATTGGATGATGGTGATTTTAGCTCTTTGCAATTCATGAATTTTTATTGCGCCCGAATCTCCTAGTTGCCTTTGTTTCGATTTCCTGTGATTATGCAGCCAACGGAGGCAGTATGCTATTATTCGATATAATTTGTGAAAAGACGAAATTTTTGTCAACACAGGTAATGGGATTGTCATTACTTCAGCCGCGACAATTGTCTGTTTACGTCTCTCGGGAATTTCGTCATGATCAATTGCCGTGTTTGGCGTGTTTGGCGATAGGTCCGCGACATTCGAGTGTAGCCATGATGGGCCTTTAAACCACAATTCGTTGTCGACAAGTTCGCGCGGTGAAAGACCGCGGCTCACGAGATCTGCGGGGTTTTCTTTGCCCTTTACGTGTCGCCACTCGGAGATCGCGGTTAATTCCTGAATTTCGGCCGTTCGATTGGCGACGAAGGTCTGCCACGTGTTCGGACTATTATTTAACCATGCTAACACTACCATTGAGTCCGACCATAAATACTGTTTGGTGACGCGAATGTTTAGCGCCTTTTTTACCGAAACTATCAGTCTAGCCAATAGCAAGGCCGCGCACAACTCCAGCCTCGGCAATGTGATTGTCTTTAAGGGTGCTACGCGCGATTTACTGCATAGAAGACGGACAGAACAATTGTTTTCGGCGAAGGTGCGAACATATATGGTAGCGCCATACGCGGACATGCTCGCATCACAAAAGCCATGCAATTCCACGCTTGTAATTTGCGTCAGTTCGGACATTCCTCTTGGTATTCTTAACATTTGTAAATATGGTAATTCTTTTAGGAAGTTGATCCAAACGCAATGGATGTCTTGTGGGACTGATTCATCCCATCCAATCTTTAGGGACCAAAGTTTTTGCAAGATTATTTTTGCTCTCGTAATAACCGCTCCGATGATACCTAGTGGATCGAATATCTGGGCTATGATTGACAAAACCGAACGCTTGGTTACCCTCGATTTTTGATCGATTGGTTTCGCGTCATATTTTAAAAGATCATTTTTTGAATCCCAGAGCAATCCTAAGGTTTTCGTCACGTCGTTATCCAAGTTAACTATACCGTTTTTTTGACAATTGTTTATCTTAGGGGGGGTCAGGGGTACATTTGAAGTCCACTTGCGCAAGTTGAAACCTCCTCCTTGTAAAATGGTGGATACGTCCTCGCAAATTGTCGACAATTCCGAGATGGTGTCTGCACCCGTTAACAGATCGTCCATGTAAAAATCACGCTTTATTATTGAACTGGCCAACGGGTTCACATTTTGATTTTGTACGGCTAATTCGACCAAACAACGTGTCGCGATAAAACTAGCTGGTTTCGTCCCGTATGTGAGAGTCGTTAGTCTGTACGTTTTTAATTCTTCGTTGGGGTGATCGCGCCACAAGATTCTCTGATAATCCGTATCTACCGAGTCGATTAGGATTTGCCTGTACATTTTCTCGATGTCGGCTGTAATCACGTAACGATGCGTTCGGAATCTGATCAAAATAGAAAAGAGATCGTCTTGTATTACCGGACCCCCAAGTAAGTTGTCGTTTAGGCATTTATTATTTGTCGTTATGAAAGAGGCGTCAAATACCGCTCTTAATTTCGTCGTGCTGCTTGATTGTTTAAGGACCGCGTGGTGCGGCAAGTAACAAGAATTTTCAAAATTGATCGTCGGATCCTTTAGAAGTTCCATGTGGTTCAACTGCCGATATTCGGTCATAAAGTTCGAATATTGTTCTTTTAATTCGGGGTGTCTGTTGAGTTTACTTTCTAGTGACCGGAAACGTTTTACAGCCCCAGCGTGAGAATCTCCTAAGTCTGGTGGGTTGCTTCGAAAAGGTAGACGTGCAATAAACCGCCCTTGCGCGTCCCGTTTTATGGTGTTGCAGAAATGGGTTTCACATTCTCTCTCTTCCGGTGAAAGTTTGTCGGCGACCGCATTAACACTTTCGATGGAGAAGAATTTTTCTACCTGCTCATGAAGGTCGAGCTTTTGTTGCGAAAAATGGCACAAAGTTTTTGTTTTATTATCCAACTCGCCCAAAGTGCCGCCGACAATCCAGCCCAGATGGGTTTTTTGAAAGTGTGGCTGCCCCGGCGCCAGATGGATTTGTCCGATGCACATTAACGGTAAAAATAGTTCGGCCCCAATTAGGAGATCGACTGGTCCTGAACAATCAAATCGCGGATCAGCTAATTTAATGTTTTCGGGGACGGCTATCTTTGACATGTCCATTATGTGAACCGGAAGATTTTCTGTAATCTTGTCTAAGACCAAACATCTGAGTTCTTGCGAATATTGGTTGTGTCGCGATTTTATTGTAACCCGAGCCGCGTGATTTACACTACTCGCTGATTGGTTTATACCTCCGATCTCTATTCGAACCTTTTGTCGCGTGAGACCTAACCTTTTGCACATATCGGAGGTTATAAAATGGTTCATGGAACCCCCATCAAGAAAAGCGCGACACTCTTGGAATTGATTGTTTTTGTCCTTAATTAAAACTATAGCAGTCGGGAGAATGCCTGATTTTATTAAGTTTACACGAGAGTAAGAATTTAAAGAAACCGACTGTGGACGGGCTGTTGATGATTCCAGACCGGTCGCACCGTGGATTAGAGTATTATGACTCGCGTCGCACTCCTTACATTTGAAATTAACGGCATTATGATTGTCCTTGAAACAATTTTGACATAGTTTTAATTGCTGGATTAATTTGAGCCTTTCGTTAAGGTCTAATTTCAACAATGTGATGCATTGATTGGTGTAATGATTTGGTTTTTTACACGCATTGCAAAATTTTGATTTATTTGACGACTGGTTGTTCGACGTGCTTGAGTAGCTGTTTGATTTTGATTTAGATGGTTGGACGTTCGTTACTACCAGTGTATTCGTAAGAAACAACGATTCTAATGTTTGATGGCGTTTTTCTAAAAAAAGTAAAAAATCCTTGTACTTGGGAATAGATGCATCGACCTTGCTCTGCCATTCCCTTTTCGAATGAAAGTCCAATTTTTCGGTTATAATCGGAACAATGATCGCGTCCCAACTATCTACCGGTACTTTCAACATTTTTAGCGCTTCCATGTTGGTGTTCAACATATCAATTAATTCGCGTAAATGAGTATGCGAGGCCTTTGCAATTACCGGGAATTTTAAAATAGCATACACATGCTCTTGCGCTACTAATCTCTCGTTGGCATAACGTCTTTCGAGTAGATCCCATGCAATTTGATAATTATTGTTTGACACCGATAACGATTCTACGGTCTTAAGCGCTTCGCCTTTTAGGCAAGACCTTAGATAATGGAATTTTTTGCAACTATCTAATTTGTCGTTTTCATGGATAACTGACTTAAATTGATCTGAGAATGATAACCAGTCTTTATAACAACCCGAAAATGTAGGCAAGCTATACACAGGCAATTGAATGTTTAAAGAATCATCGCGATTTGAATTTGATACGGAACGGACAGATGTTGTGGTCGCCTGTTCCTTATTCTGATTTTTGTGAATCAAGCTGTTAATTTTGGAGACTACATCACAATAACGCCGTTCGAAGGAATCACGTTCGTCCTCCTCGTCGGTTAATACGATACCGGGCAATGACTCAACACCGCACTGTGCTTTTTCAAAATCTTTTAGAGCATTCTCTACCAAGTTTAAACGTATGGTTAGATCATGAATATTTTTTTCAATTGTGTCATCGTTTACGTATTTTTCTATTCGCGTTAATTTACCTTTTGCCGTGGAACGACTAGTTTTTGGATTTTCCATTTCCGGCATTATTAAATCTGATTTCGAGCTTGCAACTCAAACTTCTCACGCCGCGTAATGACAATACAAAAAGAACAATATGGCAATAACGGGTGAGGATGGTTGATAAAAGGAAACAGATATCTCTGACCTGGATTCGTTGTCCACGATGAGGGTGTACGTCTCGCTGTCCTTGACTGCCTGTTGGTTTCCTGGGTGGAGACTATGGCGTTGGGTTTGTTTACCGAGCTTCTGGATGCTGCCACGCTTCTTGAACCAAGAGTCGGAATCCTCGATGACGACACTCACTCGAGAACTTTTTCACTTTTTTATAATAATTCGGTTTAAATCCGGCTCGAAGGACCAATGTATTGTATCGTACGCTTCGATCGGTACGATGATATGAATGTTGTTATTAAATAAAATAAACGGATTTAAACTTAACAAGGAATGAATTTATTTACGAATTGGTGACAACTACAAGGCGTCTTGGACGTTTAGCTGCTCAAGTAGAAGTGAAGTTACGCTATTTCATACAAGTTTTGTCCAGCCCCTAAAGAAGCTGCAAGGGTAGCGGTCATAAACCCCCATCTGTGCAAAATAGAAAGGAAAATGTGGGTGGTTGAAGACAATCACAAAGCGTCCAATTCGATCACAACAACCCAGCAAAAACACAGCAGACAAAAGGGTTACAGTCCTAACAATTTTCAAGAAAAAAAAATTGGGACAATTACAATTAATTAAGGAAAGTCGGAAAATTCAGACAAACTGTAATAGTTTATTTCAAACCAAGGTAAGAAAGTGGTTTCTTGCAGACCGCAGGCAAAGATTATAAACCGAGTCGTAGACGAGGTTTGTAAGTGCCTAAGGTCTGCAAGGACACTTTCTTAACAAGGTTTGAATACAATTTTTTTCCCTACCGGCACAACTTTGTTGAAAAAAGTCAAAAAAGATGGTTATATTCGTGATTAAAACGAAAATTTTGAGAATTGAATAGTAGGCTGTGTTATTTGTTTAATTAACTTGTCATCGCATTTGAAGATTTGAGGTTTGTTCGAAAATTTGATACAAACAGGGTACAGTAATCTACCTACCTAGCTTATCTGTTTATTTTCCAGATTATATGATTGACCTACCAACTTACTTCATTGAATTGGCTTTCATTTATCAATAACTTATTTCACTTTTGACACTTTTGACATTTGTATTTTGGTACAGTTTTACCATAAACATTTCATTATTAACTTTCTTACCTTAGCGAGAAAGTTGAATTTTCTCACCTCAAATGAGGTATCCACAGCCTACATTTCTAACCGGTAGGGAGAAAAAATTATAATTTTTGTATGCACTCTCGATCATAACTGACTTTAGGAACGACATATTTGATTGATTCTTTTTTTTTTTTTGTTCGATATGGTCCCGGAATGAAAATAACTCAATTGAATGTCTTTAATAGAAAAAAAATCTGGAAGATTTGGAGAAAAATCTGGAAACTATTTATTTACATAAAAGTCAGGAAAATCTCACATTACTGAAGAGGAGCTAAATTGAAATACGAGGCACTTTGTGCCGAGTATTTTAAAGCTCCGAGTCAAGTAAGAGATTTTACTGACGTGTTTTGTATTAAATTTTTTCGGAAATCATAAAAAAGACGAAATTTACCAATTTTAGAATTTTTTTTTTACAAATTCCACGAAAATCAAGTTTGTCAATTTTGTGCGTGTGTTGTAAAAATTGTTCTTTTTTAAAGTATCTTTTGTATTTTGCATCTTGTGAAGTCTTTACTGTACTAGTTCGGAAAATTCAATTTTCGTGCGCGTAAATAAGCAGGAAAATGTTGTTTTCAAAACGATTTCCGGAAAACTAAACTTTTTGTATGAACTCAAAACCATAACTCAGGATTCGAACGATGGCTATGTGTAATTCTTTTTTGTTTTGGTTTTGGAAGTTTTCGGAAAAAAAAATTCGGGGCAATTACAAAGGGAAGTCGGAAAATTCGGGCAAACTTAAAAATTTATAATTTTTGTATGCACTCTCTAATATAACTGACGATAGGAACGACATATTTAATTAATTCTTTTTTTTTGTTCGATATCCTTCCGGGATGGAAATACTTACATAGGTAACTCAATTGAATGTTTTTAATAGAAAAAAAATCTGGAAAATTTGGAGAAAAATGTGGAAAAACCAGCCTAAATTAAAATAAAATGACATTTGTTTTTACTTTTGTGTTGTTTCACGATCTATCCAACAAATGTAGTTTTATTTCTATTCCAATTTATTTGGCTACGTGCACAAATGTCATTTGTCAGCTGATTGTCAAATTGTGAATCAAAAAAATCTATCTGTCAAAAATCAAACCAATCGGATTGTTTACTTGAACCATGACCAACTTCATTAAACTATGTTATGGCCATCCCAAATGTCGAAAAAACGTAAACCAAATGACAAGCCGATGATGGACTATGATGATGGACATAGACAACACAGTAAACCTATAGAACGCAAACTCCCATAGTTTTTTGTGTCCCGACGCCATCTACTGGCTTGTGGTAGGTGCACAATAAGACACAGCCAGCTGGATATCCTGGCTTTTTTATTTATTTAAATTTTCAAAATAATTTATTTATTAAATTAAAAGACTACATTTATTTTGAAGTTTTTATTTTCAATTTTTTGCACTTCCATTGCATTTTTATAAATTTTGATTTGGTGTTTCTTTTCCTCCATTGCGACAAACAGAGATTTATGGCTTCTTCACCTTCAAAATTTTGCTCTTTATTTTGACATCGAATTTTGCATGTAACGTTTTCGGTACATTGCAGCCCGTAGTTGCAGCCCGAATTTTGGATTAACATTCTGACTTTTTATAATTTTGATTATGCTCAGCTTTTCTTATTTTCTTTTTGAAACTTTCACAAGAATTTATATCTTCATTACTACATAAAACAGGATTTACACAATTTACTTATAGCGTCTTCAGCAGAAATATCGTAGATTAGTAGATCGGATGAAAATTCTATAAAAAATAGTTTTCAGTTAAAATATAATTATCAATATTTTTTTACTATTACTGGAAGTAAGTCTGGACTGGAAAAGCAAGGAAGTTGTATTGAGTCGAGGGTACGGCCACATTCAGCAATCTATTGTTCGTGCCGAAGTATTTGCTGGTAAAATAAAGTCCACACACAGTGTAGCTGTTATACCTACACTTTAATAGGCTACAAAGTTGATTACTGCTTGTTACCCGTGTTTTTAATCCATTCCATAAAATGCCCAGGATATTTAATTGGATTTGAAAATCTATGGCGAGTTCCACATGGTTTAAATACCTTTGCATTCTGCAAATTCTCGTAACAGTGGATTTATTATTTGACTTAATATGTCAAAATATATATATTTTTTTAATTTTGGCATAAGTTTCCGCGATTTTTATTTTTATAAAACAGCAGCGTCCCCTGACGGCTTGTGGTGGGTGCGTTTCCAAAAAAAAACGATAAAATGCATAGGAGTTTGCGTTCTATAGGTTTACTGTGTTGTCTATGATGATGGAGATGAAGTGGCGATATCTAGTGAAATTTAGAATAACCACACATTTAAAAAGTTAAGTATCAGGTTATATTATATGCCATTTCATTGTCAAAAACTGTCAGTTTATACGTTTTCGTCGTGGAACCTGATCATTTCGTAGTAAAACGATGCAAGAATTACAGAATTCGAGTTTTTAAGACGCTAACTTTCCTCTAAATACGTTTTTACACACGCAAGTATGAAAGATCACAGCAAAACCGCTCCGAATGGGAATTTCGTCGTGGAGCTTGATCATTTCGGAGTAAAACGATGCAAGAATTACAGAATTCGAGGTTCTAAGACGCTAACTAATTTTTCATGTTCCTGCCATAGTGTCATAAAAGCACGGCCTCCTTGATTTATAAGAGACTCGTCTCTTATCCGGCCTGTCGCATTCGATAAATGTCTGTTTTTGAAAATTCCCCGTATAGTATGTCCATCTAGCGACTTTAATGTGACCCATATATTAGTATATGCAACTAAAAATACGTATGAATAATGACATTTTATATAATAAATTGTCAATTTGAAAAACTAAGTGCTGTCGAAACTTTAAAAAATGCCACAAACAAAGAAAAAATGTTGTATTAGTTCACGACATAAAGTTAACATTTCTTATCATAATCTACCCAATGATATCACTTTAAATGCGGCATGGAAGATAGGACTGAGAGATCGTACTGGTAATATCATGCGTGCCGCAGAATATGCAAGTATGTAGTAAAATTTTACCAAGATTCCAAAATTTAAGGACCAATGTAAATATTTCAGTCACCTTGCAAGATAGTTCTCTGGAAAAACTAGAAAAATTGTCTTCCTTTACTTATTTGCCAAGTACCAATTTTCAAATTGAGACGGCGGCAACAGCTTTTTATGTGGCTACTTAATTATGAAAATAACGGAGGCAATCCATGGATGTGATTATTGCTTGTCACATTTACAAGATTCAAATTCGAAAAAGAAAATCCCTTTACTGGAATTAATTTATTACTAAGATAGAGGAAGGCTAAGTTACCCCAATGATCAATTTGTGGGTCTAGTATAGTTTGGGAATGAGAAATTGGAATTTTAGCTTCTTCACTTGCAATGGGTTTTGGGAAGATTAAACATTATAGATAATAATGAAGATTTACGGCTATGAGCAGTTCATTCCAGGAGAAACAAACATCTGCATTTTGCTGATATTCGGCATCCCTTTTTAGTAACTAGCAGGTAAATAAACTTACACTATGGTAAATCTTCATTATTATAATCTTTACAATCTACCCATTGCAAGTGAAGAAGCTAAAATTCCAATTTCTCGTTCGCAAACTATACAATTTACAATAATTTCAATAATAGTAGAAATTCTACCAAGCATTCCAAAGGAAAATATAAATTTTGTTTTAAAGAATATCTTGGCCTCAATCTTTCGGGAAATCCACTAATTCATTGTCCTGTTCATGGTAAAATGTGAGTAAGACACTTATTTAAAAATTAGAACTTCCTGTCATTGTAAATTTTTGTAACTTGCACTCACAGACAAATAAAAAAAATTATAAAAAAGAAAATTGCTGAAATTAAATTTACCGTTCATAAAAAACTTTTTGATTTGAGATTTTGAAAAAGTGTCAAATGTATGTGTGCGTTAAAACTGTTGAAAAATGTTGAAAACACGTCTATAAAACAATAATTTCCTGCAAGGCAGGCAACCAGTACAACACATAAGCCCCGTATTGTGGCGCACCCTATAAAACAAAAATACTGCTTAGAACTACGAATGCGGCAGGCCGGATAAGAGACGAGTCTCTTATGAATCTAGGAGGCCGTGCATAAAAGTATAAACGGACAGTTTTTGACAATGAAATGGCATATAACATAACCTGATATTTAACTTTTTAAATGTGTGGTTATTCTAAATTTCACTAGATATCGCCACTTCATCTCCATCATCGGCTTGTCATTTGGTTTACGTTTTTTCGACATTTGGGATGGCCATAACATATAGTTGACCCAAGTTGCAAAAAACCACTTGTCATTTGCAACAGCACTTTTTTCATATTTTTGAAACAAATAAAGGCACAAAGGGACCAGAAAATCATAGTTTGGATTGAATATTTTCCGTATAAGTACAGTTTTAAAGTAATTTCAAATGACTAATGCCCTAAAAGTGCTGTTGCAAATGCAAAGTGGTTTTTTGCAACTTGAGTCAACTTTAGTTTAATGAAGTTGGTCATGCTTGAACATCAATCTTGCAATCGAAATCGAAATGTTAATAAAACAGCTTGATATTCATTGTGATTTCAGATTTAATGGAAGAAAATAAATCATTTGTTTGACATGAAATTCTGATTTAATTAAATTGTGACTTAAATTCTGGAACAACTCGATCACATTCCAAGCACATCACACATTTCCAGCATTTCAGCAGTGTAGAATACTGTCGATAGAATTCATCTCCCATGTAAAAAAAAAGGAATCATAAAGGAGGCTACAGTAATGCGTTTTCTTTCTATCTATTAAAAAAAAACTCCGACAAAAAGATTCGAACCCGGAGCGACGAGCGTTCAGCCTGTCCCACCGGCGTGACAAATGCGTCAAAATTTGCCATTTTTTTTCTCGTAAATTTACGAACGTTCGAGCGTTTCCTTTCAGGGTGGTGATATGGGCAGTCGGGGCAACCACCCAGATTTTTTTTTGTTGAAAAAGCAGTCCGTAAGCCGTCGCACATCTGGCGACCTCTCCTGGTTAGACTCCACCAAACAACACTTTCGTTTAGATCAATTTTCAAATCTAGTAACCAAGTTCTCATCCACGTGAAGAAAATAGAACAAGAACTACCCAATATTTCATATTTATTGTAGAATTATATTTTTATTACATTTAACAAAACAAAATTCACTCCTATAAATTAGGAATTATGACGCAAATTTTCCAACATCTTGTCATAATATTGATAATTGTGACCGTTGACTAGCCTCTTCTCTGAAATAAAATTTCTGAACGGCATTTCTGTCCGCAAATCGGCCACTTTCTTCATCTCCTCTGGTCCCGACAGTACTCGCTTCACACCTGCTGAATTGATTATCGAATTTAATTTGTTCACAACCGACTCGATGTACTTCTCCTTGTGAGTGAGCTCCTCCAAACAATCTGAAATGAATACAATAAGCAAACATATTTCAACTGAAACAAAAAAACTTTACAAGTCTGCCCATCTAAATTTGGAAACTCTGAAGTCGACTGTGCAAACTTCAAAAACGTATTCAACGTAACTTTGGACTGGAGGATGTCAAATATGACACTTTCTGGGGTGCTGCAGGGCGAATCCATTAGTGCCGTTACCATTTCAAGATTACTTGGATCCAGCTCAATGTACGATGGGACTGTTGTGTCACAAATGTCTCTGCAGAAAATCTTTGACCCCCTGGAAATCAAATTTGAGCAAAACAAATCCACCGAAAATCTACCGCCACTACCCAATCTTAATCTTTCTGTTATACTCGAGAGGAAACGACTTGAAAGTCTCAACTTCCTGCTTATTTACTTCATTCTTTAAACCCGTGGCCCAAGACAGGTCGGAAAAATACGGAGCAAACTTCTTCACAACTGACAAAAACTCTTCCCGATTACTTTGAATCTTCTCTATGACCCTGTAAGTGTCGCTGATCAAGCTCTGAATACACTGCGATTTGTGGCTCTGAAAAGACTAAAATAAACAACAATCCGTCACCGCCCACCCACTCACAATCTCCTCTTTTGTTTGATCAATCTTCACACACACTTTCTGCAACTCATTACCAGTGTCAGACATTTGCGACCTCTCACATTCTTTACGCAGAAAATTGTTAGCCCCAGTGATGTACGCTTTTTCCATTTCTAACTCGAAACACCTTACGAGTTCGTCTGCGTTTCTTTGGGACTGCAGGTTTGCGAGAATCTCCTCCTTGCGCTTTCTCGTACTTTCCTGCAGCTTTTTCAAGACCGCTCTACATTTCTCTTTCTCCAACTCCATTTTGACGTGAGTGAAATACAGCTGGGTCAAATCATCCTGATTGTAATTTTTATCTGACCTAAACACGCCTGAATGAGTGAAATTAACTGGAAACTAAAGTGTTTCAACTGTACCTAATTGGTTGATTACATTTTATCAGCATATCTCCTATTTCACCAATCGAATTTTCAAATTTTTTTTTCCACTGTGTTAAAATCAGATGTCTGTTGTTCTTGTGCAATAAGTGTTTCAAGCTCTCCATTACCTCCTTATCCTCACAAAGCGTCTCGAGGCATTTATCTTGATTTTTTATGACCGGTTCAAGCATTAAATTGTCAAAATCAGACATCGATTTCAAAAGAGAAGACTCGCTTTTGTTTGAACTTTGCAAGAAAAAATCTAATTCAGTGCTCAAGTTTATACAATCATCTGGTAGCAATCCCAAAGATTCTCTTTGGGGTTTTTTCGTGTTAGTTTTTTTTGGCACATCTAAATTACAATCACTTGAAAATTTTAAACTTCTAACTGACCCACTCTGCTTGGAAAAATTAATGTTTTCTTTATCTGCCTTTCTGTGTTTTCTACTTGTTGGTATTATGTTAGTTAAGGTAGTACAGTGATTCAGGTAACGCGAAAATGTATCAATTTTTAACTGAGGTTTAGGTGTTTTTGTCTTCATCGTACTGGACAGAGTAGATAAAGATTTATTTGTTTTAGGGAAAGAGAAACCGTCCACAAGCTTTTGTAGCTTCTCTGCACATTTCTGTAACGTTTCCTAATTCTTTTTTTTAAATAAAATTCTTCATCTCCCATAAACTTACAGTAATGGCATCTCCAGTTGTTGTATGTTCTTCCATTTCTACTGGCGTCAAGTTTCTAGCCAAAGTGAGAAGTTCTTCAGCATAGCAAGCATCCTCGTCCATCTTTCTTGACTTTTTTTCTAAAAGGAATTTCTTCTCTTTGTTTTCTTTTATCTTTGACCTTATATTATCGATGGTCACATCTTAAATTAACAAACAATTTAAATACCACATAAAATATTCATTTCAAAAACTTACACTTCATTTTATTCTTTTTTAAAAGATCATCAATCATCGCACCCTTCTCTTCCACCTTATGCTCAAGAACTTGAACTTTCTTCTCTAATCTTTGTCTCTCCATGTATACTTCAATCTCTCTAATAGGATAATTGAACTCATTCTAAAACAAATGGTGAATTAAAGACAAGAATTTATTTCATTTAAAGCATACCTGTCTTTCAAGGGGTTTCTTTGTTAACCTATTTATAATTATGTTTTTCTTTATATTTAGCGCCTCCTGTCGCGGCTTAACATTCGAGATGAGCTGTTCCCAAATAAATGCAGTTGAAGGATTACAAATCCTGAAAATTACAAGTTAGTGGTGTGACTTTGGTGTGTGTGTTTGACTAACTTGGTGAGGCTCTCAGGTATTTGTCTGTCGTATCCCATGTTCCTCAACCACGCTTCCACTTTCGAATCAATAGACATAATTAAAAAAATCAAATTACTCGAATCTAATAAGTTAATAACAATCAAATGATAACAATTCACATTTGTAAAGAACTAACGAAATGTCTTCCTCTTTAAATTCAAAAATGACGTTTCTAATGACATTTTTGACACGCGCATGCGTATCAGTTACAACATGAGTCCTAAAACATTAAAAGAAAATTATTTAAAAATGTAAAAATGACGTACGAGACGTAATTCAAATAAACTGAAGCATGTATGGTTATTTATACGGTCTTTTTAGATTTAGATATCAAATTTGTTTTGTATACATAATTAATTAACATTATTTTGGTCGAGTACATAACTTGTTGGTGACCGCCGGCTGGGGATAGTAAACACAACATAACCTATGTTTCGCAATTTATTAATTTCCACCAACATTGTACGGTTGTTTAATTTCGCTTCAAAAAAGTGAAGATTGGAAAATGGAAGCACAGGACAATTCAAACGAGCCGATGGACGTCAATTCGGACTCGGGCAATTCCAGTTCGGACGACGATGCGGAAGAACAAGTAATCTTGTCTAGCCGAGAAAATCATTTTAATCTGCCAAATTCGCATTTCAGATTCTCATTTCTAAAGCTGAAGAGCTAGAACGACAAATTTCTGACAACAAATATCTGTATAATGCACACGAAGAGTTGGTTAACTTGTACCGCAAACTTGGAGACTTGACTTCAATGCGTTTGGCCTATGAGAGATTCCACGAATATTTTCCACTCACTCCCGAGATCTGGTTGGCGTGGATTAACGACGAGAAAAAATTGGCAAGTTCAGAAAGCGAGGTCAAACATATTTTTGCGCTTTTTGATAAAGCTGTCGAGGATTACTTGTGTAAGTCACATATTTTCATTTTGTAGGGTTGCAGATGTAATAGTTATGTACGCCCGTGGGATAAATGACACTTATTCCATCCATTTTACGTGAGATAAGAACTTCATTACCATAGGCATTTACATTACCACACGCATTTACATTTCCACACGCATTTTCATTACCGCACGCTTTTTTATAATAAGTTCTTATCTTTCACCCAAAATGGATGGGATAAGAGTCATTTATCCCATGGGCGTAGATAAGAACTTAATTATCGCACGCTTTTTTATATTGAGTGATTCAAAATGATTGTGGATAAGTATGGCAACTATGTACGAAAATTTATGTGGCAACTGTGTGGGTGGGGTAGAGTTGACATTTGTATGACATTTCATATGCGTGCATTTGACTTTTTTTTAATAACATTACACATTAACTCGACAATTTTCAAAATTGCGCGACTATGAACTGTCACAGAAATGTCAACTCTATCCTACCCACACAGTTGCCACATACATTTTCATACATAGTTGCCATACTTATCCACAATCATTTTGAATCGCCCAATACGTGTGATAACGCATCATTAACGAATTTGTGCGGTTACACAACTCGGCTTCGCCTCGTTGTGCAAATTTCGCATGCGTTTGTTAATAATGGTCTTATTCCACTTGAATTGTAAATATCTATTATATGTGGAGTGACCATAGCATGACTTTTTTAAATCATTTTTCTCTCAGGTCATTTATCAGTTGTCATTTTCTTTCTAGCGGTGAATTTGTGGGTGGAGTATGCACAATATTCTATAGGCGCCAGCACTTTGGATACGACTCGTCAAATTCTAGAGAGGGGCCTGCAAGCAGCGGGGTTGCATGCAGCTGATGGGAGTCTGCTGTGGGACACTTTGAGAGAACTAGAATTTGCCCATCTGTCAGTAGCAGAACAAGGCACAGAGCAATGGAAGGAACAAGTACTCAAAGTAGTAGAAGTCTTCCGCCGACAACTGTCAGTCCCCCTACTCGACATGGAGAACACTTACAAAGAATGGAAGGAGTGGTTAGGTCAACTCCCAGAAGACCAAAACGTTAAGACGGAACCAGTGGAGTGGGGATATAACAAAACTATAAAGGTTTTAGAGACTTACAGACCCTTTGAAGACAAGCTGCAAGTAACAACAGAAGAAACTGAGTTGTTGCAAATCTACAAAGACTACATCAAATCCCTATCAGATCCTTCCACCATTTTATGTGTTTACGAAAGAGCAGTGGCCCAAATGTGCCTCAACGTCACCATTTGGGCAAACTATTGCGCATACGCCCTAAAACTAGGAGAAGCAGCAGATCAAGTCAGTTCCCGTGCCTTGAGAAACTGTCCCTGGAGTGAAGACTTGTGGATACTAAGATTGAGAATCTTGGAACACTTGGGCAGGGAAGAAACTGAAGTGATGAAATGTTTTGAGCAAGGTTTGTCAAATCTAGGGACCAGTCAGAACACAGAACTTTGGTTGTCGTACCTCGAGTATGTCAACAGAACGTCAGACAACAAAGAGAAACTGTACAAATCATTTGATCAAGCTCTCGAACAACTGCGATACAACGACGAAGGCAGTGCCAAAGTGACTAAATGGTACGCTAGGATCTTGGCTAAAAACGGCGACATGCCGGGGGCGAGACGTTTATGGAAGAATATCTTGAAAAATCCCAAGAACAAAGGGGTGGCGAGTATCTGGTTAGAGTACGCGAATTTGGAGAGACAACACGGACAGCCTAATCAGTTGAGGAGTTTGTTCGAGAGGGCGCTGGCGAGCTGCACCGACTGGCCCCAGTACATAGCAGAAGAGTGGCTCACGTTTGAACGAGAGTGCGGAACGCTGACAGACGTTATGAAATGTACAGAGAAGCGCAACGAGCTGGTCAAAATTCAGCCCCGACAACAAGAGACCGTCGTTGAAGAGCACCAAGGAAAGAAGCGAAAGCTTGTAAGCGAAGACCGTGAAGTGGAGGTGAAAAAGTCTAAAAGCGAGAAGAAGAGGCCGATCCTGAAGGATCCGACGAGGACCGTGTTTGTGAGTAATTTGCACCTGGGAGTGAACGAGAAGAAACTGAAGAAAGTCTTCCCCAATGCGGTCAATATCGAGGTGGTGACCAACAGGCAAGGGAAGTCGCGGTGTTACGGTTACGTCCAGTTCAGTATTGAGGAAGAAGTGATGACAGCGTTGGCACGCGACAGGGAACTCCTCGACGGCCGCCCCATCTTCATCTCGAACTGCAAACCCGACCGCACCGAGAGAAAAGCAGGTTTCAAATATTCAGTGCAAGTCGAGGCCAACAAGCTCTTCGTCAAGGGGCTGCCAGTCGACAAGAGCGAGGACGAGGTGGAGGCCATCTTCAAAGAATACGGCGCAACAACTGTCAGACTTGTTCGCCATAAGAGCGGTCAGTCCAAGGGGTTGGCGTACGTCGAGTTCCCGGATGGCTCGAGTGCCAAAAAAGCGATTCAGAAAACTGACCAGATGAAGATTGGAGAACACACCATCAGTGTCGCCATCAGCGCGCCCCCTCCGAAGAAACCGGCCCTGCCGACATCAACGGTGCCATCTAGATCCGCTCGAATCAAGCTGCAGGTGCCCATGATTCCCAGGACGCTCCAGGTGAAAGGTGGCACCAGTAACGGAGAGAGTAAGAGCGTGGTGGCGAAAAGTAACGAAGATTTCAGGAAAATGCTGCTTAATAAATAGTTGTAGAGGTGTTTATGTGTAAATAAAATAATTGTTGTGCTTCAAACGTATTTATTAATAACGTCACCTAAATACGAAACTTTGAGGCAAACAATTGGATTCAATATACTTCCACTAATTCTGCCAGTGGAAATATGACACACATGCTTGAATGTACAGTAAAAATAGAAAAACAGAAATATCTGTTGCCCTTTACAGTATTGCTCAGGTCACAGACTCAGGTTATATCTGTTACAAGATTTTGTACTTAGTGGAGCAAATAGTTGTCTATGGCCCGGTTGTAAGTATGTAAAGTCCATTCACGTTGGATTTTCCTAGTCAAGGTCAAATAATTCAATATTGTGGCAGTGTGATTTTTGGTTCAAAAATGCTTTAGCTGTGTATGTCACCAATACGGGCTGATAAAGTAACCAAGTCATTCGTAGACTGTAGAGGTTATGTTATTCGCTGTCAGCAAAGAAACAGTCATTTTTCAAATATTGTTATTAAGCTTTTTAGAGGATAACAATAGGTAATAATACATCCACTTTGTTATCATTTGCACTAAAAATAGTGTCAGTTGTTAATCGGTATGATAGGATTAGGAACATACAATGCTCCTACCTACTGGTGTTGTATTTTTCTGCTTGCGTTGTTGATTAAGTGAAAAAACTCTTAATGACTACATTTACTTAACCTTCTGCGACTAACATGATGATTGATGAGTGATGAGGAACCAGAATAAGTTATAAAAAATGAACCCAATAGGAAATTGTGTGAAGTTTCTTTCATTGGATGGAAGTAAGGAATGCATCTAAATGATGGAACAAATTTGGCAATAAAATTTCAGTTATTCAGAGACACTTATACGTTTTGATTGTGGTTGTGACGTTTCAAGAATGTATTGTTACAATTGCATACCACAAAAGAAAGGTGTATTTTGATTTTTAATGATTTTTTTCTAATTTAAGTTTTTTCGATGTACATATTACCTTTAAAATAACGTTGTATTGTTAAAACTGCTCAATAAAGGTCGTAAATAGATTGTAATCATGTTAATACATACAATACATTAAATATTAAAGGATTCTAACTAATTAATTTTCGAACTGAAGCTATTTTTTCTTGAGTCCGTATTAGCTTGCGGGTTTCGTCACATTACCACCATTACGTCAGTTGTGGAAGGTTAACGCAATTTTAAAATTAACCTTTTTTCTTTTCCCCATGGTAAAATCACCCAGGAATAGAATTTTATTAAAAAATCTGTGACTTTATTTCACACGTCAAACTAACATTCAAAATTAAAGACGTCAAATCGCTCTCAATCGCTCTATCACGAATAAAACACGATAATGTAAAAATTACTAGGAAAGGAGGCGCAGGCTTGCAAAGTAACAACAATTTGGCAGGGAAAATCCAACGTGAATGGACTTTATGTATCTATAAAGCTTAGTTAACATCGTGTCAGCTAACAACGTGTCAAGTTGGAAATCCGCCCATTTGATTGGTTGATTCAAATACAATGTTAAATATCCTCCAATCAGATCGCTTGACATTATGTTACTCTCGTGTCAAAAATAAATTACTCCCTAGAATTTAGGGATATTCGTTACTAGGTTGCCATAAATTTGGTTAGGTTGGAGGCTATGTGGTTTCTGGTGACAAACAAAAGATATCCCAAAAATGTAAGACAGCAAATTAATAGTAACAGTTGCAAATGACTAATTTCTCGCTAAGTGATAGATGATTTTTCGTTTCACAATCAATTTTGGTTACTGGCGGCATATTTATTTGGATTTAATCTCTCAATTCAAAGTAACCAACCTTAGACATTCAAAATAACTTTTGAAAATTCTAGTTAACACAACATGAAAAACGTTATTTCCCTAAAAGTTCGAATTCTAGGGAGTAATTTATTTTTGACACGAGAGTAACTTTAACAACGACTTGACATCGCTTTATAGATACAACGGGGCCTTACCCCTCGTTTCCAATCACTTATAATTACGAATTATAATTAACAAAGTTTGGTCCATAGTTGTGAATGACGGTGTGCACAATAAAATTATAATTAAAAAATTATACTTAACAAATTGTGCTTCATTTGTGTTTCACTTATAATTATCAAATTCTTGCAAACTCCAAGGTTTTTACGTATAATTAGATAATTTGACCAGTCAGATCATTAGCTGTCTTTAACCTCAAATCTCTGAGGTCGGTTTTTTACCAAATCGACGCATTCGATGAAAAATTGGCGACAATTAGTTTCAATATCCATTACGCTTACCTTCGTGGCACTTACTGTAACTATTTACTGGGTATATCTAATTCCACCAAACTAAAACTAGTAAAATGTCAAAACTATAGTCTATTTTTTCCTGGTAGGCGCGTGCGTGCGCATTTACAAAATCCTGCAACGAAATGCGACTTTCCTATTGGCTACTTTATTTTTCTACTTACACTGGAGAAATGTGCAATATTACAGTGTTCTGTTTCTGTACTGTCAATCAGGTCCAAGCTGCCATTTTTGTTTCATCGTGTCTTAATTTTCCTTTCGTGGTTTGTGTGTGTTTTTTTGTTTGTTTTGTGTTGTGTCCATTTATTTATTAAAAAAACAGTTCTTAGAGGTTAAGAAGTTCTTATATGTCAACAAGATGTCTCAATTTCGATCACCAAATAAGTAAGTTGGATTTATGCTAACAGAAAGTAACAGTTTTTTATTAATGCATATAGCAAATTTCTCACAAGCCGAGAAAGAAATGATCGTTAAAGTATTTCGTGAGATCTCCAAGGATTTTGCCGAGTTAACCAAGACGCCTCAAATGGAAAAAACTGCAGATTATACTGGTATTGTTTTCTGATTTTTTTTTTGTTGTATCACAGCTTAATTACTTTGTGTTGAAGGTTGTGGATTTAGAACCATTCAACGATACTTGGCGGAAGAAAAGAAGTGTGGGCAATTACAGGCACCGAAGAAACCTGATAGGAAATGTATGATTCAATTGGATGAACATCACAAATATCTCATTCGAAAAACAGTGCACTCATTTTTCTCTGCAAACAGAATTCCTACAATTGATGCTGTGTAAATTAAGCCTTTTCCTTTTCTCTTGCAAGATACATGGTTATTATAAATGATTGTAGTCGAAGCAGGCCATGTCCATGTTATGAAATTTTTGCTGCTTTCATGTGAACTGTCAATTTTTGTCAATGTCACTGTAATTATTTTTATTTACGTGAAAAGTGCGGTGATGATTATTTTATTTTATTTGAAATTAACGATTGAATCCAAAAGTATGGAGTTGTTTTGTACCCAAATTAACTCCTGTATGTATTAAATAAAAATAAAAAATGTACATTTAATATTTGTTATCAATTTTTCCACGAGTTTATTCATAAACTTTTTTGTTTACATTTTACAAATTATACAAAAATTAAATCATGAACATGAGTTTTAATATGCAACCAAAAATAATGATCCCCCTAGATTATATGCAACCAAAAATACTAACAATTCCTGCATCCTGCTAAAAATCTTAGCTATGTGATTCTACCTTTCGGAGATGCGCACGCACGCGCCTACCAGGAAAAAATAGACTTTAGTGACAGTTGTTTGGCAAATTTTCTCTAGTTTTTCATTGGTCTGTAGTTTTTATTAATTATGATTGTGAACAGCAAAAATGAAAGTATTTTTTGTAAAGTATAATTTTCTAAGTATAATTTATAATTATAATTTCTTAAGTGATTGGAAACAAAGGGTTAGTCTTTTTAAATTTCCCGCTTCTATAGTTTTGAATTCATATTGATTACATTTAGGCCCGGTTGCATAAAGCGATGTCAAGTCGTTGTTAAAGTTAACATAATGTCAAGCGATCTGATTGGATGATATTTAACATTTTATTTGAATCAGCCAATCAAATGAGCGGATTTCCGACTTGACGCGTTGTTAGCTGACACGATGTTAACTAAGCTTTATACAACCGGCCCTTAATCCATTTTATGTTTTTGGCAGATGATGTATGATTGTATGTTTTATAGAGCCGTTTGACACGATGACAGGTTTGATATAAAATTTAAATTTAAATATCGTCAAATTTCCCCTTGCACCACTTTCTAACTCTCAACACGCACGCGCGCAAAACAGTGGGGGATTTCGATCCCACTTACGCACCTACGGTTGGCAAGAATGAGAATAATAAATTACTAAATTAGTGTCAGTTTCAAGTTTGTGGTTAAAGTGTCGCTTGTGTTTGGCACCGTAAACGTACATTTTGCGTTATTAATAAAGAAGTTGAAACGTTGATTTCAGTGTAAATGGAGTAATAAGTGATCGCATATTCCATCAGAAATGGTCGTAGGAAATACAAAAGTGGTCCAAGTGACCAACATAGCCCCCCAGGCCACAAAAGATCAGATGCAGACGCTGTTCGGCTATTTGGGCAAAATCGAAGACATCCGTCTGTACCCCACGATCAGAGACGTCTCCTGTCCCGTGCAATCCAGGATATGTTACGTAAAATTTGTAGATTCCAGCACTGTAGGTGTAGCACAACACATGACCAACACTGTATTCATTGATAGGGCTCTGATCGTAATTCCGGTGATAAATGGAGACATCCCTGACGAATACTATGCCCTCGAGATGACAAGAAATGGTACAATCGTACCCGGATTTAACGTAAACGAACCCAAGTTGCCCCCACATGTTACAAACTCTTTCCAAGGCACTGGTGAAGACAAAGTGGTCATAACGACAGATCCGCACTTGATAGACAACGGCCTGGTACCGTACCCCCCTTTACCCGCCAAATACGACAGCATCAAAGTCGAGGAGACTCGCAGAACCGTCCAAGTTGTGAACTTTGACCCCAACATACCTGCTGATGAGATAATTCAGTTCTTCTCGTCATGCGGAGAAGTGAAGTATTTGCGCATATGTGAGTGCCCCAACGACGGCAGCACGCACGTTTTGATCGAATTCACGGAACAGCCAAGCGTTGTGAACGCCTTGAAGCTGAACGGAGAGGATTTCAAAGGTAAACCATTGGAGATAATCCACGCCACCCAGCCAATCATCAAGCCACAAGCCAAGAGTAACGAGGCTGCTCAAAAGGAGATCGAGGAGGCGATGTCGCGCTTCAAGGAGGCCCAGAACATGATCAACGCCTCCATAGAGCCGGTGATCGGCATGCTGACCAAAGACAAGCGCAGCTCGCGCCGTTCCCGGTCGCGCTCGCGGGGCAGGAGGCGGCGGTCGCGATCGAGGTCGTGCTCGCGCGGTTCTCGCAGCCGCCGCAGGAGGTCGTCGTCGCGGCCGCGTAGGTCGAGATCGCGGGATCGCAGAAAGCGCTCCAAGTCCCGGTCGAGAAAACGCTCCAGGTCCAGGTCGAGGCGCTCCGGTTCGGGACGGTCGAGGTCTCGCCGGTCGCGCTCGAAGTCGGCGACGAAGAGGCGCAGCAGGCACAGGTCCAAGGAGAGAAACTCGCGGGCCCGGTCGAGGGATAAAGACAGCAAGACTCGGGATCGCTCGAAGGACCGCAAGCGCGACAAGGAGACAAGAAAGTCGAAAGAGAAGGAGCCGAGGAAGTCTAAAGAGAAAGAGACGAGCAAAACAAAGGAGAAGAGCAGTCGCGAGACCAAGGACAAGAAGACCGACAAAGAGAGCAGTATTGAAGGCTCTGCGGCGGAGAAGAAGAAGTCGAGGTCTAGATCGCGCAGTAGGCGTAGGAGCAGGTCAAAGGATCGCAAGGGGAAGGACAAGGAGAAAAGGAGGTCCAGGTCGAAGGGGCGGAGGAGAACGCCGTCGCCGCGCCTCTCGAGAAAGAGGAGCAGGTCCAAGAGCAGAGACAGGAGGAAGGATAAGAAGGATCGAAAGGAGAAAAAGGAGAGGTCGAGGTCGAGATCGAAGGTGCCGAGGAATTACGATGAGGAGGAGAAGGGTTTCGATTCGGAAAAGGAGAAGTCAAACGCCAGAGAGGCGGATTCCACCAACGAGAAAGAATCATCAGAAAAATCTGACAATATGGATATTTCGAATTCGCCGTGATTGTTTTAAACTCCGATTTGCCGAAATATTATATTGAGATGTAAATTTAATATAGTTCATTTTATTTTAATCTAACCTGGGTGAAATAAATAAATTATAATTCAATAACGAGTTTTATTTCTATTATCTGTGTTCTCTGTAACATTTTTTTCAGTATTGTTGAGAATACTGGATAGAAACGCGTAAAGAACAGGCCGTATCATGACACCGTTATTAAAGTGTGCGTTAACTAAAGTCGTAATTAAAGTAAACATAAAACGATATAGATTTATGCAATTATAACTTGCTAGAAAGAGATGAATTGGTCACCATGGTAATTAGAGTCATGATTAAAGTTAACGGTGTCGTGATACAGCCCATCTTTACGTTGGAAGGATGAGTAATTTCAACATATTACTTAAATGATATATTTTCCCGTCATATTTACATAACAATATGTATGTTGTACTTTATGTTTGGCCATATTTTAATTTGTTCTTAAACTTTTTCGGGTTAATTCCATACGCAGATAATCGGGCATCCGAAATTCCTACATTTTGTTTCTTGTCTTTGAAAATTTTCTTAATTGCAACACCGTCGCCATTGGAACTACTATTCGCACGCTTTCGCTTCTTACCTCTAGTGACGTCAACACCACTAGTTTTGTCGTTATTTTGTACTTTCTTCTTTTTCTTTTTATTCTTTCTACTGACATTACTGCTGTCTCCGCCAGTTTTCACTTCATTTTCGTTTCTACTTTCAGTAGTGTTGTCGTTAGTTTTCATCACATTACTTTCATTTAAATCTTGTGCCTCAGACACATCGTCTTTTTTTATCTCATTACTGCCAACGTGGTCATTTTCACTGGCGCCATTTCCTTTTCCGCCTTTTACGCATCGGACTTTTTTCGTTTTCTTCTTCTTACTTCCACTCTGTTTTACTTCTTCGTTTTGATCAGTTTTCTCATCCTCAAACAGACTCGGCAGGATCTTTTTCTTAAGTTCGACATTATTGGCTTTTTTCGCGAATGCGATCTGATCATACTTTTCCACATGATCTGGACGATGTTGTATCGCTTTTTTAAGAGAACACCACTTATTCAATTCTCGATCTTTCGCCGTCAGGATTTCTTCAATACTCAGTCCAAAGCTATTTGGCTCCACTTTTCTGTATTTAAACTTACAAGGAAGATCGCCAATGATGTCTTCACAATCCAGTTTGTAATATTCGTCTAAATACTCTTCATACGTTTTGTCTTTGGGATCAAAAACCGGTTTTGGCTCACTTACAGTTTTGGCGAATAAAGACTTTCTTTTGCGTTTCTTCCTTCCTTTGCTATTTTCAATCATTTCCTTCTTCACATCAGCTTTTGGGTCATAATCACAATCCATCTAAAAAGCAAAATATTTAAATTAAAAAAAAAAAAAAACATTGTAAACTCACATTAAAATCTTCATCTTCACAATGTGGCACATGTTCCTCATCTTCTCTTGCTTCTTCACCTGCTTGTTCATTACCATCCCATCTGTCCCAGTTTTCTACAAATCAGTTGAATGACACTTCCATTCAGCAAATAATAAAAAATGACTCACCTATTTCCAGATATTCATCCAGTTCTGGAAACTCAGGTTTTTGATCTTCTTCAGCACCTTCGTAGAATTCGTCATTAAACAAGCTCTGCATGCGCTTGTCATGAGCTTCAGGGTCAAAATCACTTTCTAAATCATCATCTTTAAATTGTATGTCTGTATTTCCAGTGATCTCCTTCAGCTTCTGTATTTTTTCCTCAATTTCTTTGCGCTTGAGCTCTTGAAGTTTCTTCAGTTCCTGCATTTTCTGTTCTTTCTCTTTCTGTTTCCTCTCCTTGGTCTCTGCTCGCTTGACTTTCCTCTTGTCATCTGTTTTTCTTAAAGACTGTTCCATGGTTCTAGGGTAGCGTTTAATCTGCAAAAAAATCTGAATAATCAAATCTGACTTTACTTGCAGAGTGACTTACAAATTCTTGATCTGGTTCTTCAAATCTGAAATTGTATTTGTGTTCAAATTCTTCTTGTTTCTCTATGGCATCTTCATCTTCAGATAAATCTTGATCAGAATCATGGATGATTTCTTCATATGTTGGAATATAATCTTCATCTTCTTTGTTCAAAAATCTGTAATACTCTAAAATTAGCCTAATTAAAGTAAAGAGCATAAATTTCTACCTTTTTTGTAAAATGTAGTCTCGTAAAAACTTTTCATCCTTATCTAGACTTGGATTATTCCAATAGTCTTTAAGAGGCTTCAGCTCACTTTTAAAGTCTTTATCTTCGATATCTTCCTTTTGTCCTGACAGCCACTCTTTATACTCTGCCTCTTCTCTCATTTTCTCTTCTTCAGTTTTTTGTCTCACTTTAAGCATCCCACCCCACTCTTCTTCATCGTCATCTTCTGTTACACCACTGAGGACTTTTTTCAAATTTTCCTTAATTTTTTGTTGTTCTTCAACATATGTTGGTGACCTATTAACTTCTTTGCTTGTACACAATCACGATTTAATTTCAAAACTTAATAATACCTTGCACGTGGATCTTCCTTTTCCTCATCACTCTCACTCAGTTCTCCATTCTTCTTCAAAATTAGTTCTCTTTCATAATCATTGATGTACAGTGGTTTTTCTTTCTTCACTTTTTTCTGCACTTTTTGCAAATTGTCTTCAGGGCCATCGAAGAATCTCACATTTGCATCATAGATTCGAGGGTCTTTGTTTTTTAGGCAGGATAAAGTTTTGAAAAACTGTTTTTCAACTTCTTCTGTCAACTCAATTCCGTCGTCGTCATCGTCTGAAGAACTCGATGCATCCTCATCTAACAATTCTTCTCCATATTTTGTTTTCACTAGAATAAAAAGACACTCTTCCTGTTGGACCACACTTTATATATTTACATTTATTCAGTTCCTCTTTCTTTCTCCAGTTATCGTAGTTCTTTGCATAATCGTTGTCGGTTTTAATATCGGCATCCGAGTCCGAATCGCCTTCAAATATTTTACTCATCTTGCCTAAAATGTAACAGGAAAAATGTGGAAATTTAAGGTTAGCCACTGCAACAGCATGTCGAGAACGGCAAGTCAGCAACTTCGTACTTCGTGTTTGTTCTGTTTTGGTTTTGTTGGCGAAGCTGCTTGTCATTTCTCATTTGTTGAAATGTCAGTTCTGTCAAATCAAAGTATTTATGAAACTTTTGTGTATAATTACTGTTGGGGCGGTTGTAAATAATTTATTTCGTTTAATTCTTTATGTGGAGGTGGTGCAAATATTTGTGTCGATAATGTCAAGGTTAAAAAGTGTAGCACGCTTTGACTGTTAGAAAGTGTTTTGCAAGGAGTCGCCTCACCGGAGAATTAAATATTAAATGTTTAAGTAGCCGTGATAGATCTGCCAAATGCCTGCACACGCAGAAAAATTAACAAAACCAAAGAATATGTCTGAGGAACTTTCTGGTGTAACTGTGGTCATCATAATAGGGTTAGGTGTATTGACTTTTATTCTCCTGTTTATATTTGCTAAGCGGCAAATCATGAGGTTTGCGCTTAGATCTAGAAGAGGACCGCATGTACCTATAGGGCACGACGGTTCCAAGGTATGTTTTTATCAGTTTCCATAAGTAGAAAGTTGAGATTTTACACTCGTAGGTTTTAAAAAGAGAAATCGAAAGACGTATTGACCTTATACCTAAGATTATATGTGAACCACAATTAATAAGTAAAAAGGACCCTAGATACATTGTATATCCTGGTCAGCAGATTCCCGCTCACTACTACAGATTGAAAGCTGTCGATGATGTTAAAACGTTAGGTAAATTTGTTAAGATTTAAAAAAAATCAACAGTTTGAAAATGTTCTTGCAGAGGCAGAAATAACGAAACAGGATAGTTGTCTAGTGAGGCACCCGAGTGAAAACTTACGAGCCTATCTCTTGACAACCTTAGCAGCTCCACTAAACGGCAGCGGCCAAAGATTGATTCACCAATTCTGTGATCTTTACGAACACGCCCGTCACGACCCCAATCACTTTGGGGACGAAGAGTACCAACAGTACAACCGACTCTTACTAAAGCTGCTCGATGCGTAAGTTCATGTACTGAGATAAATTCCGATTCTGCAATTACTGTTTCAGGGCGAAATTACTCAAGTCCTATAATAGCAGAAAGTCATCTCCGAATCGCACCCCTCACAGGCAAAAGCAAACACCGCAAGAAAAAAATAGAAATTTATTAGACCCCACACGATTACACCCTCTACCCCCAAGTTATGTCGCTGACGATGAAATTTTGAGTGTTTCGGAGAGAATCGATTCCAGACCTACGTCGTTGACTGTTCCCCCATTGGCCGACAACGAAACTTCTGTATGATGTTGAGTTTCCTGTGCCAAATCAGCAATAGAACGAGAAGGTTCATAATTTTCTCGTGGGCCTATTGTAACCGTGCTCTTAGATAACTATCTAGCTTATTTAGTTCGAATTATTTTTCAAGTTTATTGTTTCGTAGTTGTACGAACTGTGAAGTCTGATCGTAGCGTTAAAATAAATCTCGTTATGATAAATCAACACTCGACGTTTAGATATTTTGTCCATTTCATGTTCTTCTGAAACTCGCTTTCGTACCTCAGACATTGTAAGCACTGCACGAACATCTCTTTGTACTTTTTATTGAAACTTTTCTCCGTGGTCATGTGACAAAACCATTCCAGCGCCTGAAATTCGATTTGTCAGATTTTTTTTTTTTGTACTGTTGAAATGACGGAAACAAACCTGAGTTGTGCAAATGCTCCAGTGATTTATGTCCAATAAAGTGGCCACCGCTCGGGGGAAATATTTGCACATTTCGTCGCAATCGGGAAAATCTTGAAGAAATACAGAGTGTCCAGAAAAAACGATCGTTGCCAAAATGAAGGTGTTGCACAGGAACAGAATCTCGCTTTCTTCGGCTTTTTCAGCAGTGACGGCTTGAATTTGGCCGATGAGTTCCAGAACCCACAAGACGCATTCGGTGTTGTCTCTGTGTTTCTCGAAAACTGTGGCAAATTGTTCGAACATGAATCTTGTGGTTCTGGAAAAATACAATTTTAAATATTTGATTACATATGTGTGACGTAAATATTGGAATATTTTTTCGAATGAAAACATCGAGCAACCAGCAGAAAAAAGCTGGAAGGATTAGATTATCAAAGTTTTACAACAACGTTAATAATATGTATTTAGAAGAAAAATAACTCGATTTTTTAATTTTTTATGAAAATTTGTGTTTTTAATTTCGTTCTATTTTTGTTTTGAGATTACCAGACCAAATTAAATGTCACAGTAAACTATTTTAAACCTTATAAAAATGGTGGATGCGCCGGGTTGATGGAACTTTAAAAAAATTACATTCTGATTTCAACAGAAGATAATAAGTAAGGATGCTTTAAACAAAAAAAAAAAAAAAGAAAATGAAAGGAGTACTGGGAAAATATACATGAAAATTAAAGAAATATAGGAATTTGTAGTAAATTTACAAATCTATGCCGAAAAATCGTAGATGCATTTAGAGAAGAGGTAATAAAGGAGATATTGATGTTAAAGAATTTGGATTTCTGAAATCACTAAAAAAATTCATGACGATTACACAAGAAGATCAAAAGCAAGGAAAAAATGTATTAACGAGAATATGAAAAATGTAATGATATAAAATCAAAAAGGCTTCTGAATAAAAACGGAAGTTAGAACTAAAGAAGGAAATAATTAAGTACCTAACAGAAAGGCAATAAACGCGAGAATAAAATATATAAGTAGAGAAAATGTAGAACTGAAAAAGAAAAAAAAAAGGATAGGACATTATTAACGGGAAACAGAAATGGATCATTGTAGACTGTAGAAGAAGAAAGCAAAAAAAGGTGTGTTATAGATTTGTAAAATAGAAATTGCTTAAAAAACCCTTAAAAGATAACGTAAGAAATAAAATAATAAATGAAGAAAAAATTTAAAATAAAAGAAAAAACAATACGACGACGAAGAGAAATGGTGGTTATAAAAAATGGGTTATTATCGAGATGGAAACAACAAAAAAGTTTGAAGTTAGTGTCTCTTATACGTAAATGTACATGCAAGAACCACCCACTGTACAGTTGCTTTCAAAATTGATGTCGCATCTACAGTGGTTTATTAATGGTTGTGCAACACTCAAATTATTAATGAAAATTGTTTCTTCAAACTAAACTTCAACAAAGACAACTGTTAACAGTCTACTCACGCCGGAAAAGAACTCCCGCTCTCCACCAAATCATTCAGCCAATTCAGTGCGGCATCGCTACTATTCACCGCCAGATGACACCTAATTCTGATCGCCTTCTTCAACCACTCGGTTCTCACCTCTTTCATCGACTTTGGCGAACTCATGTCGTTTATACACTTGACGGGGAACAGTATAACGCATTCTAACAACATTTCAAACAACTGAAATCAGAATATTTACACTTTTCATCGAAACCTTCAACCATCTGTACCTCGCAACAAATTTCGGTCTGATTAAATACGTCGCTGATGATTTGAGCAATCACAATTTTATTCGCTTCTTGGATGGTTTCGTCGCGTAAGGTATCTTCCAAATGTCTCAAAATCGTCACCAACTGCTCCTTGGATCCAACTTTAAATAATTCGACCGCGTTCAAAATTGTCACCTCTAGGAAAGGTTTGAGCGCGAAGGGTTGAACACTGTTGCCAAGATGCCTCAAATTGCTGTAGACGTGTAGAACGTCATGTTCCTGCAAACTAATTATTTGAACTTCGTCCAGTATGTCAGAACGACTCACATTTGTGCGATTTTGCGCGATCGCTTCGATATAGTTGACTATGAACCTCCTCGCGGTTCCTGAGAGGACTACCTGACGGGCTGCGATGCTCACACAGTAATCCTTCGCTTCGGGTTCGTGAACAAGCTCCTGGAGGAAGCACCAGTCGAGCGGGGGCAACGGTTTGGAATATTCCCGACTGAAAATTCGCAAACACTGCAAATACACTTCTTTGTAGGGACTCCCTTTCCATTTCATTATCTTCGACTTTATGTAAGTCGACAAGCCTCGAACTACGCTGTTCACCGGCAAATACGAGTGATTGGCGGGCTCTCTGGGCCCCTTAACCTGATAAACAAATTTCAAATAGCTCGACACCTCCAGCGACACCATTTTGATCAAAAAATCACCGGCTATGGCCAGCTTTGATTCGCTGCAATTTTTCAAAAAGTAGATCCAACAATGCCCTGAAACTCGACTGTTAACAGCGAACCATAAATAAAATCCAACGATCAAATACCCGCCACCACGTGATCATTCTCGCTCATACTCAACGTTTCCTCGTCGAAGTACTTGTCAGGGGCTTGTGCGACGATTTGCTCCAGATTGAAGTGAGTCAAAGCGCTTAAAGCCGCGGTCCATACTTCGTCGTCGGGGTTCATGACGGTGTACTCCCACAACTTTGCCACAACTTCTTCGATCAGTTGGGGATAGGCTTCGGTGTACGACAGGTTGGGAATTTCCGAAATTAGAGTGCACACACTGAAATCCATCGATAAGTGAATGGTCAACAGAGGGATTGAAGAGTGGACCTTTTTATGACTGGAACTCTAGTTTCGTTCTTGAACATCGGCGCCAAAGTGGCCCAAGTTGTGACGGCGTCGATGATTTCAGACTTGCACAAGTGAGTTATACCCTCGATGGCCAAGGCGCTTGCCAAAGCGCCATCTGCGTTATTGCATTCGTTCAGGATTTTTGAAATGTGAGCCACCATTTCTTTGCCGTAAAGCTCAGGCCTGAAATGTTCAAGACAAGCTAATAGATAAAGAAACAACATTAAGAGACAGACGATGTGTATGTTGCCTTAAAAAAAGGATTGAGAGTTGTTTTATTTTACAAAAAAAAAATAGGTTTTTGTAAATAAGTCACTATTTAGATAACAAAGGACACAATAATGTAGATATCTGGACACATTTAATTAGTACATATATTGTTATACGAGTGCACAAGACGGTCTGTTGTCGAACGAGAGGGTTTAGGGCACGACGAGTGTAGCGAGGAGTGCTCTAAAGGAACAAGTTCGACAACATGTCTTGTGAAACGAGTGTAACATTCTATTTTTTTCTGTCGGCTTCATTCATTTAATTTTAAAAAATATAAAATAATTATCTAGTGACACAGCATGGATTCAGCTTTAAATGACATCACATTTAACGCTGACATTTACTGTCAATACCAACCCAATATTCCATAATCACTAGAAACGATGCTATAAAATTGATCTATGTATTATGAAACTGTTTTCAGTGTCACAAAATAGTATAGTAAAAGACAAGTTTCATAAGACCAGTCTTTAAGCACGAATTCAAGATTAAAAAACGAGTGGCGTAGCCACGAGTTATTTTAAAGAATGAGTTTTTCAAGGTCTTATGAAACGAGTTTTTTACTATTTTTTTGTAATTTGCCCTTTTTAAGCCGTTTTTAAACAAAAATGTTTACTTTCCTCGATTTAGGGATTTTTGTGGCGGTTGGTAATGTCTTAATTTTAAAAGTGAAAATTTGATCAAGTCTTCAAAGTCGCCTTTTGTTTTATCCAAATTCTGTCACAAAACACGAATGTGGAAGATAATCTTTCATGTACGCTCGCTGAAATACGTGAAATTGCCAAAAATACGGTCGCAAATTTGTTGCCTGATAAATAATTCTTTGCACATTTAAACTGACACGCATGAAGGATTAAGCTTCGCCAACCTAAAAATTTTCGTAAAATGTTCCTTGAAATAATGGCTATAAGGACATCCCAGATGATGACGTCGCGTTCGTTAATATCAGAGATTTAATATGTCTATTAGATAATCAAAATGGAGGCAAATTACAAAAAATGCTCATTGTGACACCGAAATAGAAAAAACACCTTAGTGACTAAAACGGTGTATTTTGTGTTGCGTACCCTTTAAACATGTACTCACTTCAAAGCACATAACTCCTTCAAAACGTAGGCTCTGGTGACGTAAAACTCCCACCTATTCCCCTGGGAAGCGTACGGAGATATCAACAAGTTCTCCAAACAGGAGTAACACTTGTGATCGATTTTCCACAAGTCTAGCATTAAAGTTGTACTGAATGTCCTCAAAGTGCTTCCCCCTTTACTCAAAGCCTGAATGGTACTGACGATTTTCTGCATGTTGTCCTTCACAACGGCCATTCTTGGTACGGCTTTTAACAGTTGATAATGCAATTTGGAGTCAGTGGTGTTTGTCAACCTGTACAAGATGGCAGTGAGCACATTAGCGGCTAAAATTTTCTTATATCCCACACATTTCAGAATCAGTTCAAATACTTTCAAATTAATGTCAGGTTCGTCGAAGTTAGTCAGGAACAATCCAAACAGAAAGTCTACGATTTTTACTGTGAAAAAGATTGGGACGTTTTGAAGTTTAGTCAACCAAATCAATATATCTTCATCATTCTTCCAGTTTTGCAACAGGATGTAGAGTTGTTTGGCAGTGTAGATGTCGCTGTTTGTGATTATAAATTGTTCAAAATGTTCGCAAAATTTTACAAAATCTTTACTGTGTGAGCTGCAAACTGTGTTCTTTTCAAGGAATGAAAACAGAGTGTTGGCTTGTTTGACAGCGTCACTGATTAAACTAGAGGGGTTTGCTATCCATTGCAACAGAGAATGTTTGACTATATTTTTCGTAACTGCGTCGTATTTTGTCTGATAAATTATTACTTTGCCTACAACACAAAAATGAGCTTCTTGTTTTGGACACTAAATCTTACTTACATAATTGTAGTAGTTGTGATAAATATACTGAAGAACATGATGTAATTGATTTGGCTAGAATTAACAATACAGGATTTAAGACAATCAAACTCTCATGACACTCTAACGTATTTAACACACTGAATATCATAGCTCTGGGGTCTAAATTGTTTGTTATGAGTTTTTGTAATGTGGAAATTTGGCACAAAAGAAGAAGATTAGGGTCGATGATGTTTCTTTCAGGGTTTAAGTATGACAATTCAATTAACAATTCACTGTTAATTTCAACTGTATCTCCACATTCAAACTACAATGATAGATAATTTGGTAGGTATTCAAAAAAATTCAAGTGTGTAACTTACCTGCATCCACATTAATAAGGTACTGATAATATCTGTTGTCTCAGTGTGAATAAGAAAGGTCCACAGTTTTAGTTTAAATGCAACCAAATGACTCCCATTGGGATTGCATAAGGTGTACAAAAATACAGGTTTATATAGTTTATTACAGTGGGATTGGATTCTGAAATGGTAGTTTGTAGTTTGTAAAAAAAAAAATGTAATTGGCCATACTCTGTATTTGCAGTTTTATAACAAAATGTAATTTCTTTGAAAATTTGGAACCATGAGCTGGGGTTTTCATTCAGCATTATTATGAATGGGTGTTGGGGCAAACGAAGATTAAATGAGCATTTGTACAAATTATTTGTAGAAAATTCGTTTTGTAAATCAATCAACAGTAAGTTGTTGATTAAGAGTGTTACATTAGAAGAATACCTAGAATTTGTAGAGTTATAAAAATTATGTTGTCAGTGCTGTACTTACTTGGTCGTTGTAATGATTGTGACAAAATCAGTAATCATGTTTTTAACTAGTGAAGGACTGCCGTCGCGGGCAAGCGATAAAATCGCACTGGCGGCTACTACATTTACAGCACAATCGCCATTGAGACATTTTTCTTTTAAAAACTTGTACTCTGCAATTTCTAGCAGATCGTTGACTCGTTTACTTTTGATGCTTTCAACTAGTTTCGAAATGATTTGGGAAATTAGGACCGGGGTCCCGGAATTTAATTTACTATCCAACACTTCCATAGTCACAGTTACTCACTCTTCGCTGCTAAAACTGCTAAACACATGGCTTTTATGCAAAATTTAAGTCCGTTTTGTTTGAAACTTTTAGGTTAAATCGTGAAATATTGAGGTTAGGCACGATAAGCTAGGCGCATCTCGCATCTGTCATTTTCGTTTCCACTTTCCATTTCAGATTGGTTTTTGACTTTTTGTGGAATGATTTATTTAAAATTTTTATTATTTCACTTGAAGTAATGCATAAGTAATGCTGCAACTTGAGAAGACGTGAACAACGTCGAATCGAAACAGGTTAATTTTTTTGATACCCAGGAGCCTAGATCCCAGGAGCTGTGCCCAGGAGAATACAGTAAAGTCTATTCAAAAAACATTGGACTACGTTATCTGTGGACTCAGTGGCGGCTTGTACCCTCTTCGTGTGGGTAGGCGGCAATACATAAATTTGAAAATTGCAGTCGGCGAATGAAACATTAAAAAAAATGTCACTAATAGAATAGCGCAAAAGATCGACCAAACCTTCAGGAATTCGATAAACAAAAAACAATTATTTATTTGGAATGGTTCAGGAGATATATTTTTTTAATGAAGCCATGTAACCTTGCTTTTTAGAGAAGAAGGTGACGTGGATCAAAAACGATGACAGATAAGTGTTAACAAAAGAACGTTCTAAACTCAAAATTTTACGTAGAATCCAAATTTATAATTAAAATGGGGCCTTTCTATTTAAAAAAACAAAGATGACGTCGTTTTCCGGTATTTCCGGAAGTGTCGCCATTTTGAAAATATTTTATTTGAGCTTGGAGCAGTCGATTATAGTCGGCCACCAATTTTCATATTAATACGATTTTGGGAAATCAGAAAGTTTCTAACGAACGGGCTATGTACATAATTTGACACCAGTAGATATTAATTAATGTTTTTGGTCACAAAAATTATATGTTTACAAAACTACTATTCAGTAACTTATAATAATACTAATAGTTACAAGTTACAAGTTTGCTTATTAATGAAAAGTAAGTTGATTTTATTTCTTTCCTTGATTAATTTGTGACGAGGTTTATACAAGTTAACAATACCAAGTTACCTACTTTTTGTAAATGTCTATCCTTTATAAATGAAAATGTACAGTGGCGAGCACGGAATTTCGCACACATTGGACATTTCACTGACTTAATTTTATTAAAATGAGATACTGGCGGCAGTTTCGTGACAGTTTAGGTGATACATCAGTCATGATCACATATATCATGCGTATCCCACCTCATTATTGATTATAATGACAATAAAGCTTAGACTAGATAGTTTTTTTTTAATGACGTACAAATTGGCGTGCGAAATTCCGTGCTCCCCACTGTACTTATTATAACATCTGTAAAATCATCTGAATTTTGAAGAAAATGAAGCAACAACTCATGCGCCCCAGACTAGGTAGAAAACGAATCGGTGCGAAAGCCGCAAAGGCAACCGATCCAGTTGCCTTCTAAACGCTATATTGACATATTTTGCCCTCACGTCAATTTCACTCTGACACAGTGTAAAGAGAAAAGAGAGAGAGAGGGTAATCTCTCACGTTCGCAAAATTCAGATGAAATTTAGCTTAGGCGTGCAGTCGCCTGCCCTCGCTTACAATAGCGTAGCACACATGATTCAAGCCAAAGTATTGGTAGACAGTGCAAAGTTATTGGCGGAGATTCATTCGCTCATTGCGCGCTGCTAATGGATAAAACATTCGATAATGTAGACAAACAAAAATTAAAAATTACATTTCGGAGTTATTAAATTATATTTGCCTATTAATAAATTTTAACTTGAATAAATTTATATCTTTGGCAAAGTCTGGGTAGGCGGCGCCTACCTTGCCTACCCTGACGAGCCACCACTGTCTAGACTGTCAAAATCAAAATTGCAGTTGTTACGTTGGTTAAAATCACTGACCTCTGTTATAGAGGTCAATGGTTAATAAAATAAATCACTATAGTGTGTTTTTTTTTTTAAGAACGAAGTAGGTGGCATCAGCATCGGCCGCCCCATTTACACAATCTATTTTAGGTTATAATTGAACCGAACATTGCTGCCGGTTTGCTACATTTTAATAGTATATTATGCAACAAGATTTATAAACGGCACTTTAGACACGCGTTTTATGTTAGGCACGAGCGAAGCGTAGCGGAGCGAGTGTTTAATAAACAAGTGTCTAGAGAAGTTTATAAACGAGTTGAATACTATACTTTTTCTACGACCAAATTAACAAATGGAACACACAAACGAAACAAGCAACTTTTTTATTAAACGTTAATTTAAACATACAACTAAATGAACATACCAAATAGGAATATACACTGCCGCTCAAAAAATTCCGGACACTTCATTTTTTTAAATTTAAAGTACTTAATTTATTTTTTTTGTGAAAATTTAAGTCAAGTAATCAATTAATTAATGCCTTAGCAGGGTTTTAAAAGAAAATGCTAATTATTATATTGTACTCTTTAGGGCAACACCTACATTAAGTGATTTTCGCACTTTATGCGTATCTAAAACTATTCATTTACAAAGTTGCTTTATGTTTAGATTGTGTTTTCTTTTCAAAGCTACATTTCAGATGACAGATTTGGCTCATTTGTGTACCATGCTCTCTGAAATTGCTGCCCAAATTGTAGCTTTCAACAACAATGGCCGAAGTGTGCGGTATAGTGCACAACACCTTAATATACCGCGAAGTACTGTGCAAGACGCACTCTCGTGGTTCCGTGGAACACATGGATTCACGAGAAGGCCGGATCTGATCATAGCAGGTCAACAACTGATCGAGATGACCGTTTTCTTTGTCTTTCTGTATTGTGAGATAGGGGATTGCCATCAACTATCCTTGCTGGATGATTAGCTGATGTTCGTGGAGTTATGATTTCAGCCCCAACAGTCCGAAGGAGACTGAAGGAAAGAGGTTTGTCTGCGAAAACACCAGCTACAGACCCCAGATTAACGGTAGGACATCGAAGAGCTCGGCGTGAGTTTGCACACCAGTATGTGAATTGGGGCGACAACGAATGGAAGAACGTGCTCTTCACAGATGAGTCCAGATTTAATCCTAGATCACCAGACGGTTGTGAGAAGGTGTGGCGAAGACCAGGGGAGCGATACAGTCAATGCTGCATATCGCCTAGAACTGGATATAATGGAGGCAGTATTATGATCTGGGCTGGTATATCTTTAGAGGTCCACATCGATTTGGTGTTTGTTGAAAACGGCGCAATGACGGCACATAGGTACGTCCTGGAATGTGTAGAATCTCATGTGGTTCCCTATGCCCCATTTATTGGCGAGAATTTTCTTTTTATGGATGACAATGCTCGCCCTCCGCACATGGCGAGGATTGTCGTTCGATATTTGGAACAAGTTGGTATACTTCTTCCGTGGTCAGCCGATAGTCCCGACTTGAATCCAATAGAGCACGTCTGGGATTTTCTGGGCAAAAGAGTGAGACGTCGCTAACTCCGACCGGAGACGTTGAATGGCTTAAGAGTGGCTCTGCAGGAAGAATGGGCTTACATTCAAAGCATTCCAAATCGTTTAAGAGACGTTATAAGAGCTCGCGGTGGTAACACCCTTTATTAATGTTGAATTAGTTGTGTTATTGTAGGTGTTAATTGCATGTTAATTGATTAAATATTCCATTATTTTTGTTAATTTAACTTTTCTTCATTTCGTTTTTTCATGGTAAAGATGATGTTCCTTATTTAAATTGTGTTTAAACACAATTTAAGAGATTTCATGATTTTTCATGTACAGTCGATGGACAAATAAAACTGGGACAATAATGACAATCACATAAGTCAAAATTTACAAATTTGCATCCTTTAATTACGGCTTTATCACAAATAGGTTAACTTTGGTGTGACATATTATATAGACACTGACAAATATATTGACAATTCAATGGTCTGATTTACATAGATTAAATTTTAAGTGTCCCAGTTTTATTTGTCCACCGACCGTACCACAATAACAGTTTTGTAGGTGTCCGGAATTTTTTGAGCGGCAGTGTATATATTTCTCAGGATACAAACTGTTGGTGGCTTCAGGTCCATATTTGAAAAATACAACGAATTATTCCACTGCAATGACGTTTTCTTTCACGCCGGATGCAAAACTGATAAACCACATGAGCGCGTTCATAAAATATGGGCGAAGGTAGAGTGTGGGGAATATCACGTGACTGCAGTGTCACTCCGGCATTATGAACGGAATCGGGTAAACACGTGTTTTTTGTTTTTGTAAATGTCAACATTGTCAACTCACATTTAATTGTCGTCTATTTAACCACCTGCTTAAATGAAGATCAACAAATTAAAAATGCAATTTGACGAAAGAAAAAGAAAATTAATTGTTTCTGGGCCAAAAAACGGTTTTTCCCTTTAATTTGTTATCCCCGGATTCAATACAGGAAGGGGAAGAAGAGAATATAAGTGTGGTTGCACAAGGAATACCTTTAAGAATTGGATATGTTGAATGGATTGCACCGGGGTTAACCAACACTCACCAACAGATAATTTCAAATGCATTGCAGTCAGCCATTCCAGTTTCGAAAATTTTCTCCCCATTATTGAAAACATAATTTAAAAATGTATAAAAACACCTTAGAACATATTTTTTTCACGCAGCCGCCGCTCCACTGCCGCCAGATATTTCACAGACGTCAAATCTGACGTATGGGTAATTTCTCCCGCACCGCTAGACATCGGTAACATGGGCACACTCCTTGTGTCACTCTAAACATTTGCGAACGATCTGGGGTAGCGTGATTATTCCCCCAATTTTAATTTGTGAACGGCGTTTGGGTGACCCACGGGTAACCTTTATACCTACCCAGAGTATTATGAACGCGCTCCAGCTGATAAACGTCAAAATACCAACTTGATCTAGAGCTAAATATGTCCAAAAAATTCAAGCCGTGTTTAAAGAAACTTCGAGCGTGTTTAATATCCCGAAAACGCCCGAATTGACACCAAGTTGTGACTAATGAACAATCGTTTTTAAAGTGACGTTTTATACACTATTTGTCAGTGCAAAATCTGACACTTTAGAGAAGGAAGTAGAAAAAAATAATTAAACACATTTTATCTAAATACAATACAATAATCTAAATCTTTAATTAAAATGAAACACATATTTGTAGCGCAGTTCTCGTTTAAGAATATTTCTAATAGGTATATTTGAACCAAAAGAAGTTAAAAATTATTCTCCTAAATGGTTATTAATCTGAGTTACAAAAGTCTGATTCTGATTCTGAATCAGAGTCTGCCAACGAAATAATGAACGGAGGAATATTAGCAACCGAAAAATTACCCATGTGTTTTGTCCAATCTGAAGCAATTAATTCTTCGCATTGTGTACAATAGTTTTGCCAAATTTCGGGTGTACTATTGCGGCCAAAAAATTTTGGCCGTCACTTTCTTGACATTTAAGTAAAGTGTAAATAAACCTTTAGGAATCGTAACCCCACTTTCGATTCTTGTCATTTTGACAATCAATTTAAACTGTTTGAAGCTCAGATATTCCGAAAATCCGACATGAATAAACAAAATTAGAGCAATCATACATAGATAACCTGAGGTAAACGTTCTGTGTAGTAGAGATGACAAAATAATTTTGAGTTTTGAAATTTACCACCCAAAAAATAACGTTCATAATCAAGACGGTAATCATGATGACAATAAAGTAGGGATTCCAAATTTTTTTTTGGAATTGACAGACAATGACGGCCAAAATTTTTTGGCCGGCATAGTACACTTGCTTTCAAAACTTTCACGTACACATTCAAAATCAAGTAACAACGATTTTGCAAAATTTAAGCAGTGTGAACGGGTAATTTTGAAATTAGGTTAAAGATAACATTGACAGCAATTAAAAAAAATATAATTGGTCTTCTACTCACGGTCCCTACTTGTTCCCACCATCTCACCTTCTTTACTTATTAATTGTAAAACAGTGCTTTTATTTAGTCCATTATGAGTAGCAACCCCTCTTATGGACCACTCCTCTTCTAATTTGGAAAGCATCAAAACTTTGTCTTGCTCTGTCAGTCGAGGCATTCTGACTTTTCAAAAGTTTAAATGTCAGAATTGATTAATTACAACCCTGATTTAATACAGCGAAAAATAGGTGTACGTGAAAGTTTTGAAAGCAAGTGTACATTTCAAAAGTGATTCCGACCATAAATCAGCAACTTTATTTCTACTTGAGGGTTGCTCATTTATGTGTTTATTATAATAATTCTTAGACAATCCCCACGCCAATTCAATTGGATTGTATTGGCAATGATATGGGGGTAATCAAGAACTTCATGTCCACGATCATTTAAAATTTTGTCTACAACATATTGTTTTTGATAATTTCTTCTAAAAGGTGTTATTACTTCCCACAACTGATTTTTGGTATAATTTGCTTCAAATTGGACATGGTAATTTATTAACCATTCTTGCATTTTTGCTTTTGTGGAACACGACGTGGGCAGTTTTTCGAATTGCATTGAATGGTACGGTGCATTATCCATTATCACAACACACTTAGGTATATGGTAGTTTTGCTAAACCAGGAATTAATTGACTAATAATAATAACCCATTTTTGAAATATTTCTCCGTTCATTGTTTTGTGGTAGTCTCTGTCATTATTTACTGCTTCCAGTAAAAGATCACATCCTCCCAAAAAGCCAAACCGACACCCAGCATGTAAGATTGTAAACCTTCTGCCTTCCAATAGTCAGATTTGGAAAATGGTTGCATGAGGAATTCTTCTTTCCAAAGTGGTTTACGCGATTTTAATCTAAAGGGTGGTAAATTTGCCATGTCTTGTGTTATGTGCTCCATGTTCGGTGAATTTTGAAATTTATCCCAAATTCGTTTTGTTACGTATTTTCTTCTAATATCGTACGGAATAATGTGCGCTAAGACATGTAGCCATGGTGTTGGAGTAGATTTATTAAACCAATCGCCAGCATTAAGCTCTTCTTTTAGAATTAATTTTATAAGATGTGATTTAGTCTTTGAGTTATATTGTGAATAGTTCTTTAAACCCTGTCTTTTTGCAATGGATTTTAGTTTTTTTAAACTTAGTTTATTTAGTACAGACTCGTTATTCGACTGTAGTGGTAAAAAATATTTGTTCATCAAAGACGATTCATGAGTTGATTCACTGAACTCAAAGACGGGATATCTTTATTAATTTGTTCAATTATTTTATCACAAAAGGATATTCTCGACGCTGGGCTGATTTCTTCAGAGTCGTGGACGGTCTTTAACTTCGCCTTTGAATCTGGGCTGATTTCATCAGAACTTGCTTTTTTAAACTGAATAAATGAGTCTGATACACATTAGATCTAAAGAAAATGATTTTGAAATAAGTTATTCTGAAAATCCTGTTAATTTATCCGGATTAAAAGGTAAATTGCTTTAAAAACAGCAAGTCTCTGGTATACTTGGGATAACATTACTGAAGAGTATAAAAACAACGAAATAAAATACAGGTCTGCTAAAAATCCACTAGTACAATGGCCGGCAAAAAAAATTAGCCATCATTTAAATGTCAATGTCAAAAAAGCATTAATTACACATTTGGATTTTGACGTAACACAAAAGTGATGGCTAATTTTTTTTGCCGGCCATTGTACGTACCGAACTCAAAAATAATGAAATCAAGAAAGAAGACATTAGAAATGATATTAATATTACCAAACGGCCTGTACGATGAAAATGAATTAAATAATTATATCCAAGAATATTTTGGAACATTTGAAACACCCCCGTTTTATTTTGATGTAAATTAATCAACTAATCGTTTTATGTTAATTATACGCTGTAGGGTGGTTTCGAATGTATTTATTTATTATAAATGTACAAAGTGATTTCGAAAACACGGGGCGAGCTTCCACGGAGGTGTCGTCAGGGGGACCTGGTGATGCCTTCGAAGAAGAGGGTTCGGGATGTCAGGGTAAACGCAGTGTCCACTTGTCGGCTTGCTTTTGATTCGGAAAAGACCAGTGACCACAGAGGGTGCTGCTGGAGGAGAGAGAGTTGTGTCACCGAAGCAAGCGCAACTGATGTTTCAAGGAAAAAAAAAGGAAACGGTACATCTTTCATTCCCCCCCGAAGGGGGGCGGGCTGCTGAGGCTTTCTAGAGCCTTTTCAGCCACACTGACGGGAAGATTCGGGATGGGTACGGTGAGGATGGGTGCGGAAGGAAGGTGGTAGGTACTGAGAGGTTGATACTGACCCAGCATTCGCCTCATCTGTGATATGAGGCATACCACGATGTGATGGTGTGGGGAAACCTCTGAAAAAAACCCACACCTGGTCAGGCGGCACCGGGGTTAGAACCCGGGACCTCCCGAATGTAAAGTGGCGCGCTAGGCGCTTGGCCACAGTACTCGGTTGATGTTTCAAGGAAAAAAAAGGAAACGGTACATCTTTCATTCCCCCCCGAGGGGGGGGCGGGCTGCTGAGGCTTTCAGCCTTTTCAGCCACACTGACGGGAAGATTCGGGATGGGTACGGTGAGGATGGGTGCGGAAGGAAGGTGGTAGGTACTGAGAGGTTGATACTGACCCAGCATTCGCCTTATCTGTGATATGAGACATACCACGATGTGATGGTGTGGGGAAACCTCTGAAAAAAACCCACACCTGGTCAGGCGGCACCGGGGTTAGAACCCGGGACCTCCCGAATGTAAAGTGGCGCGCTAGGCGCTTGGCCACAGTACTCGGTGATGTTTCAAGGGGATGCAATTTCTTTTATACCCTCGTCCGATGGCCTGAGGGCATGCAAAAGAGCGCGCGGAAACTTGACCAATGGGCGAGATCCTGGCTAAGAGCGAGAGCCGCACCGGGAAGATGGAGTGGCGCCCTCGAGAGCGTACTAGTGAAGCGTCACGGAACTACTCCCGGTCGCGAGGGTGTATTTGCGTTACAACGCTACATAGATTATGAAATTGACTTTTCCCACGGTAAGATACATGAGCTTTTAGGATTTGATTAAAAAATATATAAAGAAGGAAAAAACTATGCAACAAAAATTGCTAATATCATCAAAGATATTGATCAAATTTTGATTCACTGTTCCCTAGTTTCATCTAGTTATCAAAATAATCTCAAAAGTGATGTTATATACGCTTTTACTCCAAATATTTCACCTACATCTTTAATTAATATTGAACCAACGGATCCAAAATATTTCCAATTAATCGTACGGATTATATAATTTAATATTCGCATTTCCGTTACAAATCAGCTAAATCAACTGATAAATTTTAATGGGGAGTGCTTTAATTTTGTTCTAGATATTCAGTAATTCTTTCTTGAAGAATAAATGGTACTTGTCGTTCATAGAAAACAATTATTTCCGAAACAATATGGGTTTGGTCTTAAATATCACAGAGATATTAGAGGTGGAAATATTTTGCAATCTATAAAAAAATTTGCTATACCAGCTTTTTATATCGTAATATATTAAAACCTTTTTGGAAAAATAATAAAGAGGATATCATTCAAGGTGTAACTTCAGGGCTTAAAAATATAGCGTCTACATACCTACGTAAAATCACCGCCGTTTTCTACATATAAAGAAGAAATTATAAATCCTATTCTAAACAAAATGAATAAACATTTACGAGGCGACGGATTAAAAAAGGTTAAGTCAAAAAATCGATTAACTAAAAAATCAAAGGAAATTATTAAAAATCTGCTGAAGGCTGAGGTTTTCTAAAAGACTTCTTTTTATTTAAATAAATGGAAAACGTTGTAGACAATTTATGGCGTATTGATGAAATGCCTGTAACTGATGAATCAACAAAAAGTTATACTTACAATGAAATAAGAGAAAGTAATATCAATGTGAAAGAACTTGAATAGTATACGCTCGAAACTAACATAAGCGGATGGAAACATTTATCAGGTGCTTATATTTTTGTCAAATCTAAAATTAAAAACAATCCAAATAATTATATATCAACTATATCAAATAATGGGATAAATGCTTTTGACTATGTGAGGTTATTCTATGAAGAGGTATTAATAGAAGAAACAAATTATGTGGGTGTTGCTACGTTAATTTCAAATCTCATTGAATTTTCAGGAGATGTATCTGATACTTCAGCATCACAATTATGTTGGTATCCAGACACAGCAGATTCAGCAGATACATCTCAATATAAATATGATGCGCAAAATAAATCTGAAAAATTTAAAGATTTAGACGTTGATATAAAAACTATTGTTTCAAAAATCACAAATATTTCTGCATTTAATAAAGGATATTTGGAGAGATGGTTGTTAACAAAAGATGAAAAAATTATTACAAAATTTATTCCTTTATCTAAAATTTTTCGATTTGTACGAGACTAACAAAGTTTTGAAGGGAAAAATTCTCGTTGAATTACGTAAAAATCGAGTGAAAAATATATTACATGCTAAAGTTGATGGAAATTATGATTATGAAATATCTGATATTAGTTTGTGGATCCCAATAGCAAAACCCTCACTAGAAACTGAAAAAATGTTGTCTTCATTATTATTATTAGTTAGCAAATCTAACTTTCTTTGTGGATGGAATGCACTTAACTGTTACCGTAGTAATTTATGGTCTTCTGGAAGTGGAAACTGGCGCATTGTAAATAATCAAAATAAAATATCTAGTTTTTATAGTTTTTTCTAGAGCCGAACGAAATGATAATTTTACCAAGACAATGATGATTTTTGATAATATGAATTTAGAAAGAATAAATATTAAAATCAATGGTACCCAACATCCTACTTATGAATATCAGGTGAATAATGAGGATTTACAACGTTTGTATGCCGCATTCCTTTCATATAATTATAAAAAAGATTTGGACGAAGGCGCTTGTGTTAGTTATAAAGATTTTTGTAACCGCTATTTAGTTGTTACTTTTGATGTAACAAAAGAAAATGATGATGAAAATTTATTTAGTAAAACAAAATCTTCTGAATTAGAAGTTAATTGGACATTAAAAGAGTATCAAAATATTAATTACTACATATAACTACTGTAGTTGAATCTCAAAGAATTGCAAATGTGAATATCATAGATGAAAAGATTTACTTGGAAATGAAGTAGAGAGTTCGCTGAGTTTTTAATTAAATAAATGACTGAGTCAAAGACAATGAATGATTATAGAGTATATTTATCACCTAATCAAATAAAGAAACTCCAAAGTTGTAAAGAAAAAAGAATAGATTGTAATATAAGATTCGATTTAACAGAAAGACCTAATAAAACTATTAAATTAAGAGAAAAACAGATGGATGAAATTAAAAAATATAAAAAAGAAGAAAAAATATTGTGATATTAAATTTTCTCCAACACAGATAGGTGGATTTTTACCTGCTTTAATGCCCGCAACCGGTGTTTGTAAATTTCTCCGATGGTTAAACTAGGTACTGATAAAACATGGAAAATTTCTCCGATGGTCAAATTAGCCCCTAATTAGGCATGGTAAATTTCTCCGCTGGATTATGGAAGCATCACGTCCGACCGATCGAGTACCCGACATGATCCTAGAATATTATCGATTCATGATGAATGTGGATGAGGGGCGGCTGTGATTTATTTTTATCATCTTGGATAAACTGACACAATTTTATATTTTTTCTTGTCAGAAATATGACATGTTTGTTCCGACATTGAAATTTGAACAATGTTGTCTAATTTAATTTGATTAAAATTTTTGTTTGTTTGTTAGAGTATAGATTAAGGTACAGTCGCCAGCAATAAATTTTGTTTGTCAATGTCATTTCAAAATTTGGTTAGATGTCACAAATTTAAAAAAAAAAACCCGTCTGATTATACTCACGTCAATAAAGTGTCAAAAAAATTAGAAAAAAAATACAATTATTAATGTTTCACAATAGAGCATTTTCTATTGCGTCAAAAAATGACGTTAAAACAAATTCTAAGAAATCAATTTGTGATAGAAAAAATAAATACATGCCTACTCGTGTGTCAAAATAATAAGCGCCTACTGAAGGGTTAATCCTCTCAGGTACCGAATAGACCACCGGAGCAATTTGCCACTTTCCAGAAAGGCTAGGGTTAATCCTTCGGAGCAATTTACATGTTTGAGGGTTGAAATCGGAGAAATTTACGTCTGCCCCCTGCAACATTAGCTGTAGTCAAAGCATTGGGATTAGTGCAGCTGGTTATGCAGGTATAGTTTGTCCAGCGAGAGATTGGTTGACATAAAAATCACTAAATTCTACGCAGAGAAAGTAGTACCTAGCGCGCATAAAATTTGAAATATATCCTTCAAGCAGTAACATTTTGTGCCTTGAAATTATGCTCTAATTAAGGAAGTACCTTAACGAATAAGAGATAAAATTAATGAAAATATTACAGTTGCAGTATTTTACACGACGACGTGTACTCTTGATAACTACTTGCGTCAAGAATATTTAAAAGTAAAACCTCAATCAACAAGATCGTTTATATATCAATTTTATATCAATGCGAAATCAAACGACTTAATTTTGCTGGGCGTGAAATGTCTACGAAATTGTTGTGTTCAAAATAGCGGAAGATCAGTTCGTGAAGCAAAATATGGGGAACTTCTCAGGGGACTAGGAGTTAAAATAAAACAATTCCTTGGGTTGAAGGACGCCTGTATTTAATTTTTCAAATAAATAAAATCAAATACGTTCTTGTTTTCACCTGCAGTAACTGGTTAATTTGAAATTAAATTTCTGACTTAGGTACACAAAATTATGGACAGTGCTGCTCGAGTATCCTTAAGACATAATACCTAATATAAACATAAAACAAAAATGGACAACGAGATCGTCAAGATTAATTTAAATTAAATCCTGAGACTTCCTGCAGACGTTTGTCTGAATGACCTACTATCGTGCCCCAGTCCGAATTCAATTTGACTTATTAAAATATATTCTAGAATATTAACTTTACTTATTGAATAAACATCAGAAGAGCCTTTGGCGGTAGAAGACTGAAAATTTAAAAAAGAAATATTTCATTGAAAAAAAACTAGCTTTACAGTACACAACCCTTGTCTTACTGCTCTGCACCATATCATTGAGTACAAGATGAACTTCTTGCTTAATATTGCAATGCAAGTCTGCTGTAACTCTTCTGGGACGCTGCCTCGTCAACTTTCTTGATGATGTTTTAGTGGGACCATCTTTACACTGTGTTTTTGCTAACTCTTAAGCATCTCGCAGTGATCTTTAAGAAAAATACTTTTAACCCTTGATTAATCTGACCTAATCAATGATGATGTCAATAAAATTATGATATAATACTATTTTGTGTTATAAGGTATGAAAAGCAACCTCCAGTGGACTTTCAGTTGTAAGTTTTTCATTTATGAAAAATGAATAAGCACTTGCATCATACTCTGGGCTGCTGGGTTGCCAGTTACAGTCAAATAGCTTCGGGTTGCCTACAAAACAGTTTTAAAGCAATGTAATTAAATTAAAAATATTATCTTCATACCTTTGCATTAGTCTAGATATTGTTCGTGATATCACTAAAGGGATTCATGTTTACAAATAGAAATGTCATTTAAAAAAGGCACTCGAAGGTAAACAATAGGGAACAAACTAAAACAACAAACTAACTAATCTTAAAAACTTTGAAAGCTTAAACACCACAAAAAAAATAGTTAAGCAAGAAATAACGAACAAAACACACATTACTCGGAGGTTAACTATACAGAACTTAGTCAATACAAACGAACAAACTAACTTATCCCAGATAATTAAGAAGTTTTAAACACAACAAAATACCTCACTTGAAGACGAAAGAGCAAATAAGCCACACACGGTGTTGACGATTCAAAATGATAGCGGCAACGACAACAGCTGAAATTTGACAATTCGCTGTGAAAGCATAAATTGGCGTAGGATTACAATGCCCACGAAATTATTTCAAAGCTACCACCACAATGATTTATTTTATTAAATTTTTTTGTATTGTATTCTAGTGCATTTTGTAGTGTTGGGTTACAAGCCTACAGTTTAAACTCTCCCAATCTCTCGCTGGACGGAGTTTACTAAATTAGCACAAAAAGCCTGGAGATGGTATAAAAAAGAATAAAAAAAAGACAAAGGAGCCGAAGACAAGGACAAAAGGACAAGGAATAAAATTGATAGGAAAAAGTCTGGCAACGCCAGCCTAGAGGCAAAGCCGAAGTCAGGCTTAAGTAATATACAGGGTGTCCCAGAACTGGCTCCCCAGAGGAAACAGGCATGTGCCGACAACAAAAGAGATTCTATATTGACTAAAATAAATTTTCTGCTAGCTCAAATTACCGAGTTATAAAGTTTTTAATTTCACCAATCCCAGAAGCTCGTCCTCAGGTATTACTAAAAAATCCGATCGGTTGCTAAACAACAACAAAAAATCTCTGATATCGCACAAATCAATAAAATGTTTGGGCGACTGGAATTTTGACGTTTTCCGATATAAAAATTCGTTGACGTTTATCTGTCATCAACATCAAGACTTGACAATTGCAGAAGATATAGTCGTTTTCAACGACATCCGTGCTGTCAGTGTCATTTTTAATATGTTGATTCAGATTGTACACACAAATTCATAACCAGGAGTCAGAGTATAAGCAAATCATAGTTAAAAAAATGTCAAACAAGAAATTGAGGTTATGGTAAAAGAAAATTGCTATTTCGTGAAACATCAACAACAAATAATAAAATTCAGTCTTCAACACGGTGTAAAACATGGTTAAACTAGGTCATCGTCGAAATCCAAATCAGACTACATATTTTCTTTGATTTATTTGAAATTATAGAAAATAATTTGAATTTGGCAATTTGCCGCGTTAAGCTAAATTGCCAAATTACTAAACTGAAACAGCAAGTAATGCCAACATACTGTCATAGTGACAGCACGGATGTCACTGAAAAGGACTATAATAACTTCGAAATAAAACAATAAAAATGACGTTTCTAAAAAGAACCATTTATTTAAATAGGTAATAATGTTAAAGCAGATGTTCGAAATGACCACCATTCATTTGTATGCACAATTGTGCTCTACGTAACAACTTCTTGTGGTAACGTTAGTTATCATTTCTTCAGTAACTGAAACAAAAGCCTCCTGAATTCGAACTCTCAGATCAGCCTCTGAATTTATGGGCCGCCGATAAATGATAGATTTCAAATGATTCAGATTCAGATCTGGAGACCTGGCAGGCCAATGATGCGGTCCTCCTCGACCGATCCAGCGCTGTGGATATTGTTTATCCAAAATTTTCCGAACGTTTCTGCTAAAATGTGGTGAAGCAAGAGGTACAATTTCAAGTAAATCAGGTAGCTCCGTGCCAATGAACTGAGCATATCTTGCCCCCGTTAATCTTGCGGTCCAATCTAGAGCGGGAGATTCGGAATTTTAACAAATGGAAGGATCCACCACACTTATACTTATACCAAACGATCGCCCAATAGCCCAATCCACAAATTAACAGAAAACCTATGTTGAAAACCTCTGGGAAATAATTCTCTTGGATTTTCCTCTGCCCAGATATGAAGGTTGTGATAATTGGAACAACCTTCCCAGCAAAATAGCGACTCATCAAAAAACAGTATCCGTGACAAGAAGTGTGGATCAGCATCGTTTTGGTTTATTAACCATAGACAAAATTCTCGCCTAATTGGATAATCCTCTGGCAGAAGATGTTGTACCCGTGTATAGTGGTACGGCTGCTTCCTATTATCAGCTAGAACTCTCTGCACCGAACTCTTGGATAAACCCATTTCACGAGAAACTGTTCGAATACTCCGGGGCCGTCTTCCTCAAAGACATTCAATACGGCTTCCTCGTGTTCGACAGTCCGTACATTTCTTGGAGCACCCCCAACTTCTCTTCGAACTGGCTGCATCTGACCCGTTTCTCGACTCTCGACGATTAATTTCAGGAATGTTTTATGATCCGGATGACTTTGTCTTTACGGAAATTGTTCACGGTACAACCTTACTGCTTCACGTGCATTATTCCCACATCGTGCAAAAGTAAGAATCATATCTACGTACTCAGAGGAAGAATACATGTTAAATGATACACTTGAATGAAATATCGCAGCGAAATTGTATAACAAATCTCAAACTGATGTAAACAATCATTCTAATAAATGTAGTGGACCAAATCTAATGGACAGAATTATAGAGGTTTACGGATAAAAAGGAAACCTAGGCAACGCAAAATTGCGATTATTCCACCTTAATGGTGCTGAACTCTGATTGGTCAACTTCAGAATGTCTTTTCTCCGTTATCATTTGAGATAGGACTTTTTTTCTTCAAAATACACGTTCATATATTCGCCCTAAGGCTCCCATTTTTCTCCGGGGAGCCAGTTCTGGGACACCCTGTAGAAATATCTGATATTGTGAAAAATGAAAAGAATTTTCGAGGTGTTTTTGCAACTGACATGTTACCAAAAAAAAATTAGAAAAGATGAATCTCTAATTGTTTATGGCTCACACTGGGTATGTTACATAAACAAACCATATTTAAGAAATATTTTATATTTTGACAGTTTAATATTTCTCCACCAGAAAAAATTAAAAAATATTTATTAAGTAGCGGAAAAAATATTGCGTGGAACAACACACAATTACAAATTAATTCTTCTGTTTTATGTGGTCATTACTGTATATATGTAATAAATAATAATTAATGTAAACAGAGGCAAAGATTTTTATGATATAAACTAGGCAAAAATGAATAGGGAATTTTTCCATTTTTGAATTTTTTATAAATACAGTTTAAAATTTATAATGAAATGTGTTAGAAATATATAAAGATACACATTAGATGTAATGTTTCAAGTACCTGTAACATTTTAAATTTATCTAGTGTTTAAGAATACGTGGGAGGATTGGGGCAATTATTTTGCTTTCTAAGAAAAATTGTGGAATTCCCTATTCAGTTTTGGCTAGTTTATTATATTCTTTTAAACAGATGCCGTGTAGTTTAAATGAGAAAAAGATTCACCTTTGCCCACTCGTGAACCGTCTTTGACTTGTACTCCACACCCTTCAGTGATAATCCTATTTCAATATCTGAATGTAATTAAAAATTATATACTTATTATAAATGGAAAAATATTCTGAATCAAAGATTCATCAGGAAGACAGTCGAATATTTAAAAAAACGGTTGTATGTATACAGAAAAAGTTCTATATATTTTTATAAAATTGGAATCGGATTATCTATCAGTAAATTATTATTTAGTGCATCGAGATGATCTTCGTTAGCCTTACCTCCACTAGTTTGTTTATCTCTTGGTTCGGGGGTAATAGAAATTTTAGATAAGAGATTAAAAATATCAGAAAGAATTGAAGAATATAAGTTAATTTATAAATTTTATATACATATAAGGCTGATAAAATAAATGAAAAAGAAATAAATTTACGTGAAGAGGAATTTGTCAGTAATTTTAATTATTTTCCCAGAGAGAAATACCTAGAAAAAGTTCACTTAAACGGTAATTGATGATGATGATTCTTATTGTAATAAATGAGATGTATTACTTCGGTCTGCCAGTATTTTCTACTATTTCTCAATATTTCATCTTTATCAGGTAGTCCCTTACAGGGACGCTTGGAAATGAATATTACAAGTTATTTAGAGCAATTTGGGTATTTAATCACTAATAGTTCATCATTAACAGAAATAAATGAAGCATTAATTAGCTTTCAAGAATATTACAATTTACCTGTTGATGGAACATTAAATCAGGAAACACTTGATTTGATTAAACAGCCGAGATGTGGAAATAAAAATAATCCAATAGCATATAGAATTCATACAAGCAAATGGTCTAAAACAAATCTTAAATGGTATTTTTCGTTAACCACAAACGAAATGAAAGAATTAGCATAAAAAGCTTTTGATCAATGGGAATTTGTTTCAAATTTAAAGTTTAATTACAATAGTGTCAAACCGGATGTACTAATTTCATTTTCTAATACGCTGTTTCAACATAATCATAATACACGGTGTCAAAAAGGAGTATGTTCTAGCAGTTTTGATAGAAAAGGTAATGTTTTAGCACATGGCTTCTGTTCAGGCCGTTAGCCCTACCACTGGTGGGGGTTACCACCCCCCCTAACGCAAACCCTTGTTAGTTCTGTATCGCACTTGCCACTGAGAAATAAAACCAGAAACATCATTCAATAAGTCTTTCTTTTTGTTTCACCAAATTTAAAAGCGCCAAACGATATCGCAAATCTGGTCCTTCGAAAAAACGCGAACATCTTCTTTCCAAATAATGATGAATGTCTAGGAATTCATTTTGATATATCAGAAAATTGGTATTTTGGTGAATCAGGCAATACACCTGATGGTCAAACTAATTTTTATACAGTATTATTATACGAAATCGGGCATACATTAGGCATTGAACATTCTGCAAATAAACTAGGCAAAAATGAATACGGAATTCCACAATTTTTCTTGGAAAGCAAAATAATTGCCCCAATCCTCCCACGTATTCTTAAACACAAGATAAATTTAAAATGTTACAAGTTTATATTAATATATTTTTAACACATTTCATTACAAATTTTAAACGGTATTTATAAAAAATTCAAAAAAGGAAAAATTCTCTATTCATTTTTGCCTAGTTTAATAATTCAATTATGATATTGATACATTAACTCAAGACGATATGTGGGCAATTCAATATTTATATGGAAGACCTGAACGATTACAATATGAATTAATACCAACAACTATTAAAATTAAAATCTCGACAAATAAACAAGTTATTACAGAACAACCAAATTCAGCACATCCTCATGAGCCGAAAATAAATTCAACCAAGTTTTTAGAACCAAATTTACCAGACTTATGTTATATATTTATATGTTATAAATCATCCGGATAGTTTATTATTAACTTCAAAACACCATTTGTATATACAGGGTATCCCCAAAAAAAAAGACGAGTCCATAGCTCCCTTATTTACCGGAGGATTTTAATTATCTATACACCAAATCAAATGGTTGTTAGTAGGCTACAAAACGGCTTAATAAATTCACGTATAGCTCCAAGGGCTTCAAGACTAAACTGTCAAAACATTATTTTTCAAATGGGATTACACACTTTTTTTTAGTAATTCTGATTGAGATTTTAATTCTGAAAACAACAATGTATCACAAGTATAACTTCACATAAAAAAAATAACACTAACTTTTGAAACAAATGACGAGCACCAAGCGAAAAGCTATCAAAATGCATTGCGTTACAATGTAATAACCAAATTAAGGTAGCTGGAAAAACAAATGACAAATAATAACATGTGGGATTGCGCAATATGCCGCCAATGTTTAGCGCAAAACATAGAACATAGACGATAGTAGCGTTTTTTAAAATTTTTTTTGTGAATTTTTGGTATTTAAGTGTATATTTGTGATACATTGTTGTTTTCAGAATAAAAATCTCTATCAGAATTACTAAAAAAAAATATGTAATCCCATTTGAAAAAAAATATTTTGACAGTTTACCTTTGAAGTCCATGGGGCTATACTTGAATTTATTAGGCCATTTTGTAGCCTATTAACAACCATTTAATTTGGTGTACAGATAATTAAAATATTCCGATAAATAACGGAGTTATGGACTCGTCTTCTTTTTTGGGGACACCTGTATGTATTTCACAAAAAATGGGTTTGGATAATGAATATAAATGACAAACGATACACAGATCCAAAATTAATATCTGAATATTTACCGTTTGTAAAACAAATCTCTCACATCTATTAAAGACCTTTGTCTCGGTTCGAAAATTTCATCCCGTTCGTTTTTCGTTTTTTTGCGGATTTGTCCGGAGTGGAAGGCCCATGGGTTCCACTAATGCTTGGGGATGCACCATCGTTACTCGAACACCTCGAAAGTGACCTTAAAAGTAACGAATTCAGTAAACTCTCGCTCACAGTTAGGCCGAGAGTAATCGCATGTTACCGCGACCGTTTTGTTTGTGTCTTTTTCCTTCCCGATCCCTTATCCTCCCGTTCGCTTGTCGTTGTCGTTAATCCTTTCTACCTTGCCTTTTCTTTTGGTTTTCCTTGTCGGCTTTTCTTCGTTTTCTTTTCGTTGGCCCCAGCTGAAGAGGCAGCTGGAATCGTGCCCTTATCCTCACAATTTCAGCGGGACGGTAGCTATATACCGTCGGGTTTGTCAGGTCGCGAACCTTGGCCCTACGCCAGAAAAATTTCGCTCTTTCCTCTTTTCTTCTTTCTTCACGGCCTAGAGTTTATCGGAGTTGAGTAGGTCTTCTGAATGTACCTTTAACTTACCTTTCCCTTTTTTTTAAGACACCAACTCCATAAATTCCCTTCACCTTCTCGTCCCTGGACATTTTTTTTTCTCCTTCTTTCACGGAAGTCTCTTCATCTCCCGAAACACCTGGAGATGGTCTCGATCGACGGTACTCATCGATGATCGACGGCGTAGGCCTTTTGGTCCCTTTGTTTTGATTTTTCTAACCTATCTCGGTCCCGCTGTCGCGCGTCAAAAATTCGAGCACGCACGCACCTGTCGGTTCTCGATGTTCCTTCTGTCGACAGCTGTTAAGGTCTGTTTTCCTTCAACGAGACTGGTTAGACTTTTTTGGGCAAGGCGATAAGTTCGCGTTTCGATGCCCCTCTTCCTCTTTCGAAAAAGTACCGTGACTGGGTGAACTTCGTGGCAGCGTTTTCTTGTGCATCGCACCGATTTTTGGGATTTTCACGAAGTCTCCTGTGACCGTCAGAAGAGTTGCGTGGTTCTCCGTTTCGTGCTGGATAGCGTACCTTTTGGAATCCCAACTCTGTCGGAATTTCCGGATCTTGGGAGTCACGGACTTTTCCTGGCTTTTCGTCGCCCCAAAAAAAGACCTCACGCCGACTGAGTAAGTCACAGTTTTCCCGTCGTACGTTACCTTAATGGCGTTCTCTTCTTTCTATGAAAGGGTCTTTTAAGCGGATCTCTTACGAGGACCTTTTGTCGGACCCGTTCCAGCGGATCCGTCGAGTTCCCTGTTTTTCTGGCCTTCTTTTTTTCATCTACACCGGAGTCAGCAGCGGCCTCAACGGCACCAGGACCGCCGAGCGGCGAACCCCGCAGGACGCCGAAGGACGACGCAGGAGGTTCAGGTCAGATCGTTCCCGAATATCGAATATCGCACCTACAGGAACAAAGCCTCCATTTTGCTCGTGTCGGGTATCTCCATCTCTCGAGGTCGCAGCAGTTTTTCGGCAGGGAGATAACGTCCCTTCTTTTGTTTTACCGTCTCTCTCTTCTTATGTCGCGTATTTTGTCGTGTGTGTGTGTGTGTGTAATTTGGAATTCAAACTTTTTTTATAATATTATTTGTAAATCCGACGCCGGTAACTTTAGAGTTGCGCTTTGATTCGATACCGTTTGTTTTGCGGTCGCACCGAAGCTTGTATAAGTATCGTCGGCGGCTCGCGGGAATTTCATTTTTAGTTCAGATTTATTTTGTGCGTTACCGGTCAGGACCGTTCATTGAATTTGTTTGTTTGTTTGTTGCAATTATATTTGGCTTTGGCCACATCGAACAATAATTTAGTTTTTCACCAACAATCAATTGTACAAATTATTTTTTTTAATTTTCCTCATTGTAAATATTTTATTGTGTCGGGGAATATAATTTGATTAAATTGGTTAACTGGGACACGTGCGTTTCATTTCGGGTATCGGCCCCGGAGTATCACCGGATCCGGATACTCCCGAAGCATCAGTGCCGGAGGATCCTGGCGCCCTTACTGTCTTGTCTTTCGGGTCTGGCTGATTCGTTGGCTTACCCCGCCCAAGACTGAGCTACCGGCAACAATTGGCAACCGCCGACCCCAAATTCGAAAAATATCGTGGCACCTTCTGGAGAAGTTGAAAATAAATATTATTTTATTGGATTTCCTAGTTTTCAATTAAAGCATTCTGGAAACGTTTATGAGTTAGGAGTACCTAGCCATAAGAAAATTCAAACAATTTTTAATTCGTACACAGGCCGCACTTTTATATTTTATGATAATTATTATTATATTGAATTGAATTAATGCACTATGAAACCAAAACAACACGGAATTATTAATGAACTATTTCCTGCTGATGTAAATGCTGTCTTTCGCTATAGAAATGGTATATTGTATTTTTTAAAAAAGAAAGATAACAAAGCGATTTTATATGAATTTGATCAATTTTCAAATGTTAATAAAAGCTGCTCCATTTGATTTTAGTACCTTCAATATTCATTGTCCCAATCTAGGTATTTTGGAACAACTGAAAACTTTATTAAATAAGCTGACTTCTTATAGTTTTGAAACTGATTAAAATTATATGGAACACTAGAATTAACAAGCTCTTTAAGATAACTTTCAAAACAACATTGTTTTTATTAACTCTATCTTATTTTTATCAATATATCTTACTACAATTTTAAAGTCAGATGTAGGTTTATCACTCATCAATTTCAAGAAAATTAGACAGAGATGACTACACATGTTTGATAATTTGGGCTGTATTCGTTTTTTATTAAATACAACTACTTTGTTTCTAAATAAATTATTGATTTTTTTAAGATACTAGCTGACCCGGTGCACTTCGTATCACCTACAATCGCTGTTCGTTAGCCTCGCTAAAACTCAAAAACGGCTTCACCGATTTGAATATATTTTTTTTGTAACATTTTGATTAGCCATAATCAATCCTAATCAACCTTCCAACTTCAATTCATTGAGATCAATAGTACTGGCTATATTTTATACGGTTTGAATTTCGTTTGGTTATTAAATGAAACTTGTTTACAATTCCAATGAATTTAATGTTTTTTATGTACATGAAATATAAATACAATTGGTACCACTGTAATCTAAACGCATTTCGGATTTCCGGTTATCAGCTTTGACAGAGTTGACAGGCGAATTTGACGTTTACGTGGTATCATTCTTTATGATTCTTTCCAAATTAGAAAAAGAGTGATCGATCCGGAGGGTACCTACCCCAATATTATAACATCACGAAGACCTGACCCGATAGACGTTGTCTTGTTCAAATTTCAATACCTAAATTTGTTTGTGATCGTTTTGTGAATTTGTGAAAAGCTATTGGAAATGTGTAAACAAAGTAAAAATGAAGAATTTTATATGGGAGATGAATTCTATTGACAGTATTCTACACTGCTGAAATACTGAAAATGTGTGATGTGACTGATGTGCCTGGAATGTGATCGAGTTGGAACCATGCGGTTTTATTCCAGAATTTAAGTCACAATTTAAGTCAGAATGTCATGTCCAAACAAATGATTTATTTTCTTCCATTAAATTTGAAATCACAATGAATCTCAAGGAGTTTTATTGGGTGATTCAAAATGATTGTGAATAAGTGTTGTATGTACTATGTACGGTCGGTGGACAAATAAAACTGGGACACTTAAAATTTAATCTGTGTAAATCAGACCATCGAATTGTCAGTATATTTGTCAGTGTCTATACAATATGTCATACCAAAGTTAACCTATTTGTGATAAAGCCGTAATTAAACGATGCAAATTTGTAAATTTTGACTTATGTGATTGTCATTTTTGTCCCAGTTTTATTTGTCCATCGACTGTACCTACGAAAATTTATGTGGCAACTGTGTGAATGGGATAGAGTTGACATTTGTATGACATTTCATAAGCGTACATTTGATGTTTTTAATTCCATTACACATTGATTTGACAACTTTCAAAATTGTGCGACTATGCACTGTCAAAGAAATGTCAACTCTATCCTACCCACACAGTTGCTACATAAATTTTCGCACATAGTTGCCAGATTTATCCACAATTATTTTGAATCACCTAATATTTACGTTTCGATTTCGATTGCAAGATCGATGTTCAAGTAAACAATCTCATTGGTTTGATTCCCAATTTCACAATCAGCTGTCATTTGTCGGACAGATCGCGTAACAACACAAAAGTAAAAGCAAATGAAATTTTATTTTAATTTACTGGATTGCGTTTTTCCAGATTTTCCTTCAAATCTTCCAGGTTTTTTCAATTGAAAACAAAAAAAAGCATCAAGCAAATATGTAGCTCCTATTGTCAGTTATGATCGAGAGTGCATACAAAAATTATAATTTTTTAAAGGAGAACGCACACTTTATATGTAATTCTAAAGACCACTCAAATGGGGATATTTTGATATCAATCGACGCGTCTTGAAATGACGAATATTTGATATCATTGCGCCAAATGTGTAACTCGATTAATAAAGCGACAAAATCGATAAAATTTGAAATATTTTCCAACTGATTTCTGTCAGAACACTTCTTAAAACTGTCATTTGTAATTTATGGGCGATTACGGATTCGGTTATTCACGACAATAAATTCTTTGAAAGAGAGGCAGGTATAGCCGGTGGTCTTCTCACTTTGGGTTTCTGTTTCCCCGCTAATAACAGCAAGTTTGAATAATTTATTTTTCATATTAACAAATGTAATTTCAATTGTGTTGCATTTTTAAAAATAAAATAACTCCCTTTTAAAGGCATTTTACTGGTTCAGTGTCATCTTTGCAATTATACATCCTACTGTGAACCCTCTTAAGAAGTCAATTGCCCCCGTAAATAACTATCTTTATTTATGGAGTCCCAAAACTAACCCCAGAAGGGTATCTACCGCTCTCTTTCACACTCATACAAAAGTAAATGGTAGTTTTTGATTTTCAATTATAGACTGCGGCTTTATTTATAGAGTTAGCGTTTTGGCGCAATGGTATCAAATATTTGTCATTTCAAGACGCGTCGATTGATATCAAAATATCCCCATTTGAGTGGTCTTTAGAATTACATATAAAGTGTGCGTTCTCCTTTGTCCGAATTTTCCGACTTTCCTTTGTAATTGTCTCGAATTTTTTTTCCGAAAACTTATCCAAAACCCTAACAAACACAACCAAAAAAGAATTCCGCATAGCCTTCGTTCGAATCCTGAGTTATGGTCTTGAGTTCATACAAAAAAGCACTTTCAGTTTTCCCCGAATTATTTTAATTTAGTTTTTCCAGATTTTTCTCCAAATCTTCCATTTTTTTTCTATTGAAAACATTCAATTGAGTTATTTCCATCCAGAGGCAAATCGAACAAAAAAAAAAGAATTAATCAAATATGTCCTTTCCATCGTCAGTTATTATCGAGAATGCGTACAAAATTAATAATTTTTGCAGTTTGCCCGAATTTTTCGACTTTCCTTTGTAATTGTCCCGATTTTTTTTTCCTGAAAACTTTTTCACGACTATAACGAACAAAACAAAAAAAATAATAATGCATATCCATCACAAAAAAGCACTTTCAGTTTTTCCCCAATTTTCCAATTTTCCGGGTAACTTTTCCAGTTTTTCTTTACATAAAAACCTCATACGGATTATTACGAACGTTTAAAAAAAAATTAGCCAAATCGTTCCAGCCGTTCTCATAGAAAAAAGCACTTTCAGTTTTTCCCGAATTTTCCAATTTTCCGGGCAACTTTTCCGATTTTTTTTTCTTTTTAAACCATCCCTGAATCAAGGCGAACAAAAGAAAAAAATAAATATTCAAATCGGTCAAGCCGTTTTTGAGTTTTAGCGAGACTAACGAACGGCGATTCATTTTTATATACAGGTTGGTCCAACACTTACCATTTTTGCGATTACGCGGTTTCTAATTATCGAAAAAATTTTACGCTTGGCTAGGAAGAGACACACATTATGGAGCTATAAGCCTGTCCCATTATTTTATTTATGATCAATTAGGTTTCGCGTCAAGAAGCGATAAAGTGAAATTAATCAAAATTCAAAAATTTTTTTTTAATCTAAATAGGTTCAAACTAATACAGAAAACAGAAATCTGAAAATAAAAAAAATTAAAACGCATCACATTGCCGATTTATTTGCAAGTAAAGAAGGTGCCGCACAACTGACAGGAATTTATGACGCAGTTACACTAAGTGCCTAATCACAAACCAAACCAGAAGTAAGATTTAATAGTGAAATTTTGGGAAGTTTAAATTCTGTTTTTGATAATTTAAAATGTGACTTTTCCAAAATCGCTGAGGAAAAATTTAAACTATCTCAACATCCGGTTCAATCTGTTTCTAAAACATATTCTGAAAGTTTAAAAAATAAAACTGAACCTGCAGTTCTCATTAAACCAAAGTATATTGTCCAGACTGTCAGTCGCACTAAATCTGACGTAAATTCTGCGATAAATCCTGTTGCTGAACAAATAAATGTAAATAAGGTTAAGAGTATAAACAACGGTGGCTTATTAATCGGTTTGTCTTCCAAAGAAGACAATGCAAAATTCAAAAGAGTTGCCGTAAAAAATCTATCACAAGATTATGAAATTAAAGAAGTGAAAGGGTTACAACCGCGAGTAAAATTAGTGGGAATGTCTCAGCGCTTATCTGAACAAGAAATTACTGAATTTATTGAACATGCTGTCAAGTATAATAATGATTGCAACAACGTAGAATCGGAGTGTAAGTTAATCAAATGTTGGCCCACAAAAAAAAATCGCAATGTTTTCCAAGCTGTTGTTCAGGTGCATCGATCTGCATATGATCAAATTATGAAAGCCGGTGGAGTCTTCATCGGATATGATTTCTGTTTTGCCTTCGATGCTCATGATATCTTAAGATGCTATAACTGCAATGGGTTTAATCATTCTTCAAAATTTTGCAATCAGAAAAAGTCATGTCCAAAATGTGGTGTAGAAGATAAATTAGATCATACCATATCTGAGTGTGAATCACTGACCTTTAAATGTATAAATTGTATCAAATTAAACAGAGACGAAAATGCAAATTTTGATACAGAACATGCCGCTTGGGACTTTCGCTGCACGTGCTATCAGCGTGAGCTCGAAAAAATAAAAGATTACTTTCAACTAAAAAAATAGCAATTAACTTCTTCTTCTATTACTAGTAACAAGGCTAAAGAAATTACTATTTATTATCAAAATGTTCGGGGAGTTAACACAAAATTAAATGAAATATTCAATGCTATTTCCTGTTCATGTTTTGACTTTATTGCGTTATCTGAAACCTGGCTGAAGTCTTCAGTACTTGATTCTGAAATATGTCCTAGTAACTATAAAGTTTTTCGAAGCGATAGAAATCTGTTAAAAATGGACAAAAGTACAGGAGGAGGTGTTTTGTTACTTGGTAAATGCAATTACTTTATGGAAAAACTAGATCTGTTCTCGGCAGGATTTGACACTTTGTCATCAACTGACATCCTTGGTATTAAATGCTCCAATAATATTTCCACTGTTTTTATTTTCGTTATATATATGCACCCCAAATCCTCTGCATCTGAATATGAACTTTTATTTCAATTATTGGCCCAATTTGTCGATATTCAAGGACACAGGATTTTACTTGTCGGCGATTTTAACATCTCCCATTACTCACCTGACTTACCAATCGATAGCATTGGAAATGACCAAAAATTGTCAATTTTATACAACTATTTAAACTTTTTCGATGTCAAACAGTTTAACAATGTACCAAACCATCATGGTCGTTATCTTGATTTGATCATTTGCAACGAATCGTGTGAAATTACTAAAGCCAATGATATTCTCACAGCTGAAGATCCGCATCATCCATCACTCTGTATAACTTTGAAGCATGTTAGTATTGCTAATAGATCCTTCTGTAATTTAAAATATAAGCAATGGAATTTTAAGAAAGCTAACATTCAGCAGTTGTATGATAATCTTTCTAAGATAAATTGGTCCTTTCTTCACAATTGTGACAATGTAAACTATGCTTGTTTATTATTTTATAATAAGCTATACAGTGTTTTCGATACCTGCGTGGCCAAAACGCACTGTGGTAGCAGCAAATCTTTTCCCCCGTGGTTTACAGCAAATATTATAAAAATGATAAAATGTAAATGGCAACTGTGGCGTAGCTATAAAAAAAATCGGTCAATCACTAACTATAATAAATTCAAAACAATTAGGGCTGAAGTAAAAAAGAAAGTCAATGCCGCTCACATTGACTATCTCAAGAAAGTTGAAAACGATATAAAGATGGATCCAAAAAAATTTTGGAGCTTTCTAAGTAATATAAAAGGTACCTCCGGTATTCCCAGTCAATTGATCTTTAACGGTGAAACACTCTCTACACCAATCAAAATTGTTGATGCCTTTGCTGATCATTTCAATGTAAATTATATCAAATCTAATTCAAGTCCTAGTCTAACTGATAATTTAATTTATCACATTATCTCTTTTGGCTCGGTTTCCGAAGATCAAGTCCTTTCTGCTTTAAAGAAAAGTAAACCGAAATCAACAACTGGTCCCGATGGCATTCCGGCTTTTCTGCTGCCCAATTGTGCCGCTACACTTGCATTTCCTCTCTCAGTCATTTTTAACCTTGCACTAAAAACAAGTGACTTTCCTTCAACATGGAAAAATTCATATATAACCCCAGTTCATAAAAAGGGTGATAAGTATGACGTTAGTAACTACAGACCAATTTCACTTATCTGCAATTTTGCCAAAACATTTGAGTTCATTCTGCATGAGTATTTATTTACTAAAGTATGTAACCATTTATCCAACTGCCAACATGGTTTCTTTCTGAAACGCTCTACGATCTCGAATCTTTGCTGCTTTACCCAGTTTTCAGCTGAGTGTATTGATGAAAGAAAACAGGTTGATGTGATCTATACGGATTTCTCAAAAGCCTTTGACAGATTAGATCACAATATTCTTCTCTCTAAATTACACAGTTTTGGGTTTTCTGCTTCTTTGTTAACTTTTTTTAAGTCTTACCTAACTGGAAGGAAGCAGTATGTTTTCTATAAGGGATTCAAATCTAAAGAAATTATTCCAACTTCAGGTGTTCCTCAAGGATCTGTATTGGGACCCCTCTTTTTTTCGATTTTCATCAATGATATAGTCAATGGCTTATCATCTTTGAAACTGCTATTTGCTGACGATTTTAAGTTGTACCGTGAAATCTCTACCATTAATGACTGTGTGCTTCTTCAAGATGACTTGCTCAAACTCAGTCGATGGTGTCATGAAAATAAATTACATCTAAATCTGAACAAGTGTACTGTAATGTCCATTACACACAAAATCTACATCATTGAGTTTGAGTATAGAATTAATAACGTGAAATTAGCAAGAGTTCAATCGGTTGTTGATTTAGGTATTACGTTTGACAACAAATTGTCCTTTGTTCCACATATAAACGTTGTCGTTGCAAAAGCATTTCAGGCACTTGGCTTTATTATAAGGTGTTCCATGCACTTCAGAAATATTGACACATTAAAACTCTTATATTGTGCATATGTAAGATCAAAACTTGAGTATGGCAGCATCATTTGGGATCCAAGTTATCAGAGATATGTGGATAAAGTCGAAACTATTCAGCGTCGTTTTCTCAAATTCTTAGCATTCAAGACTGATGGTGTCTATCCTGAGAGAGGTTATTCTCAACAGAACTTACTCAAAAGATTTGACTTTCTAGACCTTCAGACCAGGAGAAGACATTTTTCAATGAATTTTTTAAAAAAATTGATCAAATACAAAATTGACTGTCCTGACTTGCTGAGTCAGATTTCTCTTCATGTGCCTAACAAAGGAACTCGCCAGTCGAGAACTTTTTACATATCCACACCCAGAACGAATGTTTTGAAGTTTTCACCTTTACATCAAATGTGCACTTATTATAATGAGTTACAAGACAATGATATTTTCAAGTGATTGCTGAACGCCGTAAAGTTTCCTGCCCCGTAATTGGATTCGTCTGTCGGGCAGTGTATAATAATAATAATAATAATAATAATAATAATAATAATAATACCCCATCGCCAAACTGCAGGTACTTACCCTGTCAGGGCCGAACTCGACTATTTTACGCCTAGCAATTTCGGCAAACATTCTGAAGAAGAAGAAAAAATTTCAAATAAATTACGTAATGAAGTTGAAATTATTGAATATTCAGTTTTCTAAAATATCTATTTTTCATTTAAAGAAAAATCCTTTACTTGCTGCGAATCGTTTCTATTATAAACTGGAATTTCACCAGTACTGACCTGAAAAATGGTTTCGGGGGAGCCGACAGCCCTGCGTCAAAAAGATTTATTGGAGGGCCATCACATTACGAGCTGTCCTATTCAGCTCTACCATAAACGGTCTTGGATTCCAGCTCTCTTTAACTTGATATTTGATCGCAATTTTCACTATTATCTAATTATAATTCAAAGTCGGAAGTGGATCAATCAAAAAGGTGAGGAGTTCTGTAACTAGTAGAGAAAAAAAAAGCTTTCAATATTTGGACCAATTTGATATTAAATCGCTATAAAGTTAGCTCCATCACAAAAATTTAATTGAAAAAAATTGATCATGCTCAATCATAGAATATTAATTGTAGATTGTGCCTACCGAGTTTCAGAATTTTTGGACAATTATTAAACGTATAATCGCAAAAATGGTAAGTGTTGGACCAGCCTGTATATAGATTTTTTTATTTCTTCCAGACTTTTTTGACCACAAGGATCAAAATAAATTACAGTATCATTTCTAATTACACTAGTCTACAAATTTTAACTTTAAAAAAGTATTCTTCGCGTAAAGTACTTTTTTTTATTAATCTTCATATGCTGAATACAAAATTTATAATATATATGTACTTAAAATTAGTTTCCGTTTTCTAGAAAAAAAAATTACAAGATTTTTGCAAAAATTCTTCTATATATTATTCTGTATACAGGGTGTGGCACAACTCACGCCCCAGAGGAAACTGACTTGTGCCGACAGCAATAACTAAAGACCGGATTTATAAGTTTTATGCTTACAACAAAAATTAAAAGCAGCAACAAAATAAATTCATTTCTTTATGAATCGTATAAAAACATACTATTTGACACTATGTTTTTTGCGCTTTTTTTGCTTTTTTTGTAGTTTTACGCTTATTTTTTATCTTTATGCTTTTTTTCGACTTTTATGCTTATATAAAACTTAATTTTAATTTTTCAATTTTTTTCATAGATTTTAATTTCTAGGGCTTGTGTACCTAATTTATTTATGATATGCCGGCACAGCTACAATGCATGGGAACAGTTGAATAAAACCAATGCTGTAACAATTTCACAATTTATTACTGAAGAATTGGCAAGATTTTTCCTACCAAATGTAGTACCAAAAAACAAGATTTTGTTAATGCTTTCAGATGCAGCGCCATACATGGTTAAAGCGGCATCTAATATTAAATTTTTATATGAGAAATTAATCCATTGTACCTGCTTGGCGCATGGCATTAATCGGATCGCTGAAACAATTCGCTTACAATTTCCATTAGTTAACGAGTTGGTAAAAAGTGGTAAGAAAATTTTCGTGAAAGCACCTTTACGAGTACAGCACTTCAAAAGGGCATTACCTAATGTTTTGTCACCGATGAGGATTTTCACCGGCGAATGTACTTTATTTGAGTCGGGAAATTGAAACTCGCTTTGCGCTGGTATTTGTTTATTTTCTGAACTACCGTCTGATCTGACTGAGTGCTGGGCTCGTAGTTGCTCTCTCAACCTACCCTCTGGACCCAGGTAAAATACGCGCAGGTACCTCCCCTGCTCCGGGTAGGGTGAGAGAACGCTTTCACTTTTTTCCTAATTCATAATGGTAAAACATAATTGTTTAATCCTAAGACTAAACACCTAATGTTTTCCTGCCTCCAGAACCAGTACTCACAAGATGGGGCACTTGGTTGGACGCCGCAGTTTATTATTATGCAAATAATTTTAAGAAAATTGTTTTGGATTTTACTGATACAAAACCCATAACAGACTGCAAAGATGTTATGCATGTTAAGAGTTACAAAACAACTTGGTGTTTATTAAAGCCAACTACAATTTTGTGAGCAAAACTATAGAATATCTTGAAAAATAGCAGTTGTTGTTAACTTAATCGATAAAAACTATTGAGAAATTTAAAGAGAGGATTCTTTCTGTCCCGGGTAAAATAGGAGAAATCGTTAAAAAAAAACAGAGGAAACATTTTCAAAATACGAAGGTTTTCTTAAATTGCAGGACATCTGTAAAATCTTAAATGGAGAATCTGATATCGATGTAGATTCTGACATAATTGTTAAATTGAAATACGCACATATCAGCTATCACTAGTGTCGATGTAGAAAGAAGTTTTTCAGCGTACAAAAATATCTTAAGTGATAGGAGGCATAATTTCACAATGGCCAATATAGAACATCATCTTATTATCAGCTGTTTCAAGCAGGAACAAAAATCTGACTTTTAAATCTTATATGGTTTTTGTTGATTACTTTTGTATTAGGCACACAAAATATGTTTAAAATGTATTTAAGTATAGGAAGATTGTTACCATAGCATAAGAATAAGGTATAATTTTATTTTTGTAGTTATGTTAAAATACAGTTTGGTATGCTCATAATAAAGTATTTTTTAATAAAATTTTATACGTTTTTCAGTTTTTTAAGCTTTATTTTTGGGTTTATATGCTTTTTTTGACAAAATGATGTGCCATTTTAAGCGCTTATTTCTTAAATTTTTATGCTTTTTTATCCAGTCTTTAGCAATAACATTACTGGAAAGACTGATTCTTTTTTCTTATCTGCTTTTTTAATCGACTTAGAAGCATATCAAATCCACCAATCCCGTTAGTCAAGCTCGGAAAAACTAGGGGAGAACAGAATGAATGAGGGCGTTGCATGGTTTCCAAAAATATTATCATTCTACTCAAAATATCTGGTCGACTGTATTTTATTGTCAAATTTAGCACATTATTGCACTGTCAAAAAAATGTAGGTTAAGAATAATGTCAATAAATTTAATAAAAGTTGTCATCGTATAGCCCGCAACTATTAATACAAATTTATTATTGGGCGGAAGTCGTAAAGCAAACAACAAATGGTGGTTCTAAAAAGAAGCGAGTTTAATAGAACGAAAGCAAATAATAACAAAACGAAACACAAACAAAACTCAAAGAAAGAAGAATTAAAGGAGATACTCAAAATGTCCACCATTCATTTCAAGACACAGTTGTGCACGCCGTAGTAAGTTTAATTTAGAGGCTCTGGCCATTTCAGGTGTAATTGTTGCAAAAGCTTTTTGTAATCTGTTTCGAAGATCCTCCTCGTTATGAATGGGTCGGTTGTAAACAACGTTTTTCACGTACCCCCCATAAGAAAAAATCCAGAGGATTGAGATCCGGAGATCGTGCAGGCCAGTGGCGTGGACCACCTCGTCCGATCCAACGATTAGGATACATTCGATTCAAAATACCTTGCACATTGCGACTGAAATGAGCTGGTGCCCCGTCATGTTTGAACCACTGATTTACGAGAAAAATCAATGGAATATTTTCAAGTAAATGAGCCAGTTCCATGTTTAAAAAGTTTGCGTACACAGCTCCTGTTAAACGCATAGGGAATTCAAAAGGTCCGATCTGAAAATAAAGAATACCTAAACACGCTTTCTTTATTTTTTAAAATCTTGACTTACCACTGAATCTTCCACTAGTCCTGACTACAAATTTACGGAAAATCGACGCTGAAATGCACGCGGATAAGTAGTCCTTGGATTATCGTACGACCAGACATGCAAATTTCGATGGTTGAAACATCCCTGCCGACCAAAACTTGATTCGTCCGAAAACAAGATCCGTGAAATAAAATTTTCATCTTCTGCCTCTTTATTAAGCAACCAAACACAAACATTTCTTCGAGCAGAGTAATCTTCTGGTTCGAGATGTTGCACCCGAGTATAGTGGAAAGGATGAAGTATGTTCTCATTCAAAATGCGATGTACCGATCTGCTGGAGATATCTACCTCTTGGGCAATTTCTCTTATACTCCTAGTTCCATCTTCTTCAACGATATTCAGTATTGCCTCTTCATTAGCCAAGGTTCGTGCGGTTCGTGCACCTCCGCCAATTTCATTTCGATTCGGCAAAACTTTCCCTGTTTCTTGGCCCTAGCAAGTAGTCTCAAAATTGTTTTGTGATCAGGAGAAGGTCGGTCAGGAAAACGATCAGAGAAAATTCTTGCTGCCTCCCTAGCGTTCCGTCCGCATTCTCCAAAGATAATCTCAACATCTCAACATAATCGGCAGCTGAATACATTTCGGCAGAGTTTTGCAACACGATTTCAGATCTTGAGAAAACACAATGACAAATTAAATGTTTAAATTGTCAAGATGACACAAACATCTGTCAAAAAAAGCAGTGGACCATTTGATTATAAAAAGTTTCGCGCGGTTCGATAATATTCGATTGCGTAGCGACCAATTAAGCCCTCTATGGTATTCTCGCCTAATTGGTCAATTTCGCAATGTCTTTTCTCGCTTATTTTGAGAGTAAAAAAAATATAGTTTTTAATTTACGTTTCAGCGTAATCCCACCAATTTGCCAGTCTTCTGTGGGGCGTCAGTCCTGCCATTCCCTGTATAACATGTGGCATGATGATACTTTGACAAGACTGCACACTCATTTTTTGTAATAGTTTTTGGTAAAGAATATTCAAAATCATCTCTAAAACTGTTAATTTTCAATTTCTTTGCATTTCTTAGAGTAAAATTTCTATCCGTTGGAACAATAAAAAATTTGTTCAGTTGTTTGTTGGATAGTCTTAACACACAACAAGTGTTGCTTGTTATAGCTCTTTTTACTTTTGCTTCATTTTTTTTATTTAATTGGCCCGTGTGATGTTCTTTAATATCAACATTTTAATGATACATATGTATTTAGTAATTTTAAGTCTTATACCCTTATTATTTTTCCAGGCGTCTATAGCCATTTTTTTTTTGTTAATTCTATTTGCATTTAATTGACTTTTTTTACCTGTATACTTTTTTTTTTTAAGGCCATTCCCGTTTTTTGCCATACGGCTTTTACGGTACCTTTCGGTCGGCCGTTTTTCAATTCCTGTTCTTTTCGTTCTAATTCATTAATAAATATAGTTTCTACATCAATTTTAGAGACCTGCGTCTCGGCCTAAAAGACATTTTCATTCACAAAAAACACGCACTTAATATAAAAGTAACTATTTCTTTAAATATTAAGGTGCTTTGGTGTTGTTTCTGTTCTGTGTTTGAGAAAAATAGCGATTCCATGTGTTCCATCTACTTCTGCATTTAATCTAGAAATCTAAACAATCGAGTTACTGTGCCAGTTTGCGAATTTAATGGCTGCTGGCGATTACCCATAAAGAGTTTAATGGTGTTCTGGCATCGGAGGAGCTTGTTGCAGATTTTTACAAGATCTATTCTGATCTACTCTTATCCTTACACAGGGTACATGTTGCTCTTTGTTCGTTGCACAGGTTGGGCTTTATTTATTATTTGAAAAACTTGTTTTCACCTTCTCCTTTTTCTCGAACCATAGATCTCTCGCAATGCTTCTGAATTTTGCATTTACAACTTTTTTCTATTTCTTACCGATCCATCCAGCACCTGGATTCACTCCACTTTCCTGTTTTATTTCATCTGTTATAAGAACCAAATTGCACAACATTTCATTACATGAAATGGCATTGCCGCAGTGCTGTGAGAACGTATTCGTATTAAAAATTGTAAAAATCTAAAAGGATACGTTGTAAAATTTTACTTATCATTTTATTTAATTATTATTCAAAAGCCTGAAAATTACGTCAGCTAAAAAATATGCCCTAATTAATGTATTCTAGTGCATTTTGTAGTGTTGGGTTACAAGTTTACAATTTAAAATCTCCCAATCTCTCGCTGGACGAAGTATACTAAAACGTAGAATTTTTGAAAAATCAAATAATAAGTTCAAGTCAGAAAATAATATTGTTTATTAGAATTTTTATGGTATATTTTCAGTTTACAACAAATGTAGTTTAATGTTATATCGCTAACTACCATCCATTTCTGCAACGAACAATAAAATTTGATAATTGAGAATAGTGAGATACAATTTGGAAGTGTTTATTTTCTGAAAACTTTGTTCCGATATGTTGTTCTGTTTTTGTTTGATTTCGGATAGATGTTAGAGAGGAAAAATATCGTTATTGTGCGGTGCGACATCTTTTCTTTCTGCAGATAACAAAATTTTATCTTATATTACAGTAACTAAGAGAAAGAATTAATCACCTTCGGTCATGGAACATTTTATTTCACGTTGTGTAATCTTCAACGATTCCATGTATATGGCAAAATTGACATCTTTTGTCACCATTTCCTGAATTACTGAGTTTACCGATTTTCGTTCAGCTCCAGAGTCAATCAGAAATTTGACAGTTGGCAAATCAGAATTCGATAAAGCAATCGCTAACGGTGTTTTGCCAGTTTCATCCTTCTGATTGATATCTACTTCTTTTTTCACAAAATATTTTACCAATGGTAAATTTTGCATATGCAAGGATTTAACGAACAGCTTATCTTGGTAGTCCTTGTTTACGTTAATATTTTTTTTAGTTATTATTTTAACTGCCAGTGCTAAATTACCCATTTCAAAACATTCTTCAATGGGAGATTTTCCATCTTTATCTTTCAAATGTACATCTGCACCATTTTCTATTAGAAACTTTGCCACTTTTCCGTGATTCAGTTTAAGAGCTTGCATTAGAGGTGTGGTTCCGGTGTTTGGGTACACCAAATTAATATCAGCTCCTCTTTTCTTTAACAACTTGACGATAACCACATCATCCGATGCAATAGCTTCCAAAAGTGCTGTGTGAATCGTCATTTCTGCACCATGATCCAAGAGGGTGTGTATCATTTTAATGTTTTTCTTCAACACTGCCCAAGATAGAGGTGTTCTGCCGTTTTCATCTGGCTTACAAGTATTAGCCCCCTTGTTTAATAAATATTTACCTATTGCCAAAGAGTTTTTATTTTCAATGTTAATTATTAAAGGAGTGTTGCCATCGTTTCCTGCCTTGTTCGGGTCTGCACCTCTCGATATCAAAATTTTCACAATGTTGTCACAATCATGGTATACCGCCAACATTAGTATGGTCCATTTTCTAAACTTTACAGGGTCAGGAACTGAAGTACTAGGATTCCATTTATTAATAATTTTATTAGCGTCATATCCTCCTCTTACTGTCTCTTCTACAACGTCCGGTTTATTCTGCAATATGGCCGAACAAATCTTGTTCTGAAAAATGAAAACACATTCTTTCATTATAATGTATATCAACAGATAACAAAATGATAAACGATAATAATAAAACTTTCAGGTAAACAAAAGAATACATTTAAAAAAAATCTTTTTGGTTGAAATTTTTGGTGAAAAACTGAAGACATTTCAAAGTGGTTTAAGCTTAATTTTATTTGTTATCATCAAAAAGAAAATCTTTAAGTTTGCTCAATATTTTGCATATTATAATAATTTACCCGTTTACTATTTTATAGTACTACTACTATACTATAGTTTTGGTCGTCGGTAGAAAGTAATATGTAGTACATTATCATTAGAGACAAAATTTTGGCCATTAGGTTGAATAAATACGTACTATTAAGCAAATACAACTTATGGAAAATTTATGATTTAATGAATTTACATAAAAATACATTATTTTCATTTACAGAATATTTTTGTCCAGAATGTTCGTCTTCAGAATGGAATGCAGTAGAAAGTACCACTTCAGGCTCCTTGGTGCCAATTCTTAGCTACGGTAAAATAACACTTAGAAAATTCCGTTTTTCTTCCACATTTTTTAATTTGAAGGAAGGTTAGATACTGCAGTTAGTTAATAGTGGCTTACTGCATAGGGCTAGGTCCTTTGCTTTTTGAAAAAGTGTTTATTTTTTAACTAATTAATTAAAAATTGATTTTCAGGAAATGACGGATTTCTTGCTCAAAAATATGTTTATGTTGGTGAATCGATAACCAGTTTGTAGGTTCTAAAATTTTCTATAGGGCTGGGTCCTTCGAATTTTGAAAAACGGTTTAGTTTCTTTATATTATTAAAAAAGGAAATAAAAACCAGGCGGGATATCGTACATTTGAAAGGATCGTTTAAATTACCATAGGTGGTTCCAGGTATGTTTTGTTTCTTTGTTTATTCCGATGATGTACATACGGCCGAATGAAGTAATCATCAGGTTTCCTATGAGCAGGTGAGATCTTGGGGCGTTGTGTAACACGTGGTCGGAGCGCGTGGGGTGGTAAACGGTAGTCTATTTCGGGAACGGCCCCATATTTGCGGTAAGGAAAATCGAGGCACGTGTTTGGCCGGAATTAGGCTGTAGACTCGGGGGCAGATTGACCACGTTGCAATGAAAAACGAGGGCCTACTAAGGGGGCCTTCTGGGGTTGCCGGTGTGGCGTTCCACAGGGCTTCTCCATGAAGTGTGGCCCTGGCCGTGGAGCTCCTCACGCCCTTGGCGGAAGCCTCTGTTTAACCATGTGTGGGTTCACAGTGGAGCTTCGGAGAACACAAACCGGGGCACTGCACCCATAACGAGTTAGGTGTCGCAGGGACTTGGACGAATGCGCCGCGGTAGTTTAGGGACTAATAGATCGGGGGGCGAGAAGTAGGTTAACTTCGCGAGGGTAAACCACGTGTTACGCGAGAAAGTGAGAGAGCGAGAGCGTAGTATTCAGTTAGGGTCTTAATTATTGTCAATTGGAGTTTTGTTTATTCATTCTTATGTCATGTTTGTATAAAACTTAACGATTAAAAAAGATTATAGTGTGCCATCGTTTGCGAATGAGTTTTGGAGGTTGTTATTATTTTCATATTTTACTCGATGTCGTGTTGTTCTTTTATTTGTTGTATTTATTGTGTTTTGTTCAATCTCATGGCTAGTGTTCATAAATTGTGTTGTTATGTATTTGTTTGTCTGTTTTACATCAAACACCGCTGTAAATGAAAACGAGAACGTATTTATTCCTATATTCGTGCAAATGAAATACAGGCGTCCTTCCACCGATTTATGTATTTTTCTTTCGAAGTTTGCCCAATCTGCAGGTCCGCCATTTGCATCTCGAGCTAGTCTTCCTCCATTTAGTATAAAACACAGAACGTATGGGTTTTCTAGAGTTTTTACCGTTTCTATGACGATCACGACTTGGCCATTTGTTAATTTTCGCGGGTTTTATTTCATTGTTCAAATATTTGAATTTGCGTGGAACTGCCGATACTTGGGTTAACATTATACCCTTCAAACAATTTTAATTCGTCGATGCGGAAATCTTTTCATCTAAATTCCTACATTATCACCGATTAATTTGGTTAATGGTTTCAAGATAATTTACAACAGAACCATGAACCATGATACCTCCCTGTATGAGTTTTCAATGAAAAATTTATTCGTGTTCTGCCTGCAAATTTATTGACTGCGGAATTGAACGATTCTGCTACATCATTATCAACATTGAGCAACGGACTTGATGTCAAGTTAGCTATACGATAAAGACACTCAGAAAATAGCTCATACAATAAGGCAATAAGTATTTAAAATTCGTTATAAGCAATTTTGTTACAGCACAATTAGGATTAGGTACTTCCAAATACGAGTACAACTTGATCCAAATAAGATGTCATTTCTCCAGTTCTTTATCTTTTCGGACATATAAACATTTTCATCCAAATTTAATAACAGCTGTTCTAACTTTTGAAATACCACTTCGTAAGAAATTTCTAACGTCCAAATCAACTCTGGATGTTTTTGCAATTGCTCTGATTTTATTGCAGATTTTTGATTAACATCTTTGTACACCGGGTGTTATGGAAGTCCACGTAATAAATTTAACCACCAGTAGGACTCGTTAAAATACACAGCAAAAACTGTTAGTATTAGAAGAGCGATCGTTCTTTCTTCACCGCACAAAAACATTTTCACTCACTCTTTCATTTCAATTGGTGCTTATTCCATGAGCGAAGTGTCAAATTAGGGGTTAGAAAAATGTGAAAAAATATTCGATTAAAAAAAAGAACAATTCATGTAAAAAATGTTTATTTTAAAGATTTCTATTGGTGATTAAATTTATTACGTGGACTTCAATAACACCCTGTAATTGGTGCAGCTCGATGTAAATGATTAATTTTTACACCAAACGACTCGATGAAGATGGTATCCACCACTCACCACAGTACCTATGGATCCTTCAATGTTCAAATAATGTAGGGCCGGTTGCACAAACGTGAGTTAAATTTAACTACAGATTAAAATATACGAAAACATTGTTATAACAATAGGTAACTAAAGTAACGAAGCATTTTAACGTACAGTTAACTTTAACTGGCGTTGGTGCAACCGGCCCGTAGAGAATTACATGCACTGCATTTTTCATACTGACTTTTAGATAGACGTACCTATTGCGCACGGATAATGAAAGAATCGCAAAAAAGTGATTTTCCATCCTTATTTTCCAATATGACGGCGCGAGCGGCAACCCCCCAAGATCGTAAACTCAGCAATATTAATAATATGCCTAGGTGCGTATCCACCAACGCCAGTTAAAGTTAACTGTAGGTTAAAAATGCTTCGTCACTTTAGTTACCTACCTACCTATTGTTATAACAATGTTTTGCTATATTTTAACCTACAGTCTACAGTTAACTTTAACTGGCGTGGGTGAATCCGGCCCCTAATAGTAGGTATAAACTTTGCCAAATATAAACTTTTCTGTACCTTTTGCAAGGTGGACCCATTTTTATGTCTCTATTGACGGAACCAAGGATGTAATTTGCAAGATGGGTCCTTAGCAAGAACGAAGCTTTTATTCGTCGAAGGTATATTGTGGACAGATGAGACCATTTTTACCAGAAATCGCCATTTCACTTGCTTCATTTACATATTGTTATTAGAGAGAGGTAATCCACATGTTTTTGAAAGTGGTCAACAGCATAGATTTCAAATAAAATTTAAGCAGGAATAGTTAGTATTATAATAATTAGTGTACTCAATCGAATGGGAGGAAATGAACTTTTAAAATTTTTGGCCAACGATTTAGAAGGTCTTTTTACACTATGCCGCTGATGTACGAAGGTGGTTCAGGTGTCCCCATAGATGGATGGGTCAGGGCAGTCCTAGTTTTTGCCCCCCCAAGAGTCCGGATTTTAATCCATGGGACATTTTTTTCTGGGGGCAAATCAAAAATTTGGTTTATCATCCATTATTGCCAGAGATGAACAGGAAATACAGGAACAAATTCTTATTGCTGCTAATTGTGAATGGAGAAATGGTGTTATGGATTCCCAGCAGTTGAAATAGACGGGCGAATACTTGTTTGTCAGCCAATGGATCAGTTTTTGAACAATTTTTATTATAATATTTTATTAAGATGTTATTGTTGATATAAATTTAACACATTAAAATAAACTGTTATACTACATATTATAATACATACTTATATCAACCAATTTTAGGACAGAAATATGAGTCATTGTTGATAAAAGTGTATTTTACATGTTTCCACATTTAAAAAACTTTACGACGCATTATCTTAAGAAATAATGATCTGATAACAAAACTTTTTACAAATCCGTGTTCTAACTGTAATCAATGAGACTCATGGTCATGAGTCATGATTGATTGCCTATTCGAGACTTACGAGTGTGGTGTGCACATTTTTTATACGATTTCAAATGCTATTTGCTTCACTATATCTAAAATTGTTGCTATCCTAGCTATCCTAGATCATTTTCTCTCTTTAAAAATGTCGTGTAGTTCAATTTTTGAACATTCTGCATTCCATTTTGCTGATGAAAATTCCCTCCAAAAATTTCCCAGTGAAAAATATGCAGCTCTTGCATTTTCTGTAACTTGCACTTTAACTACCACATTCTCAAATATATATTTGAAAAATTGGATGTTATCTAGATTGATTGATTGTTGATTTTTAATAATAAAAGAAGCATACCAAGATATCTTGTTCACTCATTTTTATGTAAATGTAACAACAATCAAAACTACTAAAGAGTAACACAACACAGCAGTAATAACAATTGTAACACCCAAGAACACAATATTAAACTAAATAATATGGTATCTAATCTACGTGTATAACTTAGTTGTATCTTATTGTTGACAGGGTCGGCCTGATAATAAAGGCTATGGGGCAGAAAACTTTTTCAAGAATTTCTCAGCCATCAAAATGCTTATCAAATTTATACGAACAATAGATAATTGTATAAAAGTGAAGCTTTACCACCGAATCAGGTAGAAACTTTTTTGGCGTGTATTGTATACAATTTTTTTTTAAACAGAGTTATTGAATCACAAAAGCTATTTTTTGTAATTTAATTTACATACATATAACGTTTAATATTGACAATAATTAAATTGAAATAAAATCGGAGTTTACTTTCTCGTGTCAAAAAGTTTTGGATAAAATTGGTATGATTTCAGAAAAAAATTAAAACGAAGAATAAAGTAAACAAATAAATTGGATTTGAGGAGACTTATTTTCCGAACGGCTGCGTTTGATAATAATTTTCTTTTCTGTTTTTCTTTTCTGGGATTCTATGTGCAACCCGGGGCGCCAGTGTCTTGTATCCGCTGCACCACCCCTGAGACCGGTTCTGTTTGTTGATAACAATTACATCATTTTGATATCAAATCTAGAATATTACAACATTGACTTTGCTGAATGTGCGCGAAAATATTTACCGATTTTAAGATAACATTACTTGAGATAAGAATCTTGTACATATAAACTGTATGTACCAGGTACATACAAGTGTCCACTTGTTAACTAATTACATAATGAGTACGTTTACACGGGCCGCTAACGCCGGTTTTATTTAAACCGGTGTTGTTAACACCGGTGTTAATTGACGTGTAAATGGGATTCAACGCCGGTTTTACTAAAACCGGTTTACTAACTCTACACCACTTTACCAACAGGCGTGACGTTACTAAGCGGGTGTAAAATGTACGTGTAAATGGCCACCTTTGTTTAACACCGGTTTTGAAGCAGGCCTGCCAACACAAGCACAGTTGTCGCTGGCAACCGCTCAACAACAAGCGCCGACCGCCAACGCCGATCTTCAAGCATTTCGGTTGGTCACACTGCGAAGAGGTTTTAAGCTCACACCCATTCACACCACGCCAACACCGATGTAGATTTTAACACCTGTACAACACCTCGTGTGTAAACGCCCGTTTTAAACAAGTTTTAACAACACCGGTTTTAAATAACACCGGCGTTAGCGGCCCGTGTAAATGTACTCATTGTATGGGCCATCACCAAAGTCATCACAAACTATTATATCTAACTACATATTTCATTGACTTCCAAGGGTCGTCATTCCTTGTGGTCTCTTGTTCATTCTTTCTTATCACGAAGGACGTCGTTCCATCTCAGCTTCTGTCGGTTTTTTTTTTGTTTACACAAAATAGGCGTCGCGTGTCTTCATTTCTAGAGAAACTGACTATTACAGTTCCACTTCTGAGATATTTGAATAGTCCAAGCGATTGGTAAAAGTAAAAGTACGTCTCTATCAAAGGAACTTATTGTTGCTAACCACAGGAAAGCTACGACAACAATTACCTGAACCAAAGTAATTCAGATTTTCGAGCATTTTAGTTTTGTTCTAGGTGTTGACAAGACACATTTTGTTTTTGCACGAATCTATCAGCACAGTATTTCAAAGATAATATAGTTAAGTTACTGAATAAATCTGAAAATATAACTTCAGTTCAAAATGAGAATATGATATTGAATCTGATTTAACAATTCTACTCGTATATATTACGATTCACATCAATTTGAACAAATCTGTTTGGGAAATTAGAGGATTTGGGATTCATTAAGTCCAACAAGATTCACATCAGTGTGAATAATAAAGAAAGAATATATTGCACTATCATTGTCAGCAATTAACTTATATCTAATTTAAAAGGGTAGGTATTGCAAAGGATATTATTATTTTCTTTTTCTTTTTAAGCAGGTGTAGGTAATGTTTCCATTTGGTTGTATGTCTAAATGGATATTTACTTTGTTTTCTTTCTGTATTTGAGCGTATTAGTTCATCTACTTGCGTTGTTAATTTTCTTAAACTACTTTTATTATTAATGGGTTGTTTAATTAAATTTAAATAAAAATTGTTAGTGAAAATTTTAGATCGGCAACCAGCAATACATATTGCGACAGCTTTCTCGAAATTCTGTGGATACAGGATACAGGAAGTAAAGGGATTCTAATGTTGTTTCCGGCTGTTGATACGCGAAGAGCAAGTGGTATTTTACAAGAAGTGGCAGCGATTAAAATAGATTTGTGGCGGAGGTGCTTACAGTTTCCTGCAATACCGACCTCTGTCACTTTGACAGTTCTACCGCCTCATCACTATCCCGAACAGCTGGCGCACCACATGATCGATACATGTATAAAATTAAAGAACACGTACGGTAAAAGCACCAGTGAGTAACAAGAAGTGGCGTGTGCAGAACAAGAACGATCGAGTCAATAATTGCGCCAGCTCCGCCGACGACTGTTCCGATGTCTCAACACAATATGTCATCTGTAGTCCGCCTCAGAAGACCAAGCAATAACGGTACCGACCGCAAAAGACAAGAGGTCACGTTGTAAGCTCGAGCGCGACCCCAACCCTGTGACATATCGTGTTTGTAAACAGTGACAATATGCCAGTGATCTTGCTAGACCGGCTGCCAGTGCCGAACTTGAGGATGTACTCGTCCGGAAGTGTGTTGGCCCTGTCCGCGTGCATCTACTTCGCCACCCAGGTGATTAAAGACCCCAACTGGAGTGCCGGCGAAAGTGACATGGCCAACGCCATCCACAAGCAAGACTCCAACAAGAGTAACGCTTCTTTGCCGGACGGGAGGACCATGGGACAGTATGTCTCTGATGTGTTTAGTGTTATGATCAGGGAGCCCATCTGCGTGTGGGTAAGTAAGCCGGCGGGCATTGCCACCCCCCAAGAAAACGTTGCGACCAGACGGGTGCATTGTCGGTGTTGATTGTGTCCTATTGATTTTTCATTATCGTTAATTAAGTTGAATTTTTTATTCATCAGGGGCGACACCGAATAAATAACTTCATTACGAACGCCGTCGTAAATAGCTAATTAAAGAGGATTCACTTTTGAATGTCGTTGACTGGGCGATATGACTGATGCCGAGGCTCGCAATAAACCTTTTCGTTCGGTTAAAGAGCTTAAAATGTCCTAGAATTGCGATTCGAGAAGTAACATTAACGACAAATTTAATGTGGGTTTCCGTAAATTTCGATCTGTGGCGCAATCATGATTTTGTAATTGGGATCTTTCAAGCGTCATATCTAGTTTTGTCCCAGTTAATAAACAGATAACTAACGGAAAACTTCCCAAATTTAAATAACACACCGACAGGTCAAAAAGAAGAAGTAAAACTGTCTCAATTATTTTGATTGCGAAATTTGAGACCATTTTTTCCGTTTCTGATATTGTACCACAACGTTAGGTTATATTCCGTTACACTGTCTTCAATATTATAAGAAATATTTAACTTAAGTTGTCAGTTCAATCAACAGAGGATTGTAGTATCTCGTCGAATATAAAATATTGACTTTTGATTTTTAATTCTATATCGGAAGGTATCACAGTTTGTAATAAATCATAAAAAGCCACAAACAGGAAAAAAACGGGTTTATGAAAATAAACATTTTTTATGCAACATTTATTTTTATCAAACGTGAACTTTTTTCTTCGAATGATGAGGTAAACACTACACGAAATTATTAACCACAAAGAATAAAATTTTCCCAAATCCCAGTGTTTTTTTAGTAATCTGTAATAATTAATGATGGGTATAAAAGAATTCAATGCGTTCAACGTGGCTTAAAAAATACTGTCCATTGTGTTTAGGAGTTCTAACAATTGTTAGCAAAGAGAGTGTTTGCAATGTACAAATTTTGAAAAAATTATATTAATTTTAGAAATGTTTTTGAGAAATTTAAAAAAGTCTCAGGAGTTAAATCTAAGATTCTTGCATCTCTGATATGCATATTTTAAAAGGTATTTAAAAATTAACAATGCTGTTTCGTAATCGATTTACTCACTTTTTACCTAATTTTGGTATAAATATTGGTCGAGTTTAATATTGTAAAAAGTTTAGGAAATTAATTTAATAACGTTAGCATAGTTACTCATTCATGATTGTATGTGGAGCAGAAACCATTTTATAATCGTTGCAATTGTTTGTACACAAGACGGTCACTTAGTTCTTAAGGTGTTTTGACCTTCGTTGTTTTGGAAAATTTTTGACATTTCCTGCGGTCACTAAACCTTTCGATTGTTTTACTTCTTGAACTTTAGGTGGTTGGGTCACGATTTAGACGAACTTTCGTAGCTAGTACGTACCTACTTCATCTGGTGCGACGTTTCTTCTTTCATTTTTTTACGTCAGATCGACTTTTTGTTAAACACTCCACGGTTTTGACTTCACAAAGTTTATTTTTTGAAAAATTTTAATTCAAATGAATTTCAAGAATATTTTTAAAGTACATAATTTGATACAAACTAGTTATACATATTATGCAAATATTGTTTGATATCTGGTTTGTTACATTTATCCTCATCAGTGACAAATGAGCATTTGTGATTTTAACCAGAAATCAAACAAGACATGATCGATGCCACTAATTAAGAATGAAAATAAATTTTGTCGTTGGTGTTTGCAATTCTTGGAAAATTAAATTATATTTTACCTGTGACTTGGAATTGTAGTGCTAAAAATACTACACTAAATAATGTTTTTTTACAATTGTTATGTCAGTGTAAACATTGACATTTACCTAGAATGAACATTTTGTTTGGATTGGCTTTAAATAGTGAAGATGTGGTGATTCCACGTGGAATGTTTGGTTTGTTCTAAAGTTCAACAATTTAGTACGGTTTTATGGCACACAGTTTGTTTGTACAGTTATGCTCGTATATGACGAAAAAAAACTTAATTGGTGAGGTTAAAGATCGATCAAGCAAAATAACCAGATGTGACCAGTTTGCGTACCGTAATTGTATTAGCGAGAGATTGTTTTATTTCGGTATGCGTAAGTGCGAACAATTTGTTTGAAATAGATATTTCAAAGATAAAACAGCCGCTTCGCAATCAGTTTTTAATCTGCAGGTCAGAAATCCGAAGATCAATGTATCTTCTCTAATTTAGAGTTAAACGATTATATCCTGATTTTATTACTTGATGGAATGTAAGTCAAATGAGGCAAAATTAACAAATTTTGACAATATGTAATTTTTTAAGGAAAATATGACTGAAGTTCTGTAAAATAATGTTTTTATTGCTAAAATTGACCGATACATAAAGGATGTTTTTTTAAATTTGACGTCGAAGTAGGCGTTGGAGAGTCGATTGAGAACGCACCACTCGTGTAAAAGCGTAAAAGCTGATCCGTGATCCTTAACCTGTATAGTGCATTCACAATCGACAATTCAACGCCTACTTCGACGCCAAATTTTAAAAAACACCCCTTATACTGGATGTCAGCCCTAAAAGTTCGAGTGACTGTTTTGGGTGTGAGTCAGTGCGTAGAGGGAAGTAATTCAGTAAAGTTGTGGTCTCATTATATCGTTCTCAACCACCCCCCCAGCCACTCCTACTTCATAATTTTAAATGACACCTTACATATTTAATGACGGATTATGATGAAAGAGGACACCCTTTTTTTATAACGTCTGCTTAAAAAAAAGTAATAGGAGTAGTTTACAAAGGACATTTTTTGAAATGTTTGATTTATTTTTTATCGATTGCTAAAAAGCAAGTGGGCGCGGTTAGAACAATGAAAACAAATTAATAATGTCTTCAAACCCTACTTAAAAAAAAATTGCGATTGACAATAACAAATAAAAATTAAGTAACAATATTTTGGTTAAGATTTCAAAACAATGTCTTAATTTTGAACATAAAAAAATGGTGTTTTTTTAATTTCAAAGTTTCAGATATCTCGTAACCTGCCATTGATAACTAGTTTAAAGAGACCTACTAAAAAGTTGGTCTCCTTCATAATCCATCATTAAAAATATAGGGTGTCATTTAAAATTAGGATAGGGATGCACTGACTTACATTCAAATATTTCAAATTCGTGACTTTAAAGACGTCGGAGATCAACCCATCTGAACTTTTCCCGCAAACACCCGGTATACTACTTTGGTTGTAGTATAACTTTAATTCTTAGTTTTCTGCAAATTTTTAATTCTGCAGTTGTGGAGCGGAGTCTGAATCTGAGAGTTTGTTAAAGATTAAAAGGCAAAATGCAGAATGTGCCATTTCAAGTTGCGATCAAGATCTTGAGCATTTTAAAAATTGATTTCTGAAGTAACACAGTATTAATTAGTTGATTATTGATCCCATCGACTGTACAAATGGTGAATAAACTTTCTTTCATTAGACTTTCGGTGCAATTTAAATTTAAATGTTTCAAGTTTCTCTAACAGGTTTAGTTCTGAAGAACTAAACTGCTAAGAACTTTTAAAGTGAAGGATAAAGCATGTTCGAAAAGTTACGAGACACAATTATAATTGAAAAAATTGTGTTAAGAAACTAGGAAATGTATGACACTGTAAGTTAATAACTTAGGATAGGCTCCTGAACCTTTATAATCGATATTTGTAATTGCAGATATAGATTTATAAGCGTTGTTAATTGTTTATTTTATAGTTCAGGAACTAGTAGTTTATTTGACGAGTTCTTGTGTAAATTGGGGTTTTTTGGCGCGAGCCAAAAAAGCACAATTGACACACGAACGAGTTGAATACAACCTTTTTTTGTTCGATGAGCCCCTTAAAGGCTCCAAATCGCATAAAATCTTTAAAATTAGCTTGACGTTTCGTTTTGACAAGTGGTGACATTTATCAAAATCCGTTCACATACACTCAATTTCATATAAATGTGCATCTAAGCAAGCCATGAAAATCTGATTTTCTGTTGGTGTGAAAGTTACTTGGATTTTCAAAGTTGCTTGCCCTGCGCGAACCTTGATTATAATTTTTTAGTTTTGTTGTCCGTTTCGGCATTGTTGATTTCAAAAGCACTGTTACATTTTTTTACTGATTAAATTACAGTAATTCACTAATTCTTATTTGCTTTTGTCTTTGTATTTTCACCAAATAAAGATTTATTGGAGATAACCTATAATGAATCTGTCATAAATATGACTTTTGTAATGTAACTAAATTAAAGGTGCTTTTACACATGCACAGCTCACTTGATGAACATTTATATGAAATCAACTGACAGTGTCGAACAAAAAAAAATTATTTTAGACATATTGTTCCAAATAGGCTTTTTTGAGAATATAATTAATGTGTCACATGATTTTTATTGACTGAAAGAGATTAGTACAGCGACAATAAATAACAAAATATTACCTTCTTCAGATTTTCTTCGAATTGCGCTATTATAAGCTAATCGTTGGGGAGACGGCGCTGAAATAAAGAATTAGTCATTGTAAAAAATTACATTTATCAGAAAGCAAAGCCAGTGGCGTCTGTTTATGGATTTTAATGTTCCTCCTTTATTCATTCATTCATTGTATTGTCTCTGATAGTCAACGATATCACTTGTGAAACCCGAGCAGCACTAGTCCACAGGACTAGCAGCACTGTCGAGGCTGGTGGCACATTCAAAATTTGTGTGGATTTTCAACGCCAACTACGATGGACAATCATTTATAATAAGCCTGTATATTTCTGATATTAGTTATGGGTGTTCTCAATATTAAATATTGTTTAGGAAACTAGATAATTTTGGGGAATTTTTTCCGATTTAAGAATGTACACATTTGTCCAGTTGTTCTACCTAAAATTCATTGTCAATCAGAAAAACATTATCAAGAGTTTTTGTGCGACTTTTTCTCTCAAAAAACTGTCGCCAGTTAGAGGTTATAAAATAAGAAAATGGTTCCAAGTTTAAACAAATGTCCATTGCTTGTTTTTTGCCGGTTATTCTTTATCGGTTCGATTTGAATCGGTGACTTTCAGACCAGTCTGTGTGTGAAGAACAAGCTAATTTTTTAGAAAATCTACGTGTTACACTTAAATATTTTCAAAGGATTTGAAAGCTGTAGTAACGTCATTAATTTACTTGTTATTAGTATTTGTGGTTTAAGAATAGAGTAATAAACTAGAAACCACTTTATTTATATTGTTATTTTTTTCAAAAATATCAAAAACGTGTGGATTTAATTTATAGACCAGTTGACATTTCGATATTTCCCAGTGCGAATAGTTGTGCCATTGGTACAGGAATTATTACCAACTTAATTAGAGTTATAACATTTTTAATAAACCGAAGGACTATTTAAACTTTTAATATTCACTAGTAATGACACTTTACTTACTTTCTATTTGCTTTAATAATTGACGACAGAATTAATATTTGATGGTAGCCGGACATGTTTTTCCGATATTTTCTCACATCGCGTGTTGCTCCTCTAAGACCAAGGTGACAATTACCACTTTTTCTCAACATCTAGGAACAACTTTGTCAAACAAAACAAAACCACGACAATTATCGACGATTAAAATTAGGCAGGTCGGGACAGTATAAGGTGATCATTGATCAATAACCCCTGCATGGAGTCGGAAGTATTAGCATGGAAATAACAAATACCTGAAAGGTCTAGGTCGGTTAATTACACCAAAGTTGTTTGTAATAGAATTTTATAGTGCAGACAGTTCCGGGTTGAGTGATTTCTTTTTTTTTTTAATTCGCATATACTAATGAAAATTACTAACGTTTTCCGTTATTGCCATTTGCCAACCGTGGCTTCTAAGTGTAAAGTCTGAGCAGTAAATGTGCGAAATCTATTTAACAGATCGTGAACATGTCTTCAAGAAGCTATTTACCCGCATAGGAAGTAAGACCGAGTCATTAAAATCCAATCAGTTTATTGACAGCAGGATTGGTTTTAGTTGGCGTGAAGCTGGACCTCATTGTCGAATAAAAAGTCTTACAAAATTGCGACTCATCATCTGTGTCACGTTAAATGAGAATTGAAGGTGTAAAATTCTTAGTATTTCGGGATCGGTGGGTGTCCTCCTACGAGCAATGGGATCAAGTGCTTGACGTGTCACAAAACAATTGTTTTATTTCTGCGAGACTAACAGCAAAGTGCCTATCGGTCCAGTGTTTAAATCTCTTTAACAATAAAACAGTTTTCGAGTGGCGGTGTCCGAAGATGGAAGAGTTGAAGAATAGTGGCAAGAAATTCGCGCAAAAGTTACTAAAGCGGGTGGAAAAGGTAATGAAAATATAATTATAACGATTATCGTGAAAGGTTGCGGGTTTGAAAAATAATGGAGAAACTGCATGCGAGTTGAACGTTTGCAGAAAGTGATGTGGTCGGTAATAATTATTCTGTTATAACATGAAACAAGAAAAAAAGTATTGCGTATCTAGCAAATTTAGTGGCGAAGTAAAAGTTACGCAATCCAAGTGACAACTCAACTGACTTGCAGATCTGAATGTGGTCATTTCAATAAAAATGAACCAGTTAGAATAAGTTGTAGTAGTGGACAAGATGAAAGTAATTTTTTTATGACGTGCGATTTTGGGAGCCATCTTTTGGACTGTCACCTCGCGTTGAAGGAATAGCTTTTGGGCGGTGGGTTTTGCAGCTTCCCGATCTAAACCCAACAGAAAACGTATGGTACAAGTGATTTAATACTGGGAAATTGATTAATTAAGGACACTATTTAAATTTTCTATTTTTAGGCTATACATATTTGAATGAGTTAAATGAATGTTTTTAATTTTGTTGTTACATTTTTGTGAGACTTCGTAAATCCACTTTTATCTTCACAGTTGTACATACTGTCACGAGCAAAAAAAAACTGGTCGTCAAAATCATGCTTTGACGCAATGTAAAATGCTCCATTGTAAAATGGTCGTAAAAATCATTATGTTGTATGACATTAATTAATAAAATTTTCTGACACTTTGTTGACATGGGCATAATCAGGAAGGGAATTTTTTTTCATTTGTGACAATCTAACCAAATTTTGAAATGACATTGACGACCAGAATTTTTTGCTCGCGACAGTACGTAACTGCTCGTTAAAGGGTTCAAGGAACGAGTTGGATTTTTGTCAGTGGACTCATTTTTGACATGATAGATAACGCTAACCGTCACACGACCGTTACTGATAGGGATAGGGAACTTTGTGACGCTTACAAACAATTATGTATCAGTTTCTTTGAATATACAATGGCGGACAAAAAAAATCCTCCACAACTGTCATTCCACTCACGTATGCTGTAAAATAGTCTTTAGAAACGAATAACCTCACTTTACATGTTGATATGTGTCAATCAAATGGTGTCTATGTTCTTATGGGTGACAGCAAAAAATTTCAAATTTTAATTTGCAAACGTCAATCATAATGACAATAAAATTTAAACTACACCCAGTTTTTATGAAATGACAGGAAAAGGGTGGACGAAATTTTTTGGCCGGAATAGTACCTACATATAAATTTTAGTTTTGCTTTAATTAAGTATATCAAAGGCAATGTATTTTAAGTTGGCATTCTGACTCATTTTATCTATTCCTTGTATGTGTTGTAGGAGTATTTGTAAAGGTGTCAGTAAGATTTTTTAGCCTCTTGATCATATGACAATTGACGTGTTGCTGATTCATTAAATTAAATACAACTTTAAATTCACATTGAAAAAAGTTGTAAATTTGTTGATTTTTCATAGTCCCAACACTTCCAACCTTGTTGTGTGAAACTTAATTTACTGTGGACTGAAGAAATATTATCAGTACGGACCGTTACAGGCCAGATTATGCAAATAAGTTGGCAATAACAAGTTGAAAATATATTTTCCTAATTTTGAAGCTTGACATTTTATTCTTTTTTTAAATTTTTGCTGATGACTGATAATTCAGAGCTTTAAAATGGTATTTTCCTGCTTTGTAAAGGTTTTATTATATTCGAACACGCAACGTCTGGTTTTACACTTTAATCAATATTATTTTATTGTTCAATAAAAATAGATTAGTTTATAAACTGCAAATCTTACATTTTGAGACTACTTGAAGTAGAAATTTTTACATATTTTATGTTAGTACATACATATTTTGTATGTTCAGGCTGCTAATTAGGGATAAATTGACCAGATGATGAAATATGACATTTAACATTAAAGAAAAAAAAAACAGTTTTTAAATCTAATACATATTTTGGGATTGATCAGGAGTGGGTATAATATTCTATTGGTGTAAAATGCACTTTCTTTATTGTAATCAACAGAAGATACGAGTATAACACATTTAAAACCTTGATCTTAACATGTCAATTAAAATTTAAAAAAAAAAAAACGTTCGTTTAACTACACAATACTAAAATATTCAAATCAGATATTTTTGGCCTGACCCGGGAGTTCAATATTCTAACATTAATCGAAATTGAAACATCTTCAATTTAATCAATATGTGTTAAAATAGATTAAGGCCCGGTTTATTCACCTTCAAGTAAATTTATCTGGCCAGTAGTTGCTATGATTTAGAATCTGATATTGGTAGATCCATGGTACTTACCGTTCAAATAAAGTTACCTGAAGGTGAATAAACCGGGCCTTAGTGAGTTAATGTTATTCAAAGTTTTTGATTTAACAAAGGGAGCACGGTATCGAGGCCGGATTTTATTTTTTCATTAGGGACATTTGTATCACATAATGATAACTTTTTTACACGACCTTTACGTTGGAGTTATTTATACGGGATTATAATCTTTATATTACATATTCTTGTTTTGATTACGAATTTAATAAATACATATTTAGTATTATCTTGCGATGAAGTGCAACTTGATCGACTTAATTAATAGAAGGTAATGGGACTGAGTAAACTGTCATTTACGATCTTAAAACAAAATAATCTTCTTTTAGATTATGTCAAAAATGTCAAAATAAAATATTTTTTCTTGATCAAGAGTTTAATGTCCTTGTATTGGTTGGAAATGTAGTTTTATTCATTTAATCGATAGAAGATTTAAAATTTTGATTTTAATATATCATTAAAAAATGTTTGTACAGTGTGTCAAGTAAGAAATAAAATTCCTTAAATTTGTATCGTTGACTAATTTGTATTTCAAAAAGGGGGTGCAACTCAAAAATTTTCATTGGTAACGGGCATCAATTTTTTTTTTGTTCGACACTGTCAGAATTTGAGAATTTTCTCCTGTGTGAACGGATTTTGATAAATTTCACAACTTGTCAAAACGAAACTTCAAGCTAATTTTAAAGATTTTCAGCGATTTGGAGCCTTTGGGGGGCTCGTCTAACAAAAAAACGTTGTATTCAACTCGTTCTTGCGTAATTTGGGCTTTTTTTGGCATGAGTGGGCCAGTTTAAAACTCGAGTGAAACGAGAGTTTTAAACTGGCCCACTCATGCCAAAAAAAGCCCAAGTTACACACGAACTCGTTAAATAACCTACTATTAGCCCACGTGTTATGTACAAAATTTTATCTAAGACCGCCCCGAATTAAAAAAAAGGTAAATCTTATTTATTTCCGCCAGTTTCATTACACCACTCAGTGGAATAATAACTTACTTATCCCACTGAGTGGGGTAATGAAGCTCACTTATCTTACTGAGTGGAGTAATGAAATGCGTCCGGTAATGAAGTTCCTTATTCCACTCAAATGAGTGGGATAAGTGTCATTTATCCCACGGGATTAGATAAATAAAAATATCGCGTCAAATTAAATTCTCAGTATGAGCTTTATCAACTTCTTGATCGATAGCCAAACGGTATTCAATTTCGTTGAGAACATTACGGTCGAATTTACTTAATTTCGTGTCTGATTCTCGTCCTTTGATTTTAATCAGTCAATTTTAAAAATTCTTTGACTATTAGATGAGGATAAAAAGCGCTTTCAAAAAATATGTATAACATTTGACCCCTGTTACCATTTAAAATTTTGAACCCCCGTGTGTCGCCACCGCGTGGAACAAAAAATGTAATTTTTTGCATTCGACACATCGGTGAGGTTAAATTTTTGTATTAACTTCTATAAAATTTAGTAACGACATTGACTGTGCAACTTCCTCTTTCAACGAAAGTTTCCCACGTAATCCATGCTGATTGGTTGGTACTAACAGGTTAAATATTAGTCAGAATGTCATTGGGTGAGAGGTAGATTGAGATGTGTAGTATTGCAAAGTTGCAACATTTGCATATTTACATATTTACACATCAAAATGACCAAAAACCCTTGATTTAAACGATTTTTGAAAAAAATCATATAGGAAACAGTGTGAAGCCTTGAGAATTTTTTCGTTTTTAATATTCCGCGTATGTTTACAGGTGCGGCTTTTAAATTTTTTTTCGATTCTTGATATGTTAAAATTCTGGAATAGCCGAATCAAGACGTCACACATCAATACGTCGGAATTTTACTTGCATCGTAAATTTCCAATATTTACCGACCGGATTTTATATTTGTTGAAATTGAATCATCGCAGTTGCGGCAGTGTAGGTGTTCCTGTTAAAATTTGTTATCACTTATCGGGGTGACTCACTGCCAATGGCGCATTGTTCGGGGGTGTCAACAAATTAAAACCAAAAGTAAAATCGAACTGTTCTTCCATCTAAATACAAAATATTGTGGCGTAGAATCGTTTTCCTGAGTGCTTGTGGTAAACGAAGTTGATAAACCCTGTTTTATATTTAACCGAAACGATTAGAATTGTAAAGAAGTATGAAAATTGGTATTCCGAATAGTCGATGACGATTCTACAAACGTTCACCTTCTTCGCCGTATTACAAAAGTCAAGATTCGCTCCATCGGGAATTCTAATATGAGTAATAACAGTTGAGGTCGAACAATGCTGAAATAATTTTAATTATCGACTTTTTGACAGGTATCCCGGATTTGATATCCAATTAAGTTAATTTAAGAGCCGTATCTTTTCCGATTCGTTTGATAACTTTTTGCATTCTCGCAATTATGAATTTTTATTAGACAGGAATCGAATGTCTGGTGAGGTCGTCTAAATCGCAAAATTTCACCACTCGTTCACTTTTGAAACGTATAATTTAAATAAGCAAAGAGATATCTCGTTGATCCATTGTTATTCGATGTTGAACTTTGTTCTTACGCTCAAGAGTGCTACCTCTTTTCTACCCTTACGGCGAAGTGTCAACCGCACGGGTAAAATACAAATGACTTTAAATGGGGTTGTGTCAATATCCTCGTAATTCTGAGAAACTACAACCCCACTCGATCTCGCATGCAGATAAATGTTGAAAAGATTTTTGGCGTAGCTTTAACACGTCAAGTTAGATTATTATTGCTGTTTTCTAAGCACAAATTATGAAAAGTGTTTCGTTTAAGGAACAAGTACGATCGTTCGTGTAATAAATGTTTATAGGAAAAAATATATGTATAGAGGAAAACGTTCAAGGTTTCAAGGTTTAAAGTAGTAACTGTAGGAAATGCTAAAACTGCCGAGTTTAAACTCTTGAAATGTCCAGTTGGCTGCTTACGAGGTGTGATTACTAACAGAAATGAATCAGTCATTTGTCGTCTTATCTGATAAAAATTTGATTTTATATTGTGTCGCAGATCAGAAATTTGACAACAACATTATTAGAAGATGTAGATTTTTGTAACATTAGCAAAAGTGCTGTAATGGTTCTTCAGGCGAAATCTTTTTTTCCTGTTTACTTTCAACTCCTATTGATCGACCGTAAAGACACGTCATTGTTATACGGACTAATACAACAGACTTTATGTTCTGTTGTTAGTGATATATTACTTGTTTCTTTCATTTATAATTTCGTACATAGTTGGATCATTTTCTATCCTTGATGTTTTTATTGATTGCAAAAGGACTTCATATTTGAGAGTATTATACCCATGGTGTTAGTATAAAAGCTACAGTGGGTGGAGTCGTGAAAAATTTATGATGAAGAATTAGAGGTAGTTTATCAAAAGTTCAAAATATAGATAGAATTGTTTATATATTTATAAGGTGAAGATTAAGGAAGTTTTTTTCTTTGATAGGAATGTTAGTCGATAAGGATATCAAAAATACATGGGGTTTCAAGGTTGACATTTCACATACACGTATAATCTAATGGAGGCAAAGATAAAAAATAAAGAAACAATAACAATTTTTAAGTTTTACTTTATTAATTTTTGTGATCAATTTAGTGAACGTTTAGTACTGTAGTGTGTAGACTTCTTCAGGTCTAATTCTGTGTGGAAATTGTTACATTCTTTAGATCGTCGCAGTGCTATCCGCTCGTACTCTCTGAAATATAAATAAGTCTTCAGCAAGGAAAGTTCTACCTGAATGGACTCGAATTATGATGGATTCTGTAAAAGAATGTGAATTAAATTTGTTGGAATATTGGGAATATGTTTGTGGAATTTGATCTGCGTTTATTGTTGGGTACTTCATTAACAAAGTTTTCGTTGTCGTGTCGTTGAAAGGTTTATTGAACTCTCATCCTTTTCAAAATTTGAAGAATTGTTAAAAGTTTTTATTTTGATACGTAGTAGAGAAAACCGTTTTTTGTTACATCTTTTGCAGTACTGCTTCCTGATGTTTTTAATCATATGAGAAGTCTCATGTGTCTGATGTCTTTACTGAATTACATACTTTTAGATGGATTTAGGTCTAAATTTTTTGGTTGTCATTTCGGTACATAGATAATAATAAATATACAGGGTGATTCATGTAGCAGCCCGTTCGTTAGAAATTTTGTGATTTGGTGATTTGGTATCCGACTATAATCGACTGCTTCAAGTTCAAATAAAATATGTACTTTCAAAATGGTGACACTTTCGGAAATACGGGAAATCGACGCCATCTTTTTCTAGCATCAGCAGTTTTTGATTTTCTTTGCTATAAAAACATTTGACATAACTTAAATTAAATAACCCCAGTATTGTAATAGATAATAAAATCTATTTAAAAAATTGTATTATAAAAAAATCTGTAAAGATCATTGGAATTTGTAGAAAATATGACTTACTTGTTTTGTGGTAGGTACTCAAGTCTGGGTTTTTTGGTGGCCATTTTGATCGTACCTTTTTGTTGTATCAGTGGACATTGCATTATTAACAAATATTTTTATAATTGTTAAATAACAAAAAAAAAAATGTATCTTGACAACCTAACTACATAGTTGATCTAATTTTAGCTAATCTAGTTAGTCTTCAGTTTATTCTTCTTACAATCATTAGCATGAGTAGATGGTAATCTTCAAAGGATTGTAAATTTGTCCGTAGTCACAAAAAAAATAAAAGAAAAATTAAACAAGTTTTAATGGGATTAATTCATGGAAAAATATTCAACTTTTTTGCAAGATTTAGATTCTATTATCTGTAAATATGACAGGTTTAAACTGGTAGATTCGCATGCTTATGTTGATTGGTTCAAAGTGACCTTTGCTGAATGTCAAAGAAAAATTTGCATCGTCTATTCAAAATCGATGTGAATTTTTTTTTGAAACGCGAAACTTCCGCCCGCCAACTTTCCCGTTTTCGCGTAGAACCATTAAGTGCAACTTATCGAAAGTTAAATTCGAAAGCACAATTTCAATATTGGCTCTCAATACACAATGGATATTGTATCGGCGGCAGTAAATGAAACCGCTGTTTGCGCTACGAACTTCTCGGTACACAAATCGGCCGCGTATTTTATCTATTTCACTTTTTCTCTAAAACTTTCTCTCAACCTAAAAATAGAAATTTCCGTTTTTTTGCGCTAGCCGTAATTTATTCATATGTGGCCACGGTGTTACGGTGCAGCTTACATAAACCGAAAAGAAAGATCGCGGCTGAAAAAAAATGGTGCTTTGGCGGCGTTGCAGGATCCGCAGGAAAAAATGGGAACGCCTGCAGAAGGGTTGGATGCGGGCCAAGTCCTTCCGTTCGATACGATACCTGCAGGTCCAAAGAGCGTCGTCCAAGAGGAAGTCGAAGCCGTTCCAGATTGCAACATTTCATAACCGGTCAGGTTTCTGTTTCGCCTCGTTCGACCTCCGATTATTTTTAGCTCGGTGCTCCATAAATATAGTAAATTTGGATGTTTACCTGGCGATTTTGGTGGCAATAATGTTCGGCGGTTTCGTTTTGTTTGCAGTAAAGAAATCCGCCTGGACTACCGGATTCGGCGTGTCGATGCAGTCATGACATAATGCTGGTTGGTCTGCGACTCGGCTTAATGACGGATAATAAATTCAAAATAAGGGTCCATGTCGTGCCAACGGATTTTATTTACGTTTGTTTGCCAGATCGAGCCTGTGCCAGCTCGAGATTAGGATTGTGTACTTTTTTTACTCGGTTCTTGTTACATAAAACATTATTAGTTGGAGGCTGGCCGAATCGGGGGCTCTTGTTTGTTAACACATCTGATTTTTGCATTTCGAAAATTGCGTCTTGGAAATTTTAAATTTGTCGACTTCGGTGTCGTGTTTTATGGTAATGGCAGTTATTTTATGTTGGATTGTTTGTTTCATGGTCAACTTCATTTGCACAAATAACTTATGGGTGTAAAACCAAATACTTATTTCGAAAAGTCTCATTATGCAATTTGGGTCAGTCTTTTTTAAGATACATTGTTGTCAAAGAGCAAATACCAAGGAATATTTTAATTTGCTAGAATTTGCTGCATTAGCGTGCCATTTTCAAATACACAAGCTGTTATATACATATTACATAAATATCGGGTGTTCATTTAAATTTTTCCTCAAAGTTGTTGTTGAAGAGTCGGCTGTGAACGCACCACGGATTGCAGATCAGTCAGATCACGGATCAGCTGTTTAAATTAAATTTAACCTCACTTTTTGCGTTACTCTGCAGACGGACGAGTGATGCGTTCACAATCGACTCTTCAACCCCAACTTTGGGGATACATACATTTAAATGAACACCCGATAGAATTTTGGATTTTTTGTGAAATTAGCTCAAACATTCTTACTCTCTCTGCAGTTATAGGCTCATTCCATAAACGAGATTTTCAAGATCAACAAATTTGTAATTAAATCATTAAACAAGTGTGATTTTTTTCTAAATTTTTCATCAGTTTTTCTGTTGTACTTTACATTTTCAATTTTGGATTCAAACTTCTTGAGTGTGTAGCGCCTCTCGTGTCGCCCTGACGTAATAGAACTCTTTTTCGTTGACCAAATTGGACTAACTTTGTTCTAAACGTCTGAAACTAATCACGGTGGACTTCTTTGATGACGGTCTGGTTGGAATTTAAACCCTCATGAATAATTCCCTCAATATTCTACCCTAGTGACAACATAATCTTCTTTGGATGAAGTCCTTGTTTTGACTGTGGTGACGGTGTATCCTCCCGGTTGATCCATTGTTTTTGACAGGGTACGTTATTGGACAGAAATATTTATTCTATCCTTGTTACAATTCGTCTCGTTAAATCTGAAGAGTGAATCTTGGTGTTCTCATTTATAAGTTAGTAAATAAACTGAAAACATTCTACTAGACATTTCTGGAGTTTTTTAAAGATGTAGATGACATTTTTTCTCTTTTCCAATCAGAATACAGACGCATTTTTTAAATAATGTTCTGTCAAGACATCTTGGAGGTTACTTCTAGTTCAGTAAATTTTACGAACAAAGATAAGTAGGTTTTTTATTTGAATTTTTGCTTTGTGGACTTTTCATATTGTTAATACTTTAATTTGGTTGCATAATTAAAAGCATTTGGCCATGAGAAAAGTTTTTTTTTCGTTTTCATTTGATTATTAACTTTGCTAATTCTTGTTAATTTATTTTGAGTAATGGTGAATACGTGAGAGTTCTCAGGTGTCTAAAAAATATTTTTTTAAAAGATTTGGGTTTTCTGGTGGTCACTTTGGTCGCTATGAGTGTACTAACAAATAAGAGTTTGAATTGAACTTTTGGTAAATTTTCAAGTTAATTTATTGCTGTAGTTGGTAAGTTGGTAATTTAAGAACTTATTGATTGAATCTTGGTGATTCGAGTTGGACGCAGTAGAAAAATAAATTATAGTTTCTTGTATTTGGTATGACGTCTTAAAAGTGTCAATTGCTGTCTGTTTAGAGTTGATATTTACTCGTATAGTTGGTCATGATTGTAACAATATTCGAGTTTTTATCCCTGCTTTGATTGCATTGATTTAGTTCAGGATTTGTGCTGGTCTTTTTATTACCGAAATTCCACCATTTCAATATATCGGGTGTTTATTTAAAGTTCCGGTCAAAGTTGGCGTTGAAGAGTCAGTTGTGAACGCATTAGCTGTTTAAATGTTACCTCAGTTTTTGCGTTGTTTGTGATTTTACACGAGTGGTGCGTTCACAATCGACTCTTCAATACCTACTACGAGGTGAAATTTAAAACAACACCCAATATTTTATCTTAAAGAATGGTAAGAAATTTTTTGAAAAAATTGGAATTTTTGTTGGTTGTGATAATTTGATTGGCAGCAAATCTGGTGGAACGAAGGACGAGCCACTACTTCTGTTCCAAACCTCTAACATTCTTCACTGTCTTTTATTTGGTATCTTCGTATTTTCTTAAAAAATAACATTGTTTGTTCGTTTATCAAATAAATACACTTTTACGCTTCCAGTATCTCATTATAGTGATAGCATTCTCTTTTGTTGTCAAATCCATTTTGCCAGTTTCCCATTGAGACCGGTTTAAATATCTCTTTCATATCTTTTTACAAGACTTACGGTGAATTTTGTTTCATCATCTTCAGCAAGTCATTGTCGAAATCGCCGGTGTAGCCACATTCTCCTACTTTTAATATCTTTATTCTAAATCGCTGGAACCATCGTCGGCACTGACTTTCACTTACGGTTCCATCTCAATCAATGATATTATTATTTCTTGGAAAACATGCATTATTTGTGAGATGACCCACTAATACAGTCGGGCACAAATGAGATACATATTTCTACGTGGTGGAGCTTAAAAGTTTCCTACCTTCATTCCGCCTTTAATTAATCCTTGGCCAAGATCATGGATATGGAGATATTAAGTAGGTACACACAGTCGGAGCAAATATTCAGTATTTTAATGTCGAAAGTTGTCTTTAAATTTGAAAGAAGGCTGGTTATAACATACAAAAATAAAAGTTTTTTTTATGTTTCTCCCGGTAAAGTAGGTATTGTATTTAGTAACTTAATGACTAATGAGTTTTTTATTGAACGTAGTAGAGTCAATAATTGCTTGTGTACACGTCAGTACATAATACATATAGAATCATGATACTTTTCCAAATATTCTCATGCTAAGATGTTAACACCGCCAATTAGAAAACAGTGTACGTAAGGTCATCTTCTTTTCAGAGGTTTTTTTTTTTTTTAATAAGTATACCTACTTGTGTTATTGACAATATTTTCAAGAGATATATCTTTAATGTAAATTAAAAAAAGAAGTACTACCCAAGAAGTCCTTAGTTTTACTACTAAAGTAATTCTCTTGGTAAAACATTTTGAAAATTATTTCAACTAATGGATGATTTAACAAAATGTACATTTGTGTTTGCATCAAACATTTTGCATTTACCTAATTTAAGGATCACTTGTTGCTTGGTACGATCAAAAAACAATTAACAGTTAACCCATCAAGAATTAGTAGTGTAAAGTGTTTTCTTGTTTTCATTGACTCTTAATCTTCACTGTATTTTTATTCAATTCCGATTCAAATCGCATCATTCACCTGTTACACAACTTCCAAATTTATAACACATTTCACAGATTCATCTATACAATGTGGAAACTTTAACTGGAATAAAATTCATAACTTGGACATCGGTGATTTGTGTGAAAAATCCCGAAACAGGTCGATTTTTTTTTTCCTTGTCCACATTTTGGCGCATATGGTTTTTGTATATCTCCTCCTGGAAGTGCGCAACCACCCCTAACTTTTTTTTCAAATAGGAGGGTTTGCCAAGTGACACCTCCTTTGAAAGTCCACTTCGCACTATTTGTTTTCTGAATATTTTCAAAGCCTACGTGCTAAAAAATATAAACCAATGTAAGGGAATACTATTTAATGCAACGAATGTTCAAAATGGGTACCGTTTGTTTGTTGGCAAATTGCAAATCGATAGTAACATGCATCTCTTACGTTTTGTAACATTTCCGGTGTGATTTGTCTAATTAGCACGTCGGCTTTGAAAAAATTCAGGGAACAAATAGTGCGTTGTATTCTTTGCGAAGTGTGGCTGTCAAACGAGGTGTCACTTGGCATACCCTTGTTTTAAAAAAAAAGTTAGGGGTTGTTGTGTACTACCGGGAGGAGATAGCAAAAACCATATGCGCCAAAATGTGGCCAAGGAAAAACAAAAATCGACCTATTTCGGGATTTTCTACAAAAATAGCCTATGTCAAAGTTATGAATTTTATTCCAGTTAAAGTTTCCACACTGTATAATTCGGTTTATACACCGAATGAATAAATTGCTATTAGTACATGGTGTTGATTTTTCAATCGATAATTGCACTTACGCTAATTGGAAATACAATTATTGTGAAACAGATGCCAGTTAAAGTCGTTGTTTTTTGTTGGTGGTTATTGCACAATTGTTCCAAAAAATTACCATGTGGAGTTACTTATAGTTGAAGTGATACTAAATTATTTTTCTGAAGCCAGCCTCTAATTTTAAACTCATTTTGCATTTTTCAAAAGATCTCTTAGGTATTTTTTTGGACATTTCAATTTATGTTTTTCTTGACCAGATTCTAAAGCATTTGAAAGGGTAACGGTTGAAGGTCGCATCCAAATTTTGAATAACAATAAATTATGAATAATTAAACAACCATTAAGACTGCGTGGACGGAACTGCAATGTTTCAATTAATTTGAAGGTTGCAGCAGTCTTTGGTGTGCATTTACCCAGACATCGTTCAAAAAAAATCTAAAATCATCGGCTCCGAACAATTTTTGAATGTTATCGATTCAGACTGACCCCTGCCCTTATTTACTATCCACCGGTTAATATTTTCATCTGTTGATTAATCGTGCACGTATTCGACAGAAAAGATATTGATGGATCTTCCATATTTTCGTAAACACTCGATTAATAATTTATTGCGTCATCTCGACTTTCTAGTTTCCGATTGCAGACAAAGTCGCACCTTGAGGGATGGCAACAAAGATTTTCTAAGTTAACGAATTGTACACGTTCACTCCAACAAAATTCCGTTCGGAACACGGTACGGTTTGTACCAGATAAATCTGAGATTATCCAACCGTCAAAATCCTCGACTTTTACCTCGGCTGAACTTGGCGTCAACACAGATTTCGTGTTGCTCGTGGATAAGCGACGCGGAAACGCAAGTACCGTGGGTACTCTTTCAGAGAAGTACATACATACGTGATCTCCTTCGCGTTGCACCGACTTGAAAAGAATCTCAAGGTTTCGCTTTTTGTTTACTGGAGAAGAATTCACATCGAGTCCAGGAAGAAATGTGGTTTATTGTTGCGGAAGAGTACTGGTAGTACTGGATCGGATTTTTTCCCCAAGCTTCTACTTTTCGTGGCTTTCGTTTTACAAGTCTCGTTCAATCGTGCCACTGCCGTTTCATTATTGCATTCTCTTGTCTTCAACAGCACCGTTGACTTAATAATGGATATTTAATTATAGTGGGAAAAATCGAAGTGGGATCTATGATTTACAGAGGTAGCGTAATGCGCGTCATCCCACATATCCTGTCTTCTCTTGGGGATCATTATTTTTCGATTAAGTGCAAACATGACCTAATTTTCTCTTGATAGTGCCGTTGCTAAATCCCTCGTAGAATCCTTAATGTGATAAGACGGGTTGGGTGCGGTGCTGGAGCTGAAAAAGGACGATTGTCGGGGGGCGGTTTTTGTACTCAAGGGGTTCTCGATCTGCTGTAATTCTCCATTTCCCTCGCTCTCGTTCGCTGCATTCTTTCAAGGTTCTTCATGAGACCTAGTTTTTCGAGTTCCAATCGTCCTCGAAAAACAAGAACTAAGTGCAGTCGAATAACTGTTCGGCTTGCGGTGTAGTATTGTCTGTCGATTGTGTTGAAGAAGAAAAAAAGTCGAGCTGGATGGGGGATCGAATTGCAACGATCCATCGAAAGCAGATGATTTCTGTAAGAATCAATGAGTGTTGTTTGTTGAGGGTGCTTCAGTGGTTCAGCGAGCGATGGTTTTTACTCGAGCAACAACGAAAGTTTAAGAAGAACATCGAACAAAAGTTGGTCTTGTGTGATAAAGGGAAAGCGGAAACTTGATAAATTTAATTGTTAAATCGAGTTTGCAAATGTGATACGTAGAAAATATTACGGTTAAGTTTTCATTTTTAACTTTTTGTAGTTTGGTGGTAAATTTAAATGAGAATTGTATCATTCTTCAAACAATTGTAAATGTTTTTTTTTTGCTAATTTTGTTTTTGTTTTCTCAACCTAAGTTTATCTTAATTACCATTTATGTACTTATCTTAAATTACTGTCTACTCACACATTAACGAGTCATTAATGAAAATTACTATTCTACACCTGAAATTATTTTCTAATGATGTGGTACTACCGGTTGAAACGTAATTTTTAATCAGTCATTTAATATTTCTTCTGTAGACATTACACTCACGTTTTTAAAAATGTTTTTCAAAATTTTCCCAATGGACGCAATTTTTGTAGGGTGGAAATTTTAAGAAAGTACAATTTTTCCCACATGTCTTCATTTATAATATCCCGATGCACAGATTCTATCCGAACATTTTTTTGAGTGCGTTGCTTACAAAGTTATTCCTTTGTCAGCAATGCACGAAAATAAAATTTTCAGGATATGAATCTATGCAGAGGGATATTCTGCAAGAAAATCGCATGAATACATTAACCATCAGTGAAAGACAAGAAATGTATCTAAAGTTTTTTAAAAATGTCAAGACTGTAGAATTGAAACTTTTTTTTGTAAAAATGTAGTAATTTGAATAAAAATTTTGCTATTTTTGTTATACTGGAAATATTTTTGTGTGCAACCATACGCGAAATGAGCACTTCGCGTGCCTACAACAGGCCGCGAAATTGAATTTGGCAGACGTTGCCTTGACAACGGCCGTAAAAGTAAAAGTCATTTTTATATTTATTCATTATCACAATTACAACATATCTATCTGCATATTTCCGGTGTAATCTTACAAAATCTTGATTGGTTACAGTTAAAGTTTGATTTTGTGTCAGGAACGGCCACTATTAGTACAGAATTTTCATCCGGTTTGAAATTTCCGCCAATTTTAAATGAGACAGCCGCATGAGAAGGAGTCGATAAGAAAGATCCCCATTATCGATCTATCATCTACTTATATAAAACATACACATGTGAATTAGGTTAATTTTGGTTAATTTTTCACCGATCAAAAAGAGAAATATCTCGTAACATTTCCTGAATGTCATCAACAGACATTTTGGTTTATTTGTGTCTTTGCACGGCTCCTGATATTTCCACGATTAAAATAACCTAAAAAGGAGCAGATGATACAACGTAGCATAACAGAACTTAACATTTACCTTCCACAATAAATAAATTCCAATAAATAGGTAAGCCAGTACAACATTATCCGACACGGTTTTCACATTCTTCTTGTTACATCAGTCTCAAAGTCACTGTAACATTTTTCATATTGCCTTTTCGATTTTTCAGGTTTCAAAGGCGACACTGCACAATTTATAATATTTTTTTAACTCTGGATGAGTACACCGAACGTAATTTTCTTCGGACATTTTTGCAATTTTTCTCAAAGTGAATTGTTTTATTTATGTCATTTCCATAGCGACATGGCGACATGTAGGCCGACTTTATTTTTATTGACAATGAAGGAAATTTTATAATTACAAATTTTCGGGTTGCACTCAAAATGTTGTGTACACTTTGGCTACGAAATCCCTTGACGGCCTCGAGATTGTTTACCTCGGCCGCAAACCGGCCTTGGCGACAATTTTTCTCTCGGTTCGTCAAAGTACGATTTCGCATCCTTGATATACAATTCTTTCCACCCAGAGTTGTCAAAATTCTTTCCGGAACTATTTTATGTATCCATGGTTATAACAATAAATGTAGGTTTCTCATTGGATATAGATTCATGAATGCGCTTTTCCATTATAAATATATATGTTTTTTTTACATTAAAAAATATTCCAAAAGTAATACATATTTTAATTTCAATGTTGATATTTTCGACTTCGGTTTTCAGTTCTTATCAACAGATAATAGAAAACTAAAAATAGATACTATTTATTTACATTTTACATTGTAGTTATAATCTGTTTTTTTTTTTTTTAATTCAAAGAACCACGACCTGTTGATTTAGGTTTGCAATAATAATAATAGTTTATTAAATTTGAGAAATTTAATGATATCTATTGGCAACGCTTGTCATTTTTAATGTCCTTGAAAGTAGGCAAACTCGCATTTAAAATTAGAACGTGTTATTAAAAATGCCTCGCAAAGTGAGACATTTATTAAACTCTCAAATTAGTTGTTATTAGTTATTATTAACTTTATTAATATGCTGCGCTACTAATATATCTCTACTTAACCTCAATTTTTATATGATGAGATTTTTCTCCCTAGGTCAAAAGTGTACAATGTTGCCAGCTCTATTTTGGGTGTAAATTGTAGTGTTGGTGGTTCTTTGTAAAAAAAAAAACAGACTATACGCAATTTTTATTTGAATATTTGGTCATTGTTCACTTTAACTACTTCTGGAATTTTTGCGTTTTTTCTGGCTAGACAGCCTCAGGGCGTCCTCCTAGATCGTTTCCCACCATTCAAACCTTGTGCAAATGAATTTTCCTTACCCTTTAGACAATGCCTTTAGTAATACTAAGACATTGACGCGACCTTGAAACACAACAAGAGAGAAAAAAGGCATTTGCACAAGGTTTGAATGGTGGGAAACGATCTAGGAGAACGCCCTGAGGGTGTCTAGCTAGAAAAAACGCGAAAATTCCAGAAGTAGTTAAAGTGAACAATTACCGAATATTTTGCATAATTGTGCCCATTTTTAGCATTTTTATCATAATGAAGTCAGAAAGGCGTAACATGTTTAGTCTGAATATTTCAAGGTCCTTACATTAATGCATAACTTCACCAGTGCATAAACAAAGTTGAATACAGCCGTGCATTTTTTCACGATAAAAAATTGTGTGTGACGAAACGGTCGCATTCGAAACTTGTCATTGTTTGTATAGTAAAATCAAGCTCAGACACCATTTCCGAGGGTCACGTTATTTCTTTTTGTTATTGTATATTAGCGAGTAACACTACGTTGCTGTCATACTTCATTATTACCAAAAGAAATTATGAAATATGTTGTACACAGCAAGTGTAAAAGCATTAGGGTCAAGTATTTCATTCGTGTACGGACCAAGTTTATTGTCATTAATATTAATAGTGCAGCAGAAAGTTCAATTAAGACTGTCGAGGACCCAGGCATTGGCCCTAATCCAGGGAAAGTTTGATAACGTTTTAGAATGGAGTTAGAAATTTGCAGTTTTTGCATCGATTGGAGTTTCTGAACTAGGTCACCCATTGTTAAGTTCAGAAATATAAACACAATGCAGTGCTCGGTCCGGTAGATTTTCACAGAAGTTTTATTTTGTAAGGCCGATGCGACTTCGAGAACTATAGCAATGTTCAATGTGTGTACAGGGTAGAGCAGAAATTTCTTCTGGACATCAAATGTACGTTGCAACTTCTTTTCATAGTAGCTTTTTAATTAAATGTAATAAAGCTTTCTTCTTCATCTTTTTCTTCTTGATTGAACTCAAATAAAATATGTACTAATCATAAAAAAATATTCATTTTTTTTTTAATTATGTGGGTAACTCCAGCACTTTTGTAACACAAAATTGTTGACAAATTAGTACATACAATAATTGAAACGAACTAAGCTGTCAAAATCTAGTACCTATATCTAGTATAGGTAAGTTTTCTATCGAAACACTTTAAAACGCTCATATTTAGTTAGGCAGTCCAAAGTTGACCTTTGCGCGATATGCTTTAATGAGTAGGTAACCAGAAGTCGTACTCGTTTACCGTTGGAAAAACCAATATCTTTACTTTGTTTAATGCTTCCGCTATCGGATTTTCCGGAGACGATATCAACTTTTTGCTCAAATAGAGCTCTGTACTTTTTAAGGTCATTACATTGTTTTTTTGTTTCATTCTTGAGGTTTATTCTTTCAAAATTTATATAAAACAATCGTAGTCTACGTGTTGTTTCTTAATCAAGCTCACAGTGACATTTGTAAATATTTTCAAAATTGTGGATATTGCAAACATCGGTTGCCTAAAAAAACATTCATACATATTTGACAGACTAACTTTATGAGTAGGTACGTCTGTTTTCATTGGCAGACTTTCAACAAAGACAGAATCGTCACTGTAGTATCACCTATTAAGTAAGTGGTAATTATGATAATTTCGTTTTGGAAAGTGTCACACTTTGTTTCTTATCGTATTAAACATAACTATTTATTCTCATTTATATGAGAAGCCTTACTTTTTTTTGACTACTTAACAGATTTCACCAACCACCTGTTGTGTAAATTAAAAAAAATTTTTTTTAAGACATTAGATTAAAAAAGTGGTCAAGTTAAAGTGTAATGCTTGACAGTACACAGTGCGGGGTTGAGTTGAATCTTCATACAGTGTTGGACGACACAGGTGTTTTACTTCGATTTTAGAAGTTACCTTACTCTTCAATAAATTATAACTTTAGACACTGAAAACAAAAATATACTTCAACTTTTCCGAGGATAATGTTAAGTGGAATTTTTGTCATCAAATGCCTGAAATTGCTTACTGGCTAATTAAGGTCTTTATTTTTTTTTGTCATGTAAGAAATACAAAAATAAATTTTTGGGATGATTTTCTTTGCCTAGGATATTTACTTTCATTCTAAACAAGATGTCTATTATTGCAGGAAAGTCAATAGTAAACGAAAAAGAGAAAAATGTTTTGATTTAAAATATATACAGGGTTGTGATTAAAAAGTAAATCAAGTAGCATTTGCAAATCCGTCACCTATGGCAGTAGAGAATATCGCAATTCGATTATTTCATTTCTCAGTAAAACATCTGACTGATAATGTAAATAAAAATAATAAATGCCTATCATAAAATAACTGAAAATTTGAATGAAACTCTGATACTGACACTTAAATGACATTAATCGCTTGATGTTTTTCAAGGCACGCTAAATTTTGTTATTGGAAGCTAAGCTATTTTGATAAAATACAGGGTTATTCACATAAGATGACGAGCCTGACCAGGTAAAAATGCAACCCAAAACGAACTTCACAAAGCAATCTCGATCCCTATTACATTATCCGGCATTATCATAATGCACATAAAACATAGATAGCTTTTAACGTCAGCCTAAAGAATGTCAATTTCTGACAGAAAAATACGTCTCTCAACAAAATATGATTTAATAACAATAATAATCAATTAAACTCACAAAAGTAATGGGTAAGTAGGATCATATCGGTTCTGTCATCGTTCGAAAACCTTTTAAAATCCTAAATATGAACGAAAAATGCAATGACAGATATATCTTTCAAATTAATAGAATACATTCTTGGATTCTTGATTTGATTTTTAAATAAAGTGTGTAAAGTGTAAAGTGTATTTTGAGTTGCATTTTTACCTGGTCAGGCTCGTCATCTTATGTGAATAACCCTGTATAAAAAAAAATCTCTCCTTAACATTACTTCAAGGTCAAGTTCTGAAATCGAACAATAAATAACTAAAGTTGACTCAAGTTGCAAAAAACCACTTGGCATTTGCAACAGCACTTTTATGGCATTAGTCAGTTGAAATTACTTTAAAACTGTACTTATATGGAAAATATCCAACCCAAACTATGATTTTCTGGTCCCTTTGTGCCTTTATTTGGTTCAAAAATATGAGAAAAATGCTGTTCCAAATGACAAGTGGTTTTTTGCAACTTGAGTCAACTTTAAGTTAGAGCCTGCGGCGATTTTTAGGAATCACCTGTATAACATAATGAAGGGTATTAGAAAACCTACTGATTTATTAATTTTTAAATATAATTAGAACATGGTGTTATCTAAACAGTGCATTTTTTTTAACTGTTGCTATAGGGAATTGCATGGTCAAATTTATACCCCCTGTTAATTTTTGTTCTGATGAAAATATTCAAAATATCGGATAGATTACAATTCGATATTCTAAACTAGAGAAAAAGTTGTGAAATAGTAGTTTATTTGACTAGTTTGTGTGTAAATTGGGCCTTTTTTGGCACGAGTGGGCCATTTTAAATCTGGAGTGAAACGAGCGTTTTAAAGGCCCACGAGTGCCAAAAAAGGTCCAATTTAAAACGAGTTGAATACAACGTTTTTTTGTTCGCCGAGTCCCTTAAAGGCTCCAAATCGCTTAAAATCTTTAAAATTAACTTGATGTTTCGTTTTGACAAGTTGTCACATTTATCAAAATCCGTTCACATAGGAGAAAATTCTCAAATTCTGACAGTGTCGAACAAAAAAAAATTTAATAAAAGTGTTTTCTTGCCACTATCATTTTTAGCAGGCTGAAATGTTAGTTGACTTTTGTCACTTTCATTTAAAAAATAAATAGGGAGACCTGCTCGAGGCTATGATTAAAATAAATCATAAATAAATAATAAATTAAAATATAAAACCTAATTTTTGTTCACATTTCGCCTACTGCGTTTTTTGTCAAATTATTTACGTTCATTAATTTCAACTTTGAAGAGTAAAATTAGTCAAATAAAATTTCTTGTCGTTGAAATTGTATGCATTACGTGCATCATTAATTTTTTATTACTAAAATAAAAACTTGCACCAAATCTATATATGCAATTCCCTATGGCAACAGTTAAAAAAAAACGCACTGTATGTCATTATAATTTCAAATACATATACCATTCTGGCGACTTCTAGCTCACTTAATATTTGCCTGATTTGTGCCCTATTGATCACTTCCTAAACATGATAGCGCAACACTTGAATAGGGACAACATTATCAGAACACAGAACTAGTTCTTAGTTGTAATAGATAGGGTGAGGGTGGATCCTTTTTAACAAAGCATTAAATTCGACGATGTGATAAAGTGGTTATATTGCAACTGAAAATTTTTGACTCTTTGGGTATTTCATTGGAATAAACGCAGCTATTGAACACTTTTCTCTTTTGTTAATGAAAACATGCAGTGCAATATTTCCCTGAAACTACATTTTCTCACTTTTTATTTGCACTTTTTCCGTCACAAATTTAAATAAGACGAACATGGCGAAAAGTTACACTAAATATTTCTGTCATGTAGAGACACGGGAAGATATAAAATGGTGACAAAAATTTGGTTAATTGCCATTCAGAGAAATACAAGATGAAAGATTAATGAATCTACACGGGAGCTAATTTGTATGGTTTTGTCTAAATTGTACATAAACAATTAGGTTACGCGAAACAATAGAACATTTTTCAAATTGTTTTGGTCAGACCATAAAAAAGATACATTTAAATTTGTTGTGCAGTGATAGTATGAAACCTTGAAATTTTAGATTGTTGTTTTCACAAAATTTTGTGGAATAATTCTTAGAAATTATTTTCCATTAACTAATGCTTTTTTGTTTATTAATTCATAAATAAACATGGATGGTTTACTAGTGTTTATAGGGAAAAAAACGTGAAAGATTTTAAGTCGTCGGTTGCATGTGTACCATTTATTCGCATCGAACACACCATCTATGGTGCGCAATTTCATTAATAAGCGTGATTTGTAAAATAAAATGAATAGCAGAGCTGTTAAGTCAGAGTTAAACGAACTCGGAATCCCTGACCTACTGCTATATAGCAACCGACCTGGCACAATAATTCGACAAAATAACGGACAAACCAAGAAAAATATATCTGACACGATTCTGTTGACCGTTAGCACCACTTTCGTAATCTGCCAACCGCGCCCTCGTTTCATGAGCAACTCCTGACGATTTTTTCTCATCTTTCCAGACCATGATCAACATGGCCTTCTGCTGGCTGATCCTGATCGGCACGGCGGTCCAGAAGTTGGTGTTCGGCGAACTCCGAGTCTCCGAACAGCAGCACCTCAAAGACAAATTTTGGAATTTCGTCTTTTACAAGTTCATCTTCGTTTTCGGCATAATTAACGTCCAGTACATCGACGAGGTGCTGCTGTGGTGCTCGTGGTTCTCCCTTCTGGGCTTTCTGCATCTGCTGTCGCAGCTCAGCAAGGACCGCTTTGAATACGTAAGTAGGAATTGAAAAAAAAACCTGGGACGTGAGGGTGATTTTTTTTTTTTATTTCAGCTGTCGTTTTCGCCGACGACGCCGTTGTGGAGTCATGTGAAGCTGTTGGCGTTATTGGGCGCTATTTTCGCACTGTCAGGTTTCATGCTGTTGGTGTCCGTCTTCGTGGGGTTCTTCGGTGGATTTAATACGTTTGCTTTCATGTCTGCTGAGGTATGTAATTTTTTTTATAATATCGCATGCATCTTTTATATTTCGCGGCGTCGCCGTCGTCCGGAAAAACCCACGGTTTTCGGCATTTTCTTTGTACATTTTTTGTCAGGGCCCGCTTCTGGAAAGGGAAGTTATTTGCGACCGAAACAGTTTAGATAATACATTTTTAAATTAATGCAATAAGAGTCATAATAATAAAAAATTATCAATTTGAAGTTTCAAGTATTTCATTTCGTTTATTGTAAGAAACTCATTCGTTTAAAATGTTTTGAGTTGCTCAGAAGCTAACAAAGAATCTTACGCCGTATTGGAATAATAGCGAACTTAAACATTTTTCTCTCTCTTGATTAATTCCAAAGATTTTGAGATATTCATGAATTCCAGCTAAATCTAATTAAGAATATTGAGCAATCTACATGACAGATGTGATTTTTAATTTTTATTTTTACAGAATTGAGCTAGGTCTTATCTGTTCATAGATAGTTTAAAAGGTGTGTTAGACAATGTTCAAGGTGGTTCTGTTTTTATGTTATTGCATTTGTGCCATTGTATAAGTTTTCAGTGTAGAGAATTAACCATTTAAATTAAAATCAAATGAAAGGTTAAATTAATTCTTACGTACTACAATTGCGAATTATCTTTTCATCTATATTTATAACTACATAAATCACAATGAATAAGAAAAGAACAAAGATAAGAAAGAACAAAAAAATACGAGATTTGAAATAAATAAGATAAATACAAGTTAAATCGTATTTATGATTGAATTAGAAACAATTTAAAATTAGCTGAAAAGATTTTAAAAATAAACCTACTGCAAAATTTTGACTGGGAATGGAAAATAATAAAGATTTATTTGAAATTTCAGAGAAGCCATATACTTATCTTTAAAGTTAGTTCGTAAGTTGACGCTAAGTTTACTTTTCGTGAATAAGATGGGACCCAAAAGAGAAGCCTGGGGTATTTGAAGCGTAAGAATAGCTAGGTAGTCACAACTAAAGACAGTAACTTGAGAGTCAATTTTTAAGTAAGCTAGAATCCATAAATTGTGCCTGTAATTTTGACAATGTAGTTTAGTGATAAGAACTGGTTCAATTAAAGACAATTTCCACCAGCAAAGAACAATTGAAGCCCATGTTGTATAAATGGCATAACTCCATTCTTGGGCAAAAATGATTTTTCTGCATCGGTTGGGAAAAAAACGACGCAAATTCATTTAAATTAAACAAATGTGATTTAGAGGAAAATAAATTGAAATAATGGATCAGCGTGAAGAAAGCGATATGGATTGTACACCTCCAGATGTTTCGGATAATGTAAATACATACTGCAATAGCAAGTTTATTCCCAGAAAAATCAGATATATTTGTTCTAAATTTTGTGTGCTATAATGCACACGCCGCCCCGGTGCAAAGTGTGTGTAAAATTCCGTTTTAGGCACACTTTTGAGTATCTGAAGTACCTACTTGAGGCATTGTAGATAAATCTAGTTTTATGGAGTTATTCTTTTTTAAGCGAAATGTTCAGTTATAATATGGATAACATATTGGTTTACAAATGAATTTCGTGGTTTTTTATATAGTTATTTACATTACAAGCTGCGAAGGTTTACTTTTATGTGCGAGGTGTTTTTAAATGGCCGAGGCGAAGCGTAAGCGTAGCCGAGGTTTTAAGCACGTGAAAGAGCTTTCGCAGCGTGTAATGTATTAAACTTTTCATTCTCCCATCGACATTTAATAAAATACAATGATTCAGTGATTATAATAAAATTATTATAAGCTGACTTGTTGTTAATGTTATGACATTTATCAAATATCGTTGTCGTTGAATACTTGGTCATAATTTAGTTTAAAATGCATTTCATTGAAGAAGCTACATATATTGCGTGCAGAAAGTGTGTTGCCGGACAATCCCACAGACCGGTAGGTACAATCAAGCTTATGAAAATTTCACTAAATGGTGTGCAACGAATGATGTTTTTGACATTTTTCCCTTTTTGTCGTCCAGGGCACGAAAGTTTTTCATAGCTAGCAACCGATCCCCTAGCATGTTTTACTTTCGCTTTCAATCGTCTTATTAAAATAGCAAGTTACACTTTCGTAGGGGGGAGAATGAAAAAAAATGTAAAATGTAGACGAAGAAATTTCGAAACTCATGACGATATAAATGTTACCTTTTGTATAAAATCATTATCACAATTTTGACTATCTTTGACTTTTCTGACGGAATAAGCTTCGTGGATAGAAAGTAGAGACATGTCTACCTCATATCGTCATATCAAACAACACTCTCAGTTTGTGATAAGCAACAAGGTGACATTGTGGTTGGCTTAGTCAATAAACGATCTCTGAAGGCCCAATTTATACTCAAATTGATTTTAGTGTTTGTAGTGGTGGACCACTGTACCTAATGTTTCGAAATCTATTTTGCGCTGGTTATTATTTTTGTTCTGCACTGTCAATAAAATTCATCACTGTACTTAAGACACGTTCTTTGCTTCCATCATTCGAAATATGATAGACATCCACTTTCTCTCTTTTTGATATTTTGCAACTTGAAGAAAACCCATTTTTCCCGAGTGACTCGAAGCTGCACGACCAGTTCTTATGCTAGTTTGGTTCCAGTAGCTGTTGTAGTTTCTGGTCTTTGACATTTTTAAGTTCAGCTGAACACGATCGATCACTGAAATGAAAATCATTCTTTGCAAAATTCCTAAAGCCACTTTGACATGTTGTATGAGTCATAGCTGCATTTATCTTTATCTGGTACGTGATGTGGAATAGGTATTTACTTTGCCTTCGTGCTCTATGCTGCTAGTTGTTCTTTTTAGATTTTATCGGCGTATGATGTGAAGTTTTGCAAACGTTAACAGGAGCACTTTAGATCTGTCGTAGAGCAAGCACAAATATTCCGTCTAACTTTCTTTACTGTTGAATTTGTATTAATAAAAAATCAGGGAAACATCTCTTTGTTTTTTATTGCATTTACTTAATTATTTATATCCTGCGATCTGTTGAATTTGTTATTAGAGTTGGCGCTGGTACTGTCAACGCATGTCTAATTTTGAACTATCGCGACAAAGGTCACATTTAATGACAATTGTAAAACAGAAAATGGGGAATTAAGGATTCGACGGATTAAGAGAAAAATTACAATGGTAATGTTTATTTTATTAAACAATGTTACAACAGATGCTGAAAGTGTTCACCATTTTGTTCTAAGCACAAACGGGCCCTTCGTTTAACTCCACTGATAGCATTTTGTAACATTAATTTATATACAAATAAGTATATCGATTCAAAAAGACCTACGGCTTCAGTTCCAGTGCCAACTTTAATAACAAATTCAATGGATCGCTCGATAGTTATACATGGGCTCGTTTTTCGTGGTTAAATAAAAGGAGAATAGAGAGAAATAATGTCATCATTTAGAAATTTAATTTTGTTGTCAGTATTACGTCAATTAAGCAACTGACTAAATAAAAAATTCCAATTATGTAGGTCACAGCGAATTACAATAGTTTTTGTCAAGTGTTCAGGCGCCATGAAAGTAGATATTTTAATTTTAAAAATGACCTTTCCGCCTCTACACAAACAACGCTTTCTAGTGTTATATTATAGGTACATATATTTAAGACAACTTTTCCGTTCATTACTTTTCTAATTGTATTTATTTTTTCCACATAATATGTACAGTTGCGGCCGTTGAAAACTCAGACACTTTGACAACGCCAAACTTTTGGCTTTGTAAATGGTATTGAAAGTGACGTTTCTCAAAATGTCACTTAAACATTATCCACATTAATTTTTCTAGCAATGGCTCTTATACTCACACCGTCCCTCAGTCAAACACATTTTTGCAAATCAGATAATTGCGGCATTTGAAAAGTTACGCGCGATTCTGACCTAATATGTCAAATACTGATACTGACTTTATAATCCTTGATGAAAATCCTGTTTACGCTAATCAAATTTCGGAATTTATACAGAGTGTTTAAATCTTTCCTGTCTTGAGATTTCAACGGCCGCAACTGTACATATAAGTTTTCATCATATATACTTATATTTTTTGAACAGTACGTTTTTCCTTACATCTTCTAAAATTTCCAGAATTTTGATTACCGATATATCAAATTGTTTTTACAAATTTTCTTGTTTGTACAAATGACTTCGCAATTTTTTAGCAACACTGATTATTGTTTTAGATTTTAGAGTAGGCTCAAATGTTGACATTAAAAGGTAATTACAAATATGTATTACAAATATCAAATAATTACAATTATCGTTAACAGATCATCGGACCGATTATTATCTTTCTTTGCAGTGATTGTGCAAACGTTATCGTTATTTTTGCCTAATCCCTCAATGATCTGAAGAGAAAGAACATAACAAATTCAAATTACGTTTTGAAAAATTAATAAATAATTTTTTGTAAATTTATATCTTGCATTCTTTAACTCTTGCTATTTAACACACTTATATTTTATATAAAAATGTAGAGCAGATGGTTTTTATTTCAAATATGTGCCAACTTCTTGGACGTGTTCATGACATAACTGAGCAATTCTTCTGGGTAAGACGCCATTAAAGAATTTCAGGTGCGAAGCCTTTCGACCATCCGCTAGTGTTGTCTTTTTGACTGTGTTATTTCAAAATACTAAGCTACACTTATATATGAATATAGTTGAGTTGAAATAAAGATAAGGTTCCTACTAATTTTTTTATGTTCGATTGTATTATACACTCACCGGCCGGCACAAAAAGCGACTCATTATGATTGCTTTAATAAATAATCTTGAAATTATATTTGTGCTTATTTTTTGTAATAATAGTTAAATTGGGATATTTTCAAAGATCGGGAGTGCTATGGTCACCATGGCAACCGAATTGTTTTGTTTAAATAAATTATTGAAAAGTTTGCGCTACTTCCATGTTGTGTTTTTGTCGGTTGTTTTACGTGTTAAAATTTTTAATTTTTTAACACGAGATACTAATTCAAAATACTTACTGTTCAAATTTTGACAATTTTTTATAACATAATTTTTTTTTTCTAAAAAATAAGTTTTATCATTTTTCATTAAAATCTTATTTCGTGTGTTTAATGTTTGGTTTGTCGGATATTCTTTGGCAAAGAATAACTTAAATAGCACCTACCAATACAACATGAGACCAAAAAAAAAATTCTAAGACAATGAATTATGTACTTAAAATTCAAAGTGAGTCGCGAGGTGAGTCGTTTTTTGTGCCGGTTAGTGTAATTCATGAATCATGATTTATGATATCGTTTATTGTCCATAAACTACCTCTTAGGGACTCGTCCGTAATGATAAAGTAAAACGGATACTTGTCAATTTTGGGTATTACTAAATTTCATAATTTTATTTAAATCAGGAAAGAATAGAATTAACACAAAACTTTGCAGTAAAGATCTTTGGCTTTTGCCGCAATTTCTCCTACTGTGCTCAATATTACAACCAGAAATAAAAACAATTTCAGCTCATATTTCAAACACAAACACTGTTCGTTTTCAAATAAATAGTAATAAACAACTTCGTTACCGCAGCAACAAAAACAGAACACTTCGAAAATATAGTAATTTTTAGAATCTATTAGTTTTGTATCTAAAAGAAACTTAACTTCACAATCGAACATAAAGATTTGTATAATTCGTACATAATTAGGCTTTGTGAACTTGCCCTATTTATTAGCCTCGCTCGCAAACTCGATCTGTCATAAACTGTAGGGATCGTTCACAAAGACATATGTTATGTACTTATTACATAAATATCTATTATTTGTCATAGATTTAAGTATAAAAATGTAAACTGTTACTTTAAAAATAAACGGGAACTGTCAGAATAAAAATAAATTGACACATTTTTACAATTTTTTAATGGTTTAAAATGGCTTATTTCTAAAAGAGTTAGGGTGAGAATGATGTGGTTGATTTACCAGCATGTAAAAATGACCGATTGACAAGTGACGGAAGAACAAAACTCAATTTACATAATAATAAAATTCAATACCCTTTTTTCTAAAACTAACTGTACCTACCTATACTATTCCGGACACGGAATCTTGGCCACAACTGACATTTAACTGACAAATATGTGTGAAGTGGCCTTTATAAAATATAACCCAACTTTTGACCCGATTATGCCATTTCCCTGCTTTTTTGATGTTACAGGAAAAACTTCAAAGTGATTTTTAATAATTGTTACTTAGGTCTTAATGGCACTAAGGATTGGTTAACATAATTTTTTTTTAGAAATGTCTAAAAAAAATGCCAAAATTCCGTGTCCGGAATAGTACATAACATAAGTATGTACCTACATATTTGAAAACAAGATTAAAATGGATAAATGTAAATTTCATTTTAAAACACATATGTAGCTGTTTTGTTTATCTTCATGACAAAATTGTTGTCTGTTGAAGTTAATTTTGAATTGTTTTAGAATATGTCCGACCTACTAACCTTAACGTGAGAAACCTACTCCAAATGTTTTTTTATTTTCAGACAAATTTATAAATGTGCATAGTATGTAACATTATTTACTGCTAAATATTCTATTTATATAACGATGTTATTTATTGTATTGCATTTTGCAACTCTCACTATAAATCTTCAAAACTGTGGTTTTTATTTTAAAACAGTTATACAATTCGACGTTAATAGTGTAATAAGGTATTTTTTTTATGTATGAATGCACAGATGTTCAAAAATTAAAATTAGAAATGTGTTGTCACTTCAGAAAAAATGCGATGAGTGAAGGAATAATAAAAATACGTAAAAACTGATTGATTTTTTAAAATTAAGATACTTTTTATTTTTTCAAGAGATAATAATCATCTCCTTTGATTTTAATATGTGTGAACTTTAGTATACTTTGTCCAGCGAGAGATTGGGAGATTTTAAATTATTAAATTAACCCAACACTACAAAATCCACTAGAATAAATTAATTAGAACATCATTTCATGGCAAAAATATTACTGCTTGAAGAATATACATATGTATTTCAAATTTTACGTGCGCTAGGTACTACTTCCTCTACGTAGAATTTAGTGGTTTTTATGTCAACCAATCTCTCGTTGGACAAACTTTATTGTATGTACCTATATTATAACTGTTATTTTTTTCAAGGCGAATTTTTTTCCTTCGTTACGCCGACAGAACATACTAATGTGTAAGTGAATTCACAACAAGTATAATATACATTTAAATTGCAATTGAAATACAAAATTCACAAGTCAAATGAAATTTGGCAATCCAGGTGGCCCAACGAACAGAATCCACCCACAATAATAAAGTTTTTCCTCAAATTTCAAACATTTTTTGGTAAATACTTAATTTTATTTTTACGACACTAATTTACAAATATTTGATGAAATTCCGCAATTGTGTATACACCCAAGTTACGAAGTGTCTCCATAAGAGATAATATCGAGCGATCCATTGAATTTGTTATTAAAGTTGGCGCTGGAACTGAAGTCGTAGGTCTTTTTGAATCGATACACTTATTAAATAAATCAATAAGAATCAAATCATGTTACAAAATGCTATCACTGCAGTTAAACAAAGGGCCTGTTTGTGCCTAGAACAAAATGGTAAACATTTTCAGCATTATGTTGTAACATTGTTTAATAAAAAAACATTACTTTGCACATTACATTAAAAGGCTATAAGTTTTTCAAAAAAAGTTTGAGAGCCACTGAATTTTATGAAAATACAGGTCCAAAATAATAATAGTAGACTTTTTTTTGTTGTCATTTAATTCAAAATTAAGTCACTTTGACAAGAACATCAATCTTAACCTCAATTTAAATCACAAATGTCTTTCCCCAACCTGGAGAAAACCGATATGGTTTTTGATCTATGGCGAAAACCGTGGACATTCAGAGCTAGCACGGCAAATCTACGGTGAAAGGTTGCCTCAAAGGATACTTTTCTCAATGCACGAACCTTTGTAAACGTTGTCCAGCATCTTCGCGATTTCGGGCGTTTCGAAATGACTAAGCGTGATCTTGACCGCCAACGAGAAGATCACATTCCTCGCAAAATCCAAGAACGTCACTTCCAGGAGTCATTTTTATTAACGTGTGGTTTGGGATTGTTGAAAATCACCTCACCGTTTGAATGTAGACGGTTATCTTAAATTTTTAAACGAAGTTTTGCCCGAATTACTCGAGGAAAATTTTCTAGCAATTCGAGGAAAAACGCCGCTCAGGAAATTCGTGAATTCTGAATCGAGTTCCGCTTTCTTGGACACGTCGTATTGCATTGCAAACAATGGCAGGTATTTCGAGCAACTTCTTCGATGTTTCATTCCATGCTTTTACTCACAATTACAGTCTTTTTACTTTGTTGGTTTAAGTCGTTGTTGTCTTCTGAATCAGTTGCAGGCACTATTTTATCATCACTTTACAAATTTTTCAAAGATTCATGATGAAACTCAAAAAACGTAACCCATAAAAGTCAAACATAACTTCGAGTGACATAAAAACTTGACTTTTTAGAGTGGTCGTACGTCAAAACTGGCCGCCAAATTTGAAATTTTTCAGCGTTTCCCAAACAAAGCGATTCCTTTGATTTTCTTGTAAACCATTATCATTTGTATAAGGCAAGTTGGGTTATTTTGCCTTCTTTTAACACGACCTACCTCAGGTAAAAATATCTAACTAAGCGAACTAAGCGTTTTTTACCCCATACGTCATAGAATCAGCCCTGAAAGTTTGTCCGTGAAATTCTGACACACCTTGTTTAATTCAACTATTCGTCCAGTATTTTTTGGTACCTTTTGGGTGTTGCTTTTGTATACATACTTAAACATTTGTGAAAAACAAATTCCTTAAAAAATACCCAGACGTTTTGTCGCATTTTATTGCATTCCGTCCATTCGTACTTTTTAACAGTTTTGGAAACAAGAAAGTCGTAATGAATTCACCGAGGTACTTGTTGTTTACTCGGACATTATTTATGCAGAACCGTGAGATCCGAAAATGAAGGTGAAAAGGATCGTCGCCGCGTCCGTGTCAGGATAACTGCGACCGAAAGCACGACCAACGCTGCTCTATTCTTGGCTCATTATTTATGTAATTGATTTGTTCAATTGGCCTTTCGTGGTCGCTTCAGTCTCTATAAAAAGCCGATGCCGGCCGGTTCGATCATTAAAAGATAATTCGTGTGGCTACGTCGAAGGGGTACAAATATTTACCCGCCCGTCTTGGGGTCGGTTATTACACGAGTACGGTCGTGGGTTACGATGGTTCCGATAAATCAGAAATTAGAACAGTGACGTCAATCGACCGAGGGCGTGCACCTTTTATTTCATTTTAATGGTGCGATATCGGGGAATTTTTAATTTTCACTTTCTTGTTGCCAGGTGTGGAGAGGCCTAATTCGAATTTAAAAAATCATTTTTAATCTGCGAGCGTCGGATAGGATAGGAGTAGAGTTTTTTCACGGGGGCAAATATCTTTGTAATTTTGCGTCGACTCGATGATTTTCCGACGACCGATCAGATTGGAAATTAAACGGTCGCATGTGGTTCGTCATATATTTTGCATTAACAATTCACGATTTAATTGCATATTAGCATCGATTGATTCTCCACCGTCCCGGTTTAATCACTCGTAATGAACCGCTTTTCACATGTTCGCTAAATAACTAATTTTGTTTGGTACCCAGTTGTTCCTGTTTAATTCAGTCGTTTTAGATATGAGTTCGCGGTTTGCACAGTTTACGGTGAAGGTGGAAGCGGAGGTCACATCCTGTACCAATTCGATAATCTCAAATCATTATGTATTTATGTTAGACCTTGTGAAAGGGAATGGAATAATTCATAAGTAATGAACTAATGATTATCGCAAAATGACGGCGACAATTAAGTCGCAATATCTTGTACTGGGAGATTTATTTAGAGTGATGCTCTTTAAATGTATTCAGGGGAAAGTATCGAGCATTCGAGCGATCAAAATAATTTGTAATCGAGTCATTCATGGATTTGAATCCGTGTGTCTTTTGCGATTGATATGTCGAGATCTAAAATAAAATCGGTATAGATGTGAATTGTCAAAATGACGCTTGGTTGGTATCGACTAAAATTACTAGGCGCGCTTCTCGGGATTTTTGAATTTAAGTTTTTGTTCTGGCTCCAATCGTCAAACGTGACAGGTAGATTTTTACAAGTTAAAAATTCAAACATTTTATTGAAAGAAAAATGAGTTCACAAAAGAAACGAACATTGCTTTCCGCAAAAGAAAAAGTGTGGGTGGTTAATTGCTACAATGAATTGCAATTTAATAATTATTATAATCTTTTAACAATGTATTCCCATTTTGTGGAGTATAACCTCACTCTTATCATTTGACATACGTACAGTCTCAGCAAAAACAGTAAATATTTTTTTACATTTTTTAGCGGTAGTCACTGAATTTTTTAAAACTTTGACGCTGACAATTCACATCTATACCGATTTTACTTTAACCTGTGTTTCAAGCTGTGTTTATTGGAGCGTGGAGTTCAAGTAACGACATACGATTTCGGATTCATGGATAACTCGATTACAAATTAATTTGTCCGCTCTTTATATGAAATAATAAAAGAGAAAATTCAAAGAACAGATCTATCTACTCGAACAATAAGTAAAACGTGTTTGAATTGGCAATACAGTACATACTTACTATGTTTTCTGTAGTAATTTATTCCAAATTTGGTTGTTTTCAATGATAGTGTGTAGGTACTATGGCGGCCAAAAAATTTTACCTGCCACTTCAAAAAAAATTTGTATGCCATACTTTATTGTCATTATGATTACCGTCTCGATTATGATTGTAATTTTTTGGGTGGTAAATTTCAAAACTCGAAATTATTTTGTCATTTTATACAACGTACGACTGCTCTAATTTTGTTCATTCATGTCGGATTTTTGGAATATCTGAGCTTTGAACAGTTTAAATTGATTGTCAGAATAACAATATGCATGTCAAAATAACAAGAATCGAAAGAGGGGCTCCGGTTACTAAAAGTTTATTTACACATAAATGGCAAGATAGTGCTAAAATTTTTTGGCCGCAATAGTACTATTGCGGACACGGAATCTTGGACGATTTGTCATTCGATTGACATAAAAATGTAAAACTGGCTTTAGGTGCAACTAACCTCACTTTAGATTTTTGTAATTTTTATCATACTGATATGCCAAAAAATAAACTTTCAAATGTCAAATAGTTTCAAACGTCAATCATAACGACAATAAAGCGTGGCCTACATTGACATTTTTTGAATTGACATAAATTTGACGTCTAAAATTCCGTGTCCGCAACTGTACGTAATACTGTAGTTCTAGAATAACCCTTTTATGGAGACTTTAAATGTAATAAGAATGAAGAGAGTAAGTTAGTAGTTCATTTCTAGACAATATATTTTTGCAAATCTACTCTTTCACAAGTGGAACAGTATATGTATGTAGGTATTTTGGCAATATGTGGCTTCCAGTTTTGATTTTTCGAATGAACGAATCGGAATTCATTACAAAATATTTTTAAATAAAATTTTGTTAGTGTTTGGATCAGCCTGCGAGTGGTATACTTTCAAACTATTCTAGTAACTACGAGTAGGTAATAAATTCATAATCTTTACGAGTATTTTATGGAGTTCAATAAAATTGAGGTTTCTGGTCGTTGGTACTTTCAAGAAATTCACCATATTGGACAAAAACTGAATAAAATGGTATCGAGTTTACTGCTTTTTGACAAAAAAGTGAAGCATCAATGTACAAAGATGGCGCAAGGACCGCTGTCAACTGAAATTTCAAATAGCGAGGAAGGTCATATGATACATCATTTTATTGTCTATCTAACAGTGTTACAGGCATACCGAACAAGTTGTTTCATAAAACAGTAAATAACATAATTTGTACGAAAACTTGGGAAAAATATATTTTTTAAACAATGATCTTCATTAATTGTTCAAAATGTCGTAAATGTTCTCCTTGCATTTCTTAGCAATAAAGCAGTCTATTTTGAAATTCCAATCGGACGAACGAGCGGGTCATTCGGTTGTACCATTTCTACCAATCTGCCTATATGTTTGGTCTAAAACAGTGCGTGAGAGGTCCATCCTCTTGGAAAATAACGTCCATCGCAAGCTCTCTCCAAATGGCATTTGTGTTGGATGTGATGATAGATACAGAATTGAAAAACCTTTCAAGTGATGTATTACATGAACTATACATTTTAAATGATTGTCCCATCGCAGTAGGCGTTGGTGACGTATAGTTGAATGTGCCGTAAGCCTCATAGCATGAGTGAAAGTAGTATCGTGGCACTACCGGCGGTACTGGAAATCTGTCTACTAGTTTGTCTAACGTTGCGAAGCTGGCGGCACATCCAAAATTTGTGTGGGTTTTCAACGCCAACTGCGATGGGACAATCAATTATAATGACCTTGCTATTTGAAGACGTTTCTTGTCACTTGTAAATTTCTTGTTTTCTTTAATTGTCTCTTCTGCGGTGATTTTTCGCCTTACCTTAAGTATTTCACTCTATTCTATCTCGTCATCACCATCTTAATTTATCTAACCAAGAGCTGTGTTGGAATTTTATTTAACTTCGTGTTCTTCAACTTATGTTGCTGATATTAAAGATATTTACTTTGTTTTAAAACAAGAACCTAGTTTTTTTGTGTACACTCAACTTTCTTCTATATTTATCATTTTTTATAATCCTACAAAGACTTTTTCTACATACATATCTGGATCACAAAAAGTAGTTATTTTGACAAAACAGCGTTTATAAAATACGTTTTCTTCTTTTGTTAACACGACGCTGTCATTGTCGACAGTCTCCTGATAATTTTTTCTGCACTTTATTTTCAATACAATTCAGTTTCTACACCTGTGATGAAACACAGGACCGAGAGAACTGTTCTTTTCAATTTTTTTTTTTGATAAATGCAATAGTGTAGATCGAATGAAAGGAAAAAAAGGTTTGGAATAACTTGATGAAGCAATGTTATATGATTTCTCTAAAGGATGATTATCAGAGTTACAATTCGCACTTGCAATTTCAGCTTCTTGATAGGTATATTGATTCTTTTTTTCTGTATTTTTTTTGTTTGTTATTGGAAGGGATTAAAATTCCACAATGTAAATTAAAGAATTGAATACCTTTGATAAACACAAATTATACTGGGTTGTGAGGTACCAACTTTTTAATGAGGGAAAAACATTGAAAAACAATTTGAATAATAACCGTTGAAATAAAGTATTGTTCTTTTTCAATTAAATTTTTCCGCATTTTAAATCTGTATTTTCTTTTATTAGAAATGTATTTGTGATTACAGGCCTGATTTAAGCTTGACTGTGAAATTAGATGATTCATTGCAAATAATTGACCAGTCCCACTTGCTCTTTTATTTAAACTGCTATCCTGGTCGAAAGACGAAAAACCCACATTTGCAGATAGCATATTTTCAAATAAAACAAAGCGTTACTGATTTCGAAGGTTTTTTGAATTTTTGAAAATGTTATTTATTTTGAAGTTACGTGTAATAATGATGAAGTGTATCCGTCGCGCCAGTGTGAATTGCTTGCAAAATTTTCAGAAATGAGAGTTAATAAAATGCGTAAACAGTTAAGAGTGTTGAACGAAGCCGCACAATTTGGAGTTTTAGGTCAAGTAGCTATGAACCCAGATCCCTCCGTTCACCAATTCTGTTGTTTTATCACTGTATATTTCCACGGATTCCACTCGGAAACTTTGAAAAGTGCATAATTATGCAAATTGTATCTACAAGGTTTTCTAAAATTTTGTTGTAAACAAAATTATACCAAATAATGATGTGTTCGTAAATTCCAGATTTTTTGGAATAACTGAAATATAATATTAATTACAAAAAGATATGCACGTGAAGGACAGTTACATTTTTAACAGGATGTCGTACAATTGCATTGTGCAGTTTAAATTGGAACATCTTCGAACAAACTTTTAGATCACTTCTCCATTAAAAGAGTTCACAAAGTATAAATTACGAGCTTTAAAACCGGCTTCTCTTGATTACAAAAGTACTTTGGTAGATCTGGTTAATACAAAAATGAGTAAAAAGTATTCCGAAACTTTCATTTTTGGTTTTTTTAGTTTTACTCTTAAAAACAAAATCTTATTTGGGATGAATCATCACGAATGAATTAACCAGTTTTGTGCCTAAACCTTTAATTATTATCTTCAACCGAAATGTTAAATGGTTCAAGCTTTCGAATATAAATACAACTTCTTTTTATCATCGCTTCGGTGGAAAAATTGTTTTGTCGAAGGTAAAATAACGAGACCTAATTTTTTTATCGGATAAATTTGTCAGTTTCACGAAAACTTTTTGTTTTGACAATTTTACGAGTTGAATCTGGGCATTTTAATTCTGGTTAGGCCCGAGAGCTTTAGCTCGAGAGTCTAACCTTTGAATAAAAATGCCACAATATCAACGAGTAAAATTGTCTAAAGCAAAAATATTTAAGTGAAAATTGGGAAATTTATCAGATATAAAAAATTAGGTCGTGTTATTATTGTCCACGATTAATTGTAGAATACAGACTTTAAAGTTAGGTAATTATTTATTTATAGTACAGTTATTAAAAGCACAATTATTAAAAACAATTTGAGAATCTGCCAGGAGTAGCATGCAATTTTAATCACTTTTGACAGTTGCCAGAGTAGTAGGACGTTTTTATCGCGATAAACATTTTTGATTGGCTGAAAGCAGCGCTCTGATTGGCTGAACACACACGTTTGATGTACGTGGGAATTAATCTAATATAATTTGAAGTTTTACTAATTTATTTGTTTGATAAAGAGGAAATATTTCGACAATTAAAACCGGCACTTGAGTTTTAGTTTTTCTTGCTTATTAAACATTTTCGACTTCCTCAATTCTTATTACATGTTAGCTATTATCTATCATTAGTTGAACCTTGAAAACAAAACAATCGCTTTCAGTTTTTTTTTCGTCTATTTCAAACCTTGATTCAGTACCTCTAATTTGTCATTCCATTTTCATCCCAGTCGATCTCCACAAATATCCGCAAACATCAATTCCAACCGCCGCGTTCCAGTTTCGGTGGAAATTATTTCGATCGTAATTATTCATACAATGTAGAATCTTGCTAACACGACAGAAAGCAATGTGTTCGTCGTCAGAGCGCGCTCAAAATACATCACAGTTGTATTTATTTTTGTTGGGTGCATGTCGCGAGCTTGCCAAGAGATGACGTCCGTCATGTATTTTTCTGCCTCTAATTGTATCAACAATTTAAAATTAGATTCTTTAAACGAGGAGAGCCGCGACGACTCTCAATGGGCAATTAAAATTGCGTAAGTCGGACGTGGAGCACCTCAAATGCGTTGGGTTGGCCGTTGTGATAGTGGTAGGATCACTAAGTTTTGCTCTTGTTTCAGGTCGTTTTATTGAGCATTCGCACCTTGCACGTGATAATCCGGTACGCCTTGCACCTGTACGACATGAGACAAGAGGGTGCGTCTTCGGTGAGCACAAACGAAGAGAACAAAGTGTGGGAGAAGAGAGGCCCCATCGCTTACTACACGGAATTGGGTTTCGAATTGACCGCCCTGATAATCGATTTCGTTCACCATCTCCACATGCTGGTGTGGAGCAACATATTTCTCTCGATGGCTAGTTTAGTCATTTGTATGCAATTGAGATACCTGTTTCACGAGATCCAGAGGAGGTACAAGAAACACAGGAATTACCTGTGGGTCAGGAACCATCTGGAACAGAAGTATGTCGATTTTGTTTCGAGGGGAAGGAAAGAAAGAAATAACGAATTTCGTTTTGTTGCAGTTATCCGATGGCTTCGTCAGAGGAGCTCGTTGAGAATTCCGATAATTGTGCGATCTGTTGGGAGAAGATGGAGTCGGCCAGGAAGTTGCCTTGCACACATTTGTTCCACAAGTAAGTGTAAAAGAACTTCATTCAGATGGCTCTAGAAGTCCAACGAAATGTATCATGCCGTGGAAACGAAAAATCTCCTCAAAAACCAATGAAATAACAATACATTATTTTTCCACTACTAGTCTCAGAAGGCTTCATACTGACTCTCGAACCGACCCCAGAAGTAGAATTTCTCTCCCAAGGTTAATAATAATTTTCATTATATATACCATTCACGATGTTTTGGCATAAGGGGAGGCCATGGAAAAAGTGCATTTAAGTTGGCAGTAAAGCTGTCTGTTGAATTAGGTTATGTTTTTCTAAGTTTGAGGTTATAAACTGCGTCATTGTCTAGTGCATTGTTGTCAGTTTTACTAGTTTACAATAGAACAATACTCACACATTTTTAATCCATTTTAACAAAACAGGAAACTGACTTGAACAAACTACGGAATAGTAAGGGCCGGGACCGAAAGACAAAGTGACTCCTGTCAATTTATGCACCACTTAGATAACCCATTTATACAGTATCTTAACCAACGAATTAGTAACTTCTCAATGAATTTTTCATGTTAACCAAAACGTTCCTAGAACTAGATTGTATAAAACCTTGTACCTACTTATTAAGCCTTACATTATTCGAATCTTTCTGCAAAATATTTACACACCCATCGTCCATGACAAAAAAGAACAAAACTATTCAACTTCCATAATTTCATTAGAAAATTCTGAATCATCATTACCTGCATGAAAATCCCAATCAAATTCCGAGTCAGATTCTCCTAATGAAATTATTATTAAAGGAAGAACGTTTTCAAATGAAAGATTTCCCATTAATTTTGCCCAATCTTCCAAAATAAGTTCTTTACAATATCTATAAAAATGTTGGCAAATTTCAGGAGTACATTTCAAAATAGGCTCAAGCCACTCATTCACAACTCTATGGCGAAGTTATAATAGGTGCCATTTCAATTGGGTCGTTGTTTCTTCCTTCACTATCCGTGCTACATATTTATCTTGTACTCACCTACGATTCAATTTATACATAAAAAGAATTTGACTTCACTGTAACTTACTGAAAATATGTTCTGCAGTCTAATATAAACACCATCAATACGTTTTAATGTCGCTTAATTATGATTACGGTAAATTCGGCAACATGTTACGTTCATTTTGATAGGTCCGCATGTCAGGCACTTTAGTGACAGCAGAGATGACAGAAATCAAACATGTATCCAACGTTAAAAAATGAAATCATAGCCTCCCCTTATGCCAAAACATCGTGAATGGCATATAGGTAAATAATGAACAGCCGTTACTTAGCAACGAAAGATTTTCGTTGATTTCATTGGTTAACGTAGACGATTTTCATAGCAACCGTTGAAAAATGAGAACTCGGATCGTCGCATCGGACAAAATAATTTTATTAATCATTATTATCCGAAAGGGTTTTAACGTATAGTCCAATTTTTACCCTTTTGCGATGACGTCATTATCTAGTAACTTTACGTATGTTTGCGCTAGGATCAGAAAGTCAGAAACAAATTAGAATTGATCATAAATAACTATAAATGTGTCAAATTTGTTGACAATTGCTTCGAAAGGTTATGTTTGTAATCAATGTAATAAGTGAAAGAAATTAAAAATTGTCAAATTGACAGAAGCATAAAATAACCTCAAAATGATCATCAATAAATAAACGTGCCTTTTTTTTTTTGTTTTTTTCTGTTTCTGTCGTTTCAATAAAGAGAAAGCGAGGAAGGAAATCGTGACGTCACCTCAAAAGGGTAAAAATTGGACTATATCTAGTAGTGGAAAAAGTAGTATATCAACCACGGTGAAGAAGTCCCTTATAGCCTTCGCGCCTTAGAACCCTCGGCACGCCTCGGGCTCTAATCTTGGCGCTCTGGCTATAATCATGAACTTCTTCACCTTAAAAATTTAATCGAACGATGAAACACGACTAATTCTGAAACAATTAACAATTGAAAATTACTTAAAACATCAAAATGCAAATTTTGCGTTGACCTAAGTTCAAGGACTCAAAATCGGACACAACAACTTTATACAATAACTTCTTGCGATATCTCTGACGCGAAGCAAAATATTGAAAATTGGACTTATTCGTGAAGTTACAGTAGACAAAAGATGCAACTTATGAAGTTCTACAACTTTGCGCAGAAATTCAAATTTCTATTTATAAAAACAACGAAAATATCATTTTCTTCATCTTAAGTGCGACACACTGTAAATACAGGGTCATCATAAATGATTGTAGTCCAAGTTGGAGTAAAAACTGATAGTAAAATTTATAGTTGCGGTTCCATATTAAAATGATCAAAATATGTAATGTGAATTAGTGAATACACAGAATTGACATTATTGACAGTTCACGCCGCATTAGAGTTATGTTTGTATAGAGCGGCAAAAATTTCATAACATAAAATTGGAGTGTCTGTCCGTTATTTCGGTATATAAACACGTTTTAGATTTTTTTTGTGTTGCTTCCACAGTACAGAAAATACAGGGTGTTTGAAAATTGCTAGTACAAAAAAAAACTGTGGCATCTGGAAGCCCTAAGAAATCCAAGAAACCAATTTTTAATTTTTTAAAACAAAAGGGATAAAGTAACCCTATTCCTGCATATTCTACGCCTCAGGCGGGGCAATATTTTTTAAACCTTGGTAACCAAGCGTGATGATCGTAGTGATAATGAAGGACTATACAACAATATGAAAAATTTATATTTTTTTGCAAGATCTTGGCAACCACAGATTGACAGTTTAAGAACATCAAATTTTTTATTTCGTTATTGCTTAACAACGTGAAGTGTCTTTTTAAAATACCTTAACTCAGTGGTGCACTAACAATTTTAACCCAATTTTTAGTAATTTTTATCTCGAAAACTAGAGGATTTTTATTAGAATTTTCTTTTGCCGATGACTTCAACTCACCATCACCAATTACCAGGTTTTTTTTGTACTAGCAATTTTCAAACAGCCTGTATTCCAGCCATTTTTAGAATGTTTGACTGTCAGTTTGGTTCTCTGTTTGAATCCACTCTACGGAATCCACTTAACTCAAAAACCATTCGATCGATTTTCTTTAAACAAAATTTGTTACAAAAGGAAAATTGTAATTGTGTTCTGTACTTTGTTTCATCAGTCACCACGATATGACGTGATGGACAAGTATATCGTGGGGTAATGAGCTCGCTCGCGGTTTGTCATTTTACGTCTTATGTTTTTTGACATTAGACATTACAATCGTAAACGTCCGAAATTGATTTTGAAATTCCTTTTTACTTGAATTTCTTTATGGTCTAAGACAGTGGTCCTCTGACCCTCTGGGGGCTCTGATGTCCTCAAAGAGGGTCCACGAAGCTTTGAAAAAATGTGAAGGGAAGGGATTTTAAATCTTAAACGATAATAGGTAAATCAATTAATTAACGTTTTTTTTTTTTTGTCAGTGATGCTGAAAGTGTGTGAATAGGGTTAATATCATCTTATCAATTTTGTTAATGAAAAAAGGATTTGCTGTATTTCTTAAAATTTCCAAACACTTCTCAGATTTTTTTACATTCATTTCGACAACATTCTCTATTTACAGCAAACATTGTTAGTTTGCTCATAAATTTGACGACTTTTTAATACAATCTGTACAAAATGAAGGAGCTGCTGCACTTGAATAAATCCTACCGGTCGTGAATAAATCCATTAAATTAATCGTCACCAAGAATTTCATTTGTTGAATAATTTGGAGAGCAGAAAAAGTTAATAGGGTTTTCTCATGCTATTTTCCCATAAACTTGACTGGTGGGAAATGCGTTTAATAACCTCGACGTCGAAAACTATTTTGCATTTTTAGTGTGCAATTGATTTTAATTGAATTAAAAATTATTTTGTTTTTTTTTTCATCCAATTATACAGGGTTATTCACGAGAGGGGTATTTCTGAATTTCTTTTTGCCGCAACCCATTATACACAATGCAACAATATCTTGATTTCAAATTTTGAAAATAATTATAACTGAATCCACGACGGGCTCTTAGTCCTGTCTCTTTGACGTTAAAGCAAAAAATCTTTGTCAATTCGAAAATTGTTTTTACAATAACGACGAAAAGACTGATGAGGAGCATCATTTATGGAGACCGTGGAGAGAATTCTATCGCCGTTGCGGATGTTTACAAGCCGATGGTAGGCACTTCGAACACCTTTTACATTAACTTAATTTGTTAATTTATTTGTTGAATTTTGATTAAATAAAAATTCATTTAAAGTTTCATAAGAATTTAGTTCTTATGGAATTTCCTTAAAACTCGGTAATTATTATTTTTATTTTTCTAATACAGCGTGATGGACACACATTTCAAATTTTTTTCTCTATTCTTTATTCTCTACACGGATATTAGAGGGAAGTGATGTAACATTCATGTTAAAAAGTTTAGTGTGTACCTAACAAATTCTGTGTTTCTTTTCACAAGTTCTTTTAATATTCTGGAATTCAGTGTGTAAATACTTGACTTGCCACGCTATTAACATTATTTTATTGATTGTTCAAATATTACAAGATTTTCAACAGCAGCATAAATTGAACATAAATATCCGAATTTTATGAAACCAGTTTTAATCAAGATTTATTATTGCTTAAATGTTGACATTACTGAGATTAATTTATTCGAACATGTTGAAAAAACATCAATACATATAATGAAAATTCTGTGTTAAGTACTTAAAAGGGAGCAAACATTTTGTTCGTAGCTAACAAGGGAGAGTTTTCCTTCTTCTGAAACACTTGCTTCTTATGCGTTTTGCATGTATGTATTTTCATTCCATAACAAGTGACTGAATGAATATTTTATAATTATGCTCAACGAAATACATAGATTGCCATAGATTTCAAAACTGTCAGTGTCAGATATCATTGCGGCGTCCTAATTGTTTCGTGACAAGTTTTAATTGAAATAAACACAAATTGTTCAGATTTAATTGTTTTTGATTCATACTTTCTGGTCGTGGAGAAAATACAGTTGTTACTCGGTTAGAATGAAAATTCGATCTACGATCTTCCTCTTTTAGATCGAATTTTCATTCTAACCTTGTTACAGAATATCCACCCAATGGCGGCGCAAGGGGGGGCAACTAATTTTTTTTTAAATAACGCCCGAGGTTAAATGTTATACTTTTTGAAAGTATTTTTTATACCCTATCCAATCGTGAAAGCATTTTTTAAATCGGTCAGTTAAAATAAAAAAAGATGTCAGTAAATTTCAGTATACTTCGAGGCAAAAATACTCATCAAACTAAATTCTCAAATATTTTAAGTACGCACACTCCACTTCGTAATATTCATATTTAATGGAATATATTTTTTAGTACATTTATAAAATGAGAGGACATATTAGCATTTCGAGTTTTATTATACAAGTAAATTGGTTTAGACTGGAAAAATATGTTTTTCAGCCTCCTCAACTCTAAATGACATATTTACACATTTTGACCAGCTACGGTATCTTGACTTTTACACACTGACCAAACTATCTGTCATTTTACCTCCAAAAAAGCTGTTAGCTTATCATAAAGTCCATTTATATACTAAGACAAGGTACCGCTACCATTGATCTGTTCAGTTTTCAAAAATGAACTAAATTTAATTGTTTTCGTCGAAGTCTGATGTCGCCATCTTGTGTCAGTTATCGGTATAATAGATAACTTTCTGCCATTTAATTAATCAAAATGTCAGTTTTTGAAGTTTTTACAAAATTATTGGTTACAAAAAAAATCAAATTTCAGAAAACGAGTAATGGGTCATCGGCCAAAAAGAATAATACAATAATAATACAAGCCTCATAACATGAGTGAGACTAGTATCGCCGATAGGTGGCGATACTGCCGGTAGTGGAAATCTGTCTCCTAGTTTGTCTGACGTTGCGAGGCTGCGACACATCCAAAATTTGTGTGGGTTTTCAACGCCAGCTGCGATGGCGATGGGACAATCATTTATATTGACCCTGTATATGTATATAGTTGACTCAAGTTGCAAAAAAACACTTTGCCTTTTGCAACAGCAATTTTATGACATTAGTCATTTGAAATTACTTTAAAACTGTAGGTACTTGTATGGAAAATATTCAATCCAAACTATGATTTTCTTGTTTCTTTGTGCCTTTATTTGGTTCAAAAATATTGAAAAAATGTTGTTGCAAATGACAAATGGTTTTTTGAAACGTGAATTTATGATGCATATGGCAGCCTTGAAGTCTGTTAAGTTTTATCACGAATTTAAACAATTAAAAAATTATAATAATGAACTTTTATATTACAGTCTATGTTACAATTTATATTATCTATTTCAACAAAATATATTGAAATTCGTCGTCTTTTAGTAAATAATAAGTTCAATTGAAGTTACGAATTGAAGACTGTTGTACACGACATCAGTAAATGATAATGTGAAGGTTGTGCAGATAATAAAAATCTTAAAATTGCAAGTGTACCTACTACACGCACTAAACAATCAGTGAATTATTGTTAGGTACACTTGCTTTCAAAACTTTCGCGTACACATTCAAAATCAAGTAACAACGATTTTGCAAAATTTAAGCAGTGTGAACGGGTAATTTTGAGATTAGGTTAAAGGTGACATTGACAGCAATTAAAAAAATTATTATCGGTCTTCTACTCACGGTTCCTTCTTGTTTTCCACCTCTTCTTTACTTATTACCTGTAGAACAGTGCTTTTATTTAGCCCATTATGTGTAGCAACCCTTCTTATGGACCACTCTTCTTCTAATTTGGAAAGCATCAAAACTTTGTCTTGCTCTGTCAGTCGAGTCATTTTGACTTTTTAAAAGTTTAAATGTCAGAGTTGATAAATTACAGTCCTGATTTAAAACAGCGAAAAATAGGTGTACCCGAAAGTTTTGAAAGCAAGTGTACCTACTTTATGTGTCAGTGTTTCTTTCTTTGTTGAGGTGAAACATAATGAGACTTGGAGGCAAAACTTTTATCACAAAATTTTTAAGGAAAAAACGAATTCTTTCCTTTTTCAAAATAAAATAAAAAAATTATTGCTGTATTATTAAAAAGAGAATAAACGATAGATAAAGACTCATTGCTTTATTTAAATAAATTCCAATGCAAATTTAAGTCTGTTAACGAATATCATTAGATAATATCATTTTATTAACAGTGCATTATTTTTAATCTCACTGTCACCTCAACAAGAGGCGAATCTGTAAACAAGGACATCTATACATAACTAGTTGAATCATGGGTCACATAGTTATCGAATATCGCTACCATTTTTCTTTTCACCTTCCCTCATTTGTCAGCGTACAAAGAGCATTAAAAACAATTTTTCCTTGGAATGTAGAAAAGGTGTGAAAATCCAGGTCAGTTTAAAACATCATCATTTTTTTAAATTAATACGCAATATTAAGTAACACTAAAATAACTGATTCATTTTCATTATTGGAAATACATACATTAAAAAAATGAAAATTTATCTTTCAAATATAATAGCGATAAAGAATTCAAAAGTTCGAGATTCTTTGATTCGTGTTCTCAAAAATGAGCGATCTCCTAGAAAAATTCTCGATCAAAGTTTCCAGACTCACGACCATTCAATATTAAAATTGTCATTTTACTAGCTCCAACAGTATTTGAAACATAATGTATCAAATGACTGACATTTAATAGCTTCGTGCGAAGTAATCTACGAATAGGATTTTATTTTACGTAGATTTAGCGTGTCAACAGTGAATTAAACGTATTCGTTGCTTGCAGCACGTGCTTGCTTTCGTGGTTAGAACAAGACACATCCTGTCCGACCTGTCGCCTGTCTCTCAACATCCAGAACCCATCAACTACACGAATAGATCCTCCAGAACTGCAAGTCGACGCTCCCCAGCCTCAGCGCAGACAGCTCAATCACTTCTTTCACTTCGACGGTAATTCTCGTTGTAATTTTTTCTGAGTCGATCTGAAAGAATGATCCGCAGGTTCGAGGTACGTCTCTTGGTTGCCCAGTTTCTCTGTGGAGGTCAGCCATGCTCAGCTCATGAGGCAAGACAACGCTCCAGCCTCCAACTCGCAGTTAGACGCAATGGCTCGTCAGGTAAGAAATTGTGCGGTTGCTCAAGGGGAAAAATTAATTCGTGCCTCCAGGTCCAACAGTTGTTCCCACACATTCCCATATCAACGATCACCAGCGACCTGAGGGTGACAAGGTCGGTGGAGATCACCATTGAGAATGTCCTTGATGGGAGATTGGTTGCGCCTGCGATGTACAGGGAACCGGAAGTTGTGCCATCTGCGAACCGGTCGATGTCGGTTTTGCAGACTAACTGTGATACAGAAACTCAACAGCAGAGGAATTGGGACGAATTCAGCACAGAAACTGTGGAAACGTGAGTGTTGCAGTTTAGCAAATGTAGAGACAAGAATGAAACTGTAGTGTTTAAGTTTACATGAACGTCAGAGAGTGTGTATAAAATTGATGATGATGTTTTTTTCAGTGAAGATGCGAGCAACTTGGGGAGTCGCTTTTCGAAGTCGTCCTCCGAACGCGAAAAAATCCTGCATAGGCGCAAGGAAAACCTGATCCAGAGCGCGAGGAAGCGGTACATCGAGAAGCAGAGAGCCGCCGCCGCCGCCAAGGCGGAGCTGCAGAGTTGAAGTGTTCGCCAAGCAGCAACTTTTTTCCGGGAAGAGTCTTATCTAGACATGATATAGTTGTCCCAGATGTAACAAATTGTTAAAGTGTAAATTGAAAATATCCCGCAGTTGTAACACTGCTATATTTAGATATTAATAATAAATGTCTAGAACATTAAATTACTAAACAAAAATTTAAGTTGATAAGTAAGATGTGTTTGCGCATTTGTTTTATGTTGCAGGATTGTGATTTGTTTTATTTTTGAACGTAAAGGCTCAAGCGGTACGATATAAAAATTAAAACTAATAAACGGAGAGCGTTTTAAATACAGATTTATAAAAGACAAATTGTTTTTGTAACGGCACTTTAGGTATCATTTGTTGATTCGGTTGATTTATGATTTTGTTATTTGTTTCTGAATGACCTTTGGTTGTGCGTTTTGGTACCTAAAATGTTAGAGAAATTTGTAAGTTTGTAACACACGTTATAAAATTCATGTTAAAATTATTATGTAGAGTAAGGTATTCATTAGTCCACTGAAGTTGAATCGACGTTGATTAGTCATCTCTCGAATGATACAATTTGTGAACGTTCATTTGAGTACCTATTTTATATAAAATTTGTTTAGTTTGGTTAGATTTAATCAAATAACTATGTCCTCTAAACGAACTAATGTTCCTTAATCAAATGTTAAATTAGCTACAAAAGTTAACGTGATAAGCAGTACGAGATCAGTTTAGAGCTAGTCTCACCAATAGGGTCGCGCCCTCTGTCAACTGGATGAGAATTTTTACATTGGTGTCTAGCTTTGGTCATTGTTGCACTTGAATTTTGTTCCAAGTTTGTAGTGTACATTGTGATAAAAGACTGACTCTTGGTATTTCCGTGTGATAATCTCACAATCTTTTTTGTGTTAGTCGTTAGTGTATTCCGCTTTATTTTGCTATAATTTACACTTCATTTATTTACTTACTTACATACAGTCTTAAAACGTCCGGCCTGAATTTTTGTGTACAATGAAAATGCTCAGATCTTAGAATTTGGAGACCCTTACACAGTGAACATGTAGTCTCTAATGTTGAAAAATGAAGTGCATGTTCTCTTTATTATACATAAATTGTCTAGTTATATTTCGATATAGGAAATACGTAATTGCCATGCAAACATTATATTGTGTGCCAGATATCTAAGGGCCAAAGTTGTATATCAGATACTTATTTCACTGTACTTACGTGTCCTGTCAATCTCCTAATCTTTGTTATTGTGCTTAGTATTGCTGTAATAAATTATTTAAAAAAGACAGACCCGTTTCCACGACCAAGACCCTTTTACCTCGTCGACAAAAAAAAAGGAAGAAAAAATTCTTCGCGTGTAATAAATTGTTTATTCTTATAAAATAATTACAAAGGTACGTCCAATATAAAAATGTTTAGCTTTGAGAATGAAAGCATCGAATCAAGGATTTTTCCGTGGCTACTTAAACGAAAACTACGACCCTACTGTTCCTTCTTAAATTTACTTAAACATAAAAAAGATATGACTAGACATGGACATTTCAAACAATAGTTACACCGAAAAATAAATTAACATCTGTCGTTTTTTACAGCTGGATTGAGATCACTGAAATACGCATGCGCCATTGCGTCGTCTGCAGACATCCTTCCCATGGGGTTGCACACTAATAATCTCTGCAAGAGGTCTCTACCTCTGTTACCCAACTTAGGCACGACCTAAAATCTCAACGGTAGATTTTATTCTCGTATTTCTATTATTCAAATCACCTGAGATAAACTCATATTAGGCTGGTACAGCGGAAATGGTTTGTAATCTGGAAGCTGAGACATTCCACTCCACGTCTCTTCCGTGGGAGTGCCGAGCAGTTTAAAAATTCTTCTCAACTGGTCGTCGACATCGGAACCGGGAAATAAGGGCCGTCCTAAACAGAGTTTTGACAGCTTTCATCGAAATTGGGGTTAGGAGTAGTTGTCACTAACGTGACCTTGAAAAGTGTACTAAATTGAACGCAGTATAGATATACTCGAAAATCAATATTGCCGTTTTTGTTACTCACCGGCATTTGCTAATTCTGCGAATATGCATCCCGCAGACCACATGTCGATGGATGTGGTGTACAGCTTCGCTCCAAAGAGGACGTCAGGTGGCCGGTACCACAGAGTGACAACCTCGGCGGAGTAACATTTTACCGGTATTCCGAAAGCCCTGGCCAACCCAAAGTCGGCCAATTTCAACTCGCCGTTCTTGTTGATGAGCAAATTTTGCGGCTTCAAGTCTCTGTGTAACACATTATGGCTGTGGCAAAACGCGAGACCTCTCAGTAACTGGTACATGAACGATTTAACCACGTCTAAGTCGATGTCACCGTTCAAGCTATCAAAATACTTTTTCAAGTCTTGATCGCAATGTTCAAAAACTAGAGTCAGTTTTTTATCACTGTGTAACACGTCGTATAATCTTACGATGTTTTTGTGCTTCAGTTCCTTGAGTAGACATATTTCCCGCAGGGCAGAGGACGGGACTCCCTCGTCGTCGTCGTCGAGTCTGACTCGCTTTAGGGCAACGATTTCGTGGCTCTCGCGGTTCTTTGCTTTGAAGACGGTGCCGTAAGTACCTTCGCCGATTTTTTCCAGCTTCTCATATTTCTGCATCGCGCCAACACTATCAATTACTAAAATCATCCACTACACTTTACTGTGATCGGTGAACTCTGCAAAATTTCTAGGTTATGTTTATTTTGTTTGACGTTTGTGTATTGACAGATATTCTAATTTGGTGGTGGTTTCAGTGACTTTTCCTGTTCAAGTGTTCAGGTTGGTAAATTCGTAAATTGGTAACTTTGTCGGTTGTCACCAAAAAATTTTGACACGCTGTCAAGTGTAATCAAATTTCCAAAAAATCAATCAAAATGCCGCAAATAGGTTCGGTAGTTTCAAAATTTTACACAGAATATAACTCTAAAACCCCGAAAAAGCTTAAATGTATCGACGCTTATTTGTTGTACATTTTGTTGACCGGCATCGTCCAGTTTTGTTTCTGCTGTTTGGTGGGCACTTTTCCCTTTAATTCTTTTCTTAGCGGCTTCATTTCTTCTGTCAGTAGCTTCGTCTTAGCAGGTAAAAGTGATGTGATAAGATTTTAATATAATTTTGTACATGATATGCATTTGCAGTGTGTCTGAGGCTGCAAGTTAACCCAGAAAACAAAAATCAATTCGCCGGGATTAGTCCAGAGAGAGGATTCGCCGACTTTATATTCGCTCACGTAGTGTTGCATTTAGTTGTAATGAATTTCATTGGTTAAATGATTAATTTTTTTTTTTTTGTGTTAAAACATTCTAATAAATTGTATTGTACATTTGATGAGTTTTATTGTGATAAGAGTAACCTTGCATGAGATATAACATTTCACAAGCTTAAGGCTAATGGTCAACATAATTACATAAATTGAATACATGTCACATTACTCATAAAAAACGGTTAAACATGTACAGATACAACTGTCATAACAGAGGTTGTGTGTGATATCTTGATAACGGTAAAATGCACATATGTCGAATGCACTGCATAAATTCTTGCATTTAGTCGTTGTTCTCGGTGTAATTATCGCGCCACACATTTAGAATTTGTAATTTTATTCAGTCGTTCACGCAACATAAAATGACGAGCGTGAAGGATAAAATTCCACCAAATCGTGAAACTTCAGTTCCGAAATACGGATTAAAAGTACGACTGAACCACACTTATCCCGAAGATCGCTCCCAAGACTTCGTTCCTAGCATACGACAAATATGGGCCATTCTACCCTTGGTTTTGCGGTATTTGAGGTTATGTTCTTGTTTTCTCATTTTACGGCTTTCGTTGCAGATATATATGGTACTACATCGTGCACAGAATCACGGGAAAGTCCATTGTTATGGACTACTTGAAAACCATAAGGTCAAAGCAAATATACGGTAGGTAGCTGTGGTCAAATGTAGGGAAGTACGAAGTTTTGAATGTGTCTTAGGTGTACCGATCGGAGGAATCGGTTGCGGGACTATAGGACGAGGATATCGAGGGGAATTCTGTAGGTTTCAACTGAAACCAGGCCTCTACGAATACAACACAGTAGATGCCAACCAGTTTATTGTTACTATCAAAGACAGACATCACGAGACTATTTTTCACAGTCTTCTATCGACGTTTCCGTATGTTTTTGTAAACGTATTGTTATGTAAAATAATTGTTTTTTTTTTTGTAAAAGGAAAAAAAAGTTGAGCAGCTGGCAGAGTTTTATCGATGGTTCTGAGTGTTTCTACACAGGTCTCTACCCAAGGTCATGGACAGAATACGATTTATCGAAATTTGGTGTTATGTTGACTTGTAGGCAAGTCACTCCCATTATTCCAAATAATTATAAGGTAGACATTGCCTAACAAAAGCAGTTTCTACTACTGAGCATTTTAAACCTTGTCTTCAGGACACATCCTTGCCTTGTGCCGTTTTTGTGTGGGATATCACAAACATCTGTGACGAGGACAGGACCGTCACAATCGCCTTCACTTTTAAAAATGGAGTCGGGGACAAGAGCAAAGACAGGGCTTGTAAAACATTCTCTTCTAATCATTGCAGTTGTGATTATTTACATTTCTTGCAGCGACTTGTAGCTCGAAAGCATTTTCCCTCGGCGACTCGGAGGGGGTGATCTTGTACCACACAATCGACAAGATGCCGTGTTCGTACGCGTTGTCGGCAAAAGTCCACCCCGATTTTGATATTTCAAAGTGTCTCTACTTCGACCCAAACTCCGACGGTATCGAACCTTGGATCCAATTGAAAAATAACGGAAGTTTCGATAAAATATCTGACAAGAGTTACGGTCAAATCTTCGGAGAAATGGCGTGCGGAATAGCGGCGAAAACTACAGTTGGTCCGGGTGAGGGCGCCACTGCCGAGCTGAGTCTAGTGTGGGACATGCCGACGGTGCAGTTTCCCAAAAGAATGCGGAAGTATTCAAGATATTATACGAAACACTTCGGGAGTGAGAATGCTTCGGTGCGGATTGTCCGACACGCTTTTGATAATTACAAAGACTGGGAACAGGCCATTTTTGAGTGGCAAAGCAAAGTTCTCGATAATGGGTAAGATTGATTGAATAAAGTAACATCTTGTAACGGTTTTGGTGGATGCGTCAGGTTTTTGACTTGCAGTGTCACTTATAATGTTGTTGGGCAGATAACAAAAGCTTTAACGTACGTTCATACCGGGTGTAATTGTAGACAACATTTTAAATGTAAAAAATAAGGAGTTTCATTTACATATTTGCTCTTCTAACAATTTGACGGTAAAGTCACTGTTTAATTTCAATTTTAGTTTTATTCAAACATCTTGTGGTGTTGAAAGAAAGACAAGAAAGGAGTTAGAGTGGAAACACTTTAAGAAGAACATGGTGAGTCATTCAAATCTGTCACTGTTGTTTTGTCCAGTGGCGTATCATTAACGTTCTGAAATTGGGGGACATGGTAAATCCGCTTTTATTTGAATTCTAAAACAAAAATACTAAAAAGTAGTAGTATAATACTGGACCATTCTTCATACCATATCGATTGTTTAACGCGGATTATTTAATTAAACTTGCTTGCAAGAAGTTGTAGGACTAGCTTTATGAAATTAGAGTAAATCATGAAATATGGTTTCAACATGATGGTTGTCCATCCCATTACACGCAAGAAGTCAAAAACTTTTAGATAACGCGTTTCCTAACCGGTGAACAGGACGAGATGTGCAATTCATTGGCCACCACGATGGCCCGATTTGGCACCAAGCGACTTCTTTTTGTGGGGCACGATCATTTGTATGTTGGGGAGAAAACTTATAACATTGTTGAGAATTTAAAAACAGCTATAACTGAGGAATGCCCAAGAATAAATTGTTATCAGTTGGCGGGAGTTAGAAAAAACTTATTTGTTTGAACATTTAATTAAGAAAAGAGCTTATATTAATAACATAGTTACATAAACATTTTTTTTTTAAATTTAAATTAAAGAGTGGAATTAGTTAGACAGTAATTTTAATTCTCTCTAACTTTCACCTTAACTATTTTGCCGTAAAATTGTTAAGAGAGCAAATATATAATTGAAACTCTTTATTTTTACATGTAAAATGTTATCTTATAAAATAATTCTACATCCTGTATATATTTTACTGTTGTTTAACTTTTTTCTCACTCTCTAGCTAATAAATAACCAATATCACAGTTAACAAAACGATATACAGACATTATTAAATATTTTTTATTCACAATCGGTTAGTAACGTGCAGCTTTTCTAACCTCTTAAAGGTTAGAAAGTGAGCAATTACTCGTGTACACATCAACCGGCCAGTAATGAGTCGTAAGTGGTCAGTAATGAAACCCATAACTGACCTGTGGTGGCGCTACTGTAGCACCAATCGCGAAAAACTCTGTACATTTTTCTGATATCGTAATTTGCTTTTCTCAGGTTAGAGATTGAATGTTAATTTGTGTGCGGATTCCCGCAATTCTGGGGAGGGTACACTCTATTTCACTATTGCACCTTTTGTTTGTTAAAAAATGTGGGCAAATGTCAATTTGGTTTGACTTTTGTGTACTAAAATTTAATACAATCTCAATCGTGCGCGCCTACTAACTTTTATTTTGCCAAAATAAACGATAATATTACGGAGGTTAGTTTTTATTTATTTTTTATTATTATAATGTTGCTTGTTTTATTAAATGATTGATTGTGAATAAAATAGTATACAAACCTCGGCGAAAGTCCATTCCTGTGTCTCGAGAACTAGTTCACCTCGAGGGCAAGCCTCTCGGTAAACTATTGTTCTCTCGACAAGAATGGAACACTTTCCTCCTCGGTATGTAATATACTATTATTTTTCAACGTTAACAGTATTGTTAATTCCTTTTTCGTGTTTTTTAACAAACATTGTCCAAAAAATAACATTATAGGGAATTACCCGACTGGTACAAATCGGCCTTATTCAACGAGACCTATTTTGTAAGTGACGGTGGCAGTATTTGGGTAACTGTGGATGAGGAGGAAGTCAAAAAACTATCCAAAAATGACCCAAGGTATAGAAAATAATTATACATTAGAACTCTGGACAAATATCTCAATTTTAGGATAGAACTTGGAAAATTCGCTTTACTAGAAGGCCACGAATACAGAATGTACAACACTTACGACGTTCACTTTTACGCTTCATTCTCCTTCATCGTGAACTGGCCTCTGTTGCAGTCAGTTCTTCAATACGACATGAAAGACGCCATTTTCACCGAGATTCCAGACAAAGTAAAAATGTTGTACGACGGAGAAATAGTCGAGAGAAAAGTACCGAACACGGTACCCCACGATATTGGAGATCCCGGTAGTAGATAAGGTCGCAAAATCATCGTGTTTTCTAATATTTTTTTTGACCTAATAATAGGCGAGGAACCCTTCGTTCTACTTAATTCCTATCCCATCCACGACGTAAGTCAGTGGCGCGATTTAAACTCCAAATTTGTGTTGCAAGTCTTCAGAGACGCCTTCATCACAGGCTTGAATGACTCCTCTGTTGCTTATTTGAATGACATGTACGACGCTTGTTACACAGTGATGCATAAAAGCGAACAATTTGACGTCGACGGTGACGGTCTGATCGAGAATTCTGGTTGCCCCGATCAGACTTTTGACACATGGGTCATGACAGGCGCGAGGTACGTTGACATCAAGAATGTGTTAGATAATTACTTTAACGTGGCATTTAACTTTCAAGTGCTTATTGTGGTGGGCTTTGGTTGGCCGCTCTTTTCGCCATGACCAAAATAGCAGACGCTTTGCAGAAAACTGAAGATAAGGACAAGTTCCAGAAGCTTTTAGATAAGGGCAAAGTTGCTTTCGAACGGAAACTGTGGAACGGAAGAAACTACAATTTTGACTGTTCAAACGAGGAGTGTCGATCCATCATGGCCGATCAGTTGTGCGGTCAGTGGTACTTGAGGAGTTGTGGTTTTAATTACGAGGTGATGTTAATAATAATAACTCTGGTAAAAGTGAATTCACAAAGTTGTGTTTGTAAAGGTATTTCCTCAAGATCGTGTCAAAACTGCCTTGAAAACTATCTACGAGAACAACGTACAGTCGTTCTGTAATGGCAGAATGGGGGCAGTCAACGGGTTTATAGATGGCGCTGCTGACAAGTTTACTATACAGAGTGAGGAAGTGTGGACAGGAGTCACGTATGCTCTCGCAGCGAGTATGATACAAGAGGTAACGAGTGCTACAGGTCGTAAATTGATTTATGAAACACTTATTTCGTAGGGGATGTGGAGCGAAGGGTTTAACACTGCTGGAGGTATGTATAAGTCCATGACCGAACGATTCGGACTTGCCTTTGACACCCCCGAAGCCCTCTACGCCACCAAGTACTACAGGTCGGTGTCTTACATGCGGCCACTCAGTATATGGTCGATGCAACTAGCCATCAATCAACTCAAGATCAAAAATGAATAATTCTAGTTACTGAACATAGTTAGCGAACACATATTACATTCTGATGTTTCAGCTAGTTTTAGACAGTTTTGAATTCCTACTTTTAATACAGTTTCTAATGTTGGCAGAAATGCTGGATATTTTTTTGATAAACAATGTAAGAAGTACACTTATGTTAGAGTTCTATGACAGGACAGTAAGAAGAGTTTAATGGAAATAAATAAAAAATTATCAAATTTGTTTTCTTTCGAATGAAAGTATCTACAGGTGTCTCCAAAAAAGAAGACGAGTCCATAACTCCGTTATTTATCGGAAGATTTTAATTATTTGTACACCAAATTAAATGGTTGATTGGTTGTTAATAGGCTACAAAATGGCCTAATAAATTTAAATATAGCCCCATGAGCTTCAAGGGTAAACTGTCAAAATATTTGTTTTCAAATGGGAGTACATATTTTTTTTTAGTAATTCTGATAGAGATCTTTATTCTGAGAAGAACAATGCATATTGTTCAGTACTTTACTTATGTTGACAGCTTGTCATCTAATAATGACGTCATCAATCATTTTTTTAAATGACAACCCCCATTTTTTTTTTCTTATTTTTCTGGTACGCCTTCATACTATAGCTGAACGATCAATGAAAAAAATTGGTACCTTATACATATAACAATTTTTTTGAGAAATTGACAAATTTTACTTCAAAAAATTTAATTTAATTTTTAACGTAAATTTTTTTTTTCAATGGGTTGTAGTGACCCAGTTTAAAATTTAAATTTAAATTTCCGGTACCGCCACAACAGCGCGCCAAATATGAAGGTACTAGCGGCTAGACTAGGAACTACGAGCGGAAATATAGCGGGGGTTGAAGCTCGCTCGCGCGGATGGTTGAAGGGTGGTAGAGCACTTTTTGTTTAGTTTTTCGAAACGAACACACCTTGCGAAGAGCGATCCAAGTTTCTCAAATTTGTAAGTTAAACCTGAACAATTCCACTACCGTTCCGAGTAGATATTTTGTGTCCCCGGGAGGAATTCAACGTTTTTAATTCACCTGGGTAATTTATCCCACTTTCGTTGCCTTTTTTTTCTTTGTGGTTTGTTTTTGGGGCCAGGACCACGTGGTAAGGGTATGTTGTAGATTTCATTTTGTTGCATGCTGTTTCTTTAAGAAGCGCCCATTTGTTAATTTTAAGCGTTATCCCTAAGTTTTCTCCCGGGAGGTTCATCTTTTTGTAATCTTGTAATTTCGGAAATTAGGAGCCGTCGTCCGAACTGCGAGCGTCCATTTTGTTTTTTTTTTCTTCACTAACATTTTATTTTAACGGCACTCGACCCGCCATCTTTTTTGTTTAACATTACCAGCGATTATTGTATTCGTGATTTATGTTGTTTACTGATATTTGAGCCATTTAAAGTGGTTCTATTTTATCGTTATTTAACTTCACGTTTTGTTCTCTTTTATTTCCTCATTGTTTAATGTTGCGGTTTGTTTTTGCTTATGTTATCCTTGTTTAATGTTGCGTTTTGTTTTGTTTATTTGATCATTGTTTAATGTTGCGCTTTGTTGTGTTGAATTTTCGCATCGTTTAATGTTACGCGTTGTTCGATTGAATTAAACTCGGGTTTTCTTTATGTTGTTGTTAAGCACCACTAGATTTCGGAAGAGTTAAAGTAAAATGTTGTAAGTGCGCCACTATGGGAGTTAGGTTTCAATCAGGAAGTCGTGGGGTTGTCTAGTAAATTTCTGGGGAGGCCACGGTTAAGTTACGGCCGTTAGCGGAGGCGGACCTAAGTCCTGCTCGATGCGGCTCTGGGATGCTGACGTGAAACCTCCGTTGCGGTTCTAGAGATCTTAGGTTTTTGTCGGTAAACGGTTGGTTGGGGAAGGTGGAGCAAGCTCTGCTCGAAGCGGCTTGGGAAGCTCATCGTACAACCCCGAGGCGCTCTGTCACTATTTCTTGGTCGGTGAAATTGCCCGACGTTCATTACTAACCTGAGTATCTAGAAACGTCGCTGGTCTCAAGCCGATTCAGATTATTCTTCTGAGTCCCTCGCGGCCGAAAGTTTGTTACCTCCAGCTCTAAGCTCCCGAAGGCGTACCTTGACCGCGTAGTTCCGAGTTAAACATTGTTTTTGTCATTAATCGAATTGCAAAATACGAGTAATACCTGGGATACGGTTTTTGAAGAGGGTTTTTCATCCGTCCCTGTCTGTAATAACTGCCTTATAATTTGTTTACTTGTTTTGCAAGCTTTAAACTGTCATTTTGTCTGTCATGTGCCCGTTTTTCTGTTATTTTAAATATTGTTGCATTCATCTTGTCGTTTATCTTTGTGATGTACTCAACTAGTTAATTTCTTGTACTTCGTTAACCTTAATTTCTGTCTTTTGTATTCGTTTCAATTTCTTTTTCATCAAAGTTATTACAGGCATTTTTAATAAAAGGTATTTTGCGTCCCTCACATGTGTGTTTTATTTGCGGCACTCTTCCAACTGGAACCCTCACCGTTTGCATTCCGAACCTTTCAACCTTTTCCGCCAAAAGAAAATCACAACGTAGGGCTCCTCCGATTCGATGACGATCACGACCACATTTGTTACCGTTTTGCGCAGGTTCAAATATTTGGCGGAAGAAGTAATGTATTCAAATCATTACAGGGTTTATTTTAATAGACCAAACAATGTAGAAAATTTGCGACAGAGAATTCGCGCTGAAATAGAACAAATAAGCCCTGTCAATCCTGACATTATCGAGCGCAGTGTACAAAGTGTCGGTGAGTGCCAAATAGTTGGCGGGAGGCAATTTCAACATTTGCGTTAAATTTTATTGTTAACCTTAGATGTTTATTTGTTTTTGTTTGAGGTCAATTACAATTTTTACATACAAAAGGCATAGCGCTGAAAAGGCCTTAAGCCTTAAGCCCCCTTGTAAAAAGTTTTGCCATAGCCCTAAGAACAAATGAAGTGTAATACGGCGTGATCAACAATGACTGAGTCTGTTGGCAATGAAACAATTGAAAAGTACTGGTGTTTTTTGTGTGGTGAGTGGCACTGACCGGATTTTTTAACTTGAGACCACATTAAAAACATTTTTGGTTATACCGGTTATGTTTATGCTATTAGTCAAATTTCATTGTTACCAACAGACTCTGTCATTCTTGATCATACCGTATATGTATAAACAAAGAAATAAATGAAGTTGATGATGGTGAAACTACTGATTCTTATAGCTCTATACTGTGGTATTATACAGGGCTTTCATAAATGATTGTTGATTGGTCTCACAAGAAGGCTGTGTGTCTCCATTTAAATACAAGGAGTCACAGCACACCTGAAGTATGAAAGTCCTGTACAATAGGAGTGGAAAAACGTATTTTTTTGTTCGACACGGTCAGAATTTGAGATTTTTGTCAAAACGAAACGTCAAGCTAATTTAAAAGATTTTAAGGGGTTCGTCGAACAAAAAAATAGTAGATATACAGAATGTCCCAGAACTCGCGGATCAAATTGAAACTGTATATTCCTTGATGGTAATGAAGGTAAAAAACGTTTATAAAAATATTCAGGGTGCAACAGCTTTTTAGTTATGAATTAATCAAATTGACCAATAGAGCTCGATCTAATTTTCCCTTTATGAGAAAATTGAGTACCTTCCCTCAATTGCCAAGCAACGTATAATTCGATGAATAATAAAATTATTTTCAATATTAATCTGGTCAACTTGTCGAAACAGACGTCAAAAGTGACAGCTACCTTTGAAATAACCAAAAATGGGATAATTTCGCCAAAGGCAGGTGAACAAATGTATAAAATCTAAATCAGAGAACGCAAGAAGTTTCTTCCTTGAGGGGTATGGGAAATTGACGGGAGGGATATGATGAATTGAACCTTTGTTGATGGAAGGTAAAATGGCGACGTAGCGTCAAGTGAGTAATACATATTACTACCTTAAAAATCTTAGTAAAAAGTGAAATATGCAGGGCCTGTGAAGTGCATCGGAATCACAAGAAATTTATCCTGACTCATGTGCATACACTCTGCATCTGCAACGTATTAGCGCAGCTACACGAGCGGGACTCGTCATCGTCGAAATGAAAGAAGACTTTTAGGAACATTCTTGACATTGCAAAAAAAGCTGGAGTTACACGTAGGTTTTGAACAACAGATCAAGCATAGTGGCAGTTCTGAAAGAAAGAAGACAAAACTGGATTGAACTAACCTATTTATTTTAGCATCATTGTTAGTAAAAATTTAAGATCAAATTTTATAACTAAACGATGTAGAATGCAACAAATGAAATAAGAAACATGCAAAATAAAAAGAATAATTTATAACAAGTGTTCAAAATGACCACATTTCATCTGAAGGAATAGGCGAGCTTGTTTTATTAAATTTTCCCTTGCCAGTCAAAGCATATTAGGAATAACAGTAGCCAGTGTTTCGTAAATTTGGTCATTTAGTTCTTCTAAAATATTGATAGGTTCGCGGTAAATATAGTTCTTCAAATATACTTCTTCTACCGTCGTCATCAAAGGACTGAAGAACAGCATCTTCAGTCTCTGGCGTTCTAACTTCTCGCGGGGGACCACCAATTTCTTGTCAGGTAGGCACCAAGGACCCAGTGTCTCGAGCACGGTACACCAACCGTAGAAATACGTTATAATTTGGATGTGGCAAACGTCGTGGAAAACATATTGCATATTCCCTTGCATCCTCACGTGCATTGCGCCGGCACTCTCCATAAATTATGAGCATTTCGGCATACTCTGCAGCTGTATATCAATACGAAGTTTGACAATTTCGAATCAAATTATAACTTGACATTGTCAAAATCTTCACAGTTGCCCAAACATTTACTTGAAATTCCATACCATTCTTACTAGAATTATGTTGCTAGGCAATTCAAACCTTTGGTTAAATTTACGTGAAATTCAAATTAACAGCGGCCTTCTGATTGGTCAACTTTAATTATTCATCACAAAAAATCGACTATACCCTGTCCTTTTTTTTAAACGCTATTGCTTTCAGTTATCACCAAGGAAAGTTTGATCCGCGAGTTCAGGGACAGCCTGTATTAAAGAACGAGTTTCATAAGCGTTGATTTGGCGCATGAGTCCCAAGTGTAGAAAACGAGCGGTAGGGGAGTTTTCCATGGGACGAGTGCGCCAATGCCCTTATAAAACGAGTTTTTTATGTTATTTTTTAGAATTTGCACTCTTTCAATTTTTTTTAAATAAAAAATTAAATGTTCAAATCTTGGGAATTTTGTATTAATTGGTAATTCAAGGTAACGGATGCAACTACATCTGCAACATATGTTAAAAAGTAGAGTTTGAACATTAATATTGGAAGTTTTTTGGTGTAAATGACACTAATACACTGAAAATTGGTAAAAATTTTCTTAGAGATCTATTAAACCACGAGTGCTTTAATAGATAGCCATAAACGACTCCAAATTGAATACAATAATAGACCTATTAGAGACGCAAATTCTAAAAACGTTGTATTCAACTCGTTCGTGTGTAAATTTAAGCTTTTTTTGGCACTCGTTTCACTCGCGTTTTAAACTTGCTCATACCAAGAGAAGCCCAATTTTTGAGAAGGGGCACTATTAATTCAGAAGTTTTCTTGTAGTCCCATTAAAGACTGAAAGTCAAGTCAAGTTTTTATTTTCTAATTTAAATTTCATTGATTGACACATTTCACGTGAAGTTTTAATGGTTGCGTGATTCCATATAACGTTGTGGTTGTGAAGGTCATGTCTTCATGTGGCCATTTTAGTTCAAAGTTGCGGATAATCTAAAAAAGAAGTTTAATCAATTACGCTTTCAAAAGACAAGATTTACTTTTAAAAGTGCGGTTTGTAACTCCACATGGGCTAGTCGCTTTCCGATGCAACTCCTTGGACCGAAGCCGAACGGCAAAAATACGAAAGGATTTGTATTCTTGTGAGACAGTTCTTTGGGACCCGACGCAAGCCACCGTTCTGGTAGAAACTCTTTGGCTCTTGGGAAATAATCATCAGATGTGCAAAGGGCTAAATTGCAAGTGAACACATCAGTCTGAAAAAATGTTGCGTTAAGAAAATGACAAATCATGACAGACAACACTTCACCCCGCTTGGTACTTGATAACCCCCGAAAATCAAATTTTTCACTGTTGTTCTCAAATTTCCTACAGCGATAGGGGCTAGTCGTGTGACTTCTTTGATAACACCCTGGAGATATGACGCTTTAGCCAATATTTCTTTAGTAACTGGTGTATCTTTGTCTTGAAGAAGAGCAACAGCTTCGTTTCTGAGTTGCGTCTGTTTTTCTGGATTTTTGCTCAAGTAGTATAAGCCCGCCGCAAGGACTCTACCGGTCTGCAACGTATAACAAAATGACACTAAAATCTCCATGATTTTTTTGAATCTCACTGTATCAATCCCAGCTAGCATCATATCTATAGACATGCCGACCGCTACATTTCTGTCGAGTTTTAGTAATTTTTGCAAGACGCTAGATGTTTCGTCATTAATGTCAATTTCTTTGGTTTGTAGTTTATCAAGAGTCTGATTAATATATTTAACATTTGTCCTAAAATAAATCGGTGTTAATTAATCTGCTTGTCTCGAATGAATCAATGTACTTTAGTATAAAATCTAAAGCTTTGACTAATTTTCTCCAGTTTGATGTGCTGACATATTTGTACATCGACGGCAATATATCTAATTTATACGTCAACTCGAAGACTTGCAATACACTTTGTATTAATTGCTGTGTTTCTGAATGGCTATCCAAATCTCTTTTCAAACATCCTGTGCAGAAATAAAAAATGAAAGAACTATTTCATTGACGGCTTATGACAATACCTAAGTGTTTATCCAATGTAACAACTCCCACAGACTCTAAGGACCATTTGTAGAGTTCATTGTTGAAATTGTCGGGCATTTCACCGTTATGTTGTTCTGCTAAGAATTTTACGTTGTCAACGAGTTCGTCCGCTACTAGGTTCATTTTGTCTACATACTGTAAATTATTTCTTGGTTGCATCAAAATAGGGTTCACCACGGATCTATACTTGAACCATTCCTCTCCTTGACTAGACAAATAATTTAAACGTTTTTCAAAGATGGAATACAAATAATTCCAATATTATCTAGAGTTCTCTAGAACCAATAAATGTTTGAGTTGACTTACTGTTGAACCATTCCAAATCGAGGATATGTGTATTTTCGCATTTCTCGGAAGTAATCCAGTGACGCAAGACCTCTTCTAATAGGCCAAACACCTTCGTTTCTGTGCAACTAAAAGTGAAAAATAATGACTTGAAATTTAACACTGTAGTAGGTAACTATACCGTTTCGAAATATTTTGGATTGAACAACATTACCATTGGAGGTCCATTCAGTCCTTCCAAAATTGCTATATCACCGTGCTGGTCCCAAATACTGAAAAATCGTTTTTGATTAGGAGAGAAGATCATGACAACAGAAACTTACAGTTTTTGAATTTCTACAAAGTCTAGTCCGTGGAAATTCCCGATTTTTGGCAAAAATCTCCAGATATTACCGAAGATTGGGACAGGTTTGGGCCTGGGAATACTTTTGAAAGGTTTCGCCTCGTCCCAACCGACTGGTTTGGCGTCACTCTTTTCTAACTCGTGCAAGTTCTTGTAATGTTGGAATTTTTTTTCGTCGAGAGGGTTTTCAGTAATTCGAACTCCAGTCGACATGGAAATTCTTGTTCCATTGTGACTGACCAACCTGAACAGCTTTGTGCTCAGCATTCTGAAACCTGACGGAGCATGGGATTAGTACCGAATGGAACAAGCAGAAGGTAATAAAGCGTGCGAATTAAAATAAAAATTAAATTGGAAGTGATTACTCCCAATTTGATTTTTATTGGAAATTTACTATTATGGAAAGTAGTTTTGTGGCCTGACGCACCAAGTAATTGATAGACTGTGAATCTTTGATGACCATGAGACTAAATATACCTACTCCAGAGAGCTTACATGATTAGCACAGTTTAATATTAGCAAAAAAATTGTCTACATTGTGTTTAAAACTGTTTATTCTTATAACCTTGATGTTGTAATGTCAATAACATATTTATTGTCATTAAGCTTATGAGATTTTTTTTATGTTTTAGTGGAATATAGGGCGTATTCTGTAACTGCTCCGGTAAATTTTAAAGCCCGTTAAATTAAGTTGTCACAGCAATGACCAATCAGGGCTTGAAATTTTAAAGCCCGCTAAAATTTTAACGCTCATTTAAAAATTACAGAATACGCCCTATGGTCTATTAATTTTATTTTACTCACCTACAATGTAGTAAGTTGTTAATAACAAGTTAGGTACACGAAAAATATATACATTTTAGATACCATTAACATTCACAGTTATCAGCAAAAATTATTATCAGCGTTTGTTATTGTATTATTATCATTATTATCGGTCTACTTCTGGATGTTTTGTAAACTTAATACACTTTATATTTATGTTTTAATGCGATATTAACCAATAACCAACAGGATTTTATAATTAAGTCAGATTCACCAATCAAATGCAAACACTACGAAGAACCTTGTGATGACTGGATTAATACGGTAAAAAGTGCTTTATGAGGTTTAGATTAGTTTGCGCAGATAAAACTATGCAAGAAATTTCTTAAGGTTTGACAGAAAATGTAGAACATGATTTATACTATATTTTTATACCAAACTATTGGTTTCTACTACAAGGTGAGCAACAATAACTGTTTCAGTTGGCAATAAAAAAATTTACATGAAATTTTCAAGACTGTGAATTGTACCTATTTCGGTTTGTTTTATTGACACTATTGACAGCTGGTATACATTTCATATTTAAACTTCTTGGTTTTTGTATTCTTTTATTAATAAAATGGTTTTCTCGTTGAAACATGCCATAAAAGTCACCAGAATTTATTGCCAACTCAATCAGTAATTGTTGTTCACACGGTAGAAATCGTACGACACTTAAAAATAACCAATAGAAAAACAGAATTCGGTGTCGTTTCTATAACAATATAGAGATTTCCTGGAAATTTTTTGCACCTAGCTAACCCAACATTAAATTAATAACTGGAAATTTTTTCAGCCAATCAAAATCATTTATTTACCTACATATTAAAAATCTCAATTTTTTTTCCGTTGTCAAGGATAATTCTGTTATACAACTTGATTTTTTTGTCGGAAATTTATAATTTAAGAAGCATAATGTCCGTGTTCCACTCGGGCTAATTAATACGTTTTGGAAATGCATTCGAAAAAATTTCCGGAAATAATCAATGCACATGGGATATTTAATTGAAAATTTACGGATCATTTATCCTCCTAATTCATTTATTTTGTGTCAGGTTCTAACTTCAATTTAAACCAACGCATTACAAAAAAAATAACTTAAATATTTGTATAATAACATTAACACATTTAAACCCGTAATACAGAAGTTCTTATATTATAAAAATATGTACAAAAATAAGTCGATCTTGATATGTCATTTGTGTTACTTTTGACACTAGTCCTGCCAACGGCAATATCATCCACGTCTTGTAATTGCAACGTTTATTGATTGACGGATTTCACATGAAGCTCTAGTGGCCGTGCGATACCATAAAACATCTTAGTTTCAAATACCATGTCTTCATGAGGCCACTCTAACTCAAAATTACGAACGATCTACAACAAATTACTAGTAAAAAATATTTTTTAACGACACGAAAATTACTTTTAAAATTGCTATTTGCAACTCCATCGTGGCAAGTCTCCTCCCGATGCAACCTCTTGTGCCGGTGCCAAACGGTGCAAATATAAAGGGATTTGTGTTTTTGGTAGATAATTCCTTCGGAGCTGAAGGGAGCCACCGTTCTGGTATAAACTCTTTACCTCTCGAGAAGTACTCATCCGATGTACACAGAACTAAATTGCAAGTCAAAACGTCGATCTAGAAATGAAAAACGTAGATAAATTTAAAAACTATGAAGGTGAGTACCGCACCCCTTTCGGTATTTGGTAACCCCCAATAACCACGCTCTTCGGTGTAGTTCTTGTATTGCCCACTCCAATAGGTGCTAGTCGCAGGATTTCCTTCACAACAGCTTGAAGATACGAGGCTTTGGCTAACGTTTCTTTGGTGATCGGTGTGTCTTTGTTCTTGAGAAGCGCGACAGCTTCTTTTCTGAGTTCTGCTTGTTTTTCTGGATTTTTGCTCAAATAGTATAAACCGCCTGCAAGAACCCTACCTGTCTGAAAAAAAAACCACACAAATGGAAGTCGATAAAATTGATTATTGGGGCCTCACTGTATCGATTCCAGCTATCATCATATCTAGTGACATACCCACTGCAATATTGCGGTCCAGCTTCAGTAATTTTTGTAAAACGCTAGACTTTTCGTCTTCGTCCAACTTTTTCGTTTCTAGTTTGTCCAGAGTTTGATTGATGTATTTTAAATTAGTCCTGGAATAAATAAGATTAGTTAATTCGCTTGTCTCGTTCGAGCGAACCCACTGTAGCATGAAATCCAGAACTTGTATGAGTTTCTTCCAGTTTGGGGTACTCATAAATTTACTCATCGAGGGTAGTATGTCTATTTTGTAGATTAATTGAAACAACTGCAACGCACAGTCGATTAATTTTTGTGTTTCTGAATCCTTGTCCAAATTCCTTTTTAGACATCCTGCGTATAAAAAAATCAAGAGAATTACTCTCATATACAGTTACGTCACTACCCAAATGCTCGTCTAATGTAACAACTCCTATCGACTCCAAGGACCATTTATGAAGTTCATTGGTGAAGGTTTTGGGCATTTGGCCATTATTTTGTTCTGCTAAGAATTTTATGTTGTCGACGAGTTCATCCGCTACTAGATTCATCTTGTCAGCGTACTGCAGACTGTTTCTGGGTTGCATTAAGATAGGGTTCACCATGGATCTATACTTAAACCACTCCTCTCCTTGGCTGCAAATAAAAATTTTGCTCTTAAGCTTCGAATTTTTATCAAGACTCACTGTTGTGGCATGCCAAAACTGGGCATAGCATCTTTCCTCATTTCTCGATAGCGGTCCAAGGACGGAAGACCTACTCTAATTGGCCATACACCTTCATTTCTGTATATCTGAAAGTGCAGTATAATCGATGGAAATTCAACACTGACTTGACTATACCGTCTCGAAATCTTTCGGATTGAATAACAATACCATCGGACGTCCACTCAATAGTCCTTTCAGAATTGATATATCTCCATACTGTTCGCGAATACTGCAAAATAACATTTTGATTTTGTGCCACATTTAGCAAAAGACTTACCGTCGTAGTATATCGGGGAAGTCGAGTCCATAGAAGTCTCCAATTTTTGGCAACATAAATCGCCAAAGGTTTCCAACAATCGGCGCAGGTTTGGGTCCAGGAAGGTCTTCAAATGGTCGTGCTTCATTCCAGTCGGATGGTTTCGTGTCGGTGGTGTCTAAAGCGTTGAGATTTTTATAGTGTTGAAATTTTTTCTCATTGGCGGCGTTTTCAGTGGTGGCTTTGACACTGGTAGACATAAATACTTTAGGGCCATTGTGATGAATTGATCTGAATGTCGCTCTGAGCATCGCGATACCTAAAACATGGACAGTGACAAGTTTTAAATGGTGATCAAAAGAGGGATCTCACTCAAACAGAATAATTTAATTTAACGATGATGTTGTTAACACTAATTTTGTTGTGAATTGAACGCAGTTGTGTCCCCCACTACGCATGAAGTAAAGTTAGACTCCGAGTTAGTTGATGCGTGCTACGGAGGTGATATTACGAGTGGAGGGAATGTAAAATTTTATATTTGTTCACTAGAGATAGTAGAGTTTTATAATTTGTTTACATTTCTCTTTTCTGCTTTTTATCTTGTTAGTAAATTTTTAGGATATTATGATGTGCCGTAATATATTATTAAAATTATTATTTATGGACGACAATGCATTGCTTAAATAAGTACAGTTAAATGTGAGATAATGATGAATTGATGACAGCAAAACATTATCAATTTAAATGGTAAGCGAGCAGTATTATATGCGAGAGACTTATCATCTTATCAATAATCATTGTTAGTTATGTAAAAAGCTGGATACAAATCAGTAGGTATACTTGGATTTTATTGCTCGAGGCTCGAGGTTGCGTCAATAATAATAGAAAACTGACCTTCGTTTTGTGGATCAAGATCATGGTTGACATAAGCGAAGTAAAGTATAAATAATTGAAAGAGTATGTATCTACCTACTAATAATATCGCTATTTAAATTTGTTGAGAATATGAATTGTGTAGGTCAGTTTTAGTACAAATATAATATGGACAGTAGAGCATCAAAAGCCTTACGTCAAAGTTTAAACAAGGTCAGATGAAGTGCCATTGATTATCTAAAAATATAAATAGCAAAGATGCTTTTGCACTAAACATAAATATTAAAATGATTAAAAACCTACTTTTAACTATTCTTATCAGAGTATTTAATTAGTTATTGAAAATAATGTAATGTGATTTTTTTTTTGTCAGAGTAGGCTATGATCAAAAAAGCGTAGGTATGTCTTAACTTATTTAAGCACTCAAATGGATGTGAATAGAGTTGCCTCTATAATTTCCTTCGCGTTATCTACTACCTCGACTGTTCTTTTGTTTGGTTCTTCACTACCTACCGATTTTCTTTCAACACTTCAGTTTTCTCCCAATAACTGAGCAGTTTTCTTTACGATTTAGTAAACGTGGTCATAAGAATGGACGGCTGCTTCTGCGGGAAAATGTTCCTCAAATCAAATCCAAATAATTTATTTCCTGTTTGTTTCATTTCATCTTATAATTAGGCTAGTAGCTATTTAGTTATACTAGGGCGCTGCTGAGGCTTAGGACCTTTTCACGCTAAGAGTGTTATAGAGTTGGTGGTTTACAAAAATGTGTACTTAATAATCATGAGTTTCAAAACAAGACAACGTGGTTTAAAAAAAAATTGAATACAAATAGATGTGGTTTATAATGGAAAGAGAATAAGAAAGAAAGAGAAAAAAAATATACGCCAATTTTGGTCCACCCTGAACTTTGACTAATTTAAAAAAAAATCTGTTGTACTTTTGTTGTTTAATTATAAACAACTGTGCAATTTCTAAAGAAAGATTAAATTATCCAAATAAGTATGTACTACTGTTTTATAATTGCCTTCCGCATTTTTTTTTTTTTTTAATTTGAGAAAAACTATTATGTACTGAAAGTAATTTTAAATTAAAATCTCCCTAGTGGATGAAATTATTTCTGAAAGTTATTCCGAGCTCATGAACGCTTTTGTTATTGTGCAAATAAGTAAGAGTCACTGACGAATGTCTTACTTGTACCTCCGAACAACAACAAAAATATTAATAAAAAATAAGGAAACATACGGCAAGTAGGTAATTCACATGCACCTGAGATATTGTAGATGCGAGTACAAACAAGAGACTCGTACACCAGTACAAAATTTGACTTTGAATGAGATTGAAATAATTTGTGATAAAATATTATAACTGCCTGTAAAATGTTTAGGTTCCTTCGATTTTTTTCACTCAAGCATTGGAAACAACTAAGCCAAAAAGAAAATACCTAGGTTTTCCAATCTTTGACCAAGGTTTCAAAAACACTGTCGAAAAAACTATAATTACAGTTGAAAATCTTTTGAACAAAGCTAAACTTCTTAGCAGGCACGTGGCTTATATTTTAATGAAGAACTGTCTTTTCATACCAAAATTTAATTTTTTATTAAGAACAACTCCACTTTGGAAAATTTCTAATTATGTTAATTCAATTGATTCTTCTTTAAAGTTTTCTTTAGAAACAATGCTTAATTTACGTTTAACTAATTTACAATCAGTCAGTTCACTTTACCGATTAGATTTGGTGGACTGGGAATTCGCCGCATTTCCGATATTTGCCTTTCTGCTTTCCTATCTTCAATTCATGGTGTTAAAAAGCTTGTTTCTCTATTATTAAATTCATAGGATAATGAGCTTATTGTTCACTATTATGATGAAGCTTTAGCAGTCTGGGATGTAGAAAATGAGAACGAAAGACCAACAATCCCACAATTTCAGAAGAATTGGGATAATATCAATATCAAACGAATAATTGCTGACTTAATCTTTAATTCACGTAGAGACTTGGCTCGTTTTAAGGCTTTGCAATGCAGAGAATCAGGATCCTGGTTACATGCAATACCTTCTCGTAATATTGGTACTCTTTTAGATAACACTTCCTTCCAAGTTTCTATTGGTTTAAGATTGGGTTTTAATCTTTGTATACCTCATATTTGCAAATCCAATGCGAAAGTTGACGAAATTGGTACCCACGGTCTAAGTTGTTCAAAAAGTAGTGGTAGATTTTCCAGACACAATGAAATGAATTCTATTATCAACCGGTCTTTGACTTCTATTCATGTTAATTCAACTTTAGAACCAAACGGACTGTCTCGGGATAATGGAAAACGCCCAGATGGGATGACTTTAGTACCATGGATTAAAGGTCAACTTTTAGTTTGGGACGTTACTATTGTAGATACACTTGCAGACAGTTACGTTTTGAAAACTCCTGAAGTTTCAGGTTTTGCCGCTGAAATGGCTTGCAAACGTAAACATAGCAAATATAGTTCAATTATTTCGTCAAGGTCAAACTACATATTTAAAGGTTTATCCTTTGAAACCTTAGGCCCTTGATGCAAAGAAGCCATCGATTTCATTAATGTCATCGGAAACCGACTTATTGCGGAATCAGGCGATTCAAAATCAAAGAAATTTCTTTTTGAGAGGATTTCCCTTGCCATTCAAAGTGGAAACGCTGCAATATTATAGGAAATTTTTGTATTGTAAAACTAAAATGTTAGTGCTTATTCACAATGGACATAAGATTGATATAAGGCATAAGAAATTCATGATACATGTAGTGGATATACTCTTAATTTTTACGTAACTTATGAAAAGTGACCTCAGTGAACATTACTGTTGTGTACAAAAAGGCATGGAGAATCATATTCGAGTTATATGAACACATAAATTATTTTCCAATTGCCCAAATTTATAAATTATTCTTAGGTATCTCTTAGGTATTTCTTATGTCCATTGTGAACAAGCACTTATGTACTTAAATTTTAAATACTTAGACATTGCAGTATTGTAATTAACATTGATCCTATAATTTTTTTCTACGAATGAAGGATGTGTAAACATTTAACACAACTTTTCTGGTGCACGTTTTTCTCTTTTTTGAAACAAGCCTTTTAACACTATTTTTTCCAGTTTTGTACCTACGTAAATTTTTAGATTCCAATAGACAGTAATGTGCCATTATGTTTGCGTTTCTGTGGCCGTGTTATCTTCTTTCTACTTTTTCGACATTTTGATATAATATTGCATCTAGGTACTCTTCTTGCCATCACTAAGAGTTTTCAATAAAGGACGAAAATAAATGATATATTTTTAGAGGCATATTACAACTTAAGAGCTAAAATGTTTGTAGCGTTTCTTCTAGGAACACTTTGTGATCAAGACTTTTATTAGCGACAAAAAATTATTTGGTAATAATTTTAAATGCTGCTCGTGCTTCCTTTTCAAAAGCATAGGTAGTCTACTTAATGTGAAGTAGAGACAATAATATTTTTTCCGGATCTATCTTTAAAGTCTTGCAGTGTTTGAAATGTAACACGTGTTCAATTGTGAAGTTCATCTAATTGGCTTTGATCTTTGTCGCTATCTTTGTCTAACCAACTTAATTTGCGATGTTGTTGTCTTTTAAAAAATAAAGTCAAAGCCAACTTGATGAACATTTCAACTGAACAGTTGTTCTTTGTGGATTCAAAACAGATCTTTTTATTTCTAAATTTGTAATTAATACAACTTTTCTTTTAATGTCATAACAATTATTGTAGTTGCTCAGGCAACTTGAAACATATAACTTGATGGGAGTTTGCGTATTTCCAACACTATCAAATTTGGATGTATGTACAATATTTTTTGATCCTGGTCTGGGATGAGGTTAGTTTTTTTAGATCATTCATTTTTGTCCACCATAAATGAAAAGAACTCCGGCAAGTCATTTTTATTTTTATTAAAAACATACATACAACTGGGGACAAAATTAGCTGCAGTCGAATTTGAATTACTTGAAGTTCACCTGTTGAATTAAATTGACTATTTCCCTCACAATATTTAAGTCAATCAAATCCCTTAACTTTTCAAAAATCATCCAATCAGACCGAAATTATGCGATAATTTTGCACGAGTGCAAATTATCGATAATTTGCACTAACCCCTCGTTTCCAATCACTTATAATTATAAATTATAATTACGAATTACAATTAACAAAGTTTGGTCCATAGTTGAGAACGACGGTGTGCACAATTAAATTATAATTAGAAAATTATACTTAACAAATTGTGCTTCATTTGTGTTTCACTTATAATTATCAAATTCTTGCAAACTCCAAGGTTTTTACGTATAATTAGATAATTTGACCAATCAGATCATTAGCTGTCTTTAACCTCAAATCTCTGAGGTCGGTTTTTTGCCAAATGGACGCATTCGATGAAAAATTGGCGACAATTAGTTTCAATATCCATTACGCTTACCTTCGTGGCACTTACTGTCACTATTTACTGGGTACCTATATCTAATTCCACCAAACTAAAACTACTAAAATGTCAAAACTAATGACAGTTGTTTGGTAAATTTTCTGTAGTTTTTCATTGGTCTGTAGTTTTTATTAATTATGATTGTGAACAGCAAAAGTGAAAGTATTTTTTGTAAAGTATAATTGTCTAAGTATAATTTATAATTATCATTTCTTAAGTGATTGGAAACAAAGGGTAATGCATTTTGCGATAATTTTTCTTAATAAAAAACTTCGTGGTCCAAATACCTAGTTATAGAATTTTATTTTTGCTTGCTACTTTTTCATAAAAATAACATATTTGGGTAAATATTGTTCGGAAAATAGTCTTCCTAATACCCCTCGTGCATGTCAAATTGTCGATAATTTTCATCATTTTTACTAAATGCAAGATAATGTCAAAGTAATAATACATAATAATATATTTTTTTAATACTTATGTAAGCATGTTACAAAAATAATGTATACTTAATCAAGAGTAGTGTTTCCAGTCCCTGTATTCAGTACTGGGATAGTCCCAGGACTATCAGAAAAAACTGGCGCCGAGACCACAAGAAAAATCCCGGGACCTAAAAAGTCCCGAACTTTAAAAACATGTACAAAAAACAGCTCGAAATTTGGGGATAAATCCCTTGTGGCTCTGAGATCTTATTTTATATCAAAATAACGTTCATTTTTTCTTCAAACCCACGTTTGTTTGTTATTACTGCTTAAGTCAATACATATGTAGGTACTATAACTATCGTTTGTTCAAATTTTATCTTTCGTTTCATATAGTTTTATTTTTTTGTACAATGTACTATTCCGGACACGGAATCTTGGCCACAAATGACATTTAACTGACAAATAGGTGTGAACTGGCCTTATTGAATATAACCCAACTTTTTACTCGATAATGCAATTTCCCTGCTTTTTTGATGTCACAAGAAAAACTTCAAAGTGATTTTTAATAATTGTCATTTATTAATGACACTAATGCTTGGTTTACACAATTTTTTTTAGAAATGTCTAAAAAATGTTGGCCAAGATTCCGTGGCCGGAATAGTACCTACGCATGTACAGTCGATGGACAAATAAAACTGGGACAAAAATGACAATCAGATAAGTTAAAATTTACAAATTTGCATCGTTTAATTACCTACGGGTTTATCACAAATAGGTTAACTTTGGTATTATATAGACACTGACAAATATATTGACAATTCAATAGTCTGATTTACATAGATTAAATTTTAAGTGTCCCAGTTTTATTTGTCCATCGACCGTACCAACATTTCAATAAATACTTATATTTTCTTTTTTTTCTGTTACTTTTTTAAAGCCAGTTTACTGCACTATTCTGATTTCGGGACCTTCGGGACTAGTCCCGGGACTTAAACTTTGGTCCAGAAGTCCCGAAATCTTTTTGGTCCCGGGACTTGTGAACACTAATCAAGAGCGACTGTGAAAAACAAAAGCATTGAAAACCTGTTGCGCAGATTGGTTCAGGTGACGGTGACTCATTCCTATAGGAACCGTTCTCTAGCCAAAATCATTTTTGATTTTCGTTGATGACGGCTTTTGTAATATGTAATGACATTTTTGACTGGATTATTCAAATTAAGCCATACGTTTTCAAATATTGTTTTTCACAGCCCGCCATTGATCAACTGATCATACATTTTTCTAAACACATACCTATAGTTTATTTTTTTTAAGAACGAAGCGTTGCGGGAGATAGGGACTAAAATTGACAAATCAGATTACTCTATTTTGCACCACGTGACAAGCCTTATTTACATTGAACTATAATTATCAAATTATTTTAAAAAATATCTAATCTTTGACATTATTTTTGAAATATGTCATAATTTTTGCGTCACCGTCAAATTCTCGTGCACAAAGTTAAAGTGTCGTTTGTTGGTGCACGATTTCAGCATTTTGGTGTAGCATAATGGCAGAACAACAACCTGGTTCTGTTGTAAAAAAAATCGAGGGGAAAGCCAATTAGTAGTGGTCAGAAAATAATGATACATAATATCTACGCGAAATTTAGAGAGCAGAATGAAGCGCTCTCCAAAACAGAAATGGTAAAAAGGGTGTCTGAAGCACCGGCAATTGGTCTGACCTCTGACATTAGTTTGGCAAACCATTAAGGAAATGGAAGAAACTCATGCAGTGAAATCGCCACCAAGGAAAAGGAATCGCAAAATACTTTTTGATGAAGGTCTGGCAGAGGTAGGTAACAGCCCAAAAGTGGCAAAATTGCATAGGTCATAATAGGTCATGTAGATACTTCGTCAAGAAGAGGACATGTATCAATTAGATAATATTGCAGGCGAAATGGAATTGGAATTCACCGTCAACACAGGCTCGAGTGACGAATCAGATGATCTTGAGTGGGAATTAGAAACAGGAGATGTTTCGACCGAGAACGATGTCCTTACTGATTACGTAGGTAATTCAACTTGATGGTGTATTTTTCCACTGAATAAGTTGTGGATTATTATCTTCGACCACTTCTAATAAATGCAAGTTTTCACTGCATTTGTAACAAAGGATTAGGTTGTTGTTTAGTTTACTATGTTTGTATTCCAAAAGAAAATATAAGAGTTCTTTTTTATGTTCTTGTTTTATTTTCAAGTAAACGTAAGATTCATCGAATGTTGTTCTTGTTCTTAATTGAATTTGTAGACAATAATTTATAATAAAATGCCAAAAAACAAATAACATTGAAATTTTCTTCGTTTTTAAAATTACCCCTCTACTATAGCAACCAATTTTACACAATTCTAAGAATTGTATTGTGTAAATGGGGCGGCCGATGGTGCTGCCAACTACTTCGTTCTTAAAAAAAACACACTATAGTACTCGTACAATGCCTAGCTGAGTGGGCTCGTATATGATATACCAGTGAATTGATATTTAGATTGCCAATTGTGAACCACGAGAGGAAACATAATAAGCGTATAATGATTGGCATAGTTTCATGAAATAATTATTTGTAAATATTACTTATTCATATTTTTCTTTTAATTTAAAGTTTAGATGGAATACCCCTATTTGACTTACCCACGGTATAGCAAGTGGTTAATAACAATTTAAGAGTAGATTCACGAAACTCAGATAATTTGCAAATCGTTAACGAAACGGCAAATTATATGTACGGTTGGTGGACAAAAAAAACTGGGACAAAAATGACAACTATTCAAATCGAAATTTGGCAAATTTGCACCGTTTAATTCAGGCTTGCGAACAAATAGGTTAACTATGATATGATGACATAAGACAAAAATGCCACGTGTGACACTTACAAACATCAAATCGAATTTTAGATTTCATCCGTTTTCAATTCCTTTTTAAATCCACACAATTTATAAAAGGTAAAGGTAAGTTGAATACTTATATATTGCATATTTGTTGTTGTTAACGAACAAAAAACCTAAACCTAATAATGTACTTCGTCATTGCACCATTATTATCAATGACCATCTGTAATCGGCGTGGCATTGATGATACCAACTCCCTGGTATATTCGGGTGATATCTCGTGCCAAGTATCAACAATTTTTTGTTGCAGTTGTTCAACAGTATTAGGACGAAAGTGATTTTTATACATAATTGAGGTCATACGGCCCCAAATATTTTCTATCGGATTTAAGTCGGGTGACTTGGAAGGCCACGGTACAGTACGCACCCCTTGCTTATTCAAGAATGCTCTATGGACACGACAGTTATCGTCTTGAAATATAAAATTTCGTTCACCAAACACATGTGTGACTGAGGGAAGCATTATCTCCCTCAGAATTCTAACATGGACCGGTGCTCTTAGCCTCTCCTCCACAATTGCACAAACTCCTGGGCCTCTAATGCTGATACATTGACTGCAAATCGTCCACTTCGATTGGTGGCGTGACCGTATTCTTCATTATGGTTTGTCCCTGCAAGTCTATATACGCCGAGTCGTCCACTGTTAGAAGACTGGAATGTCTTTTTATCAGAAAAGACTACCGCATCCCATATATTTTGATGAATATATTCTTGAGCAAACATAACTCTTTGTTGTTTATTCTGTGCTGTTAAAAAGATTTTATTTGCTTCACATCTATTATTTAATTCAGATTTCTTTATTCTGCTTCTTGTTGTTTTTAAATAAGCAGGAAAATTCGTCTCCTGTCGAGCGCTGATGGCGGTTTGAAATGGATGTAAACGAAGAAGGTTTATCATCTTCATTATCTGTGGTAACTTTTGGACGGCCAGACCCTGGTCTTCTTGAAGTTTTTGTTTGGCGAGCAAAACAGTGTTTTTGCTAATGTTTAGCTCGTAAGCAATTGCGCGTATGGTAATACCCTCCTCCCCAAGGTGTTGTGTAATTACGTGTTTTTGTAATTCTGTTAGATTTGGCATTATATCTGACAAGATAACTGTCAACAGTGACCGTAAAAGTCAGTTTCATTTTGACTTTATTTTGACAATTAAGAGCTTGATACAAACGTAAGAAATTTTGCGTGTCCCAGTTTTTTTTGTCCACCAACCGTACAATGCCTCAACAATATCAGTTGTCATGGTTTTGAATTTGCAATGTCTCATCGAGCCTTACCGGGTTTCTAGAATGATCCCCTTATTAATGATGACAACTGTAACCATTGAAATGACTATCACTTACAATTCTGTGATGACTAGAGTGGCATTAATACGTTAACAAGTATTTTGTTAAGGTAAAAGCCGCTTGTGCAGCTAAAACAGTATAAAAGATTCCTGACGGTCTGGAAACAAAATGTATAATATTCTAAAAATTTTGTTACAATTATACAGGGTGTCTCAAAATTCGCGAATTCCGAATTCAGAGCGTTGTAGGGGATCACACCAGTAGTCCAAATATGGAAAAAAAAATCGGGACTCCTCCCACAAAGATACAATGATCTAAAGGTGCACTCTTTGAACTGCGTTTTCTTCAAATACAGTCTGAAAAGTTCAGCGTTTATTGTTATTTATGGTGTAGATGATTGTGGAAAATAATAACGTAAAATAATTTTTTGAAGAATAGTTTTACTTTGGACTTTGGAGTAAAAAAATTTAAAATATTTGTAATTTTTCTGAAAAATGGAACTGCAACGTAACCAGATGTTACTGTGGATATACAGGCTGCTATGAATTGAACAAAATTAAAGTGCTTATATCTTCTTCAGGAAGAGCGATTTTTGATTTTTTAATGTACTTACGAGCTCCACTGCGTCCTTCCCTACCACGCTCTGAATTCGGAGTTCACCAATTTTGAAACACACTGTATAATTGTAACATTTCTTTTTTTTCATTTACTTTGTTTTAAGTCTAAGATTTTAACATCATTATTCCCTACGTAAGCGTTAAAAAGTGTTTGTGTCGTTAACAGATTTTAAATTGTAATCATAATATTAAAAGTAGTTTTGTTGGTAATTCTTAAATAATTATGAAAACAGAAAACTGAGTTTATCCAGAAATATTATTCTTGTAATATTTGGCATTAGTTTTCACAACGTTGTGATCATCCATTTCTTGAAGTTTTAACATCTATTGATTGACGTCCTTCACATGAAGCTCTAGTGGCCGTGCGATACCATAAAACATCTTAGTTGCAAATACCATGTCTTCATGAGGCCACTCTAACTCAAAATTACGAACGATCTACAAATATTAGTAGAAAATATTTTTTAAGGACACGAAATTTACTTTTAAAATTGCTATTTGCAGCTCCATCGTAGCAAGTCTTCTTCCGATGCAACCTCTTGTGCCGGTACCAAATGGCGCAAATATAAAGGGATTCGTGTTTTTGGTAGATAATTCCTTCGGAGCTGAAGGGAGCCAACGTTCTGGTATAAACTCTTTACCTCTCGAAAAGTAATCGTCCGATGTACAAACAACTAAATTGCAAGTCAAAACGTCGATCTAAAAATGAAAAAAGTAGATACATTTAGAAACTATGAAGGTGTGTACCGCACCCCTTTCGGTATTTGGTAACCCCCTATAACCACGTCCTTTGGTGTAGTTCTCGAGTTGCCCACAGCAATAGGTGCTAATCGCAGGATTTCCTTCACAACAGCTTGAAGATACGAAGCTTTGGCCAAGGTTTCTTTGGTGATTGGTGTGTCTTTGTTTTTGAGAAGCGCAACAGCTTCTTTTCTGAGTTCTGCTTGTTTTTCTGGATTTTTACTCAAATAGTATAAGCCGCTTGCGAGGACTCTACCTGTCTACAAATAAAACTTACAATAATGTCGATAAAATTGAATGTTGGGGCATCACTGTATCGATTCCAGCTATCATCATATCTAGTGACATGCCGACTGCTACATTGCGGTTCAGCTTCAGTAATTTTTGTAAAACGCTGGACTTTTCATCTTCATCCATCTTTTTCGTTTCCAGTTTGTCCAGAGTCCGATTGATATATTTTAAATTGGTCCTGGAATAAATAAAATTAGTTAATTCGTTTGTCTCGTTTCAGCGAACCCACTGTAACATGAAATCTAGAACTTGAATGAATTTCTTCCAGTTTGGAGTACTCATGAATTTACTCATCGATGGTAGTATGTCTATTTTGTAGACTAACTGGAACAACTGCAATGCACAGTCGATTAATTTTTGTGTTTCTGAATTCTTGTCCAAATTTCTTTTTAGACATCCTGCATATAAAAAAATCAAAAGAATTACTCTGATGTAGAGTTACGCCGCTACCCAAATGCTCGTCTAATGTAACAACGCCTATCGACTCCAAGGACCATTTATGAAGTTCATTGGTGAAGGTTTTGGGCATTTGACCATTATTTTGTTCTGCTAAAAATTTTATGTTGTCGACGAGTTCATCTGCTACTAGATTCATCTTGTCAGCGTACTGCAGACTGTTTCTGGGTTGCATTAAGATAGGGTTCACCATGGATCTGGTCTTAAACCACTCCTCTCCTTGACTGAAAACAACTACTTTACTCCTTAGTTTTCAATTTTTAACAAGACTGACTGTTGTGCCAAGCCAAAATTGGGTATAGTATCTTTCCTCATTTCTCGATAGCGGTCAAACGACGGAAGACCTACTCTAATTGGCCATACACCTTCATTTCTGTATATCTGAAAGTGAAATATAATCGATAGTAATTCAACACTGACTTGATTATACCGTCTCGAAGTCTTTCGGATTAAATAACAAAACCATCGGACGTCCACTCAACAGTCCTTTCAGAATTGATATATCGCCATACTGTTCGCGAATACTGCAAGATAACATTTTGATTTTTTGCCACATTTAGCAAAAGACTTACCGTCGGAGTATATCGGGGAAGTCGAGTCCATAGAAGTCTCCAATTTTTGGCAACACAAATCGCCAAAGGTTTCCAACAATCGGCGCAGGTTTGGGTCCAGGAAGGTCTTCAAATGGTCGTGCTTCATTCCAGTCGGATGGTTTTGCGTCGGTAGTGTCTAAAGCGTTCAGATTTTTGTAATGCTGAAGTTTTTTCTCATTGGTGGAGTTTTCAGTCGCAGTTCTGACACTAGTAGATATGAAGATTTTAAGTCCATCGTGGTGAACAAACCTGAATGTTGTTCGTAACATTGTTACACGTGGAACAGAGACGAGTGCTAAATAGTGATCACAGGTGGGATCTTGTGTGTGCAGCTATAAGAGAAAATTTTAATTAAACGCTGATGTTGCTAACACTAATTTTTAATGAATTGGAAGCAATTTTGTCTGCTACTACGCGACGCACAAACTAATTTTAGACTCCGAATTAATTGATGAGTGTGACGCAGGAGATATTGCGAATGGAGGAAATGTAACATTCTACAATACGGCTCAGCCAAGAATTAGCGCCGCACAAAATGGCGCTATCCATTAAACAGTGCGACAATATAGCGCTCGACATAATAGCACTGATTCAAAATAACGCTGATATGAAAACGCGCCGGACTAAATAGCGTCGGTCACAATAATTCTTTTACAAAATAGCGCCGAAAAATAATAAATTGCGACAAAATAGCGTCGGACAAAAATCAAAATTGCTGACTTCAACTGTACCTAATAATTTTAAGTGCCATCAATCGTTTCTTTCACTTGAAATTACGAAGAAGATAATGGAGTTTGGGAAGTCTCAAAAGGGTGGAAATATTCTGTTCTACGACGGCTTCAAATACCGGGTAGATAAAAAACGAGAAGGCTATACAACCTGGCGATGCAGCAGATCTACTTGTAAGGGGAGGTTGATGGTCATCACAGGCAAGGACACTCCGAATAGAACTACCGGACATAATCACGCTCCTGACCATGTGGACAAAGTTATATCTTCAGTGAAGGAAAATATAAGAGAGCTGGCTCGCACCACTGACGCGAATCCTCGTGCGATCGTACAGCAAGCTTGTGGTAATAGCATATCTTCTGAAGAGGCGGCTGTAAATCTTCCCAGTTATGAAGCGTCGCGAAAAACTATCCAAAGAATAAGAAACAAGGAATTCAAAAAATCTTCTATCTTTAACAGCATCGCTGAAGTAAGAATAGAGGGACAGTATGCGAAAACCGATAGAAACGAAGATTTTTTGTTGTACGATTCCGGCAGCAATAATAAGAACAGAATATTAATTTTTGGAACGCGAAATAATCTAGACTTGCTGAAAGAATTTACATACTGGTCCGTAGATGGAACATTAAAGCTTGTCCGGAGGTTTTCTATCAATTATTTGTGATACATGCTTTAATCGATTCAAAGGCGTTACCGATGTTGTATGCGTTGCTTCCAAACAAGCTACAAAATACCTACGTTGAACCGTTCGAAGCACTAAAAACTTTGGATCAAGCGTTCGAACCTGTCAGCGTAATCGTTGATTTTGAGCAAGCTTCCATAAACGCGATAATGCATGTTTTTCCTAATTCTAGAATCGTCGGCTGTGCTTTCCACCTCGCACAGAACTTGTGGCGAAGAATTCAACGAAACGGTTTAACTCAGTTGTATAAAGATAACGAAGAAATTCGACTTCTGTGTAAAATGTTACTTGGGTTAAGTTACGTACCGGAAAGGGACGTCCAGTTTGCGATGGAAATAATTTCCCAGGAAGTTCCTGCTCAACTGAAACCGATTTTTCAATATTGGGAAGATAATTATGTCGGTAGAAGAATGAACAACATAAAAGCCAGGTTTGACATATCGACGTGGAACGCATTTGAACGTGTAAACAGTGATCTGCCAAAAATGAATAACTCTTTGGAAGCATGGCATCATTCATTACAGCGTAGTCTGAACTGTCAACATCCACATATATATAAATTATTGAACCAACTGAAGAAGGAACAAAACTCTGTCGAAATTTTCATAAGCAGACATCGTGCCGGTTTCAGGAAAAAAGATACACCCAATAGTAAATATGTACAAAAGAATAAGCGATTGAAGACTCTTGTGGCAACGTATTCATTTCCTAGAGTTTACCAATATTTAAAATCCATTGCGTTCAATTTATCTCTTTAAACAAGACTGTTATTTAATGATTTCTTTTTCAAATCATGTTAACTCCTTTTTTTAATATATCGATAAAGTTATTGTGTCTCGACTTGATTTTGACCGACGCTCTTGAGTTCTTAAGGCGTTTCGTCCAGCTCTCTTTAGTCTGTGAGTTATTTTGTCCGGTGCTATTTTGAATTGCGCTTTTTTTGACAGCGCCATTTTGTCCTAACGCTGTTTCGGAGCGCTTTTTTTGATAGCGCCATTTTGTGCGGCGCTAATTCTTGGCTGAGCCCTTCAATACAATAATAAGGCCAAACAAATCCCAACATTAAGAGCAAATATACACTGCATTTTTTATTTCGCTGAACATACAATGTAAAATGGCTATGTTCAGTTTTAAAATGGACAAGTCAATTCATTTGAAATAGGCAACCAAACTTACAGATCCATGAATCCTATGTTCAGTAAAATAAAAACTTACGGTATATTTTTTTAAATATCATCTACCTTAAATTAAATATCGAGCGATCCATTGAATTTGTAATTAGAGTTGGCGCTGGAACTGAAGCCGTAGGTGTTTTTGAATCGATGCACTTATTTGTGTATAAGTTAATGTTACAAAATGCTATCAGTGGAATCAAACGAAGGGCCCGTTTGTGCTTAGAACAAAGTGGTGAACACTTTCAGCATCTGCTGTAACATTGTTTAATAAAATAAACATTACCATTGTAATTTTTCTCTTAATCTGTTTTACAATTGTCATTAAATGTGACGCTTGCCGCGATAGTCTAAAATTACACATGCGTTGACAGTTCCAGGGCCAACTCTAATTACAAATTCAATGCATCGCACGATATCACAAAAATGCAATGTCGTTAAAATGTGTTAATTAGCTATTTATGCACCAAGGATAAATCCAGCTCGAGGGCTTTAGCCCGAGAGATGGATATCGTTCGATGGGCGTAATCATTCGGTGACGCCGTGGTGCATACAAGATTTTATTTTTCACTATACGTGTTCTTAAAAAAAAAAAAAATTGGCATCTTTGCAATTATGAATTGATGAGGGCGTTATGAATTCATTACGCCCGCTTATTCTAATTACGCCCTGTTTTATTCCCCGGTTGTTATGGACATGTTTACGTATTTCGTATCCTAGGAGTTATCATGCAATTATACTAAAGTAAATAAAAAATATTTTAAGCCTTCCATCGATTTCTCAAAAGTGTGATATGGGATAATAATATTTTTTGCGATTGGTTTCAACCTGTGTATAGTCCAATTTTTACCCTTTTGAGGTGACGTCACGATTTCCTTCCTCGCTTTCTCTTTATTGAAACGACAGAAACAGAAAAAAACAAAAAAAAGGCACGTTTATTTATTGATGGTGTCACCGGGCACCGTTTACGTTCCGGTTTTGCTAGTGCAGCTTAGTCCCAACTTCTCTAAAAAATAGGCGGCGCCGGCCGAGAAAAGTCAAGTTAGTTTTTACACTCAACAAGCGTCGTGTCATTTCACTCCTCTCCCCAAAAAACGAGACTGCGGCTCTTTTCAGAGCCTGGCTCCGGTAAAAGTGAGCTGGGCTACGAGACGGCGATCTTCTTCGACAGAAGAACGCTTCGAGAGACGGGACGAATCGGCTCTTCAGGGAGTCGTTCCGACGAAGTAGAGGCATCGGTCAACAAAACGACACCGGTCCCGATCACACCTCGAGGGCCGGTGGTAACAATGGTTACTTTGAGGTTATTTTATGCTCCTGTCAATTTGACAATTTTTAATTTCTTTCAGTTATTACATTGACAATATAATTCATGTATCACGTGATCATGAATGATCCAATGAAAACGCGTAAAAGTCCTTAGTTGCATGGCTATCACAGCGATTATAAAAAACAAAAAAAATATTTTCTTATTTACTTTCGTCGTTACGATTTTTGATTGAAATAAATTTGTCAATTTGACAAATAAATGAATAATTTTGTATTTCATTCATTATATTGTCTCATCGAATATAACACGTGGTATGATTAATCATCGATGATATTAAATTCGTGAAATTGAAGCAGCACATTTCACTCATAATATCATCGATAATAATCATACCACTTGTTATATTATAGCTGATTACAAACATAACCTTTCGAAGCAATTGTCAACAAATTTGACACATTTATAGTTATTTATGATCAATTCAAATTTGTTTCTGATCCTAGCTCAAACATACGTAAAGTTACTAGATGATGACGTCATCGCAAAAGGGTAAAAATTGGACTATAGTAATGAGTCATTACTCACGACCATGGGTAATGAATAGCTTTACTTAGTAATAAACTGAAAAACAACAAATTTATTATTGTATTCATTACATTCAGAAGATTGTCACTATACACGTTGCCAGAACGGTATGTTCACAGCAATATTTAAACTAGTGCTACCAATTGAAAGATGATAGTCACAAATTTACCTACTCAATTTTATCGATAGTGCCATCACTCATTTTTACTGGATAGAACGTAGTTTTAGCTTTTTGAACATGACGCACAAAAATGCAGAGTGTCCCAGAACTGGCGTACATCCCGTTAAATACAAATGTAACTATTCATTCCGAAATGGATTCTGCAAAAAAAAAATTGTTTAAATCTTTTTGTTTTTAAGTTACAACGATTTTAATTTAACCAATCATCGTAGACAAATATTAATTCAATCCAGCGTTTCCTAGGAAACAACAGCTCACGGTAGATTATCTGTAATCTTTCTGTTGTGATTGGCTAACTTAAAATTGCTGTAGATTTAACAACTATAAGGTTAAACAAAAAAAATCTAGTGAAATCTTTCTCAGCAGAAAGAGCGGAGCACGTGGTTAACGGGATGTAGGCCTGTTCTGGGACAGCCGGTATACTCTCTCTATATCGTTAACACTTAATGCTGTTATCTTTTTTGCAATTTTGTTTGTGTTCATGAACTAATACAGTATGTCTTCATGGAGTTATCTAAACACAGATAAAGACAAGGTTAAATATATACAGGGTGTCCCAAAATTGGCGTACAAACTACTTACTACCTTATCGAGGATGCTTAAATGTACATGGAAAAAATATGGAAAAAATGTTTCCGACAAAAAAATCAATTATTTTTATTATTATCATTAACGGTAATACAATGTATGTAAACAAAGATATAATCTGTTTCAAAATCAAAAACCACCTGTTGAATTATGTTGGCAGAAAAAAAGAAATCCCTAGAATAAGTTTCATTTTTCTGGGTTGGCCCAACCTTCCGCCAAAATTTGACCTTCAGTGTGTCACAAATATCAAATTATAAAAATGCCTCGAAGAACAAGGAATCTTTTAACCGCTAAATTAAAGCGAGCGTGCTTCGAAGAATTTAAAAAACACGATGAATTACGACCAAAACCACTGTCAACAGTTTTATTTTATAACCCCACGTTTTTTTGACACTTTCAAACACTAAAATCAAAACTTGGCGACGTTGTCGGTTGTATTTTCGAGGTAGAATGCAGTGTTGGTGGATTTTTGATTTTGAAACAAATTATATATTCGTACACCATTACCTTGCAGTGTTACCGTAGTGGACTTAAAATTTTTTTTTCGATTTCCAAAGCTTCTAAATTCTCTATTATGCAGGATTAAATATTGGTAGTGAGTGATCTTATACTTTGTGATAATATGTACGATTAGAGGTCTGAGGTAGCTGTCATGACAATTTCATACATATATTTCAAAATAATTGACGTGTTAAGTGCCACTTTCAAAGACCGCCAAATCAACAAATAAGTCCAATAGAATTTTTTTAACATTTTTCTGACGTTTTCGGTAATCTCTTCTACACCGTAGTGTACCGTTAGTACGCCATTTTTGGGACACCCTGTAGTTTTAAGTGGAATAAATAAATGACCGATTTTTTAAAACCTGAAATGGATTCAGCTAGATGCTAGACTATCTTCAGCTAGATTAAGAGTAATTCTTTTGTAGCCTCATTTTTCGAATAAAGTCAAGAGGTTTGTAATAGTGATCTGTTGTGTTCCTAAGGTGGTATTTAATGGATCTGAAGTTAGAAGATATGTTATCTGTAGTATAATTAAGGAAATTCAAAAGTTCCTAAACAAAAACTGTAAAATTTGTTTACACAACGTACCAAGAAACTATAAATTTGTTACATTCACACTTACGTAATTCAGAAAGAGAATAAACAAATTTTGACACATGCTTGTGGAAGAGTAACAGTAGGTATAGTAACGCGATGTTCATCAAGGGTTTATTTAATTTAATAAATCTTCATTGTGTACTTAATAGATCCTACTAGAGGCAAATTAATTTGAATATTAAACATTCTTGATGTTCTTGCCATACCTATGTATTTCTATTTTTCAATAAAAAAACATTTTCATAAAAATGTCAATTATTTATTCATTAAATTATGAGTGTACATAAAATTTAACAAATCAGGAGTAATTCTTATATTTAATAAAATGAAATCCCTCAGTAGTCCAGAGGTTTGACTTGAATCCTCAGAGGTCGAGCTATACCGTGCAAGGTGGTCGTTGTGAAAACCATGTCTTCGTGCGGCCATTTCAATTCAAAATTTCGAATAATCTGAAACAAACTATTTCCTGACTGAACACCAATTCAACTCGTTTACCTTTAAAACGGCCGTTTCTAGCTCTAGATTTGCCAATCTCTTCCCTATACAACTCCTGGAACCATATCCAAAAGGTGCGAAAACAAACGGATTTGCATTTTTATGAGACAACTCTCCAGTGGTCGTTGAGAGCCATCGATCTGGCAAAAATTCGGTAGCTTTGTAGAAGTTCTCTTCTTTTGTACATAGCATCAACGTCGAACTCAAAACATCCGTCTAAAATCAAACCAGTTCATAAAAACACAAAACATTGAAATGGCTTACTCCTTTAGGAATTTGGTATCCACCCAGTACCAAGTCTTTTGCCGTGGTCCTCAAGTTACCAATAGCTATCGGTGCTAATCGTGTCGTTTCTTTAATTACAGCTTTGAGATAGGGGGCGTTTTTGAGAACTTCGTGAGTCACTGGAGACTCTTTGGTCTTTAGTAGAGTGAGTGCTTCGCTTCTCATTTTCTCTTGGACTTCTGGATTTTTGCTCAAGTAGTACAAAGCAGCAGCTAGAACTCTGCCCGTCTACAAAATACCACTCTTAATTTGAGTTTTGAAGTGTTAACAAGCTTAACTGTATCAACTCCTGCTATCATCATGTCCACCGACATAGCTATAGCGACGTTTCTGTCAATTTTGATCATCTTCTGCAACACGCTTGTTGCTTCGTTTTGATCGCCAATCTCTCCACTTTCTATCTTGTCAATTTGCTGATTGATGTATTTCAGATTTGTGCTAGAAGACAACAGTTGTACCACCAGAAGTACTTTCAGTTGGAGTACCTTACTGTAACATGTAGTCTAAAATTTCGACGTATTTCCTCCAGTTCTTGGTACTGACGATTCTCCACATAGAAGGCAGAACGTCTAGTTTGTACATCAGTTGAAACATTTGCAACACAGATTGAATCAACCTTTGTCCCTCTGAATTTTTGTCGTTATCGCGTTTTAGACAGCCTGAAAGAGGAAATGAGTACCGGAACGCATTCTATGTAGGTACAATTACCCAAATGTTTGTCCATGGTCACTACTCCCACGGATTCTAAAGACCATTTGTACAGTTCATGGTTGAAATCATCTGGCATTTGACCTTTGTCATTCTGTTCCGAAAAAAATTTTATGTTGTCGATTAGCTCATCAGCCACAAGGTTCATTTTATCTGTGTATTGTGCAACATTCCTCGGTTGCATCAAAATTGGATTTACGATGGTTCTAAATTTAAACCATTCTTCCCCTTGGCTGCAAACATATTTAGAACATCTTCAGAAATTTTTGACTTTATTTTTTCAAAAATCATCTAGAAAAATATTCAAAGAGAGCTAGGTAATCACTGTGGAGTTTTTGAAAATCGTCAAGTTGCGGATTGGTACAACTGGTTAATTTACCAGATCTGTCTCCAATTGAAAACAGGTGGAGTAGTTTAGCTATTTATCCAAAAATATTACAAATTTTAAAATCTGCTTTGAATAATTTGTTTCTAGATATTGCAAATTTGAGAAACTTACAGCGAAATGAGACCTCCACTTTTGAGAATATTTTTTCTTAAATTTCGGTAATAGCGAAACGAGGGAAGACCATTTCTGATTGGCCATATTCCTTCGTTCCTGTGTAACTAAAATGTACACGATTAGATCATTATCGTCGAAAAACAGAAGAATCTTACTGTTTCAATGTCGTTGGGATTAAATAGAAGTACAATCGGCTTAAGACCGTGCAAACCTTTAAAAATTGAGATATCCCCATATCTTTTATTGAAGCTGAAAATTGTTTACATCGAGTTAAATCCAAGTAGGCACGACATTACTTTTTCAATTTACTGTACGCGAGATTTTATTAGTGCAAATGATGTCCTTCTGTGGGTGTTATCATCAATGTTATTTATCCAAGTGCACATGTACTTGACAACTAAGTGGAATATGTTGTTTTCCCCGCGATAAAAGTAACTACTATTTTATCTTATCACTTTTAGAACTTGATAATCAAATGTTATAAATTTTTTTAGAGCATATCAATTTTTTTAGATCTTTAGAGTTTAATTAGATATGTATACAATATCGGTACGTACTTACTTACTTAAATTCTGATCTAACAATAAATGTTTATAATTAAATCGAATGTGTAGTTTGTTGAAAAAGTAATGTTAAAGATATCTAATTGTCATAGATATTTGTAAATTGTATTTTTCTGCAAAATTTGTTTTTTGTTCGACACTGTCAGAATTTGAGAATTTTCTCCTGTGTGAACGGATTTTGATAAATTTGACAACTTGTCAAAACGAAATGTCAAGCTAATTTTAAAGATTTTCAGCGATTTAGAGCCTTTGGGAGACTCGTCGAACAAAAAAACGTTGTATTCAACTCGTTCTTGTGTAATTTGGGCTTTTTTGGCACTCGTGGACCTTTAAAACTCTCGTTTCACTCGAGTTTTAAATTGGCCCGCTCATGCCAAAAAAAGCTCAAATTACACACGAACTCGTTAAATAAACTACTATTTCTACAACCATCAAAAAAACGTGACATTTATGCATCGTTATCAAGTCGCAAAGTATGTCATTTTTGATAAGTAGTGAAAAATAGTTATATTTTAGCATCCAAGGGAAATTTTACAAAAATTTAAAAATGCAAAAATTTTAAAATACGGTTGTAGAATAGCTATTTATGTAACCAGTTAGGATATGCGTTATTTTGTGTAACGAGTGGAATATTTGCGGGACGAGCGCAGCGAGATCCTGCAAAATCACACGAGTTACACAAAATTGCATTTCCTAACGTGTTACAAACAAGATTTTTTCTAATTTTGACAAAAAAAAGTTTCTTCAAACGTTAAACGAAGTAATGAATTTCATTAATAATAAATTATTATTGTGTTAAAATATCAAGTAGGTAAGTAGGCACGGTCATTTTGCTTAAAAACAAAAAATATGACAGTGTCAAATTGATGATACAATAAATTTTTCCTAACCAGTTAGGAAAGATTTTACTTTTCGTAACCAGTTACGAAAAGTGTGACGTTTCCCAACGTGAATTAATTTTGAAAAGTGTCACTTTATATGTCAAAATTAGAAAAAAAAAAAAGTGTTTGTATTTCGTGCGAAAGATGATTGTTTTGTTGGCGCATTCGAATAAGTTTGAAGTCTCGACCTAACGGTCTCGACCAAAAATTTATTCTCATTCCCCAACAAAAAACAATCATTTTGCGCACTTAATAACAAAAATAGGTAACTATTTTACTTCTAGACAGACTTACACTTTATGTAGCTCAAGCAAATCTAATCCATACAAATCCCCAAATTTTGGTATGAAAAATCTCCAAGTGTTCCCAATAAGTGGGTAGGGTTTAGGTCCAGGAATTTTGTCAATTGGTTGTGCCTCTTCCCAACCACTGGGTTTGGTCTCATTATTTTGCAAAGCATTGAGATGTCTATAATGTTCTAATCTTCTTTCGGTAGTACTTTCGGCAATGCTGGTTTGGGCGCTTGTCGACATTAACACTTTGCCATAATTTTGCTTAGTGAAGTGTGCCAAAATTTTTGTCCTGTTCATTTTGCACCCTACATCACACCTGATGGAACCCGAAAATATAAATAGAAATTGGACTTACCTTTAAAAATCACTGAACACTTCTTAACAGTAGTTAGAGAGGAAAATATTAAGGTAGTCTATAACAGAGAGAAGACATCAAGATGTGTGTGCTAACTAGTACACTGCGTCGGATAGTACGCACCTAGTGTTTTATCACAATGTTATACTGGGTGATCCAAGTCGTGATGTGTTGAGGGTCTTCGAGATTAATTGGTTGAAGCGTTATTTAAGTCAATTTGAATTGGTGGATGGCGCTTTCATGCAACGATCTGTTTCGGAGAAGCGAACAGGAAGTGACTTCAACTCTGTTTTGTAACAATGGTTTGGTAATTAATTTAATTGTTATAGTTGTAAGATCTGTAGGAAAGGAAAATTGCGACGATTCTCGTTCATTGATCAAAAATCAAGGTCAAGTGTACAAGTAGTGCGTAAGTGCTAAATATATTTTTAGGCCAATGTCTTGGCAACAAGATAGTTGAATCTGGGTTTCTTGGTTTAATAGCTATCAAGAAACTTAATTACATTTTTTATTAATGGCGTGGGCCCTTTATGGAGATTTAAGTGATTCAAACACTACTTACATTAACGCTTTGTGGTAATGACAATATAAAAAATCACAGAGAAGACAGCTCAGTGTAGTTTTGTTGTGAGTTCGTGAAGTGACCTTGGTGTGCCTATAATAGAATGTTCTTATTTTAATAATAGTCCAAAACATCTCGTCACTATAGATAATTCGTGGTAGGTACCTAGTGAGCATTTCAGAATTTTTTCATTTCGTATTTTGTACAAAATTTAATATTAGTAAGCCACATTTATCTGCAGGAATTGTTCTTGTTTTAAAATTAACTAAAAAATTACCCTTTGCTGTAGGTACTCGTGAATAAGTAGGTATTCAGAAATTTTCCTACGTTTTAAGAGTTTCGTAGTGTAGGTACTTTGGAAAAACATTATTTTTTCATTCTTACTTAAAGCAGTGGAAAACTATTATTGCCTCATAACTACAAATCTTGGATAATTACGTATTTAACAAAAATATGTTTACAATGAGTGTTATTTGTCATTACTGTAGGTATAAAATTAAAAACAGTTTTTTTTTATTGACAATGTCTTTTTTAATAACCAAATTATAATAATCAAAAAATAAATATTTATTATTTTTATACCTGTGTTACTGTTAGTAATGCATTTTTTTACAATTGTGTGTTCAGATAACTGATATTTATGTTATGTGTTACTAAGGCAACACTTTTACCTCTTAGGATTTGTAATATCCTAGGTTTAAATTTTTTTACTTGCATCTAATAGTTTAACACAATCTACTAAGTACTATTAAATCCACATAATCACATAATAATTACAAATTTCGTTGGGCTCATTATTACTCGCGAATCACCCTGTATAATTAATTTTATATGACTGATCAGATACCGATACAAGTAAATAAATATTTTCTGTTTTCTTGAACACCTGGTGTTTGTTTTTCCTGATTTTCATTGTGTTAGCTCCATTGCAAAAAATATGCTTTCCTGCTTTTTTTCTCTTTTCACCCTTCTTCATAATTTTTTCTTTTTTAAATTTAAAATGATTAATTAATTCGATTTTTACATAACTGGCACCATTCAGAAGTTGACGAGAGATTTTTCAAGTATGTATAACAAGCAACAACGAATATTTTGTAGATTAGAAAGTCGCAGTTTGTTGTGCACTGGAGCTTGTTTGGTTGCCCGATTTGTCTCCAATTGAATAGAACTGGAATAGTTTACTATTGAATCAAATCTAAAATGTAAAAAAAATATGTTAATTATTTGTTGTGACCCCTCTATTTCTTCTGGTCAACCACATTTTCTCATTTTTGAACAATGGAAAGTTCTACATAAAGAAAAATGTTCTTTAAACGAAAAATAATCTGACTCTTTCAAAATCTTTGGTATCAAACTAAATTATTAGCGGATTAATAAACGTTTTAGTTTTGACAAGTTCACACAAATAACAAATCCTTTTAAACTGAGTTTAGCTACAGAGTCTTACTTTACTGTACACGTTACACGAATTTTGCAAGTTCAAAGCCTGACCTTCTGCGGGTGACATCATAAGTATTACTCGTACTTAATCCCAGTGCACATGTACTTGGCTTGTTATTTGTTGTTTTAACATTAAGTACTAAAAACAATATGTAATATTTTATTTATCTTATCTCCTCTGTAAAAATTAGCAAATCAATAATTAGATTAGATTTGACTGCGGAATTCAGGATAAGTAAGTATGTTTATATGTATACCAACCGTATACCAACAATTTATTGGAAAAGAACAAATTACATATAGTAAAATATGCCTAGATATATTTTTCTTCTTTCATTTTCTTTTTGTTTTTCATAAATTGAATTAATGTTTTTTCACCTTTCTTGTTATTACACTGCTCCCAGAAATTAACACTTTGGAGAATGTGGAAATAGTTGTTGATAGGTAGTTGTAAATAAATCATAACAAATCAGTTCTTATTTGGGAGTGTTTTAAATTGCAGTAAGAGTTTTATAAAAAAAAATAAAATTTATTCAATAATTAAAAAAAAGAAAAATTGTCATAACTGCCTCTACAAAATAAACTAGAGAAAATGGCTCAGTAGCGTATATTTCCACCTCTAGCATGAATGACGGCTTCACAGTGAACAGGACATCTGCTTGGTCCTGAACTCCTGATTGTCCCAAATAGCGATTATCTGCTCATCAAGTTCAATCAGCGTAGCTGGAGGTGGCTGAAGAGCCCAGACTCGTCGCCCACATTTTCTATCGGGTTAAGGCTGACCATTGCATAGAAACAATACAGATACTCGGACACAATTCTGACACTGCCCCGATAAATGGGGCAAGGGCCAAATGGTATCACATATTGTTCCAGGATATCTGTTACATAAAGTGTGCTATTCCATTGTCTCTTTGGGAAAAACATGCAAATCGGTACGAGCTGTAGAACATACACCACCCCAAACCATAACCGAACCAAGCATACCTTCCAATGGTATAGTCGAATGTGAAAATCTAGGGTGCTATCCTAAAATCCCTAAATTGGGAGCAACTTTTCAGCTAAAGACAAGCTTGTCAAAAAAGCTTTGACCAGTGCAGTAATAACTACGGGATGCCATTTGGAAAAAATGAGTTTTTGACATTTTTAGTTTGTTGTGTTTAAAAAATCGCAGTAGGCATATGCGACTGGGCAGGTTGTTGAGTAAACAATCAACAGATGCGTCAAACATTCAGGAATCAAGGAGCATCAGTTATTTTAATTTATGTGGAACGATTTGGAAGGTACTAATTTTCGAACGGACCCCCGCAATCAAAATTCTGATAAAAAAAGTGCCACAGATCAAAAACGATGGCAGATAAGTAAAAACGACCTGTATAGATGTGATTCATAATTTAGCATAGAATCCAAAAATGAAACAAAACTGGGTAGATTCCATTTAAAAAAACAAAACTTTAGTGTTTTTATAATATTGGGACCCCTGTATATGCAGGGTGATTCACGTAGCCCGTCCGTTAGAAACTTTCTGATTTCCCAAAATTGTATTAATATGAAAATTGGTAGCCGACTATAATCGGCTGCTCCAAGTTCAAATAAAATATTTTCAAAATGGTGACACTTCCAAAAATACCGAAAATCGACACCATCTTTGTTTTTTTAAATGGAAGGGCCGCATTTTGATTTCAAATTTGGATTCTACTTTAAATTTTGAGTTTACAAGGTCCTTTTGTCAACACTTATCTGTCATGGTTTTTGGTTTCTCTCATCTTTCTCGCAAAAAAGCGCGGTTGCAGGGCTTCATTAAAAAATCTATAAGTCCTAAACCGTTGGAAATAAATAATTGATTTCTTTTTTACTAAATTGCTGAAGGTCTGGTCGATCTTATGCGCCATTAGTAATATTTTTGTATGGTTCATAGGTCTACTGCAATTTTTCAAAATTGATAATCAAAAAATGTCGAAAACGTATTTTTTTTAAATGGCAACTATTATTTCTGATACTAGAACTATCCCTCCGCCACCCGGCGGCACGGCAATTTTGCCGGAGTACATACACTATTACGGATATTACTATCAAGTAATAGTGCAGTGCTTATCAACATAATTACCGGCGTCTTGCCTCCGCATTTTGACTTTGTTGTGTATTATGTTCTGTGTCAATGTTAAGGAATTTCCTCACGATATGACATGAGTACAATAATATACCTTTTTGAATTTCAACTACTAATTTGTTCTCTAAATCCAGAATTTTTAAATTTTTAAAAAGAGATTGCGGTACTATTCCCGTTGCTGAAATTGTAAGTGGTAAAATAGAAATTTTTTCTAAACTCCAAAGATTTCTCATAGCAACGGAGAGCTCTAAATATTTATTAATTTTTGTGTTATATGTCTGTGTTATACTCGTATTATGGGAATTTGGAACAGCTATATCTAAAAGATATGCTTGCTTTTGTTGTTTATTTAAAATAATAATGTCTGGTCTGTTATGCTGAATGTGAATGTCAGTTAAAACTGTGCGATCAAAATATAATTTGTAATTGTCATTTTCCAAACAACTTTCTGGTTTATGAATGTAATGTGGTTGTGTATCCTTTAATAAATTGAATTTAACAGCTAAATTCATGTGTATAATTTTATCGAATATATCGTGACGTTTCTTATATTCGCTTTGAGCCAAAACGGTGCAAGAAGAAATGATGTGTTCAATGGTTTCCCCTTCAGTTCCGCAAATCCTACATTTATTATATGAATGTGGAATTTAATTTTAATGTCATTTTTATTAACATTATGTAGGTATGCTTATTTCCAGCCGTTTTGGTGTAATTTCTATTTTTTGAAAAAAATATCATTGTTTTTATCAAGCGATTGTTTTATTTTAATTTTTATTCAAAAATCTCACTGCAATAAATAGTAGATATGTAACAACAAAATAATAAAAAATAAGCAAATTAACAAAAAAATATTTTAAAGAAAATGCTCAATGTATTTTTTGTTGTTTTGCTTATTTTTTATTATTTTGTTGTTACATATTTACTATTTATTCCAATGCGATTTTTGAATAAAATTTCAAATAAAACAATTGCTTGATAAAAAAAAAGAATATTTTATTCACAAAATAGAAATTACGCCAAAACGACTGGAAATAGACATACATAATGTTAATAAAAGTGCCTTAAAATTAAATTTTACATTAATATCTAGTATCAGAAATGGTAGTTGCCATTTAAAAAAATTAAGTTTTCGACATTTTTTGATTATCAACTTTGAAAAATTGCAGTAGGCACATGAAACATAAAAAATGTCACTAATGGCGTAAAAGATCGACCAAACCTTTAGGAATCCAATAAAAACAAATCAATTATTTATTTCCACTGGTGCAGGAGTTATAATTTTTTTAATGAAGCCTTTAACCCCGCTTGTTTTGCGAAAAAGATAACATAGGTCAAAAACCATGACAGAAAAGTGTTGACAAAAGGACATTCTAAACTCAAAATTTAACGTAGAATTGAAATTTGAGATCAAAATGCGGCCCTTCCATTTAAAAAACAAAGATGGCGTCGATTTCCGGTATTTCCGGAAGAGTTGCCATTTTGAAAATATTTTATTTGAACTTGGACCAGTCCATTGTAGTTAGCTACCAATTTTCGTATTAATACGATTTTGGAAAATCAGAAAGATTGTAACAAACGGGCTACGTGGATCAACCTGTATACCGCAATATTTTCCGAATGTGTAGCTATCATCTAAATAAAAGGAAATAGTTAATTTCTTTAATAACAAACAAGGTATGGTTTGTTGATCAAATATCATCTTCCTTTCCTAGTTTTATTTTCTTTTCTTAAATTAATACTAGATATAATTAATAATTATGATTCTCCACATTCCTGCTTAACGTATTTCTTCATACACTTCTTCTCTGTTGTTCCTGTATTCCTTGTCAGCTCTTTTTATCTATTTTATCAGTCTGCAAACATGTTTTAAATATTTTTTTCTTATTACCATTTTTCGAACATATAAATTTGTTCGTTTTTCTATTATAATCTTTTTGTTTCATTTTTCTTGTCTGTCAATCCTTTTTCTCTTCTGATGCCCACCTAGTAAATCTCTTGTCCAATATCTCTTACTAAATCATCCTTTTAACACTACCACCTCCAGAAACCATAAGAATAATCTCCATAAATCAGCAACCATGTTCGTTGTCATTAATTCGGATAAAACAACGATTTCGTAAAAAATATGATTATGAGTTCAGACGTACGTTTTGAAAATCACGGCCTAGGTCAGCATTATTTAATTCGCGAACGTAAGCGTCGTATGTATGTTATTAAATACATATTTCCGAAATAATTAATGTGGCAAATAAAATATTTGAGACAAAATTTATCAACGCCAATTTTTTTTAAATTTGATTGGTGGCACCGAATCACCTTAGCTGCTACATTTCAACCGATTTAAATCACTCGATGGTTATCAAGACGATCCACCAGATGAAACTATGCGGGTCCCGTTAAGTGTAACGAGTCCTCCAGGTGTATGTTGTACATGGTAATCGGGACTGACCAACAGTTCTTCGCGTCACTCCGCAGTGTTCATTGCGCGATCAACAATAACGCTAAGTGATATTGCGGTGCTACTAAAAGACTTGTATGAGTGAATAATTTCGAAAAGAAAAATATTATCAGACAAAATGAATACTCACTGGAGAGTAGTAACAGTGAGTATTATTTTTTAATTAACAATAAATAAATATTTTGTAACTGTTATTTACTGTCAAGTGAAATTTAAGAATTTTGTAGTCATTTTAATAAGTTGAGTTTGCCGTTGTTGTTTTATTAATTATTTGGTCTTTATTTCAAAATTCTAATTTAGAAAATTGAAGACAACGCCAAGTGAGATGAAAAGCGGTAGCTAATGTTATCACCTGAAGGTCTATACATTTTCCGGTTTGCAGCTTCCGGTTTAAGATTAAGTGTCTGTTTTTCTTGTTACATAAAATATGAAAGTTTCACTTTGTTCGTGTTTTTAAGTTTAGAGAAAAATATATTTTTTTAAACTTAATGAATTATAAAAATTCAGCAGATATCCCAAGTCCATTTGTTGGAAACAGTTATGCAATAGACCATCCAATCATAGTTCTAAGTGTAAACAATTAAATAATATGGTTTCTAGTCACACTTTATGCCTCCAGTCATTTAATTGTGGTGAAGAGTGTTTATCTTTCATGTTCAGTCGTTTAGTAGGATGTGGGTTCGCTGTCATCGTGAAAAAGTAGAGGAGAGTGGGGTAGGCTAAGGTTTAGGGTTGAAAAAGTACAAGTTGACTTGCCATAAGCATACCATTCTAAAATGGTAACTTTTCTACCTAAACCTTGTTAAATGTTAAAAACATGAAAAAATGGAGAGCTTAATTGAAAAACTGGGTCATATTGCTATTAATAGAAAATATACCTATTATCATTGCCAGTCTAGCCTTTTTTTTAATAAAAATGTAATACATACTCTATTTTGTACTTTTTTTAAATATTCTACTTTAAATAGCATAGTAATGCAACCAGCTTTATTGAGCTACAAAAGTTCTTGCTAATATTTTGTAATGATTAAAAAATAAAAGAATATGTCACGTACTGATACGCTTAAATATAAATTTGTAGCAACCATAAACTTTAGAACCGCCAATGTCCTTCTCTTAGTGAATGCAATTCAATCTTGCACTTCTAATTTTCTTGTAAATTAAAAAAACAGGTGAGAGATCCGGAAATATGAAATTTTACTTTAACACCAAAAACCTGGTTAACACTATAATTTCTCCATTCTGTGCCAGTCTCCCCTAGCCATCGCGGTAATTCGCTATTGTTTCTTCCTCGTCCACGTTTTGTACCTTGTTCCGCCAACATCTTATTTAATTGCTTTCTCATTCATGACTAAACAGTCACGAATTATCATAACGACCCCATTGTTCGGAGCAAAATGGACCGCAATAATATCCTCGATGAGGTGACCCTAAAAGCATGTTCTCAGGAAAAGAAATTAACTTTGCATTATGCACCGTGTAGAGAAGGAAACGGCGACTTGTACGGAAACGACGAAAGCAGTTCTGTAAATGGTCACATGAAACACTTTGACATTTCTGAGCGCTGTAAACGGGCCATTACGTGCGACGTACTCTGTAAAGTAATCGACAATGAGTTTAGTCAGGAATGAAGTTCGCTGTCACGACGACTTAATAACGGACTCACTAGTGAAGTTAATTTGTGCGAGCGATAAGGCTTGTATTTGATCCAATGGGTCAACGGTTCCCGTTCGTATATCCTTTTACTAGACAATAACCACCTACGGCGGTCGACACTTGGTACGGTTAGGAATTCACATTTTCTGTTTCGAAAATGTCCGATTTGTCGTTTACCGTTCCATTCGATGAGCTAATATGTGTCGATCGGAAAAATTTGGCAGAACATGCAGCGACTCTCGAAAGTCGTGTCTTAGCTCCATTCAACCTTGTCAGCGCCGCAATCTACACGTCAAATGTGACAGATATTGAGTAAACGAAGACGGAAGTGCACTCAGCTCCATGGCTGGAATAGTAACTAAATGACAAGAACTAATTTAGAATTTGTTTCACTTTAAATTTAACTTACTTAAAATTTTTAATAAGGTGGAGATTTTCCTGATTCGGTACAATTCGCACAATCGTTTTTGTTTCTCTCGCCAATCACTTTCTGGTTTTTAAGAATTTGTAAAATATTTTTGTCTTGCTGGTCATTTCCGCTTTGAGCGGAAGTGGTACAGAATTTAACAATTCTACTATTTTTGTTGCGGCTGTATTTATTTTCTGGTTTGTATTTTTACAAATAAAATCAAATGACGGTCGATACTGATTCGTAAGAGAAATCGATGGATACGGTTCCGGTGCATGTCCTGACTGTTGAAAGGTATGTCTGTGCTTATTTCAGTTGTGCAATAACAAAAAAATAATGTCAATGTCGTTAATGAAAACAGAGACGGATTAAAAGATTTCTCGTTCTGTAATGTCAGTAATTTGTGATAACTGTTCTCGTCCAAATTTATTTTATATTGTATCGTGGGAGCTGAACAAAATTCAAACAAACTTTTTAATGGCCAAGCGGATAAAAATCTGCCATGACAGAAAGAGACAACGTGACTATTGTGTTCCTTAAACATTTTTAATGCCATTACCAGATGACATTTTTTGACCAATTTTATGTTTATTTTGTTCGATACCTCCCTAGAAAGTGAGTCTGTATCCATGGTTACCAGTGGGTGAAGGTTTCACTTTCCCACATTGTCTTTCGCTCACTGTCTTTCGCTCACGCATACTTCAAGTTCGATTTTATGAAAAATAATTTGTATATTGAAAATAATAACTATAACAATTCATCATAACGACAGCCACCGAATACTCGTATGCCCATCATCAGTACAACTTTCTGGAGGATCCACTCTTTCTAGATTTTGTTTTCAAGGAGGTGAGACTGCTGAACCCGGACCATTTGTTATATTAAAACAACTAACAGCTTCTTAAAAAACCTCTTACCTGGAGATGTAACGTTTTGAAATACAGGGTTATTATAAATGATTGTAGGCGAAGCAGACCACGCCCATGCACTTCTAGGGACTAATCTTATCACACGAGTAATTAGGTCATCTTGTTAGAAGCGTCGATCAAACTCAGACGTGACTTTTATCGTCTAGGTGTCTCTGTGGAATAAGTTTTTTGCTGTCTAGACTGGCTGAGGCAATGTCAAACGAAGGATGAAATCTAATAGCTAGCTTGTTGCGTGTGGGTCTTACCCAATACAAAATTTGAGAATAAAATAGCGAATAATTACTTTCAGAACAGAATAGCGCGAGGTTCGGCAACGAAATAAAAGCCATGTTATATGCTCCAATTACCCTCTTGAAAGAGACATTACCTAGGTAGATTATACCGTTACATAAAAAAGATACATCCAAAGTAGGTTATTATAGCGCACCGTTTGGACAGTACAAATTGCATAACAGATACCTCAAAAACGGAGCGTTTTGTCCAACACGTCAATTACATTTCTAACAAAACATCGCATTTCACGCTCCACGCCGGTCTTAACTCTACCTCCAAGAGATACTGTTAGAAAAACAGTACAAAATGCAATATCACTGATCATCTTTTCCATGGTCTAAGGCCAGATTCAGAGGGTCTGATCGACGCGGAACGAACCGGTTCATCGGCAGTAATTAATACTTTCCTTCCTGTGCGCCGCATTATCATAATTGGCACCGATATTGGCTGAAGAGTGAGCAATCGGAGCGATATTAAAAGGTGTTATACAGTTAGTTGGATGCTAACGGGACGTCAAATTCTTCTCAGAAACGAAATTTACATATGTACAGTTTAGCTGCGCCGATGATGATATTGTACCAAAACAAGCCGGAGCCGGAGCCGGAGCGCACCGGAGGGAATCTGTTCAATAACCTTTAGGAGGCAGAAGGACGCCACCGAACCCAAGGTCATGTGGAAGTAGGTCTCCGGAGTCAGGTGTCGGGCGATTTGTTGCGTGATAAAATTCCAAATTATATTGTTTGGTGCTGGTGGGCCGGCACACTGTCACGGTATTTGGTGTGTTGTGTTCAGGTTCGGGGGAATTTGGGCCAGTGGAATTGTAGAATAAGTGTCGAGAATCGTTTCAAACCAACACTGAGTTTAAAGCAGACATCTTTCTGGAAATTTACAATGTAAAGCACTAAAGCAGTGCGAGCGGTTGCTGCGTCTTGTTGTGATACTAATAGGACACAGGTTTGATTATGAATCATCGAAAAAATTTCACACCAAATATTTAAAGGAAACTGCTCTTCTACAGTTTCATTACGGGGTTACCCAATCTGCACATCTTAAATCGTAAATTTTTGCAAAGAATTTAACTACTACAGAAACACACACGTCTGTACTACGAAGAGAGCAAGTTTTTATCTATAATAAAGGAGCGCTGCTACCTATTAGAGTTTACTTTCTTATACGAAATTAAAGAAAAAACATTATCTATCAGTTTTATTCGCTCTACAATAGTAATTTATTTAACGAATGAGTTTTTTTGTTCGACGAGGCTCCAAATCGCTTAAAATCTTTAAAATTAGCTTGATGTTTCATTTTGATAAGTTGTGACATTTATCAAAATCCGTTCACAGAGGAGAAAATTCTCAAATTCTGACAAAAAATCAAAAAATCCCTAAATTCAACTTGACGGCTGAAAATTTTCCTAAGACCACTCACCAAGATAAAGAATAGAGTATAAGTGAGTACACACTGTTCACACACAGGAGCACAGGAGTTAAATTGGGTGCAAAACGACTCAATATTTTTAGAATTGGCTCCAAACAACATTTTTGGATTCAATCGTTAATTTAAAGAAAAATAAATAAAATTCTCATCAACGCACTTTTTACCTAAAAAATGACAGTGACAACGACAAAAATTGACAGTTCACATGAAAGCGGCAAAAATGTAATAACATGGGCATGACCTGCTACGACTACACTCATATCTGTATCATCATCATCCCTGTATAAAACATGTTTCACTGAACCCCGTTTCACTCTGCCCCATGACCACCTTTGACAAAACAAAAATCTCAAACATTTTGAGGTTCTTGATAGCGATACCGGTATTTACATATGTAGGTAAAGTATTACAGATACTTAATATGCTACGATTGTTACGCTACGAATTGTTACTTAGTAACAACAAAAAGAATTTGATGAAAAATCCTCATAATTGATGGCAAAAAATAATATTTTTGCAAGAAAACAACAATTAGCGCTCAACTGCACCAAGCCGGCGCGGCGCCTTGTTCGCTTTAGTAATTAGCGAAATAAGTTCAAACATTATGTTAGAAAGAGTTAGAAATATGGCGTTTATTTTTTTGTGTTCCTTGTTTTGCTGACCCCACCTTACCCTACATTTAAGTAAGTGACAAACCATTGCAAAGATTACTCGTCGTTGATCTAGTACCCGTTAAGAAAACATTATTTCTGTCAAAAATGCCTCTTGTTTAGTTGAATAAACCACTGTGTAGCATTAGTATACCCTTCGTCAAAATTATAAAACTACCAACACCGCAATTTACCTGGAAAATACAATCGGCAACGTTGTGTAAGTACATTCGACGTTGGACATGGGAAAATAAAATATGTTTTAGGTTAGGCCTTGTGCTTTTCTTTGCAATTTTGCGGTTGAAAGGTAAACGAGTTGTACGAAAGTTTATATTAAATTAGTTTACAATACCTCTAACCAAAAACTACTAAGAACGTTAAAATAACTATTTGTTTTTTTTTTTATTGCCAACTTAATTCAACAGGTGGTAATTTTATAATTTTGGTTAAGATTATACAGGGTGTATCTAAAACACGTGTGTTAATTTTAACCAGTGGAAGAACTCGCCGGCCGACTTATGAAACTTTTCTCTAGAACATTTTGCAAAATTCGCAAAAGTTTTTCAAGATTTTTTACCAACAAATTTTTACCAAACGAGTCGTTTTGTGTGATTAACTAGTCTCAATTTTTTTGTAATCATGAGAACTTTAATTTTCATTATTTAATTTTTTCTTTAACAATGTAACTTTTTTGGCAAGGCATCGTTTCCATCACAATAAAAAAATTTCGTCCTTACTCATAGGCGGGTATACACTTTGATGCCTTATTTATTCCAAATTTTAAATCAATTTGTACCGCTTTTTCGCAAAAATGTTATAGAGAATGGTTTTTCCATTGGTTAAAATTAACACACGTATTTCAGATACACCCTGTACATAAGTTATTTTAAAAAAACTGTTTTTAAATAAATGTGGAGCACAAAATGAACAAAATAGTAATTTGTATATTAAGTGAGCGAAGAGAGTGTTTTTTGTGCATGAAAAGGTCTTTTACGCCGAGACGAAGGTCGAGGCAGTATAAGCTTTTGAATGCACAAAAACATCTTCGCGCACGAAATATAAACAATATTTTTTCTATAATTGACTCATTCAAAAAATTGAAATTAAAAATTCATATTTTTGAAGGAACTCTGAAGTTTCAATGCAGTGACCATGTTGCTAGGTAACTAATAAAAAACAGTGCGTGAAATGAAAGACAGAAATAGTCGTATGCGTGAAATTGCATTTCACACACTGTTTTGTATGGTTTCTATGGTTTCGATCTTACTAACAATGCAAAAAAAATACACGTGAGAAAATGACTCACTTCAGGCACAGATAACTATGCGTGAATTTCAATTTTTTGAATCAATTATATTATGATACAAGTTTATAAGGAAGCCTTTAAAGCACGCGCGACGAGTTTAAGAGCACGACGCGTAGCGGAGTGCTTTTAACGTCGCAAGTGCTTTAAAGGCCCATAAACATGTATCATACGCTATTTTTTATTATACCTGGACTACAATCTGAAAATTATAATAAAAAAAGTAAATTGAAATACCTTTTTCGAAGTAATCTGTGTCATTAATCGTTGATATAGAAATGATCAATTGTTGTTGTTTCGTTGCTATCATAAATTTTCTATAAATGTTTATTTATCATTGTTCAAAATGTAGGTGAATTTGTTGTTACCTAAGCAACCTTTAAAGCTCGGCGTGCTTGAATCGCCTGTTTTCGCACGCTCAGGCGTGCTTAAAACGGCGATTCTGATGCAGGTATAATAAAAAAGACATTTAATAACGAATTGCAAAGTTAAACTTGATGATATTGATAGCATATGGTGACAGTTGCAGGGTTTCATTAGGGGAAATAAATACTCGTAGAATTCTGCTACCTACTTTTGACCAGATTTTCATTTAGATACTCCATAATTATTGTAAAATGCGGATATTTTCAAAACGATTCATCCAACTTGCACCAAAATTAATAGGCTTCAAATCCCTATTGAAAAAAATATTTTCTACAAAGAAACATTCCAATCGGTGCTTTTTTGCAGAAGTTATTATGTACGAATAAAGTTGAGTTTAGGTCCAAAACCACTAGCCCAACTGGCACCAAAATCTATAGACCTGGAAGCCCTATTTTTATAAAATTTTATACAAACAAAAATAGTAGTTTATTTAACGAGTTTGTGTGTAAATTGGGCTATTTTTGGCATGAGTGGGCCAGTTTAAAACGTGAGTGAAACGAGCGTTTTAAAAGCGCACGAGTGCCAAAAAAGACCCAATTTACACAAGAACGAGTTGAATACAACGTTTTTTTGTTCGACGAGCCCCTTAAAGGCTCCAAATTGCTTAAAATATTTAAAATTAGCTTGACGTTTCATTTTGACAAGTTATGACATTTATCAAAACCCGCTCACAAAGGAGAAATTTCTCAAATTCGAACAAAAAAAAATCAAATCGAAGAACTTTTGTGGACGTTATCGTCAATGAAAGAAAATTACAGAGACGGACAGACAGACGTACGCGTAGCTGTCGTGCGAAAAATCACTTTTCCGTATGCTTTGAGCATTGGATCTACCGCCATATTCCCATTTTCTTAAGAAACGTGGAAGTAAAAAAAAATATTAGAATTTTGTTGCAATACCAACATTAAGGGCCAGTTTACAGAAGCGAAATTAAATTAATCGTAATCAAATGCGTGATTAACTGAACACGTGATCAGATTGAACCAATCGAAGTTTCAGATTCATGGGTTAATCGCGCGTTAAAATTTAATTCGAATTAAATGTTTCATTCTCTTTCTAGGTATAGCTGACGTTTAATCGTGTAAATTGAGATTAATATAAATATTTATAAAAATTGTTATTGAAATTGTCTTTCTAAAAATTTGTCCTAACAGATTAACTATGAATTCATTTTACAAATATTTTTACGCAATTTGTGAAGTAATGCATTCTAACAAATACTTTTTTATATTGTGTAGAAAAAATAGAAAATACAATGAAGTGTTAATTTAATGGATGAATGAATGAATTATTCTTAATGACCTCTGTTTCTACTACGCGAAGAATGTAAACAATTTGGCGAAAAAGATAGTGTCTGCGATAGAATATGTTAATTCAATAAAATCATAGTGCTTAACTAAATAAAATTTTAATGTTTTCTTAGTAAAAAATATTGAAAGTAAGAAATTGTAAAAAAATATTTAAAAAAAGAATTCTCTTTCAATTTAATTTTGTTCCTACTGTAAGGTTGTTAATTTAATAGTTATTTTGTAAAGGACAATCAAGAAGGACTGTTTAAGTTGGCAATACAATTAAGAACATTTTCTTATTCGGCTATTTACATCACTGCAACCGGATATGTTTTGCGGATTTATTTGACAGATATTTGACGTAGCATTAATAACGACAAAATGGTAGGTTATGAGAGTAAAAATTAACGGCAAAAAGAAATCAAAGTTGGAATTCGGAATAATAATCTAAAAATTAACTAAATGAAATTCTCGAAGTGCTCCTCATTTTGCTCTAAACATAAATTAAACTCTTCTCTCGAATAATTCACCAGCATGTTTAATTTAATTTGAAATGTCAAATTTGACTTGTCACTGATGCGGCTGTCAGTGTGAAGCCATCAACAACCAGAAGTTACCCAGTTGTACCATTTAAAAATAAAATTCAGTATCACCAACTTAAACAGTATATTTACATGAAATTAATTTTGTTAATTTCAATTAATGTTGAATTAAGCAGAAATAAGGAAACATAACAAATTGAAGATATCAGTTTATTACGAGGTTTATTAGTTTTTTCTAGCATCAGTTCAGATGTCGGAAAAAACTTTCTTTAGTTAGTTCTTTAGTTTCTTTACGCGGTTAAGGTTTTCCTTTCAGATTTTTTCCACATGTATTGATAGCAACACAAGCTTTTTTTATCAGGAGAATAATTTTAATACGAGTTCTTAAGTTTCCGTTACCTCAGATCCATTAGCCCACGCCTTAAAAATGTGTGTTTACCAATTCTCCACTGCAAGATTTCGGACATTTTTATCATCTTTATGTTACTTTTCACATGGATTCTTATCTTTCAATTTTTTTCGAAACACTTATACAATACAAATACAAATTAATAGAAAACTATTCCTTTTGACGATATTCTTGCAGAAATTTAAAAATAAAGCTTCATCTTGACAACATTAACGATAGACATTTTGTAATTTTCTTAAATATAAAAATCTTGGGGTAGATTCTAGATTCACGAAACTCAGATAATTTGCAAATCGATAACGAAACGGCAAATATAGAGTCATTATAAATGATTGTCCCATCGCAGTAGGCGGTGGTGACGTAGTTGAATGTGCCGCAAGCCTCATAATATGAGTGAGACTAGTATCGCCAATAGGTGGCGCTACCAGCGGTAGTGGAAATCTATCTACTAGTTTGTCTAACGGCACATGCAAAATTTGTGTGGGTTTCAACGCCAACTGCGATGGCACAATCATTTATAATGACCCTGTACAATGCCTCAACAATATCAGTTGTTATGGTTTTGAATTTGCAATGCCTTATCGAGCCTTATCGGGTTTCGTAACTGACCCCCTTAGTCTTTAAACTAAAATATTTTGTAAATTTCACACACTTGGAAATGTGACGATCATAACGCATTTCAACTGTCTGATGGGTGTGCAGTTTTAGGTGTGTTAAATATAAAAATGAATGAATCAAACATACAAATAATAACAATGTAACGTAACAAATAGGTACAAATATTATATTTATTTGTTAAAACAGATATTTTAGGTTTTCAAGGTGCAACACCCAACAGTGGTCTCCAATCATGTTTGCACTCCACCCTCCTTAGTAATTTTCCTCTAATAGTCTTGGCTATAATACCATTTATCTTTTCTAACTGTATTAAGATTTTTGAATGATGATTTGATTGTTACAAGAACTTTTCTTATCATCTTCATCCTTGTTTTTGAAGGAAATCCCAGTGTCTATTTCATCATTATTCGTTGTATTCATCTATCTGTTTATGTCTTGTCAAACGAAGATATCTTCTCTTGAATTCTGAGAAGCTAGGCAGTTATTTGCTTTACAAATTAAATGAAGTATCTACCACTCCTACAAACATTTCCTCTTTCCTGTAATATAAAATAGATAGTCCTATATATATGCTATCTACCGTTGCATGGCTGATACATTGCGTCATCATCAGTACATCACATGTCGGAGCAATGATTGATAAATAGCTCAATTAGAGACCGAAACGACACAATTTTCTTTCGCGAAAGTTTTTCTCACTTATTAACTGCACGAAATTTACAAAAAATCTATTTAATCTATTGCCATAATTTGATCTCACTTTTACTATTGCAGAGCTCAGAAAAATATCATGAACTTCTTAAAGTAAAAGTACTAATTGTGCTAATAAAGGTAACGGTACCATTAATGCGAATTTTTGCCACTTCTTTAATGCAAACACTTTTCAACGTTCATTGACTTTATAACTTCAGTACTACAAACTACGCATCACAATAACATACCATAGTGAGAACAGATGAAAGAAATAACAAAAGGAAGTAACAAAATACAAAAATTAAATACAATAAATTAACACCAGTACTTGTTAAGTGGTAATTGTTTTTAATAGACTGTTTCCAAAATACTTTGCAAGGTTTTTCTAATCATTGCGTGAAATTATAGAACTTATCCGAGACATACCCAGTTATGCAATGCAACTTTCTCCAGCAAGACCAACCAAGCAAAATTGAATTTTTTTGTTTACTTACTATGAAATATTGTTCCAGGTCTTAACTCTTTGTGCAATAAGCGCATACGCTAGTGAAACTGCAGATCCCGCGCAAGAGGAACCTCCTGAAGGTTATTACGCTTTTGTGGAGTCGCCCAATGCGGAACCACCAAGGGTGAGACCACCTCCTTACAGCCATGCCCCTGTCGACTGCAAAGAAGATGAGAACAAGAGTCCCCACGCTACACCCTTCAACTTGTGTGGCGACCTCAACAAGGGAACCATCCCCAGGAACCCAATGGGACAGAATGTGATGGGTTCGCCTTATCCCTTGTATGTAATAATCTGTTATTTTTATTTCTTTTAATGAGGAATAAAACACTTTTTTCTTCTTCCTTATCTTCCTTCTCGTTGCAGACAACAAAAAATTTAGAAGATCTTCTACATTGTCAGCAACTTCTTTTCCCTTTTTTCAATGTTTTATTTACGTAGTACTAGTTGTATGTATGCTTTTCATCCTTTCTTATTTTTCCACATTTAAAGTTTTCTGTTATGTTGTAGTTCTATTTTCTTGTTAGTATCATCATCTTTTTAATTTTCTTTTTTTATCAAAAGTGGAAATAGCCTTGTACGCAAAACACATTCATTTATTCATTCATTGTTTCTAAAAGTTTCTACAAAAATATTTATTTAAGCAAAACATCTTCCCTTTCTCCTGCCTTTTGCTACTTTATTTGTTTCTTACCTAAAATCCTGTAGTAAAACACATTTTGTTGCAGCGAATTGATAAGAAACATGACATTGAAATACTTGAGTAGGACATTACCAATTCTGAAGGCGGATGAAACATTACCGAAAGTAGCACAACTCCAAGACGACCTCATTTCACAGAACACGTGAGTAAAATCCCTAACAGCGGCACCGATAATAATCCTTGTTTTTGAAGGATAACGCCGTTCCAAAACGGCAACGATCGGGTGAAGAGAGATACCAAAACGGAGACACAAAAGGAGAAAAAACAAGAAGCCAAGAATAGTACCGCGCAAGAGAGTAAAAAAGAAAGGAAGGGACGAAAATTCTGTGACCAAGGAGGAATATTTTGTATGCTGTACAAGGCCATCAATGGCGAACCCTACTCGCCTCCGGCGATAACTCAACAGTCTTCGTCTTCGCATCTTCCGGTGGAGAGAAGAGACGAAGTTGCTCAACCACGATATGAAGGACCTCCTACTCCCTGTCCGGCAAAAGTGGAGTATGCTACTCCCGTCTTTGCAAAGAACTACCAAGGGGTTTGGAGATACGTGGTGCAAATACCTTACGAAGGGTATTTCACACAGACGGTGGAAGTAACAAGGTAAAAAGAACTAAATGAATAAAAGGGTTGCAAAGAAGGTAACATCCTTTTGATTATTCTAGATGTCTACAGTCGCGGTGTCACTATTTGGACGGAGGATGTCTGTCATCCCCACGTTGGTCCAGCCTTTTGGTGGCTGAAATCTACTACCCTGACACCGTTTTAACAAATACTGAAACAGCAAATCCCCCAAGGAGTCCAGTGGCGGCGTCACAACCCCCATCAGTGCAAGATTTCCAGGTTAGTTCCGGCTCTAGATTTTTCCATTTATAAGAAATGTTTTAATTTTGTTTTGGAGATCTGGGAGTTAGAAACAAATGAACTCAATAATCTGTTGCAGAATTACCAGCAGTACTTGCACAAGAGGGCCGGTCTACAAGCCGCCCCTGTCGACTCATCGACCACCTCCAGACCCACTCACTGCGACGGTGTCGACGCTCTTGGTTGTTTCCAGGTGCGTCTCTACTACGACTGGTTCTTGATTCCTGGTTCTTGCAAGTGCTGGAGGCCCGACTATTTCAACAAGTATGTTAGAAGGAAATCCACTAGTCCCGAACTGTAATTCAGATTTTGATGTAACTGAACGCCCAAGAGACTGTACCATATTTTATAATAAATTTTGTAACTAGGGTAGTACAAGGGGAAATAGATTTTTTTGCAAAATTGTTACAGCTACGTCTAGTCTGGATCTGGCAGCAGGACTAAAAGAATTTTTTTAGCAGTTGAGGTTTAGGTGAATAATGCAGTTAGATACCAAGTAATGTGAAATCATTTCTTTGTGATACATCTCCCGTCGCCTTCTGGGAGTGGATTTAAATTAATTATATTTAAATATTTTTTGAATGTTATATTTCCATATAACTATTTTACTGTTTATTTATTTGTTGAGCTTTGATAAATTCATCATTACAATTTTAAGACTTGCACATAGATAGTTATTTATGTTATTGTAAGGTATTTAAGTAGCGGATATAAAAATATTTTCTGAAACCAAGTAATTTGATTATATTTTATGTTATTAAATTACTGGGTTTCAATACAGCTGGGTTTGGTATTGGAAATGTAAAATCATATTGTATTATAAAATTGTGTAAAAATGTTTTAGAAATATATTGTCTTACTTAAATTAATTTCAAATACAATTTTTTTCACCCTTAATTTGGACAACTAGAATTTAAAAATATAATTCCTTCACACATATTTCAAGCACAACTTTTCAAGGATTAAAGGCCGATTTATAGTTCCGTAACTTGTACGTATAACATAACATATGAAAATTGAATCCTATTGAATCAAATGTACTCATTTATAGATCCGTTAACATAACATAAGTCCGTATCCGTTTACATATGAATTAGTCCAGTCAATATAAACATAAAAAAGGGTCCGACCTTGCAAAAGGTCATGTAGTTCTGATTTTTTAGTATGTTGTTTGGATCTCAGCCAAGAGTAAAACACCAAATTTGCAACTTCGAAAGACTTGTGCGCGCTGCGTGGTAGCCAAAGAACAGCAAAATTTTTGCACCATTTTCAGTTTTTGCTCAATATCTCCTAAGAAAAAGTTGGAGTTACCTTTTTTAAACTAGATTAAATTCGCTACAGTTTGAGGCCTAACCGAACTTTGTGCATGCAGCAGTTTCCGAGATAGAGCTCTTCAAAAATTGGGTATTTTTTCCAAGAAGTGAATTTTTTTTGTTTACGTCTCTTATTTTATTAAATATCGTCAAAAATACTCGCCCTATGAGAAAAGTCATGGGCAATGAACTTGAAGTGCATTTATTTAGCTTTAAATTGAGATCTGACAGGCAGTTGCAGGTCCAACACTTCTCTCAAAAGTGGCATATAACCGAAAACCTCGAAAGATGGAATTTGGGATAAATAAATGAAAACAAGTTTTCAGCGCATCAAACATCACGTATAGGGCCTAAACCGATCAAATAAGTTATTGTAACGTAATTTAGTATGTGTGATTAACAACTTGAAGAGAGTCTGTGAAGTTGGTGGAGAAATACTGCCCTCAGCGCCAGACTTGTTCTGGTTCTGATTGTATGGAAAATCATCGAACACCCCAAGTATGCTCGTTTGGAACGGGTTCATGGAGCAGGTGACAAGTGGTCTTGATTTTGATCGACCAAGAATTATTTTCCTCTCATTCATTGGCGCGCTTTAATTTGAGCTCCGGCGGGTACATGTTCTGGCATATACAAGTATGTTTATCATGAACCCCATTTTTACGGTCCACTGTGCTAGCTCACTGCTGGAGGTTCCACGCACATTTGCCAATCCACCGTAGCTTTTCATAAACCACGTCAGCAATCAAATCTGACCATAGGCCGGGCCAAAATTTATCGGATCGGCGGATAGTAAAATTTGTTCTATGAATATCTTAAACTCAGTTGGATCCATCCGCTGTTCTAGAATCATCATATCTTGCAAATATAAGTGGGTACTCTTTGTGAGGAAATAGTGACCAACTGAATGAAAACAAGGTAGCATTTTATCGATAGTATACAGGTGAAGGTTCTTAATCACCCTGACGCTCTGCCTGGATGAATAGTTTTAAGGGAGTAGACGTGTGAAAATATTGGTCCCACTGCTTTGATTACCTTCCAAATTATGCAATGCAGTTTTGAATTTGGCACTTAAGCTTTGGTAAGTCCTATTTTCCTTTACAAACAAGATGAGAGACCTCTCACTCTCACGTAGCTTATTCTCGTTTCGGCTCTTTCTTTCCCAGTCAAGTCTACCTCATCGAAAATAATGCCAGCCAATATCAGATTAGTCAAAATGTGTGCTCGTACAGCTCATGACTATGCATGACCATTCAGCATCTTGTCCAGGCCTGTGATCTGTATAAATAGTCATAAATAGCGCCTTCAAACAACTCCCTGCCATTATTGCACCGATACAACCCATAAATGACATGAGGAGATGGAACTCTCCAAGCCTCACAACCACGCAGCTTAACTCAGAATGTTGGCCACCCTCAACAATATCTTTGGCCTTAAAGAACAGTGGTTGATCAAAAGTAACGAGGCAGGTTTTTTGAAAATGAACTTTACTTCTCTCACTGGCTTCAAAAGGTGATATGAACACTGTATCGTAATCATTAGGTGGGGTGCGGATAAATGAGAGGAAAATAATTTTTGAGGCATAAAACTCAAGGCCACTTGTCACCTGCTTAATGAACCCGTTCCAAAGGAGCATATTTGATGATTTTCCATACAATCAGAACAAGTCTGGCGCTGAGGGCAGTATTTCTCCACCGACTTCACAGATCCCTTCAAGTTGTTAACCACACATACTAAATTACGTTAAAATAACTTATTTGATCGGTTTAGGCCCTATACGTGATGTTTGATGCGCTGAAAACTTGTTTTCATTTATTTTTCCCAAATTCTCTTTTTCGAGTTTTTCGGTTATATTCCACTTTTGGCCTGCAGCTGTCCATCAGATCTCAGTTTAAAGCTAAACAAATACGCTTCAAGTTCATTGCCGTTGACTTTTCTCATGGGGCGAGTATTTTTGACGATATTTAATAAAATAAGAGACGTAAACAAAAAATTTTCACTTCTTGGAAAAAATACCCAATTTTTGAAGAGCTGTATCTCGGAAACTGCTGGACGCACAAAGTTTGCTTAGGCCTCAAACTGAAGTGAATTTAATCTAGTTTAAAAAAGATAACTTCAACTTGTTCTGTAAGAGTCATATCTTAAGAGATATTGAGCAAAAACTGAAAATAGTGCGAAAATTTTGCTGTTCTTCGGCTACCACGCAACACGCACAAGTCTTTCGAAGTTGTAAATTTGGTTTTTTACTCTTGGCTGAGGTCCAAAGAACATATTAAAAAATCAGAACTACCTGTTAGATTGTGTATCATTTCCCGTACTCCGGGCTGTTCTCACCAATTTTTCAGCTTCAGTCGGCGTTTCTCGTGGTTCGCATTGTAAACCGAGTCGAAGCCACGACTTGTTCGTTATACCCCTGAACATTCCGGATTTGTAACCGGTAACAGGGTTGCCCAGTTTCGGGAGCGTAATTTATAACGTAACAGTACACTTGTCCATAAACAATTTGACCTTTCTCCATTAAATAATTTTCAATTGGTTACATTCTGGTAATTGATTGTTTACATGGAAAAAGAACGAAATCGTAATTTAATGATATATGAATTAAATGTGGACATTCAGCGGCAGCAGCCACAAGAAATATATGTATGTAGAATTGAAGGTGCGGGGACGATAAAAGACTCTACTTGTCGGCGATGGTTTGCGAAATTTCTGAATGAGAAAGAAGGTCTTAAAGATAAGAATCGTTCGGGACGAAAGAGCCCATCTTCTATCGTTGTGGAATTGAGCTTTTGGGACAAAGATGGTTGGAAGCCATTACCAATAACGGCGAATATTTAGTTTAATTGTTGTTTAATTTTATAAGTAATAGGTATTTATTTATTTTTATGTATTTTTCTAAAAAACGCTCAGAACTTTCTAGACACCCTAATATGTATTTGAAAAAAGTAGATACAAAATAAATTTGTAATTTTCCCAATGATATCTTTTGCTTTGTAATTCGTGCGGTCGCCTTTTGTCCTCGTCTGTTTCAAGTCTCGGCTGCGCCTCGACTAGAAAACCCAGACTGGGACGGAAAAATGCACTTTTTGGCCTTGATACACAAATAACTATTCTTGGATACAACGAAGGATGTATCCCTATAAAAATGTAAAATAAAAGATGGCTTTTATCAAAGATATATTTCTATTATTGTTTACATTGACATTGACAAAATAATCACAAGTTCTTCAAAAATCGTGATTTATTTGTCAATGAGATTATCGACAAAAATTCTGTCTTAATAATAATTGATTATCAATTATCATGTTTGATAGAAATATCCGCAATGATAAAATAAAATCCGACCCCGATACCGTGCTCCTTTTATTGCATAAGTGTTTACACTTCTCACATGTTGTGAGAATTTTTTAATATCATTCATTTACTGCAATACAATCAACGTTTTCTTGAATTGGCAAAATACGTCAGATTCTGACTTTTTCTTTCTCATCCAAAATTTGATATTCGTGGGCCAGGAAATAGTTATTTATGTGACGCGCTTAGTAAATTAATCGTTACGGGCGCGCTAGCACTTGTGGGACGAGTGACGTAAGGAATGAGTCTCCATAAGCCAGTAAGCCCAGTAAAGGTTAATTGCTAAGCGAGTTGCATACAAACGTTTATTTCACAAGCGTCTAGCTGCAGGGATAAACCCTCCAATAGAAACGTGGGATGGTTGGAGCATTTAAAATTTACCGCCAATTGACTGTGATAGGGTGCGTTTGCAGTAGTGTGGTACTGTGGTACAGATACAGAGTGCATGAAGATTGAAGAGTGGTGTAGGGTGCAGGCTGCATGCATTTCGGTGGCTGGTGGTAGGCCGCTTTCCCTCTTCCGTTTATGGTTGCCGCTCCATATGTATAAAAAACATCAAAATGATGTAAATATTTAAGTGAGTACACACCGTTCACACTCAGGAGTTAAATTAGGTGAAAAACAACTCAATATTTTTGGATTCAATCGGTAATTTAAAAAAAAATAATAAAATACTCATCACCGTACTTTTCACCTAAAAATGACACTGACAGCGACAAAAATTGACAGTTCACATGAAAGCAGCAAAAATTTCATAGCATGGGCATGGCCTGCTTCGACTACAATCATTTATAATAATTACTCACCCTGTAGAAACGTTGCTAAAACTTTGTTCATATTATTGAAGTTATCGCGTAAAATTTGTACTAGCGCATGCGCATTTTGTTCTAGATTTTCATTGGAAGGTTTATCCCTGCAGCTAGACGCTCGTGTTTATTACCACCTTCAGCCTTTAAATTTCGTTTTTTAATTGTTATTTATGTTTATAAAAATTTTGTAATGAAATGACCTACGTCGTCATGGTGTTGAGATAAACAACAAAAATACTGTCAGAAGTTTTGTGAAATTTGTTAAAAAGAAAGAAAAGAAAGAATGGTTTTAATGCCCGATGAAAACTTTGAAGGCGATTTTTTTGAAATGCAAAAAATAACCACGGAATTACCAACGCTGCAAGTGCGGTTCTCCACTGACCCGATCCCAGGAGCGATATGAAAATGACTTTCGAAACGGATCAAAATGCATTATTAACGTATGTAATTGCAACAATTGACAGTTCAATTTGTTTGTGTTTATAATAAACTTTTTCAAAAATCATTTAATTAGTTTTGATTAATTGTTATTTTTTGATGAGCCTTGTAAAGTCTTTACAGATCTCTTCTACGGGCCTATAAAGTGTCATTTACTTAGAAGGTGGAAATAATAGTTATTTATTTAACGAGTTCGTGTGTAATTTTGACTTTTTTTGGGATGAGTGGACCGTTTCACTCGAGTTTTAAAGGTCTACGAGTGCCAAAAAAGGTCCAAATTACACAAGAACGAGTTGAATACAACGTTTTTTTGTTCGACGAGCCTCTTGAAGGCTCCAAATCGCTAAAAATCTTTAAAATTAGCTTGACGTTTCGTTTTGACAAGTTGTCAAATTTATAAAAATCCGTTCACACAGGAGAAAATTCTCAAATTCTGACAGTGTCGAACAAAAAAGTAAATTTATCTACGACTGTTTGTTTAACACCAGGTTCATGTTCTAACTCTTTGGAAAAAAAATCGGTTTTTTTTTTTGTCTGCAAACCCGGTCTGGAGCTTCGATCATCATTTAATTTGCTGTAAATTTTGAGTTTTGGAAACAGACAATAATTCCACGGAGCCGAGTTAAGAGAATACCTACTATGATGGATGGTCGGCAAACTTACAAAAATAACACACCTCTAGACAGTTTTTCACAATTTTGACCTGACTTTTGTTAACAAAGAACGCTAATATTCTCCCGTGATCGATTTTTCTTGTTGCATGTAATCAGTGAAAATTATCCCACCCCAGAAAATGAAGACGAAGACTTTTGCGCCAGATCTTGTATACGTGAAACTTATGGTCCAACAAATTTCATGTCATCAAAAGTTTCTTTGGCAGATAATCCCAAAATAGTTACTTGATCACTGAACGATAAGTACTGATTTTGCCAAAGTTATGATTTCCACCCGATATGACTTCTTAGAAAAGTCATCATTCAAAGACGACCTAAATTTTTAATGTCAAGTGTATTGTGGGTTGCATTTTCAATTCCGTCTGGTTCATTACCACACGTGAAATATCTGTATATTTTTCGAAGGCTACGCAACCAATAAAACGATGGCAATAATTATGGTACGATTAAACCAAGACAAACGTTTCGATAAAACGAAAAATGAGGTTGCACTCTTGATTTGTTTTCTTTTTAATCACCTTGTAGGTATGTACAATTCAGTTTTTCCATTTTCAAGTAAAATTTTTTATTGTCAACTGAAACAGTTACCGTTGCTCACATGGTACGACACAAACGACACTGTTTTGTTATAGTAACAGATTTTATTTCTTTTGATTCTACATTTTTTTAACCACTTAAGAAGTACTAGTAGGCCCCTGCTATTTAACATTTACAAGACACAACTTTAATAACTGAAACATTCTTCATATTAACTTTTCTAATCCAAAAATAGGATGCCGATTATTTGAGAAAAACGTTTTTAGAAATTGTGTATTGTTTTACTTATAGGCTTTAAGCAGAGAACTATTTAGGTATACAAGGTGTTTCACGTAACTTTCCGATATCTACGCCGAATGTATGCAACTCAATATTCAGTAGTCAATGAAAGTTATAGTTATAAATGAAAGAAGTATTAATGGTTGTATTTAAAGTTCGTCAGGGTCAGAAAGTTACGTGAAACACTTGTATATACAGGATTACTACGGTGCGATCAATTAAAAAATAAATCGAGTCGGCGTGTTACCTATGGCAACCCATGCTATAGCATAGGCTCCAAAGCAAACTCGATTTACTTTTTAAATGATCGCTCGGTAGATTCCTATCAACTATGATATAGGAAGTTAAGAAGTTTGTGAGATTATCTTTAACAATATGTAAAGATTTTATAAAAAAACATATAAAAATAAATTTGGCCTGAATTTACTATGTTTAAACTGCTTCGTAGATCAAGTCATGACGCTATTTTTGACAAGATCCTGAAACGAAAAGAGATCAATATGTTGCATTATTGAAGTTTAAATATTTACCTGAAGTTCTTTGCAGCTTTGGTCCCAATTCTCTTTGGCAATTTTTGGAACAACAGCTGTGATGAGTGCAGTAACTTTTGTACAATTCTTCTTAAATGTAGCAAGCACATCAGCAACAGTAACGTGTTCTTCTTTGTTTTCTTTCCAGCAATCATAATCTGTTGCTAGAGCAATCGCTGCATAGCAGATACCTGCTTCTTTAGCTAGAACTACCTAAAATAAATGTCAGTACATCAAATCCGCGAATTTGCAAAAAATACCTCTGGAACGGACGTCATGTTTATCACATGTCCTCCCCATTGCCTGAACATGTTACTCTCAGCCTTGCTAGAAAACCTGGGACCTTCTATAGTAACTACGGTTCCTGTTTTATGGACGGCAATGTTCAGCTGTTGGGCTGTTTGGATGATCATCTGTCTGGTTTTCTCATGGAATGCAGGTTCCATCGGTAAATGGCATATTCCTTGTGGATGTTTGGCTTCTCCATCATAAAATGTTTGTTTTCGACCTTGTGTCCTAAAACAGTCAAATTATTTCTTGACGAAATTGTGTAAAATATTGTTACCTGTCAATAAAATTATCCAGAATCACAATGTCGCCAGGCTTGATGTGTTCCTGTAAGGAACCGGTGGCAGTTGCTGCAACAATATGAGTACATCCTTCTTCTTTTAATGTCCATATATTTGCTCGATAATTGACATTTCCAGGCATTACATTGTGTTTGCGCCCATGTCGAGCCAAAAGCACACACTCTATGCCTTCAATCTCTCCTACAGTTAGGTCGTCTGATGGTTTTCCAAAAGGAGTTTGGGGTGCAGTCTTAATTTTGGAGTTTTTCAAAATGTCTGGATTGTCTAGGCCTGAACCGCCGATAATACCGATCTGTTCATTTACATCATTTAAAGCTATTAACGTAAAGTCTGTTTTTTTACTCACCTTGATTTTCTTGGACATTTCAATGATTTTTTTCGATATCGAAAATAACGATCTTCTGTTGTAGAAATACAAAAGAGAGCTGCCCAGGTCGTTTTTTTATTAATCTAATAACGAAACTGACAATAGAATTTTTATTTTCAGTGTTTAATGAATATAAATTGAACACAATGTTAATTAGGTTAGGTTGACATTGACAATTGACATTGTGAGTATTGTGACAGTAACATTCTGATACAGAGCTGACCAATACAATAATACATTTGCAAAGTGCTTGATTGACAAGTTCTGTTAAGTTGTCAGATATATCTTTAAAAATACTTTAGTAAATGTTTTAGTATTCATAAATTTGTTTAAAAAAATTTTATGTAAAAAAGTGGTGTGTATTACTGGCTGCGTAACTCAAACGATTTAGAATTTGAAAGGAAAATGTCCTTATTATTTAAAATACAGGGTTATTTACATAAGATGACGAGCCTGACCAGGTAAAAATGCAACCCAAAATACACTTTACAAAGCATTCATTGTGTTTTGGTATTTAAAAATTAAATCAGGAATCCAAGAAGGTATTATATTCTATTAATTTGAAAGATATATCTGTCATTGCATTTTTCGTTCATATTTAGTATTTGAAAAGGTTTTCGAACGATGACTGAACCGAAATGATCCCACTTACCCGTTACTTTTGCGATTTTAATTGCTTATCATTGTTAATTAAATCATATTTTGTTGAGAGACGTATTTTTCTGTCAGAAATTGACATTCATTAGGCTGACATTAAAAGCTATCTATGTTTTATACGCATTATGATAATGCCGAATAATGTAATCGGGATCGAGATTGCTTTGAATTGCCTTTTGGTTTGCATTTTTACTTGGTCAGGCTCGTCATCTTATGTGAATAACCCAGTATACAGGATAATTCCCGACGGAATTGAAAATATCACGACCTGCTGAATAATAACCGGCCTGTTCATTTCATTAAAAAAGCATTGCGAAAATGTTTCCGAGAAAGAGCCAATTTTCGCCGATGAGGGCGCCACAGTATGGGCGCTTCTAAAGAATAAAAATGCGGAAAAATATGTTTAGACATGATTCTGGAGTTAAGATTGAGTACAGTAAGTTCATATTTTCTTTCTAAAACAATACTGAATACAATCGTATTTTTGTATTTTTGATTTTAAATTCGAATGTCATTTGAACGAGAAAAACTCTCGGTGACAAAAACTTAAGATGAATAATATCCCTAAAAAGCGCCCGTACACTAGCGCTTTGCGGGGATCACTCAAATTACACTTTGGAACAGGCCGGTCGTGGAAAATATATTGTGGGTTGGATTCTCAATTCCGTCAGGCTTATTATCACTCGTGAAATATCCTATAGATACAACTAAACTTCTAAAAATATGTCTGAATACAGACTGATTCACATAACTTTCCGACCCTAACGAAATTTAAATACAGTCAGCAATACTTGATCCAAAAACCTGAATTACTTTAAAGTTTTGTATGGTTTGTACATAAAAGTGGCAGTAATGGACAATATATTTTTTTTAATCTCATCACATATCAATATCATATCGATCCTTTCGTCATTGGAGCACATTTTAATTAACAAAAATTATTTCAGAACTATACAAAAACGAACTGTCAAGTGATTGTCAATTATGCCAGGAGTGTCTAGATTTCATAGTAAATAAAAGTATCAAGTTAAAACTGAATAACGTATTACTGGCTGAATTTAAATTTCGTTAGGGTCGGAAAGTTATGCGAATCAATCTGTATAGAACAGAATATAATCTTGTTAATGTTGACAACAATGCGTTTATCATTTTTGGTTTAGTATATACCTACAGGCTGGTCCCGATATAACTTGCCAGAAGAAATCCAGTAGTAGGTGACGATGAGTAGAACTCATACACAAAAAATGTTTCTAATAAAAGTCTTTTCATTTTCGAGATAAAAATAATTGAAAATTTGGTCAAAATTTCACAAAACAAGAATACACCGATTTGCATTTACTCTATGTCGAAGCACGTGGTAATTCAAGAGCGGCAAGGCGACTATACGGCGAGCGTTTTCCTGAAGGAGTTCTTCCGTTCCGTTGTACTTTTGTGGAGCTACATCTGCGTTTATGTGAGACTGGTATGGTGTTTATGTTTAATGATGGTGTTGCTCGTCAACAAGACCCGCATCATTTCTGTATTTACTGGGCAAACAATAACACGTCAGATGGTATTGTTGCATCTCACATCGGCACACAAACCGGATTTCTGCCCTACATAGGATTTAGGATTCCGCTAAAGGCTCAAAGCACATTTATCTCGTGAATTTGTAGAAAATTTATGTGCTGCTAATTACGTAGATCCTGTTGTATTCAATTATTTAAATTTTGCATATTCAATGTTAGGCACTTCCTTTTTCAAAGTTCTGGTATTTTCAATGTCAATTCTTTCTCATGACTCATTAAGTCATTACTTACAATAATCCCATATTTTATATTAACTTTCCTTTGTCATTTTATATAATTTCCTTTGCTGCGGTACTGTATAGAAAGCAACGATTTTTTGTAATCTAGAAGTATTTTTAAAATTTAATTTAATCCTTGATTTTTTATAGTTATTTTTTAAGTTAAGTAGGAAAAATATTGTTTATATTACGTGCTGAAAACAATTACATCTACTCCTGCAGGTTTCGGCCCTCGGCCTTCACCTCTTGCGTTAAATTCTGCATGAATGGGTTGCTTTCCGCACTTATTATAAATAGGTCAGTAATCCAAGATATACAAATTTTACTGATAGTCTCAAAACAGCTTAAATCCAAAGTGATAAAAATGATGACGCCTTAAGCATTTCAAAATTTTCTGATGAAGCCTGGTTTCACCTCTCTGCTTTCCATAACCCTCAAAATTATATGTACAATCATAATTGTATTCCGCTTTTTCTGCCGGTGAGTGTATAAAGAATCAACATTTAGGTACTTACAAATTATTTTGATTATAAAAGATCAGGTTGCTCTTGTCTTTTGTGACTCTCTTTAGTAGAAGAACAACACGTTAACTCAACGACAGATGCGAAATCTTAGAGCAAAATATCGAAGTTTCATCTTCATCTCTGAGATGGGTTACAGGGGAATTTTGAATGCAATTTATTTTTTAATTAATCAATATTTAGTAATTTTAATTTGTTTTTGAAGCTGTAATTTGTTAAAAGGGGACGACTTTTCTGTACAGGATATTAACAGGATCTTTGTTTTAAAAGAAATCATATAAAATGTGAAGGTAAATTAATCGTCAAAGACTTTTCTGGAGTGATGTGAATAAATTAATTACTTGTAGTAGTAAATAATTAAAAAATACATATATAAATGCAATATAATAGAAAGATGCAAAAAGGTTTCTTGACTAATCTAATGGTTAAATGTTAGACAATAAAAGTTTTCAGCATTTACTGTGAAATTGAAGTTGTTTCTTTCAAGTGATATTTTATAAACTGAGAAAGTGGTACATGTGTCGAGAACATTTTTTTAATGTGATGAATGATGATACATTAAATCTCAAGATGTTGTCAAATGGATAATGGCATGGTTTATTTCTAACACTTTGCGCATGGGATTACCACACTCGCTAAGTTCGTGTGTGTATGTGTAAACTTCTCCCTTGTAACACAGAAGTGCTTTATACCGTAAGAGCAAAAAAAAATGCCATCAAGGATAGCTATGACAGTCCATAATGCGCTTGTGCACTGTAAGTTGTAGGGAAAAAATGGAAAAAATGCAATAATACCTATATGTAATTGTTTATTTAAATGATCCATTTCAGGATTCCACAAATGCATGACGAATTTCTTAATCAAAGACACGGCACTTTCTTTTTCGTAGCTATCCTTGCTAACCTAAATTAACAGGTCGTGGTTCTTTGATTAAAAAACAGACTACATATAGACCACGTCCACTGATAGAATGCATTTTTTTAAATATCCTTAGATAACAAAATCCCCAAACCATAACATTAAAATATTAAGAAAGTATCATAGATTGTGTTTGGGGCCTAATGGGGGCTCCAGGAATTGCTCGGAACCAAATGGGGCTCCTGGGTTTGCTCAGCCTAATGGAGGCTTCACTGGTTTGACTGTAGGCGCGCGTGAACTGACACACCGTATCGCTTTGTGTAAAACCTTTATTTACATTTATACAATTCTTTGGACCGTACGACCGTACTCGAGATGTTGGGTAAGAATGACTTCTGACTTGTGACTCTGACTGTTCTACCCTGAGTCCATCTCGGTACTGTCGTCTCAAATCTCTCTCTTCACCCACGCAGGGGTGGTTCTCGGTTCTGAAAGGAGGGGGGTGGCTCTACGCCCCGACATCCTGCCCCCGATTGAAACAATCGTTTCAATGAACAAGATTATACGAGCTATTAAATTACAAAATATTCATAACTACGAACTACGTTTTATCATTTTACGAATACAAATTTCAAAAAACCTAATATGTGACCTTAAATTAATTCAATTGATTAATTATCCTTAACTAATGAGTAATGACAGTCTTTTCTGATAAAAATTGCGCCACTTCACTGCACAAAATTGCCCATGAAACATATCACCACTGCACTAATCGTCGATGGGGAGTACGCACAGATTTCTGACGGCTCGTTTCGTGGTGCCTGAGTCCGTCTTCACCGTGGCCACGCGGATGATGTCGTCGGCGCCTGGGTGGACGGCTGTGACGCGACCAAGTTTCCAGGTGAGCGGGGGTGTGGCCTCCTTCAGAACTACCAGATCGCCTTCTTTGATTGCTGCGCTGGAATTGCCCTTCTGCCATTTTGGCCGCTCTTGCAGCTGGCCGACGTACTCCTTGGACCAGCGGTTCCAGAAGTGCTGTCTCATCTGCTCTAGGTGCTGCCATCGCGTCAAGCGGTTCTGGGGAACGTCGACGATTTGATGCTCCAGTGGGGATGTCATCGCCGTGCCAATCAGGAAGTGTCCGGGTGTTAAGACGTTTAAATCGCTCGGATCTTCAGTCAGCGGGCACAAGGGTCGCGAATTGAGGCAAGCTTCAATACCTGTCAACAATGTGTACATTTCCTCATATGTTAACGAGGTTTGGCCAATTACGCGTTTGATATGCCCCTTTACTGCTTTAATTCCGGCTTCCCAAAGACCTCCGAAATGAGGTGACCGGGCGGGTATGAAATGCCAATTGATATTAAACTCCGCTAGGTGTCTTAACACGATGTTGCCGAATTCGTCAGCCAAAAACACGTCACGTAGGTCCCGTTGAGCTCCAACAAAATTGGTGGCGTTGTCGGAGTAGATATTCGCTACCATTCCTCTACGCGCGATAAATCGTTTTAGGCCGTTCAAAAAATTCGCCGCGGTCAAATCGCTGACGAGTTCTAAGTGAATCGCCTTCGTTGAAAAGCATACGAACAGACATATGTAAGCTTTGGTAGTTTTTTTACTACGAATCCCGCCGATTTTCAAGAATATGGGACCGCCAAAATCAACGCCACAGTTAGTGAACGGCCTGCTCGCTTTAACTCGGTGCGATGGTAGATTGCCCATAATCGGGTTATTGTCGTGCGGTTTTGTTCTGAAACATGGGATGCACCTGTGCACGACTTTCCGAATTTCACTGCGGCCATCTAACGGCCAGAATTTTTCGCGTACCGCCGCTAGTGTGGCCGTTGGTCCAGCATGTAGTTGATCGCGATGTGTGTTTTCAAGTATCAGTCGGGTTACGTGACCCTTTGGCAAAACAATGGGATATTTTTTGTCGTGTGGGTATTGTGAATTGGACAATCGTCCTCCCACTCTTATCATCCCCGAATTGTCAATGAATGGGTTTAACAGTTTTAATTTACTCTTCGAGTTTACCTGTCTACCTGCTTTTAGGTCCCGTATTTCGTGTTCGAAATTCGCCTTTTGCACCAGAAGTATTATTTTCTCTTCCGCGTTTTGCAGTTCCGCTGTCGATGGATGATTATAACCGTTTTTTGTTATTCTCTTTTTGCAAAGATCGGCAAATCGAAGACATAAAGCTATTATCCGTCGTAGTTTCCGAAATGTGGAAAATTGATTGATAACCCAAAGATTTGGGTGACTATCATCCGTCCCGGTGACCGTAAAGGTTACTACCTGTCGTAATTCCGGTACTTCGTCCGTGATTTGTTGTGCCGTCTGTGAGGGCCAACCATCTGGGTTTTGCGACAGCCAGTGCGGTCCCGTGAACCATAAATTATTTATCAATAATTCGGAGGGATAGACTCCGCGCGATATGATGTCTGCTGGGTTATCCGCCGAGTTTACGTGCTTCCAATTTTGTATGTTCGACAGATTTAGAATTTCGCTCACTCTATTCGCAACAAAGGTTTTAAAACTACCGGGAGATCCTGTCAGCCACGCGAGTACTATCGTAGAATCTGTCCAGTAGTGAACCGTATCAGCTTTGATTTTTATTATATCTTGTATGTTTGATATTAACCTTGCTAATAGGACAGCTGCGGCTAATTCCAAACACGGTATGGAAATAGTTTTTAACGGTGCTACCCGCGACTTCGCACATAACAATTTTACGGATATTTTTCCGTTTGCATCAATTACCCTTACATATACGCAGCATCCATATGCAACTTGGGATGCATCTGAAAACCCGTGAATTTCGAGTGACTTATACGGATAACTTTCAATGACTTTCCTCGGTATTCTGATTTGGTTTAGCAAGTGTAATTGATTCAGAATTATGGTCCAGCTGGTTTTGAGGTCCTCAGGTAGTTCTTCGTCCCAACCGATTTCCCGTTTCCATAACTCTTGCATAATGAGCTTTGCTTTTACGATGACCGGACCGATTAATTGTAAGGGGTCGTAAATTTTTACAATCGCCGACAAAACCTTGCGCTTGGTAAATATTGATTGAGGATTTTCGCTTTTGACTTCGTATCTTAGGTTATCGTCACGACAATTCCACCATAACCCTAAAATTTTTGTGTCGCCGTTTTTATCAAAGTTTATTAAATGCGAATCAGCGTTATTTAGGTCCGGCAGAAGTTGGTCGTGGTTCGCCGCGAATTTCCTAAGTTCGAATCCGCCGCTCGCTAATAACCTTGTTAGTTGTTCGCGTATTTGATTGGTTTCTTCTATGCTGTTAGCGCCGGTTAATGCGTCGTCCATAAAGAAATCGTTTAATAGGGCCGGGTAAGCTGCAGGGTATTTATCTTTTTCTTCTTCTGCGAGTTGTTGTAAGCAACGTATCGCGAGAAAAGGTGCGCAATTTAACCCGTAAGTAACCGTCGCCAGTTGATATTCTCGAATCGGTATATCTGGACTTTCTCTCCACAAAATGGTTTGATATTTCCGATGTTGATCCGCGACAATTATCTGCCGGTACATCTTGTTGATATCCGCCGTGAAAACGTACTGGTGCGTCCGAAACCGAATGATGATATCAAACAAGTCGTTTTGTAGTTTTGGACCGACCATAACCGCGTCATTTAGACTAACACCTGTGGTCGTTTTCGCGGAGGCGTCGAAAACTACCCTCAGCTTTGTGGTGGTGCTCGTTTCCTTCGTGACCGCGTGATGCGGAAGAAACACCCGTTCGTTAACGTTCATTTGAGTTGGTGGTACTAGCTCCATATGATTGAGTCGGATGTACTCCTTAATAAATTCCGTGTAATCACGCTTCAACGCTGGGTCTTTTCGGAACTTATTTTCCAATGATAAAAAACGTTTTATGGCCATCTCTTTTGAGACGCCGATATTGGGGCCATTTAGCTTGAATGGTATTTCGACCGTAAATCTACCCTCAGCATTTCGAGAACACGTGTTTTTGAAATGGGTTTCGCACTCGATGTCCTCCTTTTTTACAATTACGACTCTTTTGTTCGTTGGACATTCGTCCACGTCCCAAAATTTGGAAAGTTGTTTATTGATGGAGTTCAATGACACGTTACAAAGAGTCCCGTAAGATGGTTTACGACCTGCAACCATATCGCCCCCAACAACCCACCCCAGGATTGTTTCTTGCAGATGTGGGTTGTTTCGAGTTGCCTTGATTTGGCCGACACTTAAAACACGCCAGAAAATACTGGACCCCAATAAAACGTCTACTTTTCTGGACACATTGAATTCTGGGTCCGCCAGATTTATGTTACCCGGAATTTGCCGTGACTCGAACTCAAAGGAAGATAACGGTAATTCTTCCGTAATTTTATTTAACACCAAACAATCGATGTGAGCATTGAATGGGTTATGTAGCGATTTGAAATGAATTTGCGCTAACTGCCGTGCACAACCCTGCAACCCTTCTACCGTCGTTATCGGCCAGTTAACCGGCTTCGTTCCGATCCCTAACCTTTTGACCGTTTCCTCACTGATGAAGTTAGACTGGGAGCCTGGGTCTAATAGCCCACGGCATCGCTGCCAGTTGCCCTGACTATCGCGAATTAAAATCTCCGCCGTTGCGAGATTTTGTTTCGCTTTTCCGAATGATGAGTAAGTAACAACTGAAGTCTGCACGTTATTTTCTACATGCAAAAGAGAATTATGTTTCTCCTTGCAGTACCGACATGCTCGCGATTTGCATTGTGAGGCTTCGTGGCCTTTTCGGAAGCAGTTTTCGCAGACCTTCCATTCTTTGACCTGTGTGACCCGCTGCGCGATAACTAAATTCAAAAATTGAGGACATTGGTACAGTCCGTGCGCCTCTTTGCACATGTAGCACTGTATTTGTTTGTTTGTGCTAGCGTTGCACAGCGTCCTGTCCTTGCTGAAATGGTTCGCGGAGGTCTTGTTATTTGATTTGGGCGTCGCGTTGTTGGTTTTTGCGCTCTGTTGCTCTGCGACGCTGAGCGATTCCAAAGTTACGCATTTTTTCTGCAAAAAGGATTTTAACGTCTCAACAGTCGGTGGATCCGGACCCAATTGAGCTTCCCATTCGCGCTTTGTGAAAAAGTCCATTTTCTGACTTATGATAGGTACTAATAAACCCGACCAATGTTCCGTGGGTTGCCCTAGATTCGTCAACGCTGCGAGGTTGATGTTGAAATCGTCAACTAATTTTCTCAGCGACTGATACGAGTTTTTCACCAGCGGAGGCAGGTTTATTATGGCGTACGCGTGTTCTTGTATTATGAGGCGTTTGTTTTCAAATCGAGTGATTAGTGTTTCCCATGCTACCCTATAGTTTGCCTCTGAAACCGCAATTGATTCTATTGCCTTAAGGGCTTCGTCTTTTAAGCAACTTCTAAGGTAGTGGAATTTCTCGATACTCGTGTACAGATTGCTATCATGTATCAACGCCGTGAATGTGTCGCGAAATGACAACCAATCCCGATAATTACCACTGAATGTGGGTAATTCTAGTATGGGCAATCTAACATTGCTGTTACCGGTACCATGGCTTGATACCGATGGGGTGAAGCCCGTCGCGTTAGCGATAGTCGCGGCTTCATTAACGGTGGCGGTTTCTATTTTCTCTAAAATGGTCGATTCAATGTTGTAGTACGCGTTCTCAAAATCGGCGCGCTCGTTGCCTTGTAAGGCCGTTTCGTCGAGTACTTCGATTTGTAATTGAACCGCGTCAAATTCTTTGAACGCCTCCCGTAAATTCACGAGACGTGTCTTTAGCTGAAAAATGTTACCGTCGCCGAAATCCCTTACGAAGTTAGATACACGCGTGACGGCGCTCTTGATCGTACCGCGACGTATTCTAAGTGATTTCAATTCTTGCTCGTTAGCCATGTTTTTAGGAAATGTACACACTAATCAACAGATAAAAAAGGCATGCACTCTACCTTTGCCTCTGTCGCTGTGGCTTCCTCGATGTCGATACGATCCGGCTCGAAGGACCAATGTTTGGGGCCTAATGGGGGCTCCAGGAATTGCTCGGAACCAAATGGGGCTCCTGGGTTTGCTCAGCCTAATGGAGGCTTCACTGGTTTGACTGTAGGCGCGCGTGAACTGACACACCGTATCGCTTTGTGTAAAACCTTTATTTACATTTATACAATTCTTTGGACCGTACGACCGTACTCGAGATGTTGGGTAAGAATGACTTCTGACTTGTGACTCTGACTGTTCTACCCTGAGTCCATCTCGGTACTGTCGTCTCAAATCTCTCTCTTCACCCACGCAGGGGTGGTTCTCGGTTCTGAAAGGAGGGGGGTGGCTCTACGCCCCGACAGATTGTGTTGGTAATATCTTGAAGCATTCGCGCCACTGATTCTCATTGGTTGTTATGAAACCCACGCGAAAAATAAATGATATGACATTTCAAATTTGAAATCGTCAGTCCTGTCAAAGTGGTTTAAGCATTTAGATTTGCGATTTTACATCTTTAGAGCTTTGTTTTCTGATTCTCTGGTTTTAAAAGTTATTAGTTTTAATCGTGTTGCTGTTTTGATCTGTTCCGTTGCGATTTTTTGTTGATTTTTTTAAATTTGTGAATCTGATTAGTGATTACAAACATCGAAAATGATACAGAGGTAATTTTTGTTCATGCATTAAATAGGAGTACATATTAAATAATCTCTTGCTTGTGTTTAGCCATTTCCGAAAAAAGCTGGATATTTTAATTTCAGTAGCCAGCTTTTTCGGAAATTCCAAAATGTATTTTATTTTATTCCGTGGGGCACATTATTTCTCGTGAAATACCTTGTATTAATAAAACCTAATATATTACTCCTACTGTACTGAAGTTTTCTTTCGTCTTTCGTCTTTCCTAAGTGCAAACATGCAGAATAATAATAAAACATCACGTGTAAACCTGCTCTTTCCATTTTTTAAAATTTCGCGCCGGATCTATTTGTTGTAGCGTAGAATAAACATTTTTAGTAACATTTATGTCAAGCAATCTATGAGTGGACAGAGTTTATCTATGTTGCATAATTAACTATTTCAGTTGCTACACTTTTAAAAAATAACACGCTTCGGAATTTTAAGCTTTTGATCATGAATGTAAATAAATATAGAAATAAAATAATATAAATAATAAAGAATATTATAATGTTGTGTATCTGTACTGTGGGTTTGACGTTGTAAAAACAATAATAATCTTTATTGTTAGTAATAAATTACACCAAATCAACATTAACTAGACACGACAGAAATTTAAATTAAATTTGGCACTCTTCCACTATATAATTACCTGACTTCTGTGTCATGCCCTGTTTCTTTTCTCCAATCCGCCCCTATGCCAGAACATTCCAGGTAGGCCTTGGCGCTCATGACTCACTTCCGCTCGCGACACAGGTACGGATTTGGGAAAGTTTTAGATGTGTCTCGATAATTCTCTGCGCCTTACACTTTATTTTAGAATGCTATTCCAAATCATTTAAAAGAACTACATGATTGAAAATGTGTTCAGTTGATGAATTCTTATTATACTAAAGAATTTATATTTCTTTGATTTTAATTTCCTTTCTGGGACAATTTTAATGAAAGGTTATCATGATTCTTTTATTAAAATTTTTTTTTTTGTCCATGGTTAGTCTTGATTTACACCTATTTCAGTCGTTCGCTTATGTGAATGTAGGTAGACAAATAGTTCTTAATTTAGCTGATACGATAGGAAACTCCTTGATACGCCTCTATATTCATCGATATATTTTTAAAACAAATTTTTCAACAAAATGTATTCTCATTTAAAATCTTGTTGACTACGGTATCGTATTTTTAATTAATTATACTGTTAGAAATTTTATTGTCTGATTAATGAAATCAATAAGTAAATTCATTAACTGTCATTTTGACATTTTTAGCCAAATTACATACCTACGTTGATTACGAAATTAAATCACATTATAAACGGTATCAACGGGTCAGCGTTATTAGTATTTTTAGTTGCGTACAAAATAAATTCAGAAATAAGCCTTATGTGACTAGCCCTGTATATATTTTATTGTAACAACATAAAGTCTGTTTTTTTTATAATCAATTGTCAAAGTGTTGTCAGGTTGGCAGAAAATTCGAAACAGTGAATTTTGTAAATCACGTTTGAAACACTGACTTTTGAAATTGTTACCGATTGTCATATTTGACAATTTAAATCAAAATTAAACACGTGTCTCACACTCATAAACATATGCCAGCAACATAACCTCAATAATGATCTAGGGGAAATCTAGGGTGAAACTGAGATAGAACTGGACCAAATGTCAATGATTTTTAATATACAGTTTGGTCTTTTACTGTATTTTGACACTGATAATTGATTATTAAAAAAACTGACTATAGTTATAACATGTATTATTCGCCGTATTTGACTTTTGAATTTTAATTGTGATTTTAATATTCTCGTACATGTTGCAAAAATGGCGGAGGTGCCGGGTAAGCACAGAGGAAATATCGTCGGAAATATCGTACCTAGTCTAAATAAGAGATAATTTTTCCTAAAAACTCCATTGTGTTCCACTGCATTTTTCATTTTAATGTAATAGGTTCTGCTGATTCTTCCAGAAGTTTATTGTCACTATTAAAAATATGATGGCCTGATTTTTCTTTCGACGAAAGGACGCAGAAATTTTGAACCACTATTTTATAAGACATCACAACATTTTATAACCTTTTATTGTTCAAAACCAAATAGCTTTAATAAAAACCCAAGCTTGACTTTCTTCACAGAACGATATTTGCATTCCGTACATGTACATGTATCACTCGCAGGATTACAGCCCCGCGAATTCGGCAGACACGCTTTGTGTCATTGTTGAACGATGTCTGCTTCAGATGTTAGTTAAGGCAAGGTTGAAATTGTAATTTGCTCTACACTTATACTTACGTAATGAAACGACCTCGGAATTTTATGTGGGGAACTCCGAATAAAATTCTATTAGTGCTCAGTGGTTTGCTGCAGCTTTTTAAATTATTTACACTTTCATGGGAAACTCAGACTTGACTCATCCAACAAATCTTCATTGATTTATTACTACTTTAACCCTTATTAATATGACTTTGACGGTTATTCCCTTGCAATAAAATTTCATTGTGTTTTTATTCCCTTTTGCGAAGTATCGACAGCTTTATTGCCATCTGAGATTAAAGCGTGAAACTGTTACGGTGAAATAGCAAAAATGTGAAAACTGTTTCACGTTTCCATCGAATCCCTTATACATTTTTAAATTGAGTTTACATTTCGTTCAATTCATCTTGGAAAAACAGTGAACAACCATAACGAGATTCTTTTGTAGTTCTTTCGCTTCGTCTTTATATCTTTACGCAGAACAATGAAATTTGAACGTAAGTACTTATTATTCAGAAACTTTGGTCGTTTTTTTGTAGTTAGTGATCCGTTCAAATATTTGCTTGTATTTGGTCAAATACCACATAACAGTCGATCCGCAATTGTTGACATTCTGAACTGAACAAAATGAAGTTCCAGACATGGAACTGTTGCGCTCAAATCTTTTCGCTCAAGTATTCTGTTAGCACAGAAAGCTGAGTTTATCTTTTGTTCGATTAGATAAACAGTTGTGCTTGTGAAAGGTCTATTTCTTAGTAGCAGTTGTTTACAATAAAAAAAAACAACATTATCTCTCTGTCTGCATTTTTTCTAAAATTATTTCACAACAATAGAAATTATTTAAAACTGTTTCATTTCTGGTAAAAGGATTACACAAAACAGTAATAAATGATTTCACTTCTTTTTTAAAATCAATTTAATGTTGTCACGAAAAAATCATGTCATACAAAAATAGCATGTTACTGGAGAAGATAAAATTTATTTTCTTTTTTTATTTACATGCAAAGTCGTGTTCGTCGGTATAGATTTGTCCACAAATAAACATCCAACTGGATAAGAAGTTCACATTTGTTGGAATTCTATTTTCACAAGGTAATCACTCGGATGCTTACGTACTTACTTAAAAATTTTATTTTAGAAAAATATTACATCAAATAATAATTTTTATAAAATATTAATATCTCACAACAAGTTTACATAGCCCAGGAACAATAATAATATTATAACGATCATAACAATGTATCACATCTGAAGTAGTGAAGTACAACAAAATAGGTAGATACATATCGGAAAGTGGACAGAACTGGATATATTTCGTGTGTTCGAATAGTCTTAAAGTCTTGTAATGGTTAACCGGCGTTCCTGTTGGCTTGACTAGATCACGTGTCGTACAGTCCTGCAGCCTCATTGGTGACCAGCGCGGCCACGTGATCCAAATAAACCAATGGAAACAGGCGCACTAAACTTTTTGGTCGTCAACAGTTTTATAATAATACAATTGCACATCTTACGACTATATAAAATTCGAAAAAACCTTAACTATATATCGATGAGCGTTAAAGACACTTGAACAGTAAAATGTCGAAGCCAAGCGCAGCAAAGCGTTGAAGTTAACTCAGCGATCATCATCACCTCGATTCAGTTCTTGTAACTATCTTTCTCAAGGCATTTTCTCATGCTTACACTTATAATTTAGGTCGTCAGGTACAAGTAGCATTTCTTAGCTTAGCACATGGTCGTCTGTCTTAAATTCCATCACATTACAGTCTCCGTGACCTCGAGTTCTGTCAGTTCCGTTGTTAACTCACTGATTTCTATGAGGGAGGACCCCGAAATGTCATCCTTGTCGTGATTGTCGCGGCTGTAACAACCGCCGTCCATATTTCAGGTGGATGTCGTCACTATCCATCTTCTTGCGTTGTATTGAGCGACGTAGGGCCTGTGGGGCACACGCGTGGGGTATTTGTTCGATCTGGCGCTATTGCACAGCGACCATCTCGAGAACGGTCGCAAAGAGGTGCTCTGGGCGTCACCTGAGGAGTTACTTGCACTGTTACCTGTGTCCAAGCAATAAATAAAATGAAAATAAATGCCAGTGAGTCGACCCACAAAGTAGAACGCCAGCAAGAAAGCAAAAAATTTTACACACAGCAAGAAATATGCAAGCAGAGAAAATAACTGTGAGAGGGGATTAGCAGTGTCACTAATGTGGTGTTTGGGTGGCTCGTTGGGCTGTGACGATCAGAGTCGAGTCGTAGATTGATTCGTATGGATTTTGTTGTAATTCACTCATTAAGTCAAGTTTTCTGCTGACAGTATATTTGTCTTATTGTCTGTAATCGTTTAGGCGTAATTTTTTGCCTTCGTGGCGTCCAATTTGTCTGATCCGGATAGCAATGGGACGGAAATAATTCAAATAAAGCGACTAGTAAAGCACTACAAATGAGCAAAAAAAGTGTTTAGACTGGATCGCTTTAAATCAATATAAAAGCAATCACTCGGTCGGGTCTTACCTCCAGCCGCCGTCCTGTAATTCTTGCTGGAGGCGGTGTAGTGTCGGAGGAGGAGTTTCGGCAGCTCCTTGTTGAATGCCAGATAAATCCAAGGATTTACACAGCTGTTTAGAGAGTATAAAAGCGCTAAGATTACGAACACGGGACCTGTAATAATATAAGCCATATTCATTATTTCGAAGAGAGAAGTCTCTGGTGTCATTAAATTTTCGCGAACGCTAATTAAAGTTTCCATTAAGATAATGTGGTTCCCGACAAAGGAAACTCTACCGGAACCAAACATCATTTACTAACTGTCAGAAGTTTTAAGCGGGATTATGATTTTTTTGGAGAGAAAGGAGGAGTCAAGAAATCGGGGGTTGGTGTTTTGAATGGAGGCTCAGCTGTCGAAAGGGTGGACAGGAAATTGAAATTTGGCACGGGCGAATATCCGGTAAGTCAGAATGGTGATAACAGTTGTTCATTTATATTCATGTCGAGATATTATCGAAGAGTTTGAAACGTTTACAAATCCGTTAGGTATTTGTTATTTGACATATATTTTTTCATTAACAGTTTCGTGGAAAAAATTAAGCCTAACTTGTAGGTAGAAACATTAAATTTTTTTTGCGAAGTACTTTTTTCAAAAGGAGGTGATGCTTTTGTTGAAATTTTACGAGATTGACAACCTTTTTAGACTGGAAAGAAACTCAAATGTTTTTAAAAAACAATAAATACCCTCAGCAGAAATTGATCTTTCTTGAAATAAACCGTCAGTAAGTGGAACCCTCGCAAACTTAACTTCATCGTGTTGCTAGTAGGTTTTAAATATCTTTACGGAAAGTCCTTCATTGGCAAAATCAAAACAGAATTATCGTGAAAGTATTCTTAATGGTTGAGGTAATTGTACAACTTTTTTTTCCTGAACGTTGTACATAAATCTTTCCATTTCTAGCTATCATAAACTTATTTTATAAAATTTCTTTTGTCTTTAGAAGCAAATAACTAATCATAGTGTATTTCACTGAAGTTCGAACTAATAAAATGAGACTTTGGAAAGAAGAAAAAAAAATAATTGAAATAAAATCTTAATCAAACTTTACCTAGTTGCAATTTTTTATTGATTAAGCGAAGCGAAGTTTTTTTTGTCAATCTTCTTATTTCAACTTTAATAAACCATGGAAGTACAATGCAAAACATATATTGAAAAAATAAATACACAGCTCCGTTGTCAACTTAAATACCTATTTGATTTGTTAACCAATAGACACTAGAAGCAAAGACAGCAGAGAATTGAATTCTTCAAGTGTGCACTGATAAAATATTAAATGATGTAATACTAACAATTGGTTAGTTCTTATTTTGGGATAGAATTATTAAAGTGATAAGAAAAATATTTGGAAAAAATTACGTTGAGCAATCATTCTTTAATACATAGGACATACCGAGGCCTCCGTGAATATACAGGCCACGACTAAAGCTTGTGTCAAGTGATCTGACGTCACAAGTTTCGGCTGACCGTGCACACGCCATGCGTCGAGCGGGAACTCGGAACAGTCTATTTGTTCGTTGATAGCGACGTGTAAGTAGTTCCGTTTTCGCAAGTTTTCTTTTTAAAAAGTGTAAAAAATAGTTCTGAAAAGTTAAAGTGATAAATTAAAGGTGGTAGTCTTTTTATATTTACCAAATTTAGGTTGAAGACGATTCTTAAATGAGTGAAAAACGCTAATTGATTGTTGCTGTTAACGTCAGCTAATATGGATGGCCGTTGGCTGTGTTTGAAGTGCATCGTAAAATTTGTGTTTTTCAACAAATGAAAAAGTGAAAGCTATATATTATTAATTAGGTGTAAAATAAACTTTTGGTTGGTACCGTTTAGGATATAATAATAAACATATCATTTTATCAAAAGAGCTAAAAATTTGACTAAAAACATATCTGGGTGAGTCTTTTTCCTTTCATTAAATATGCCTGAAATTAACTGTTCAAGCAATTACGATAGTACTAATATGTATGTGATCGTCTTTTCTTTTCAGTGTGTATCAAACATTTTGCAGTCATCGGTTATAAGAGTCGATAAAATGACCAGAAACGATGGATTCCTATTAGAGGTGGCAAGAAAAAGACCAGCAATAATTAAAACTTTTAAGCCTTCTTAAATTAAAGTCGGTGAAATTTGGAACATTTTCTTTAAAAGACTTTTCAGTGGATGACAGAGATGAAAATGATAATTGTCTTTTTCGGTTATCTGAAAACATCTCTTTCTTTTCAGATATACTAAAGAATTCATTTGATACATCCCCAAATTCTGCTATATTGTCATGTTTGTTAGGTTACGGTTTGTTCTATATTGCCGCATACTGTGCAATTCACTAATTCAATTTTTTAACGGTTGTGAAAATTATTTAACATACATTACCACCAATTCAGATTTTGTTATAAATTTTACGAACTGTGGTGAAAATGACTCTGCAAATGTTGGTGAATATTTAAAAAAATTAACAAGAGGTGCTCTAAAAAACAACCCTCTGAATTATTCTTTGAAACTTCTATTAAGGCATATTATAACAGATATTTAGTGAGCTTATTTCCGATAAATATGAAACTGAATTTCTAAGAAGCGGTAAACAAAGGATCATTTTACGGGAGTTGACAAAGTTAAAATTGGAAAAATATGTAGAAGAAATTAATGACAAATGTATTTTATGTAACAAAACATTGAAGTCGATATTGATATTGAAATAGTCATATCCTGGCCAATATATTTCTTAATAATTATTCAAAATTAATCAACGACCAAATTAGCACCCAAAATAAAGATCCACCAAAAAGAAAATTACTTAAATTTAATAGTTGAACTTATAAAACACATAGCGATAGGGCTATTGGCGAGGCCTCCACAAGCCAACGCATGTATTGGGTACCTCTAAGGTGATGTGGAAAACCCTCTTTATTGTTTTTTATCATCATAATAATTATTTTTCTTCAAACAATATTCAGTTTTACTCATTGAAATATATAATTTTCTTCGAGGTCGAGGAGATATATGCGAGAACGAGGAACAAGGTGAAGGTGGGAGAGAAAGAGGGCGAATGGTTTGAGACAACAAAGGGAGTGAGACAGGGCTGCCCGCTCAGTCCCCTGCTGTTCACGATATACGTAGCGGATGTGGACGAAATGTTGAAGAAAGCGCAGGCGGGGGGGGTTGTAGTGGGTAGGGAGAAAGTATGGAGCCTGGCGTTTGCGGACGATATGGTGATTGTGGCAAAGAGTGAGAGAGAGATGAAAGAAATGATGAGGAACCTGGAAAAGTATGTGAGAAAGAAAAAGCTGGAAGTGAATGTAGAGAAGACGAAAATGATGGTGTTCAGCAAGAGGAAGAGGAAGAATGAGGAGAGCGAGTGGAAGTGGGAAGAAAGCAAGATAGAAAGAGTGAGCGAGTTTAAGTACCTGGGCTACACCTTCAACGAGAGAGCCACAGTCAGGGCGCAAGTGAGAGAGGTAGTGAGGAAGGCGAACAAGGTAGTTGGATGTGTGTGGGGAATAGGAGAGAGAATGTGGGGAGGCGAGTTCGGGAGGAGAATGATGATGTTCGAGAGCATGGTGGAGAGCGTGCTGATGTACGGAGCAGAGATATGGAGATGGAAGGAACGGGAGGAGGTGGAGAGGGTGCAAGAGAAATATTTGAGATGGGTGCTAGGAGTGGACAGAGAAACACCAGGGTACATAGTGAGGGAAGAGTGCAAGAGGAGCAAGCTGAGAGTAAAAGCGGGAAAGAGAGCGGCAAAGTTTGAGGACAGAATGGGCGGAAGGGAAGAATGCAGGATACTGACTGAGTGCTATAGAGAAAAGAAAAAGAACGTGGATGAGAAGGAGAGAGAGAAGTACTGTAGGAGGAACGGGTATGCCAGCGAGGAAGTGGAAAGAATGAGAGCGGAAGGAAGATGGATGTGTGCGGAGCTGAGCGAGAGGGACAGAGATACGGACAAGCAAGAGAGAAGGGAGAGAATCAGAGAAGCGAGGTACAACAGGGAGTATGAAAGGTGCGTGACAGAGGATGTTCCGGTGTATCTGGGGAGAGAGAGAGCACGAAAGAAAGGAAAATGATGGCGAGATTTAGATGTGGGAACGAAGAGAGAGAAAACAAGTACTGGATGGAGGAGGAGGAAAGAATGTGCAGGATGTGCCGTGAGGAGAGAGAGACGATCGAGCACATGTGGAGAGGATGCGGTGAAATGAGAGAAAGGGAGGAAAAGGAACGGGGAGAAATACTGAACGAAGACGGAAGAGAGATAGGATGGATGAAAGAGGTATGGAAGAGGAGGGAAAGGATAGAGAAGGAGAGGGGTGGGGAATAAAAGAAAATGTAGGTTAATTTAAAAAAAAGAAAAAAGAATGATTTTGGAATTGTAAGTTTATTTAGAACTGTGTAAAGTATAGGAATCCTTTAAAGCCCGTAGGGTAAAATAAAGTAAAGTAGTATTATTATATAATTTTCTTTATATTGGGTATTATAAGTTACACAGTTTAGTCAGCCGGATTTCGTCACTATTTCTTGTTCGCGGCCTCTATCTATCTCGGATGTTACGGACATACTAAAATACAGGATAATTCACGAGTGATAATGAGTCCGAGGGAATTGAAAATGCAACCCAGAATACATTTGCGCAGTTAACGTGGATATTTGTTTTTTGATTTAAAAAACAAAATATAGTTAGTTGTACAGTTTCGTAAATTTTTACATAAACGTCATTCGCTTGCTAAATGTGTGTGAATAAACGAAGTTTTTGAGAAAATGTTTATTGTCTTATTTTCTCGTATTTTATTATAATCGCACAACGACAAAAGCATTTCTGCCATAAATCAGGATCATACCTATGTCTGTTTTCTCATTGTTCGAATACATTTTAATTTATTGTTGTATTTTAACTTTTTCGTAAATGTCGGTTGTGACAAATAAAATTATTGGAAGCAAAGCCATAATGGATTCAAAATCATTTTAAAACAATACGATAGTGATATTGGTTTTAAAAGAGTTAACTTTGGAAATGTATTATGGGTTGCATTTTCAATTCCGCCGGGTTCATTATCACTAGTGAAATACCCTGTAATAACTTCGATTGCAACAGATTTGTACATTAGAGAACTTTTATACTGTTTATGTTTTAAACAACTCTACATACGAAATCTAAGGAACTCTTCATATCTAGCCAAAAATAGTAATTTACTGTCAGATTATACTCCTAGATGGGCAACAGTTAAATATCTAGAGCTTATCTAGTTTGTTTCCAGAAAATCCAATTAAAGCTTTGATAAAAATAGAAACAACAAGGGACTTGAGCGAGGCCCTTGGGGTATTCGAGACCTTGCTGCAATCTATCGAACTGCAGCAGTGCCAATAATTCATTACAGTTCACGATCGTTCAGATAAGACTTGGAGAGTTTACGCAACTAGAAAAGTTAAATTTCTTTGTAGTACCAGCCCGCAATATCCTTCCTTCTAGAATATATGTTGTTTTAAAGAAAATCTAAGAAAGTCAACGAAACCTAAGACATTGTTAAAAGTTTAAATTCCAAAACAACAAAATATTATTTCATTTATGGCATTCTAACATTTTAGTTTGCGACTGAACACAAGCTGTATTGTAAAAAAATGTCATTACATTATATTTCATAAGAATTCTGAAAGGGCTTTCCACTTAAAGTGGGTGGATCATGATGGCCATCGAAACCTGGGAAAACTTTTTCAAGTTCATTGTTTTCCCGGATGAAACTACTTTTTATTTGGCGATTTCGCCGGTCCCAATAATTGTAAATATTGATCCGATGGTAAGTAAGCCCCATCGAATACAAGAAATACGTTCTCAGTATTAAAACAAATCCAGCATGTGGGCAGATCAAGGCTAGTCTGCGTTATTGATTCGTTGGCTACCAAGATATCATTCCTAGAAAAAAATGTACCTACTGGAAACCTTTAGTTTTATTTAATATTTAAATAATTAATGAATTTCATGGCAGAAATTCTAAACATCTTTGGCTGGTGTAAAGAGTTTTTTTTTGACACTTAAGTATTCAATCGTTGGTTTGAGACACTCAAGCAATTAAAATAACATTTAATGGTGCGTCACTTCTTGCTCTACTTGCTGCCCTTCTTGGAAGCCATTACATAGTTTAACTGGAAATTGTCATGCAAGTGAAAATGACATCTCTAAATAATTCAAAAATTTCAAAGGCTAATGGAGGGTGATATTTCGAAAGACTATTAAAGCAAGTAAAATTGGTGGGTTAAGTAGGAAATTACCATTTCCCCGACCGCCACCCTGGAAATAATGTTCTGCTGATAACAGCTTAGGTTTTAATAAACGAGTTACTTGGCAGATTAGCGCAAATCGTTTAAAACTTTGTATTCCAACAGATTATCCCACAATTCCCTTTGCATTAAGCCGTCGGCGTTTTCGAATTTAGTTTTCTGTCACTTACTTAATTTTATTTTCAATCTGAATTTGCACTAAACAATGGTTTGTTTGTCAGCAAAGCGGAACAATCAGTATTTACAACACTGTTATTGTTTTACAGTTGACTGAATTAACGTTTGAACGTTTCATAAACGTCCAAGCTTTTTCTCCTTTATTAGCTAGGTACTGTAATGTTGAGTTTTTTTTTGGGAGATTTACTTTGAAGTCTCTCGGAAATAATGTAATGAGGCTCTTGCCTGTTGGAGCGATATTAGGAGGGAATCCAACAGACAATCAGCCAAACCTTGAAATTATGTGACGTAAAGTAAGATGAAGCCAGCTCGACTGCAACATACGCCAACAATACATGATTAAGTCGGGGAAAACATGTAGGATTAGGCCATCGTTAAAACTGACAAGAAAATACTTTTATAAAGTCTGGAAGGATAATTATTTCAGAGAGCGAATTTAACCATAAAAATTGTGATTTCGTGGGCAAAGCCGTTCCAAACTCAATAACAAAGTTTATCTTGTTTCACAGTCGGCGGCTAAATCATATAATACTCGTAATATGAACACATTTATTATGCGGATGCCTTCAGGTAATACTTTATCTCATTTCTTGGGTGATTTAAGATCGCTTTTATTAAGGGTTAATAGGGGTTTTGGGCGAACATTTTAATTTACAAATACGCAGAGGTTCATTTTGTTTGGTTATGTATTTCACGATGAATAGGGATGAGGGTTGGCTATGACATCCTGGTAACATTGTTGGTAGTAATTACATAACAAATAAAATTCCCTAACAGAAATTGATAGCTTTCGTGTTAAGTTGCCGGAAACAATAGGTGCGTTCTGTTGGTGCAATAAATAAATCCACTGGTAGCAGAAGTTAGGGCTGTCCAAAGAACGGCTAGTAGCGGTTTCTCGAACAAACGTCAAACGTCATTCCTAGATTTTCGATTAATTTCCCCAATTCACTATAATTTCTGATCCTAACCTCAACTCCCAGCACAGAACACCAACACCTAATTCCGTTAGTCCCATAGACATTAGTTCGTTCCGTTCTGTAACAGATTCCCTCAGTTTCGCGCGCAAACCAATCTTCCTATTAACGCTACGATGTTTAAACATGGTTTGAATAGTGGGAAGATTCAGAAAATGTTGATGCAATAGAACGCCAAATTTTGAACTACCGGTTTCAGTAGATTTATTTTATGCACCGAAAGAACGCACTTAATAACATCGTTGCCAACACAAGCACAGAGATTTTACTTAGGTGAATAATATTTTTTTAATTTTTTTTCACATTTTTAAACCATTAAGGAAGTAAAAAATAACACTTTTAAAAGATAGTACTAACGGAGATTAAGTCTTGTTTTATTTTTTATAAGACTGGACGAGTATCATCGAGTGGACGTAGAGTTTTTAAAAATGATTAGAGAATCTGTGCTTTCTTTTACTTTTAATGTCTTATTAGTTTTTACTTAATAAACGAACAGAACAAGGAGCTGAATCGGAGCTAGATCCACTTGTGTACAAGAATAATATAAGTGTAGAATTCTTCTATAAACGGATATTTTTTTTTGCACCAACTCGAACGAATAGCACAAGCAGAAAAGGCTTATCTGAAGAGGATAATATCTCCCCAACCTCTCCAATCAGCGAATTGCAACAACAAATTCCGTCTTAACTGAACAAACACAGGTCTCTAATTTTGAACGAGTGTGCCTCAAGCGGTGCTTACCTTCGATGAAGGGGCTCTCGGGGTCCCAGGTGACCCATAACTGAGCTAAAATGAAGGGAGAGGAGCATGCTATATACATTACAATGACTGCAATGGTCTGCTTGACAGTATTAATCTTGGCTCGAGAGATCAAAGGCGTCCGTTTCCCTGGCGCCGACTTCTGGGAGCTCCTGGGTCTCAGACTGGACTCCGAACTTTGCCAGATCTCCATGCAGATCGAAGTGTAAGTGAATATGAGGACGACCAAGGGGACCATGAACACGGATATGCTGTACCTAAAATTTGACACGATTTAAATTAGCTTTGCGGCCATCGGCGGATAATAACCATGTCACATATGCTTTTTTACCCCATGGTTCTTGGAAAATGGCCCAGCAGTCGTACTCGTTCTTGCCGATTTCGGTGTAAGTGAATATAGTCAGCTGAAAGGAAAAACTCGAGTAAGTAATTGGGCATTTGTTCGAGCTGATAATTATTTCAGGAACATCTCGAAAGTTACAAAAGTTTAACTGAACTCGTCCGAGTCGGATGTTTAATTCATGTGTTTAAGGATTAAGGATAATTAAGTTTCTTCTTTCAGATGTCAGCGCTGCGATCCAATAACATAGTCAACAATCGAGTAGAATGCGGTGCAGACACCGACATTAAGCATATTAAAAATTCCTAAACTTCGTTTTCTCTGCTCCGAATAAAATCCTCGTGTTGGTGCTGCTGATGAATAGATTAGTTTTATTTTATCGAGTTCTTGACGCTCATTTTAGCCACGGAGTAGCGCACACAGTGTTAAAGCTTTAAAAAAAAAGAAATAATGAAGCTGGCAGACATACTACGTTTTTGTACTCAAATACGTAACGTTCTAATGCATTAAGTTATAAAATGGCAATTTTTTCACTGTACCGACGTTATATTTGCTTTTAGAGCCTTTGGTATTCAGAACACAAAAGACGCGAGCAACACTTACTCGGACGAGATTTAAGAGAGATCTCGCATTTGTCTACGACGCTGTGAAAGTTTCCTTGATGCGATTTGTTGCGAGGACTAATCCGGGATTTTGATCCTCCGGTTACACCATAAATTGTGTCATCAATTCTATCAGCTTTTAGACGGTGAGAGGTTGTTATGTCGAATGGTATTTTCGTGAGGTGGGAGAGACTGGGGTGGCGAAACTTTATTAAAATCGTTTTCACGAAATATATTTCAAAAATGTGGACTGTGCTACATTGTTTCGTATCCGGAATGACAATTTTTTCGTGCACACCTCAAAGTTTCATTTAGTTAAATAATAAGATGGAATTCGGAACAGTTAACAAATCGATGAAATATCATATGTCTTTAGATATAACTTTAAAAGAAAAACAACAGCAACACGAGATCTGAAATAAATATTTGTTACGGTGGTAATTTTTTACTAAGCCACAACACTGGCAAGAAAAAAATTTGTGAACTGGAAATTTTAACAATTATACCTAATAAAAATATGTATAAAAAATTTAAGTAATGAAAAATGTGATAATGTAATATGTAATTTAAAAATATTCCAATATTTTGTTGCACCATTAAAATAATTTTTAATGCTTTTGTTTTTCAGAGCCTACTTGACTAGAAATTTTTTGAAACATACGGTATTAGACATAATGATGTTATACGAACCAATTATTATGTGTGTAAATTTTGTATGAAGAGCTATTTTACAAGTGGGATTACAACACTCGCTGCGGTCGTGTATGTTGACAGCCCACTAACATTAGTAGTGTTCTGTACACATGTTGCATCACTAATTACATATTAGCAAAAAGAAAAGACATGGTGATAGTTTTTTTATAGATTACCAAAAAATACTGCTCATTTAGCTAACCTATTATAATTTGTTTTTAATTTTTATTTATGTCAGCATCAATTTTAAAAAATGTATACAGGCTGTTTGAAAATTGCTAGTACAAAAAAAACCTGGTAATTGGTGATGGTGAGTTGAAGTCATCGGCAAAAGAAAATTCTAATAAAAATCCTCTAGTTTTCGAGATAAAAATTACTAAAAATTGGGTTAAAATTGTTAGTGCACCACTGAGTTAAGGTATTTTAAAAAGACACTTCACGTTGTTAAGCAATAACGAAATAAAAAATTTGATGTTCTTAAACTGTCAATCTGTGGTTGCCAAGATCTTGCAAAAAATATAAATTTTTCATATTGTTGTATAGTCCTTCATTATCACTACGATCATCACGCTTGGTTACCAAGGTTTAAAAAATATTGCCCCGCCTGAGGCGTAGAATATGCAGGAATAGGGTTACTTTATCCCTTTTGTTTTAAAAAATTAAAAATTGGTTTCTTGGATTTCTTAGGGCTTCCAGATGCCAGTTTTTTTTGTACTAGCAATTTTCAAACACCCTGTATATGTAATTGAATTAATTTTTACATCTTTATAAAGGAAAAAGAGAAAAACAATAAAAAATAAATTATGGATTTTCAAAGTGAATAAAAAATGAACGCTTCATCTTGATACATATTTGGCTAATTGGAAATCCCCCGTTATTTTTTTTATGGTAATACAGATATTATTGTTTATTTATGCTGACAACAAGGATACTAAATCAATAATAAGAAGAGCAAATATTAATTTACAAAGCGCGTCGTTTCAAAAGCACAGAATACATTTTGAAGATTCGAGCGATCAAAAACAAAACAAATCAAGAGTGCTTTTGTTTTATCGAAAAGTTTGTCACAAGCATACTTGCTATGCACAGTTTATTGGTTGCCTACGTCTCGAAAAATCTATTATTAATTAATTAATTATTCGTAATTAATGCTTCATTTTCAATTATAAAATCCATTTTAGCACTTATTTTGATAATTGTTGCTTACAATTACAGTAAACGTCTGTAAACTTTGTCGAAATCGAAAAGTTGTTTTCTAGGTTAACAACAGCACTTCGTTGACGTTTCTTTGACATTTCAGCGAAAAATCTGCTTACCAGTGGCGTCGCGTTTGGCAATAAAGCTGGTAAATTAGGTACACATTCTTACGAATGTAAAGTAGCGTTTGAGACCACAATTTGTCTACGCCCATTGAACGCCCTTACCACCCTCTTTGCGTTTTAGAACGGTTTTTAACTTGAAATATTTATACTTTTTGGTCTATACTGGCAAATTCAAAACAACCAACTGAAAATTAACGAATTATGTATACCAATTAATTAGATACAATTATTAAATAAGAGTGTGTAGGCACGTAAAATATAGTACATATTTCTTACAATTTGAATTCTCAAACGCTCTTGGTGCTCAAAAACTCATACCTGAATAAAAAATAATTCAGGAAAATTTGTAAAAAGAATTGATCGTACAAGAAAAAAACAGAATACCTTTCCTAATCTACATATTTGGTAGTAACTATTTCAGTCATATAGGCAGAATATAGCCTAAGGGAGTCCGTTTCGGCTCAGAGACGCGAGGGTCGCGGGTTCGATTCCGACCCAGGGCGAAATTTAAAATAATTAAAAAAAAAGGCTATATTCTGTCTCGTGATTCGGAAGTCACGTTAAGCCATTGGTCCCGGTCTATTGAGTTGGTCACCATGCCCCTCATAGATTTGTAAACCAGTCCTAGACTGTGTAATAAATTTTTTTTATAATAAACAGATATTTACTGACAATAGATACTTTTTTGATATTTCTCGTGCGTAAATTCAATGCTTCTTGGAATAGAATTTGTGCTATCTACAAATAACGTTACATGGCCCGCGAGAAATTTGGATATTCTGTATTTATCTTGACTTATTTATATTCCAGTTGGTTCGACGTCAGACGACAAGAATTTTACGTATTGATTGTTGTTTTCTGTAAAAAACGTACGAACAAAATTAGTATCCCCAGAAGGGCTTGTATTCTTTTTTCTCATTCTAAAATTAGGAAACATACAACCTGTTGGTAAATTGTTGATTTTATTTTTTTTCTTCCGTATGTCCACCAAAAATTAAATTAAACAACTCTCATAATTAGTTCTATACTGAATGTTTGTATAAAACTTAAACTTGACACCTGCTTTTTTTTCTCTAATAAGTTTTTTAAACTTAACTGAATTCTAAAAGTGTAATGGTTTATGAAGAATTTAAATGCAACTAGTTTTTTATCAAGTTGGTACCCCTTACACAAGCTAATATTTCTTATTAAGCCAATACTTTTCAATCTAGCTACACCTACACAAACAACGAGAACAATAAATTGTGATGTGTGTTTCACAATGTATGAATTGAATTTTTTGTGTGCAAAAACAGGAATGACATTTTTTAGATTCTTTGCATTCCCTTAAAATGTGGTAGATTGTATTGTGTTGCAGACATTAAAAAACATTTTTTTCTGGTGCTATGGTCTTCGGCAGTATGAAATCAATTTTGATTTCAACAGTAGAAAACTAATTGCATGACTCGCTTTAGAAAACTATATTTGCATTAATATCTTTCATTTTGCTTTTGCATAAAGTTAATATTTTAGTTCGTCAACTCGGTTCTGATGGTATGATTTTCGATAATTCTCCTACACAAACCTACAAAGGATTCAGCTTTTAGCTATGATTTATCAGTTTTACGCCACTATAGCTTTGCATAATAGATAACTCGACAATTATCTCAAAAAACATTTTGTCCATGTATCCGACTAAACTTCTCTTTTAGCAAAATCAGTTCACCTGTTAGAGCAGACGGTGGGGGATTAACACATGTTATAAAACTTTTTCAGGCCTTTAGCTATGGTTCGTGTCGGCTTATAATCCCTTTAAACTGGAATTATGGCAAGTTTGGCTGCACAAAAACTCTATCTGTATCGCCATCAATTTATTTCTACATTAGGGGAAAATTTATGGGTAATAAGGGATTTAAACGTTTATTTTTGTAAATAAAAAATAATGAAATAGCACCGACAATTTATTTCAAACCACGAATAATTTTACAATGAAATCAATAAATTCAGCGAGTTGGCTTTAAATCTGTATCCAGTGTTTTTTTTAACACAAACATTTTTCAATTTTTTTTTTGTTGTAATTTTTTTGAAAGCGAAAACTTAGCGGTTTTTTTTTAGACACCCTTAAAAATGATTATTTATTTTATGATTTTAAAGTGGGCCTTTTTCATAATGCAAAATAATAGTTATTTAAGACACGAGGATTGTAATGCGACATTTTACGATATAACATGAGAACATTGTCAAGTATTGAAATATGAAATTACGATAAGAATATCATACGTCTTATCTACTATCAATTATTAACAGAAGATGTTGTAATATTAAAAAAAGAAAACACTAACTGTGGCAAATGAGAGCATCGTCACTTTGAACCCAGCGTATTTTACTTTGCACTTTACCAATAGTGTGATAAAGTGACACCGTACCGCACTAATAAAGTATGTCATTCAAATAAATGTCATAAAGTTTGACATTATGTATTGATAGTAAATAGAACACTTTATTTTACAGTTTGAGTAACTTTATTTTACACATGAGTACATTTGCATTTAATCAGTTTTGCTTAATTTGCTAAATAAATTAACGCAGTAATTTTATTAATTGTTTTTTTTTTCGTAGTAATTCTGTTGTACAGAGACAAAGATGTTGTACATTTTTTTTTACATTGCACTGAACCAACGAAATTGGATTATTTGCCCTTCATGAACTCTTTTTATTGATCTGGCTGTAATTATCGCAACTCAATCTGTTTTGCTAAATTAATTATCACTTCTTATTCATGTCAAGCTTTCGTAGTAATTAACACTGTTTCACTTCACAGCGATTCTCCCAATTTCTTAACTATGTAACAGAATCCTCTCAAATAATGAAAAAACTGTTTCTTGAATAATGGGTGAATAAGCCCAGATATCTTAAAATCAATAAAGGAGTCTAGATAAGAATTTGGTGCCTTATTAGTATTACAAAGTTTTTTATTGGTCGAACTTGAATTTCATTCGTTTACCCCGGTTGGAATGCGACTCCCAGTTTATTGCTCATTTTCTGTTTTATTGCGAATTTATTTAAGTAAACGATTCCTTTATGAAAACAGAAAATCTATGGATATAATTGGATCGCGGTTTCTAGATTGCATTATGGTACTCCAGGGGATATGATATGAATATCTGCCCAGAATGTTCAACTCTTGCGAAACATAGGAGCTTTATTGCACACCAAAGCTATTTGTCAATTTAATATCCAACAGCATAAAGTTCAAACAAGGAATAATGGCATTTTTTGCCGAATGTCTGTTGTTTGCAAAAGTACAAAATTGGTTGAAATAAAACCAATGTGATAATAGGTAATGAAAATTTTCAAGTAAGTATGTAGTTAAATTGGGGGTAGTTACAATTTGTCATGATTGCTTTTTCGGTACATTTAGTTCATTCAACTCTAATTTTGTCATTTCCGCCTTTTACTTCGAAGAGTAAATCAAAATTAAAATTAATTAAGAGGAATAATGCATGAAAGGGAACTGTTTTTCACTTGGATAACTGTCAATTTCGATATTGCTCGTAAATTTGGTCTCTGTTACAGTAAATTTTTTTTTATTATGCCATCGGCCTTTCAGAAGGGTCGTTCTACGCACTGCGTGCGCTATAAAATTAATTTTATGGTTAAACAAAAAAAATAGTTTAATTAAAAATAATGTTTTTTAACAAATAAAAGAACATGAATTCGATTTTCTAATTAATGATTAATAAAAATACATCGGCAAGATATTAGTAATATGTAATTTACTTCTTCACTTTTAAATCTGTTATTTATGTTATATTGTTATAAAAGGTCATTTAATAATTTTCTAAAGTGAAGTTATTATTTTGCCGCTACTGAGGAATGCAATAACAAACAGAAGTTGATTTGAATATTTGTATTGTTGGAACTCGTTGAAGAAAAATACTTTGGAAGAACTATATTGAATACATTTAAATAAAATATACGTTTTTCATCTCCAACATGATTTACTGGTTATGTTGCAAATTTATCAAAGAGATGTGTGTACAACGGAGGTGTGTAGAAGACAGGAAACAATAATAACAGCTCTCTCGTGATTTGTTTCGCACCGATACTTACAAAAAATGCCAAGTCCGTATCTCATTTTAATTTAAGGGCTATAAAATATTGATTAAAAAAAATTGAAAAACATGGTTTTTAATTATGAGAAAACGTTAATGAAAATGTCTGACAGTTGTGATCCATAGAATTTACAATGCTTGCCCTTTAAGTAAGTTTTTTCTTTACCTCTGCAACATGTACAATTTTTAATGTATTAAATAATTATGTAATAATTTAATAAGTAGATTTTTTTATACTTTGTAGTCAACGTAAAAGTAAGAAATAGTATACTGGGTGTAAACATTATGTACCATTTTTCTCTCTTTCAGTTGGACAGAAAATCAAAAACAAAATCTCTCAAACTTACTTTTTTACTTGGTTATGTAATACACTGATATAATAAAAACTAACTAATTTTCCTTGTTATTATATAGATAAAGTCATTAATAAAATATTCAAATTTCTTATTTTTTTATGTTTCCAACTTTTGTATACTCATTAGTCATACTGATCAAACTGATTTCCAATTTTAAATGACCCTGATTTCGCTTTAATATATTTTTTTTTCTATAATTACTTCAAAAAATTAATATTCACGCATAGATAATTGTGCGTGAAGTGGGGTTATTTTTTCACATATTTTTTTTCAGTGTTAGTAAGATTGAAACTATACAAACAATAAGCTTTTCTGTTTTTCACTTCACGCACTGTTTTCTATTAGTTACGTGGCAACGTGGTTACTTTTTGATACTTTATTTGCTACAAAAATTTGAATTTTAAAATGTTGTTCTTGAAAGCAATTATAAAAAAAACATTTTTTCTTCAAACGTCCGTAAAATATGACATTGCACTGCTGCATTGATAATGCTAAAGTGTCACTTCATTGTCATGCCATCTAACGAGCTGACCAGCGTCCGTGAAGTTATTATCTCCACTGAGGGCGTCCGTGAAATTATTATCTCCGCTGATGAGCGGCTGTAAAGTAAACTAGCTAAATCATTTGAAATTCCTACCTGGTTTCTTAACATGTCTTAAATAATTTGTTATGAAGGTTTGAAGAAAAAATAGTATATGTTATTCGGAGCAAAAATGGTTTTATGTGCTTTGGCTGGTTTGTCTGCCTCACTGCGTTTGGCAGCCAATCTACCAGCCGCGGCACATAAAACTTCATTTTTGCTCCTCATAACATCATCTATAATACATATTTCATGCGTGAAGATGTTTTTTGTGCATTCAAAGGCTTTTACTACTGCACTCACTTAACGCACTTAATATAAAAGTAATTATTTAATTCTCAAAAATAACTGTAGAATAGCTTTTCATTAAATAATGTTAGATTTTCTGGTCCGAAGATACAGGTTTATGGGTAGTCTCAGTTAAAATAATGTTAACGTACCCGTCATTTGTTCTCCTGTATTGCATGTCTAACTATAGTAAGGGTTAAAACCTCACCACCATTTTCAATGCTCCTGAGTTGAGGGTGGAATAAATTGCGCACAACAGACCTATAAAACTGCGACGGACTTTAAACTATGTCAAGTTGGAATTCGACAAAAGCTTATCCCCCATACCCCTTATTGTGCTAAAAACCAAATATTCCGTGGTTTAAGTTGTTTAAAAAAAATTTAAAAGATCTTTAAAAGCTCTCGTGGTTTTATTGAAAAACACAACGTTACTTAAATTTATTCCTCGGCACTCGTTTATTTTTTTACCCAGTATTAAAATAAATAAATTGAAAGTAATAAAACAAAAAGTTAAAAAGAGGTGAAATATTTGTTACATGGTCTATATTTTGAAATGTTTGTAAATTAACATAAGGTGTTTCGAACTAATTATACAATACTAGCTGACCCGGCGAATTTCGTACCGCCTTAGAACCAATAAATGCTGTGTTAACTTATCAGCTGAATGAAATTATTTTTTTTATTAAGAAAAAATGAATATTCAAAATGAATTAGGACTAATAAATTAAATGTACAAAAATGTAATGTAATCCTCGTGGGAGCAAGGAATTTTACCGATTGGATTGATTGTCAATGCGCGTACAATGACAAATGACATAACCTTCAAAATGAATTTTCTCCATGGTTTTTATTTTTTTTTTCTAATTTTCCCGATGTTTTAATAGTTATTCTGCTAATCGGGGCGGAGACAAATCCAACAATATAAAGATCATAAAAATCTGTCCAGCCGTTCTTGAGTTATAAATGGTGTAACTAACCCGACTTTGTTTTATATACCGGGTGATTCAGATTGGTATTCGCGCCCCTACATCTTTTTTGTTAAAAAAAAATATATAGCAAACCATATATATTTGTAAATCGCTTGTGAAACTACAATAGATGATGTTGTCAAATCTTCTCTACGATGACATTATGTCAAAGTTAAGACAGTCAACTTTTTTTTTTAAATAGTACACTATACATTTCTTAGCCTATTCTTGCAAAGCTCTTTTTTCTACATTTGAATGTGTAAAAAAAGTTGACACTTACATCAGAAAAAAATCGAGAAAAATAATAAAATATGATTTAATTTATTCGAAAGCGTTATTTTCTAAAAAGAGCTAGTTAGCCAAATATTTGTAAATTCGCATCATATTGGTTTCTTGCATGTCACTATTTACAAAACTACCACATAGCCAAAAAATAAAATTATTTGACCTTGTTTGTTTTCAAGCCTCGGGTGCGCCTCGGCCAGAAAACTGAGACTCGAACGAAATACCAAATTCATACTGAATTTACTATGCTAAATTCGCGTTATGTTGGTTCCCTGCATCTCACTATTTTAAGAATTACATAGCCAAAAAATAAAATTATTTGACCGCGAAATACCCGATCCATCCTGAATTTACTTTATTCGAATATTAGAATTTACACTTATTCGAATTTTAATAGTCAGCTATTCAAATATTCGAATAATTCGAATACGATTCGCAAGACTCATGTCATTCATGCACTATCAAAATTCAACTACCTACATATTTTCATCGTGTATGCATTTAAAGCGGTATAGTCAGGAAGAAGTTAGGTTTCGAAGCCAGATGTTATATCATAGTTATTTATTTAAATGTAGGTTATAACATAGCTATTTATTTAAATGTAGGTACTTTAATAATTGACGCTATTAATGTCAAAATTCAATTGTCTCCATGGCTAACAAGCTCTTTTTAGAAAATAACACTTTCGAATAAATTAAATCATATTTTATTTTTTTTCTCGATTTTTTCCTATTGCAAGTGTCAACTTTTTTTACACATTCAAATGTAGAAAAAAAAGCTTTTTACAAGAATAGACTAAGAAATGTATAATATACTATTAAAAAAAAAAGTTGACTGTCTTAACTTTGACATATGTCATTGTAGAGAAGATTTGACAACGTCATCTATTGTAGTTTCATAAGCGATTTACAAATATATATAATTTGCTATACTTTTTTCTTAAAATAAAAAAGATATAGGGGCGCGAATACCAATCTGAATCACCCGGTATATAGAAGATGATCAAAAAGAAAACAAATCAGAGTAGGCGTTGCAAATTATCGGTCATGTCGTAGCAGAGTTCTGTGCAAATAAGTGTTCAATGCATGGGCGTAGACAATTTGCGATCTCAAATGCTACTTTATAATTATAATAAATCATGAATTTTATACGTTGGAATTACAATTGTGCATTTTACTATTATTATCTGGTAATGGAGAAAATTTAGAAAATAAACAAGAGCAACATTTTGCATTAGTAAGAATGGGTAATTAATCAGGTTTATTGCCAAACGCAACGCCACTGCCCCGCTGGTAAGCAGATTTTTCGGTGAAATGTTAAAGAAACGTAGACAATGCGCTGTTGTTGACCTAGAAAACAACTTTTCGATTTCAGCAAAGTTTACAGACGTTTACTGTGATTGCAAGCAACAATTATTCCAGAATAAGTGGTAAAATGGGTTTTACCATTATTAACAGATTTTTCGAGAGGTATTATCTGGACTAATGGTCGCCTTTAACTCATATCTCCCTCATTCTTAAATATTTAATCCCATCGATTTAAATTTGTCATGCCATCGTTTAACATTCCCTTTTTCTCATACATCGAGGATTTCGTCTCCTTGGAGACATATTAATCCAATTCTCTTTTCACCCCATCTCGACAAAAAAACCAACGAGCCCTCGTTTCCGTTTCAACCGCGAGAATTATTACGGTCCGCAATAAAAGTTTCCTCCTTTTTTAAAGCGTCCTGAATTGACGACGTCCTTCACCCATCAGTCGTCGAAAAACGCTCACCTGTGGAATACAGAAGACAAGACTGGTGATCCACGCCAGGTAGACCATCACCTTGGACCTCCTCGAGGTCCACGAGCAGTAGGTCAGCGGGTAGCAAATGGCCTGGTGGCGGTCGACCGCCGTCGCCATCAGCACATACGAGCTCAAGTACGGGCCGAGGGTCTGTCCGTATTTGATAACCTTGCACAAGAAGAAGCCTCCGTAGAACCGGTAAGTTATGTCCCATGCCAGCTGCGGCAGCACGCTCAAGAACGCCGTTATCAAGTCGGCTATGCTAAGGTGCAGGATGAAGAAGTACATTCGGGATAATTTCTTCCGGCCGGCGTATCTGGAACGTATCGAGTTTTAGGGGTGACGGTGTGAGGGAGCTGTGAAGGGCTCGTTATGAGCGAGCAGTCAGGTTTTGTTGGTTGAGGATAATGATTGTTTGGTTTGGTCTTTAAGAGATTTAATTAAGATCGTAAAAGTGTACCTCCTTCTGGTCCATAAAGCGAGCAAGACAGTGCTGTTGCCGATCACGGTGACGAGGAAAATTATTGCCAGGGTGGCGACTTCCACTCGGGCGAGGTTTTCGTCTCGGTCCATATCGCTGCTGTCGCCGGTTGTGCTTTCGTCTAAGAGTCTTGAAGTGTTATCTGAGGAAATATCCATGTTGGATGGTCTCGGCTCGTACATGTGAATTTGGGTTCAGTGTTTAAAACTGAAAAGAATAGTAGATATTAATGCGTAGTTCAACCGGTTCTCAAATACATTTTTCAACATGTAGAATTAGCATTTGTTGTAATTTGACGTGTCGCGGAAGTAAAATACAATTTTATTTTTTTCTGGTCATAATATCCCATTTATGTTATGAGTATATGAATTATTATTAGTTACCAGCTGACCAGACAGACGTTGTCTTGTGCAAATTTCAATACTTAAATTTGTTTGTGATCGTTTTGTGAATTTGTGAAAAGCTATTGGAAATGTGTAGACAAAGTAAAAATGAGGAATTTTACATGGGAGATGAATTCTATCGGCAGTATTCTACACTGCTGAAATGCTGGAAATGTGTGATGTGCCTGAAATGTGATCGAGTTGGAACCATGCGGTTCACAATTTCATGTCCAAACATAGGATTCATGGATCTGTAAGTTTGGTTGCCTATTTCAAATGAATTGACCTGTCCATTTTAGAACTGAACATAGCCATTTTACGTTATATGTTCAGCGAAATAAAAAACGCAGTGTATATAGATAAGCTTATGAATACTATTGCTATTTCTAAGCAACAAAAACATGAGTGAAGAGATAGGAAAATTTTAAGAAAATAATTCACAAGTGCGTGTGAGATTTTAACGGAAAATTGGTAAGTTACAACACCAAGTAATTGCTTGGGAAAATATACACTGCGTTTTTTATTTCGCTGTACATACAATGTAAAATGGCTATGTTCAGTTCTAAAATGGACAAGTCGATTCATTTGAAATAGGCAACCATACTTACAGATCCATGAATCCTATAGTTGAATTTTTTTAATAAACAATTGTCAAAACGTTGTCTTGTTGGTATGAGCCAAACTGTGATTTTCATGATAATACGATTGGTCACATTGAGTGTCAACATTTTTTTATGTAACTGAGCCTGCGCCCTAACGAGCGAGAGTTTATTTCAAATTCGAAAAGGTTTCTCGTGATTTTTGATTAAATTTGTTTTGAAAATGAATTCACGGAAGAAAGGTACGGGAAGTGAAGTGAACATAACCTTAACCATGATTTGGTGTCAAATTGTTATACAGCTGGTCCATATGTCCAAATTTTAGGGTGGTACAGTATGGTTTTTTACTTCATTTTGACACTGACAATTGTTCATTAAAAAAATTTCACTATATGTTCAGTAAAATAAAAACTCACGGTATTTATTTTAATGTAAAGCTTCCAATATTTGAATTTTCAAGGAACCGTGGTGGAAAAAATGTTGACCAGTGCCTCATGCACCCAAAAACTTCCACCAGACAGAAAAATATGTCAATTAATTGGGACAAAATTAAGAAAATTAATTTAAACATTTCTAGGGAATAGGTAGAGGAAGGGATCGAAGAAACATAAATAAGTAACCAGGTGAAATCAAATATTCTTTAAATTATTGCTAAAATTCATAGGTCGTAGACGAGCTTTCAATTAATGGTAAATATTTACGTTAGATCACATTAGCAAATTCGTCAAAATGTAATGTCGGCGAGTAATGCGCAATTGACTCGTTTCCTGTCGTGAAAGGAAGGTGTGGCGATACAGGTCAAAGGTGATCACCTATTGTGAATTCGCGATGAATGTGAATAAGGTGTGACTGTGATTTATTTTTATTATGTTGGATAAAATAACTCAATTTTATATTTTTTCCTGTCAGAAATATGACATGACTGTTCCGACATTCAAATTTCAACAGTGTTGTCTATTTATATAATTATGATGATTCAACTCGAAATATGTTCAAGTTGGCAACGATGTCCTTAATTGAAATCAACTTAACTTAACAGGAAAGCTATCAGTTTCTATTAGGAGATTTTATTTGTCCTGTAGTTACTACCAACAATGTTATCAGATGTCATAGCCACCCCTTATCCACATTCATCGTGAATAGACTATACAAGGGAATGAATGAATTAGAAAGAACAAGTATGAAGATTGTAAAATGTAGGGAACCGCTGGAAGATCAAAGGAGAACTAGGACAGGACAAACATTTGGTATAAGATTCTTATTCAATTTTCTATATTTGGGTAAAGTGGTTTGAGAACGAAGACGATTAACATGATACAAACAAACCATGACCTTTCAAACGTTAGGCCGAGAGTGACGAATATATCTAGAAAAAAATTGGAAAAGAATGGGTATCATAATTATGCAAAGGAAATGACTATTTAACTACATATGAAATTATGTAGATGGTTTTACATTAAAAATTGACAATGGACATTTAAGGTATTTACAAGAGTGACTTACTGCTAATTCGTGAACCAGTCAAGATAGAGGGATCGGAGGAAAACTGAATCAAATGATATCGAATTTATTGGTCTTTAACGTAAAATTAAAGTGCGAATCTGCGTTGAAGGTATTAAGTACCAACTTTGAAATTTCAAAAAGCAAAGGAGATGACCATGTCATAGATACATCATTTGAAAAGCTTTTCTTAGTTATTTTCGGAAATCGACATACGAATTGTCTAAAACCAATTTCCTGTTGCCAATGATGTTAAGAGAACATCTTGAACATTTGTTGACCACTGTATTTTACATTTTATTTTAAGTTTTAATGATTTTGTTATTTATTGATTTCTTATTTGTTTTATTCACTTATTAAAATAAATCGTATCCAATTCAAACTTGTTGCCGAATGGCATTTTTGTTCTAAAATTACTTTAGATACATAGCTAAAATACACACACACATTCAAATGATTACAAATTTTTATCTCTCATGCTTTTATTAAGTTGCTTCACTTGTTCATGACGTCTTCCATTTTCGAGCTATGACGTCACACTAATTTCTTTTAAATGACTTTTTTCTTCTCTTTTTGATAGACATTCCTACTACCAAAACAAATTTTACTTCAAAAATTTAATCTAATTTTTAATGTAAAAATTCTTTTGTATGGGTTTATTTGAAATAGGGGCGTATTCTGTAACTGTTCCGATAAATTTTAAAGGCAGTTAAATTAAGTTGTCATAGCAATGACCAATCAGGGCTTGAAATTTTAAATTTTAAAAGACGCTAAAATTTTAACGCCCCTTTAAAAATTACAGAATACGATTGACGATTTATTTTAATACACCAAACAATTTGGAAGATTTACGGCAGAGAATTCTCGCTGAAATGGAACAAATAAGCCTTGACATTATTGAGCGCAGTGTACAAAGTGTCGGTGACTGCCAAATAGTCGGCGGAACTTCCCTTGTAGGTCAACAGGGTCAATTGCCTTCTACTCGAAAAATTCAAAACGCAATAAGTCAATGTGCAAAACGGAAAATTAAAATAAACATAAATGTTAAATTGAATTATTCTTTAACAAATTCTTCCTGTTTAATTAGGGCTTAAATATCAATAAGAAGAAATTGGGTACGTAAATTTATTCATTGGTTTGTTTTGAAATGAAACATAATATCGCGCCTTCAAATGAAATCCTGAGCTGGGAACGCGTTGGAAACCCTCAATTGTTATGCTTTTTTTAAAGTGTAAATTAATTGGAGCATGTTGACAGCTAACCTAAAATTTAGAAACAAAAAATTATTTCTTTGTTATTTCTTTGCAATGTTTTAGATTAAAAATATAACAACTAACGATTCCTATTCTCGAAGCAAAAGCACCCTTGCTGAAAACAAACATGTTCAATTATGTGCCGATTAAACAATCAAAAAATCAAACTTTACACTGTTCTAAACGGTTTACTTTTTCCAACGCCTACTGAGCCCAGGATTTCAATTTTATTGATGTTCTACGTTCCTTTGTTATCCTCAGAAAGTAACGCTTTATTACATTTTTTGAAAGCTTTATACAGGCTGTTCTCGAAGTTGACGCGTTCCTTGTAACACGAGGTACTACACATTATTCTGAAGAATTTTAGCCTAAATCTTCTTAGTAAAATGTTTGTATTCACGGAGATAATTGATTGTATATTTTTATTGTTTACTAAAATTTTAAGTCCGGTCCTGTCCATTTCTCCGCTGTACTAGATTAATAACTAACTTGGCCCAGAATGGTGTCTTTCCGGAAATCGCTTTGCAATACTCTCTGGACGCTGCAGATGCATTCTGATAACGTGATAACATTGCCCATGCATTTGCAACATATCTGTGAGCTCATTATTTCCCTAATAATAAAGCCATTTCGAATAATTAGATGACAACTCTGACAGTAGTTTTGATTAACGTCCATGCTCATTTGATTTTTTTTTTTTGTCAATTCCAATTTCTAACAAATCAGCGCAAATTTGAGCAGGACCGGTTTCAAAAATTTCAAAAAAATTAACTTATTGTATCTTCATTGCTGTGCACATTTTACTAAGGTGATTTTGGCTAAAATTCTTTAGAACAACGCATACTATCACATGTTAAAAGGAACACCTCAACTTTGAAAACACCCTGTATAATTAGTTATTTTCTCATTTGCGATAATAGCTTTTTATTTTATTGTGAGCATTCCTGTTGCTTCAAATGAGATTTTAAGTGATACAATTTTAAATGGGCGGGTGTGGGTTAGGAACATTATAAATATTCTAAGGGCCAGCTTACAGAAGCGAAATTAAATTAATCATAATCAAATGCGACATTAACTGAACACGTGATCAGATTGAACCAATCGAACTTTCGGATTCATGAGTTAATCGCGCATTAAAATTTAATTCGAATTAAATATTTAATTCCCTTTCTATAAACTGGCCCTAAATATTACAAAGTAAAAATCGTTGCTCTCAGCGAATTTTCGTGGTTAATCAACAATTTGCCAAGCTGTATGGTTTCTTAACTAATTTTTGAAGTAAGTAAATATTTCCCAAGTTTCTTGAAACCGAGCTTGAAACCAAATTCGGTTTTAAATCGATCAAAGCAAAACTTATACAAAATGAAAAATGAAATGAAAACATTTATTAAAAGATGCTAGAAACGAACAAGAGGTTTATTTTTTAACTAGTCGTCATTGGTACAAAATCGCAAGCGTTTGGGTAATTAGTTGACATAAATAGGGAGATTAGAAGAGAAGGAAGGTAAAGACAGATTACAAATAAAACTTGTGTACTCAAATGCTGAACATACAGTCCTAGATTTATAAATATTTTTGCATCAGTGCGGTTAGACGGTCGTTTGTGAACCATACGTAATTAATCCTCCACTTTAAAATCTATTCGCCATCCACCTGAAATCTCTATTATGAGCTTTTTTTTTGCTAGACCCGTTTTTAATTAAAACAAATTCCTTCCCAGGGAGTGAACCCATGGTGAAAACGCAGACGTCTGGTCTGGTGTTAAAAGAGCGAAAGTGGGTAGACTATTAAAACTATAATGAACTAAATAATCACTAATCACTAATCTGTAATCAGACATGCAAATCTATCGACATGTGACGGACGGATAAGATTAATCTGATGTAGGTAAATGTCACATAAAGGGATAAAAGGTTTTCAACTGGAACTCTGTCAACAAAGTTGTGTCACATCAAAAGGCGACGCTTTGACACTTTCGCACTTGATCAAATAAAACTTGTGATGTTTGTCTATCATTTGATTTTAAACTTTTAGCTAAAGAATTGCAAAGACAGACCACTGCTTTGATAAAATGTGCTACGTGAGCGATCTTTCAAACTTGGCGAGCGGGCATTAGTGTACTGGAGAAGAAGTATTCCGCAAAATTCCCACAGTTTTCCGGATCGAGGAAGTTTCATAAGAAAATTCGTTTAATTTATGTATCTCGTGAAAAGGAAAAGTGTGATTTAAACTTCGCCTTACCTAATTATTAGGGCCCGGATTTTAGGCAAAATGGACTATTTTTATTTTTTAAGGCACATGTATGAAACTTGTCTATAAATGATTTCTGGCTTAATTAGAGTAATTAGAGCCATATTTGATTCTGCCTATTCGGCCTAAAATGCCCTTTAAATACCTATTTTACCTTTTAACTGCCTGAACATGCCTAAAATGACCAAAAATCAATTTCATTTTTGCGGTTTTTTCCCAATTTTCGAATTCTGGGAAGTTTACGGTATTGAAAATGTAAAAGTGGTACCTCAATAAAATTTACAATGCTTTATGATTTTAAAATTTAAGGAGATGTAATTACTGAAATGTACAAAGTGCAGTACAATACAGGAATTACTTTTTCGCTTTTACGGTTGGGACCATGATGTCAGCGGTAAATACTCCGACAATACCTAAGTACCACAAACCATTAGACTGGACTGGCATAAATTACAGAGTTTATCTGTTTGCCTCTGTTCGAAGGGGTGCAGGTATACGCGGTCTAATGTTTTCTGATACTTAGGTATTGTTAGAAGCTTTAACGTTTATAAAATGGTCCTTGCCATAAAAACGAAAATTAAAATCCCGAAGTGAAACAATAAGAGAAACCTTAAGGGTGTCATTTTCTAAAAATTTAAGAAATATAAAATTAACCATCTCCTCTGAAATTTGGTGGGAGACGTAAATATAAGCATTACAAATTTGTCATTTCTCGTTTACTTTATCTCCGTGCAGTGGTCGTGTTTCTTGTGAACCTGTTTAAAGTGAACATAATGCCGAAACAAAAAATTAGTTTACGCGAAAAAATATTACAGTGGACAAGCAAGAAAGATTTATATGAAATAAAATCAACCCGAGAAATGTTTTGTAAAGCTTGTGGTAAACTGGTAAGTTAAGCATAATAAAAAATATGTCATTTTATATTTTTTACTTATTTGAAAATTTTATTTTTTGTAGTTTATATGCGAAAAAAAATGTCACTTGCAACAGCATGAGCAAACGGCCATCCATAAAGAGAACATTATGACACCGCTTCGGCAAACGTTGCTGACACAGAACTTGGAGGAATCGGCAAATAGTACATTCAATATGGAACTTTGTAACGTCTTTTTAGCTGCCAATATACCATGGCACAAACTACAAAATCCTGCGTTTCAGAATTTTCTGACAAAATATTGTGGTAGAAAAATTCCGGATGAGTCTACTTTACGGAAAAATTATTTACCAAAATGCTACAAAGATGTATGAACATACTATCTTTTAATATTTAATTTAAAATTATTTTCACTTTTAGACTATTGACCGCATTCGGAATGAGCTGGATCCTTTTAACATATGGGTTTCAGTTGACGAAACAACAGATGCACTTGGGCGATATGTGGCGAATTGTCTGGTTGGGAAACTTTCAGAAGATGAACCTGGAAAATCTTATCTTTTGGCGTCTAAACAATTAGAAAGAACAAATCATGAGACAATAGCTAGATTCGTAAATCAATCTTTAGGTAAGGGTTTTTCACTTTTTTAAATTTATTTTGATTTAAAATTTCTATGCGTAGAAATCTTGTGGAGTACCAGAGTTGTTGCTGAAAAGTTTCTTTTGTTTGTAACGGATGGAGCACCATATATTATAAAATCTGGTAGACACCTTAAGGTGTTTTATCCAAAAATTGTGCATGTCACATGCTTAGCGCATGCTTTAAATCTAGTGGCTGAAAAAATTCGCTATCAATATGAAGATGTGGATAATTTAATTTCGAACGTGAAAAAAATTTTCGTTAAGGCACCTTTGAGAGTTGAAATGTACAAAGAAAAACTAAAAGAAATGCCACTGCCTCCACAGCCAATTTTAACACGATGGGGAACATGGCTTCAGGCTGCTATGTTTTACAGCGAACACTTTGATTCCATTAAAGAAGTAAGTATATAAAAGATAAGCAAATTAATTGATTGTTAAACTGTTTTTAACTACTCACAGGTTGTCATGTCCTTTGATGGAAGTTCTGCTGTTGCTATTCAAAAAGCACAATCTATAATGAAGAAACCCGGAATAAAAAACCAATTAATTTATGTTCGCAGTAATTTTAAAATAATCTGCGAAAGTATTACTCAATTGGAAAAAAATTGGTTACCTTTAACCGATTCAATCAAAATTGTTGAAAACGTATTTACCTCCCTAAAAAAATCTCCAGGCCCTGTAGCAGCAGTAGCATTAAAAAAACTTGAAGATGTTACTGAAAAAAATCCTGGATACAAATTTCTTCTAGAATTGGCAAGAATTTTTAGAGGTGAAGATGTGCCGGAACATGACACCAAAATGGAAGAAATTTATTACAAATTTGCGCCCATTACCTCTTGCGAGGTAGAAAGAAGTTTTTCAAAATCAAAAAGTCCATTTTGGTGGATAACCGACAATGTTTTAAAGTAGAAAATTTAGAGCAATATCTTGTATGCAATGTAAATACGTAACAATGTAAATAACTAACAAACTTGTAGTATTGTATATTAATTAATAAAAAATAATTAGTAAATATCTTGTTGTGTGTACCTACTTAAAACTTTAAAAACACATTTTTTAATTTAATTAACCACAACTTTAAGGACCTAGTATGGCTTATTTTCAGTTTTTAAGGGACTATTTGCAGTAGTTTAAGGGACTATTTTAGGCACCTATTTCCGACTTTTTAATTGCCTAAAATCCGGGCCCTACTAATTATTTCAACAGTTTGGTGGACATGAACGAATAGTTGCGAAGGGAAATGTAGAAATTTATTGGTGTAACTCTCAATGTGGGGTAAATAGTTAAAAGTTAATTAAAAGCTTTTGCCAGGCTCTCACACTCGTTAAGTCTGATCCAACTCGGAGACAAGTTGAAATATCGTCCCAAATTATTAATAAGTTTAGTCTGTCAAGAAGTGTGTAGAAATAATTAAAGACCTTCTAGTCTGAATGATATATACTATTTTGTTTTCAAGCGGATCACAAAAAAAAAATCGGACATGAACTAATTTTTTTTTCTGCAGTTACATTAAAATTACAATTTGCAAATTTTAAGACACCAGTAATTCCTATTTCCCTTGTAATATTATTGGTACCTACTTATTATTTTTTCTATGTGGTTATTTAAAATCGAGGGTTTACTTTAATAGACCAAACAATTTAGAAGATTTATGACAGAGAATTCGCGCTGAAATGGAACAAATCAGCCCTGACATTATTGAGCGCGGTGTACAGTGCCAAAAGTTGGCGGGGGATAATTTCAACTTTTTTTTTGGGTTACATTTTATTGTTAACCTTAGATATTTGTTTGTTTCTGTTTAAGGTCAATTAAAATTTTTACATTAAAAATTAAATTAAATTTTTGAAATAAAATTTCTCATTTTCTCAAAAAAAATTGTTATCTAAGGTACCAATTTTTTTCATTAATCGTTTAGGTAGTAGTAAGGTCTATCAGAAAAAGAAGAAAAAAGTCAGTGTTGTCATTTAAAAAAAATGATGATGACGTCATAGCTCAAAAATGGATGACGTCATGAACAAGTGAAACAACTTAAAATAAGCACCATGAGAAATAAAAATCGACCTGTTTCAGCTTTTTTGACAAATGTCATTAGTTTTGAAATTACTGAATTTATTCCATAAGTGGTTTCCACACTGTATAACCTACTGATAGTTATTCTTCCCCTGGGGAACTGAGAAATTTTACGTTTGTAGTGACCCAGTTTAAAATTTAAATTTAAATTTCCGGTACCGCCACAACAGCGCGCCAAATGTGAAGGTACTAGCGGCTAGACTAGGAACTACGAGCGGAAATATAGCGGGGGTTGAAGCTCGCTCGCGCGGGTGGTTGAAGGGGGTAGGTCACTTTTGTTTGGTTTTTCGAAACGAACAGACCTTGCGAAGAGCGATCCAATATTCCAAAAATCTGTAAGTTACATCTGAACCGATTACACTACCGTTCCGAGTAGATATTTTGTGTCCCCGTGAAGAATTCAACGTTTTTTAATTCACCTGGGTAATTTATCCCACTTTCGTTGCCTTTTTTTTGTGTTTTGGTTTGGGACCAGGACCACGTGGTAAGGGTATGTTGTAGATTTTATTTTGTTGCATGCTGTGGCTTTAAGAAGCGCCCATTTGTTAATTTTAAGCGTTATCTTTCTTCGGGGAGGTTCATTTTTTTAACAATCTGGTAATTTCGCAAATTCGGAGCCATCGTCCGAACCGCGTGCGTCCATTTTGTTTTTTTTCTTCACTAACATTTTCTAACGGCACTCGACCCGCCCTTTTTTTTTGTTTAACATTACCAGCGATTATTGTATTCGTGATTTATGTTGTTTACTGATATTTGTGCCATTTAAAGTGGTTCTATTTTATCGTTATTTAACTTCACGTTTTGTTCTCTTTTATTTCCTCATTGTTTAATGTTGCGGTTTGTTTTTGCTTATGTTATCCTTGTTTAATGTTGCGTTATGTTTTGTTTATTTCATCATTGTTTAATGTTGCGTTTTGTTGTGTTGAATTTTCGCATCGTTTTATGGTACGCGTTGTTCGATTGAATTAAACTCGGGTTTTCTTTATGTTGTTGTTAAGCACCGCTAGATTTCGGAAGAGTTAAAGTAAAATGTTGTAAGTGCGCCACTATGGGGGTTAGGTTTCAATCAGGAAGTCGTGGGGTTGTCTAGTAAATTTCTGGGGAGGCCACGGTTAAGTTACGGCCGTTAGCGGAGGCGGACCAAAGTCCTGCTCGATGCGGCTCTGGAATGCTGACGTGAAACCTCCGTCGCGGTTCTAGAGATCTTAGGTTTTTGTCGGTAAACGGTTGGTTGGGGAAGGTGGAGCAAGCTCTGCTCGAAGCGGCTTGGGAAGCTCATCGTACAACCCCGAGGCGCTCTGTCACTATTTCTTGGTCGGTGAAATAGCCCGACGTTCATTACTACCCTGAGTAGGTATCTAGAAACGTCGCTGGTCTCAAGCCGATTTAGATTATTCTTCTGAGTCCCCTCGCGGCCGAGAGTTTGTTACCTCCAGCTCTAAGCTCCCGTTGGCGTACCTTGACCGCGTAGTTCCAAATTAAACATTGTTTGTCATTAATCAAATTGTAAAATATGAGTAATACCTGGGATACGGTTTTTGAAGAGGGTTTTTCATCCGTCCCTGTCTGTAATAACTGCACCATAATTTGTTTACTTGTTTTGCAAGCGTTAACTGTCATTTTGTCTGTCATGTGCCCGTTTTTCTGTTATGTTAAATATTGTTGCATTCATCTTGTCGTTTATCTTTGTGATGTACTCAACTAGTTAATTTCTTGTACTTCGTTAACTTAAGTTCTGTCCTTTGTATTCGTTTCAATTTCTTTTTCATCAAAGTTATTACAGACATTTTTAATAAAAGGTATTTTGCGTCCCTCACATGTGTGTTTTATTTGCGGCACTCTTCCAACTGGAACCCTCACCGTTTGCATTCCGAACCTTCCGCCAAAAGAAAATCACAACGTAGGGCTCCTCCGATTCGATGACGATCACGACCACTTTTGTTACCGTTTTGCGCAGGTTCAAATATTTGGCGGAAAAAGTAATGTATTCAAATCATTACACGTTTGTAGCCAGATATTTTTCTTCTGGAGCATTATGTAGAAATCATAATATGTACACTTTTTGGGACTTTGGTGGCATTAAATCCTGCATGCAGTTTGCCGCGATCTGCGTCAATTCTAGAAGCGTGCAATGCATTTCGTTTTCAATGGCATCGGACATACTTCAGTTATTTGCCAAATATGACAAAAATTTTAAGTGAATAGCAAACGATTACAACTTACAATTGTTTACTTTTTAACATGTGATATCGACGCTCGTGAAACACCACAGTGGAATCGGTTAAATATTGGTTAATAATTTCGTTATTTCTCTTTTTTAGAGGTTTTTTTAATAGGGATAATTTGATTATTAAATATATCGTGTAATTGATAAATAAATCGTGAAAAATGCTTCAAATGTGTGGACACTTCTTCTACAAGGACTTGAAGTATTTCTACTCTGCTCAGAAAAAAAAATCCACTTTAACCGTTTCTATGGAGATACACAAAGGCGCCAGTTTGTACGAGTACATCCATGAATTCCATCCAATATTTGTTCTATTACTGTCTGCAGTTACAAAAATAATCCCATCAGTCCTTACTGAGAGAAGTATCTTGCAAAAAGAAAAATTAAAATTGATGCATTTTTGCGGAAGTTATCGTGAATGAAAGAAAATTCTACAGACACAAAGACACAGACGACTCCCATTCCGCAAAGCAATTTTATTATGAATTAAGGATAGTAGCTTATCACCGTACTCTACTTCCGAAACATTTGATAGATTTCTATATCAACAACATACAGGATACAGGAATTACAAATAAAATAGAATGTAATTAAAAGAAAAAAGAAAAATCAAAAAGTAGAAATAAAAAATGGTTTTAGTTTACTTAAGTACAGTTACGTAGGATTTTTTTTCTACAATATGAAGTTCACTAATTGTAAAAGTTAAAACTTCATCGATGATGAAGCATGATACTTCCTTAAATTACGATTTTAAATAAACAAAATATAAACTAATTGCCAACTATAATTGTTTTTAATTTAAATTTAAACTTAATTTAAATACATACTGTTGCAAGTGTGATATAAATACCATGCCACGTGACCTTGTGGCTTCACTTTCTAATAGTAGGTTGCACTTTTAATTCGTCTACATCTTCGACATTGAGATGATTTTGAAGAATAAATGAGAAAATTCGTTGAGTAGCGATACAAATCCATAAACAATAGACAAAGACCAGCAAAAGGTAGACATTTTTTGATCACCTTATATAAAACATTTTGCCAATAAGTCACAAATAGGTAATCAATATTCTCTCATATTATTATCGATCTGTGCTGTCTCTTGTAAAAGCATTTCCATATAAATTTCCACAGTTTCCACATCATTTCTTTAACCTAAGCGCCCGTAATAACTCAATGTCTTTTCGAATATCATGAGCCATCGTACACAACTCGCGTATTTCTACACGTCATCAGTTACTTTGTTTTCACGTTGGTGAATACTTTGAGGGTCTTCAAACAAACGCTTGAAATTCAATTTAACTTATCGCTATTAGACGCCACTGAAAATTTGATAAACAATGTTTTAAGAGCGGCTGTTACAGCCTAATGGTCTAGCTGTTTGTGTTATTAATGTATCCACTTTTTGTCGGAAAGTGAGCTTTTTCGTTCAACATTAGCGTAATTTATCAAATTTTGAACAAAAAGTTAAATGCTGTCATCATTTCCTTTGTGTATTTTTGGATTTGTGAGATTTGGTTGAAAACTTGTTTTGGCAATTTAAGCGAATTTCATCTAACTCAGATTGAGCAATAAATAACTAAGAATAAAAATAATAATATCCTGTACATGCGTTACTAAGTACCATGAGATCGAAAATAAAAAAAAATCGAGAAGAATAAACGTCTCTTTATGGCCCACGGATTACTTTATGCCCATGGGCCATAAAGATATGTCAAATAAAAGTCAAAAACATTTTTGCTGAAATTAGGAAAAAAATTGCCACTTAACTTAAATTACCTAATCCCGAATGGGGATTACGCGATACTGGACACTCATTTCTGCCGCTTTCTCATCCTCGTTTATCATTTCGTTAATGAATTTATAACCGAAAATTGCAATTGGCATAATGGCTACGGGTGTTTTCACTGTTTCCAAGGTTACGCGCAAAACTAAAAATTTGACGGGAGCACTACGCGATGCAAACATCCCGTGGTGTGGTCATACATTTATTTATTAATTTTTGTTAAATGTTAGGGTTTTAGGTCTTAATCGTGCATAAAATAGTGTATGTACTGCGGGCGTGAACTGGCTTTTATGGCCTTCAGCGTGTTTTTAGCCCTCGTTATCACTCGGGCTCAAAATCACACCTCAGGCCATAAAAGCCCTCTTACGCCCTTAATACATAAATAACTATTAGTTGGCAACAAAATTTAATTCAAATGTCATTACAATAGAAATAATTATCATTATTGACTATTAAAATTTGTTATTACAAATGCGTAAACATGTTTTTGGGAACAGGTAGTGTTCTGCGCAAAAAAGGCAGTGGACGGCCGACAAAAAGAACAGCTGAAAATACTGAAGAGGTTGAACAAAGAATTGCGGAGACTCCAAATTTTATCCATCCGGAGATTAGCCCAAGAAACTTACCTATCATTTGGTGCAGTTCAGCTTGTCCTTAAAAAAGATTTGCACTTTTTTCTCTGTCGTGTGTCTGTTGTGCATGAAATTAAACCCCTTGACAATAAGAGCCCCCACAACATAACCTCTCTGAATATTGATCGTCCCATCGATTTATACACAAGCGGCGTGCTCACCGTTGAATAAAGGCACGGGAGTTTTAAATCTCATTGTTTCATTGCACTAGCTGAGGAAATTCTTTTACACATAATTCACATCTTTATGAAAATCAAGATTTCAGCGTTCTCAAAATCACTAACCTAACTTTTAAGACTGACATCTGATAATTGTAACCTTAACGAATAATTGCCAACAGAAATTTTTGATTACCGTCTACTCTAATGTATTTTTTGATCTCACGGTATTTTAGTTTATTTAGACATCGGTATGTACACTGAACACCAAAAAAATGGGAAATCTAAAATTTGATCATATAAATCAGATTATTAATTGTCAACTTATGTCAGTTTTATTCGTGTCAAACCAAGTCTAATTAAACTATTTTGATTAATCATTTCGGTGACAATGTCAGATAATTCTAACCTCTTTAAAAAGAATCCAAATTAAACAGATTAAAAAACATACAAAAACAAATTTTTGTCTACGTCAATTTCCCATTTTTTTTGGTGGCAAGTGTAAGTCTAGACCGACATACTAAGTTGGGAATTCGGAGTTTGCAACAAGTTTGACTAAAGTTTTCTTTAACGCTTTAGCTTAGCTTCATTGCAATTACAAGCAAGGCATTTATCCCGCAGAACAGCGAACGTCTTTAAGTTTTCATCGGGATAATAAAGCAAACAAAATTGTGAAAGTTATTATAGGTCGTTATCAAAAATCGAAAATAGAGAAATATCACTTTTACAAAGGAAACATTTGCAAAAAATGTCTAATGATATATATTTTATTTATAAGAATCCGTAAAGTAGGCGTCTTGTGCACTTAAAAGTGTGCGTAAGATTGAATTTTACGCACGCTATGTATAAAATTGAAGTTTACGCACATGTTGCATTTGAATGCAAACTACAGGGAATTTTACGAGTGATAATGAGCCCGACGGAATTGAAAATTCAACGCACAATACATTTGCAACGCTAACGTTGTTTTTTGATTTTAAATACGTAAAATAGAGTTAACTGTGCAGTTTCGTAAATTTTAACATAAAGCCATATTCGCTTGGTTCAATGAAATTGTGAAAACACAAAGAGTTTTTGGGAAAATGTTTATTGTCTGCATAACTGCAACGGCAGAGGCATCTTTATTATATTCGTCTTAAATCAAGATCATGTCTCTTTTCTCATCGTTCAAATACATAATAGTCGTATTTTAACTTTTTCGTAAATGTTAGTTGTGACAAATAAAATTATTGGAAGCTAAACCACCAAGGATTCATAATTTTTTTTTAAAACAATACTACCTATATGTATAATCTATTCATTTTGATTGTGACCACTCCCTAGTAATTTTTCAGTTGCTAGGTTATTGATAAGGAATTTTAGATAACACTAAATCCAGTCACAGTTGGCAACTCTCGGAGGCGCCATTTTGACAGAAACGTCACGCTCACAGAAGACACAACGGAGAACGACTTGCGCAAACGTTTTTCGACGTACACTGTGCGCATATCTATAAAATTGAGTTTTGGTACAAAATTTTAGAATTCAAAAAGAAAATGCCACGTCGTCTTCTCAAAGTTGGGACCAAACGGTTAATATTGACTTGTTTCGAGACATTTATTGAAGCCAACGCGAAAACAACTCACAAAGACGAACATCACCAATAAAGTTAACTCTATTATTGTACTATATGAATCACCCTGTATATGAACAGAGCGGCTGTGACAATTTGTGTGTAAAAGATTTAGATGCACTCGCTGTGCTCATCTCCTAAACTATCTACTCGTTCTAAAAAGTATGACTACGCAATGTTACATAAATAACAATTACAACACCAAATTCTGGTTTTTTAGAATTTTTTATTTTGTGAACACCAAATTACAGCTGATAGCTATGCTATCAGTTCATGAATAGCATTTTTTGAAAGTGGATATTTTATTATACTGTTGTCATCTTTTTTTTTTTTAATTTGGAAAGATCAACCAAAATAGAAATAATTCCATAAATACTTAATAGTTAAAAATGATTGCATCTACTACAAAAACTTTATCTATGTATTGTGAGCAGTACTCTAGAGAACGCTTTATTTTATTTGGTTTCTACTTCACGATCGAAGCCCAGTCAACTTTTCTTTTTCTTTGCATTTTTTTTTTTTGAATAATCGAGTTTGTGCTTGACAAAGCCCCATTTCTTGATGATTTTAGTAACCAATAAAATATCTCTTACGGTAACATTACTCCCAAGAGATCGATATTAAAAGCATTCTATATTTAATGCAGCTGTAACAAAACGACCCTACAGAGGAACATAACGTTTAGAATTTATTGATTAGTGCAACTGACTGTTAAATAAATTCACAAAAGATTAAACGTTATTTATTCAATTCTGACGTTTTAAACTGTATTTATCAACTTCATAACAACCAAGGTAAACAATTGTTTATTCGGTAGAGTGAGTTAAAAAAAATTTAACTCACTAGCGATTTAAAACTTTTTTAATTCAGTCTTTGTTAAAGAACAGATATATAATGTACTCGTATGTATGTAGAACTTGTTCTTCCCGTGTCAAAACCTTCTACTTCTTTGCCCTGTGTCCTACAGAATGCTGCTTCAAAAATGTTTCTACTTGATGGAATCTACAAACCTTAATTTAGCACAAATTCTGTAGATAAACATCCACAAACCTGTTTATATCGACATTTTCCTTAATCAATAACATTTTCGTCAGCTGTGAACGGTATGACCACAATTAAGATGATTTTACAGATTTTGATAGCTCCGAAATATAAGCCAAATTTATCTTCACGTCGACCCCCGGCCGTTCTTCTTATTTCTCCAATTACACAAACAATTATACTCTTTTTCGTACAATATTTTAGATTTTACTGGCACTACTTTGCCTACTGCTTCTAGTGCTTCATTCATTACATCTTCCGGAACAAAAATCTCGTTTCGTCGCATATTTCTGACTCCGACATTTTTCACGAAAATTATTGACACTAAAATAATTGTTTATAGCAAAATGGTTGTCACGGAAGTGTTGCCACTGTCACAGACTTAATTTTTGTTGCAGTATTTTACATAATTCATAATAATTCGTGAATTGAAACTGTCTGTCGCAAAATTGAATAAAATATTGTATAAACCGCGTGAGTTAAACGAATGTTTATTCATTCGAAGAATTAGCTCAAGAGCGCGAAGCGCGAAACATTCTTCTCTTGAATAAACATTGGTTTAACTCATTTGGTGTATAAATATCTATTAACATTTAATAAAATCAATTATGAATTTTCGTTCAAATGAGACACAGTTTTTCTCCTGAAATAATACATTTTTTTTTAATTGAAGTATTTACGACACCCCTGTCACGAAGTTTCGATACTTTTATTTCTGTAATCTCCCCAGCAACAGTTGCTGAAATAAAAAAAAAGATAATGAGGTTGTTGTGGAATAGTGTTATTAGCTACTTGTTGCGTTTAATACGACTTTATCGAACTTGGCGAGAAATTAAATTTTCCCAAATTATCCACCCACTCAAGTGTACCTATATTTACTTTTCAACTGATAAAATCTGTTAATCCATCATTTACTGTTTAATACTTGAGGCCGCAAAGTGAAAACTCGCTGCAGTTCAGCCAACCACAGTTCGGTCTCTTATCATTCATTATAATGAAATTAATTATTCTTTGTGGCAAACTTTTTGAGAGCAGAGTGTCAATTTGCATTGCGTGAGTTGTTTTTATATTTTTTCTTTATGTTGCGAGTTTTCGTCTCGGATGTTAGAGGCATCACTTGCAGATGTTGTGGCTGGGGAAGTCGACAAAAGTTGAGAAGCTTATGGCTTCAGTCGAGACGTTTGAAATAGCAGGAACACAAAGAGTTCGAATAATTTAAATACAAACATACTTTATGTTCTTTTTTAACATTCAAAGGGAGAGGAGGGTTTATTTGGTAGATGATCTGTCATGCTTAATCTGTCATTGTAAATTGTTTGCTAAAATTATAATTTTATAATATCACTTATATCTATTTACGCGAACGTGGAATTGGAGTAATATTTTTATGAATTTAGTTAACTAATATACATTTTAAAAAGTAAGTCAATATTTATTTATAGGGTAATATTAAAAAACGTATAAAGGAATATAAAGTTCAAATTCGCATGAATTATTCGATCATTTTTTGATTTATTAAATAAAAATAACAGACCGTTTGTCCTATGTGTTCCATGTATTTTAAACAGGTAATAACTTACTTTACCGCACGGCGTGAAGTAAAGTAAATAAAGGGAAAGATACGTTTCAAAGGTTCTGTAATTTTTTGAATAATATTTAACTTTTAAGATGCTGTTATAGAAATTTTTTCTTTAATAGTTTAGTTATCTTTGTTTTATCGCAGCTTAAACAGAAGCAAAATCTCATAATAAACTTCAAGAATAAAGTTCCATTCTCTGCCAATAAGGACGGTTACTGTACCACTGGAAGGCAGGTCAATTTTCTATATCCTTATAAGGAACTTAAGAAGAAATCTGTTGTCTTTATGATTAATACTAATCAAACAAATTCTCCAACTACTAACTATGCTCGTGTCACTCGCGTTTTAAACTGGTCCATTCATGCCAAAAAAAGCCGAGTTGAATACAACGTTTTTTTGTTCGACGAGTCCTTTAAAGACTCCAAATCGCTTAAAATCTTTAAAATTAGCTTGACGTTTCGTTTTCACAAGTTGTGACATTTATCAAAATCCGTTCACACAGGAGAAAATCTCAAATTTTGACAGTGTCGAACAAATTTTTTTTTAATAATGTGTGTAGATCTTTTCTGGTTGTTTCGTTTTACTAATCCTTCTTTTTAACAAGAACATTGTGTTTCCATATTTTAAGAGTTAATGATAAACTGTATTCAGTTGTTATTAATAATAATAGGTAAGTTAATTAATATTTGAAAAATGGTGGATGCGCCGGGCGACCATTTTTTTTTACTATAGTATAATAAGGTCTGAGCAGCACAAATTAATATTCTTGATATGTAAATATGATTTTAAAAGTGGAATATACAAAGAGAAATTAAAATGAAACATGTGAAAAATTAATAAAATAAATATTAATAAATGCTATTATTAAATATTATTACAATATAATCTACTCCTTTGCAATCATTTGAATTGGCTAAAATATAATAGTAAGAGGATATCAAAGCGATAAGAAGAAAACAAAAAATCTATCATCTTATTTTGCTCCGTTTCTAACTGTAACGATATCTGTCAAATTTAACACCTAATACCTATGTTTCTTCAAATTGCACAATTATAGGTGCGCTTAAAAAATGTATACCAACCATTGGGGAGACGTCGCCGATATAAGGTAGTTAGTCGCTTCCAAAAAATACAGTTATCAAAAAGCGATGCCAGTGGCGACTGTTTATAGATTTACCTCGTTTATTCATTCATGACATCCTCGGATTAAATATAAACTCGAAATAAGATTCATAATCGATGACTCGTGAAACGTGACCAACATATTCAACTTGTTCTACAAATACGTTGAATATGTATCTCGGTTTTACTCCTAGATATCATCGATAAATAATAATGGTTCTAGGTAAATTGCTCGAATTCAATTGCTCGAAAACGAACTGCTCGAAATCAGCTGCTCGAAAGTCAATTGCTCGAATATGACTTTGCTCGAAAAGCAAGTTCCTCGAACGGCAATTTCTCGAAAATGTTTTGCTCGAAGGTAATTATCATTAAAGTTCGGATTTTTAAGCACAAGAAATATTTCAAATATACACATGAATATGTCAAGTTTTTCTAAGAAATATGTCAAATGTCTACTATTTATGCAGTTTTATGTCGTTTATAAATTTCAATAAATACATACTCTTATTAGTTGAACATTATAATTTAATAATAAATTGCTATATTTGGTTTTAAAAATTTATCAAAAATTTATGAATTATAAAATAAGTGTGTATTAATAGTATATTATATATCGAGGGAGAGAAATGCATGATTTTTCCTAAGGTGCTTCGCCCTCTGGCTACAAAGCACCGAGGGAAAAATGAGCATTCTCTCCAGAAGTATATATACTATTTTTTTCACGGTAGGGAGTAGAAACAGCACAAAAATCTCAAATTTTAAGAATAAAAAAATGATGACAAATGAGTTGTCATCTTTCGATGAATTTAATGGAATTAGTAGTTGCCTTGACAACACAATTAGATTTTTGTCACAACAGTCAAAAAAAATGAAAACTCCCATTAGATTTTTGTCACAACTGTCAAAAAAATGAAAACTCCCTAGGGAGCAAGTATTTGCAAATATTTGCTCGCTAGGGAGAAAATGCTCTACTTGTTGACGATGTTGACATCCGAAAAGTTGATTTCTATTCCCGATCGTGAAAAAACAAAGTTTTATGTAATATTATGCAGTGTGGAACAAAATGGTGTTCATCTAGTTAGCTATGAAAATTTTTCACATGTAAATTTGCCTGCATCGCTCTACTATTTTTGAATTAGCGATATGGTTCTATCAGTAAATGTAATCAATCAAATTGACAATTACTACAATTTATTGAAACAAATTACAGAACTAAGGCATCGTGAACTGAGGAATAGTGTTACGGCTAGTCCGTAATTAAATTACACTTCAATGATAAACATTTTCCACCATATAAATTCGAGCAAAACATTTTCGAGAAATTGCCGTTCGAGGAACTTGTATTTCGAGAAAAGTTACATTCGAGCAATTTCATTTTCGAGCAATTGATTTCGAGCATTTGATTTCGAGCAACTGCATTCGAGGAATTTGCCGTAGACGAATAATAATCATACCACTTATTATATCATTGCTGATAATGTTTTATTTATCAATTCAAATAACGAATTTGTCATACTCGTACAACTCCCATTCCAATACAAAAGTATTTACAGTAAAGTTAAGAACAAAATTTAGAATGTTTTCATAATACTACAACATCTGATAAAGACTAGTTTACTAATTACTCCGGAAGGATCATTAATTTTTCAGCAGTCCTCAGGATTTGATATATTTTTGCAAACAATTTTTCTCGACTCGCATCATTTCTTCGGCACAGTGACGATTCGCCCCTTTCAGAACAAATTTAAGAAATTCAGAATTTAAGTGAGCAATATGTTGTATGTCTCTGACATCAGACCACCACGCACCACGCAGTGTAAATATATTGGCCAGATTACGAGTTGCCGAAGCGCAGCAAATCAATTTGCTGAATGAGGTTACTGGGATCTATTGTAAGTGATCTCCCTTTCTGAAATATCAGATTGACGAAATGCAAATTAAATCGATGTGATTATTTGGACAAACACAGAGTGGTGGGAGCTAACACTTCTTAGAATTTTCGATCTTCACGCGTTTTACAGGATTGCAAGCATAAAGAAAACTTATTACCAAAAACGAGTGTGTGATGGGGCGTTCATCTTATTACAAGAGGAGAATCTCATCATTTTTATGCGAACCTGGATTTTCGTGTTGATGTATATTTTTTTCAAAGATAGAAAATTGTATGTTTCAAAATTATCAGAATTCACAATTGGTTGTCTCTGTGTTGCTAATGAAGTTTACTATGTGGAACATAAGTTACAAAATACTGTCAGAGGATGGGAGAAACGACTGAAAATTTCGCTGCGGGAATAAGAACTGCTTTGTTCAATAAGCTCCTTAGTATGATCTGAAGCTAACAATCAGATTAATTAGTGAAAGATAGAATTGAATACATTTTCAACTTGTTCAGTTTTTTCGGTGTACAAAGCCAACGATTCAATTAGTGGCTTGTCAGTTATATCAATAAGCCTTAAAAGTGACTCGTTAAAATAAAATGAAAAATTAAAAAAAAAATCTTACATTAGGATGTTGAATTTAAATGTTTAAATTTTTCTCGAATGTTTTTTGTTGCTCACATTCATATAATTTTTTCTTACTTCGTAATAAGAAAACTTTGGTGTTTTTATAAATAATAAATAGTTATTTCTGCAACATGTGTACCTATATTTTTTTTTTCAAGTGGGAATTTATACGCCCGAACGCAGCATGTATTATAATCCCAAGTACTATCGGGTGTTCTTTTAAATTTATCCTCAAAGTAACCGTTGAAGAGTCGATTATGAACGCACCACGAATTACAGATGACTGATCAGCTGTTTAAATCTAACCTCACTTTTTGCGTTGTTTGTGTTTTTACTTTGCAGACGAGTGGTGGTAATAAAAAAATAAAAGTAAACTGAATTAAAATGTAGAAGAACAACTGTGGGTCTGTTTTGCTTTATATTCTACTATTCCTTTATTTCTCCAAAATATGGAAATCGATAAGTTAATGGTCCTGAAATAATTTGCTATATTAAAGCACTGAGCTACATAAATTTCTTGGTAGATTATGGTGTGATTTACTTAACACCTGCAGTATTTCTTCATTGCTCCGCAGCATCTCACGTTTCCAATAACATTCTATAGTAACGGTTTGAAAAGCTAATTTTGCGATTATATGAAAATAAAGGATTCACATTATCCGATACTTTCATTTCCAATAAACTGACAGAGAAAGTTGGAAAGGATAATAGCAGAAAAGACGGCTGAACGATTTGTGAAACCACATTCTGTTGGTATTTTCACGTTATTACTTTTTTCCACGAAAGCATAATAGTCTGTATGTATTTCAAAATACCGGATAATTGGATTACGAGTTCATATAAATGTGCCACGCCATCTTGATTAATGTACCTAAGTCCTGCAAAAACTAAAATTGTTACGTTTACAAATTACCCACAGCAGGGATTAAATTTTCACACAGAAATAATTTGAAAACAAATTGCCTTTGGTGTTGTTTTTACAAAAAATATAAACACTAACAGAATTGTCGCCTAACTTTATGAGTTTTCAGAAATCAAATTTAGGTTGGTTTCTTGTTACGTATTATTTATAATTTTTTTGTGCAGAGTAAGTTGCGAAAGTCGATGTCATTTCAAATGAATATATGTTTCTAGAATGAAAATGGTCACGTCAATATATTGTGCTTTTTGTAAAAGCATTTTAATAAAACATCTAGAATGCTGTCGTTAGATAAGCACAATGACAGCAACGAAGCATTGTTATTTTTACCCCCGGCCCAGGAACAAAATAATTTATTCACGATCCCGTCTATTTAAAAAACAGTTGTTTCGTCATCTGAAAGCTCATAAAGCTCCCCAATTCATTACGAGTTAATGCGTTACGTTTACACGAAAAAATTGCTTGTCTGGGAGTTAACTGAAGGCAAAGTAGTTGTTTATTTAAGAGCAAATTTATTTAAACGAGAACAATAACTGGTACTGATCGTTTGATGTATGACTGATTATAGCTGAGTTGATTAGAAATTATAGTATTCATATCACTTAAAATACACAACAGCAGTATGTATTAAAAATTTCTTTTCAAATTTTGTCTTCAAAGTTTTTAATCCTGTTAAAAATCACTAATGACTAAGTTTATTTTTATTTCATTATCACAGTTTTAAATACATTTTATTTTTTTCTACTTTAATGCAATTTTATATAAAAGAACTACTTCCGAATAATTATAAAACATCAAATAAAATATTTCTTAGAAGCAACTTCTTTTTAAGTCACTACATGATAAAACATGTTTAATCTCCATTTTATATAAATTGGTACTGTAAAGCAATAAAAATAATAATCAGTTCTTGGAATATGATTCAATAATAAGAAAATAAAATAAAATGTGCGGTTTATGCCTTCCTTGTCCGTGGCTCCGTTGAAGGTGTACTTGAACTCGCTTCACTCTCTTTATTTTGCTTTCTTCCCACTACCACTCGCTCTCCTCATTCTTCCTCTTTCTCTTTTTGAACACCATAATTTTTGTCTTGTCCACCTTCACTTCCAACTTTTTTTTCCTCACCTACTTTCCCAGGCTACTCATCACTTCTATCATTTCTCTCTTTCTCAGCCTTTGCCAAAATCACCATGTCGTCCGCAAACGCCAGGCTCCAAACTTTCTACTTGCCCACTACAACCCTCTCGCTTGCGCTTTCCTCAACATTTCGTTCACGTCCGCCGCGTATATCGTGAACAGCAGGGGGCTGATCGGGCAGCCCTGTCTCACTCCCTTCGTCGCCTCAAACCATTCACCCTCTTTCGCTTACTCTTTGTTCTCGCGTATTATCTCCTCGACCTTCCGCATCAGCCATTCGCTTATTCCTCTCTCTCTCATATATTTAACATTTTCTCTCTGTTCACCTTGTCGAACGCCGCCCTGAAGTCTACGAACAGTGGGTACCTCCTCCCTCTTCCTTCTTCAGTTCGCTCTTTGCTAAATTGTACAGGATGTACACATTGTCCATAGTGCTCTTTCCCTTTCTGAATTCGGCTTGGCTGTCCGGCACCACTCCCTTTTCCTAGATCTCTCTCTTCATCTTTTCGCCCAAGACTGATGCATACAAATTATACCCCGTGTTCAGGAGAATAATTTCTGCACCCCGTCCCTCACCGGTGGCTTTCTCTTTTTCAGCTTCCTTATCTGTCTTTCCACCTCTTCCGCGCCATCAGCTTCTCCTTCATTTGTGTTCCTGCCTCTCCTTCTTCCTCTCTCCCTTTCATCAGTACTCTTCCCATTCTCGCATTGTTATTTCCTCGTCGCTCACTGATTTCTTTTTCTTTCTCTCTCGGTTTATGTATTTCCATACCACCCTCTCTGTTCTTATTTCCTTTATCTCTTTTGCCTACTTCTCCTGCTTCTTCTTTTCTCTACAGCTCTCTCTGTATCTTCTTTTCCCTTCTAGGAATCTGCTTCTGTCGATCTTGTTTCTCCTCCATTCTCTCAACGCCTTCACCGCTTCCTTCTTCAGTTATTGACATTCTTTGTCCCACCACCCATTTTTACTTTCTGCCCCATTTTTTCCTCTGACAGTCACCTTCTTTTTTGTGGATTACTTCCTTCAGCTCTGCCGCCATCTTCTCCACATCCTACTCCTCAATTGTTGCTTTTTATGGTCTCCTCCTTTTCCGGGTTTCTTCGTCGTTTGTTCTTTCTACAGTGTGATTCAAAACGAACGCACCAACTATTAGCAGTTGTACAGAATACAGGGAGAAGAATATAAAAAAATTGGAAATTTTTTTTTTCCCAGCTTCAATTAAAAGTTACAGCGTGTTAAATTTAGAAAATTTTAATCAAAAATGTTGAAAAAAATTTTTTTTTGTTCCAATTAGGTACATTAGACGGAGTACTCGTTCAATTGCAATAACATTCACTAATTAAATTAAAGTAACGCTTAAGGTATAAGATTATATGGCCCTTTAAAAGTATTTGACCGGAGATAAACGTCCCTTTTGTCGCAATTGCAGTAGGCGGTCGGCCCAACCATAAATCATGCTTCAAGCAATTCTCTGTTGTGAATTCCAGAGCCGGCCTCAAAACAAATGCGTACCGATGAAATTATATTTATTTATTAAATATTACAATACTATTACAAATCATCTTTACTGTTTTCAAGACACAAAGTACTAAAGGGAATTTCGTTACCATCGCAAAATTTACAATAAACATCAAAAACATGTTCTATCACAAATTTTTAATCCCTGCCCTGAACCAAGGAAAAGGGATGCAGCTGCACGAGCCGAGACAACCATCTCAACGCCAATATTGGTTTCCATTATTCGGATAATTTTAGTGCTGCCATATAATCTTATACCTTAAGCGTTACTTTAGTTTTCTTTTAGTCCGTTTGCCTTTTTAAAAACCGAAATTTAAAATTTTTGTTACACAATTTTTGAATGAATCTTAGTCAATTAATCATGTGCTTGTATATGTCAACAAAAAAAAATCAAAATTTTGAAAAATAAGAAAAAACAAAAAAGCATCAGAACATTTGTATTATTTTTTTTGACGTTCCTCTCACTACTTTATACGATTACAAGTAGTTGGTGCGGTCGTTTTGATACACCCTGTATACTTATTTCCACCGGGTGATAGTCTGACTCTACTCTCTCTCCTATTTTGAATTCTTAGACTACTCTTTCCAATGCTTCTTCGTTTACTAATCCGTAATCTATCACTTTTTCCCCCCTGCTACCTATGTATGCCCATTACCCTTCTTCCTCTCCTTGTTTCTTCCCGTTCAATAGTTCCCATCCATTTTCTTCGATTCATTCCATCAGTCTCTTCCCTTTTGCATTTTCCACCTTGTCTTTGGATTTTGTTTTCTCATCCCCCTTCTCCGCTCCCCAATTTCTTGCTCCTGTTTCTCCTATTCTCCCGTTGAAGTCCCCCACCCCCATGACCATACATTCTTTCCTGTTTTCTTTCATTGCGTCTTCGACACGTCTTCTCGTTGTCTTCACCTTTTTACTGTACATTGTCATTATTTTCCAGCATTTATTGCCTATATGAACGTTTCTTTCCATGCGTCCTTCTTCTTCTACCGTTCTTGTCGCTTTTCTTTAATCCCAAGTTCACCCCTGTTATTATTCCCCCGGCAGCTCTTCCCTTTTTCTTTTCTCTTTTTGCCCCTAGATCTTCCCACTTGTAGTTTCGATAGCGACTTTTCTATTCTTTTCCAGCTCCGTTCCTCAACCCATGTTTCTACCAGGCACACTATCTCGAATTACGTAGTCCCAAAATTCTTCTCCTTTTTTACTTATAATGCCGCTATACTCCAATACATATAGTACCCTAATTTTTGCTTATCCTCTCTCTCTCGTATTTTCTTTCTTAGGTTCCCCTTTGTGCTTCTTTTCCGTTTTCCATTTTCTGTGTCCATCTACCTTTATATTCACCTTCTCTTTGTACCTTTTCCCCCGGGTCGTCTTCTCTTCTTCTCTCCTTCTTCTAAAAACTTTTCTTTAGTTTCTCCCCTCTCCCATTCCCCGTTTATCCATTTCCTTGTTTTTATTTCCTTCTTCGCTTCTACTTAGGGATTTTCCCGTTCTGGAACTCTTTCTTAATGGGTTCGTTCCTTCTTCAGACGTTCTACTCTCTTCTCTTTCTCTCTTGCTCCTTTGTTTCCTCACTTTCGGCGATTTCGGCAAGCCCTCTCTTTCTTGCCCGCTGCCACCCTTCACTCGCTCGTCGTTGATTACGTTAGTAATCTCTGGACATAATAATTAAATACGAGTACATGCTTTCAGTATTTCAAATTTTATATATAATTTTAATCAGTTAACATTGTTCGTGCTTTTGACTCCGTTTGTTTCCATTCTTGACAAACTTCATGTCTGTACAGTGAGTGGTATCTAACCTAGGTCCGAGAGATTTGGAGTAACTTTTTTTTGCGTTTAGGTTCACAGCGAAAAGTGCGGAAGAAAAAGTTACAAACATAGTCACTTTGAGATACCGCGAAAGAAATATCGTCGGCAACGATTACTTGCATATTTTGATGCAACTGAAGGAGACGTCCAAGGACGACGATTTCACAGATGTGGATGTCACTGCACACGGTGCTGGATTCATCGCTGATGGATACGGTGGTAATGAGTTTTCTCTTGTACGAACTGGCAAATAATCCAGACGTCCAATGTAAACTGCGACAAGAAATCGATCAAAGTTTTGCAAAAAATTCCAACACCAGGCCACGAGGCAATACAAGATATCTTACGGCCTTCAGCACAATCCGAATTATTTCGATGATTCCGAAAGATTTCGACCTGTGAGAGGTTTATTGGTGCAAATACAGATAAGATAAAGAAATACACTTTCATACATTCTGGTGATGGCCCCAGATCGTGCTTAGGAAAACACATGTCGGTTTTCTGACGAAATTTTGACATTATCTATTGTTGTAGGGTAGAATCTGGAGTTTTGCAAATCAAGATAGGGGTTGTTTACATTTTAAAAAATTATCAACTGCTTGTCAATAAAAAAACCTCAATGGTCGCTCAAGTACGATCCCATGTATTTTCTGACTTATTCACTATTTCAGATGTAAATTATACTGGGTGCCCCAAAATTCGCGGAACAACTCAATGAGGTAATGTCAATTCATGTTAGAAAATAACGAGAAAAATAATTAAAAAATTCTATACCTCTTAGATTTGAAGATATGGGGGCCCAAAAGGTGCAGCTTTGATCTCATTTATTTTAAATAATAAAAAATTTTTTGTCTATTTGTCTTTTACTAGCCAGTGGCCTCATAATTTTGAACGATTGTGATCAGGTTTGCAATTATTTTCTCCATTATTTCCAGCATTTCCAAGTAGTAATTTTATGTTCGTTTTACCTCAAACAGCGTATGGCAACACGGCTTTGATTTTTCCCTCTCATTTCCATGGATACCACAAAAATTAAATATTTGCAGACTATTGGGATGCATAGAATGTTTTTAAATGTTGCCACATTTAGTGTAACGAATAGGTCCATATCTTCTACAAAAAAGAAGATTGATTTTTTTAAACATTTTTACCTGATCTCTTAATGACTACTTAACATCGTACTACTACGTTGTTCCGCAAATTTTGGGGCACCCAGTATACATATTGAACCTAGAGGTAAACGTCACATTTAAAATTTTATACTTAGTTGATAAAAGGGACCAATTTATAAGATTGGTTGTTGTCCAGATTAGTGTCAACAATTTAAAATGTTCACTAAATCTAAATTCTAAATTGTTTTAATTTTTTGAGACTGATTTCTCGACACTACCTTCGAAGGCGACAACTTCATTTTGTTTATTCAGTCCAGGTGAAAAAGATCTCTGGTGAACTGACATTATGACTGACAAACTGCCCCCGTTTCTCGTACTTGTCGGCAACAACGATGATGCCCCAATTTAAGCTCGATTCGATTTTCAAGTCCAAGAACTGTTATTGCCGCGTATACGTTGTTATAATAATACGTGGGAAATGTGACAGCTCTGAGATGGTATCTTTGACCACACAAAGCAAATCCAATTTTGACGAAAGACAATATGAGTGTATGAAAAAGCTTTGTGTGTATTAGATTGAAAAGTGGCCGAAAAAAATTGTGTAATACGATTTTTCGGCCTGAGCCGACAAGAGACGACCCTCCTATAATTTTACACAATGTTTGCACACATTATATTCGTTTCTGAAGTATTGATGAAACGTGATTTATTCAGGATTGAGCAGAACAAGTTTCTCTTTTATATTACGAGAGAATATATTTTTAAAATTTCAAGGACATCTTTGTATAGTTTGTCCAGCGAGAGATTGGTTGACATAAAAGTCATTAAATTCTACGTAGAGAAAGGAGTAGCTCTAATTAATGTATTATTCTAGTGCATTTTGTAGTGTTGGGTTAATTTAATACAATCTAAAATCTCCCAATCTCTCGCTGGACGAAGTTTAGTTTGTCTGTAATATTGTCTGTTTTTACTTCTCCCATAGTTTCTGATAAAGTACTGGTTTGTCTTAATCGAAGTAATTTATAAATTTAAAAATAAAATATTTCATAGTTTACCTTATAGTTTTTTTAAATTAAAAATTTGAATAAAATTGGCTCAAACACACTGATAGTAATCTTCAAAAAGATGTAAGTGGATTTTATTGTACAAGAAAATATGAAATATTTAAAATTTAAAATTAAGAAACCAGAGAGGCATGAAAGCAACAACAATTTAATTAATAATTGAATGTATAAATCTGTTTTAAAGTAAAATTAAAACGAATTTGTCCACACACAAAAGCTTATTCAGGATTTATTAGTTTTATCCGAGACTTAGGCAAAGCACCAGGAAGACACCTCACAAATTATAATGAAATAACCATTGTATCCAGGGGTGCGAGTATAAGTGCTTCATACAAGAAGCATTAGAGATTTTGAAAGGAGATTTTAATGTGGATACGTTAATATAAATCGTATTTTCAGGAAAAAATATTTTTTCTGAAAAAGTTAAACGAAAAATAACTGTAACTTTGCACACCCTTGGTGCAGAAAAGTCATTTTTTATTATAGTTTAGTCAAGAACAAGTTTTAGGAAATTAGTGATAGGACTTCTTTTGCCGTTGACGTAAGATATACTCAAAATATTAATGAGAGGATTTTTGATAACTCAAGTTCGTTAATAGTTATTTGTACAACTAGTTATAAAAGTAATACTTTTTTTCATGAATTTGCAGTTTGATTAACGAGAGCGTAGCCCGAGTTAATCAAGCAAATAAGTGGAAAAAAGAGACTTTCATAACGTGTTGTACAGACCATTTTTTTTGCATATCGATGTAAATTGAGAAATTTGGTCTAAAAGGATGTATGAAAAGTTACAAAAAAAAATAAAAAATAGGTAGGTATGCTTTGACAATCATCTCCAAGGAGATGGAATAAAATGATGCAAAAAAGTATTACTTTCACTACGATTTTTCGTGTAAAAAGGTGTTACGTTCTCTACGATTTTTCGTGTAAAAAAGTGCCAATTTCATTACGATATGCAAAAAAGGTGCTTTATTATTTGTTATTTTTGTTTTTTTCACTTTTTAAGTCAAAATGGCCATTTTTCACACACTTACAAACAAACATTAACCGTAATTTCCAATGTATGTTCTCTTTTCTGTTCTTATTTTTATTTGATTGTGAAACCTAGGCAGAGCACTAAATAGCCATCTCACAAACTAATCATAATAATAATAACTGTTAATATTCCCGTAACACGATTTAAAGCTTTTCACACTCTCATTATTTAGATTGTTACAAGGAAATTGGGGAGACAACGGTTTAGTGGGACTGTAAATAAAATGGCAATTAGAATTAGAAAAAAAAAATCAATTTGTCTATTAAAACTAACATTTTCGTATAAAGTTAAGTTGAACTTCACTTGATTTGGCTCTTTATACAGGGTCATTATAAATGATTGTCCTATCGCAGTAGGCGTTGGTGGCGTAGTTGGATGTGCCGCAAGCCTTGTGACGTGAGTGAGAATAGTATCGCCGATAGGTAGCGGCGATACTGGCGGTAGTGGCGATACTGGCGGTAGTGGCTATCTATCCCCAGTGCGTTTTCGAAGTTGAGGCGTTCCTTTTAACATGTGATAGTATGCGTTATTCTAAAGAATTTTAGCCAAAATCACCTTAGTAAAATGTGTACGACAATGAAGATACAATAAGTTAATTTTTTTGAAATTTTTGAAATCGGTCCTGCTCAAATTTGCGCTGATTTGTTAGAAATTGGAATTGACAAAAAAAAATCAAATGAGCATGGACGTTAATCAAAACTACTGTCAGAGTTGTCATCTAATTAGTCGAAATGGCTTTATTATTAGGAAAATAATGAGCTCACAGATATGTTGCAAATACATGGGCAATGTTATCACTAGGGCCCGGATTTTAGGCAATTAAAAAGTCGGAAATAGGTGCCTAAAATAGTCCCTTAAACTACTGCAAATAGTCCCTTAAAAACTGAAAATAAGCCATACTAGGTCCTTAAAGTTGTGGTTAATTAAATTAAAAAATGTGTTTTTAAAGTTTTAAGTAGGTACACACAACAAGATATTTACTAATTATTTTTTATTAATTAATATACAATACTACAAGTTTGTTAGTTATTTACATTGTTACGTATTTACATTGCATACAAGATATTGCTCTAAATTTTCTACTTTAAAACATTGTCGGTTATCCACCAAAATGGACTTTTTGATTTTGAAAAACTTCTTTCTACCTCGCAAGAGGTAATGGGCGCAAATTTGTAATAAATTTCTTCCATTTTGGTGTCATGTTCCGGCACATCTTCACCTCTAAAAATTCTTGCCAATTCTAGAAGAAATTTGTATCCAGGATTTTTTTCAGTAACATCTTCAAGTTTTTTTAATGCTACTGCTGCTACAGGGCCTGGAGATTTTTTTAGGGAGGTAAATACGTTTTCAACAATTTTGATTGAATCGGTTAAAGGTAACCAATTTTTTTCCAATTGAGTAATACTTTCGCAGATTATTTTAAAATTACTGCGAACATAAATTAATTGGTTTTTTATTCCGGGTTTCTTCATTATAGACTGTGCTTTTTGAATAGCAACAGCAGAACTTCCATCAAAGGACATGACAACCTGTGAGTAGTTAAAAACAGTTTAACAATCAATTAATTTGCTTATCTTTTATATACTTACTTCTTTAATGGAATCAAAGTGTTCGCTGTAAAACATAGCAGCCTGAAGCCATGTTCCCCATCGTGTTAAAATTGGCTGTGGAGGCAGTGGCATTTCTTTTAGTTTTTCTTTGTACATTTCAACTCTCAAAGGTGCCTTAACGAAAATTTTTTTCACGTTCGAAATTAAATTATCCACATCTTCATATTGATAGCGAATTTTTTCAGCCACTAGATTTAAAGCATGCGCTAAGCATGTGACATGCACAATTTTTGGATAAAACACCTTAAGGTGTCTACCAGATTTTATCATATATGGTGCTCCATCCGTTACAAACAAAAGAAACTTTTCAGCAACAACTCTGGTACTCCACAAGATTTCTACGCATAGAAATTTTAAATCAAAATAAATTTAAAAAAGTGAAAAACCCTTACCTAAAGATTGATTTACGAATCTAGCTATTGTCTCATGATTTGTTCTTTCTAATTGTTTAGACGCCAAAAGATAAGATTTTCCAGGTTCATCTTCTGAAAGTTTCCCAACCAGACAATTCGCCACATATCGCCCAAGTGCATCTGTTGTTTCGTCAACTGAAACCCATATGTTAAAAGGATCCAGCTCATTCCGAATGCGGTCAATAGTCTAAAAGTGAAAATAATTTTAAATTAAATATTAAAAGATAGTATGTTCATACATCTTTGTAGCATTTTGGTAAATAATTTTTCCGTAAAGTAGACTCATCCGGAATTTTTCTACCACAATATTTTGTCAGAAAATTCTGAAACGCAGGATTTTGTAGTTTGTGCCATGGTATATTGGCAGCTAAAAAGACGTTACAAAGTTCCATATTGAATGTACTATTTGCCGATTCCTCCAAGTTCTGTGTCAGCAACGTTTGCCGAAGCGGTGTCATAATGTTCTCTTTATGGATGGCCGTTTGCTCATGCTGTTGCAAGTGACATTTTTTTTCGCATATAAACTACAAAAAATAAAATTTTCAAATAAGTAAAAAATATAAAATGACATATTTTTAATTATGCTTAACTTACCAGTTTACCACAAGCTTTACAAAACATTTCTCGGGTTGATTTTATTTCATATAAATCTTTCTTGCTTGTCCACTGTAATATTTTTTCGCGTAAACTAATTTTTTGTTTCGGCATTATGTTCACTTTAAACAGGTTCACAAGAAACACGACCACTGCACGGAGATAAAGTAAACGAGAAATGACAAATTTGTAATGCTTATATTTACGTCTCCCACCAAATTTCAGAGGAGATGGTTAATTTTATATTTCTTAAATTTTTAGAAAATGACACCCTTAAGGTTCCTCTTATTGTTTCATTTCGGGATTTTAATTTTCGTTTTTATGGCAAGGACCATTTTATAAACGTTAAAGCTTCTAACAATACCTAAGTATCAGAAAACATTAGACCGCGTATACCTGCACCCCTTCGAACAGAGGCAAACAGATAAACTCTGTAATTTATGCCAGTCCAGTCTAATGGTTTGTGGTACTTAGGTATTGTCGGAGTATTTACCGCTGACATCATGGTCCCAACCGTAAAAGCGAAAAAGTAATTCCTGTATTGTACTGCACTTTGTACATTTCAGTAATTACATCTCCTTAAATTTTAAAATCATAAAGCATTGTAAATTTTATTGAGGTACCACTTTTACATTTTCAATACCGTAAACTTCCCAGAATTCGAAAATTGGGAAAAAACCGCAAAAATGAAATTGATTTTGGTCATTTTAGGCATGTTCAGGCAGTTAAAAGGTAAAATAGGTATTTAAAGGGCATTTTAGGCCGAATAGGCAGAATCAAATATGGCTCTAATTACTCTAATTAAGCCAGAAATCATTTATAGACAAGTTTCATACATGTGCCTTAAAAAATAAAAATAGTCCATTTTGCCTAAAATCCGGGCCCTAGTTATCACGTTATCAGAATGCATCTGCAGCGTCCAGAGAGTATTGCAAAGCGATTTCCGGAAAGACACCATTCTGGGCCAGGTTAATTATTAATCTAGTACAGCGGAGAAATGGACAGGACCGGACTTAAAATTTTAGAAAACAATAAAAATATACAATCAATTGTCTCCGTTAATACAAACATTTTACCAAGAAGATTTAGGCTAAAATTCTTAAGAATAATGTGTAGTACCTCGTGGTACAAGGAACGCGTCAACTTCGAGAACACCCTGTATAGGTACTAGTTTGTCTAACGTTGCGTGGCTGGCGGCACATCTAAAATTTGTATGGGTTTTCAACGCCAACTGCGATGAGACAATAATTTATAATGACCCTGTATTAATCTAGTCGTTTATTACTTCGAGCCGAGTTCTAATTAAAAACGATATTTAAATTCAGACAATTTTATTCACAAATCATTTAAACGTCTTTAATTAAATTAATACAACACAATTCCTCGTTTAACCACTTAACCGAGCTTAGCTTAATTTTCTACAGAAATAGCGAAGATACAAAATTCACGATTTATGTTGATTTCCACTTTTAGCTGGTTAACTAAATTATGCAATTACAATAATTTTAGTGTGATATCGAGAAAGAGGATCTCACCACTCCAATTTTGATAAAATTATTATTCACTCGTTTTTATGTCTGATTGTCAGTTAAAAATTTCAGTCAGTTCTATTCTATTGCAACTGTCTTAATAATTAGCTTTTTCACATTAATTTAGTGGATCCAATTTTCTTTATTTTAGATCAAGTTCTGCTCGAAAAGAAAATGCTTGTTGAATTGCTGTCCTAGTGTTATTATTATTAACGACGTTTGTGATTGAAATAATAAAATTTTGTTTAGTGGCCCAATACCAGATCACGACTAGATCCTCATACACAACAATTTCCCAATTTTTAAATAAGACTGTCTCGAGCATAAAAAAACTTGAGTTTGTTGAAACCGAGGTTTACGTCAAATCCTTTCGATCTTAGCAACGGTCTCTCACTTCAGACAGTCTGCAACATTCTCGGCAACATTTTATATTTCCAACAACTGCGATACTCTCAAGACAAAATTCCGTTCGGATTTAGTGTGTTCTTTACGATCCTTAAGAACGTTCCGAGAAAACGCTGTAAATTTGGTAATAACATTTAAGTACTTTTTAGCACTTGTTGAGACGGGCGAACGCGTAGTTTTTATCACTTTTAAAAGTTCCCGGAGTCGATTCTTCGTCTCTTTGACTTCACGGCAAAAATGCAAAAAACTGTGCACGAATCCGGGGTGAATGAGAGAAAGTGAAGAGATTCTAGGGGTCCATTTTTGTTTCTGAAGCGAATACGCTCGTTATTGTTCAGGGTTTGGGAATAATAAACCTAAGTTAGTGCTCTCTCTCGTCTCGGAGTGGAGATTCTTAGATTTGTGTCATTTCATTAAGTAGCTATTACAGTTACAGATGTTATTTTAAATTTATTAAACAATCGATACAGAAAATTAGGAAATTTAGGATTGACTTCCATTTGTTTTACATTCCTGAAACATGCGCTATTTATTTTTTAAGCGAAATAATAGAAAACGACCGTGGGTGTTCGTATCAGCTTAAGCACACAACATACAAGCTTTTTGCTTTGCAGATTTACAAATTTGATTTAGAACAACATACACCATCCGTTTGGAAAGAAAACAACGCTTTTTAGGATAAATACAAACCATACTTTGTGCCTCACAATCTGTCGATTTGTTGATTCAGACTTTGCTGTTTTGCGTTGCTGTGTTGAAATTATGATGAGCGATATTTGCAATTACTGTGCAAGTATCTTTTGAGTTTGAATTATTCATTATTTTATGTTCAGTTTTATTTGCATTCGTATTTGTGTTTCAGGGATTGCTGTGTATGATGCGTAAGTAATAAGGAAAAAAACTAATTCATATACAGAGAATTCTAAAATGTAGTTGAAACTGGAATGGAAACATAATCCGATGCTTCAAATTAGCGTGTTCCTACTAAAACCAACTCCGATTCAATTTACAATTTACGACTCCAGTGTTTAAGAAAAAACTGAAGTAAGCAAAAAAAACAAGAAAGAAAAATTTTCAATTTTCATTCTTAGCATTTTGTAAGTAATCTAAATAATAATGAATGACTATTTCCTTCGAAAAATTTAAGCCAATCAAAAAGCTCGAATATTTGAATTTTAGCCAATAGCAATCGAATTACAGCGATAATACTGCACTAGTGCAATTATCGATAATTTGCACTAGTGCCAAATTTTCGCGTAGTGAAAATATGTGAAAATATTTAAGGGGATGTAATTAACTAATTATTCTTTGAAGGAGAATCAAAACTATTGTCAGATAAGAAGACGTTAGGAACAAGGAAATCCTGTCGAAAATTTCATAAAAATTTAAAAAATACCACTACCAAAGAAGTTGGATGTACAAGAAAATAAAAAAGTTGGATAATTTCGCAAGAAAATTTAATTAATAATTTTAGTTTGAATTATAAGTTTAAAAAATTATGCTTTCACTTTTTACATTGGTCAAGTTATGCCAGTCGGCTGTAGATCAATTCACGTTTAAAATTAACGAGTCAGCACCCGCCGTAAAAAATGTGTCATATTCGTTTGTCTCAATTAAATTTCCACCACCTGTTGAATTATGTTGGCCAAATAATACTAGTTTATTTGACGAGTTCTTGTATAAATTGGGATTTTTTTGGCACGAGTGGGCCAGTTTAAAACGCGAGTGAAACGAGCGATTTAAAGACCCACGAGTGCCAAAAAAGCCCAATTGACACACGAACGAGTTGAATACAACGTTTTTTTTTTGTTCGACGAGCCCCTTAAGGGCTCCAAATCGCTTAAAATCTTTAAAATTAGCTTGACGTTTCGTTTTGACAAGTTGTGACATTTATCAAAATCCGTTCACTTAAAACTTCAAAGTTGGCAATATAATTATTTTATAAACATGATTCAAAAACATTAAAATTAGTTCATAAGTTAATTTTGCTTTTAGAATTTGACTTTCTACCTACTTACTTGCTGCATTTTAAAAAAGGTTTTCGTTCTTTTCCTTTATTCTAAAATTTTTTGTTGCCGGTTGTATTTCCAACGTACAATGCAGTGTTGGTGGAAATTTAGAATTGAGACAGACTTTAATTAAATGTAACATGGGCAAAATGGTGAGGGGCAACAAAATTGGGCAAATCATAATTTGGAAGAACCGTGAGCACCGTCAATATTTCGTAATTAGCGTCACGCCACACGGGCATCATCATGCCCACGCCGATTTTTTACCATGTCATTATTTTCCCTTAGAAGCTAAAAATATTTTGTTATTAAGTGCACTTAAATTGCAATTATTACATTGTTTGTTCTTTAAATTTGTATTCTTTGTTTTATAGATCGACAGAGAAAATTTTGCTTATTTTGTTAAAGCTTTAATCAATTTTAAACTTTCACAGGTACTAAAGGCCACATACTTATGAAATATTTTAAGTAATAAATATTAATTAACCTAGCAAGTATTTTAATCAGGGCGAATAATTACGCGTAGATTGTTGAAATAAAATTTATATAAATACATTTGTGGAATTCTTGACGGCATACTTATTAAGCGAAATTATTTTTGTTATTCTACAAAGCAAGAAAGTAAGATAAGACACAAGAAACTCGAGGTGGTCTTTGGAGAACTGAGAAACAAAACGTGCATGACGCCTTTATTGTTGGTACATGATGTAGGTACATCAACACGTAGAGGTAATTTGAATAGAGAAGAACCTGTCACGTGACTTTTACTGTGGAAGGAACAACGAGCGTAGTGTTTTTTCCCAGCTGTTTGACGTTCGACGTGATACGTGATAAGATTTATTGATACTAAAAATGGTTGAAATAAATTTTAAAAGTTTGCATACGTCACTTTAACAGACATTATAAAGTATAACAATATCTATTTCAGAACCTGTTAACTGAAATTAAATGACGCCGCAACTGCGCACCTGATTCGCCACCTCCCCCTGCAGAAAGAAATAGACCAGTCCGCCCGAGTGCGACCTAATTACGTCTCCTACGCATATCACGTGACAGGTTCTTCTCTATTCAAATGACCTCTACTGAATATTTCTGACCAAGTTTGATTTTGTTTCTAATGTTATTCAGTGCTTCTTTTGTAATTATATAATTAAATTAACACATGCAAAGAACAAGCTAAAATTTTACTTTGCAGCTATAAAGTACAATGGGCGTTCTTCGTTGCATACAATTACATATATCAAAAAGTGGGCGCAGAAGAGAAAATTTTTCCGACCTTGTGAATCATAAATCTTTTGGAGTGCAACTGGCTTTGTTGGTCAGGCCACCTGAAAAACGTAACATTCAGCAATTTCACTTCAATTTAGTATTGGATAATTGAGGATAAATGAAAGCCTGAACCGACACCACCTCAACCTATTTCCCCTATTAATCTTTGGAAATAACTGCGTGGGAAGAAAAATAATGTACGATCGTTTAGATCCTGTTCAAATATTTGTCATAATCCGCTTCAGTTGGTTCTTCATTAGAAGCGTAATGATTGGTAAATACGTGAGAAGGGTGGCGAGCTTTACAAAAGCTTTTTGGTGAATTAAATAGTTCGAGTGGATATTTGAATATTATCAATTCGGCGAGTGAATTAGTGGGGAGAGTAGTAAATTAACAACACTTATGTGGAGAGGTGCACGATGGTTAGGCTAACAACGTGTTCATTGGGTCAATCCGTTTACTTTAGCTAACCCAATTAGCTAAAGTAGACGATCCTCTGTGAAATTTTCTTGGAGTTTTAGGTCGCTCGAGTTGATGAGCGCGTTTCAATTTCATTAAAAGTGAATGTGGTTTTAAACTTGTTTTTGTATTTGTGTCTATAATGGGATGATGCAGTAATAAAATTACGAGATACTAATGAGACGTCTGAAAAATCCAGAAGCCCTGGGTGAAAGAGAATCTGGGTGGTGACGAATATCCTTGACCTTATTGTTTACATTACGATTGAAGGTCATCGAAAATAACCGGTGAATGAACTGATGAGATCTCATTTTCTGTGTTATTTATTTTTTGTTTACGTTTTTGCTCTAGACTTCAACAGCTAGTGACCGTCTTTTGTTGAATTTACGTAGATTTTACTATGTATCTCCATTCTTTATCTTGGTGAGTGGTCTTTGGGAAATTTTCAGCCGTCAAGTTGAATTTAGGGATTTTTGAAAGTTCCAATGGAAAAGTGCGTTGGTAGTTGTTGAAAAATATTCAAATATTACAATAATGTACTTACAGAGACGCCGCAAAGTCTTTCTATTTATTATTTTCCAGGTTAAATTGCTCATGAACATGATTCATAAATGCACCGAGATCACCGATACATAACCTCAAACCTGTCATCTTCATATCGCATCGGTTTCTAAAATTTTAATAACTTGCTTGGGAATTTCAAAATGTTCTAGACCGGCCACACACTTTCCGGTCAAATTTGGTCGGGTTGATGGTTTAAGAATCCGATTAATTTCTCGCACCCAAACTTCTTTGCAATATTGCCCGGCACGGGACGGGAATAATGTTCGATCAGATATCTCTGGTTGGATTGACCGACGACGGACGCCGATAATTTTCATATCGGGAACGGTTAAATTTAAGAATCGATGTGTACGGCTTATATATTTACATTTCGCGACATAAGATCGCGAGATTTGGACATGAATGCTTGACGAAGATTCTGAATCTGAATGACAGCGATGACAGTTAATATTTGATTTACACGACACACAAATTTGGTGGAAAAAGTAAAACTTACAAAGCTACCCATGGCTTGCTTGATCGCATCGATCACTCACCAAGATAAAGAATGAAGTATAGATGATAATATCGAATGGAGATGTTATTAAAGGTCTGTCTAGAGAAAACTGTGTTGTAATTTACGATTTCATAAATGCTAGAATGTCGCATTGTTAAGCATGTACTTGGTTAATTCATTTCTTATTGTATTTTTCTTATGCTATTTTCGAAAACAATTGACAATGAATAATAACAAATTACTCTACAGACATTGTCGGTAAAAATTGTAAACAGCACACATTATGATTGTTCTGTCGTCTGCAGCACTGATTTCTTTTTTTCCTACATACTAGTTAAGGATGAACTGGAGTAACAATTTCAGCAAAAAGTTGCGGAATTCTTATAATGCTATGAAACGTTTATTACGAGAAATCAATATTTGAAAAAATAGTTTTTAATTTTTGGAAACGAATTGTAATGAGTTGCAAGTAAATTTTGTGTTTATTTTCTTGATATTTAGATAATTACTTACATGTGATTTTACAATCTTTTAACTAAGACGTGAAAGTAAACAGAAGCACAGTGAATTTCAATTTTCATTGATTTCTGTTAAAGTTCTTAACGTAACTGTAGTAAAACGTGCGATATGAGTGTAATGTTGCATACCGACGTCAATTATATGCATTTTGTTCACTTTTATTGAAATTAAAACAGATACATAACCTCAAAAACCGTGTTTTTCCACATGTAATTAGCGATTACAAGGAAAATCCTCGACCAACTTTTTTTGTAAATTCATTAAAAAATTCTACGATATCGATACTTTATGTGTGAAAAATTTAAGAAAAATTGGCCTTTTTGAAATATGTTTTTTATCAATTTTTATGCGACCATTGCTCAATTTCTCATAAGAACACGTGTAAAATATCCCGAAACTTTAAAAGGTAATAACTTTAAAATTCCTCGATCAAATTTTTTTAAATTTGGCACAGTACTTTAGAATGGATGAAAGGACTATTGTACCAATTTTAAGCAAATTGCGCCATTTTTCAATGTTACTCCAGTTCATCCTTAAACCATTTCAAGACGAAATAAATGTCATCATAATTGTATCAATTTTTCAAATCTATTGAATACGTACCTTTTCAAGTTAACTATAGGTGTACAATTTTCAATAATGTATTATATTATACATCATGTAAATTTAACGTTTTTTTTATTAATAGAGAGATATTGCAGTGTCATATAACGGTTAGCAGTATTTAGAAAGACGTTATTTTGACATCTAAGTGTCAATTTTTAGCACGTAGACGGTAATAACGATTGCGCTTTATGTAAATTGCGAACGTATACCGCAAAACGTTAACGTTATTTTTGACATTGCTCATATGTCAACAGTTTGACAATTTAAAAAAGTTTGAGTGTGATTTGACCAAAATAAGTTAGAAATAAAGTGATGAACTGATTCTTCAATATCATCGTCATTTGCACCATCTAAAATTGCAGCTTCTACCATTTCGTTCATTTTTGACACTACTTGTCAAGTTTGCATTGTCTTTTAATAACGTTAACGCCTAGATAAATTGCAATAACTTTAAATCACTATGCCGTTAAAGCGTAGCGTTATTTCAGAGCGCAATCATTTATTAACCTATTACTTAAATAAAGGTTGAATGCAATATCTCTCTATTTGTTCCTAAAATACGCAAAACAATTTGAAAATACGGTTACGCTGAGGTGGGGTATACAGTTCGTTGCTACAGAACTAGGTTTGTTTATTAATATTCGATAATTTCTGACATTTTTTGTGAGGCTGGCGTCTCTCCTGTTAAACGAATAAAAACTAGTATAAAGTCTGATATAGAGTTCAAAAATGATTGATAGTGATGCTGAATAATTACCGGATGAAATTAAAGAAAAGGCAAGGAGTGTAGAATTGAGTTAACTGCCTGAGAAGTCTCGGAAAGTTTATCAACAAACCTACAGACATTTCCTCGTTTTTTGTGAAAAACAGAAAGTCAAGCTATACTAGTATATTCAGAAGAAGTGTTACTGGTTGGTTTTGCGGAATTGTCAAAGAAAATGAAACCGTCTTCTGCTTCTACAAATGTCCAAGAACAAAAGTCGGCTTGTTTTGCAAACTTCGGCCTCATACCTGAAAAGTCATCTGACAGCGTTGCTCATATGAAAATGCCGTAATTATTAAAGTGTTTTTTTAAATTAGATAACAAGGTTCATTACTCACGGCCCCTTGAATAATAATTTCAAAACTCACTTCAAATATCATAGCAACTAGTTTATGAAGTCCAATCGCAAATTTTAATGCAACGGTATCAAGTAAGCAAAGTAATAATTGTAAAACGTCAGTTTCATTTTGTCTAATAATGAAATGTATTTACCAATTTCTCTTCATAGTCGTGAAAAAGTATAATATTCTACTCGCGTGTAATGGCTATTACTTACTCGGATGAATTGTGTCAGCAACCGAAGGCTCATGAGTAACATCCATCATTCCCGCTCGTTTTGTTGAATAATATACTATTTATTTACAGACAATTAATTTGAAAAACAAGGAATACTACTTCAACTAGTTAAAAAAACAAATGTATTTACTTCAGAAAAAACTGTAACTTTTGAATGCTGTGGAGCAATAATTCAAACCCAATTTAAAGTAGTTTAATTCAAATAGGGCCGGTTTCACCAACGCCACTTGAAGTTAAAATATACGAAAACATTGTTATATTATAGGTAACTAACGAAGCATTTTAACCTACAGTTAACTTTAACTGGCGTTGGTGAAATCGGTTTAGAAATTAGTTAACTTGTAGATATTTTTTATTTTAATTAATTAGTTACTCTTCTGTTACATTATAGGTTTAAAAATAATCTCTACACATAGCAAAGCTCTCCATATTCAATTAGGGTGTAATTAGTGAAATTCACTAACGGATGCCTCTTAGGAAATTATATCTGATAGAAATTATGTAATTTCGAGGGTTAGAATCGATTGGTTTGAATTTGTTCATTAATTCATTTCTAATGATGGAAGGTCGGAATCTATAGAATTCGAGATAGGTTTGTGTACTAATCCTGAGAATCATTTTCCAATAATTTAGCGCAACTTGGACCATTTCCGCGCACATATTTTCACTGTAAACATCCACGAGTAGATCCATGCCTCCTCACAAGTTTAAAATTTTTCGAGATGTTTCGAGATGAATAAACCACGACTTGAAAATTGTCCTCGGTTTTGTCCTCCATGGTGATGCTTGGTACGGATATTGATCGGCAATATGGAATCAATACTAATTAGTATCAAGAGAAACCTTAGACCGCTTCGCAAACTCATAAAACTTCGGTTTTGCGGAAAACCAGAGCTTGAGATGAAGTTAATGCGCCTCTTTCATTCTATTCAATTCGCACCTGGTAATTTCTTAAGGCGCGAGAAAGTGTGCAAAGTTTCGAACGCATCAATGGTTATTACCATAAGAAGGGACGGGTGCTCTTCACTAAATGAATTTGATGAAAGCAAAACAAACGATTTTTTTCTCACTTTGATCTCTCGTTGCACTCTCAGGATCTAATAAATACGCAAAACTAATTAGATTGGTTGAATTTAGCCAAATCGGATTAAAATCTTGTCCCGTGGAGGTACGTCTGATGAGTTGGAAGAAATTTTCAAATTAAATTTTTGCAAATGGAGACAGTTTCGTGAAAAATTCACCGCAGGACGCCGCTCCCTTTGTTTTCACAAACCCCCAGACAAGCATTTACGCCACCTCGTTACCCGCATTTTTATTCGTCTGTATTTCCGCCTGTCTTTGTTGTAAATCACAAAAATGCATAAAACAGGTGCTGGAATTTTTTTTGCTCAGAAACCGACCCCGAACTCTTCCACCAGGATCGTTATAGGCGTAACAACAATAATTATCCTTGACTCCAAACCGTCATAAAGTTGAACAGAGTTCACTTTCTTCTTAGCGCCTAATTGATAATTTTGATTAATATCTTTCCTAATTATTCCGTAATGAATAGATGAAACCGGCACTTTGTAATTTAATGCATCATGAGTATGGAATTACTGTGATATGTTGGCAAACTGCGAATTTAATTTGGATGGTGCTGTGCATCCATTTGGTTACTTAACCATAAAATTCAAGTCTAATATTTGCATAAACAAATACTGTTTTAAATTTGTGTGTACATTTGGTGGAAGAAATGTTAGCAGGCTAGTGGATCAGAACTGACACTAACAGTGTTTGGGCAGTTATTAATAACTTAAATCAATAATTAAAAATGTTAATTGTTTGATTTGGTTCAAAAAACACAAATAAATCTGGTTCTCTATCTTGGGAAACCGATTTATTAAAGTAGATTTTTAAAATAACTTTGCCATTACCTTTCGACCAGAAGAAAGTGCAATAATTGTTTATTTTGCAGCACCAATTTGAAGTTAAAAAGGGGAATCTACATTAATTATTATCTTTAATAGAGGAGCTGCGAGCGCTTATTTTAAGGACTCATTAGTACCTCGAAATTTACTCGAGCAAAAACTCTTAGTTGACGCTCTATATTTAGAAATTTTCTCCGTTGTAACCGTAGTATAAATATGTAACAAAAAAATTCTTGGCTGAAAATGTATTTTATTTTGGGAGTTATTTATTTATACAAATTAATTAATCATCGTTGGCTGTGTTTATGGCTTGGCTGACCGTTCTAGAAGATCCAGTGGTCCTCATGTATTCCTTCATAATATTTTTTCATCAAAAATTAATAATCGATAATATGACTCATGGGCATAATGTAAGTAAACTATTTTATTTTATTATTATAAAATATTTTTTATCATACCTGAATCATAATCTCTGTTTTTGGAACTAAAAAGAGTGCAAAAGCGGGATTTTAAAGCACTAGTGCTTTAAAGTTGCCCAGGTAAGAACCAATTCGCTTACAAATTTTGAACAATGATAAATACACAATTTGTAATAAATATACATCGCAAGAAACAACAACAATTGCTAACCATTTGTGTATCAACGAAAATATCAATATATCAGTGACAGATTATGTATTTCGAAAAAGGGTTGTCAATCTACTTTTTTTGTTATAATTTTCAGATTGTAGTGGAGGTATAATAAAAAATTGCGTATAATACACCTTTAAAGCACCAGCGACGTTAAAACCACTTCGCTATCACGTCGCACGTGCTTTAAAGGTTTCCTTAAACACTTGTATCATAATATACTATTAAATTTAAAATATTACAACAAAACTAGCAGCAGCAAATAGCAAATTACCATTGAAAATCGTCTTTCGAAAAACTTTTTTTTAAACAATGAATTGAACCTCAGAAACAAAAGATCCAATTTTAAACTTAACAGGTTTACGAGGTAATGTCAAATTCTTTTTGGAAATAAAACGATTTGTTTTTAAATGAAACATTCCTTTTCGCGCTACCATTAAGAGAACAAAAATAAGAAAAATAGAAAATAAATTTCGGGTCAAATACTTGGCAACGCTTTATTATCACTTCCACCACTATATTCACTCGTTTTATAGAAATAATTATAGCTAGTCAATCACAGTAAAAATTAATGCTATCTATTCATAATCTGAAGTTTTATTAATGCTGCGCTCGTATGAGTAAACTTCCCACTTCAAAAAAAATACCGCCTTACCCACAATATTATAAATAACTATTATTTTTATTTTTGGAGGCAGCAATTGAAGTTTATATGCAATAATTTACAAATTGATTTTTCTCTACTTTCTACTTTCATTGAGCGCACTGTACGCATGTGTAATTATTGTCTATGAGTTTACATACCCAGCTGCACTAGATATCTATTACCCGACTATATCATTATCACAATATCTCTGTTGCAAAATTAATTGGTCCTTGCCAGCTTCATGCCTCAATTCAGATTGTGACAAGCGATTATTCAACTGATGCCAAGGCATAATTTTCATTAATTTAACAGTATTCTCAAATAATACATCAAAGCAGAATAATTGGATATCGCCCACTTGATCGCCACTTCAAATATTTTGGAACCTGAAAAATAAATAGAAATGGAAATGTGGGTGTCGATTTGATTATTGTTGAATCAATAAATTGAATGTTTTATCGAATAAATATAATTTAATTTATATTTGACGAGGACTTCAAAATGAGACAATTTAGTTTCACTAAATTATCCTTCGCAGGATAATGTATAAAGAACGGCGAATCCAGGGGGGATTGGACGTTAGTGTCTTGGTGAAAAATTGGCAGATGTGACCAACAAGAGGCACTCTAGAGAGAGAAGCCCTGGGGGCGCAGCAGTAACAGGAAAAATGGGACTCAATAGAGAAGGAATGATTACAGATCACTTAGGCTAAATAAAATTTTGATTAAGACAAATGTCACTTGAACACCAATCTAGCGAACGTCTTGGCTAAAATTTTAAAATTACTGCAGTCTAAGACAAATCTCTGACGGTTGTAGAATGTGTAGTGCAAAACAACCAGGGCCATTTATAAATAAATCTTTAATAACTTTTAATGATTCATTTACGCCTAGTACGTTATTCATGATATTGTAGCTTCTAATCGTTTTTTTTTTCCTGTTGGGTATTATGTTATAACTGTTCCATTTTCCTCAATTTATCTGACCCTCATGCGAACAAGCCATCAATAATGTCTGATGAGTGCTACATAATCTCCGGGCGGCTCGTGCATCTCGAGGGCTTGTAGATTTCCTCGTTTATTCTTTTTTAAAATTAATACTTACACCATCTGGGAGCGATGGGGGGACTCTTTAATAATAAATTCTTTTTAGCAAACTTTCCCTTCGCGCCCTTCTATATCTAGAATTTTTATTTTTTAATGACGCTCTGTTGAAAATTCTCGCGTTAGGGGTGACTTTATTCGTTTTTTGTACTCTCTTCCCGTCTTTAATTCCGTTTATCTCTGTTTATTGGAATTTTGCTATCAATTAAAAACGCAGAGAGGCTTTTGGAATTAATGCCACGAGTGGGTCGACGAAGGGTGGAACATACTCGTATTTATGGTGGAAACCTGATTCGACTTTCGATCGCCGATACATATTCAGAACCACATCTGATTTTTCTATTTATCTGTTTAAAATGTTTAATCAATAAAAATAAAAGTAACGTAGAAAGCTAGTAATAGGAACATAAGTTTATGTACCGGTGCGTAGAGAGCGGCACAGTAAAAAAGACAACTTACAACGCTTACGAAATATAATATTTGACACAAAATTTATATTTTCATAATTTTGAAAATGTTCCATTTATTTTGCAAGTTGACCAGTTCCAGTCTCCAGACGAGATCCGTTTTATTTGGATGGATATAATCAAGTATGCAAATTCTAGTAAGGTTCACAAAAAACTTTTCCTGTTTTGAAGGAACTTAAAAGCGGTAATATTTAACGAACTCTAGTTCATTTAGAAGCCTGTCAGAAGTGACGGTCCAGAATTTCCATGTAAACAACATATTATTAATGACAGTCGCCTTTTTATAAATATTAGTTTAAAAACGCTTCATCTTAATGAATTTTTTTAATACATTTTTGATCCGAAGCGATTCTTTCAAGGATTTGTACATAAGTATATGTCTCGTATTTTGTATCACAGTCTGGTTTTGTTTGTACTAAGTGGAAGCAAATGAGAGATTTTTAAGTTTGAACGCTGTGAAAATCAAACGAACAAAAATATAATTGTAATCTGCAAAAGTCTTGGAATAAATGGGAAAAATCAATTTGCACAAAAATTAAATCGTTACGAAGGTTAATTTCTAAATGTGACCGGTTCGACAAAAAAAAAAAATAAATATAGAGAGGTGTAGATGAGGGTGGGACAGTTGAAATGTTAAAATGGTAAAATCGAACAAAGCTTTCATTTCTTATTTATTGCATTGTTTATCCGAATTTTTAATGTTAGTCTTTAAAACAAACAGGTACGAGTATATCTCACTATTTACTCTGCAGTGGTTGTCTGTGAATCCAAACAAGAAAAATTATAAGGAAATAAAAAACACAGTACTTTTTCTTTTATCCAGAGGATTATAATATCTGGGGTAGTTCTTACGTGCTCATCTTCGGGTCTTGAACCTTTGATAGTCGCCATTTTACGACCAACCTACCAAATCTTTATCGACATTTGTGACATGAATACAGATATGTTTCTGAGCTCTTGAGTTAAAAGTTAAAAGAACAGAAAGAAATCATTTGCAAACGTTAATATTGAACACCATCAAAACAGATCATATTATTTGTATATGTATTTCTTCAAATTTTGTGACATCAAATCAACTAGATTTCTTTCCTTTAAACACTGACTAAAAATTACTTCTTCGCTTTCAACTCCTTTCAATGAATGTTACGAATTAAGGGAAGCAATTACAGGGAATATTCAACTATTGAATATCTACTTATTTTGGCGACACAGGATCTGTAGAATATATTTCAGACAACGTAGTCTGGTTCTAGGATTAGAAATCTTGCAAAGCCAAAACTTTCAAATTTTAACTCATCATCAGTTTGCAGCAAGTATATTTGTTTAGAAATATGATTCTCTATTCCATAAAGGAGTGAAAAAGATTTCACTTTCAATCAAATGTATTATACCTACTATTTCTTTGGAGACAGATTTATTCTCAACTTAACTGTTAATCCAATCATTCGATCACATTTTGGATAACTTTTCGATGTTTCTAGAATTTCCTATTTGGAAAGAAACCAATTTTAGTCAGATATTGTTATTTTTTTAACCTATTACTATAGCTGGGCAACAATTTAAAAATGTAATTATGAAACTACGGGGTCATTATAAATGATTGTACCATCGTAGGTGGCTGTGCGCTATGCTTTAGGTGCGCCGCTATGCCCTTAGTTGTTACAAACATTTATAATGACCCCGTAGATAATATTTATGAATTTAGAATCTTAAACGAATTCAAATTTACTGCGTGTCCAAATGCTAATATTTTAAATCGTTTGCGGTATACATACAGTGTGGAAATTACTTATGGAATAAATTCAGTAATTTCAAAACTAATGACATTTGTCGAAAACGCTGAAACAGGTCAATTTTTGTTTTTAATAATGCTTATTTTAAGTTACTTCACTTGTTCATGACGTCATCCATTTTTGAGCTATGACGTCATCACCATTTTTTTTAAATAACAACCCCCACTTTTTTCTTCTCTTTCTGATAGACCTTCCTACAACCTAAACGATGAATGAAAAAAATTGGTACCTTACATAACAATTTTTTTGAGAAAATAACACATTTTATTTCAAAAATTTTATTTAATTTTTAATGTACTTATTTTTTTTTCTATGTGGTTATTTAAAATCGAGGGTTTACTTTAATAGACCAAACAATTTAGAAGATTTATGACAGAGAATTCGCGCTGAAATGGAACAAATCAGCCCTGACATTATTGAGCGCGGTGTACAGTGCCAAAAGTTGGCGGGGGATAATTTCAACATTTGCGTTACATTTTATTGTTAACCTTAAATGTTTGTTTGTTTCTGTTTAAGCTCAATTAAAATTTTTACATTAAAAATTAAATTAAATTTTTGAAGAAAAATTTGTCATTTTCTCAAAAAAATTGTTATCTAAGGTACCATTTTTTTTCATTAATCGTTTAGGTAGTAGTAAGGTCTATCAGAAAAAGAAGAAAAAAAGTCAGTGTTGTCATTTAAAAAAAAAGGTGATGACGTCATAGCTCAAAAATGGATGACGTCATGAACAAGTGAAGCAACTTAAAATAAGCACCATGAAAAATAAAAATTGACCTGTTTCAGCGTTTTTGATAAATGTCATTAGTTTTGAAATTACTGAATTTATTCCATAAGTAATTTCCACACTGTATATGAATGTATAATCTATTCATTTTGATTGTGACCACTCCGTAGTAACTTTTCAGTTGCTAGGTTATTGATAGGGAATTTTAGATAACACTAAATCCAGTCGCAGTTGGCAACTCTCGGAGGCGTCATTTTGACAGAAACGTCATGCTCACAGAAGACACAACGGACAACGACTTGCGCAAACGTTTTTCGACGTACACCGTGCGCATATCTATAAAATTGAGTTTTGGTACAAAATTTTAGAATTCAAAAAGAAAATGCCACGTCGTCTTCTCAAAGTTGGGACCAAACGGTTAATATTGACTTGTTTCGAGACATTTATTGAAGCCAACGGGAAAACAACTCACAAAAACGAACATTACCAATAAAGTTAACTCTATTTGTGCTTTTTTGTTGTACATTTTGGTTAGTAAGTGTTGTAGTTTGATACCTTCAGCCTTTTCATCCCCTGTACATCATTTTGTTGAACTTTCTGTCTGATTAGTTTTTATCTGAAAATATTTGTATTAATCAATGCTAATTGAAAGTTCTGATTACCTTTATACCAGGCATTTTTCGCGTTTGTCTTACTGCCAAATTACCATTTCCTTCGTTCTTCATTAATATCGAGAATTGCATGAAGTGATTTCGAAGTTTTTACGTTAAATAATCTGTACCTGGATATAACCCCACTTTTCAACAGACGTGATCACAGAATCAGACAGACGTTTTTAGTTTCTCCTACTTCAAATATTGATTTCCGTTATTAATATTGATAAATACATTAAAATCATTGCTTTACTACCATGGTCAAGTTTTGACAATTCTGACATTTTCACATCATATTCACACGACACAAATATTTAGTGTAAAACGTATGCAGCACACAGCTAAACAGCGCCTACTATGTTTTTCGTTGTGGACACAATCAAAGTGAATAGATAATATGTATATGTAAATGTGGTAGGCTTGCAAATTTAATACAGGGTATTTCACGGTGTAATTGAAAACGCAACCCACAATACATTTCCAAAGTTAACGTGGCTATTTTAAAAATCACATTTTTGTAATTTCATTTGTCATAACTAGCATTTACGAAAAAGTTAAAATACGACGATTAAAACATATTCGAACGATGAAAAAACAGACATGATCCCGATTTATGGGGAATGTAGTAAAAATGCTTCTGACCTAATTTAATACATACTCGTACTAGAAAAATCTCAGATTTTCAAAATGAGTTAAAAATTTATAGTTTTGAAATTGTAATAAAATAGTATATTATATTATAAGTGACAGAAATGCATCATTATACAAGAGTGAGAATTTTGACCGTTGAGTGCGCTTGCGCACGAGTGGGACACTTCTCACGAGTTTCATAATGGCATTTCGATCATTTCGATCACGACGTTTTATCATACAGGTGCAACTATTGCAAAAATCCAAGAAATGCAGTTTCATTCAAGTAAAATGACAGCTGTCAAATTTAGTCACTTGTGAGTGATTTATGTCAAGTTAAATGGCAACTGTCAAATTAACTCACTAGTGAGTACTTTATCTCACTTGTGATTAAAATTTGACTTCTGTCACCGAAAACAATGGTCTAAGGTAGCTCAAAAACTCCACCTGTAAGATAAAATGTGTTATTTTTTTGCTTTTGTTGTTAAATGTAGTATAATTAAGAAAATTTGAGCCCTGTTTAGACTTTGAGTGCTTTAATTATGTATTTATTTTTATTGTTCTAACCACATATCTAGAAAATTTTCCTCTGTAGGCTATCACTGTTTTTACACAGGTGTATTAAAAAAGATGTCCTTTTTTATAATCCGTCTTCAAAAATGCACTGTGTCATTTATCATACATATTTAAGTGGGAGTGGCTGGAGGCTGCAGCCGACACAGTGATGGCGTTATATCGTAGTCATATTAGGTTACGTTCCCTTCTATGTTGAAAATTTCTAATTTCTAATTTTAAAAACACCGGAAATAAACACAACCGAAATTTTCGCGCAGACACTGGGTAAAGCACAATATTATAATAGTAAATTTGTATAATTGTGTAATTCATAAGTTGCAAAAAAGTTTAAAAATCACTGAACAATCACTTCCTCAAAGATAAGAATTTATTGCCAAATCACAAAACTTCCATTATACGTACATACATACAATAACAAAATGACATTGAACATAAATAACTGTTGACAACACTAGATGTCTTCAGTAACTTATGGAATATTAAATATGTCTATCAATAATTTATTTTATTTTAGTTTTTTAATGAAACCTGTTCCGTTTCTGTAAAATTGGTATTTTTTCATTTAAAATGACTTAATCTAAACACGTTTGTAATACAATATAATTTAATATAATTATAACATAATTTTTTTCAACTTCTCAAAAATATCTCAAGAAGAGTGTTTCTATTTAACTGAAGCTTTGTATTATCACTACAAAACTGTACTTTACGCTACAAGGTTGGATATAATAACAGCGAAAAAGTTGGAGAAACGACACCTTCATAGATATTTACGATAGAAGTTTGTTAATAATGTGTTATCATATCACACGTGTATTGTACAATATATTATTTACGACTACCCAGAATTTAAAAAAAGGTAAATCTTATTTTTTACCGAAGTGAGTATCGATCTCGAATTCTAATATACAGGGTGTTAGGGAATGGTCTCCCAAGAATTTCAGGATGAGTTTATCAGGGAAAATGTGGTCGAAAACCTTTATACAGTTTTTGGATAAATTAAACCGTTTTCTGAAAATAAAATTGTTCCCTGCTGTTCAATATTTCAGCAGTCCCAAGCTGAAATATTGATTTGTGCACGAAAAAATCTTATATGTTTCGACTTAAAAATGATTCCTTGGTAACGATTCGAAATTTACTACTGTCAAAGTTTACATTTTAATTTTTATCCGTCGCCTGCGAAGACTACAATCGTTTACAATGCCCGAATATTCCATCGAAGAGTATGCAGTTATGTATTTTGTGTATTGCTGAAGGCAACTGCTGCTGTCCGAAGGTATGCTAATGCTTGTATTAGGGCAAACGGAGGACATTTTGAACATTTATTATGATTTTTTTCAATACAAATACAAATAAATAAAGTTACACTAAAATTAACGAATCTTATTAGTACCGGGTGATCAAGAAGGACTGTTTAAGTTGGCAGGACAATTAAGAAAATTTTTTAATTCGGTTATTTATAACAGTGCAACTGGATATGTTTTGTTGGTTTTTTTGACAAATATCTGATATAGGTACAGCATTAACAACGACAAGCCACCAACAACCGGAAGTTACTCTTGTTATACGATTTAAAATACGATCCAGTGTTACCAACTTAAACAGTCCTTCTTGATCACCCCGTAGTATTAGATGGTTAGTGCTCGATTTTAAATCCCTTTAGAGGTTGATCGGGATGTGGTTTCACAAAAAAAACTGCAGAAATAATTTCAGTTTATTGCAGCAATAAAAAAGGACTTACTTCAAGGTTGCGGTAAATATAGATAAATATTTCGAATGAATTATTTTTTGACCTTAAAAAAATGCAATCCTGGTAGTTTTTGATGAGATATTATCCGAGGGTAATATTCAAAACCGAAACGTCGTTGTGACAGTAGGTAGGTACTCGATAAAATCTGACAAAGGCATTGTTGTCTTTTACTTGCTAAGCAATTAACTTTCATTTCAGAACTTTAACTATTTATTTAATTATTACAACAATAAAATGGTGCAAAAGCCCCCAAACAGTGGGGCACCATTTTAAATTTTTATCTTTGAGAAAACCATTCATGTTGGGAAAAAATGGTATTAAGGTTTTCGACCATATTTTCCCTCAGAAACTCACCCTGACATTCTTGGGAGACCATTCCCCAGCACCCTGTATACATATTTCGTCCAGCGAGAGATTGGGAGATTTTAAATTGTAGATTTGTAACGCTACAAAATGCACTAGAGTACGTTAATTAGAGCATAATTTCAGGGCAAAAATGTTACTTACTGCTTAAAGGATATATTACAAATTTTACGTGCGCTAGGTACAACTTTCTCTACGAAGAATTTGGTGATTTTTATGTCAACCAATCTCTCGCTGGACAAACTATATCAGCGTTGGTCGCTCTAATTACTATCGACTCGGCTAGCTATACTTTAATATAATTTTTAGAATTTGTTTCTCTAATAGGTCTATTATTGTATTCAATTTGGTGTCGTTTGTGGCTATCTATTAAAGCGCTCGTGGTTTAATAGAAATTTTTTATCAATATTTCAGTGTATTATTGTCATTTACACCAAAAAACTTCCAATATTAATGTTCAAACTCTACTTTTTAACATCTGTTGCAGATGTAGTTGCATCCGTTAGCTTGAATTACCAATTAATACAAAATTCCCTAGAATTATAAAATTTAATTTTTTATTTAAAATATTTTAAATAAAAGTATTTTATAAGGGCATTGGCGCACTCGTCCCATAGAAAACTCTCCTACGGCTCGTTTCTACACTTGGGACTTGGGACTCGTGCGCCAAATCGACCCTTATAAAACTCGTTCTTTAATATACTATTACAACACGCGTTTCAACAATTTAAAATAAAACAAACGTAGTAATAACTGGAACAAAATTTTATTTTAAATACATGACGACCACAATTCTGTATTAAACAACCATTTACGTGTTGAAAAATACAAAATGAGTGACTCCGAAACTTCCGAAAGTCTTCCTTTCGATATCTAATGGACAGGCGTAGATAAACATACAAAATACTATTGCTGTATTTTAAACATCTTTCATAACAGCACCTTGTGCCGTTGTAATTCATAACAGGTTTGGTGTCATTCATAAAGGTCTACTGTTTTGTTGTTTCCATAAGAACCGGGATGGATTCCATAATTATTGTCTATGTCTGCTTACGGTAGCGTGAAATTAGTGAAAATAAGTCGGCAGCCCAAAAAATATATGGAGACGACTCTAGCAAAGTAAACTAGGCAAAAATGAACAGGGAATTTTTCCTTTTTTGAATTTTTTATAAAATTTGTAATGACATCAATATACACATTAAATGTAATGTTTCCAGTACCTGTAGCATTTTAAATTTATCTTGTGTTTAAGAATAGGTGGGAGGATTGGGGCAATTACTTTGCTTTCCAAGAAAAATTGTGGAATTCCCTATTCATTTTTGCCTTGTTTATTTAGCGTAAATAGTTCTGATATAAAACGGCAAACTGGTGGTTTTCAATAATTACCCAAATTAAAATGATTTCGAAACATATCCTGTTCTGCTTCCGGAATTTGTTAGGCTTTGTAACGTTCACGTTGCAGTTCGTACATGATTTTACATGAACACGACTATTGCCCGAAATCGTTTAACGTGATTTATTCGAGTGTGTGGAAGGATGATTTTCCTTTGTATTGTAAATTTATGTCACATGCAAATGCAATTTTCTCTTTTAAATACTGTAATGGATTCTGTTCGGAAGGTTAGATAGCCTTGTAGCAAACCTTGAATACATCAAAACATTTCTTCATTTATGTTTTTTAAAATTCGCTACGAACACAAGAAATTTTGATGCAAAACAGAAAATCTCCTTTGTAACTTTTAATAAATTGGTATTAGTTACAAACTTAATAATAATAAGGGAGATAAATTCAAACACACATTAAAACATTAAGAAAAAATACAAAAATATAGTTAACCGAATAGTACGAAAATCTATAATTGTGATTTAGTTTATTGAGTTGGTGAAAATTAACTGAGCTGAGTTGCATACAAAGTGTGTGGTTAGTATGCATTCTAAACTTAGTTTACTGGTAATTTGACGTCCAGTAATAATGAACGGACTTTGAATTAGAGATGACTAAAGGTGACACGCTCATAACAACACTAATAAACATGTCATCAAGGCAGATGAGGTGTTGTTATGACTGTAGTTGCTACGGGAAACTTTTGTGGTTCCTCAAAAAAAAAAAATTGATATTTTGGTTGATGGATGCTGTTTTCATTTACAAACATATAAAAACGAAAGTTTGTTTAAATTGAATAATAAATATTTGTTAGACTATTTCCTTCAACAAATTTAACCCAATCAAATTGCTTTTCAAGTTGAATTTCAGCCAATGACAGCGATAATTAATGAACTAGTGTAATTGACCAGTAGTATTGCATCCTAAATACGAGGGACTCGTAACTATTCGCCATCAAGTGTGACTGACTGAAGTTTAAATTATAGATATTACAGAAAAATGAGAGATAATTTTTCAAGACCACGAATGGGCACAGAACCAAATTTTACCAGTTTTTTGAAGACATTAATGTCATTTTTTGAAGCAATTATAGAAAAAGTTAAATACATACTTACTTTTAAATGTATAAACAAATATTATCACTCCATTCATAGTCCAGTCAAGAGAGACATAAAAAAAAAGAGTAAAACAGCAAACTTCTACTGCATCGTGGACTATGCCCACTGGGGACACCACGTCAAAAAAAAAACGCATCCTATTGCTCTACCTCTGTGGTGGTGTGGAAAAGAATAAAAAGTACAAAAATAAAAGAAATTCTCGATTTCTACACGCTGTAACTACGAAATTATTGATCTGATAAAAAAACATAAAGAACAAAAATAAAAAATAACTTAGATAGAGGTATCTCGCACGGATAGTGAAATAATCGCAAAATGTGATTTTGCACCCCTATTTTCCAGTATGGCGGGGCGAACGGCAACCCCCCAAGGTCGCAAACTCAACAATATTAATAATATCCCTGATAGAAGATACCTGCTAAGTATAAACTTTTCTGTACCTTTTGCAAGTTAAAACTCCCTATTGATTGGACTAAAAAGTTGCATTGAACACATTTTTCGACAAATAAGTCCATTCTTGTGCTCTAGGAATTTAATTAAAATTTCTAATGAAAATCGTGCGGTGGTAATTGACCCACGTACGGAGGAATTTTTAATTTTTCTCAATTTGAAAAGGGTTGGTAAAAACAACGGTATCTTTGTTTAAAATGAACTTACGAGGAACAATGCTTCCTGAAATTAACAACTTTCGCATGCTTTCTATTAAATGGAGTAGACAAGCATCGTAAACACCTGACGCAAAATTCCCAAACTTTTAAGCCTGAATTTTGACTGGCACCACTTGAACAGAAGTCTACAGCGATGTAATGGGGTGAGGGTTTTTGAAGTTGTTTGAAGCTTTGAAGCTATGACCTAATGAGTGTGCTCCTTGAAATTTTGATGAAAGAATTACTGAATATTTTCCTAATTAAAAGCGGTTTTTTGTTTTGTGTCAATGGAAACTTTCGTGTCCTGTTCCACCTACGATGATGTCGTTTTTATTCAACTTGCTGTTGGAAACAAGAGCATCGTTGGAATACATTGATTATTATCTGGTTCCTTATGTAAAGTCGTAATATTGTCTTGTTCAGCTACTATGTAAATTTTATTTTACTTTGATTTGCAAAGTTTATAATTTAAAGTTAATCGGAAAACTCTTCATTCATTTTGTAAGAACATTACAACAAATAATAAAACATACAGGGTGTAGAATGGATTTTGGTACATGGGTCCTTTACGTGTAATAGTGACTAGTTAATTCATCTGTCACTTAATGTTCATCAACCAATGAAACAAACTTAATTTTAGTGATTTCCATGGTTACAAAAGAATTGTAGCGGATATTGGATTAGTACAAATATCAGCGACTACTGTACTAGTAATCGAAGTGAATATTTTAAACAAATGAAAATCTTCATTAATTTTTTTTTTGCAGCGAAAAACGAACACAAAATAGTTATTTTTATATTAAGTGCGTGAAGAGAGTGTTTTTTGTGCATGAAAAGGTCTTTTACGCCGAGACGAAGGTCGAGTATAAGCCTTTGAATGCACAAAAACATCTTCACGCACGAAATATAAACAATATTTTTTCTATAATTGATTCAAAAAATTGAAATTAAAAATTCAAATTTTTGAAGGAACTCTGAAGTTTCAATGCAGTGACCATGTTGCTAGGTAACTAATAAAATACAGTGCGTGAAGTGAAACACAGAAATAGTCGTGTGCGTGAAATCGCATTTCACACACTGTTTTGTATGGTTTCTATGGTTTCGATCTTACTAACAATGCAAAAAGAAATACACGTTAGAAAATGACCCACTTCAGGCACCGATAACTATGCGTGAATTTCAATTTTTTGAATCAATAATAGAAAAATATTATTTTCTAACAAATTGAAGTGTATAATTTGAAAAACTGAAAGAAAGTTGAGGAATTTGATTTTTTTTTACTCTACAATTTTTGTATTTAAGGTTTTGTTGGAAAATAATTAGGGGAGCTTATATCAGAGAATTTTTAGTTGTAATACGAATTCTGTGATAATTTATTTTATTTTCCAGCAAAACCTTAAATACAAAAGTAGTAGAGTAAAAAAAATGTACCTAAATCCTTTTCTAATTATTTTCTTCTGGTTCTGTTAGACAAGAAAAATTTAATGTTAAAAATCTACCGATAAAATGGTAATACCCATGGCTCCCGACAACAATAAAGTTCATTGCTTGACAAACGTAACGAGTTTCCTGATTCCTCAAAGAATGAACTCTTTTAACAAAGAAGAAAAAGTTAACTTCGTAAAATGGTGTTACTCCGGATTGTCTTTTAGAGACATGCAAGCAACATTTCCTGTATTCTATCCGGAGCGACCAATTCCAAGTTTGACATGTCAAATATCATACATTGTCATCTTTGGTTGTCACCTCGGTTACACTTCCCAGCTATTGCTATTTTGACAGATTCTTTAATTCTTTTTTTCATTATTGTGTACTTCCGGAAGATGTTAAAAAACAAAACAAATAAGAATTGGATACCATTTTTTAAACTCTACAACTTTTGTATTTAAGGCTTGCTTTGTTCTAAAATAATAATTAGGGGAGCCAATATCCGAGAATTTTTAGTTTTACACGCTAAGTGCCTATTACCATTCACGATGTTTTGGCATAAGGGGAGGCCATGGAAAAAGTGCATTTAAGTTGGCAGTAAAGCTGTCTGTTGAATTAGGTTATGTTTTTCTAAGTTTGAGGTTATAAACTGAGTCATTGTCTAGTGCATTGTTGTCAGATTTACTAGTTTACAATAGAACAATACTCACACATTTTTAATCTATTTTAACAAATCAGGAAACTGACTTGAACAGATTACAGAATAGTAAGGGCCGGGACCGAAAGACAAAGTGACTCCTGTCAATTTATGCACCACTTAGATAACCCATTTATACAGTATCTTAACCAACCAATTAGTAACTTCTCAATGAATTTTTCATGTTAACCAAAACGTTCCTAGAACTAGATTGTATAAAATCTTGTACCTACTTATTAAGCCTTACGTTATTCGAATCTTTCTGCAAAATATTTACACACCCATCGTCCATGACAAAAAAGAACAAAACTATTCAACTTCCATAATTTCATTAGAAAATTCTGAATCATCATTACCTGCATCAAAATCCCAATCAAATTCCGAGTCAGATTCTCCTAATGAAATTATTATTAAAGGAAGAACGTTTTCAAATGAAAGATTTCCCATTAATTTTGCCCAATCTTCCGAAATAAGTTCCTCACAATATCTACAAAAATGTTGGCAAATTTCAGGAGTACATTTCAAAATAGACTCAAGCCACTCATTCACAATTCTATGGCGAAGTTATAATAGGTCTTACAAAACCCCTGTGCCATTTCAATTGGATTTATCTTGTACTCACCTACGATTCAATTTATACATAAAAAGAACTTGACTTCACTGTAACTTACTGAAAATATGTTCTGCAGTCTAATATAAACACCATCAATACGTTTTAATGTCGCTTAATTATGATTACGGTAAATTCGGCAACATGTTACGTTCATTTTGATAGGTCCGCATGTCAGGCACTTTAGTGACAGCAGAGATGACAGAAATCATACATGTATCCAACTTTGAAAAATGAAATCATAGCCTCCCCTTATGCCAAAACATCGTGAATGGCATATATAATCTATTCCATCTTTAAAAAAACGATAGGTTGCCATGCTTTAATTTTGTTAAATTGGCAGTACTGAGGAAAGCAGTAGTTATATTTCATTTCATTTTGGTTGTAAATCTTTTGTAACTAAATTTGAAGTACTATGTTGCAAAATGATTCTAAAACAAAAAGTAAATAAAGTTGTCAATAAATGTCATTTTGACATTTTTCCAATTTATTTTAAATTAGACAACACAAAGTAATAATTTAAAGGGTTTACTACAAGTGCATAATGCCAAAAGTTGTGTTTGTCGAGACAAAACGTGGTGTGTTGAAGGGCTAGACACATTTTAAACGAGATAGGCCCGATCTAAGTAATGATGCGATTATTAACTGATTGATGGATATCTTCAATGTGAGAACAATGAATTTGTATTCGATGAAATCCTGAACTGTATAACTAATTTATAGGTGGGAAGATCTGTTATATATTGCATAATTACAAAAAAGGGTCTGGAGGATACTAGAATTACAAAAAGAGGAAAATCAGAAAAGTGGAACCATTTTTTAAAAGAGATCTGAACGAAATTATTCGTGGCCTAAACATTAGAAGATGATTCGGAATCTAATGATGAAGATAATTCTGAAGATGAAATAATGGAGGAGGTTAAAGTGTAGATGTCTTTTAAAAAAAGTGATTCCATTTTGGAGAACTTATCCGTTTTCTGCTTGTTAAACTAAAGCAAGCGTTCTTGAAACTCATTCAGCGACTAAAGCCTCCACCAGATGTTTACATTTTGATTTGTCTTTTTTTTCAATTGCTATTTTTAATAAAAAATGCTGGGTTCTCCATTAATCTCTTGTAATACAGTTTCAATCGATTCGCAAAAAAGCGGAACCTAAGTATGGCAACACTGTGCCTTCAAAATTTTCAAAATTCCTAACCAAACTTTTATTCAGATATACAGGATGAAATCTGTCAGATTGTCATGCCAAGCATCGTTTTTTTAAAGTTGGAATACATTATATGTACCAAAATCCATTCTACACCCGGTATATATCTAAATACAAACTGTAAATTTCAAAAATTACAACTGTATAAAAACTCTAAAAATTAAAAAATTATATTTCACTACTTTTAGTGTGGATCTGTTTATGGCCATAGTGAAAAAAAAAAGTAAAAAAGCATAAAAAAAGTGTCACAGAGAGTCATTATTTAATTATGGTGTTATGTAAATGCACACAAGGAAACATTGAAAACAACTTAACTTTAGAAACGTCAAATTTTAGATTTGTGTTTTTATGTGTTATGAAAAAATATTACTTTATGACGACCATCAAATTAGCAGAGAAAAATGCTTCAGATTAGTAATATCACTATAGGATGTTTAGAGACACAAATGCGGAAGAAAATGCTTACGAGATTTTGTGTTTTGCATCAAAATTCATGTGAAAACATTTGTTAGATCTATTCTAAAAAGATGTTATCTCAGAGCGAATTCATATTTTATGCTAATTTCAAGTTTTAATTTGTTTTTAACTTCCTTTTTCTTATTTACGCCAAATAATTTGCTAGAGAATATTTCTATTTTATGCTTTTATCATCATATTGTATTGATTAAGTAGAAATGCTCCTGAAGACATATTTTTGGACCTACAAAAAATTATTGCACCTGTGTGATTAATATCGGAGTCAATTTAAACAAGAAACAATTTATTTTACACAATTAAAACAGGTTTTATTAAGTAAAATATTTCCAATACTCCTTAAGCCACTGTAAACATCCGGCACTATTTGTTAATAGTTGTTTAAAATTCAATGTCACATTTTTAAATTTTATTATTATTTATTGTTTAATTAAAGTTTTATGATTTTGGTAGATTTCTTGTCTTTGAAAAAATGTTTCGGTGATTTTTAAAACTTTTTGGGACTTACAAAAATCTAATAATTTTACGGTTTTAAATTTGCAACAGAATTGAAGCTGCATATGCATTACAAATGATTTAATCTCTTTAAATTCGTTTAAGATTTTAAATTCGCGAACATTATTTATCTCTATAATGATATTTTCAAATTATTTAATAATTTACCTTTCTGTTAAAGACAATTCCATTTTCATTTGCAAAATATTTCTCAATGTTTGTCCCACATTTGAGAATAAACTGTGTAGAAAAAACTGTTTTCAATTAATTAAAATGTAAAATAAATCTCTCTTTTCAGATGCAGCCGTGCAAGGTAACGAAACAATTAACTGAAGTGTCGAAGAAGTTTGCTTTTTTCTGTTATCAGGTTTTTAGCACGTCCTATGTATAATTTAAATTTTTACCTGGACCGGTTAATTAGATTATCCAGGGATTTCCCACCTCAAGAATGTTGAACGCTTTGATTCGCTCCCAATTTAAATCATTCAAGATTGCGCAACCATATTATCTGTTTCTAAATTTATGAGCGACAAAGAAAATAACTCCAAACAGATAATTTTTCCTCTAATTAACTTACCTAGAAGAGTCGGCAAATATGCCGAAGTTCGACGTCATCAGCGCTCACAAATCTACCAAATACCTTGTCTGGATTAGCCTAATTTATGATATGTATCATAATTATCAATTAACATTTGAATAATTGTAAGGCGAGTGTGCTTCTCGCCATGTTATCAGCGCGAACTACAAACAACTGACGTAAAGTCTATAGATAACCGTGGTTCCGCATTATGAGTAAGAAAATGAAGAAGTTATAATTACCTATAATCAATAAGCTATTAATTTTGATATTATACAAAGTCTACCAGGACAATTAGCCAGTAACACGTGTTGAAGAAATTCTTGGACAAGTGGAGGCTACGTGTGTTCAAAAAAATTGTGGTCAAACGGACCGATGCTTGCTTTCGTTTCATCAGTTGTCAAAAATTTCGTGAAACGGGAGAGTAGAAAGGAAGAGTGGAAGTGGTCTACCATCAATACAAATTTTAGAAACCGCTGAAAGAGTGAAGGAAATAAAATAAAATGAACCGAAAACTTCAATTTCTTTATGACCATAAATGATGGTACATATTATCAAAATGAGGTTGTGCACCTCACAAGGATTTGTGAAGTAAAAGGAGGATATATTCGTATGTTTGGAAAAGAGAAGCCTGCTTAACGACAAATTTGATTCAAATATGTAGTTGTTATTTGTAAAAAATCTGCAAAAAACCTGATTGGAAGGAAAATTAAGCAGACTGATCCATTTTGCAATTTTTTTGTTTTTTAAGCAATATATTCAAACAAATAAGCAATGTTGATTTTTAGATGATAAAATGAAAATGAAATAATCACAAATGTTAAAATTTTCGATCAAACATAAGAACGAAAATGTAAACGCAAGTGAACGTAAATAAATATTTATCAAAATTAATTAACATAATATAGCCTGTTGCTGTTGCTGCAATGCGAACATAATTTCAGCGGTTTTTAATTGCCGTAGGATGTTCATCACATTTATAGTCAGGAAAAGCTCGAGGGAAAGTAAAGCTACCAATAATCGTTTAATTTTACAAATTACTCTCACGGAAGCCTCGTTATAAATAATTTAGATATGATATGATATGGTTACTTGATGCTTTATAAACTGGTTTGTGTAATATCAGAACTTCCGACACCTGTGCTTTTTGTTGTTGTATTATCAGGTAAAAAATAAAGTAGCAATTTCAACCCTTAATGATGCGCTTCGTTAAGTTATAAAAGCGAAACATGTTGGCGTAGTGACAATTAAGTTGTAATAAATGTGACACGGCCATATTTTTTTGTGTTAGGTTGTAGGGTGATAATTGGAACGACTGCATTGTTATAAGGTGTATAATTTGACAGAGAGTTCGGAGACAGAATTTACAAGTTTTATTCTAATAATATGGCACATGGTATTTATGAAAGTAAAAATTTCAAAGAATACAGGGTATTTCACGAGTGATAATGAGCCCGGCGTAATAGCAAATGCAACCCACAATACATCAGGAGGAAAAGCCGGATATTTATCACCTCCATGTCCAGGTTTACGTTCCAATGTATTGTAGGTTGCATTTTCTATTCCGCCGGGCTCATTATCATTCGTGAAATACCCTGTATATGATTCAGTTGATGATGTATTGCGTGTGAACTCTTTTATGCCGTTTTTGAATATGTATTTATTTTCTGAATTATTACCAGTTTTTGCCTGCGCCTTGTTCGCGTATTTTTGCGAATGTAACAACATCAATAACAAGATGAATTGTTGGCTGAAAGTGGTTCCAAAGGTTCGTGTAACTTTCTGCTTGAGCTGCTTCCTATGAAGTATTGTAAAAGAAATTTAAATCAGTTTAAAAAATGAACTTATTTAACTTAACAAATTAGAAGAAATCAGGCAAATAATCTAACATTTATATTTAAGTATTTGGTCATGTGAGATTAGTTTCTTTTTAAAATAAAGTAGGTAACTGTTTAGGACCGTCATAATCGTTTCTGGAAAATAAATGAAAAATAGGGAATACGCAAAATACACTGTTTTTATTTTGGTTTTCCTCCTTTGTCAATTGTATTTCACTATTTCTTAAAACTATTTAGTTTTGAGAAATAGTCAAATACAATTCACAAAAAAGGAAACCCAAAAGAAAAACACTGCGAAAGCATCATCAGTGAAGTTAAATACTGTTGGCCGCGGTCAGTGTCAACACAACACAACACAGTGTCAGTGACGACAGGTGGAGAAAGAACTTTTCGATGAAACTTCAATACTTCATAGTAGGTACCATTACTTCATTTCAGTATGAACACATTTCGACGTGGATGTGTGGATGTGTGGATGAGTGGCCGAAATGCAAAATAAACGATAATATAAAAAAAATCAAAGTTATTGCCGTTATTTGATAGAAAGCAACGATAAATGAATCCGACCTTGATGCCGTGCCCTCTTTTTTATAAACAATAATAGGGTTTCGATGTTTCCGACACTGATTTGTGTCAGTCCATAAAAACCGACACACTAACACGCAATATATAATTATTCATTCACGTAAGTGTTTATTTTGCCTATACTTTCTTACGCAAGAATAGAACAAGAAGCAGATTTTAACAATGCTCACCTTCTAGGAGCTCATGAGTAAAAACCCAAATCATAAGATATTATTTAGCTAACCAACATCTGTTAGGAACCTGTCTTATTGCCCTTATGTCTCCTGACAGTGATAATAAAAATATTATTTGAATCAATCAATGTCCGTAATGATGAAGTTCAGTCTTTTAACTGCAGGGTCAGTGTTGTGAATCGATAATACAAAGTGTATCTCAATAAGGAAAGTGAAATAACGTTGACAATATTATCTAGCACAAGCAAGTCAAGTCAACAGGACAGGGAAGTTTTCCTCACCTCAGGTGGTAAAAAAGGTTTGAGAGGATCAATAGAGAGTGAATGCAGTTGATTTGGTAAGCACTTCCTCCTTTCAATTGACTGATGAAGTACGAAACGCTAGCGGTGGTTGAAATTCTCAAACTTGGGTTGTCGCAAAAATATTGGAGCAGAATATCTCAACTATGATTTGTACAATGTGCTTTTAATTTTGAAATCGAATTAAATTCTATCAGCTACAACAACCACCAAATGATGAACAAAGATCTCAAATACCTACTAATAATGATTTAAACTTTAAACGTGTGCAAGTCATGCCGAAGTACAACTTAAAAGAAGTTAAATGGATTCGTTTCCTGTACTGAAGGAAAGAAGGAGCGAAATCGATCAAGTGTTATTAGCGACTTTTGAAATTAACAGGTTAGAACAGGATTAGATCCAGGAGAATGTAGGATAGAACGGGATATTTGGTATGAAATTATCTACCAAAAAGAAAAGATATATTGAAAAGCAAGAGGGTGGAAGCATTTTGAGAGGAAAAAATACATCAATAAAAATAAATAAATAAATAAATACACAGTAAATTTGAAGTCAAATGGTCAAGTAGATCTAGAGATTTTATGGCAACCATTTTAGGAAACATAGTTTGCAGAGAAATGCTCTATAAATTGGTAAAAAATGCTTTAAATTTCTGGATAGGGTTTCCAAGACACATTTTCGGGACATTATTCTATCTATCAAATTTCTAGCTTGAGTACCTCTTCAATGCGAAACATATTAAACCACCGTTGTCGGCCAATTGGTTGTCAGTCCAACGCTCTATTGGTGTCCCGCACTAATTTCCTCTTCCCAGCGACACAAAAAATTGAATAAATAACACATTTTCACAAGATGCTTTGCATTTTCTTGTGATTTTTTGCGTTACTTCAACGATTGTTAAATTTTTGTATTATTTTCTGGTCCAGAATTTATAAATACCTACAATACGATAGAGAAATTCTTGGGAATAACGGCAAAAGTCAACTTTTAAACCCGAGTCCTGCTATTTTAACATGAAAAAAATAATTAAATCCAGTCGACTTCTTTAGATGCTTCCACGCTTCATAATGTTTTCACGGTGCAGTAATTTCCACGGCTGTTACGTTTCTGTTAGTTTGATGTTTTGGCAATTTATCTTGTTTTCGATTAAAAAAGATATCGAATAAATATAAACGTGTGACCTGTTCAGATTGGGAATAGATTTAGCGTCGGAAAATTTCCCGTGATAAATGTCCTTTCTATAAACTCTTATTAAGAATAATCGAAAGTGTCACTCACAAAAAGGAGAAAACTGGATATATAAGTCTGGCATGCTTGACAGAGGCCTCGAAATGAAATTCTTAATGCTTATAGGCTGAAACGCGATAATATCCTATCAATTACAGTCGTTTGAAAAAGCATACTCATGTTTCAAATTTTAACGTCTTAATCTTGTAAATGAAAAAGGAACTTGAACTTGCCCTTCCTTCCTGAGAAATTGACAGGTTTATAAAAGAGTTTAATCTAAGGCACAATGGGGAATAATCGGTTTTTTATATTTCAAAAGGGATCTGGCACGAATTTATGGACGGACTAAAAATAAGAAAAAGCAACCAGAAATTATCGTGAATATGGATTTTTTACTTAGGGCCGGTTGCATCAACGTGAGTTAAATTTAAATACAAATTAAAATATACGAGAGCATTGTTTATAACAATAGGTAACTAAAGTAACAAAGCATTTTAACCTACAGTTAACTTTAACTGCCGTTGGTGCAACCGGCCCTTAGCCAATGTAAATCAAAATTGCAAACAGTAAATGGAACATAATTTCTAAATAGTTAATGGTTGTCTCTAGGTCATTCTATTGTACAGATAGGTATAACAGAATTTGTACTTTTTTCGTTCAAATTAGCATAGTATGATTATTATTGTTATACTTTTTTCATCCTGCGTTAGTAAATAATCCACACCACTTAAATTTTCACGGAAAATAAGCAAATTGTCAAAATTTATCCGTTAATAATTCTGTCACGGTCGAATTTTATTCACACTCAGGTTGAATGCACTTCCATAACCTCTGGTTTCTTCTAATTATGCGTTTATTTAAATTTCGGTATTTGACATATTATTTGTATTATAGTAATGAGGTTTTAATATTTTAGCATATTATAAGTACATATTGCAAATATAATTATATGTATGTACAGTTGGTTGCAAAAAAAAGGCAACTGTCAGAATAAAATGGACACATTTTAAAAAATTTTTCTTAGGTGAAAACTTCTTTAGAGAGATAGATTAGAACTATGGCCAATGACATTTTTAAGAATTATTTGCTAGGTATTGTCAAGTAGACAATTAATTGACAAATGGACAAAACCAAATTTACATCAGGAAAATTTTCATTTCCCGTTTTTTTCGCAACCAACTGTATAAATGCATAGAACATATTTTTGTGGCATTTTTTAGAATTTGTTGTCATCATTGTTGGATTTTGCTTTGAAAATATATACCGGGATATCAAAAATTATGTTGGTCAAAGGTGGTCATGGATTTTCAAATAATTGTCAAAGCATTTGTGTCATTTTTTGAATGTCTGTGACTCACAAAAAAGGTGCTGGTAGGCCAATCGTTCGTACCGAAGAAATCATCACACGAAATAAGTTGAGACGGACGTTTTCCAATTGATGACCACCTTTGACAAAGATAATTTTTGATATCCCGGTATGTTTGTGTCTGTCTGTGTCTGAACTACTTTTTCAATTTATTTCTTATACCACCATTTTTTTACTGAATACAACGATGGGCGTTTCTAGAAGGTGTCGTCAGTGTCTGGAACAGCACGATGGCAATTTTGAACAACTAGAATAGATTTTTTATTGTTTGTAAATTTGGTTGCTTGATTTTTGATTTTTCAATTTTTTTTCAATTAAATTAAATTTGTTCTTTTTTTAATGTACCGATATTCAGAAGAAAATTCTCTATAAGAACGAATAGAAAAATATATACAGGGTGATTGTGTATCGCTGTAGAATATTCTGTAAAAATTTCAATTTTTTAATGAAACAGGTAAATATTTCCCGCTAGATTTGGTGTCGTTGAAATCATGAAAACATCATCGGTTTTGTGCAACATTTAACTATGATTTATTATTAAATTAAGCGGTCACTTCTACAAAAGAGGCTGACGTGGATTGTTTATAGTACCCTTTAGGTCAACAGATGTTTATAGTTTTCCCATTTATAATTTGGTTTTACTACCAGCCCTGTTGTCAGGGAGTTAAATGCCCCGACAATAGGCAACTACCGCCATAAATCCTAGGACTGTAAAAGAAGGTCTGTTGTCTGACCAGATTACAATATGTTCACTATTGCCAAAACCACAACCCCAGCCCCTAATAATTGCACTGCCATAAAACCAAATTATAAATGGGAAAACTATACCAACAATGAGGTATTTATTTTTTGACACTGTAGTTGTTAGTCATTTTCGCTGTTAATGTTAAAATTGGAATAATTAATAACTAATAACTAATAATTTTCTTTTGATACGAATTTTATAAATGTTTTATTTGAATTAATTGTGAATTATGAGCGTGTACGAAAAAAACTTTTTTTTTGCTCAAAATCGACTTTCTTAATTTTATAGCTCTGAATGAAGTGATAACGATAAGGGAAAATAGATTACACACATCTAGGGAATGTAACCCTACAGTTTCGTAATTTTTACTAATTTTTTAATAGGGTTTATCGTGCGGTCGGTAAAACTTGAATCACCCGTACAGTGTAATTTGAAAAAAAAGTGGACTATCGTCTGTCAGAAAATAGATATCGAAAAAAATATCGGATCAGATAATGTTGAAGTAAAGTCCATTCAAAAATCAAAAAACCACCACCTGTTGCTTTAGGTTGGTAAAATTTAAAAAACCCTAGGTAGATATTTTTTCATACTATGTTGGTAACTATAAATTATGACATTTATTTGATTCAAAATAAAATTCAATTGCTTTGAATTCCGTTCATATTGTTTTATTAGCAGCACGTTTCATTTATTTATTGATTCTTATTATTTTTACTTAAACATGCCTAGAAAATCAAGACATTTAATAAACACTTAACCTAAAAATTACAATTCTCATCAAATTTTATACTAAACAGCGTTGCCGATAGTAATTATCGAGGAAACTGCGACGTTGGTGGTTTTTTGATTTTTGAATGGACTTTATATTCTGAACTATTTCGTTTGATCGGTCATTTGTTCAAATCGGATAAAAAGTAAGCAAAAAGTTTTTTCGTCAGTCGCCCGGTCTCATGAACAGAACAGAACATGTTGTCTGCGCAACATTTCACTTTCAATTTCAATTTTCTTCCTCGTCTCCTTTTGAGATACATAATAAAGTCAAAAGTAATTTTAATGATTGACACTGTTTAGAATAAAATTCGACGATTTCTACATCTAGAACTTACCTGTTAAGTTTAACGGAAGAGATGAAAAACTGATGCTATTTCAAAACATGCTGCACCTGAAATAAAAATTTTTTCAATTTATGGAAGGACAGATCTGAATTCAAAATGAAATTGAACTAATTCATCTTAAATCAGTTAACATTTGCAATGATCTAGGATATAGGTTAGCATAAAGACTTTAGAATATGTAATTAAATTTATAATTTAATAAATGCATGATAAAATTTGATATTTGTATATTTTGTAGAAGTTCCTTATGTTTAATTGTAAATCGATCTTTTGGTACCTAAGTCCAGAGCAAACCAATTTTGCTATGTACTTTGTCTTTGACTTGATAAATTAAAATTTTCCATTTAAATAAAAAATAAAATACATAATTATAATTATACTACAATAACTTGAGCGCGCTCAAAAACTTAGAAAGCAGAAGAACGTAAAATGTTTACATTTTCACTTTAAATCCATTTGCAGTATGAATTTTCGTACCTTTATTCAACATAAAGGCGAGCTTTTAGTTGAAGCAATTGCAAGGCTCTTAGACAAGTCTCTAATCATTTAGTATTCCTTCGCATGAGTCATTAGGTTATAAAAGAACAATTTTCTGCCTATAAAGAACCGAAACACGAAAATTATTAGATCACTTTCATAAATTATTATCGGTACATCCCCCCTTGTCCGATATTTTCCACATTTTTGTAACAATGGCACACTATTTGCACCATTTACGTCATAGAAGTTATCCACTATTCACTTGGTGCCCTAATAAATGACATTCGCCGCAACATATTGAAAAAAAAAATTCAAACCCAAGTCTCATTCAGCTTTTGATTAATTTAAGTAATTCAGCTTTTAATTAATATTTACCATTTCCGGGTTTTTAATCAACAAATTTATCTAATGCGTTATCTCTGATTAAGCTTTACACTCGAATTAATTGCAAAAAAGACGACTGAATCGGATCGATATTCATACGGAATGATTCCACCGTTGTATGCGGAAAAGTAATTAAATTAACCAGTAATTTGCTTAAATATTTACTCAGCTTGCTTTGTCTTTGCCCGCGAGATTTATCGGTCACCGTAACTTATACTCGTATGTACCTATAGAGGTGTCACAGAACTGCCGTGTCATATTCTAATAGTGCATTCTGGATTAACATTTAAAACTAAATTTAAAAGAAAGAATGTCCAGGGTTGTAGCATAAGGTATTTAAAATATTTAACTTTTACAAGGCATATTACGTAATCTAACTAGTTTTTAGAAAATAGTTTATCTTTACATTTTTTTGTAAAATTTTTATAAACTTAACTAGTCCATACATAGTAGAAATTTGTAAATGTCATAGTGATATTATTTTAATTGCTTTCAGATATGCCGCCTTAAGGGTGCCCATCACCCAACGAAAATATCTATTTCGTAACTATACAACCAACCATACAACACCTGCTGACCGTTTTACGACAGGCACTACCATGCAGTGCTAATAATGAGGGGATTAGTATTTGTTACCTCCTAGTGTGAAGAGGAGCACTTCGCCCAAAGGAGACTACCTGCTACTCTGCCCTGTTTCTAAATCCCGAGCCGCTTTACGAAATTTCCGTCGGATTCCCCAGAATATGATTTAAATTTATAAGTAAGAAAATAAAAAATTTTGAAATTATAAATCAGTTTATTTTCATAATTAAATAAATATACATTATTTTTGGCTCTGTAATTATGTTTTGTAAATAGTGACATGCAGGTAAACACCGTACCTACTTTACATTACGAGTTCCAAAACAACACAGTGCAGATTAATTCCCGCCAGTAGTAATCTTACGCATATGATATTGTTGCTTGCCCTGCGCGAACCTTGATTGTTTCGGCATTGTTGATTTCAAAAGCACTGTTACGTTTTTTTACTGCTTAAATTAAAGTAATTAACTAATTCTTATTTGCTTTTGTCTTTGTACAGCGTGATCAACAATGACTGAGTCTGTTGGCAATGAAACAATTGAAAAGTACTGTTTGATCTAAAAAAGCATAAGAATAACATGTAACAATAACATAATTGTAATAAATACGAGTAACATAGCTGCAGATTGCAAGTGTCGTACAGTTGCGAAAAGTAAGACAGAGTAAAATTGAAAAAGAAATTATATTCATTATATTTACCTCTTATTACGTATTGCCTTCATTCTACGTTTTATACTTTTCCGGTAACCGTTTGTAGAAATCTTATTCTTACCATGGACACCCATTTTTAAAACGCACTCGGATAATAACTCAACTTCTAGTTACTAGGACGCAGTCAAAATAAATAGAAATATGTATAAACAAACACAGCAAATTTATATTCAAGATTGTACCTGAAATGGGGATGAATAACGGTGTCGTCCAATAATGATCCTTTAGCTAGCCGAAACAGCCAGGGGGCAGGTAATTTGGACACGGCAGATTAGGAAAACTTCCGAGAAGAATTATATATTTGGAATTTTGTGATCTTATAAAGAGCGATCAAATTAATTTGTAATCAAGTTATCCATGAATCCGAAATTGTATGTCGATACTGGAACTCCACGCGCCAATAAACATAGGTTGAAACACAAGTTACATACAACGTGTAACAGAAATAAGTACATTAATTTTAACTGGTAATAGAACTCGTCAAAAGGAACAACTTTTCTATCTACCATTTTGCCGAAAAACGATGTTTAATTCCAAAAAAAAATTGGAGAGATTTTTCACTAAAATAGCCCTACGCCACTAAATACTGCAATGGCTAATTGAGATCAGCGCTAATATGAAAAAAACATCCATTTTCATCCAGAAAACGTGTTATTACGCCGAAATCGAAATTCAAATAAATCTACCCGTATAGCAAAAAATCCACTTCGTAAGAATCTGGTTGTTTCACGTTTTTAGGTAGCTTAGTTTTGGAGATATGAACGGTTTTAGGAAAATCTTTCCTAAGCCACTACGCAACGTTTTTCGCCAAAATGGCAGAGAGAAAAGTTGTTCCTTTTGATGAGTTCTATTACCAGTTAAAATTAATGTACTTATTTCAGAAACACCCTGTATTTTCATATCAATACGTTCCACTATCTTGTTTTTGGTTGTCACGGCTAAATATGTTATGTTACAACAATGACCGAATATTTTTTGACTTTTTAACTTTTCACTGTCAGATTTGATTTATAAAAATAAAACAGTCTGGTAAGTATTGCTTCCCTGTTGTAACTCACCTACCGGACTCAAATTGATCATTTCCTAAAAAAAGCCCATTTGGCTTATATAACTGCCAATTTTGACATAAATTTTGTTTTTCATGGAATACATAGCAGCAACGAACTAATTTTACCTACAGTTCATAGAAAATCCTATCCCATTACGGTATCTACATTACCTGACTCGAGTTTTCCTATAATCCACAGTGTAACTTAAATCCCCCTTTCTGCTTTTATCTCGTTTTACCTGGAAATTACTTTCTTTCTGTGATATTCGTTCACTTTCAATTTTTTTACAATAAGAATCGTTTCTGTCATAATGTCGAAAGTTACCGACAAATTAAATAAATTTGTGCGGAACTTTAGAAGTCTTATTTTTTCAAGTGATGCTTTCGTGTTGTTTTTTTGTAAGATCTGTCAAAAATCAGTGAATTTTGAGAAAATGTATTTGATTGTTGTAAATGATGTTTTTTTTCTATAGTGTACAGTGAATCACTGAAACAATAATACTTATAGCAACATTTAATTGTCAATGTTTATCTTCGAATTTTTAATGCCTTTTTCCCTGCCTATTTTACCGATTTTTAATGCTTAATGCTCTATTGATAATGTAATCGAACATCTACCGGACAGTATGAAATTAAATTTTAAAGACGCAGTCGAAGTATTTGTAGACAAAATCGGCAAACAGAATTGGTACCTAGGTCTGTGTCTATTTAAAGCAGTAGCGAGGCGGCGAGTCCGACCGCTCTCCAGGGGGGCAATATAAATTATGAGGGCTTATAAATCACCCCTCGAAGAGGAATTTTTCGATGCAAAAGTTACGTTGCTTCGATTCATTATTTTTAAATAGAGAGAATTATATTCCATTTACTAAAAAAGTAAACACACACCTACCTAGTTCGCAAGATGCTCGTCATTTTGGTGTAAGTCAAAAGATTGGCAAAGAAATAGGTTTGGAGAAAAATGTATGAAAAGTTTTTCAATTATTGTGTTTTTTAAGGCGTTCGGATCAAAATTTAAAAATAATTAACCTGTCCTGACATAGAAAACACCTTTGTCATCCTGTATAAATATCCATCTCCCTTTAGAATTGAAGATTAAAGATGTTATTTATCGGTAAAAAATGGGTGTTTTCTCGTATACATTTTCGGTACTGATAGAGAGCCTTAAGGCATGTGCGATTTTTTTCTTTGTGATACGCGTGAAGATTCGCCCAGTTTCAACCTCGACTTCGGCTCTGTCTTCAATCTCTGGGCTTAGCACAAAAAGGCTCACTGCTACTCTTTATGATATAATCTACTATGGCGCGTTCAAATGAAATCCTGGGCTGTGTAGGCGCTGGAAAAATTAAACCGTTTAGAACAGTGTAAAGTTTGAATTTCCCGCTATTTGACACGAATGACATTTGTTTATGTTTAATCGGGACATAATTAAACATGTTTGTTTTCAGCAAAGGGTGACCTTAGATATTTGCTTCGAGAATAGGAATCGTTACGTTATTCTATTTTTAATTTAAAACATTGCAAAGAAAGAAGTAAGATATTTTTGGCTTTAAACTTTAGATTAGCTGTCAACATGCTCCAATTAATCTACACTTTAAAAAAGCACAACAATTGACGGTTTCCAACGCCTTCCCAGCTCAGGATTTCATTTGAACGCGCGATATTATCAGCTATGGCCATTTATAGTACAAATTTATGAAAATATTTTATGATTCTCGACGTTTTCCATTTTAATTTAGTTTTGATTTTTACTCCAGACTTCTCTATCCAAATATCTTGCGGTAATTCTGTACAACCTGTCCTCAAACAATAAAAACATTTCTCTGCGACCTCTCCCGCAGGAGGAATCCTGCAAATGTAATTTAAACGATTGCAATTTTTTGTCCAGTGTGCGAAGCAGACATTTCAATAAAAAGCGACCAAAAGACTTCTCGTCAAGAGTCCAACCGATGAATTTAAATCAATTATTTCCACCGGAATCCAAATTGCTCCATTTGTGTCGTGTGGTAATGAAACGTCCGATATTTCACGGAATGATTTATCATCGCACGTGCGACCTTTTCAAAACGGATTCTTCGCAATGTCGGTGAAAAAATTAATAGAAATACTTGGTTTAATAAATTCAAAAAAATCTCAAACTTTCTGCAGGAGTTGTCGGCCGATTTGCTTTGAAATTAATTTTTTTCTGGGAGGACAAGAAAACGTTACAAATCGCTCCATTTATCAGATTCTTGTGGCAGACAACGACCTCTGTGTTTGAAATTTTGCACGCAATCGCCTGGAACGTGAGAATTTTTGGATCATTTTCGAAGTCACACAAATTTGTAATTGATAATGTTTATTCGGTTCGTTCTGGGAAGAAGGTTCGAAATTCAAACCGCTCTCTTTGTACTTGAACGTTTGTTACGAAAAATGTTAGACGGATGAATGTTAATAAATGCAAGTGTCATTCACAATTCTTGTACGAAAAAGGTGTAACTTCTCTCTAGGAATAAGATTTATGTGGGTGGCTTTTATTAAACGTGATCGCTGGACGAATAAATTACTTAATATTTTAACGTCACTGCGGCCGATTTTTTTTCAATAAATATTTATTCTACCCTTCTTAAGGCTCCGATGGTCGTTAGCAGAATTAAGTGATCTTTCGATTGTGTCCATTATTTACAGAAGTAATTAATAATCCTCCCGTTCTTTGGCTGTAGCAGGTGGTTTTCTTTTACACTTTTGTTTGGTTTTGACAGTCGTGAGTGATTGAATTATGATTTATAATAAATAGTAATACATAAACACAATACGATTTTCTTTATTTCAACGAGCGATAGAATTCATTAAATTGAACATACTTATTTCTATTCTAAAATTTCTAAAATCTTATTTACCTAATAATGTTCTGAGAAGTTTTTGCTGCACGGTAATAATTATTTTCAGGTTTAAATAAAAAGTTCTATGATAAAAGTTTCTAAGTTTGCAAAGCCTGAGATAAGGTATGTCTAATAACTTCAGCGACAAAGCAACCACTGTGGGTAGCGCTTCAGTAGAATGAAAAAGTGGAATGTGGACATTATCATCGCGCGTATGTGAAGTTTGCACAACGAGGTAGTAAGGAGAGCCAGTAATCACGTAAGTGTGGAAATAATATGATATCCCAAGTGAACATAAGTGCAAAATTTAATTTACGATCGCCTATAATCTTAAAATGGACACATTTTAATTTGAATAAAAATTAAAATAAAAGTCAATATCGAAATGATAATAAAATAAGAACAATGAAGAGCAAAAGGTGGAATAAAAAAAAAGACTACTCAAAAGAGTTGATAGAGGTTGAATTACTAAGGAAGCTGGAAAGCTGACTGCAAAAAGTTGGAGACTCAAATTATTTTGGCATATTGGTAGCAGAAGTTATTGTAAAAATAAAATCAGTTTTAATTTTAGCAAAATCAATTATTGTCAGATTTCAGAGAAAGAAAAAGGTACATGAAATGGTTCCAATTTTGAAATCAAATGTGATACCTACTTTTCAAAATCGACTGAAGTTTCGGAAAGTCACTCTTTTCGCAACTGATAAGAAATGAAGAATTTATTTCAACACAAGTGATAAAATAGTAGTTTATTTGACGAGTTTGTGTGTAAATTGGACCTTTTTTTTGTTCGTCGAGCCCCTTAAAGGCTCCAAATCGCTTAAAATCTTTAAAATTGAGCTTGACGTTACGTTTTGACAAGTTGTGACATTTATCAAAATCCGTTCACATAGGAGAAAATTCTCAAATTCTGACAGTGTCGAACATAAAAATATATTTTGCGTTAGATTTTTCCGGAATTACTGATGATATTGAATTTTCTGCGACCTATAAATCACAAATCATAGACGTGTCAAATTCGACGAAACTTCAAACAGACAAAGGAAATAAGCCTAACTGCTTGATTTTCAATACAAATCATGAAATTAATAATTTTGCCAGTTTAAATTTTGCGGTATCCTGGGTCGTAAACATATTCTGTTTATTTGTCTTTGTCTCTACGTGTAAAGAGCCTCTTTACGGGCTAGCTTGGTAAATTGTTTTATCGGGCGTTGTCATTCTAACATTCATCAGATGTTTTCAATGACTGCACTACCCTACAAAATGCAAGAAATTGTAGTATAAAAGATTTATTACCCAATATAGCGTAAAACGTTGTACAATGCTCGACCTTTACAGAACTTTACATGCTCGCACAGATAACAAGCTCGCTATCTTTCGGTTGTTAGGTACTGTGCTCACATGTAAAGTTCTATGTAACGGTCTTGCATCGCAAATAACTATTAAAGTACTTGTCAAAATGAGAAAAAATCTTGTATGAAGCAAGTTTTGAAATGTCATCTTGTGCAACTTGTGTAATTTGGCGCGAACTTATCTCCCGAACATTTCACTCGTTACACAAAATAAAGCACTTCTTAACTGTTATGTAAATAGCTATTTTCCACCGTCTATGATGTTGCAAATGTAATTTTTCCAATTAAGTATTTTTTCACTATGTTTTCCTCCTAAGCGGAGTGAATTAAGATACAAATGGTTTCGTCACACGAAATGTTAATTAAGGTGCGTGAGTATAAAACACATTTATTGAACTTTCTCCTGTACATAAATCACACTAAAGAACTTCTATAGCATCTATACATACAGCATGAGTCCTTGACCAGTTCTTCAAGTTCACTTCCACTTTCACTTTACTGAGTATCACTTTTGATTTACACGGAAATAACTGAAAATGATTTAATCATTTTATATAACATGATACAAAGTTTACAATTACCTAATCGTACATTCTTAAAACAAAATACTGGAACATTAGGTGAAGTTTTTGAGCATTTAAACCTTTTCTTAATGTTAAGATATTTCGATAAATAATGTCTGATCCCTTTTTGGCGACATCATCGCGTTATACATAACGCTGGTTTTGGGTTAGCTTTGCTCCATTTATTCAGTTCATCCATTCAATATGGAACATTTATTTCAGAACAGTACGTTCTTTTATGTTAGAATTCACCTCTTTTCAATATGTATCTGAAAACTGTCAACTGTCAGCTTTCAAACTCCAAATGTGTGTTGCAGCAATTTATATTTACTTCGTTTTCAGATGTTTGAAATGTTGGGTCTCATACTAAGATCCCGACTAGCTTGTCGATTTTTGATAAATATTGAAGGATGGTGTACAAAATAATGTAGTTTTGAACGTTATTGTTAGAAACAGGTACTGTAGCAGGTAGTCCTTCCTACTTTCTCTTGTGAGAGGGGTGAAATCACCCACCCTTATTTAAGTCGGGATATAGCGGTAAAAACAAGAGTCTACCACTATCCTTGGTACTTAACACTTGTACATCAACATTTTGTCATACAATAAAGTTTTTAAGTATTTATACAAAGACGACCATATCATTTGAACGGCTAATATCACCACCCAACAGTGATAAATCGTTCAGATGGAACAGTAAACAAATTATCAAAATTAATTGGTATTGATAATAATTACAGTTTTGGGCAATGCTCTAATAGTTTATTACCTCTTGTTTGACTCAAACAAGAATATAGCCTAAGGGAGTCCGTTTCGGCTCAGGGACGCGAGGGTCGCGGGTTCGATTCCGACCCAGGGCGAAAAAAAAAGGCTATATTCTATCTCGTGATTCGGAAGTCACGTTAAGCCATTGGTCCCGGTCTATTGAGTTGGTCATCACGCCCCTCATAGATTTGTAAACCAGTCCTAGACTGTGTAACAACATTAGTGGATAAAAGAAAAATGTATTTACTCAAAAAAATCCGTGTAGTCTCCTGTAATTTAGTAATTGTTTGTGTTTGGTATAGCTACTATCGGGTGTTCATTTAAATTTATCCTCAAAGTTGGCGTTGAAGAGTCGATTGTGAACGCACCACTCGTCAGTCTACATACTAAAAACACAAACAACCAAAGAGTGTAGTTAGATTTAAACAGGTGATCCGTGATTTGTAACCCGTGCTCCGTGGTGCGTTCACAATCGACCCTTCAACAAACGTTAAATAATAAATGTGGTACTTATTAAAAGTTGCTCTTTTCTTTTTATATCGAGCGATCCATTGAATTTGTTATTAAAGTTGGCGCTGGGACTGACGCCGTGGGTCTTTTTAAATCGATACACTTATTTGTGTATAAATTAATGTTACAAAATGCTATCAGTGGAGTCAAACGAAGCGCCCGTTTGTGTTTAGAACAAAATGGTGAACACTTTCAGCATCTGTTGTAACATTGGTTAATAAAATAAACATTACCATTGTAATTTTTCTCTTAATCCCTCGAATTCTTAATTCGCCATTTTCTGTTTTACAATTGTCATTAAATGTGACGTTTGCCGCGATAGTTCAAAATTAGACAAATTGACAGTTCCAGCGCCAACTCTAATAACAATAACAAATTCAATGGATCGCACGATATAAAGATCCATTAATAACTACCCACGGAACGTGATCCTATTACATATTATAAATCGATAAAAATGAAACGCAATTACGCGTTATTAATTTTTTCACCCACCAGGATAACAGCGTTTATTCCTATAAAAATTATTTTTGTAACTTTATATCCATATTATTGGATATTGACAGTTAATGGTGCCATTAAAGTAATTTAAGCATACACCAGGACGAAATGAAGTAACCTTTATCTTGTAATCTTGAACTGGTTTCCGATCATAATTAATAGGTAGGTACTTCCCCAAAAAATCTGCTTTATTGATTATTTTAAATTATTTGTTGTGAGAAGGCAGCTAAATTTAGAAACAACATAAGTTATCAACTTACGGCCAAACAACGTTTAAACAAGTTTTTGCACTTAGAAGCTCGGTAATTTTATATTTATCTAGTAAATAATATTTACTTCAATAATCAGAATATAATCTAAATTATTAGATATACCTACATAATTTTCTTTTACAGTAAATATTGTATTTTACTTAATGAGCAACTGAAGTATAAACTAGTTTGAGTCATGTGACGACTTTTACCTTTAGTTTTAATTAATATGCAAATTACTATGCTAGAAAAAAATACGACAAGTTAATATTTTGCTTTCAATTGAAGTGAAAAATAATACTTCGATAAACTCGTGTTTGTCGCATAACTTTCGAATGGCTCGATCGAGTATTTAAGTTGGATGATGAGAAAAGTGAAACCTGAAGCTATCCTAATGGAAGGGAAAAATATCTGGCTATTACTTTTATGTTAGTTATTTACATTAAATTAACAAAGTCGGGAAATATCAAATTGCTATCAAATCTGATGACAAAATTTCAATTGACACGTTTCGTTTTACGTCACATAAAAGTTTGACAACGAACATTCATCCGAAATCCACCAAACCATAAAAAACAAAAGTGGAGTCGTGATTGCTTCACATGTAAGGTGTTCAAGGCTATGCACTTGAGTGTCGTAATAATTTGTTGTCAAATCCATTACATAATAATACCTAATATGTTTGCAGAGTGGCTTTGAGTTGGGGGAGAAGAATTCTGTCAGATCTAATTTTTGAAACGCAATGTATCATGAGTTTGCATTGTCTTCGAGCTACAAGCGATAATAATGAAGATATTCTATCTAATGCTTGCCAGGATTAATAGTCTCATTTTGGGCAACGGATTTAGGATTATAGAACTAAAGTGAGATTCGAGTGTGCGGTATTTTATGAAGGTTGTAAATCTTTGAGTTTAAAGGGATATCATTTTGGTTGTTCTCCCCAAACCGCAATATTTGTCGGTTTCATTCAAATCGATAACATTTGGAATATATCAAATTTATACAGTGTGTTTGTGTCCACTTAAATATACATGTTTATACATGTTTACTTTCGCGGGTATAATTTACATTTTTTATTATACAAAATGCGAGTCTTGTTCAAGACAACAGAAAATTTTGTTGAATTGTTTTTTGTTTTTCGTAAACATTTCCTGGAAGACCAACGAACTTGTTTCACTGAAATTCAAATGTCTTCATAACACTGGGATCCTCAAAGTCTATGCAGTAAGCGCTTCTTTAACTATGACTTTTTTATACGAAGTAAATCTTCCTGCCGTCAATTTTTTAATATATGGGAGGAGAATCAGAAGAGCAAAGTTCATCCATTCCATTTTTGAAGGTCGTCGCAGCATGGAATAAACCACTAACTGTAGATGAAATTTCTATACCGAAATGTAGTAGTAATCTTTTCATCATGTTTTTCATAAAGTTCATCATTTACTTTTACAATATTACTAATAATACTAAAAAAAAACTCCAGAAGAGTGCAGAAGTAATTACTTTTACAAACAAGGATCACCTTTTTAGTCCCAGTGCTTTGACGTTCCTGGTAGGTAGGTACATAACCTCACTTATTCATTTTATTCTAAGTGAAAAATTATTAATTTAAAATGAAAACCGTCACAACAAAACCATGCTGATTAGATAAAAATTTACATCACTGCTTATTCGGCAAATAAATGGCGTTTGACAGCAAGGACCAGACCAATTGACTACCTATTATCTTTGCTGATTATTGATCAAAACATTTTTTTAATACAAGACAAGTTAGGAAAATTAACTCTTTCAAGGTTCTTCAATTACCCGTATTGATGATTAACATAATTATAGATTTAGAACTAATGCATGTGGCGTTTAGAGCACACCACACCCAATAATTTGATATTTTCTTCCCTGCTATTTGAGCTAAACAATAATTAGTGGTAAACCAATTTTTTTTGGGTATTTGTCTTTAAAAACAAGAGTATAGTCGCCTGTAGTCTAAAACAATTATTTCGGCTAAAACCACCAGAATAAATTATTATAAAAAAATAACAGTCTACATCATGTGTGACTTCTGTATTTCAATGAAATATTCTTTCCGCCAAATATGTTTCTATGTAATACATGTAATTTCATGTAATACACGTTTGTCTATTGAGTTGATTCTCTGCTGATTTATAAGTCGAATAGGAACCTCAGTTTTAAAAATTGAAAAAAATCTGTTCACGAGATTTTTGCGTTTTCGTTGCTGAATTTGAACTTCGTAAAACAACATTTTTTTAAATTTGGACATTCCTAAATTTTTGAAAAATTTGAAACGAGGTCTAATAGGATAATCTTTCATGTCAGCCAAGGTTTTTTGTCCTTTAAAACCCATTTTATATGGTTTAGAATCACATTAAGTAATAATTTTTACTTTGATTATGTACTCGTACGTATTTGACTCTTAGTTACACAGACTGATTCACATAACTTTCCAACCCTAACGAAATTTAAATGCAGTCAGTAATACGTTATTTAGTTATAACTTGATACCTTAATTTACTGTGAAATCTGGACACTCCTGGCATTATTAACAATCATTTGTTTTCTGGATAAATCTGAAATATTTTTTGTTAACTAAAATGTACTTCAGTGACGAAAGGGTCGATATTTTGTCAGTTCTTAAATAAAAAAAAAATTGTCAATTACATACTGCTATTTTTTATTTTTATAATTTAGACTTTTGTGAGGGATTTCTAAATCATACAAAAGTTTTAAATTATTCATATTTTTGAATCAAGTTACGAATGAAAAACGTATTACTGGCTGCACTTAAACTTTGTCAGGGTCGAAAAGTTATGTGAATCAGTCTGTATCTTGAATTTTTCAATTTTGCTCTTCTTTATTCTTCTTGATATGCTGTAACCTGATTGTTAAATATCATTTAGTTTTATTTTTCACTCTTTTTATTTGTTACCTATGTGTTCAGTGCTTTTTTTTTCAGCTTTCATACTTTTAGCGTTATTTGATTTTTACAATGTTCTAAAAATCTTCAGTCTTTAGTTTTATAAGTAAATGTTATTTAAAATTTGTTACTGTCATGTGGAAATATTCGAAATCTGCCTTGTTTCCATACAGTTTAACGTTTTACACACAGCTCCTACGTGAAGCTGTTTTTTACCTTCACAAATTGTTATTTAAAAATATATTTATTTCAGATATCATTTCAACCAAAACATCAGGCATTTTTTCTCATTCTACCTATTTTTTTCGTGTTTTTTTGAACAATAAATTTTTCTCAATTAAAATAACAAGGTTGCCATTTATTAATGTGCGACAATTTATTTTTTATTATACCTGAATCATAATCCCTGTTTTTAACACTAAAATGCGTGCGAAAAGGGGCCTTTAAAACACTAAAGCTTTAAGGGTTGCTTAGGTAACAACAAATGCACCTACATTTTGAACAATGATAAATAGACATTGATACACGATTTATGATAGCAACGAAACAACAACAATTGACCATTTCTATATCAACGATTAATGACACAGATTACCTCCGAGAAGGTATTTCAGTTTACTTTTTTTTTGTTATAATTTTCAGATTGTAGTGCAGGTATAATAAAAAATAGCGTATGATACACGTTTATAAGGGCCTTTAAAGGCCCATTCACAATGGCGTTAACGTTACGTCGATGTTAAGACGTTAATGTTAACGTTAGATCTAGAAATTCAAAATTACATGTATTTCAGTGTATACCGTTCACAATGGCGTTATGATGTTATGACTAAAATACATGTAATTAGATCTAACGTTAACATTAACGTCTTAACATCGACGTAACGTTAACGTCATTGTGAAAGGGCTGTTAAGCACTTGCGACGTTAAAAGCACTCCGCTACGCGTCGTGCTCTTAAACTCGTCGCGCGTGCTTTAAAGGCTTCCTTATAAACTTGTATCATAATATACTATTAATTTAGCTCGTGCGTTAATTACATACCAGAAATATTTTCGACAATTTCATAAACAACAAGCAAAGCCAATAGAGAACTTGTTTCTGGAATAAAATTAAATTAGAAGGGCGTTTTTATGTCGTTTCAAAATATTCCGTGCCAAAACTAAGATCAGAGGTTGTAATATTATTAAATGGTGGATTATTGCAAAAAAAATGATTGATTATAGCAATTAGCGATATTAAAAGATACACATTTGAAAAAGAAACATCAATATAATTATTCTTAAGCTGAACTTGTCTAACAACTTGTATTTTATGATAATTGCTTTGTCTAGGCTCTAAGAGGTGATTAAACCTAAACATTTTATTTTTTCTTCAGTTGGTCTGAATTAGACTTTGCATATAATCCAGTTTCAGCAATAATTCTCCAACAATTTGTTTTTTTGAGATTATGAAGAGATATTTGGAATAGTTATTTACACTACGAGAGAGGAAGGTAAAGCTTTAGTTCACGCGAATTGCGTGTTGAGCGAATTCAAGGGAACGAAAGCGGCCTTACTCTCGAGTGCTGTAGTTGGTTTTGTTCGATAAAATACCTGACATACCTCCTTAGAAAGTGAGTCTGTAATTTTGTATTAAAATTTTTAAATAAAATCAAAATAAAATAAATTAATCACGTGTTCGGAGGAGGGATCTGTGCTATGGAAAAAAATTAAATACAAAATAAACAAAGTTCTGTAACGTCAATAAAGTGATTGTGTACACATTGTAGAAATGGGTGATGAAGAATTGTATGTTCCTGAGGGCAGTATCAAATTGCAGCGGCGGTCAAGTCTTAATCTTTTAGGGAAAGCAGGTACTGATTTCAAAATAAGTAAATAGCAGCGCTCGTCATTTTACCCCCCAGGGAGTGGGCAGGTAGACGATTATAAATAATAACTATCCCTTACCTCGGACTTTTAAGGAGGTAATTAATTAATCATCTGCAAAGTCTGCAATTTTCGGAAAAGAGAATAGTAACGGGAAACAAAATTTTCTTCGCAATCATTGGAAGGTAAATTATATTTTTATATCCGTGAACAGTAAATAATTGTTTAAAAAAAATTGTACAGTGTGAAAACGTACCGTCCGCGTAAATTTTTGACGATGTTGACAAAAATTTCAAATTTTTGTGGCAAGAAAAAATTATAATGTTTTTCTTTTGTCATTCACCTGAAGAAAATCCTGATTTCGATTAGTTTTAATTTGAATTGATTCAAGAGCATCATGTACACCTTTGATACATCTGCGTAATGAACTGAGAAGTGCAGTGCTACCTGAAAATTTCTAAATAAGCCAACCTCTTATTAAGATTATAAGCGCTGCAGTTTACATCAGGTTATTAAGACCCAAACTAACCGCGAGCTGCAATTTAATACTTAAGATTTTAAAACCTTCGATCCTCGCTGCAATTTGACATCGCCGGTTCCTGATATATCCTGGAAGAGGCAAGTGCCGCGAAGTAGCAAATGTTGCCTATTAAATCAAAATTACGATACCAGAAAAAATTGGAAAAATTTACACATGGTAGACCGAGAAACAGATCAAAGGAATAGGCGAAAATGTTATGATGGCATATTTTGAAAATATAGGAACAGCATCAGCGCATCAGTTTTTGAAAACAAAATGTAGAAACTATCAGCCGAAAAAAGCTGCAATTTTTTCAAGAAACGATGTTTGCAAGTTTTTACTGGACCAAGAGTGGATCCTTCAGAAAGTTGTATTAATGGTATTAATTCGGTGGCTGCCGTTGTGATGAATTATCTAAAATCATGAACTGTTATAGTTTTCGTATCCCACCTCCACCCGGCGGCACGGCAATTTTGTCGGAGTACATACACTATTACGGATATAACTATCAAGTAATAGTGCAGTGCTTATCAACATCATTACCGGCGTCTCGCCTCCGCATTTTGACTTTGTTGTGTATTATGGTCTGTGTCAATGTTAAGGAACTTCCTCACGATGTGACATGAGTATAATTAGTTATTTATTTAACGAGTTCGTGTGTAATTTGGGCTTTTTTTGGCATGAGTGGGCCAGTTTAAAACTCGAGTGAAACGAGAGTTTTAAAGGTCCACGAGTGCCAAAAAAGCGCAAATTACACAAGAACGAGTTGAATACAACGTTTTTTTGTTCGACGAGCCCCCCCATAGGCTCCAAATGGCTGAAAATCTTTAAAATTAGTTTGACGTTTCGTTTTGACAAGTTGTCAAATTCATCAAAATCCGTTCACACAGGAGAAAATTCTCAAATTCTGACAGTGTCGAACAAAAAAATATACCTTTTTGAATTTTAACTACCAATGTGTTATCTAAATCCAGAATTTTTAAATTTTTAAACAGAGATTGCGGTACTATTCCCGTTGCTGAAATTACAAGTGGTAAAATCGAAATTTTTTCTAAACACCAAAGATTTCTCATAGCAACGGAGAGCTCTAAGTATTTATTAATTTTTGTGTTATATGTCTGTGTTATACCGGGTGATCAAAAAGGACTGTTTAAGTTGGCAGTACAATTAAGAAAATTTTATATTTTGGTTATTTATAACACTGCAACCGGGTATGTTTTGTTGGTTTATTTGACAAATATCTGATGTAGGTATAGCATTAACAACGACAAGCCATCAACAACCGAAAGTTACTCCTGTTATACGATTTAAAATACAATTCAGTGTCACCAACTTAAACAGTCCTATTTGATCACCCCGTATTATGTGAATTTGGAACAGCTATATCTAAAAGATATGCTTGCTTTTGTTGTTTATTTAAAATTATAATGTCTGGTCTGTTATGCTTAATATGAATGTCAGTTAAAATTGTTCTATCAAAATATAACTTGTAAATGTCATTTTCCAAACAACTTTCTGGTGTATAACTATAATGTGGTTGTGTATTCTTTAATAAATTGAATTTAACAGCTAAATTCATGTGTATAATTTTAGCGAATATATCGTGACGTTTTTTATATTCGCTTTGAGCCAAAACGGTGCAAGAAGAAATGATGTGTTCAATTGTTTCTCCTTCAGTTCCGCAAATCCTGCATTTATCAATTATCGATTGTAAACCGCATATGTGTTTTTTATAATTTCTTGTATTTATTATTTTCAATATACACATTCTTTTTCATAAAATCGAATTTCAATTATGGGTGAGTCAAAGACAGTGTGCGAAAGAGAGTGAACGAAAGTGAAACCCACTGATAACTATGGATGCAGACTCACTTTCTAGGGAGGTATCAAACAAATATATTTATATTATTATTTATTCTAAAAGCAGGTACACATTTCAAATTAATTCAGAAATGTTTTTTATACTCGGGTACATTAAATTTTTAAAATTTTAACCCGATTTGGTCGTGAAATTACAAAAACCGCAATTATCTGTAAAGTTTTCAGAATCTCTAATTAAAAATGTTTACTTCTTGCAGTAATAATTTTTTACCTTGAGTAAACTTAATATTGAAATTAGAAGCCTGTATACATATAGTCCATTTTTTATTATAGTCCGATGAGCTTAGTCCGAATCAAGAAGTCGACGTGACCTGCGTCTGCTTTCGACATTTGACAGCAGTGCATGGTGCTACCAATTATATTTATATATTTAAAGTTGTTGAAAACAACACTAAACAATCAGGTTTGGACTGTCTTTCTTTCTTCCTAAATTTTGTTTCTGCAATGCCACGTAAGGTCAATGCCCGACACGCTAATAAGAAATTTGTTAATTATTTTACACAGGAACGAGATAATAATGGTCCGCTTCTGCCAGTGGGTGCTGTTCAAGAAAGAGTTGCGTAGCTTTTCTTTCGCATCATACGGCGGAAATTTTAAGCAAAATAAAAAAAAATTATCACAAATGTATTTACGACCTAACCTAAAAATTTGACGTCGCTAATGGAATAAACTTGCAACTCGCGTCTTGCTCTAATCGCACACGCCAAAGCGAGATGCATAGTGGGACGGACTTAATAAAATACGTACACGAATCCAATAGCTTGTTTTACATTATGTTGAAAAGAGATGGCAATATAACAGTTGCTCTGCTTATTAATTGATCCATTGGACTATAATTAAAAAATGGACTATATATGCCGTTCACGATTATTTTAAACACGCAGGAGGCCGCGATATTTTTTTGTTAGATTGGCGTCAGGTCCTGTCATATGACGTTTCGTTTTTAAATATTCGCATTGTTGTCAATTCCGTCATTAATTTAGTTAATAAGAATTTACCCAGAACTGCCCTACAAATATGTATGTTTCATTTCAATTACAATTTTACGATTATTGTTCCTAATGCGTTCAATTATTTAAAAAATGTAACAACTTGGGAACAGTGTTCGGTTGAATTATAACCTAAGATTTATTAAGACAAATCACAATACTGCCAACTAAAATGTCAGATTTTCATAGATAGTCCGAATTTGAAATAATCGTGAATGGTTTATACACTCAAACAGTACTGTAATCCGTAGTTTCGGATTTTTGAAATCATTTTTAATCTTGAAAGTGGAGTTTTTCTCTAATTGTAATTTGGTTGATTAAAGCGACTCCTGACTCACTTCTATCTTTGAAATATTCAGAAGGGGCAGATATTAATGTAATGGCCCGCAGTTCAATTTTTTACACTAAGAATCAAAGCAGATTGGTTTGGAAACGCAATAAGCTGAAGTCGCTAGGTTAAACAATTCCCTGGAAATACATTTCCAAGAAATCTCATGAAAGCTTACGACGAGAATATGTGGAGAGACTCCGTGACTAGCTATCCAAGTACTTCATCCAATTTTAAACACAGGAAACTTCAAAAGTATAATTTTATAAAAGTACCTACGAGTATATTTTATGAAATATATTTTTTTAAACAAATTACATATTATGTACCAGGAGACGTTTCTTTTTTCGTAGTTCGTAGAGGTGTCCACATGTTGTTTATGTACGTTTACGTATATGCAAAGATTAATGGGAAACTTTAAATGAAATGTTTATCAAAGTTATCTGGTTTCCTGTGTGGGAGTGCGCATTATCCTGTTTAGGTGTAACTCTTGACATGACAATAACTTGCAGACTTCAGAAGATAAATTGTACTATATTACTGTTCACTGAAGGGTGGTGAAACATCCAATATCATCTTGCAAGATGCAAACCTCCACCCGCACATGTCTATTGTCATCCACACATAAACACGAAACTCATCACTAAACACCTCCATTTCCTGTCAATGTCAATTTTGCTCATTCATTTATGACACTTCTACAGTTCTAAACCCTGATACAGTCTAAGAGATTTCTCATCAAAGTGACCTTTGGATTTATATCGTATGACTTATCGTTAACAAGAAGTTCTTTAGATTTTATTTGACAGATGTCACATTTCTATTGTCAAAAATTGGTAATTGTTCACTTCATCTACTTCTGGAATTTTCACGTTTTTTCTGGCTAGACAGCCTCAGGACGTCCTACATCGTTTCCCACCAGTCAAACCTTGTGCAAATGAAAATTTTCCTTACCCTTTAGTTATACTAATAGTGCTATTCTCTAAAATTTCACTTCATAATGTAAAAAGTTATGTAGCTAACATACTGACAATCGGGCTCAAGTCACCCGTCACTCGAATGCTGCGAAATTACCAGAGTGTCGAGGCCCACATCGATATTTTTTGTTGCAGCATTTCGCAAATCAAAAAATTCTTCTCCATCTCCTCGTGAATTAGGGCGATCCTACTCAGATGAGTGCTCGGTAGTTGTAGCCTGGGTGTTGGGATGCTCTCTGTGTAATGGTTGTTGTGTTGTGATTGTGTTTTGTGTATCATTTTCTTTTTGGCAGGGCTTCTAATTGGGCGTCAAGCCTGTTAGCCGTCAACAATAATAATAATAATAATAATAATAATAATAACAGAGCAGTGTAAGAAACGTCCTTACAGAGATACATAAAATTCGTATTCTCTAAATACCTCTGTAAGCATTTGCCTTACAGACCTATTTAATACATTTGAAAATTAGTGGAGTAAGCTTTGCCTGAGTAAACAATGCAAATTTCGTACCTTTCAAAAATGGAAAGTGTCTAAACTAAATGAACAATTACAAAACGAAAAAGGTGCCAAAATACAACTTCCGATCAGTAACTACGAAGAATATTTTAAATTATGTAGTGGAAACGGATGATATTTTTCGTTCTGTCGAATTAAATCCAAACATTTCCCCAAATTATCTTTGGAAGTTGTTCAGGCCAGCCCTACCACTGGTGGCCCCAAATCAAACCCCTAGTTGTTAGTTATAGACTGTACTGTACGGCACTTGTAATCGAGAAATAAACGAGAAAGCATCCTGCAAAGAAGTCTTTACTCATTTTAGAAGCGCAAAACGATATCGCAACAAATCTAGTCCTTTGAGATAATGCGAACTGAAGTCTTGGGATAAGTTGTCCAAGAAACTAAACGCAATTGGTACTGGTTCGGTTTTATCGCCAAAAGAATGGGCGTTGTTCATGTTTATTTTTGTGATAGTGAGTCGGTATAATCGGTAGAACTAGGCAGAATTAACAAGAAAGCAAACGTCAAGATTACATGTACTGACATTTATTATGACTTACAGAGGCGTTACAGTGCTTATGGTGACGATTTGTTTCACCATAAATTTACAGCACTGTAAGCTATAGAATGTATGTTACAGAGACAATTTCTCTTGGAGAATACCATTTTGTCTTACAGACTGTAGCTTATAGGGTTATAGAGTTACAGTGGGCAACTTTTGCTTAAAGAATAGCACCATAAGACTTGGCGCGACCTTGACGCGACCTTGAAACGCAACAATAGAGAAAAAAAAAGGCATTTGCACAAGGTTTGAATGGTGGGACATGATCTAGGAGGACGCCCTGAGGCTGTCTAGCCAGAAAAAACGCGAAAATTCCAGAAGTAGTTAAAGTGAACAATTACCCAAAAATTTGCAGTATAATTTGTCGAAACCACCGCAGTAGAGTAGTATATTATTTAACGAGTTCGTATGTAAATTGGGCTCTTTATGGCACCCGTTCGTGGTTCGTTTCACTCGCATTTTAAACTGACCCAATTTACACACGAACTCGTTGAATACGACGTTTTTTTTTTGTTCGACGACCCCTTTAAAGGCTCCAAATCCCTTTAAATCTTTAAAATTAGCTTCACGTTTTGTTTTGACAAGTTGACAAGCATATTCGCAAGACTTGTTGCACATGTGTCCCATTCCAAGAAAATTAGCTTCTTGTAAAATTTGAGGTTAGGAATATTTTGAAAAGAACCTTTGTTTGAAATCAACAAATCTAAAGAGTCATGTTAATTTCTGCGTTGAGGAAATAATTGAAAGTGACGTCCTTTTTTCACAAGCACAAAGTCACTCGCCTTTTCAGGTTTTCTAAATCTTGTGACGTAATCTGACTACATCCATGCTTGCAATTCTTTCCCCGAGGAGCATAGAACGGTTGCTGTTGTTGTATATCATTTTGTTTGATCGTGCAAATATTCATTTTATTTGCCTTTATCACAAAATCTTAATGGAAAACAAATTTATTTTTTGATAATTGCACAGAATTGCAAACAAAGCCGAGATAAAACAGGTTAATTAATATTAGCATTTAGCATGTTTTTTTTTTATTGCGATAAAATCGAGTGTGCAATAATTAAGCTTCAAATTTGAAGTTTTATTTGTCATTTCAAGTAAATTAATTTTTGTAAATTAAGTGATGCTGGTTAAGTGTCCCATTCATCCTTTCGGTATTTTGATTATCATCATAGGACTAGCAATGTGCGTTGTTTCACACACGGCGGCCTTTAGTAACAAAGAAGGAAACGAAGAAGAACAAAAAGCGGAGGGAGGTGCCGAAGAACCTGAAGCCGCACAAGCACAAGCTGAAGAACCAGCAGCTCAAGAAGAGCCTATAGCCGTTGACTAAACATGAATAACACTAGCTACTACTTGAAGGTGTTTGTTGTGTACGCCATTGCCAGTGCTGCTGCTGCTTTTCTGGCTCAAATATGTAATAAATTTGTCAAGAAGTAATAAAATTGTCTTTGTAAGTTTTCTCGGGTCGAGAAGCTTTGTTTAAATATTTAATCGTTTTTTAAAAATGTTGCTTTTTTCACGATCGGTTAAATATGGCGCTGAGCGGATAATTATCCGGTCTAGATGTATTCCGGAATAGAAGCTTCTATCTTTGTCCCACAGTTCTTTTGGCTGACATAAATTCCGCATCATTTATCACTGTCACTTCTCTAAGATGTCGAGATGTTTTTATTCCCATATGTTTATGATCGATTTTCTAACCCACAAAATACTGAACTGAGTAGAATTACTGCAGCAGTGTTAAGTAATTCTGCCACTTTGTTACGATACTTTTTTTAGCTTTGATCGTAAGAAACGCTTAAGTTGCTGCGAAAAAGAATGAAGTAGAATTTCTCTATTTGTAATTTTCTTTCAAAAACTGTTCTGCACTATATAATCTCTGAACGGATGCGCTTTTGTATTTGTCCGTAAGGATAAATGGAGTATTGTTTCATGTAATTTCCTGTTAGTTACAAGTGGGAGTAGAGAACAAAGCAGTCTACAAGAGGAACATTTTTAATTCCGAAATTTTTTTTTCCGTGGATCGCTTAAGAAAATATTTCACCAATCTTGTTCCTATATTGTCAATGAAACCAAAAGCTTCAAACGAATAATATTTTTTATCAGATATATAAGAAATGTCTAAGCAGATTTGAATTACAAGAACATTTTTATAAGTAAAAAAAATAAGATATTACAACAAAATTAAATAAGTAATTAAATGCGAGATTAACTGAACACGTGATTATTGAAGAGATTGAACCAACCAATCGAAGTTTCGGATTCATGAGTTAATCGCGCATTAAAATTTAATTCGAATTATAGCTATTAAGACAACAAGGGTTTTATAGACGATTTAAAAATCGAGGTCGTAGTTTAAATCAGAGCGACCGCAGGGAGCGAGGATTTAATAGACCGAGATTTTTAAACTATAAAACACGCGTTGTCTTCAAGATTTTTTCTAACACTAATATCTTATACTGTTTCCATGGTGCATTTGAGCTCACACCTTATGTTTCACATAAAATACGCTTTTCTCTATAAGACACGTCGTCAATAGCAACGTATCTTATAGAGTCATAAAATACGCTCACACATATTATTCAAGTAACATTTTATTCATCATTTTTACAGTAATTATCACAATTATTAAATTGGAACTGTCACATTAGCTTCGTGCTCTTGTTCCTAACATCTTCTTCTTTAACTTCTGCTGTTTCATCCAATGCAAGTGCCCGGCCATCGAAAACTGGCAATCTTTACATTTTCTTCAAATGATTCTTGCCGTAGTATAAATTAACTTTTAATGACGTTCTACGCACTTACCCCATATCAAGAAAAGCCAAAATGGCATCTCCCGTTACCTCCGTGATGATTTTATTGTTCCGGCCTTGAAACGAAACATACACCTTTTCGTATGCACTTTTAGACTTCATTGGTAACAAATTGCCCCTTTTTTCTTATTTCTTCTGGAACGTTTTGGCACATTTCAACGATGAACATTGTTTTTTTCCAAATTTGTTGATATTATTACCATAGTACCCACGGCAACCTCCGCATTTTGTGTATTGTGACGCGCCTCGAATAATTTCTGAATTTATTAAAATTTCTGATAAGATGTTAGTGTTAGAAAAAATCTTGAAGACAACGCGTGTTTTATAGTTTAAAAATCTCAATCTATTAAATCCTCGCTCCCTGCGGTCGCTCTGATTTAAACTACGATCTCGATTTTTAAATCGTCTATAAAACCCTTGTTGTCTTAATAGCTATTTTCTAACACTAACATCTTATCAGAAATTTTAATAAATTCAGAAATTATTCGAGGCGCGTCACAATACACAAAATGTGAAGGTTGCCGTGGGTACTATGGTAATAATATCAACAAATTTGGAAAAAAACAATTTTCATCGTTGAAATGTGCCAAAACGTTCCAGAAGAAATAAGAAAAAAGAGGCAATTTGTTACCAATGAAGTCTAAAAGTGCATACGAAAAGGTGTATGATTCGTTTCAAGGCCGGAACAATAAAAAAAGCATCACGGAGGTAACGGAAGATGTCATTTTGGCTTTTCTTGATATGGGGTAAGTGTGTAGAACTTCATTAAAAGTTAATTCGCATTACGGCAAGAATCATTTGAAGAAAATGTAAAGATTGCCAGTTTTCGATGGCCGAGCACTTGCGTTGGATGAAACAGCAGAAGTTAAAGAAGAAGATGTAAGGAACAAAAGCACGAAGCTAATGTGGCAGTTCCAATTCAATAATTGTACTTTTCACTTTTGTGATAATTACTGTAAAAATGATGAATAAAATGTCGCTTGAATAATATGTGTGAGCGTATTTTATAACTCTATAAGATACGTTGCTATTGACGACGTGTCTTATAGAGAAAAGCGTATTTTATGAGAAACATAAGGTGTGAGCTCAAATGCACCATAGAAACAGTATAAGATATTAGTGTTAGAAAAAATATTTAATTTTCTTTCTATAAACTGGCCCTAAATGTTTAAACGAACCCTAGTATAATATTACCATGATATTCAGAACTTTCATTAACAATAATTAACAATAACAGAATCTATTCGATTTCAGAGAAGCTAATAAATAGTTAACCGTAATCTTGAACATCAACGTCGCATGAAAATATATCATTGACGGTAACGTGTAATTTTTTGTATTTTTTTATATGATTAAATTTTTATCGTGATAGTAGTATGTACATGTAATGGTTTATGGATTCATTTTAACTCATGATAAATCAGAAATAACACGAAGCATTAAATGGTAAAAATAGCTCGCTATTACCGTAGATCTGTTATATTGGAAACAATAAATGCTGAAAAGTTTAATGTAACTGAGTAAATCGCGTGTCATCTATTTTTCTAACCTTTGACATTATTGTAAATGGAATCAGGTCAATTGATATTTTATATATAAAAAATTATTTAAACAATTTAAGAAATTTAAATAATACATTACATTAAATTTTGTTGAAATAATTTGAAAATAGTAGTTTATTTAACGAGTTCGTGTGTAATTTGGGCTTTTTTTGGCATGAGTGGGCCAGTTTAAAACTCGAGTGAAACGAGAGTTTTAAGGTCCACGAGTGCCAAAAAAAGTCCAAATTACACAAGAACGAGTTGAATACAACGTTTTTTTGTTCGACGAGCCCCCCAAAGGCTCCAAATCGCTGAAAATATTTAAAATTAGCTTGACGTTTCGTTTTGACAAGTTGTCAAATTTATCAAAATTCGTTCACACAGGAGAAAATTCTCAAATTCTGACAGTGTCGAACAAAAAAAATCTTTTTGAAAGACTTCTTAGGTATCTATTGCCGGACTCTATTTTCTTCTATTTCTTTAATTTTTCTTAAGTGTATACAAACAATTTCTTTGTCTTTAAGCTGCGAGATAAATGACAATATTTTCATTTTAATATCCTTATTTAATGTATATTAATGTATGTTACAATAGTCTCATATGTACGAGTATTTAGAAATGTTTACTTATTCTGCAGCAGAACACAATTTTTAGAAAAATGAAATACCTCTCATTGCATTAGCAATTATTTCAGTGAAAAAACCTAAACATAAAAAACCTTTTAAGGATAATAAGAATACCTAATTTAAAAAAATTGTCTGGTTCGCTCAACCACTTAAAATAAAAAAATGTCCTGGCTTAAAAGTGTGAATTTGAGTACTTTCAGTACTCAAGGGAACAAATATTTTTATTCAAGTAAAACAAAAATGTTCACATGATTTGAACTGCTATTTTAATAGTCAAACAAAAGCTCTTAGCCTCAAAGATGATTTTTACAAAATAGTATATTATGTTATGAGGAGCAAAAATGAAGTTTTATGTGCTGCGGCTGGTAGATTGGCTGCCGAACGCAGTGAGGCAGACAAACCAGCCAAAGTACATAATAGTAGTTTATTTAACGAGTTTTAAACTGGCCCACTCATGCCAAAAAAAGCCCAAATTACACAAGAACGAGTTGAATACAACGTTTTTTTGTTCGACGAGCCCCCCAAAGGCTCCAAATCGCTGAAAATCTTTAAAATTAGCTTGACGTTTCGTTTTGACAAGTTGTCAAATTTATCAAAATCCGTTCACACAGGAGAAAATTCTCAATTTCTGACAGTGTCGAACAAAAAAACCATTTTTGCTCCGAATAACATATACTATTTTTTCTTCAAACCTTCATAAAAAATTATTTAAGACATGTTAAAAAACCAGGTAGGAATTTCAAATGATTTAGCTAGTTTAGTTTACTGCCGCTCATCAGCGGAGATAATAACTTCACGGACGCCCTCAGCGGAGATAATAACTTTATCTGCCGCTCTCAGCTGAGATAATAACTTTATCTGCCGCTAGTCAGCTCGTTAGATGCCATGACAATGAAGTGACAGAAGGATAATGTCATAATTTACGGACGTTTGAAGAAAAAACTCTTTTCCTATTTGGAATGTTTTAACACATTAGATGAAATATTGCTTAATTAATTTAAATTATACGAATGAGAAGTATAAGTCGTTATAATGGTAATAATACTTTATGCGGAAAACAGGTTGACACCTTAGAAAGTAATAAATACAAATAAAAACAACGCAGAAGTAAAAATAGACGAGATCAAGAATTTTTGTTTAATAGTTATTTATCTCATTTATCAATTATAGGAGTATCTATTGCCTAAAATATGACTAGAAAACTTGAATTCCAGAAGATAAGATTGGGAAGTTGTTAGTTGACACTCATGAAAATGTGTGCAGCTGTGGTCTAAATTACAACGAAATGTCTACCAAGAATCTAAGGACAAATTTTAATTTTAATTAGTTACAAAAGCTGTATGTTTAAAACATGCCTATACCAAAATTTCAGCAATTAAACTTAATTGCATTAAAGTCTGCAAATTACGAAACTTTGAATGACATAATTAAGCATATCAATCAGAGAAGATATGCGGTTTCGTCTGCAAAGCTCCCTAGATTATAAATTTTCTTGGTCACACGATACAAAAAATTAATAAACTAAACAATAGGTATTATTCTACGAGTAGTAAAAATAATGGAAGTTTATAAAGCCATTTTCAATTAAATGATAAGGAAAGGGAAAAATAATAATGAATTTGCTTCTGAAGACAAATAAATTATAAAGCACTGATTTAGAATTTAGATTGTGTCAACTAAACTATACTTAGTCACGCAATTAAATATTCAATACTACTTTACAGTTGACATAAGATTTTGGAAGATTAGGCCGGAATCCAATTTGGGATTTGTTAATAACCTCTTTGAATCATAATAACTGACTAATAGTGTATCGGTATGGACATCAAAGACAAACAAAACTTTTGATCTTATTATATTGGGATTCGGTAAATCTTGGTAGCTCCGGGTTTCGGGTGTTTGTTTCGTAAATCCGGTTAAATAGTGATTGTACAGGACCGGATGTTTGCTTTCGTCATTTTTCGCCCAACATATTAATTGACTGCTGAGACAGTTTTGTCAAAACAGATCGCACAATAAATTAGAACACTTATTTCATTTATAAACGAGAATTACCCCAACGAGATCCTTTTTCATTTAATCTCCTGCAACAGGAACGGTTGGCCAATTATTCTTTATTCAGTTGTACAACAGACAACAAGTACATATAAAACGTTAATGAATTAATTAATTTTTGCGACGGATATTGGGGACAGGTCTAATTGGAAAAATCTTTGTGGAGCGTATCATCTCATCATGTTCTTATTTTGTGTCTTGTGTCTTCAGTTGATCAATTTGGACGTATGTTCTCCATCAACAAAGAATTAAACAGTAGTATTAAAACATGTGTAGATTAATTATTGGTTTAAAGTTTTTCTTATATTAAATCAGTTTATCTGAAATTTGTACAACATGACATTGAATCAAGTTTCATAGTCAGACATTTATACGAGATAAAGATAAATTAAATAACAAAATATTAACTGCTCGGTACAATTAAAAAAGATGGAGATAGGAACAGAGACAAAGGAATTTAACAAAGCTTTAGGGAGCTGTCTTCACGTCAGAAAATTGCTCCAGTGTCATTTTTCAAAAATTAATTGTGTTTACCATTCGACCGGTCCATAAAGGCAAATCTGCTTAGACGAAATTTGCATAAAATTTGCATTACCCAAAGGGTGTTGCTTCAAATATTCGTATGACGTCGACCAGTTTTATCGACAAACTATCAACCTGCTATCTGAACAAATGCAAAGTACTTATCAGCGTCATCCTCGACGATTTCAGGTTCCGGTAGAATTGTCTGTCTAGTTGCACCGAGATCAGGTTCAACTCGTTGGTTTTGCATATCTGCTCCATTACATCATTTAGTAAATTTCATCCTAAACTAAATAATTTCCAGTCCAACTAAAAGGGGTAGCAGTTACCCAGGTTTAAAACGCTCTTTCAACTACACTATCAAAGTACATCATCATATCTACAATTTGTATGCAGCTTTCAGTTCGAGATCATTTTACACAGCATAATTTATAACTCCAACATTAAAGGACGGATACACGATCATCACGTTTGTCTATATCGCAGCAATACGTTATTTTGATTGAAGTTGTCTTCTGCCATGGAACACCTAATCCCTGCTAATCAAGCCAAAAGTGACTGGAATTATTGATGATGATCTCCTTTACGCCGTACACACTGTAGAAAATCAAAAGTTTTGATTAGTCGAATGACTGCTTTATGTCATCTAATTAATTTCTAACTAGCTTAAGTGTTTTACATTGATTTAAAACTAGATTTTTCATGGTTCTGTAGTTATGGGTGTGACGAGCTTGAGTAGAATCAGAAAATATAAAAATTCATAAACACACAACAACTTGATATCTTAAAAATTCATTAGTGTCAGCTTGATGATAAAGACCGTAAAAGTTCTAGCAAAAAGAAAATAGGTATAAAAGGATATTTGAGCGTTTATTGTAGGGAAACTGCTGGTAACAGAAGAAAATCTGCACAAGTACAATTAAAATGAGGAGTAGGATTTGAAACGAATGACAATGTCAGAGACAATTTTAATTTATTCAGGGTGCGATTCTAATTCGGATAAAACTTTTTTTATTTTAAGAAAAAACCATTTAAAAAAAATTCGAAAACTTATTTTTTTTCCATAGAGATATTATGTTTTCAGACGACCACTGTGAAATATGGCACATTTCACACGGTTTTTCCTTAGTGAAAATTTAAAATTGCAAACGATTTCAACACGAACACGAACGAACAGCCTAACCGTGTACAATGAAAAATTTGAGAAATCTGATTGGCCGACAGCTGTGTGTTTTTATATTGTACACGGGCCGATGATTAACGATGTCTATCTCCGCGCAACGGCATAATTATTTTGTCCGCAGCTCTGTCGAATAATATTTGAAGTTTGAAGGGATGCCGAATATTAGCGTTTTTTTTTGTGGTCGTCGGAAAAATATCGTGTATACCACGTGTTGAAAATTCGATTTCACACTCGTTTGCTTAAGCCACGCGCCTACGGCTTGTGGCTCAATTCTGCAAACTCGTGTGAAATCTTTCATTTTCAACTCTTGATATACAATATACTATTTATTACATCTGTTACAATCAGACGAGTTCTCAAAATATCAGACAAAGTTTTAATCTTGGACCATGAAATATACCTCACCTTTGCGTCCAGCGTTCCCACATTTGAATGTAAAATGTTATTTTAGGTGAGGAATCAACGCGAAGATTAATTTTTTAAGATGTTTATAAAAAATTCATCCATAATAATAATCATCAAAATTAGTGCTTTCTTTTGATTGGACTAGGCAAGTTCAAATTAGGTAAAAGAATTGGCTTACTAGTTAACTCTAACTGACATTTGAATTGTCACCAAGGATTGAAATCCTTCCGATGTTCTCAAGGGTCGTCCAATTGAGGACTTTTGTGTACAGATCAATGTCAGCCATAAAGTGTATGAGAAAGGGTGGGACACAGAAAATGAGACCCTACTGAAACGTAGCACAAAGAGCAAAATGGAAGGCTTTGACCAATTACATATCGAGAATAACATGATAAACATAGTTTCTGGGAAATTACAGTAAAAGCAGGAAGCGGTGATTTTCAACTATTTGAAAATGTATTTAAATAATACAAATTTATCATTGATGTTCTAAAAGTGGTACAAAAGAATGTATGTTTTGAATACGCATCACTAAATTTTGCCTATTCACATTAAATGGAGAAAGAGAGAGCATTTGGGAAAAGATTTAACGAGGATTTCGCTTGAACGCTGCTCTCAAAGCAAAAAAAAAATGTTTAAATGAGTATGTTACCTCATAATTGGAGCAAATATAAGGGTAATTTGTCGGAGCATAAATCTGAAAACTTTGTTGACATGGGTGAAGGTAATAACCAAACAAAAATGAATGACACAAATTAGGAAAATGTCAAGTTATTAGAATACGCTAAATGTCAAATTTCAACTCATCAAATGAAATAATGAAGTGCAAAAAATGTCCAATTCATCCACTTGGACTGCTGATAATTATAATAGGGGTTGCAATGTGCGTCGTGTCACATACTTCTGTTTTTAGCAAACCAAAAGACGAAGAAACAGATCGGAAGTCTTTTCGAAATGGTGATGATAACGGTGATGCTGAGATTACACCACCTAACAAACACTCTCGTACCCTCTCAGATCCTTTCAAAATGGTACTTTTCGAGGAGTCATCCTAGGAAAGTAACAAATAACTTAAAACTTGATATTTTCTTTTATTACGTCATACATTGGTTTAAAGAATTAATTTTTAGGTTAGTTGAGCGGTAAAAACAAGTGATTTGATTTGGTCGAGCAACTATAATGAATTGAACAAAATATTTAGATGCAGTGAATTAACACTGGAGTTAATTGTTAAAGCAACTACAATATTGAATAATACTTTTTCCTCCCTTTTTTCTCTCATGAAAATAAATTGGGTGAAAATGATGGTCTGGCAATTTATTTGAGGAAGTGCAAGAATCCGCTCTTATCTTTGCACATTTCTGAAAAACATAAAATTGGATTTTCTAATCGAGAAAATATTGTTCTTGGTAAAAGATCGATGACTGCTGCAGAGTTCTGGGATATCAATAGATAAACTCTCACATTCTTTCCGTCCTCGGTTTCTCCCAAGCTCCGAATCGTACAAAGCACAAAAGAATTTTTCTTGTCGCTTTAATGAACTGTTTCTAAATATATAGCTTAAGTGTAATCGCAGTTTGGCACCACACAGGTATAAAAAATTCAATTTAAGCTACATACATCAAAATTATACATTTCGAAAAAGTATGTACAAGAGGGGCTTTATGTTAGTTTATTTATTAGTATATTTAATAAATTTTAGGCAGAATATAGCCTAAGGGAGTCCGTTTCGGCTCAGGGACGCGAGGGTCGCGGGTTCAATTCCGACCCAGGGCGAAATTAAAAAAAAAAAAAAGGCTATATTCTGTCTCGTGATTCGGAAGTCACGTTAAGCCATTGGTCCCGGTCTATTGAGTTGGTCATCATGCCCCTCATAGATTTGTAAACCAGTCCTAGACTGTGTAACAAATTTTTTAAAACACATATGCGGTTTACAATCGATCATCGATAAATGTAGGATTTGCGGAACTGAAGGGGAAACCATTGAACACATCATTTCTTCTTGCACCGTTTTGGCTCAAAGCGAATATAAAAAACGTCATGATATATTCGCAAAAATTATACACATGAATTTAGCAGTTAAATTCAATTTATTAAAGGATACACAACCACATTACATTTATAAACCAGAAAGTTGTTTAGAAAATGACAATTACAAATTATATTTTGATCGGACAGTTTTAACTGACATTCACATTCAGCATAACAGACCAGACATTATTATTTTAAATAAACAACAAAAGCAAGCATATCTTTTAGATATAGCTGTTCCAAATTCACACAATATAACAAAAACATATAATACAAAAATTAATAAATATTTAGAACTATCCGTTGCTATGAGAAATCTTTGGTGTTTAGAAAAAATTACGATTTTACCATTTATAATTTCAGCAACAGGAATAGTACCGCAATCTCTTTTTAAAAATTTAAAAATTTTGGACTTAGAAAACACATTGGTGGTTGAAATTCAAAAAGGTATATTATTATACTCATGTCACATCGTGAAGAAATTCCTTAACATTGACACAGAACATAAAACACAAAAAAGTCAAAATGTGGAGGCGAGACGCCGGTAATTATGTTGATAAGCGCTGCACTATTACTTGATAGTATTATCCGTAATAGTGCGAAGGGATGATAAGCATGCAAAGTTGAGAATGAAATTAAAAAGGAGCTAACAAAAGCAAGTCACAGCTAGTGTTGAAAGTGACCACCAACGTTTGTTAATTCAATTTAATAAATTGTAACAATTGTCAATTCGATTGATGACATTTATTGACAGAACAATAGTTCGGCACTCCGAAAAAAAAGGTAGAGCGGTACAGGAAAATTTACATGTGCAAAAATTCTAAAGGTAACTAGATGTAAATCATTTTATTCCACACTGTATATTCATGTCACATCAGTAACATCACTAATGTTTTCACGTTTTTATTTCCATTTTTTGTAATATTTGTAATATTTTCAAAGTGTACCAATAAAAAAAAAGCGTAAAGTATTCGTGGATAACTGGTCTTTAAAACACGCGCGATTTTTCGGGCACGACGGCGCAGCCACTTATACTTTAATATACTAAGTATACCTTGTAAATGTAAAGCACGTGGTCACAAAATGGCTGCTGGAGGTACCGAACGTACCTCCGGCTACTTTGGAAATCAAATTCCGAGTGAATCAAAAAAGCCTTGTTTCCTGTCCAGCATTCGGTTTTATCATTTCTGGCGCACCCCACTTTCGCAACCCCTACTTGACCAAAGTGACCAATCAGCTCGGTTCTACTTTACGCCGATCGCGACACCTTTTCGATATCTCTAGAACTTTTGAAATTAGAGTTTCCGTTTTTCCACCATTATTTTAAATGTTTAAATTTAGACTTTTTTTAGGACCAGACTGAATGTACACTGGCGGCCATTAATTTGGAAGCACCAAAATTTTTCTATTGTAAATTGTTTGTCACTTTGACAATATTATTGACATATCAATTTCGGCTGTGACAGTCTGTTGAATGCGCTCAACGATGACATGGGTGACATGAGTTCATGACATAACGCTTACACTATCAAATATTAGAAATATCCAGTAAACTAGATTAGGCATGTGTTTCCAAATTAAACGCCGCCACTGTACATAATTTGTTGTTGAATTAGAACTCTGACAATATACAATAATAAAAATCAAATATTCACCCTGAGACGGAGGGTTTTATATTTGCAATACAAGATCGTGTTATAAATACAAGAAATTATAAAAAACACATATGCGGTTTACAATCGATAATTGATAAATGTAGGATTTGCGGAACTGAAGGGGAAACAATTGAACACATCATTTCTTCTTGCACCGTTTTGGCTCAAAGCGAATATAAAAAACGTCACGATATATTCGCTAAAATTATACACATGAATTTAGCTGTTAAATTCAATTTATTAAAGAATACACAACCACATTATAGTTATACACCAGAAAGTTGTTTGGAAAATGACAGTTACAAGTTATATTTTGATAGAACAATTTTAACTGACATTCATATTAAGCATAACAGACCAGACATTATAATTTTAAATAAACAACAAAAGCAAGCATATCTTTTAGATATAGCTGTTCCAAATTCACATAATATAACACAGACATATAACACAAAAATTAATAAATATTTAGAGCTGTCCGTTGCTATGAGAAATCTTTGGTGTTTAGAAAAAAATTCGATTTTACCACTTGTAATTTCAGCAACGGGAATAGTACCGCAATCTCTTTTTAAAAATTTAAAAATTCTGGATTTAGATAACACATTGGTAGTTGAAATTCAAAAAGGTGTATTATTATACTCATGTCACATCGTGAGGAAGTTCCTTAACATTGACACAGAACATAATACACAACAAAGTCAAAATGCGGAGGCGAGACGCCGGTAATTATGTTGATAAGCACTGCACTATTACTTGATAGTAATATCCGTAATAGTGTATGTACTCCGGCAAAATTGCCGTGCCGCCGGGTGGAGGTGGGATACGAAAAACAATTACTAAGTGTATCTGACTGATGTGAAACAACACAGCGGAGACAATTTAAAAATGTATAAACTGGTACAATATTACATAATTTTTAAGGGCTAAAAATCTTAAGCCCGATTTATAGTTCCGTAACATGCACGTATGGCATAACATATCAAAATTGAATCCTATTGAATCAAATGTATTCATTTATAGATCCGTTAACATAACATAAGTCCGTATCCGTTTACATATGAATTGGCCAATTTCAATTATTATGTTATGTACCATGAAAGTTACGGAATTTTCATATTTTTCCATAGAAACGGTTACGTGTAGGTATGCTGTCAATAAATTCAATTTAAAAACATTATTGAAAAGGTGGAAAATATGATGGAAATTTTAATCGTACAGTGTGTTGAAAGGTTCAAAGCACTGTACAATAAGTCTTCCAAAGACTTTGAGGACGGTATGAAGAAGAAAATGATTTGGAGGAGCTGATTTATCCGTGTTTTTGTAACTCGTTTTTTTCGTGGTTTCTTCCTTTTTTCTTTATTACGACCTATCTCGTGTAAGACCACAGCACAAGCAGCAGCTTCTAAAACCCCGTCTTCACAAAACATATTGGACAATTGTTTGACACTTAAAAAATCAGCAATCATATCACGTTTTGTCGTGAACTATAAATTGAATTTAAAAAGTTATGTTATGTTTATGATTTTTGACTATGGTATGCTATATGTATACGGAACTATAAATCTTGCTTTACTTCTCAAAAACTTAAAACTGTACTGGATGTATCAAGTAGCTTATTATTTCTCATTAAGCAATAAAAACAGAAATTTCACATTTAGTAAACAACTAGAGTTCCTTTGTTATTTCACATTTAGTTAACCGTTGTAATTTATTTTCTGTAAACTTGCTTGTTTGCTGAAAAATGGTCCACAATTGAAACAATTATCGCTTACTTTGACAGCAGGAGCGCGTTCATAAATACTCTGGGTAGGTATAAAGGTTACCCGTGGGTCACCCAAACGCCGTTCACAAATTAAAATTGGGGGAATAATCACGCTACCCCAGATCGTTCACAAATGTTTAGAGTGACACAAGGAGTGTGCCCATGTTACCGATGTCTAGCGGTGCGGGAGAAATTACCCATACGTCAGATTTGACGTCTGTCAAATATCTGGCGGCGGCTGCGTGAAAAAAATATGTTCTGAGGTGTTTTTATACATTTTTTAATTATGTTTTCAATAATGGGGACAAAATTTTCGAAACTGGAATGGCTGACTGCAGTGCATTTGAAATTATCTGTTGGTTAACCCCGGTGCAATCCGTTCAACATATCCAATTCTTAAAGGTATTCCTTGTGCAACCACACTTATATTCTCTTCTTCCCCTTCCTGTATTGAATCCGGTGATAACAAATTTACAAGGAAAAAACGTTTTTTTGCAGAACAAATTGCCCCAGAAACAATTAATTTTCTTTTTCTTTCGTCAAATTGCATTTTTAATCTGTTGATCTTCATTTAAGCAGGTGGTTAAATATATGACAATTAAATGTGAGTTGACAATGTTGACATTTACAAAAACAAAAAACACGCGTTTACCCGATTCCGTTCATAATGCCGGAGTGACACTGCAGTCACGTGATATTCCCCACACTCTACCTTCGCCCATATTTTATGAACGCGCTCCAGTATTTATCTTGAAACTACTCTCTGACGCAATTATTTATGGGTGCTATATACTCCTCAAAGAAGTATTATTTCTGGATGCTCGAAGAAGTACAAATCTACACAAACATGTTTGTTTCCTCGTTATTGCTGGAGAGTTTTATATTATTGTTAACTTTAGTGCGTTTAAAGTAGGACTCATCTGCCTAGTTACTACCTACGTTCCAACTTTTTTCTACTGGGGTTAGATCGTGGCGACGTGACGCTTCAGCACATCTCTTTTAAGCCATAAAAACAGCTTGCGGTAAGCAGGTCGGTCTGTCAAAATGGGTGGAATGTTAATATATGTGAGTAATTTTTGCCAGCTTATTGTTAGATAGATTCAAAATGAAATATGTAATTCACTGTGATTTTACATTAGCTCTCGTTAATCCAAAATATTTATTGCTATACAGATATTCACTCTAAATCAGGGTGTATTGGATACAATTACCTGTAGCAGTGTAGTTTATGAATTCATAAATCCATAATTAACTTGGAACAGAAAATAATTTAGCTACTGGGTCAGATTTTCCAACCGGAATTATTAATGTAAAACAGTTTACACAATAACATAGGCCTGGTCTTGAGCAAGTCTTAAGTCTTAACTAAGCAAACTATAGAGTAGATTTGGACCAAAAGCATGTAAGCTGAGCTGTTCCAAGTCAATCGCTCTTCGGTTCAAACCAACTTGTCGGCTTTGAAATTCTAGGCTCAAGACATATATGTATTATCAAAAGTATAAACTTCCTACTCTAATCGACTACTTGTGTGGCATAAATGGCATGACTCCATGTTTCAAAATAATTTTTAACAGGAAAAGTTTTAGCACAATTTATTAGGAACCCTTTATAAGACACTTGATTGAGTGTCTAAATTTAAATTTCTTCAACAGAGTTTTGAAAATTTTTGGGTAATTGTTCACTTTAACTGCTTCTGGAATTTTCGCGTTTTTTCTGGCTAGACAGACTCAGGACGTCCTCCTACACCGTTTCCCACCAGTCAAACCTTGTGCAAATGAAAATTTTCCTTACCCTTTAGTTGTACTAAGACTTGGCGCGACCTTGACGCGACCTTGACGCGACCTTGAAACGCAACAAGAGAGAAAAAAAAGGCATTTGCACAAGGTTTGAATGGTGGGATACGATCTAGGAGGACGCCCTGAGGCTGTCTAGCCAGAAAAAACGCGAAAATTCTAGAAGTAGTTAAAGTGAACAATTACCAATTTTTGAAATAAAGTGCATAACCAGCATAATTATGTTGCATTTAATCTGTGCATTTAACTAAGTGACGATCACTCACTATTCATTTGGAGGCCGCTGCCTTTTGTTCAGTTGAATATACCATTCTGTAATATTAGATCAGTTAGTTTAAAAATAATCTACTGTTTAATAAAAATAGAATACAAATTGAATCAAAGAGACATCTTGGTCATTCGAAGTTAAACGTGACGACAGTGAGAACTACAAAGATTCACAAGTTACAACAGCACAAGAGAAATAAACAGAATTTTTCTACTTTGGTATCCTAAGTGAGTCTTTGTGAAACTAAAAGTAGTGTCACAAAGGAACTTTTTGGGTTTTTTATACGTATTATGTTGGCCGGCGTCCGCCATCTCTAGCGAGCTCCTGTTAACAATTGAAACATTTGAAATTTGACATAAATTTCACAGAAATGCCACCATAGTTCATGCCACACAAAAGTCCCTAGATTATTTCATAATTAGATTTAATACGACCAAAGTACAAAAAATAGTATATTACACTCGTTTTATAAGACGCACTGTGACACTCGTTCTGTTGAAGCACTCCTCACTGCGTTCGTCGTGCCCCAACCAACTCGTGTAACAATCAAACGTATAATAATATGACACAGCACTTCTGACCAGATTTTCATTCCGACACCCGACGAGTACAAATTGCGCATATTTTCAAAACAGCTAATCCCACTTTCATCCAAATATTAATCGGCCTTGAATACTTACTAAAATAAATATATTTCACGAAGGAACATTTAAATTGGTGCTTTTGTGCAGAAGTTATTGTGAACGAAAGAAATTGTATAAAATTGCCCTTGCCCATGTCCAAAACCACAAGTCCAATGGGCATCAAAATTAATAGTCATGAAGTTTCTGCTGAGGGAAATATTCTCTCCAGAAAATCATCGTGAACGAAAGGAAAGTTTACAGACAGATAGACACACAGGAGTCGTATTTCAAGATCTGATACTATTTCGAGTACGATTTTTCGACCTTATCGCCAACCTACGAAACTAACTAAATGGTAATGACCTTTAATTTCATCCCGTTTTTCTCGGTCATTAGTGCAGTTTCCGGTGTTACACTCAGATTTCGTCATTCTCAAGTTCGTGATGTTGTCAGCAACGACTTACAAAAAATTTCGTTAGAATTCGTGGGATGATTTATTGAGATTTTTTAATTTGAAAGGGGAGAGAAATGGTACCAGAATTTACAAGCTGAGAATTGACACTCTTTAAGAAGCCACTGGATTGTTATAAAAACTAGTTGTAAATACAACTTGTATAATATAATTATATGTTTAATAAACTAATAATGGTACACCAAATATAAACGAAATTAAAGAATTCTGGTCAAACATATGGTCAAATGAAGTTCAATTTAATAATCAGGCAGAATGGATTCCTCATTTAGAAAATGATATACCAGATAGTAATAATCGACATCATATTCAAATTAGCCTTGAAATTTTAGTTAAAAATATTAATAGTTCACATAATTGGAAATCCCCTGGAGGTGACCAAATTCATAACTTTTGGTTAAAAAAATTTACTTGTATTCATAAATGCTTACTTGATCACTTTAACGGATTTATTAGGGAACCTAACACATTTCCAGAGTTTTTGGCCCATGGTATAACATATCTGAAACCAAAAGATTTCGATACTAAAAATCCATCAAAATATAGGCCAATCACATGTCTGCCTACAATTTATAAAATTATGACATCTTGCATTAAAGTAATAATTTACGACCATTGTCAAAAATTAAATATACTTAATGAAGAACAAAAAGGTTGTGTTAAAGAGTGTTTTGGTTGTAAAGAACAACTCATAATAGATACGGTAATAATGGAACAAGCTAGAAAAAATAATAGAAATATTTATACCGCATTCATAGACTACAAAAAAGCCTATGATTCAGTACCACATTCATGGTTAATTAAAATTCTTAAAATTTATAAAATTAATTTGGATTTGATTAACTTTTTATCTCATGTTATGACATTTTGGAGAACTACTTTAAATTTATCAATAAACAATACTAAATTAAAATCCGAGCCTATTCAAATTAAACGGGGGATTTATCAAGGAGATTCTTTAAGTCCTTTATGGTTTTGTCTAGCCATTAATCCTTTGACAAATCTATTAAATAGCACTGGATATGGTTTCAATATTAGACTTAATAATACCACACTATCCAAATTAAAACACCTTCTCTATATGGATGACATAAAACTTTATGCATCAAAAAAGAATCACATTTTATCTTTACTAACAATAACTGAAAATTTCTCAAATGATATTGGGATGAGTTTTGGTATTGATAAGTGTAAAATGCAATCAATATGTCGCGGTCATTACGAACATTTAGAATATATAACTCAAGAAGGAGAAATCATTAAAAATTTAAATAAAGGAGAATTTTATAAATATTTAGGTATTAATCAATCAAATCATATTCAACATTCAATTATAAAAGAAAATTTAGAAAAGCAATTTTATTTAAGAATTAAATCTATTTTAAAATCAAAATTAAACGGTAATAATTTAATTAAAGCAGTTAATACATATGCTGTTCCATTACTGACCTATTCTTTCGGTGTTATAAAATGGTCCAAAACTAATTTACAGAACATAAACATTAAAACTAGAGTTCTTTTTACCAAATTTAGTAAACACCATCCTAAATCTGCTATTGAAAGATTTAATTTACCACTCGAAAACGGTGGTAGGGGTTTTTCAAATCTAGAAATACTGCTAAAAAATCAAATTGCTTCACTAAAAAATTATTTCCTCAATAGAGCTCGTGATAACACCTTTTTCAATGCTTTGGTTTCAGCCGATAAAGGCTACACACCTTTAAATTTAAGTGATAATATAATTTCAGACATTGTTAAGCCAAATATACCTGACACAATAGCAAATATAAAACAGAAGTCTTTACATGGGAGATACTTTAAAGAACTGGAACAACCAGAAGTTAATATTCAGGCATCTCATGCATGGCTTAAGAAATCAAATATTCACCCAGAGACGGAGGGTTTTATATTTGCAATACAAGATCGTGTTATAAATACAAGAAATTATAAAAAACACATATGCGGTTTACAATCGATAATTGATAAATGTAGGATTTGCGGAACTGAAGGGGAAACAATTGAACACATTATTTCTTCTTGCACCGTTTTGGCTCAAAGCGAATATAAAAAACGACACGATATATTCGCTAAAATTATACACATGAATTTAGCTGTTAAATTCAATTTATTAAAGAATACACAACCACATTATAGTTATACACCAGAAAGTTGTTTGGAAAATGACAGTTACAAGTTATATTTTGATAGAACAATTTTAACTGACATTCATATTAAGCATAACAGACCAGACATTATTATTTTAAATAAACAACAAAAGCAAGCATATCTTTTAGATATAGCTGTTCCAAATTCACATAATATAACACAGACATATAACACAAAAATTAATAAATATTTAGAGCTGTCCGTTGCTATGAGAAATCTTTGGTGTTTAGAAAAAATTTCGATTTTACCACTTGTAATTTCAGCAACGGGAATAGTACCGCAATCTCTTTTTAAAAATTTAAAAATTCTGGATTTAGATAACACATTGGTAGTTGAAATTCAAAAAGGTATATTATTATACTCATGTCACATCGTGAGGAAGTTCCTTAACATTGACACAGAACATAATACACAACAAAGTCAAAATGCGGAGGCAAGACGCCGGTAATTATGTTGATAAGCACTGCACTATTACTTGATAGTAATATCCGTAATAGTGTATGTACTCCGGCAAAATTGCCGTGCCGCCGGGTGGAGGTGGGATAGTTGAAATAAATGTAACAAAGATATCCACATTTTGCATAACGTTTGTGGATAAACTGCTTAATTAAATAACATTAAGTGGTAATTTAGTTTAGACTAGAATAATAATAAATTAAAATGTTCCTTTAATGAACAAAGAAGAGCTTTAAGCTAATTAGCACGTTTTTGATCTTAATAAAAAAAATAACGAATTAATAAAATTAATTTTATTTTTATTTTATAATCGTTTCCCCTTACTTATATAAAAAGCATTTTAAATCCAATTGCATTAATCAAAATAAAATAGTAGTAGGTATTTACTACCACTATACAGGATATAGTTTTTCGAGGTCATTAGCTTTAAATTAACATTTATTACTGAAGTATTTCTTGAAATGCTGTTAATTATTGTCATTGTTATGCTGTTTCAAATACTATGTCATTTAAGGGATAGCAACGCGAGATATGCAAAAGCTCCTGAGTTAAGTCCCATTGAAGAACTAAAGTGATACTCCTTTTGAGTTGACTTTGAAGGAGTAAAAAACAACAACGAAGGAAAATACTGGGGAATAGAAAATGTGTTAACTGTGCTAAATATGCACTGCTGGACCATGAATTTTACAACAAAAATCTTTTAGCAAAAACCGCGTTTAATTACTATTTTTACTTTTACTTTGAATGGGATTCATAAATCGCTTTTACAAAAGAGGAGCGCTATTCTGTTGGCTTTGCGTTGTGAATCGATTTTTGTGTAAAAATGAAGCGTTCATTTCTGTTTTAATTTCACGTTTAAAAATAAAATCTGTGAAGTACGTGTGATCGGTCCTCATCAACTACAATAACAAAGAACTTTCAACCTTAACCTTTGACTAATTGTGACTAAATTGTATTTTTACGGCATGACGACAGAAAAAAATGTGAAAGAAACTCCACTTGGTTTTTATCAAAGCTGCACTTCTTTCGTTTTGGAAGAAGAGAAATATTTTTAATAGGTTTAAATCATTAAGCTACTTTACTCTTGAAATGCCGTTATAGATCCTCGAACCAAAATTGCTCGAATTAATGTACAAGTGCTTGAACAATGCCATGTTTCGCTTTGCTAAACCGTATCGTCTCCATTAATTCAAAAGCGGACAAGTTCCCCATGATAATATGGGCCGTGGCACAATTGTAATAATCCAGGATACCGAAACGCATGTTAATACTGTTTAAATTTTAATTTAGAAAGTTTCCTTATTTGTTAACTCAATTAACACAAATCCGGATGGTTTTGCATTGATGAGGAAGTTTAACAGGTCTGAAGTGGAATTAGAGAATTAAATATGAGCTGATAATAATAGGGTCAGTGACACTTCTGATCAATAAAAGTTGCCACAGGTGACGATTATTATTGGACACCCAATTGTGATCTGGAGTTGTAAAGAGTTACCTACGTGATAATTTGTAGTTTTTGGAGACATGTTTTATGTTATGCAAATTTATTTGGGAAGTTAGCAATGTTCTATTCAAAAAAGAGAATTTTATTAAATAAGGAACATCAGAAGAATTTCGTTAATAAAGGCAAAGATAAACAGTAAAATATTCGGTTTTGTCGATTTTTTAAGCTTTCAGGGGAAGCAGTCAATAATTGATTAAAAACTTGGTTGGCTACGAGGCAGATTTCGTCGCCGGATTGATTACGAAAAAGCGTTAACAAGGATAAAATACCAACCAAAAGCTTAACATTGATTTGTAATGAAAATTTGTAAAAACGTTATCAGTCTAAAGCAAAAAAGTTTCAGGTAAATTAGTAAATTATTACGTTTCATCGTTCCAAGTTGACAAAAATGTTTCCGACTCATCCAACAATTTTGAATAAGATTTCTTATCTTAATTTAAACGCCAATTATTATTTTTTCTCAGAAATACAACAGAATACAAAATGTTAAAGCCTGAAGTTTAATAAATCACACGTCTTATAAATGATGTCAACATTTTGCCCTTATTTACCAACAATCAGCTGCCCAGATTGAAAGAATAGAAGGTTGTTCTGTTTATTTTTAGTGGTCCCTTATTTTTGTCCTTCGATTTGTTTTTTCTTGCTCAATATATTTTATATCAGTGTCAGAGTCACAAACAATTCCACGAATATTACAAACTCTCAACGGATGTTTTACCAATAGATAAATGATTTACAAGAGCTTGCGCGCTTTGTGATTTCTGGTGACAATTTATTTTCCTGTGGCGTGAAAGATTTATTGGCAACAATTTAGTTCATTATTTAAAGGTCTCCAATTTCAGTAATATTATCAAAACGACGTATATATTTGTGTGATTTAAAATTTACATTATAGTAAAAACTTTTTAAGAAAGGTCCTGTAAAATTAGTTTGCTAGTAAATTTAATCATTATGCAGTAATATTCTACTCATCTTCTATCATCTTAATTTAACATTCAAAAATGTTTTAAGTGTGAAATATTGATTTCGGGCAAATTTGTATCCTTTATCGCAAGCTGCACATTGTGTATAGCAATAGAGGCCGAGGGGCTTATCAAGCCACGGCTTAGGAATAACAGAGAGGACAACAACGATTTTGAATATTTGAGGAATTGATTCACTTTTGTCGTGACAGTCGCTTCTTGTATCCTTTATGTTGCCAACGAAAGAAAAATAAATTCCCTATCCGGTATATTTTTTAACAAAAATTGTTATATTTTGCTTGAAATAAATTGTCGGCTGAAAAATTTTTGTGTATTACACGGCTAGAAAATGTTTTGCAAGTCTCGCACTTATGCACAAACCATACTTGCACTTGCAAAATGGCATTTTCGTGCCTTGTGATACAAATAACTATTGCAATGTTTCGCCGCTTGGCATTTTTAATTTTCCCTCGGAGAATTTTTACGAAATAAAAACGAAACAAAAACTGGAACCACAGAAATGTAATTGATTCTACGTTATTCATATTTTTTGTTTGAATTGTTGTTTAATTTAGGGTTTACGGAAAGTTACACCGTTGGAAGAGCCGATAAAATGATTCCATTTTTGTAGGATTTTCTGTGGCTTCCCATTTTCCTCCAAAATTTTAATTTTGTTAAGACCTAACCCCAATTTATCTGTTACAGTCCTACCTCCAAAACCGACAACAGTTTGTTGCAGTGAACTGAATGGTGTCGGATAACTTATCCATTAATTGCGGCGTTCCCCAGGGTTCCGTCTTAGGCCCACTGCTTTTTCTCATCTACATTAATGACCTGCCATTGGCACTACCGAAGAACAAATTTACGCTATTTGCCGACGACACAACCACATGTATTTCCAGTCGTAGTCTCATGTCTCTTAACATAGAAATCGAGCACACACAGGTACAAATTTTCACATGGTTTACTGCAAACAAACTGGTTGTTAATAAAGATAAGACACAATCAATAATATTTTCGCTTCGGGAAATTGGTGAAAATAGTAAAACCATTAAACTTCTTGGAATCCATTTGGACACTAAAATGACATGGGAAGCTCATGCAGACCATTTAGTGAAGACGATTTCCAAAAAGCTGTTTGTATTAAGGCAACTTCGTAGTGAAGTAAACGATAAAACACTTGTTACTGCCTACCATGCCCTAGTTCACAGTAATATAACTTATGCTATTCTCGTATGGGGTCATTCTACACACTTACGTAAAGTTTTTAACCAGCAGAGGAGATGTATTCGTGTTCTGGGTGGACTTGGTTACAGAGATGACTGTTGAGACATATTCAAAACATTTAAGATATTAACGGTTCCCTGTATATATATTCTAAAATGCGCACTCTATATGTACAAGAATAAAAACAACTACTGCTCGTTAAACCATTCGCACTTAACCAGGCACCACAACTTATTATTAAGCATTCATTCGAGACTGCACAAAACACAAAATAGCACTCGCTATTATTGCGTCAAATTTTATAATGCTCTTCCTTTGCACCTTAAAAACATGGACTTTAAACCCTTCAAACTACATTTAAAGCAATTGCTAACTGAAAATGCATTCTATTCTTTTGAAGAGTTTTATTCATTCACAAAATCCTTATAGATTTTTTGTTTAAATTTTACTTATATCTCTTTATTTTATTGTTGCTTTTTTTTTCGGTATTTGTAGACAGTGTGTAAAATTGTATTATTTATAACACGCAAATATATTATTATTATTATTATTATTATCTAATTGTTGAATTATAAATCTGAAAAAGATTATCAATTTCTGACTTCATAAAATAAGTGTAGAACAGCAAAAAAACTAAGAGAAATTAAATAGCACAAATTAAATGATTTTAAAATCATAAACGCCATTATACAGCGTGATCAACAATGACTGAGTCTATTGGCAATGAAACAATTGAAAAGTATTGGCGTTTTTTGTCTCATAATTGGCACTGAACTGACCGGATTTTTTAACTTGAGACGACATTAAAAACATTTTTGGTTATGTCGGTTATGTTTATGCTATTACAAAAATGAACCTTTCATGGTAAATTTCAAATTTGCCAAATTTTATTGTTATCAACAACTTCAGTCATTCTTGATCACCCGTAGTAGTTTTTTTAACGAGTTTCACTCGCGTTTTAATCTGGCCCACTCATGCCATAAAGAGAGCCCAATTTACACACGAACGAGTTGAATACAATGTTTTTTGTTCGACGAGCCTCTTAAAGGCTCCAAATCGCTTACAATCTTTAAAATTAGCTTGACATTTTGTGTTGACAAGTTGGGACATTTATCAAAATCCGTTCACAAAAGAGAAAATTCTCAAATTTTGACAATGTCGAACAAAAAAAAAGTTGTAACCGTAGTATAAACAATTAAAAAATTCTTGGCTGAAAATGTCTTCATTCACGCTCCGTTACTCACACATTTTGTTATATTTTCGTATTTTCTACTTGCTATTTTTTTACGATGAAGCCATTTATTTGTAATTATTTGTAAAAATTCTTGACAAAAATCAGAGCATGATCAAAGAAGTGAATTTTTTTAATGAACATTAATTCGATGTACATATTATGTAATGAATATTAATTGGATGTTTCTCTTAACATCAAATTTATTATTATTTTTTTTATAGCCTTTCCCCTTTCACCACTTGGCCTATCAGGTACCTTTGCGGTCGGCTTTTGTTTTTCTCTTTTTTCCTGATGTGGTGCGGCGGGGCTCCGAGGTACTTTCCCCGTTGGACTTTCTCGAGTTATGTATATCGGATATCATATAGGTGAACAATATTCCAGTTGAGATCTAATCAATGACGTGTTCAGTAGCAATAGAGTTTTTGGATTGCTGAAGTCTTTACAATTTCTAAATACAAATCCATACGTTTTTAGAGCTTTGCTAACAATATTGTTAAGATGACCATTAAAATTTAATTCCGTATCGAAAGTGACACCCAAATCTTCGAATTTGTAGACTCGATGTTGGTCAATTATATACGTGACAGAACGAATCCGGGAATATGAGGAAAAAAACATTTAGCAGTATTCAAAGAGAGCCGATTTCGAGAGGACCATTCAACAACAGCGTCTAAGTTATTTTGTAGTAGATTAAAATTAATTAAAAAGTAATTAAAATCACTGTATAATATAGATTCTAAGATCTTTGAAAAATTACATATTATGGAAATGGGTCTAAAGTGTTCGATGTTTGACAAATCTTCTTTTTTAAAAATCGGTGAGACCCGTGCTTGCTTCCAAACTGTGGGAAAAGTTGAAGATTTAATTATGAGGTTGAATATCGAAAACAGTTGTGTCACAAATATTTGAGCACAATCCCGAAGAAGGAAACTTGGAATCCCGTCAAGCCCAGCAGTCATGGAGGCTTTAAAAGATTTTTGTGAAGATATTATTTCGTCTTCGGAAGTTTGTGTAATTGAAATTATATTATGCAAATTAGTGTCAACAACTCTCTTCGTATATTCAGGATCGGATGCTAAATATACTTGATTGAAAAAAGAGGAAAATGCATCAACAATGTCTTGAGGTGAGGATAGCGTTAGATCATCAAAATGCATCGTGCCAGGTATTCGAGAACGGCCCTTTTTCTGGTGAGTGTAACCTCAAAACCTTTTCGGATCTTTCGACAGTTTACATTCAATGGACAACATATATTTTTTGTAGGAAGTAGAAATTAAAAGTTTACATTTAGACCTATATCCTTTAAATTCATTGTAATGTCCAAGATCCATGGATCTTTTGTATTTACGGAAAAGCCTGTGCTTCATCTGAATTGTCTTTATGATCTCCCTGTCGAACCAAGGTGGATATTTTCGACTTTGGTTTATCAGACGGCGTTTAGGGACATGCAGGTTGAATATTTCATGTAACTTGGCATAAAAAGAAAGCGCGGCAGGGTTTAGCCTATTACTGGAAAATTTGTTATTTACAGCAATAAGAACTCCACCGCCTTTTTTTACACCAAGTGATGAGAAGTTTCTGTCACTTCTATATACTGTATATGAGTTACAAAAAAGTTCATCATCTGTAATATCGTTGGACAGCCACGTTTCAGTTACAGAAATAATGTCATACTCAAGGGTACAGATGTTGTTGTAGAATTCACAGATCTTGTAACGTAGGCCTCGCACATTTTGATAGAGTAGGTTAAACGTCTTACAGTCCGAGGGGAGAGTAACCTTCCTTATGTTGTAGTTGGTTCCACTGCCACCTGCTGAAAATTCTCAGTAGTTTTCTTTGGAAAGGAGTACGTGTTGACGTATGTGTTGGCAGGCCAAAAGTCGGGGTCTCGGATTGTAGGTAGAAGGTGAACCGGAGCTTTAACGATAAAAGCGCTGGAGGTTGGTTTTCTCTTAAGGTTAGCGGGTTTCTCCACTTCAAACGAAGCATCTTGGTCAAGTTCTTTAAGCACGGCTAAAATGTCATCAACTTTCTGATCAGCCGATAAGTTGGAAACGTATGTCCAGCAAAACTTCTGTAGGGGTACAAGCTTAGCATTAGCTCCTGTTAGAGTTGAAGAATTTTTTGAAACAAAACGTTTGTTGCTTCTGACATCCGTTATGCTAGAAGGAACTGTAGTCTTATGTTGGTTGGAGGAATTAAATGTTTTTTGTTGGTTTGTAGCAACAAAATCAGAGGAAGAGGCAGCAAGAGCGTACGATTTCGGCAAATTAGTTGTAATCACAGAGGCGTCGATAAAGGTGGATTGTAATTGCCTGGTGATGTCAGCGTTTCTTCCCGCTTCTTTCGAACGACAAATCTCCAAATTGGGTGAATTTGCATTTTGAAGTTTTTCTGTATCACTGGGTTGAGAAATATTTACAAAGGACTGACGTCGAACCGCTGTCAAATTATTAGTATTATTATAGACTGTAATATCGGTGGCCAAAGAACTATCCGAGAGTGTATTGGTTTTTACTTCAATATCAGATCGGCGTTTTTCACGTGCAGATTTAAAAGACGGAGAAGCTTGCTGGAATGGGCCTTGAGATTTATGTAAATCGAACTTCAAATAGATGACAGCATTGTACAATTGATTGATTAAAGCTGTTTGTGCCACTATAAGGGACTTACAGTTATTTAGCTCATCATTGAGATTCAAGATCACTTGTTCACAGGAGCACTGTGTTGTGTGTTTCTTGAAAAAATCGGTTAAACAGTCCCCAACAACTCCATAGAATAGATCTGCGTCGATGATGGGTGGTTTCGCCTTTGGAGGCATTTCGAAGAATCCAGCAACACCAATTTCACAATTAACTTTGCAGAGATACGAAATAAAGCACGTGCACACGCACAGCTTTGTGTTAAGATTTAGTATGTAAAAGACAACCTACGATAATTTGAATTTTATAGTTTTACAGCCTCAGAGTCACATGAAATCCCTTTAGTTGGTCGGTTTTTGAACAGCAAAAAAAAAACCGAAGGAGGCTGGCAAATTTTATTCGAGTACCTACTAAATCACCACTAAAAATTACTCTGTCACCGATAATTTCATAAAATGTTTTCACCATATCTCGCTTCCGGTGATAATCTTTTATTTCCAAAATTCTATCTATTGTCCAGACGATAAAGCAGTAATAAGAGACATTAGCAAAACACTAAACTAAATACACTACATTAGAAAACTACGATGAGAAAATGTTCTGTCTAAGGAACAACAAATAGGCTTCTACCCTCATATTCTAATAATTATTTGATTTGTAATACATATTTCTAAAATAAAATTGCTATTTGTTGTGTCTATAAATTGCAGTGGTAAGACATTGCAGCAAGTTGGTTTATTTTCAGAATATTTTCATTTCAACTTCGTTTAGCATGTCCATCCATTACAAACACGTCATTCACTGGGAACATAAATTTATAAATGTTGAGTTAGAGTTGAATTACACTGTCATTTCAAAAATAGAAATGTGATAACTGATGGATGAGAGTGCAAGTGAAATTAAAAATTAAAAATGTTATCGAACGCATTGCATCTCTATGTAGGCTCAAATTTGCTGCAGCCTATTGGAAAAAAAAATGTATTTTTATTTTTGTTTCTCAAAGTTTTGTTTAATAACACTTTGATTAGACATTAAAAACATTCCATCTCTTCTCAATTACTTTAAAATAGAGGTTCAATGGCTCCACGGGGATTTAAAGGTGCCAGAACACGAATACAAGGTGACTTTGAAAATTGTGCAGATATTTTAACCAGTGATAGAACTCCAGTGGAGTTACAGTAGGTAACGATTGAGCCAAATGTTGATGTTTTTTGAGAAAAAGGGGCTAAAACTTTGTCAAAAAAAGTTTAGGAGTCATTCAATTTATAGTAGACTTTTTTTATGTCACTTTGACAAGAAACTCAATTAAATCAAAAATGGCTTCCACCAACCTGGAGAAAATCGATATGATTTTGATCTATGGTGACGCCTGTGGACATTCAGAGCTAGCACGGCAAATCTACGGTAAAAGGTTTCCTCAAAGGGTACTTCCCAATGCAAGACCGTTGTCAACGTTGTGCAGCATCTTCGCGATTTCGGGCGTTTCGAAATGAATAAGCGCCATCTTGGACGCCAATGAGAAGATCGCATTTTAGTTGCAGAACAAGAAATTCTTCACAAAATTGAAAACCCGCCACGAACAAGCATTCGGCGTCTTGCAAATCTCCTGAAAGTTTTTCAGTTTGTAGTTTGGCTGCGAGTTCAAAACGCCACTCAGGAAATTCGTGAAAACAGAGGCAGTCTGGGTCGAGTTCAGCTTTCTTGGGCACGTCGTGTTGAAACTTGCATTGCAAACCATGGCAGGGACTTGAGCAACTTCTTTGATGTTTCATTTTGTGCTTTCACTCACAATTACAGTCTTTTTACCTTGTTGTTTAAGTCTTTGTTGTTTTGTTCTTGAATAAGTCGCAGGCAGTATTTTATCATCAGTTTACAAATTCCATGAGGAAACTTAAAAAAATTTAACGATAAAAATCCAACATAACCTCGAATGATAGAAAAATTTCACATTTTAGGTAGGTAGTACGTCAAGATTGTCTGCTAAATTTGAAATTTTTCAGCGATTCCCAAACAAACTTTCTTTAATTCTCTTGTAAACCATTAATATTTGTATAAGGCAAGTTGGATATTATTTTGATTTCTTTCAACACGTACAGTTGCGGCCGTTGAAATCTCAGACAGAAAAGATTTAAACACTGTATAAATTCCGAAATTTACTTAGCGTAAACAGGATTTTCACCAAGGATTATAAAGTCAGTGTCAGTATTTGACATATTAGGTCAGAATCGCGCGTAACTTTTGAAATGCCGCAATTATCTGATTTGCAAAAATGTGTTGGACTGAGGGACGGTGTGAGTATAAGAGCCATTGCGAGAGAAATTAATGTGGATAATGTTTGAGTGACATTTTGAGAAACGTCACTTTCAATACCATTTACAAAGCTAAAAGTTTGGCGTTGTCAAAGTGTCGGTGGACAAATAAAACTGGGATACTTAAAATTTAATCTGTGTAAATCAGACCATTGAATCGTCAATATATTTGTCAGTGTCTATATAATATGTCATACCAAAGTTAACCTATTTGTGACAAAGCCGTAATTAAACGATGCAAATTTGTAAATTTTGACTTATGTGATTGTCATTTTTGTCCCAGTTTATTTGTCCATCGACTGTACATAGTAACTGTGCAGATGCACAATTTTAACAAATCAAGACTGTGTAGCGTGAATGTTGCAAAAATTTTACACCTCAAAAATTGTTATTGCTGAACACTTTTGAGAGGCATATTGTTGTGTAGTATTTTGTAAACAGTTCTTGCAGAAGGTGTGTGTCTCATTGTCATAAAAATTCTTGATGTATTTGTGGCGAGATAATTAAATTAAATACGTCTCTATCAGACGACTTCAACTTTAAGAATTTGTAGAAAACTACCGATGACAATTACAACTGTCAGTGTATAAAACAACAAGGATTTAATTTAATGTTGAGCTCAATCAAGGAATTCCTTAGATGGAAAATTTTTAAAATTTTCGCTGAACAATTTTTACTTTTTAACTTTGCATTTGCACAAAGACGAATTCGGTCAACATTTACTAGTCTACTAGACATGTTTATTTTATTTAACTTTTATGGCCCAATGTCCATCTTTATGACAAAACCTTGGCCGGATATTTACATATCAGAGGCGAGCAACATGAATTTTAATATCTGAAAATGTAAGCGCTTTAATGATAAACTTACAGTCCAAAACACATTATGGACTATTGAATGAAATGTGCCTAAAATGTGGACCGACTCGAAAAAATTTTACTCACATTGAAATCAGAGATAACGAACGTAAACAAGATAATTAATGAATTCATTGCACAGACCTTCGTCGGCAAAACGAGAAATAATTTATTTATAACCTATTTGTGACACGGTAATCTTCCACAATTACATAATTTGTTTGCATTTTTTCCACGGTGTGTAATTATTAAGTGTTGTTCAAATGAAAATTTAGAACGTAGGGATCAAGAACAAATAAATCTCGTAGAAGAAATGTTCAATGAAAATTTAGAATGTGGGGATCAAAAGCGAATAAATCTCGGAAAGAGAATACTCGGTTTTGTATATGCGCAATATAATAATAAATTTTAATAAAGGGGTAGAAAGTGAAATTTCCGGACGGCCAGATTTAAATGATTTATGCTTGTTCACTTAATGTGAAGGAAAACTTCCAGATCTGGCGTCTAATTTGCGGTCAAGAATATGTATGCAGACCCAAAGACCGCAAAATTGAGCAACCCGAAACTGCCATATTCACGTGAATCAGAAGTGATTACTCGGGGTGGTTACCGAACTAAATAACACAACAACATAATAGCATTTCAACTAAGTACAAAATATCACCGAGGATCAGGTGTTTTAATTTTTAGCGGTCAGCATTTACATAAAAAGTTTTTTAGGCATCCTTAATGAAAAAGGTAATTTTACGTACTCCCATGCGGACAAGAAGTAACTCTTTTTCGTACGCACTTTTCGGGGCATGCTTTTTAGTGCATGCTTTTCAGGGCATGGACCGTGATGCCATCTGTTAGTCTGTTTAGTAAGTTAACAATGAAACCGACAAAACCGAATAAACCGACTGAAAAGAAACAAATATTTGACAGTTAAATTTACCTAACCAAATTGTTTTAGAGTTGTATCGTTTACTTCTGGTAGTGGTTATTTGGCGAAAAAGTAAGAATATGAATGTTGACCGAGTCGATAGCGATAGTGAAAGTGGCGAAGCGATGACTAATACGCCGCCGGACATTGCAGACGAAGCAAACGCTGCAAGACAAGACTCGCTTCCGAAAAAATCTGAGGATCTGTATAACATTGAAAATGTCGACAATAAAGTCGAAAATTGATACTTCTTTGTTTTTTGTGAAAACAAAGCAAGTAAGACATTTTCACTGTATTTAATTATTTTCTTCTTGTTGCACCATTGTAGTTAAAATGTATTAATATAATGAATTTGTAATTTTTCCAAGGATGTCTTTTGTTTTGTAATTCGTGCGGTTGCTTAAAAAATTTAATGTGCACTTCGGCCAAAAAGTGCCTTTTGTCCTCGCCTGTTTTTAAGTCTCGGCTCTGCCTCGACTAGAAAACCCAAACTCGGACAAAAAAGATGCACTTTTTGCCCTTGATACACAAATAACTATTAACGGCTTAGGACAGCATAATAGTATATTATACACCAAGTAGAGAAGTTCATAATTATAGCCAGAGCGCTAAGATTAGATCCCGAGGCGCGCCGAGTGATGTAAGGCGTGAAGGCTATAAGGAACTTCTCTACCGTGGTGTATGTTCAATTTTTTTCACTACGTTAAAACCCTTTCTGATAATGATTAATAAAATTATTTTATCTTCGAGCGGTCGAAAATCTCACCTTTGTGTATCTCCATACAGACAGTTAAAGTGTAATTTTTTTTCTGAGCAGAGTAGAAGTACTTCAAGTCCTAGGAGTAGAAGTGTCCCAGAGAGGGCTCGACCGAGTCAAATGTAAGGTCATTTGAAGCATTTGCCACATTACAATTATCAATTACACGAAATAATTAATAATTAAATTACGTATCTCCCATTAAAATAAGGCCTCTAAAAAGCGAAACAACGAAACTATTACCAAATATTTGTCCGGCTCCACTGTCGTATTTTACGAGTCGTTTGTTTTGGGCGTGTCCATGCTGTCAGATGTGATGTCAAAATCGTTCGGTGTTAAAAAGTAAACATTTGTAAATGTAAATTGTAATCATTTGCTAGTTACGTTTTGATAATTTTTGTTATATTTAGCGAATATCTGAAGTGTCAGGTGCCAGTGAAAACGAAATGCATTGCACGGGGCACGGCTCAAAGAATTGATGGCAATTGATCGCGGTAAACTCTATGGAGATCTAATCGCACTAGTCTCCGGCGAAAAGTGTATGATTTCTACAGTGTGGAATAAAATGATTTACATCTAGTTACCTTTGGAATTTTTGCACAAGTAAATCTTCCTGTACCGCTCTACTTTTTTTTCGAAGTGCCGAACTATTAGTTCTGTCAATAAATGTCATCAATCGAATTGACAATTGTTACAATTTACTAAATTGGGCCACTTTCAACACTAGCTGTGACTTGCTTTTGTTAGCTCCTTTTTAATTTCAATCTCAATTTTGCATTCATATCATCCCTTCGCATTTGGAATTTGGATATATATTTTGAAGTTAGGCTTTCTTTTTTTTTGTAGAGCGGCATTTCGTGTTTTTACAAGGGTAATGCAAAGGTAACTAGATGTAAATCATTTTATTCCACACTGTACATAATGCTCTGATTCTGATGAAAAGTATCTAATCTGGCTACGTTGGTAAAATTTACGAGTTCCCTAGAGGAAGAATTATAAATTATTATTATTGTAGGTTAGGTGTGACAGGGCTTGTCGATGCGATGAAATCACTAATTTGACAATGCAAGATATCGAAGATTTGGGCCCTGCTACAATACAGGGTGTTATTGAAAGCTGTATAGATATTTTAACCACGAGCTACTGGCTTCATGTAGAACTCGGAAAAAATATCTTAAAAATTCTATGTGAAAAAATAAAATGATATTTATTTTTTGAGCTCAATTTTTTTTTAATTGCTTTTAGTTTTCTACGTTGTCCTACAACCTCGTAGGTAAAATTTCGGCACATTTTAAAAATCCACCCTGTATATCATGTTTTATAAAATGCGAAGGAAATATGCTGTACAACTTTTAATAATAACACCCTGTATCTTAGGAAAAATGTTGAGGATACTAATAAATACAAATCGCGATCATCCACCATTTTAAGTAAGTTTTACCTGGAAATTTGCTGAAAGTACATGGGATAATTTAAGTAGTATTGTAGACTAATATTACGAGTATGTATTACCTACTAATATTATGAAAAAATAATATTACAAGGGAAGTAGGAATTACTGTTGCCTTAAAATTTGAAAATTGTAATATTAATGCAACTGCAGGAAAAAACTTAACGAGTTCATGTTCGATTTTTTTTTGTGATCCGCTTGAAGATAAAATAGTATAATATCATTCAGGGTAGAAAGTCTTTTTGTGGCAAGCCCATAGATTGAAGAGCGAGCCGCAGTCTTTATGATATGATATACTATTCTGAAACTTGAGCAAGGCACAAGATATTATTTTTTATTTTTTAAGGTTTATCATATTATAAAATCTCCGAATAAAATAAATTCCAAGAGAAAATTATCGTCAATATTAATTACCCTGTTGGCAAAAAATATTTTTCTTTTGCTTGGATGATCTTAAATATTGTACATAATAAATGAATTTTTGATGATATAATGACGTTTCCGATTGTAACGTTTCACCGTTAGGAGTTTTCTCATTTTTTTCTTGAACGATACTGTTGCAAACAAAAAAATAAAAAGAAAACAAAAACACATCGATCCTACGTTGTGTTGAGTTTAATAAGTGCTGTTTAATTCACGTCCTAGGAAAGAAAAGGTTGGAAGAGTTATTTAAATGATACAATGAATATTGTTTAACAAGAAAACATTTTTTGCTGGATTTTTTTTTGTATGAGTGAATAAGAGGATTTAACGAATGATTTTGGTTACGAATAACGAATAACCAGTGTGTGCCAAATGTAATAGAAATTTTTTAAATTCCATATTCCCTGTTTGTACTATGGTGGACAATAAATTTATGCCGGCCTGTCATTGGCTTGACATCAAAATGTGAAGCTGGCATTATGTTCAACTAACCCCATTTTCGATTTTTGTCATTTTTGTCATCGTGACAGCGATAATCAAAATTAAAATTGGGAAAAGAAGCGTGCACCAGAGTGAAATGCATACTACAAATCAGTTATGGTAGTGTGTCATGATCTGTAAGTTACGAAAAGGGCGAAGAAAACGCCAAACAGCTTGAAAACCTTCAGTTTGACAAACTGACACATCAGTCATAATGACAATAAATGGTCGCTTGCACTGACTTTTTTGAAATGTCAGAAATTTGCCGGCCTAAATTTATTGTCCGCCATAGTACATACAAATTACTTATTACATATTACTTTATTGTAGTGCCTGCAATTTATGTTATTTAGCAATAATACATAAATTGTACCGGGTGATCAAGAAGGACTAAATAAACTAGGCAAAAATGAATAGGGAATTTTACAATTTTTCTTGGGAAGCAAAATACTCGTAATTGCCCCAATCCTCCCACGTACTCTTAACACCAGATAAATTAAAAATGTTATAAGTACTAGAAACGATACATTTAATGTGTATAAATATATATTTCTAACACATTTCATTACAAATTTTAAACTGGTTTATAAAAAATTCAAAAAAGGCAAAATTGCCTATTCATTTTTGCCTAGTTTATTATCATTTTTACTTACCGCATCTCGTACCCTCCTTTCTTTGAATAGTCAACCCTTTTGCCACCAATAAACTTGGCTAAAATAGAATTATAGCGTTCGGCAGAATTATTATTGACATTTTTAAGCAGGCTCGTTGCGTGAAATTTGAGCCTGTATCCCGCTGAACAAATATCATCCAACAGACCACACTTGGTCATACTAGAGATCATACTCGTTTCTGCAGTGGTTGGTGCGTCTTTTTGCTTATTACAAAAGTAATCTGAGCAGTTGCGATGCTCTCCAAAAACATGTCTGGGGCTATTTGCAACGTCCTTCTTCAGTTCCGCTATCTTCACGCTTTCCGGTACATCTATCTCAATGTAATGCATTACTGCACAACTGATCGCAACTCTCAAACGCAAAATATTAAGCTTTTAAGCATTTTCTGGAAGCAGCAGGTACCAGTTTCCCCTTGGAGCTAAATCTTTTATTTGAGAGGTCTCGTAACTTTGTGCAATAGTTCCGAAGAAGATGATTCTTGCATTCTATTTTTTCAATTGTCACTTTGCCATAAGGTCTGCACTCCAGAAGTTTTTTATGCACACTGCTGTCGCCGTCAGCAATTAAAAACTTATATCGAAGTCCATGTAATTGCATGCTTAACTTGAATCCTTCAACGATTAAATTACTTTCCATACTGGTGGAAGTGCCATTCCAATTTTTGAAACAGGCGTGAACCTTTTCAGGGCCATATCTGGCGCATACTACGCAGTATTTATTTTTTACTCCCAAGAAAAGTATTTTTTTTGTGTGGTAACCTATTATGCAAGCAACACCGGAATGTGCATCGTAATTGGTTTTATACGACCTTTTACACCACGCTCCGTCCGTTACAACCATTATTTCTGGAATACCGTCTTGTCCGATATGCCCGTTTTCAATGGCATGAGCAACTTCATCTTTACCGGCTTGAAGCATAGTTTCCAACGCGGACTTTTCGAATTGTTCAAAATATTCGTTTTCCAAATTTTTATAACGCTGGAGACCAATGGGAGGAATATTGAGATTGCTGAGAAATTCCCTAAACTGAGTAGCTCCAATACCGATTCCAATACCTGCAGCAACCGTGGCACCATTGATATTTATACTTTTCAGTTTAGGGTCCTCAGTATGAACAGCATGAGTCACATTACACATAAGACAATGAAGTTCCAAGGAAGAAATTAACCCTGACTTAATTTCCTTTTGGATTATAACACTGTCTCCCGTACAGGAAAATAGACCGTGATGTGGAAAACTCAAAATTTGCTGAACAAAAAATTGTATGTCAACGATCCTCCTGCCTTCAATTTTATCGATATTTGTACTACAAATTCTGCAATTAGGACCTATCTAGTATCTAGTGTCTGATTATTGAATTTACCTCGACAACTTTTCTTGATTTTCTAATGGTGTATCGTCTAAAACATCTTCAGAAGTGTTTTTGACGATAGAATTTTCCACAGTATGTAATACCTCCGTTGAAACAGTTTCAAAATTGTTATCTACGCACGTAATCACAGTTGGGGTCTTATTTTTAAATTTAAGTGGTCTAGAATAAATTGAAAATTGCACCAAAATATAGCTACTTTGCCTACATTAGATTTTTATAATCGATGTTAGTACCTAATGTACAGATCATTGTTAATTAGATTACTAAATTACTTACTTCTTGGCATTTCTTTTTGAAATTAAATGGCGACTTTTTCGGTGCCTACACAATCTACGTGATTTGCTACCCATAATTATTTGTCACTAGTAAACCTTTGCGTAATATATACGAGCGGCGACTGAACACTGACTATCGGGAGACTGAGAATGAGGGTTGAACTTTTTCATAAAAAAAATTTTAAAAGACAAAACCGCCTCAATTTCTTGGAAAGTGAAGAAGATACAGTACAGGGACCGGGCCACTAGAAACAGATGTGTGTGAAAGCGCGACAGCGACAGAGAGATGCAGCTAGTATATGCATTGAATCGCTTCCTCCAAACCCAGAAACATTATGTCATTCGAAAAGGTTTTTTTCATTGATTTCTGAATACAATCAATTTTTTTTTGCATTATCCTTTTCTCAAAGCACACGTGGATGTGTAGATGAAATTATATTTTTTTTTAAACTCTTGCATAATTAAATAATACCAATGGAAAAAGCCCGTTTTAAATTAATTATAATTCGGAATATGACACTAAAATTTTTATTTCAAAGTTGTCTACACATAATACAATATCAAGACAACATATTTATGAAATTTCAAATGTGTAATGTTTATTTTATCGGCCTTAAAACATTACCAAACTTTGCATAAAACTAGCGTTTCAGCTGAGCGTATTCTTCCCCTTAAGCTGGCAATACAATTAAGAACATTTTTTTATTCGGCTATTATTCGGATATCTGACGTAGCATTAATAACGACAAAATGGTAGGTTATGAGAGTAAAAATTAACGGCAAAAAGAAATCAAAGTCGGAATTCGGCCTAATAATCTAAAAATTAACTAAAGGAAATTCTCGAAGTGCTCCCTATTTTGCTCTAAACATAAATTAACTCTTGTCTCGAACGATTCACCAGCATGTTTAATTTAATTTGAAATGTCAAATTTTACTTGTCACTGATGCGGTTGTCAGTGTGAGGCCGTCAACAACCGGAAGTAACTCCAGTTGTACCATTTAAAAATAAAATTCAGCATTACCAACTTAAACAGTCCTTCTTGATCACGGGGTGATATACATATTATAGTTGTTTTCTAGGTTAACAACAGCATATCGTTGACGTTTCTTTGACATTTCACCCAAAATTCTGCTTACCAGTGGCTCGCGTTTGGCAATAAAGCTGGTTAATTAATTACCCATTCCTACGAACGTAAAATGTTGCTATTGTTTATTTTATAAATTATTATTATTATTATTATTATTATTATTAAATTAAGTTAAATTGCGGAGGCAAACCTTTTACGCATTTTTTTTTGTTTAAGCAATTAAAAAGTAAAATTTAATTAATCGGTATTGTCGGATGAACTAAAGCGGAGGCTGGTATACTCGTATTCAAATTTTAGTCATGATTCCCCTTGTGTTGATCATAACGTTTTTTAAACTTTCTAACATTTTCTTCATTAACAATCAAACTTGGAAGAGCGTTCCAATTTCCAAAAGCACGGTTTGTTAAGAAATGTTGCCTGGTAGTTGTTTTAAATGATTCTTTGGCAACTTTAAATTCATGCCCACGTAATCGTCTTCCTTCACTAAATAAACAAAAGTTTTCCACTTCTTCAGGAAAAAGATTATGCGTTAATCGAAACATTTGAATCAAATCAGCTCTATCGAATCTGTCTTCAAGTTGCGGAATTTTTAATATTTGTAAACGTTCTTCATATGGCAGGTGTGACAAATCGGGCGACCATCTATTTACTGCATGTTGCACTCTTTCTAATAAAAGTTGGTCTTTCTTGTAAAGGGGACGCCAGACTGATATGGCAAAGTCCATTTGAGGTCGTATATAGGTGCTATATAAATTACTCACTAAACTGTGTGAAGGGGAAGGAAAAATTTTCTTCAAAAGGTATAGGGTGCCAACAGCTTTCCTAGCGGCTTTATTTGTTTGCTCTGTCCAAGAAATATCCTGCGTTACCGTCACCCCAAGATCAACTTGTGATGTTACAATTGGAAAATCAGTGTTGTCTATTTTATATGTGATCTTTGGATTTTTTTTGCCAAAGTGCATCACTGTACATTTGTTTGTATTAAGTGGAAGTTTCCAGGTTATGTACCACTCGTGAAGTATATTCACTTTGTGCTGTAGGTCACACTCTTTGTGTGTTGGACAACCAAATAATTTAAGATCATCAGCATATGCTGAATAACCAGTTTGCTGTGACAGTAACAAATCAGACGTATAAGCAAGGAATAATATTGGACCTAAAACTGAGCCTTGGGGAACGTCGCTGGCAACACTCTTTTCTAAAGAAAAATGACTACCAACACGAACCACAAATGTTCTCGCCGACAAAAACGCTTTTATCCATTCAATGCATCTACCCCTCACACCAAGAGCTTGCAATTTGTGCAGCAACAGGATGTGGGAAACTTTGTCAAACGCCTTGCTAAAGTCTAAGTATACGACATCAAGAGAGCCTTTTTGATCCAAGATCTTAGTCCAACTATTAAGTGAAGATACAAGATTAGTGATAACGGATCGATTAGGCAGGAATCCGTGCTGGTAAGTTGGAATATGACTGTTATCATGAAAATGCTGAAGCAAATAATGAGTTATTATTCTTTCCAGTAACTTACAAACAAGGCAAGTCAAGCTAATGGGTCGATAGTTGCTGACATCGAGTTTGTCACCTTTTTTGAAAATTGGAGTAACTATAGCTTGTCGCCACAGTTTGGGAAGTCTACCAGTGAGAAATGACGTTTGCAGTATTTTTGTTAATGGTTCCAAAATTTGGTCGCAGTTTGTTTTTAAAACTTTAGAAATTAATTTATCCGGACCAGGAGCAACATTTTCAGACAAGTTGTTAATTTGTTCTCTAACCATCTCTTTAGTTATACTTATGGCAGTTAATAAATTATTATATTTGAAACTACTGATATTAGGTAGCGATACAGTTGAGTCTGATGAGTAAACAGTTTCGAATGATAGGTATAGCTACTTTTGAGGAGGTATGTTTTCGAACATACGAGTAGAATGACTGAGGTTTTTTAAGTAGTTTAGCCTCGTATTTACTTCTTGCATTTCTTATTTCAAAGCTCAAATTGTTTGAAAATTTTCGGTGGATATTATAATCGTTGTTATTCTTACTTTGCTTAAATTTATTCCAGAGTTTTTTATTTAAATTTACTTTGTTAAGCAGCTCGTTTGTAATCCAAGGTTTCATAAATAAACGTTTACTTACTACTGTTTTTGTGTTTTTGGTGGTTAAACTGTTAATCGTATTTAGAAAAAAATTCCATTGTTCCTCGACGTCAGCAGAATTGTATAAGATGCTCCAATCCGTTAGATCCAGACATTTAGAAAGCGATGCATAGTCAGTAAATTTATAAACAAAAGACTCAATATTACATTTAGAGTAAAGAATAACCTGCAAATCTATTTCAATTGTGCAATGATCAGATAAACCGATGGGATCAGAGGTGCTAAGATTAGAAATAAGATTACAATCTGATATTAAGACAAGATCTAAGAGAGAGGATTTTTGGTTATGTCTAAATCGTGTAAAGTCTGAAACAGACATTATCAGATAATAATAATAAAATGCACAATTATAATTTGAACGTCTAAAATTCATGAGCTATGAGTTATTGTAAAATACCGTTTGAGACCACAAATTGTGTACGCCAATGGCTTAAAAGCTTATTTGCATACAATTGCGCTAAGACATGACCGATAATAATTTGCAACGCCTGATCTGATTTGTTTTCTTTTTGTTTACCTACTACATGGTAGCGGTATTGAATTTTACTCTAAAAATAATTGAATTTTACTCTAAAAATAAAAGGTTAGGTTAAATTTTAACTTCTACCACATTAAGCTTTTTTTTTCTTTTCACTGCACTATATTAAATTTAAATTTTTCTAAAGATGTGTGTCAACTATACAAAAATTAAGCTGTCGTTCAGATATGCCAATACTTCAATTACTACATAGGATTACAGGGATATTTATTTTTTAACCAACGTAAATCAACAGGTGGTAGATTCTTGATACGAGAATGGGCTATAGTACATTTAATGCTGAAGCAACGTTGTAACAAGCCAACCAAAAATATTAAATAAGTACGCAATCGAGTATAAATTTTAATATACAGGTGTCCCAGAACTCGCGGATCAAATTGAAACTGTATATTCCTTGATGGTAATGAAGGTAAAAAACGTTTAGAAAAATATTCAGGGTGCAACAGCTTATGAATTAATCAAATTGACCAATAGAGCTCGATCTAATTTTCCCTTTATGAGAAAATTGAGTACCTTCCCTCAATTGCCAAGCAACGTATAATTCGATGAATCATAAAATTATTTTCAATATTTATCTGGTCGACTTGTCGGAGCAGACGTCAAAAGTGACAGCTACTTTTGAAATAACCAAAAATGGGATAATTTCGCCAAAGGCAGGTTAACAAATGTATAGAATCTAAATCAGGGAACGCAAGAAGTTTCTTCTTCCGGCAATGAATGAAATATGGTTTGTTATGAGTGAAGATTTCCAGAGCAATTGTAACCTTGAGGGGTATGGGAAATTGACGGGAGGTATATGATGAATTGAACCTTTGCTGATGGAAAGTAAAATGGCGACGTAGCGTCAAGTGAGTAATATTACTACCTTAAAAATCTTAGTAAAAAGTGAAATATGCAGGGCCTGTGAAGTGAATCGGAATCAAAAGAAATGCATCCTCATTCCTGTGCATAACACTCTGCATCTGCAACGTATTAGCGCAGTTACACGAGCGGGACTCGTCATCGTCGAAATGGACGAAAATACTTTTAGGAACATTCTTGACATTGTAAAAAAGCTGGAGTTACACGTAGGTTTTGAACAACAGATCAAGCATAGTGGCAGTTCTGAAAGAAAGAAGACAAAACTGGATTGATCTAACCTATTTATTTTAGCATCATTATTAGTAAAAATTTAAGATCAAATTTTATAACTTAAACGATGTAAAATGCAACAAATGAAATAAAAAACATGCAAAATAAAAAGAATAATGTATAACAAGTGTTCAAAAGTACAACCTTTCATTTGAAGGAATAGCCGAGCTCGTTTTATTAATTTCGTCATTTAGTTCTAAAATATTGATAGGTTCGCGGTAAATATAGTTCTTCAAATATACTACTTCTACCGTCGTCATCAAAGGACTGAAGAACAGCATCTGGCGTTCTAACTTCTCGCGGGGGACCAGCAACTTCTTGTCAGGTAGGCACCAAGCACCCAGTGCCTCGAGCACGATCCACCAACCGTAGAAATACGTTATAATTTGGATGTGGCAAACGTCATGGAAAACGTATTGCATATTCCCTTGCATTTCGGCATACTCTGCAGCTGTATTCATGATTTCAATATGAAGTTTGACAATTTCGAATCAAATTATAACTTGACGTTGTCAAACTCTTCACAGTTGCCCAAACATTTACTTGAAATTCCATACCATTCATACTAGAATTATGTTGCTAGGCAATTCAAACTGTTGGTTAAATTTACGTGAAATTCAAATTAACAGCGTCCTTCTGATTGGTCAACTTTAATTATTCATTACAAAGAATCGATTATACCCTGTCCTTTTTTTTAAACGCAATTGCTTTCAGTTATCACCAAGGAAAACGCACTGTAAGTTTGATCCGCGAGTTCTGGGACACCTGTATCTACACCTATAAATGTTGGAGATGAACCTAGCGAGACGGAACAATGTTTACGTTAGCCAAGACAGCATGACAGTTGCAATTTTAAAATGTTAATAGATTATGAAAATTATTTTGATTCATGTACATTACTTACCATGTGAAATAGAATATTTGATGTAGATATGCCATATGTTCATTTACATGCTTTTCGACAAGTTAAGTAGACATTACCATAATTATTTCAAATAATTCGCATTAAAAAACAGCCCATTGTTAACCATAAAATAATAATGTTTGTAGACATTTACATAAATTAATGATTTATAAGATCTTATCTTGCTAGAATGTTAAAAATGTGTAAGCGTGCAATTTCCTTCTACGTTATTTTCTGACAGTACTCCATTTTTTTACTGTCGACTGAAAGCGGCACATTACAGAAGTAGCAAAATCCTTTCACCTTCAGTGTGATGTGTGATTTTTTTTCTCCACTAATTTGATTTCATTAGGAGTTAAGCTCTTGTCTTGGGTATAGGGCCCAATGCTTATGTTTGCAAACTCTTTTCTAATAATTGAAACTTTCTCCCTCACATACGCGACTCAAAAGTCTGAATTTCGTATCATCCGTCCTTGACCTTCTCTGAGCCGGTGTTATGTTCAAATGAATCAATATGTTGTTTATTTTTTGCTTATAACTTCTTTGATTGTTTGTGTTTTCTCTATTATAACAGTTTATTATCCCGTACACAGTACGTACTTCAAATAAAGTTCTCCTTTAGAAGATGATTAACCACATCTTGTTTAAGAATCATTTCGACTATGTAAGCACGATTCCTAACATGAGCTTTTCCTTACACGTTAAATGTTCAGATTAGTTGATTATTATTAAATTCCCTTATGAACTGCATTTTATGTTATTCGTGTGATTTAGTTCGATTACACCGATTTCTGTTAAAAATATTCTTTTCTTATGTTTTCTGACATTTCGCCGTGTGAAATGGTAGGTAATTACGTAGTTGCAAGGACCTAAACATCTACCTTCATACAGCCAATGTTCTTGTGATAACATTCGCAGCTGAGATTCGACAAGAATGATATCATTTGGTTACGAAAATCGTTCTACATAAGAAAGTTTGCAAAAAATCTGGAAATTTCCGTTGCACTTCTTAGGTACATATAGGAAAAATTTAATCTTCTTTTGAATTATTCATACCGGCCTTTGCTTACGAATGCCTACAATAACGCAACATTTGCAACGTGAAATTCCGAAGACATTGGAATTGGTAATTATTGTCTACGCGTGTACGTTTTCAACGTCTTCAGCAATGCCACTGCTTTTTCCATTGTTTACAAACACAAAACCTTAGGCATATTTGACACGTGTTAAAGGAGACGGACCTGTCACATGATCAGCGTAGACGCTTTCGTGAATAGCAGAATTTATTCGTCGGGACAACAGGGGGTTTTAGTTAATTTTGAATGGACTTTACAATTTATTGAATTGAATTAAAAAACCATCCTTTTGCAATAAATCACATTTTGATGTAAGGATACTGCCTGTAGAACGGCACATCGTATTTTTGCAAGGGTACTGCAAAGGTAACTTAATGAAGATAATTTTGTTCCACACTGTATATCATTGTGATTGTGTGCTCCGCAGTTTTGTATATTTATTGGTTAACATGCAAATTGGAATGAGCATATATAAACAGTATTCACGTGTCAAAGGTCCGCCACCTGTTGACTCGTGTTGGTTACATAACAATAAATATCCTTGCAAGGTTATATCGTAACTGAAAACAATACTTTTTAATTTTGTTAAATTGACCCAGGTGTTCTAAAATGAAATAAAAATTCGACCCAACTTTTAAACTTCCCCTGAATCACACCGTCGCCAATTAATGTAAACTGTGGTGCTGATGGATCATTGATACAAGAACAGCTTATATCAAATATTATTATGATATCTTTCCCCATCTTCAGTTTTTAATTAGTTACAGCTGCGTTAAATTAACTATTAACTTCCACTTTGGTTTCATTTATTTTTGCATCTGACAGGCACTTTCCCGTAGTATCGGGTGTTTTTTTTTTTTAAATTTTACCTCGTAGTAGGCGTTGAACGGTCGATCGTGAACGCACCACTCGTGTAAAACGTAAGATTCAAACAGCTGATCCGTGATTCGTAACCAGTAGGTATAGTGCGTTAACAATCGACACTTCAACGCCTACTACGAGGTAAAATTTAAAAAAAAAACAGCCGATATTTATGACGCGCCCCTGTCTTTTAGCGCAGTTTCGCTTACAAGTAACGATAAATAGTTAGTGCAGTATTAACATTCTTTCCTTCTGATAAAATCTCTAGAGCTAAAAATAAATAAAAATAACCACTCTCTAAAACTACAATTTTCAGGAAGCTATCGAAACTATTCATTCTTGTTCTCACGTCAATATCTAAACAACAATAGTTCATGATGTTCGCCTTTGCAAATACTACAGTAACGGTAGCTGATAATTATTGTAGGCGTGTGTGTAAACAAAAACATTTAACGGCATCTTCATTCACTCTTGGGGATTTGTTCTCTCAATGTTTCGCACAGCTGATCCAGACTGTTCATTAATTATTGCGCAATTTTTAAAATTAAGTTGCAAGTTGACTTACTTTCAATTGTTATTTATTATATTTGCAGTATACTGGGTAAACTCTAGAAGAAACATCAATAAAAAGTGGTTTGTTATGTATTCATTTACTCAAAATTTTAATTATGTGATAAGTATCGGCCGACGTTGCTCATCCAAATTTTCCCGAATCTTTAATGGGATATCATTTACATTGTTCGGAGGCTTGGTAATTTATTCATTAGATTGAAACCGTGTTCGGTTTGGAATAAATTCAGAAAACTTGTCTCACAATGTTTGTGTCTCCTAAAATGTAATCCTTGGGGTGTGGGAGTGCGCAGTATACTGTTGCAGCGGTGACAAATGCAACAGGTTATACCGTCGTGATTCTCTGAATCAATGTACAATACCAATGTATTGGTTAATGTTCAAGAAACACTTACAAATTAATTCTTGCAATTTGAGCATAGTAAGTTCAGCATAAATGACAATTTTTGAATATGTCTTCTAATAGGTAAATGGCGTAATAATATTATAATATGATAATATGTAATAAACAAATTTTTCAATTTTTCTCATTTGTCAAAGATGTAGTTTTGGCAAACATTGATTTTTTTTAAATCGGTTTGCTGGGGAAGTTTTGTAAAAGTTACTTAATGCATTAACTTAATTAATAACTGACACACACACAGGCATAAGAAGATGTGATGTGATGTAAGAAAGTTTTACTAATCTATATTTTTGATAAACCTTCACTATCACACGATTGGTGACAAAAGAAAGGTAAGTGCGTAGAAATAGTTTACAACTACATACATCGAAATCAAGCTACACAGATACATATGTATTAACGTTCTGTTAAAAAAAATAATAAAACATTTTCGAAGGTAAAAAACAATTCAATTTTACGAAAACTTTTTACTTCGACATTTTTACGAGTTGAATTTGGGCATTTTTATTCTGGTTAGGTTTAACCTTTGAATAAAAATGTCTAAATACCAACGAGTAAAATTGTCTAAAGAAAAAATGTTTAAGTGAAAATTGGGAAATTTATCAAATTATAAAATTTAGGTCGTGTTATTTTTGGCAAGATTAATTCTAGAATACAAACTTTAACGTTAGGTAATTATTTATTTATAATACAGTTATTAAAAACACAATTAAAAACAATTTGAGAATCTGACAGGACTAGCATGCAATTTTAATCACCTTTGACAGAAGACAGAGTAGTAGGACCTTTTTACGGCGATAAACATTGTTCATTGGATGAAAGCAAGTGCTCTGACTGGCTGAACACCCACATTTGTTGTACTTGCGAATTGATGGAATGAAACCTTTGTTTTTAATAAAAAATCAGTCAAATACAATTAAAAAATTGTGTTTTTTTAGAATGTATCTTTGTAGCTACAATTATTGTTTTATATTCTAGCTAAAATACAAGGGTACTCTACATAGCATTAAACAAAAATATTAATGTTGGGTAATAACTTATAAGTGAGCATATAAAAAAATAGTTGATAATATAAATTGCGCTTCCAAAGTAATTATTATCATTACTAGATAGAAATGTCCGTAATGGTAAATTAATGTAGCCTTGATGCCATGGTCCCTTCTCCTGTTTATAGTAATTTCGAGCAGTTTACCAAGTGTCGCAGGCGTGCATTTTGAAAAAGAGTGAAGATAAAAAATTTAACGTACACTTCTATTCAGAAAACAAGCGTACAAGTAGTGAGCACAATTTTGGCTAGATTGCCATATCGTAAACCTATCTTTTAATTGTTGTTACTTAGAAACCTGTAACAAAACCGGTGATGATAGCTGGATTTGATCGATGTATTCTTCAGAGATTTTAATGTGTATAAATGTTTTGCTTTATTTATTAGGCATGTATTACCAATTACTACAAACACAATTCAAGTTTTTATTCACAAATTTATGGAAAAAGGCAACTCTCAACAATCTAACAATTTAAAAAAAAATTCTGAAGGAACTGCACAAATAGGTGCAGGAATTTAAAACCAGCGAACTTTAAAATACTAGTTGACGAGTTTTAGGGTTTTACAAAAATATCGTTCGTTTTGCAATTACTGAATTTATTCGAGAAGTACTTTCCACACTGTATAGTATTGATATAAAAAAGATTTTTGGCGATAATTAACATTGTAACTTATCTGAAAACTTTAGAACATTTTCAACTCCGCAAAATGATTTTTGTAAGAGAACTTTAAAAATTGTCTCGTTTTTATGTGTGTAGTCACAGAATTATCATATTTATGTGATTACACGCAGATGTTTCCCAAAATTATTGGTCTCGAGTTTCTTATAAAACTTTTCTCGTCATTGTCTTTTTTAAACTTTGTTTCTCATTCTCCACAAGATGAAATACTTAACTTTTCCTTCCGGGAGGGAAAGTGCCACCATAAAGTGGAGATTGTATAATCGATTTTCCACAATTAACTCACCATCATGCTTCAAAGCGTACCTGAAATCAGAAAATGCATTAGGTATATTTATTTTATTTCCAAAGAGAACGGATGTGGTATTTTAATGTGTTCTGAGGTGTAACAATAATGATAATTTCATTAAAATTGTTAATTAAACTGGCACGTGAGTGAATATTTAATAGTCTAAGAACAAAATATTCGACGAGCACTTCCACCATTTAAAGGACACACGATTTCGTGGTAATTGTTTTAATTATCCGAATTTTCGTAGAGTAATAATTTGCAATCTCAATTAGAACTGAATCGACTTCTTCATTGAATTATTTTGTCACTTTCGCGTCAGAACTGGTAACTGGAATATGTAATAATAATTAATTAACATAGAAATAACTGAAAAGACAGAAGGCTAAGATAAGAGGCATTATTTTACAAAATAACTCATCAAATATTTGCAAAATGAGATTTTTTTCTAATGCTATTAAATGGTACATTCATTGTATATGTGCTAATTATAAGTAATGTCATTGATTACCGACGGCAGTAAGTAATGACTTATTACTCCAAGTAATGACTAATGTGCGAATCATCGCATATGCTACCGCGCAACATATATTATAATTTGCGAGTCTCTATTAGGGATTCACGATCTTTTTGGGACCGAGTTGGCTATGATTTTCTCTTTTCATGTTGGACTAACTGACTCAGTGATGCAACGGATGCAATGTTTTTTCCTGTCAGTGTCTGTTCGACATTTTCTTGCCACCGCATTGCCAGATTTATTATTTTAATATTCGTAAGAAACTAAGTGATTTATTAAGTGTGTAAAAATAATTTCAATTTCCGTCAAAGGAACAGTTAAAATTGCCAAAATAATTTTATTACGAAAAAAAATTCTATTAAAAGATTTAATTTAATTTAAAAAAGACAAACCAGATTTAAGAGATCCGGCAACAATGTACCTATTCAGAAAATATAACCCTAAACTGAAAACAACCTAACCTAACTCAAAAAGTGTCAGTTTCCTTTAGGGAATTTAGTTATCACCGAGGTACTGCCAATAAAATCACTAGATGGTCATAGCCAACTCGGTCCCAAAAAGATCGTGAATGCCTTATACGTTTCTTATTAAAAGAAATTGTAAATGAATTCCGATTAATTATGAAATTTGTTCGTTGTAGAAAATGCATCGAACTTTACTTGCATGTATGTAATAGCTATTACATGCTGACACCATTAAAGCAGTGACCCACGTGTCGTGTCACAAACTTCAAACATTAACCACAAACGGGGTTATTACACACTTATTGAATAATATATTATTAATCAACACTAAATGAAATTAATTGAGTTGTGGAGTGACAAATGCGTCAGTAAACTAAAAAATTAAACAGTGATACCTAATGTAAATTCATTTGTTAATTTGTCAGAGCTTGAGACGAAAGGATTAAAATTAAAATCCGGTCCTGAACTTTCAGATTCTCGGAGACAAAGACACCGAATTAATTTTATCCTGAATATTATTATCAATCTTGCAACCTTTCCGATTTTAATTAATTTGTTAATTACATTAAGAAAATATTTTTAATAAGACCACTCCACAAATCTTCCGAACAACAGCGTAATCCTTTCTGAAAACATTTCAGGATTATTTCATAAATATGAGAGTTAAGCTCCTTATTATTCCGCTCTGTAATTTTACACATGTTAAGTCACCTTTTCCGCGTTATTTAGTTTCACCGGAACGCCCAAAAGTTTCAATGGTTCTTCGAGTTAATCGACCTAATTTTTGCTTACTGCTTCCACTACTTAAAACGTTAATAACTCCGTAATAAAAAAGTAATTAATTAAATTAATTAGCCCACTAAACTGATTTAAGTACATTTACATTTTAAATCGTCCAGAAAGGGAGACATGGGCGGTCCATACTAGCTTGGCCATAATTGCTGGGATAATTTACAAATAATTTTACATTTTCATCTCCAATTTGTATGCATTGTGGCAGCCAGCGCCATCCATTTAAAGTAGCAACATGGTTTTGAATTACAAATTTCAGTGAGTTCATAAACAAACGTTTCCTGAATTTTTTCGTTATGTAATTCGACACCGGCAAAAGAGCGGAACTTTTTAAAAAATGTCAAGGTAGGGGTCAAGGTAAAGTTGCAGACAAACTCGTTGGAAATATTTTTTGTCAAAGTGTCGTTATCAAGCAGTCAACTTCTGAAGTGGTTAGTTATTATATCTTCACTTTAATTAATGTTGGCTGGATCTCAAAGTTTACAATTGGAATGGAATGTTTCCAAATTTAGTAAATAACTTTGAAATGTCTCGCTGTGTGTCTTATGATATTTTCATCCAACTCGAGGGCATAAAATAATTGCATTATACAAGAAATGCGAGAATAAAAATCGCTTGCGATTTGGTGCTCAGCCTAGCCTAGCAACCTTATTAATTATTTCAGGGTGGATAAATACACACGGGAGTTAAATTGAGTGCAAAACAACTCAATATTTTTAAAATTGATTGCAAAACAACTCAGTATTTCTGGATTTAATCGTTAATTTAACAAAAATAAATAAAATTCTCATCACCGCACTTTTCACCTAAAAAATGACAATTACAGCGACAAAACTGACAGTTGAAAGCGGCAAAAATGTAATAACATGGGCATGGCCTATTTCGACTACAATCATTTAGAGTAACCCTACGAAACACCTATACAAGCACAGTTACCTCTGGGGGTTGTGCCATTTCAACGATTTCTCACAGGTTCGCATCATGGTGTGGCCACAGTTGGTAAACTCACCCAGCCAAGTAATTTTTTTTTAACAATCACGATAAAACTTGAGATGAGTCATTGTATGCCCAAATATTCACCACGGTATCAAGTGGAGTTTTTAGACAGATCTAACTTAGTCCTTAGTCTTTGATCTCTCACTGGTAACCATTTAACTTCCAAACTTCAAGCACTTTCACTCTGCACACTCCGTCTAAATTAATTACATATTTTGCTTTTGTTGTATTATCACTCCACTAAAACTACCGTACGGTGCCTGTTCCGTAAATCTCTATTTCACCACAAAGTTAGATATAATTAATTTTGAAACACGTTTACGCTTATCACTTTTAGGTTGTATTTGCCGTACGAATATTTTTGGAATACTCTAAAGATCGCATAACTGTGATTTCTAATTTTGAACTTTATTAGTTTTTGCTTGGTGGAATCACATTATGAAAGTTTCGGTGTTTATAAATAACTCGTTTAATTTTATTTCTCATCGTTATGGTTACGCATTATTTCATTATAAAAATAGAAAGCAGTTATGGGTACGGCAGGATGCCAATAGTGTCGTTTAAATGTATCGAAAATTTGTTCACATAATTTGGTTAAATGCCATTTTATTCTGCCGATAATTAAAATGTTATTTTATTCTATCGATTTCTGTTGAGTTCTGTCGCTACTACTAAAGATAATAGGTGAAGATTTGCTTAGAAGAAATATCACAATAGGACACTCATCACTACATCAGAAGTAAAAGAACATGTATTTGCTAAATGTAGTGATGTAACAAATTTCAAGAATTCTTTTCCCTTCCACAATCTAATCGTTTGTTTTATTACATTTGCACACGATTTCTCAATTCATTATTTCTTGATGATATACAGTGAGTTTTTTTAAGACTGGGTTAAGATAGGGTTTTACATGCTAATTTTTCAACCCCCTGTTAACTTTTGTTCTGATGAAAATATTCAAACCATTTTTGGAAAAAAGTTGGAAGATTTTTTAAACTATCGGATAGATTACAATTCAATATCCCAAACTGTTGAAAAAGTTGTGAAAAAAATATTTTTTAGCGCGCCGAAAGCGTCCAAAAGTGGAGATCGTCAGGTGCTGGTTGAGCCGACAATGGCGCTACTCTGGCGGCCGCTCGACGTACTATTATTTCGGCGCCCTAAAAATTTTTTTTTCACAACTTCTTTGACAGTTTGGGATATTGAATTGTAATCTATCCGATAGTTTAAAAAATCTTCCAACTTTATTCCAAAAATGGTTCGAATATTCTCATCAGAACAAAAGTTAACAGGGGGTTGAAAAATTAGCATGTAAAACCCTATGGCCACTCTTAAAAAAAACTCACTGTATAGTGTTTTTTAAATTTCACTTCATAGTAGGTGTTGAAGGGTCGATTGTGAACGTACCAGTCGTGTAAAATGTAAGATTTAAACAGCTGATCCGTGATCCGTAACCTGTATAGTGCGTTCACAATCGACTTTTCAACGCCTACTATGAGGTGAAATTAAAAAAAAACACCGAATATAAGTTTCTTGCGGTGAAATCGTTCTACGATACTAGTAAAAACTAGTATCATGAAATTCTAGTTTAAAAATATTTTTTATCGCAAAACCAACAAGATTAACATTGTTAATGGTTTGGAAAATTTTATACTTTTCGTATTTAATGCCTTTAAAAATATGACTTAAGACAACGAAGTGATACATTTTTTACAGCGGTGGCATGACCTCTGAATATATTTTCTTTTTGTGGAGACTAGAAAAAATTAAAATGATAAACATCAAAGCTTTTTTTTGATAAATATTACCGATATGTTTCTCTCACTGTCACTACACAAAAGAAGAAAGGTGAACCTATTTGCATTGTAAAAACCCGAAGAAATATCTACACCTAAATGCACACATGCAAGTATACGCCTTGAATTTTTTGCATCTTTAGCTACGTTGTTTTGAAATGTATGCGCTTATCTAGCAAGGCTAAGGATAAAGAATTTTACATGTTCAACTTTATGTTGCTCATTCCTAATAATCACTATACTTAAAATAGTAAAAAACAATAAACTTGTTAAATTTATTCCTAATCCCTTATCGTTGATCCACTGTATGGAGGGCAACAAAATGTGATTTCTCTTTACTTCCGCTGAGAGATGTTGGACATTGCTTATTTATTATTCTGCAAACGATTCTCTCGAGACATTCCTTACACTTTTTTAATTCCTGACTTGTGACACAAAGTTCTGGATTCAGGTTGAACCTGAGCAAAAAGTTGCTTACGAACATTTTAATTTTTTTCATCAACTCTCTACTTTGTTACTAAATATTGAAATATTTATTTTACCTTCATATTATCAAAATATGTATTGTTTAGTTAATGTAAATGTGTAGCTTATCAGAAGTTAAAATACGAGTAAAGCACACTTGTGCAAAAGATAGCAGAAATTAAGTCAAATAATGTTGTTATTTCTTGTTTCAGAGGGAAACTTGGCTAGATCTGGTGTGGCTCGAGAAAGAAGTTGGCAAAGTTGCTGTGGCAATTATAATCTCTCAAGAAGATAAATTAAAGAGTTTGAACTTTGGTCTTTGTAATATTTTACCTCGCCAATAACAGAAATGCTGATTAGGAAATAACAATGAGAATTAAGGTGAAAAGAAGACAGTAATCTCTGATCAGCGGTCGTTTACCTCTTGCTTTACATAGTTTTGGCCGATTTTAAAAGAAATTTTCACAAAGCGTAGTATTGTTGTGGTACGCAGAAATCTTGCTCGTGACACATTGACACTGAACTTAAAGTTCATCAGTTTGCATAATGTTTTTATTAATACCGTACCATCATTTCCTGGTGTTATTAATGTAAACAAGAATTTTAATACAATTTTTCGCAACGACACAGTGATCGAATAACCGAGAAATTATACAAGTGCAAGCGTATGCAAAGAAACTTGATTTTTGTTATTGTTTTGAAAACTTTTACATAATATTCATTAATATGCGATTTGTATTTTAAGCCGGTTCTGGTAGCTTAACCGTCAACAATTACATCACGATGTAATTTGTTATTTATTGCTAAGAGACTGCATTGTAACAGAGAAAGCTTGTTGTTATGACACAAGAATATTATCTTTATTGCAGATTACCTTTGAATCATTTTGCGCAGCTCAAAGCTGTAAGTTCATTGAATTAAAAAGGGTGAACGATAAAGATAATGATGTGAAAGTATGTATAAAAATCCGGAAGTTTTATTAAGTGAAGAATCATTAGGAGGAAAGTTTTTATTCGATTTTTTTCATGAGTTCCTTTTTAAAAAGGCTCATATTTCTTTCTGAAATATTACAACAAAATTAAAACCTTTTTAAGTTGTTGCAATTTCAGATGAGCGCAATAAGATGTTCAACACAGAGCTTATGTACTTGGAAAGTATGTTGCAAAAAGTCTTCCGTTAGTTGAGCGCTACTTAAAAATACTTAAGAGTTTTAAAAATTAATAACACATTGAGTAGAGTGATTTTTCATTAAAAAGAAGAAAAACGTCAGTTAATCTGTATAAAATGGAACATAAAGAGACATGGAGACATGGGTTCACCTTTTTGTTCTGTAGAACTGTCAATTTTCGTCGTTTATTTATTTAGTTATCTAGGTTTTGTGCGAACGCATCGCCGCCCCCATTGCCCGACTCAGTGTGCAAAAGTGTTTTCGGCAATAATTTAAAAAAAAAATGGTCGAGCTCCATCACCGTCCGAGCTATGTAAATTTAATAACAATAAATCCCAAAGTTTGCTCATATCGTCCTTTCGCTAGTCGACCAATCCTGGTCTGAGGTTTCAGAATGCGCCCTACATATCAATTTAGGGCCTTTCGTGCGTCCTTCGACGTTTGGATAGTTTCCAAAACTTCCCCAGACACGTTGACCGAAGTTAATTAAATGAGTCGGGATCTGAGTTGGTGAGAAATGACAAAAACCTCGTACTGGCCACAGTTGATGAGTACATTTGAGTGTTTGAGTTTTGCATACTCGAGTGGAATACAGAGATATCAATTTGTATGGTGACGGCTAGGCGTGTGTAAATATCTTGGGGGTGAAAAACATATCACGCTTCGGTTCATGTCTGGGTTGTCGGGGGTGATATATAGTGCTTCACATACGCAACCCCAATTTGATGGGACAATATTCTTGGGAGGCTTCGTACGAGAGAAAGTTAATATAAATTAATGATGATAGGTTTGGTCTTCGTTTCAGGAAGTTGGAAAGGATCCATCGAATATTTTCTGTCAAATAAGATTTTGGGGTAAATAATGTTTGAAAATAATGTTTTTATTTTCGTTCGAAGAAATAAAATGTGCGTCAAAGAATAAGCATACGAACAAAGTATTGTTCCGATGTATTTAAATTTTAAAATGTGTCAAGGAGTTAATTAAGCGTTGACTCTAATTGTTTGAAAATGCACTTTGCATTTTAAAATTTTCCATAATTTAATAATAAATTTCCTCAGTTTAATGACTTTATTGGATCAAGTTGGATCAACCAATCAAATCAATGTAGTGAAGTGACTATGTTACAAAGCTAGTTACAAGAATATATTTTGCCTAGTTTGATTCTTTTTTGGTTAACTTTTCAGCAGTTTTGGGTTAGTAAAGCGTTTTGATTGGTGACATTAATTAGTGCATAATAATAATAATAACAATTTGTACACATTGCAATCTACGAAATTTATGTACTTCATGTGATTTTTAAAACGTTCAAAAATTAATAAAGGGTGAAAAGTGTTTTTTTCAGCATTTTTAGGACACATTGTTTAAAAAAAATCATACTAGACTCTTTTGATATTTGTATAGTTTGTCCAGCGAGAGATTGGTTGACATAAAAGTCACTAAATTCTACGTAGAGAAAGTAGTACCTAGCCCACTTAAAATTTGAAATATATCCTTCAAGCAGTAACATTTTTGCCCTGAAATTATGCTCTAATTGATGTATTATAGTGCATTTTGTAATGTTGGGTTACAAAGTCTATAATTTAAAATCTCCCAATCTCTGGACTACTTTTTCCTGGTAGGCGGTTGCGCGGGCCATTTACAGAATCCTGCAACGAAATACGATCTCTCTATTAGTTACTCTATTCCACTAACCAATAGGGAGGTCGCATTTCGTTACATGATTTCGTAAATGGCGCGCGCAACCGCCTACCAGGAAAAATTATACTATAGGCGAAACAAATGACCGATGGTGGAGCTGTAATCGTTTGACAGTTTGACCAATATGGCCGTCGTAAGAAGTATATTACGTTATTTCGTTTCTGTTTTTGTTATTGTGTGAGATGGTGTTCCTTAGTTAAATGTATTAACACACCTGGTAAAATGAAATCATCCTGATGAAAATGCAGCGAACAAACTTTCGAAACTTTACTTGCCGGTTTTCCCATTTTCACCTAAAGCATCCATGCTTCAACTTTTTCTTTTAAGCCAAATCTGTTAAAATGTACCAATTTAATAAAAAATTAAGAAAGATTAAACATTCATATTGAATGAACTTTTGAGGTTATAAACTTACTTGTTAGTTATTAGTCGTTCACGATTGTTTTAAACACGCAGCAGGCCAAGATATTTTTTTGTTAGATTGCCGTCAGGTCCTGTCATATAACGTTTCGTTTTTAAATATTCGCCTTGTTCAATTCCGTCATTAATTTAGTTAGTTATTATCGGACATTTTTGCATTGTAAATAAAAAATGTTATGTAATTATGTTATCAATACAGTTTCTTCTTTTTTGGTAGTAATAATAATTTATCCATTTTAATACATTAGGAATGTTCTTAAACGAGAACTGCGCTACAAATACCTATGTATGTTTCATTTCAATGAAAGTTTTATATTATTAATAATATTGCCAACTAAAATGTCAGATTTTCATAGATAGTCCGAATTTGAAACAATTTAAATGGTATATGTAGACGGATAATTTGTTTTTTACTGGAAATGAGTGGAATGATAAATCTCCATTCCTTCCCTTTTTACTGTGGCACCCATAAACACTGCAGTTAGTATGTATTATTAACACAAATTTTTCACAATAACAATAAAGTAAAAATACAACAAAATGGTAAATACACATGTAACAACCACGAGGTATACTTTACAAAGTAATTCACCCAGGTTCCGCCAGAGGTCACTTTAGAACATTTCGTTCGCCTATAGTTAATCACACAACACCACTCGTTTGGTAATAATTGGAGGGCAAAAAAACTGGGAAAACTTTTGCGAATTTTACAAAATGTTATAGAGAAAACTTTCATAAATTGGAGAGTTTTTCCACTGGTTAAAATTAACACACATATTTCAGATATACCCTGTATACTACTTTTTCTTCAAACTTTCATAACATAACAAATTATTTAACAAATGTTAGGAAACCAGGTACAAGATTTGGTAGACTGATAAAGTAGCTGGTTTTGGAAAGCGTCACTATGACTATGAACAACGCTGTGAACAAAGTCCGAAATTCGTTTTTATAATTATCCGTCTGTCTGATTTTGTAAGTTCGTTTTGCAATTATGTACAAGTTTAATGATTAAACCTTATTTACTCACTTCAGCTTTCAATATGTCACACTCAGACACGAATTTGTTGAAATTTCAGATGATTTAGCTGGTTTACTTTATTTGCCGCTCGTCAACGGAGATAATAACTTAGCAGCCGCTTCTCAGCGGAAATAATAACTTTACAGCCAGTGGTCAGCTCGTCAGATGCCATGACAGTGAAGTGACACTTTAGCATTATCAATCCAGCAGTATAACTTCATATTTTACGGACGTTTGAAAAAACAACTGTTACATAAACTATAAAAGAACTTAGTAGTAGAGTGTTATATTCGTTTTCATTATAACAGTTTAACAAAAATATTGTTTCCATGTTTGGCCTTGAGGTAGGTATATTTAGTTAATGGTAAACTATAAATCTTTTTAATGTTACCGCGATGCATGCCATTTTAATTACTGTTTTTTCATAAATTGCAAGCATATAATTAAGTATATGTGAGTAAATGTACACATTAAGAAACCTAACACCACATTTCAATGCTAATTTAATTTTTTAATAAAATTAATTTTAAGTATGTACGAAGTATTATGATAATTAACGTTATTATTTTAAATGGTAATATGTACAACTAAGCAATTTGCAAAACTTTCTTTTTAATTCACTAAATCCTTACTTAGTTTTTGGAAGCGCTAGACAAAATACGGATAAGGAGAACTTCTTTTTACTGTTATCACGAGTAGTTATGTTACCGAACGAAATTATTTATGCACTACATTAGATACAGGGTGATTCTGAAATAAGTTTGGAAAAAAAAACCGGTAATTAGTGATGATGAGAAGAAATCATTGACAAAAAATTTTTCTTATAAAATTTTTTTCGTTTTCGAGATACAAATGATTGAAAATTTGGTCAAAATTGCTAGTACGCTCCTAAATTAAAGGCGATTACCTGATTATCTTGGTAGTTTAGCAACAATAATAATCAAAGGTGCCCGTCAGTCACAAACGTAGAAAAAAATCGTCCCAAAATACGTTCTTGGCGCAGACCACGTGATAGTGTCACGATGTGTTCTTCTGAAATAATTTCACCTCTAACAGTGCTTGCACCTACGACTTTATTGTCGAGTTGATGTAACAATGGTTGCTAATGAAGTAAACAAATTCGGACAAATTTTCCCTATTCATAGGCGTTGGAAATACAAGGATATAGGGTAATTTCCATCCTTTTGATTTCACCTCCAAAAGTCATTTACGCAGAATTATTTTGTGTCAAGGATACTCCACATTTTTTTTCCAAACTTATTTCAGAATCACCCTGTATAAACATTATTATTGCACCCCTGTGAAGTTTTTACAATGAGGCCGTAAGGCGAGTTATAATCACATATTTAGGATAACAATGTAATAATATCCTGATATTACAAAATTTTATATACTACAGTTCAGAATATTTTGAAATCGGTACCTACATTTCCATTTCAATAAAAATTCAATTCATATTAGAGCAGAAGTAAGTGCTGATTGTTTTGAAAATCATAGCAACAGCTTAGCAACCAGACAAACAGTAAAATTAGGTATTTTTTGTGTGAAAGTTAGTAAGGAAAGAATTGGTTTTGTTGAGGCAGATCTCGTTTTAGACATAAGTATCGTGTGTTCCACAAAAAACTCACTCGCAGCAAGCCATGACAAAAGTGAAGTATGTCTTAGTACCAGATGTGAAATGAACTACTAAAGTAAATTTATAGGTTATCTGTCACAACTCACAATATGATGAAAATTTGTAAGTAACAAGTGAACTACTTCCAATGATCCTAAAATCGACATGACCAGTCTATCTATCTCTATAGTCATGGCTTACTGCGAGTGAGTTTTTATTGGAATACATGATAGAAGCATCAATCGTTATTTTAGTTTTCTTCTCTGAACAATCAGAAGTCGAATATAAATGAATTTGTTTAATTTTCTTTAATTTTTTCGTTATTTACTGTATCGCACGGTGCCGAAATGTTAAAACCTTAATTACTGCATATGAGTGCAATAAAGTATAAGTGTTGTCTCCTATTAAATAACAATCACGCTACGAAATGAAAAAGTCCATTAAAAGAAGTCTGTCGCTGAACAGCCGTAGAAAAATATATTTGCCGTGATTGTTAAGATAACGTTTGTTTAGCAATCGAACATCCTAATTTTAATGTACAAATTTTTCTGAAACAGTATTTTTCCTACATATTATATGTGAGTATTTAAATAATTACAAAATTATAAATTGTTGTAAATACAAATAGAATTGTGCTTCAAAGAATTCAAAAAATTCTACATAATAACAGATATTGAAAAGAAAAAAACTGTCACGCTTCGTTTAATTTCAGTCTTAATAGTACAGGGTCATTATAAATGATTATCCCATCGCAGTTGGCGTTGAAAACCCACACAAATTTGGCCTGTGCCGCTAGCTTCGCAACGTCAGACAAACTAGTAGACAAATTTACACTACCGCCAGCAGCGCTACCTATCGGCGATGCTAGTCTCACTCATGTTATAAAGCTTGCGGCACATTCAACTACGTCACCAATGTCTACTGCGATGAGACAATCATTTATAATGACCTCGTACTTAAGTAAGAATATTTATAAAGTCACGTTACGATTATCGGATTCCTTTAGGCAATATAATGTAAAAATGTAATTAAATTAACATAATCACTTATCAATTTAATTAATTGAAGACAATTACACCTATGTACGTACGTACTCGTATTTAGTTGTAGACAAAATCTTGTTAAGAACATCCAATTCATCAAAGGAAATTATCGGTGTCTGGAGACGATAAACAAATCGCAGACTATGTTAATATTTAAGCGAAAATTTCACGGATGGTGATTTCACTAATTAAATAAGATCTAGATCAAATCAGGTCTGATTCGGTTATGTCTGGAAGTAGAATTAAGGGAAAACTAAGCATCTTAACGATTGCTCTAAAAATTATCAACAAGAAGCAAACATATTCATTAAATTGTATTAAACGGGAGTGGTAATTATTAATTAAATTAAGTACCACAGATTCAAAATCAAAGTGTGAACCTAAATTTGCTATTGTTATTAAATTAAAAATGTTTTTAATGCAGGAAATTGTTTGTGAGTTGTTTTTATTGTTATATTATTTGCGAAAACTTTGCTAGAAGCTTTGCTGCAAAACTCATTACGAGCAGAAAATACGAACAGAAATTTAATTATATATTTCAAAGCAAATCCTTGTGTTTGTGTGCAGTTTTACCATTTTCTACAAATAATTCTTGTGTTAGGAGCCATTATATTGTACGAGGAGCTCAAAGTAAACAATTTAGTCACTAGAAATTCGGATCAAGAGCTACTTACAAATTAATGTCGTAATGTAGTATCTACCGATACAGTTTATTACCAGTAGTGTTGTTGTGGTAAACGATTTCCCGGCCCAGTGTTCTACATTTCGTAGGTACACGTTAAAATGTCTGAATCTGAGCCAAAACAGTTTAGATTCCGCAATAAACTTAATAAAACAATAAGGATGATGGAATGAGTACTAAATAAATAACACAGATGCTTACGAAAGTTACAACCGAAGTTTATTTGGCATCAAATTAAAATAAATGTCTGATTTTTACATTAAGTAGTTTATTTCTGGAATATTTGATTGAAGCGATAGAGATTTTATATACAGGTGTTTGCGAAGTTGAGGCGTTCCTTTTAACATGATAGTATGCGTTGTTCTAAAGTGTTTTAGCCAAAATCACCTTAAAATGTGTACGGCAATGAAGATACAATAAGTTAATTTTTTTGAAACCGATCCTGCTCAAATTTGCGCTGATTTATTAGAATTGACAAAAAAAAACAACTGAACATGGACGTTAATCAAAAATCACTGTGCAACAAATTTGAACTTTTTGTTTGTTTATGGGAATTTTTTTACATGTTTCTATCTAAAACCATTAGTTATTAGTTATACATAAGTTTCACGCTGCTAGCTTTTCGTTTTTGGAACTTACGTTATAATTTTTTATTTTATTAAATCAGATTATAACAAGAAATCAAATAGGTGAAAAATTAAAACTAATAGAGATAAATGAAAGATTTTAATTCAACAAATAAGGAAATCTGAAAAACACGCACTATTAAAATTATGCCGATTAAAAATGAACATTGCATCTATTTTTTCTCCTACAAAGTAAATTACTCTCTCGTAGTAAGACCCATATGTAGTCTCCTCTCATTGCCGCGTTCCATTTCCCTTCATAACGTTTTTCCATCATCTGGATATCTTGATGGAACATTTCCCCCTGTTCTTCACTTACAGCACCCAAATTTTCCCGAAAAAAGTCCAAATGAGAGTGTAAGAAATGGACTGTAATGGACATTCTGCACCCTAAATTTTTGAAGTGCTGTATCAAATTGTCTGTTGCATGATCGGTCGATAAGGCTGAAGTAGTAATCATATCATATTCTTGAACTTCTAAACTGCATTTTTCTGCTCGATTCACGATACTATGCCTCTAAATTTGAACGGCAACTACCACATAAAACATGAGGAGCCCAATTAACGTGCTAATGTGAAACAGGTATACCAAAATATGCTTCACAAGCAGCAGTAAATTTTGTTTCAGGAACAATTTGGTGTTTCACTTGTTTCAGAGCAATGAAGAAACCGCACACATAACAAAAAATATCACTTGAATATTTACATTGGCTCTTTGTAGTCATTTTCGCGTAATTATAATGACCCAATAATCAAGAAATTCAAATTTAAAAAAAATGCAAACTTTTGACAGCAGCGCGAAACAAATGTCATAGGATCGTTTGAATGCATGGCCTACTACCTCTAGTACAGAAAAATATACATAAACAAAACCCTTGTTGCACAGTGAAATACTGTCAGAGCTGTCATCTAATTAGTCGGAATGGCTTTAGCATTACGAAAATAATGAGCTCTCAGATATGTTGCTAATGTATGGACAATGTTATCACGTTATCAGAATGCAGCTGCGGCGTCCAGACTGTACGCAGAGCGATTTCCAGAAAGACACCAGTCAGTTATTAATCTAGTAGAGCGGAGAAATAGACAGGACCAGACTCAAAATTTTAGAAAACAATAAAAGTATACAATCAATTATCTCCGTTAATACAAACATTTTACTAAGAAGATTTAGGCGAAAATTCTTAAGAATAATGTATAGTAAAGTAACGCTTAAGGTATAAGATTATATGGCCCTTTAAAAGTATTTGACCGGAGATAAACGTCCCTTTTGTCGTAATTGCAGTAGGCGGTCAGCCCAACCATAAATCATGCTTCAAGCAATTCTCTGTTGTGAATTCCAGAGCCGGCCTCAAAACAAATGCGTACCGATGAAATTAGATATACAGGGTGTTTTCGAAGTTGAGGTGTTCCTTTTAACCTGTGATAGTATGCGTTGTTCTAAAGAGTTTTAGCCAAAGTCACCTTAGTAAAATGTGTACGGCAATGAAGATACAATAAGTTAATTTTTTTGAAATTTCTGAAACCGGTCCTGCTCAAATTTGCGCTGATTTGTTAGAAATTAGAATTGACAAAAAAAAGTCAAATGAGCATGGACGTTAATCAAAAATACTGTCAGAGTTGTCATCTAATTAGTCGGAATGGCTTTATTATTACGAAAATAATGAGCTCACAGATATGTTGCTAATGCATGGGCAATGTTATCACGTTATCAGAATGCAGCTGCGGCGTCCAGAGAGTACGCAGCGCGATTTCCAGAAAGACACCATCCTGGGCCACGTCAGTTATTAATCTAGGACAGCGGAGAAATAGACAGGACCGGACTCAAAATTTTAGAAAACAATAAAAATATACAATCAATTATCTCCCTTAATACAAACATTTTACTAAGAAGGCTAAAATTCTTAAGAATAATGTATAGTATCTCGTGTTACAAGGAACCCCTCAACTTCGAAAACACCCTGTATTTATTTATTAAATATTACAATACTATTACAAATCATCTTTACTGTTTTCAAGACACAAAGTACTAAAGGGAATTTCGTTACAATCACTAAATTTACAATAAACATCAAAAACATGTTCTATCACAAATTTTTAATCCCTGCCCTGAACCAAGGAAAAGGGATGCAGCTGCACGAGCCGAGACGACCATCTCAACGCCAATATTGGTTTCCATTATTGGGATAATTTTAGTGCTGCCATATAATCTTATACCTTAAGCGTTACTTTACCTCGTGTTACAAGGAACGCCTCAACTTCGAAAACATCCTGTATAAAACTAATTTGGATCCACTAAGTGCTTTCTTTGAACATTCATGCATGGTAAATTAATAGATATTCTTATTAAATCACAGTTCTTCGAATCAGTATAAGAAATTAATGTTTCATTGAGTTTGTACAACCTGATGAATGTTGATGCAAACATTTGACTATAAATGGGATTTTAAATAATTTAAGTTACAATGTTTTACAGCTGCCTACACAGTATGTACAGTAAGCAAAAAAATTAATGTAGTGTCGTCTCTGAAGCTCCTACTACTTCCTATGCAGATTTTATTACCGGCTGTGAACTTTCATGTGGTGAATCTACATAGATGCTCCTTGCAAATTTTAGCAATCTAATACTGAAAATGGCAAGACTGTAATATTATACGAGTATTTATTTTGATAGGAACTGAAATAATTTTATTAGAGAAACTTTAATTATTTCTGTTAAGATAACTCACAAAAATTTTACCAATAACACAAATTATTTATGGATAATACTATGTATTATTCAATGAGCTGATAATGAGGGCTATTACTTGTGAGGATGATTTTATGTCACGAACCGCAGGCGAGAGGCGTAATTTATCCGAGCAAGTAATAGCCCTTATCCGCGAATAGAATACTATACTTTTTCTACAACTCTGAAGAGAAATTGATAAATAAGTTATTATTAGACAATCTGAATCGGACGTTTGAAACTGACATTTTAAAATTATTACTCTGTATACTTGATACCATTGCACTGAAATTTGTGACTGGACTTCATAAACTAGTGATATTTGCAGTGATTTTTGAAATTATTGATCAACGGGTCGTGGGAAATGAATCTTGTTATCCAATGAAAAACGCTTTAATAATTAGAGTATTATCCAATAGGAGTAGAGAAAATAAGTTATCTGCAGTAAAATTATTGTGGGTGATAAACCAGTGAAAAAAGTGAGGAAAACATCAATTTTTCCATAAAAAATATGTTTATTGCGTATAACGAACGATATATCTTTATAAATATTTAATAAAAGATGGCTTTTAAAATGAGGAAAAATATTTCTGTGACACATTCTATAAAAAAAGCTTTATTCATTTCATTTACGAAATAATCCAATTTTATTCCAAAATTATGATTCATTTGCCCATAACAATATTGACAAAAATTGTGCCTTAAATACTGCATTAGTATTTACAAATGTCACATGTTGTGAGAATTTATGGATATTTTTTCATTTACTGCAATACAATAATAGCTATTAAGACAACAAGTGTTTTACAGACGCAGGGAGCGAGGATTTAATAGACCGAGATTTTGAAACTATAAAACACGCGTTGTCTTTAAGATTTTTTCTAACACTAACATCTTATCAGAAATTTTAATAAATTCAGAAATTATTTGAGGCGCGTCACAATACACAAAATACGAAGGTTGCCGTGGGTACTATGGCAATAATATCAACAAATTTGGAAACAAATTAACCTTAGATTTATGTCGGCCTCTATGGAGTTCGTCCAAAGAAAGTACAACGTAGTTATAAGACTCTAAAGGCCCGAATAATAAACCGATAATAGTTATTCAATTCTTCACCGAAGGATGAAGATGGTGGTACCGACCGCTTCCTTGTAAAATTTTACGTTCAAAATATTTTACCATTGAGTTCAATAAGGATCATTTTTGTCTTATTCATAATTCTTGTCAAATCAGATAGAAACTCCGAACGAATATTCAATCCCTCATCTGCTGGAAGCGTTCTTAGTAAATTCAGCTTTAATCGTAATACTTTGAGAAATACAATGCGGCTCCCTGCATTTGATGAATATTATAGATTTAGTAGTCAGTCCGGCCTTCAGATTAAAGCCCTATTGTCGTCAAGATCTGTGTGGAATATTTTCATTATTTTCATCAGTGGCGGCACAAAAACATGCTATGGGGGATTTTTTATGAAAATAAAATATTATTAAAGGTGATTTTTTAACTTATTTTATCTTTTGTTACCCCACCACCCCTACTTCGATTCTATTATCCCTGTTAAAGTAGCACTATCGCTGCATATATAACAAAAAACTTCGATAATATTATATGTAGATCTGAAAAGAAGTGTTTTCTTAATACATGTAGTAATTCGACACACAATAATATAGATGCAGCTGTGAAAAACACACTACACGCTGTCACTGCTTCGATTCACTGACACCCTTTAAAACTACAAAATTAAGTAATCCGATGAGATTTAGTTCCAGCATGTTTATTGTTGTGCTATTCTTTGACTGGTCTAAGTCTAACTATAAATCGTGCCGGGCTAGAACCATTTTGACTGATAAAGAGTCATTGCAATACGCAACTTTTTTGGCAATACAAAGTTATTGATAATTTCAACGACTGTTATACCAAAGAACCTGAAATAAAATTTAAGACTTTTATTAGATTCACCTGGATATACAGAGTGATCAACAAGAATCCAAATCAGAGCAGGCGTTGCAAATTATCGGTCACGTCGTAGCAGAATCATACGCAAATAAGCGTTCAAAGCATGGCCGTAGACAATTTGTGGTCTCAAACGCTATTTTATAATAAATCATACCTCATGAATTTTAGACGTTGGAATTATAATTGTGCATTGTATTATTATTATCTGATAATGGAGGTAATTTATAAAATAAACAAAAGCAATATTTTACATTTGTAAGAATTGGTAAATTACCAGCTTTATTGCCAAACGCGACGCCACTGGTACGGAGATGTTTCGTTGAAATGTCACATTTCAAAATTCAAGGTTGTTCTTGTTGACAATTTAAGTGATTTAACCTAGAAAACAAATCTTCGATTTCCGCAAAGTTTACAGACGTTTATTGAAATTGTAAGCAATAATTATCCCAGAATAAGTTGTAAAATGGGTTTTACCATTAAAGAGAAGGCATTTTTATTAGATTATTTTCGAAAGAGGGTGAAACATGAAAGTGAAGACTGGCCTTACTTTGTACCCCCTTACACTGAAGAATTTCAAGCCAGATGTCCGAAACTGATGGTATTGGTTATCAACAAGTTTATCAATGTCTTAAAATTATAGTGCCTAATTTTAGTGAATCATAATCCATCATTAAGGAGAAGTCAGGTCAGTCCTTAGTTCAAATTTTAGCAATGATGCAAAATGTTCGACAAATTATCAAGGAACATCCCTCAACTTCCATAAGGCGTTTAAGACAGCAAATTAAATTGAGTTATGGCAGTTATTGCAAAAATTTTGAAGAATATTAATTTGTTTCCCTTGTGTGTTGCAAGAAATAAAACCCACACATTACCTTAAACAAATTTTCATCATAAATGAATTTTGGCAATCCATTTCACCTGACAGCTTCATAAGTGTTTTTGGAAAATATGAGAGGCAAGTTTGACTCTGTCTGGACCACAATGCAGAACATTTCGAGCAGTTTTTGTGAAAAATTATTTTTTGACCTTGGAGTAATTTAAATGTTTTAAACTGGTAGAAAAGATACGAGTAAGTTCTCAATTAACCAAAAATGAGAGAATAATAACTTTAGCACTTTTCTTACAGAAAACAACAAAACAAAGAATTATGAAAAATAATTATTTTTAAAATTTTGTAACCAAAGATTACGTGCCTTATGAAGGAATTTTATGTAACTGTGTGTTTTTTCCTTAATCAATAATGAATAATAATTAATAATAACTTTCTTTTAAATTCGTTATTCATGAATTATAAAAAATTTATAAAAGTCATTAATAATAGATTTTTGAGAGGTAGGCAACCAACGAAACGAGTGTGCACAGCCAGTATATAAAAGTGTCTGATAAGTCTACGACATATGTTTCGATAAAACAAAAGATGAGGTAGCACTCTTGATTTGGATTCTTGTTGATCACTCTGTATTACGGAGTGGGCCGGTGGTAAAAGGAGATGAATGTTAAAATAGTTTTACTTAAACTCAGGTTGTAAATTGTATTACTTGATAATAATATCCTCAATGATAAAATTAGTCCGGCCTAAATGCCGTGTCGGCAAGTGTGCGACAGATCAGAATAATAATAATAATAATAATATCAACCACTTAAATATGCATTTGCTTTAAGAAACGTACAGAAATATTTAATTTGATTGTTTTACTAACTCGTTAGTGATCTTTTTTGAATTTTTATCCTTATTTTATTCCACTCCGTACAGCTCAAAAGTGGGAATTTACATTTATGTAAATATAATTTCGACACGGATTTTTAACTTCTATTTATAATTAACTAGCTTCTTGAATTTTAAAAACTGGATTATTTCGTAATTTATTCGCTACTATTTTTCAACTAACACTTGTAACATTTGTCTAGCCGATGTTTTATTTTATTTGCCCAATGCAACAATATATTTCATTGTAGCCCAGTTATTTCTGGCCCGTTTTTTGTTCCTGCTCTGTTGAAATGTGTGATAACATTTTGAAAAATAAATATGAGTCCGATTCAAACTGGATAACATAAAACTGGTAAATGTGTATGTAATTTACATTTAATTGGATACATATAACTGCACCACCTATTTCATATCAATGGAAATCACCTTCAGTATAACCTTTACAGCAATGAAACATAAATCATTTACTTTAATAAATGGTTTCATTGAAGTTCACGCTCCGTCAAGTTAAATGTAACAAAATAAAATGATCGATATTTATAGCGTCGATGACAGTTTAATGATTTGTTTTGTTGGGCGTAAATGATATCAATTTATTTTGCTTGTAAATTTTCGAACCATTATTTACAGGATCGACTGTGAATCATCCGCAATTTTTACTCGTTATGTAAAATAACACCTGCTTTATCTGTTTACCCGCAAAAATTGGACATAATTACACATAAACTTTGAAATCACTGTTATTTTAGAGAATGCAGCTGACTTGTAAAAACGATCTTCCTACATTGTTTTCTTGATCAATTAGTACCCAAGATGTAATTATTGCAAGTGCTGTCTGAAACAGTGCTAATTAAAAGGAGAGGGTACCAACCTACAAAATTTAAAAGGGCTAAAAAATAAATTTTAGCGTGGTAGGATGAAAACCAAAATTTACGTAGTTTAATTTTGAATAAACAAAGAATTAAAAATTGCTGCTGAGATGTTGAAACCGGATAACATGTGTTATCATATTATATTATAATAAAGTGTGGGCAGATACTTTGAGTAATAACATTTCAGTCTCCTTTACATTAATTAATTAATCTAATAACTACCGAATTACCCAACGAAATGTTAAAGGTAAAAGTGGAATGTTTTTAACAAGTAGAGCTTATTTCTAATTAAGTTACATTGAAGTATGTATTTAGGTTTCCGAAAAAACATAAGCATTCAAACAAGTCTATTTCTGAATAAATATTTCTTTTTATAATTATATCGATCGTAAAGAATACGTAGAGCGATTATAGCAATGGCCTTTACTAATTGTGCGTTTAGAATTATTTACATTTCTTAGTGCTGCAATAAAAAAATTTTAGACCTCATAGTTTAGCAATTAAAGCACATTTCGAAATAAATATTTTCTAGAAAGATACGTAGAAAATGAAAACATTTGTACCTGTAAACGTACTTGAAAAGTTTTAAAGACATGACTAGGTACACGAGTTTCACTAAAATAATAATAAATAATAAAAGTGGGCGCGTAGAAAATAAATGATATCTAATAGAAAAAACTGTGCTTTCAAAGGATTTATAATCACTTGATAGAAATAACCGTAATCATAAAATAAAGTTCGGTCTCGATGCCGTGCCCCCTTTGTATATTTTGGTGTTCGAGTACATACAGGGTGATTCACGTAGCCCGTTCGTTAGAAACTTTCTGATTTCTCAAAATCATATAAAAATGAAAATTGGTAGCCGACTATAAACGACTGCTCCAAGTTCAAATAAAATATTTTCAAAATGGAAATACCGGAAATCGACGCCATCTTTGTTTTTTTAAATGGAAAGGCCCCATTTTGATTTCAAATTTCGATTCTACGTTAAATTTTAAGTTTGGAATATCCTTTTGTCAACACTTATCTGTCATCGTTTTTCACCATTGTCATCTTTTTCGCAAAAAAACGAGGTTGCAGGGCTTCATTAAAAAAATAAAAATAATATTTTTTGTATTAAGTTTTCTTTAGACAAAACTGTGTATATAGGAATCCTTTAAAGCCCGTAGGGCAAAATAAGGTTATGAACGTTTATAAATATAAAAATATGTGGAGTACTTTGAATCCAAAACAGTGATTATGTGAAGCATGCAGCTATATAACTCGCCTCATCCAAGAAATTTACAATTTTATTTTATTTTTAATTGCTAGCGCAATAAAAAAACTTTTAAGTTTTACGCAAAAATGTGTGCCGAAATAGAACTCGCATTCCTTATACCGGAATAGATTAAAGTCCGGAATCTTATTAAACGGACACAGCTATTTCAGCAAAACCAGACGGTATACAGATGCGGTAAGGTATCTCTTAATTTAAGAAAATACACCGCATTTACCACAAATTAGTGTTTGCAGTTTTAGTATTTTATGGCAACGATTACTATAGATACATCATAGACATGTTTTATGTTTTTCAACCGATTAATCGTTTGCGCTCTACACGCCATTAAATTATACATATACTAGTATGTATATCAAAAGGATTTGTCATGGCGAGATCGTTGCATATCTCGCGCGTCCAAAAAAAAAAAAATCCTGAACTGGGAAGGCGTTGGAAACCGTCAATTGTTGTGCTTTTTTAAAGCGTAGACTAATTGGAGCATGTTGACAGCTAACCTAAAATTTACAGTCAAAACAAATTTTCTTTTTTTTTCCTTGCAATGTTTTACATTAAAAGTAGAATAACTAACGATTGCTATTCTCGAAGCAAATATCTAAGGGCACCCTTTACTGAAAATGAACATGTTCAATTATGTCCCTATTAAACATAAACAAATATCATTCATGTCAAACGGCGGGAAATTCAAACTTTACACTGTCCTAAACGGTTTATTTTTTCCAACGCCTACTCATCCCAGGATTTCATTTGAACGCGCGATATGTAATAATTTTAACTTCGAGTATTAATATGGAAAACATTAATAACTTTTCCTGAATACAAAAGAAGTTACTAATAAATTATAACAAGAAAATGTATTGGCACAATGCTTTTAGGTACTGGATGTGTGGTATTTGGGATGGTCTGCCGAGATGCCTTAAAAGAAGAAGGTTGTTGTAAACTGAGAAGAGTTGTTATTTCGCCGGACGCATTTTACTAAAATTGTGTACTTCAGTATTCTGTGAAAGTAGAAACTTAGAAAGCATTTTTAACACCTTATAACTTATAACCTAAAACTATGTTATTTTGGACATATGTGTATAAAAACTGTTATAGTGGAACGAAATGATATTGGGAACGACTTATGCAGGTGTTTATAAGTGTTTATAACGTACCTACTAATAGTTTTATGAGGGTTGGAACGATTGGGGCAGTTCACTGGTGTCGGCCTTAATTACTCAAATTATTGAAGTTTCAGAACTGGGACGTATTTAAAGATTTCTTAGGGGGGGTGTTCAACGCATTTGTCCTCTGCAATTTTTGTGAAATAATAAAAAATAGGTCCCACTGATTAGGATTGTCATAAATGTCATTTTTGATACTAATAATTAAAAATTATTCGTCTAAAACCAAATTCACGTTAAAATGTTTTGTTTGGCTATCAACGTGGATTCGCGTCACATAAATATTATGAACCATTTTTGGTAATTGTTCACTTTAACTACTTCTGGAATTTTCGCGTTTTTTCTGACTAGACACCCTCAGGGCGTCCTCCTAGATCGTTTCCCACCATTCAAACCTTGTGCAAATGCCTTTTTTCTCTCTTGTTGTGTTTCAAGGTCGCGTCGAGGTCGCGCCAATGTCTTATTATAACTAAAGGGTAAGGAAAATTCATTTGCACAAGGTTTGAATGGTGGGAAACGATCTAGGAGGACGCCCTGAGGCTGTCTAGCCAGAAAAAACGCGAAAATTCCAAAAGTAGTTAAAGTGAACAATGACCCCATTTTTAATTAGTGGTCCTAGGTAGGTACCTAGAAGGGCCCGGAAAATCCAATAATCCATTTGTTATCAAAACAGTCAACATTCCTGGTAAACATTCCAAAATTTCGAGTACGGACGATCAAAATGCAAACGTTCGGAGCGTGCCCAAAAAGATCAAAATCAGGTATTATTTACGACATCTCTACTGACAAGCCATACGCAATCGGCATATTTTATTATAATGAGTTCCCAATATCACTCCATGCTACTATAAATTAAAGTACAGGGTCATTATAAATGATTGTCCGATCCCAGTAGGCGTTGGTGACGTAGTTGAATGTGCCCCAAGCCTCATAACATGACTAAGACTAATATCGCCGATAGGTGGCGCTGCGGCGGTAGTGGAAATCTGTCTACTAGTTTGTCTAACGTTGCAAGGCTTGCGGCACATCCAAAATTTGTGTGGGTTTTCAACGCCAACTTCGATTGGACAATCATTTATAATGACCCTGTATAATCACTAAAACTTTTAGCATATATGTATGTATTAGATATTTAGAATTTATCATGTACGAGTATATGAAAATAAAAGTAGTAAAAAATTATTAAAAAGGAATGTAAAAAGATCCCGAGAAGACGTCAAGGAATGTCAAGAGTATACTGAAAAACATTTAATAAATACAATATTTTCCTTACTTCAAGACAATTGTAATTGAAGTTTTGAAGATTAAATTCAACGTTTTTGTTAATATTTCCTTGTGCCATAGACATGCTGTTCAATTACAATTGATAAAGATTATGAATTTGTAGATGATCATTTAGGATTTTTTTTTTTATAATTAACACTGACACAATAAATAATTACTTCATATTTCCGCTCACAACACAGTCGTCTTCGAATTTGGCCTTTTGTGTAGTTTATTTATCACAGTTTCACATAATGATAACATTTTAGTTAAAAAAAATCAGTGAAGCGTTAGCAGCTCCCATGGGTGGCAGTTAGTGAAAAAATGTTACACCATTCAAGATAATCAGTTAGGAGTTTCCAGAAAATGATGATGGACACGAACGTGCAAGCGTCCTCATGAAAAAACTTTCTGGCTTTAACAGTTTTGTAATATATTTGCGTTAAACTTCACATTTAGATAAAACGAAAAACATACACCGACTAGTCCCATTTAATAGGGAAAAATGTTCCAATTTAGCGATTTTTTTTAAATCTCTTTAAATTCAATTATCCAACGCAAGCAAATTAATTTTTTTTTATTCATTTACCAAATTTTTCCTCAGAAGCTAATTCGAAATTGATGAAAAATTGCTATAGGTAGACGACTAATTGGTTAGCAGGAAATTATTATAACTAGTCCTTAGTTTCTTATGTCTGGGATGAGCTTCGATCAGCTAACTTCGAACAGAGAAATGGCTAACATTTATACCCTTCCAAATTCCTTCAACTACGAGAAATAATTTGTGGAAACTAAACAAATGTTGTTTACCCGTTACGCTTTCAAGTTGATCATTGCAGATTTAGATCGAATGTATCATCAATAAAATGCAAGTGGTGTTCTGAATCAATCATTGAAGGAGTACAAGTAAGGAAAAGAGAAGCGGTATATTTTAATCTAACACAAGTATAAATACACCGAGAGCGGAAACCGAACAAGTGTAAATAAACCCTTGCGAATTAGAGGAGGCAAGAGAAAGGCTGATAGTTCCTGAACCAAACCTGACGTATATGGAAGATGTAGGGTTACATTGATTAATGATTTAAAAGAAAGGAGAGCTAAGGAATATAAGATAATCCGTTTGGGAAGACTACTTATATCAGGTGACTGTAACAGGTTGTGACTATTTTTGATATGTTCGTAACACTTTTGAAATATTGCTTAGGCAAAGCTGATGTTTAAATCAAGACACGGGAGTGCACGAAAGCTAGATTAACATTTATTATTAATTAATTTTCTAACATAATAAAGATTTCTAAAAATAGGTTTCACTGTTGGTCGCAACATATTTATTATAACATATTACTATTTTATTAATGATAATGGTTAATGGGAATAATCACGGCGATCGGTATGTCATCACTTCATCAGTTTCTTGTTTTGTATCCAGAAGAAGTGGAATATCGTGTTTTCTCACAACGTTGTGCAGGAGTCATTGAACGCTTTTTAAATATTAGCAGTGTAGCTACATGGAAGTCTACAGGACGTGTTAAAGTAGCTAACCAGATGTCGTAGAAGACGTTAACAAAATTGTTCAATGAAATTTACCTATTTCCATGAGTCGCTTAGATGATAGATCTGAATTAAAAATTAACATTTTTGTTGCTCTTTGTAAAATCAATTTCTTTCTTAGTAAAATGACTAACATTTCCATTAACAACATACGAAAAAACGTTACAACGTCACTGGATATAAATGATTACGAATTAGATTTCAATTTAGTCAAACATGCAGTACATGGCTGTATGACAAATTCGCAGAGGATAACTTAGTAAAACTCCCAGAAGTTAATTTTTACCATTTTTCAAATTAAAAAATAATGTTTCTGCAGTATTACTGCCTACAATTTCACATTTCATTTATTTGCATGTCTTTTTAACTATTCTTCTATTTTACTTATTTTATCAATTTTTTCTAAAATAAATGTAAAGCAGCTTGATACGGACTTGTTTACAAAAAATATTATTAAAATACAATTAGGTACTAATCTAGTAATTTTTTAAATTAAAATTTATTAAATCCGTTCCTAAAAAACAAATTAAACGCCGTTATTATGTTCATAGCCTAAATTTAAAAAATATTTTCTAAATGGGAACCTATACCCCCATTAAATTAAATTAACAATAGTCTCCTGTTGGTAAGGGCACAGCCGAGTTCCTTCCGGCGGTCAAAAATTTTGTGGTTTTGTAGCAGGTAGTCAACGGGAAGGGATTAGTGGTGGTGCTAAGAATGATCTGGTAATTAGAAATTATGTTGCCTTTCCTAAAATTATAAATTTAAAGATTTCTTGGTAATTATGTGAATGTCACAGACAGACTTCTTGCAACCAGTGACTAAAACCAATGGCCACTATGTATCGTTAGTCTTTGCTCTCCTTCCTAGTGTAGTGCTGTATGTGCAATATGTGGGAATTAATTTTGGAAATATGTAGGAAGTTTAACCTTACATTTCTATTGCTTAGTAAACATTAGTGGCTGTTTGTTTCACTTAAAGCAAACATGGTACCGTAAACTCCAGAATTTAAGTTTAGCTAAATTTTATGTTGCAGAAGATGTTGGGGACCGCTTTTTAGAATCACAAAATTTGGAGATTATTTGTAGATATTTACCTAGAAGATGAAAGCAGTTTCAATTCTCGTATGTGGACTACATTTTCAGCAATCACAACTCAAACCACAAATGCCTGTGAAAGCTTTTATTCGCATTTTAAAAGTAATTTTTATGGCAGTCATCTTTCTATTTATATACAGGGTCATTATAAATGTTTCTAACATCGTAGGTGGCTGTGCCGCTATGCTTTAGGTGCGCCACTACGCCCACTAGATGTTAGAAACATTTATAATGACCCCGTATATGAATATTTGTAAAAAGAATCTTAAGTTTTCAAACTTTTACTATGCAAAAATAAAGAACGCAGACAATGGTAGAAAAATTGTTAAATCCTACATACAGAAAAACAAGATTCTTTACATAATCTGATTGTACGTTTTAAAAACCGACACATAAATAGACTACGAGTATAATTTATAAATGCCGGATGTCATTATAATTTCCCTTGAAAATATTGTAAATAAATTTGATTCTTCTCTTCTCAGTGTATGTACCTATTGTCAATTCTTATTATTTAAGAAAAATAATAATAATCTAATCCGGCTACTACCTGTTGAATACCTGCCGCGCTAATCCCCGATCACTTGGAGAGGAGCTCGTCATAAGTGGTAAAAAAGTGACCGCCCGAAGAACTCGGATATGTCCCTTCGTAAAAATAATAACATTTCATGCAAAAAGCTTCTTATTGGATATTCTTTATTAAAAATGCGACAAAAAGTCGCTGGAGAGCTCATTTTATTTATCTTTTAAGAAAGTCAACAAATTTTTACGTAATAAGCAGTAACATAAACAAACCAGGAAGAAAGTGTATTAATAACAACCTTTGAGAATTAAAAATAATTTATCGTCTCAGAAGTATACTCTAAAAATAAAATTTATCTCTACAAATACGCCGGTATTACAAAAATAGATGAGTTAAAAATAATGTCGTTAGAAAAAACTGTTTACAGGTGGGTAATTGGTGCCAAAGTAAGAGTTATAAGTAACTTATAATACAACGGATTTATATCTGTAAAATGTAAACAAGGTTATCATATTTTTCCATAAACCATTTTTGAATCAGAACAGGATGGAATCTTATCAGTTGCAGATAATTTAAAATAAGTAATGAAAATAGGAAATCAAATTAATCATTAAGGAAAAACATTTTTCGAAGAGAATTACTTGAATTTGAAATTGGGGTATAATAGTTATTTATGCAACGAGTTGCATACAAAATTTTATTGTTTGAAACGACGTCCCGGGAGCTTCCAAACCTTTTAAAAATGGTTTCGCATTTGCTTTGGACAGTTTTGACAAATTTTTCAAGACCTGTCAGAAATGTAACGTTGAATGTGTTGTCTAGGGCAACGGTTCGTAATCTACTCATTTTGCTTTAGGGCAGTTAAGAGGCAGTTTACAAAGGAGAAAAATGAGAATTTATCACAATTGAAAACAATTAAATGGTTTTATTGATTAGAAATTCACATCAGCTGTTCAATGAGCATAATGATGATGGATGCGGCGCTGCAGTGGCATAGATAAAACATATTCCATATTCCATCAATAATATTAGTTTACGGTACGGGCTAATGAGATATTAATATTGGGCTTTGTTCTTTTCCAGATGCAACATAATATTAAATGTGTTTACATTAGTATTTGTCTTTGACAAAATTTAAACATCAATATTTTCAAAAGGCATGTTTTTGGTTCCATAACTTTTTAAGCAAATTATTTTATTTTTTACTTAGTGCAATCTATTTTTTTTTCTGCTTTTATAAACCCAAAAAACAAACAGCTTAATAATAGGCGCCTTTATTAAACATCCAATATTATTTTCAGTAAGTAGTAGAACAGGTCACTTTGCAGCTTCTACTTTACATAATCAACACCTTCTCTGGCATTACAAGTACTTTTGACAAAGATACTATTATACCACAATTTCATGTAATTGAAACAAAACATTTGACTGCATATCCCGTCTACAGGGTCATTATAAATGATTGTCTCATCGCAGTAGGCGTTGATGACGTAGTTGAATGTGCCGCAAGCTTCATAACATGAGTGAGACTAGTATCGCCGATAGGTGGCGCTACCGGCGGTAGTGGAAATCTGGCCACTAGTTTGTCTAACGTTGCGAGAGTAGCGGCACATTCAAAATTTGTGTGGGTATCATTTATAATGACCGTGTATTATACTTCAATCTTATAATGTTCCCATCAGTCCCCCTAGTATAATATCGTCCTAATAAACTTGTAGATTTCAAATTGTACATAAATATGTAATTTCTAGTATTTCGTCATAGGTTTATGGCGTACCACAAGGCGCAGTTCTAGGTCCAATTTTATTTGTGCCATAAATCATTAGTTTGTTTTTATTGCTGACTCCGGGGTCATTGTATTTGCTGGTGGCCGAACAATTCCCATTTCGAATAATGTTTACAGACACTTCATCTTCTATTATCACCACAACATCTCCATATTGGCTTACTTACGACAAATTTCCTCTCTTCAAGCCAATCATAGACTATTTCTATGTATTTTTCGTCGAAAACCTTCATTACCGTTGTTATCGCGGGTAAAGTTTTGCATTTAACGTGAATTTCGAATTAATTTAAATTATATGTAATTAAATGAATTTTGTTTTTATTTTTTTACATCTCACTGTTGTAAGCATCTTGCATGTTTATGACACTCGTAAATTGTTATTGTTCTGCATACACATGCATGCATGCATACACAATCTAAACGAAAAACATCCTTAATTTAAGCTGCAAATGTTAATTAAAATTTTATGGCTGAGAACACAAATCTAAGTGAATGATTTTCGCGACTATTCAGGTTGTGAGCATTGTTACAAGAAATAAGATGTAAATGTTCTTATGCTACCCTGAACTTAAAGGATATTTAATTTAAAAGGACTCAATCCTAAATCTTTCCATCTACTAACATCTGAGTTGTTAAAAAAGATACATCGGGTGTCTAAAATACGACGATCACAAGGCAGGAAGCAGTAAAGTTTCTGAAATGCTTACTGTTTAAGTATTGCTTTTTTAATTTTTCCAGATTAGCTGAAACAGTTGGGAAACAAAGGAATATTTCAGATTTCATTCATTTTTAATATTAAATTCTAAAATGAGAAATGTAATGAATGTACACAGCGAAACGAAGTAAATGTTTGGGTTACTTTCTTTATTAACATTTAAGTTCAAAATTACACCATCGTGACTAAAAAAAATTATTGCCTTATTAAGTTTACAGCTACGGCTGAAGAAGCTTTTTTGTGATTTTCTGCAAAAACAATAACTCGCAGCCAAATATTGAAACGAAAAGGTGGTAAAACAGAATCTCTTTTCAAGGGGACATTTTTCGTTTCGCCTTTTCCTTGAGCAGCGATGGTCAAACAAACCATGCGTCAAATATCCGGGCAAAGTAAATTCATCTCACGGGACTGATAAAATTGAAAAAATCAAAGATAATTTACCAGAAGACCTCAATCCAGTCTTAAATTAGTTAAATTGAGTGTGCAACCGTCAAATTCGTTAGCTTTATTACAGCCCAATTTTAATAAAATGTGTGCATCCTTGAAGGAATCTAATAACCTCGAATGGGCCCAGCTGAAGAGTTTTGTTCTCGCCACGAGATAAGGATTTGACAGAAATGTATTCAAAAAATTGCAGAAACAGCGGAAGAGATACATCATCCTAAATAGGAATGACGTATCCGCCGATAAAATATGAAATCATTAGATTTTCTCTTTTGAATTTTATGGGAAGCACAGGATCCCTTCAGTCATTTTTCTTGTCAGGACATCCGCACTATTCTGGCAGAAATTTGTGAAAAGAAAAAGGTGGTGAGTTGTGACTTATATCATCACTCTTGCCGGCCAAGCGTTGACACTAACGACATTTAAACGAGTGCCGGTAGGGGGCGTCGCACCCGCTGCGCTTAAACGAATCGCTGTTAATCGCGGGAAAGATAAATCAGTGAATCACATCGCAGCTTTGTTAATTTGCCATTAAAAATGTATTGCGAATTACAATTTAACTAATGACGGTTAAGTGATTATGAAAGCTGTCTAGCGCCACAATCAGAGCTAACCAGTTGTGAAACGATAATGGATAGCGGCTAAGTTAGCAATTTGCAGGGATTAATTCCTGTACAGCAAGATTAATTGTTAAGATTTGGGAGCACCACCACAAAATTAGATTCAAATATCGGAAAAAACTAGATGGTTGCTTGGAAGAGAAATCTGGCGGATCTTTACAAATGAAATTAGATCTGTCTCGTTTTCCAGTGACTGATTTTTTACATAAACGTGACGAAAATAATCACGATTTTGTACTTTGGCTGGATTGATTATTGTAACGAGAACAGGATTTGCAAACTGGTGACGACGAAAGAAATCAAATTTCAAGGTACAGTCAATCATAATTATTGTCTTTCTATTTTTAGGTATGGGGTTGTCAGTCTGTAAGTGATGCCGTTTCTTGCGTAGAGAGATGTACACCTACATCTTGTATTAGTTGTATTGACAGCAACTTCGATTTTTTCGCAGTTCCTTGGTTATATTATAATCGATGTAAACATTGAAGAAGTAAAAAATTAAAATTATACAAGATTTCTTCAAACGTTAATTGACAAAAAAATAATTAGTAACTCGTATTTCTGCCTCCGGTCTAGACGACAGTACCCAACCTCCTTGAAAGGCCTCTAATGAGTCCTTACACATTGCAAATCAACGTCGGTATCATTATTTAAGAAGTGCTCGATGCCACACGCGTTGAGTGAGATGCAGTTCGGGAAGACGCGCTGGTCAGTTTGGATATTTGAAGAACTTTAAAAAAGATGCCACAAATGAGCTGGACATCACAATATTCGTTTTATAAACTGTCTACGAATTTTAACAAATCTTAATTGATAAAAATAGCTGATAAAACATACGTCATTACGACAGCTGACGCAAATTCTATCGTGTTATATTAAATTCAGCAAGTCAATTGAAAAAAGAAAACAACTTTTAAGACTGAGTTACATAGTATCTCAATCAAATCTGAAAAAAAAATTATGATAAGAAGAAATACATAGTTTGCTACCTGCAATTATTAACTTTTTAGAATAAATTTTAAATAAATTGTTGGTTTAGATTTAGTTGCTGCTTAGGTTTTCAAGATTTTGTGTCACGCAAAATTTCTTTATTGTAGCTAAGAAATAGTAATAATGTACCCATAAAATATTTTAAAAATTTTCCTATGTCTTCTATAAAAATGTTTCTTCACAAAATACATTACATATTCACAAGAAAAGTTTTATGTGTATATTTATTTGTCATTTCAATCCAGGAGGTTTCAATAATGTAAACTGTAAAAATACTGTACAGGGTGATTTTGAAAGTTGTGCAGATATTTTAATCACGAGCTACTGGCTTCATGTAGAACTCGGAAAAAATATTTAAAAAAATCTATGTCAAAAAATAAAATGACATTTATTTTTTGCGCTACAATTTTTTTTAATTGCTTTTAGTCTTCTACGTTGTCAAACAACCTCGTAGGTAAAATTTCGGCACATTTAAAAAATACACCCTGTATATCATATTTTATAAAACGTACACCAACGCGGTGTCCTTGTTTTAAAGCATATTTCCTATAGGTTACTTCGCATTGGCGTACATTTTATAAAACATGATATACAAGGGTGTATTTTTAAAATGTGCCGAAATTTTACCTACACAGTTGTAGGACAACGTAGAAAACTAAAAGCAATTAAAAAAAATTGTAGTTCAAAAAATAAATGTGATTTTATTTTTTGACAGAATTTTTAAAATATTTTTTCTGAGTTCTACATGAAGCCAGTAGCTCGTGATTAAAATATCTGCACAACTTTCAAAATCACCCTGTATTTCAAGATATGTAATACTTTGTCCACATTTGACCTATACTAGATTATGTAAAATGTTATGTAGTGTTACATCATGATGATAAAAAGGAATTTGATTCATTAATTGCAATGTTGACTGTATACTGTTAGTAGAAAAATGAAGGTGAATAATGTGAGACAAAGCCAGCGAAATATCTACCAAGTCAATTTTATATTTTCAATTAAAAATTTGACTAAACTAGGCAATATGGTTTAATCGAGTTAAAACTGTTACTTTGAATAATCATTATAAAAATTAACATTTTGTAAAGAAAAAAATATTCATACATGCTAGATATTGAATTAATGAATTAAATTAATAAAATGTCTTGAAATGTGATGTAAAATATAGAGAAAAAACTTGGCATTGAAAACTAGGAAGACGTTGTTGATGACCTTCCGCTGTCGACGTTTCCTAAACACTTGATAATACCATTTTCTAATATTCATTTCCGGACCCTTGCTTAAATTACAGTTTAATAGTGTTATTCGCGTGAGGCAACTGAATCAGAAACAACATTTCTCGGAACGATTAGTAAATAAAATTCCTGCAAGTTAAATAGCTAGGAATAATATTCGTAAATTTCTGAGATGACAATGAGGAGTGGTCTTTTTTATGAATTTTATTAACATACCTACACGAAATTAATAATGGATTGCCTCGTCTAATGTTGGACCTTATCATAAAAATCGCTTTAGAACAGACACTTAATTGGCGCTTCCATTGCAACTTTAACGAAACTAAAAGTGATAGGCTTACATAAATTAACCTTATTCGACTAAAATTAAACAAAAAAACGAGCAACTCTGGTTTGAAAAATTTTGTCGGCGGCCGGAGGCGATTTTAAAGAACATGTTTCGCAGGTATAGTAAAAATTCCAGTACACGTACTAAGCGAATGTTTTCATAATTTTTTACTGCAAGTTTTAAGACCTTGTCTGATCCGTCAAATGTCCGATTTTTATTAACGTAAAACAAAGACAATTAAAAAGCTCGAATTATTCAAAGTGCGCGTTGGGTATTTGTAAATTGAAATTTGTACGCAGCAAGATTGAAAAGTTTGTAATCTAAGGAAAAACTTTGTTAAAAGTTTGTACAATTATACTCCTATTACTTTATTCAATGTCGTCAGGTCATCACCCTTCAATTCCACGTCTATAAGACAACGTTCGTAAAGTAACTCAAACCCTTTGGGAAAAAATCAGTTTCTGTCTGCAAATCAGCGTCGATCATCATCTTATTCGACGTAAATCTTCGTTCTTTAAAGGTTTTTGAGTTCTGCAAATAGCTAATATCGCGAAGTGGCCAAACCATGGCCAATATATTGGATCATCAACAATTTTATAACGGATTTCAGTGATATTTTACACAGCAACAAATGTGAGCAGATGAGTTGTCTTGCAAAAGTAACAAAATCCTTTGAAAGTATTCTCCGACGGTGACGTTTCTTAAGTTTTGACTCAAAGATCTCTGATTGGTTTTCATTACTATATGCAACGGGTGAAAATGTTGCCATAGGTATTTATCCTGGAAAATGGAGCCAACAACTTTTCTGGCAAATTTCTGCAACCCAGATTTTTTTCCTCAATAGAAAGATGTTGATATAATCTTGGGCCAACATATCATCAAGATTACGATTCCTAACTTTACACTTAAAACATGTAGCGTTTTGAAAACGGTTAGCGCACGTCAATAGTGTCAATACAAAACAATATGTGAAGCACATCGATAAGCACACCGTTTTGCCCTACTAAAATGAGAAACGTTTATCGGATTTAAAAACGAACTGCAAAGTCTGCAAATTGTCAACAAGACGAAATAAATGCTAATTTCCAATAAAAAAGTTTGTGTATTACAAAAACATTTATGGCAGAATCCTCTTTTCGAAATGAGATCGAAGAAAATGGCGACTGGGTTTATCATATACAACTCTGTTTCTGAGAGTCTCACTATTAGACTTTCATAACCACTCCTAATCTTCGCTGTTAGTATAAAGCCCGGTTACATAAAGCGATGTCAAGTCGTTGTTAAAGGAGGATATTTAACATTTTATTTGAATCAGCCAATCAAATGGGGGGATTTCCGACTTGACGCGTTGTTAGCTGACACGATGTTAACTAAGCTTTATACAACCGGGCCCAAGAGAAGTTACGCCACATATTCGTATACATATTTAGAATATTTCATATCTACTCCTTATTTTCTCTTGGTGGTTCTACTCGTATTGTATTGAGAAGATTTGTTTGGTGTACATGAAAGTGCTGGTAAACTGATTTTCCAAAAAAAAAAAAAAATAATAATAATATATTTTTTTTGTAACAACATACAGGGTGTTAGTAAATGGTTGGGAATAAATTTCGGGGTGAATTCCTTATGTAAAATGTGGCTTAAAACCTAAATAAAGTTTTTCGTTAAAATGAATAGTTTTCTCAAAAAAATAAAAAAATAAAAATAAATGTATTTTGACATATCCGTATTTTTTTTGAAATATATACTGGGTATATATAACGTATGTCAAAATTCAAAACTAATGCGATTTTAGGCAGACAAATGAACTAATTAGAGAAATTGTCCAACAGTGGACTACACGAAAAACTTTATTTAGGTTTTAAGCCACATTTTTCGTAAGGAATTCACCCTGAAATTTATTCCCAACCATTTACTAACACCCTGTATATGTATTTCAGAAACACTTTAAAACATTCTAAAAACCGAAGACAATTAGGTACCGAGCGATGATTTAAAAAATAAATCGAGTTTGCTTTGGAGCCTATGCTATAGCATGGGTTGCCACAGGTAACACGCCGACTCGATTTATTTTTTAATTGATCGCACCGTATTTCAAATATCTACATAAATATTGTTATAAAAATCTTGTTTTCAATAATTACATATTTCATTTAATAATATTTGTTTTAATTTATAAATGTTTGTAAATGAAAATGTGGTATACGCAGTGCTTAATTCTTTTCGGTTGGACTGGAATAACAATTTGAGCTTTTCGGGGTTTACATCAGGTGAAATAAAATTAATATAATTAATTTCGCTCCCACGTCCACTTTGTAGAAGGATAGCCTTAAGTCTTGGCTCTATGCGAATTTGATTACTTGTGGTTGATGTGTACGGTTTAGGGTGTACACACGAAATAAGCAAACACAAATGGTAAATATTTAGTCTTTGTATGCATCGCAATCCCTTTGTGCCAAACTGTTTTGCCGTCGCTTCCGGATTCAACAGTAAATATGTCTTGACGAAGAATAAATGCGACGGGACACGTGCAATTATCAAGTGAATGTGTCATTAGTAAATATGTACTTTGAACAATTATTTAAACAAAAAATTACCGAATGGGAATGCTCCTAAAGTGACAGATTTTCAACAAATATTAATACAGTTGAATTGGTCAAGAACTTTTTCCTTGTTATTTACTGACAACACTTGTCTGGTGGAAGATATTTGATGGCATTAAAATTTGTAGATAAACAAAAAAGAAAATATATTTGCATAAGAAATAAGGTTTTCTGTTGTATTAGATAAAATCTCTCCAGGAATAGACTGAAGTATTTGGAGAAAAGAGTAAGAAACTTTCAAGTACCTACGTAAAATCGTAGGATTCGCACAAATGTGCAGGCAATGACATTGCTGACACAGCTCATCCGTGAGTTTATTGAAAGGAAAATGGAGCTTAGTAATGTGAGTTACGCTTTCGAAGCTGGATCTTGTAAGATTCAAGTGCATAATTGGAAATTTGCAAGTAGCTCTTGTCAATGGAGAAGAAACGCATTTTTCAAATTATTGCACAGCAAACATGGAGCATGGAGAAATGCTTACTGATGGGAAAGAATTTTATTTCTTTGTGTGTCCTTTGGCACAAATGTCTTTTCAACCTTCGTTAAATAGTCTTTTGAAGTCAGAAAAAAAGCCGAAAACGAAGTATGTAATTACTTCTCTGAATTTTGAACTTTCACCTTATTAGAGTTTTATAATGTCGCGTAGGTGGTATCTTAATGTAACATAATAATAGTGTAAAAAAACGTAGGACTTGAGTACTGTTTTAATCAAAAGAATTCACAACAGCAACACACCAACAATTTTTAAATTGGTACATTAAAACAAAATGGGCTATGTGTAAATTTAATTTACTTATAAAAATATATTATCAAATTAATTAATTAATTAATTAAATTCTTTAAAATGAAATCCAGTGAGTTGCTGACACAGCCAAACAATATTTAAATTCATTGAGAACCTTACGATAATTTGTAGTTCAATTAAAAAAAAATCCATTTCTGGATAGAGGATAGAAAAATCTTTCAAGAAATGTAACAAGAGACTACTGCTATCATTTAAAATTTATGAGCGCCACCCACTGCGTGAATTAAAAAAGCGTAATACAATACGTTACACCAAGATGAGATTTGACCAATTTAAGAAATTTAATTCCTTGCTTTACACTCACGCTCTATAATTAAGTATTATATACAGGAGGGTGTCAACGAGATTACTGGCATCCTTCCTTTACCCCCAATTTGTCAAACTCTCAAAACAAAGCTTAGTACAGATATTACAAACACAAAATACATATCACATTTATACATAGCGTCTGATTTTCTTGGACTCTTGGTTTCGTCGGAAATGACTAATTTTTTATTTGGAACACCTATGTTTTTTTTACATATTATATTTTTGAAACCCTAAGAAAATTGTGAGTGTGTTTACGTAATTTTCGTAAGTTTTCAGGTCTATTTAATTTTTGCAGAATTAATTTTTTTTTTTTTTGATGCTGTAGATGTATTTTATTCTTGTAATATTTATTTTTCGGCGCATCCACCAAATTGGTAACGCTACTTACAATTATTTTCTACTATATACATATAAAAATAGATTGTAATATAATAACACATGAAAAATAAAAATTTAAACAAGAACAAAATTTTAAAGGAAAGTAAAAATTAAATTAAAAAAATTTCATCCAATGATGGGCTATGAGGAAGGGTGCCGCGAATGCTTGTTGCATTGCCCCGTTGAATGGCCAAAGAAAGTCTTTGACGAAGAAATTGTTTTGCCCTGACGTTGCCAGTTTCTTTAACCAACTTAGAGCCGATTGTGTTGATAAAAGTTCTAGTTTCTTCGCACCAAGGACCCAGTGTTTCGAAGGCAAGTGCCTTGAAAATAAAATTCGCAGACTTTAATATTTTATATTTTTCATGTTTTTTTCGGCAAGCAATTTCTGCTGCTGCCCCAGCTTCTACGGATGTCTGTGAAAGATATGAATTGGCAAGTGTATCGACACAAGTTACGTCCCAAATGAGACGTTGGCCCTTTGACCAAGGGGTGAGCGTGGCGCCATCTGGTCTCTTACCATCGTCACGTGAAAGATTCGTAGGTTCAAGTGTAGCTGGGATATGAATTGATGAAAAAACTCTTTGAATAATTGAATTAAGTTCACTATGCCTTGGCAGCCTTCCTTTGCTCTTAGTACAGCTTAGACCATGAATTCCTTGAGCGTTGACAAATGTGCGGCAGTTGCAAAGATGATTTTCAAATAGTTCGCAGCCGAGTCGAAGACCTACGCAAACTTGAAAATCTTGCAAATCCAAAAAGGTACCAATATTTTTTGAAGATGATTTCAAATCTTAATAATCGGCATAAACAATAACAGAAAAATACAAACTTAATTTCTAATGGACACATTTAATAAATAGAAGTATGTATGTATTTAAATTATCTTGTTGACAATACCTAAGTCAAAATCTGAAATGTTAGAAAAAATTACTGTCAAAAGTGTGAAAATAAAAAATGGTCAAAAAATGACACTGCCCCAAAAATATGCACTTGAAAACTGAGATTAATATGTCCGAGGATTAAATAAAGTTCGTATTACTTATTCGACTTTAACGAATTAGTTCCACGCTGGTACTGCAGATATTAGCAGAAATAGAAATTAGTAAATAATTTAAATAATAAATAGGTAAATATTTAAATAGGCTCATGTTTTTACTTTGGATATGATATGTAGGTGTGTAGATTCTATGTAGTGTGGGTGGTAGTTTAATACTTTTTACAAGACAAATGAAAAATCGCCTTTTTTGTGAAACATGCAAATTAGAAAATTTCCTATAGATAGCTCTCTCTTAGAATTATTATCGCCTTTCACAGAATTGAGCTCACTCAATGACAAGATTTAATCACATCTTCTATGTGAATATGTACTACAAACTTTTAGCCAAAATTTATTGATTATAAAATACAAATCTTCACTGACTATAACACATGGGATTTTAAAAGTTTTGACGTTCATGACTACGATGTTGTGTTTTTTTATAATGTAGGTAGTTTCCTAAATATTTATTGCGTTTGCGTTATCATCTTTGCATCATGAAAACTGTGAAATTTGAAATATTGTGCATTTATCTAAATTTATATATACCTAGTTTAATAAAATAGAATTGTAGACATAAAGTAGTTACGAAACTGTTCGCGACAACTTGATAAGTGAAACATAAAAGTTGTTAAAGTTTTTCTCAGACCGATATGCAAAAGTTTTGAACATTCAATCGAATAAAGTTATTACAAGTTATATACAAATTTCCAACTCTTATAACATACGTTCAATCCTCCACACATTATTTAAAGTCTTCTTTTGTTTATTTTTCTTACTGTTTAGAAGTCCTTAAAGGAGAAATATACAAATTCGATATTTATGTTATGTAAAATTGACATTATAAGCATCGCTTCGGATTTATACTAGAAATAATGAAATAATTTTTATTTTCGCTATCCTGTAAGCGACCTTATAAACAACACCTTAAATTGTAGATTAATTGCTAATTGCTATAAATAATCAACAGACCTTAAAAGTTGGTTTTAAAGTAACGCTTAAGGTATAAGATTATATGGCAGCACTAAAATTATCCCAATAATGGAAACCAATATTGGGGTTGAGATGGTTGTCTCGGCTCGTGCAGCTGCATCCCTTTTCCTTGGTTCAGGGCAGGGATTAAAAATTTGCGACAGAACATGTTTTTCATGTTTATTGTAAATTTTGTGATTGTAACGAAATTCCCTTTAGTACTTTGTGTCTTGAAAACAGTAAAGATGATTTGTAATAGTATTGTATATTTAATAAATAAATATAATTTCATCGGTACGCATTTGTTTTGAGGCCGGCTCTGGAATTCACAACAGAGAATTGCTTGAAGCATGATTTATGGTTGGGCTGACCGCCTACTGCAATTGCGACAAAAGGGACGTTTATCTCCGGTCAAATACTTTTAAAGGGCCATATAATCTTATACCTTAAGCGTTACTTTATATTATATTTGGAAACATTCTGGATAAAACCGCCTCCAAGTGAACAGCTTTCGGTAGAGTCACAAGTGAAGAGCAGTGTCACAGTAATGGATTAAATGTTGCCATTGTTCATGGATGCGCCCATTTAAATTTTGTAAGCGTGTGTGGAGTCACACGATTTAAAGGGTCATCGAGTTAATGACAAAGAAAGTGAACTGGCGTACAGTTTTATAGGTTAAAGGTATGCAGAAGCAGTCGTGATAAATTTAGATAAGTAGGTATGTACCTATAAATACATGTGATGCCGTAAAGCGAATTACCTAGACTTGACCTGGATGGATCCTCATGAATGAATATTAGATCGGCATCTCCAGTCTAGATACATAATTAATTGCACATATTATGCATTTGGTGCATTTTTATAAATGTAAGTACATTAAAGTAACGGTGAGCTTAATGTAAAACACTGACATACTTACAGGTTGGACCAAAAAATATACGAAAATAAACGACATTTTATAATACCCTGGTGAATCTCTGACCTTCAATTAGATATTATGAACCCTTTTTGGAATGTGTTGTTAAAATTTATATTGATTTTGGATAAAATCAGCAGTTTGTGTTCGAATCAGGTTCCAGGTAGACACAATTTAAGACAAATTGTCTACTTGCGTCGTAGAAACACAATTGTTTCCTTTCTCAAATTAAGCACTATAATTCTTGCCATGTAAGGGAAATTAAGTATATTGTTTTTCTAACACTAATATCTTATACTGTTTCTATGGTGCATTTGAGCTCACACCTTATGTTTCCCATAAAATACGCTTTTCTCTATAAGACACGTCGTCAATAGCAACGTATCTTATAGAGTCATAAAATACGCTCACACATATTATTCAAGTAACATTTTATTCATCATTTTTACAGTAATTATCACAAAAGTGAAAAGTACAATTATTGAATTGGAACTGCCACATTAGCTTCGTGCTCTTGTACCTAACATCTTCTTCTTTAACTTCTGCTGTTTCATCCAATGCAAGTGCCCGGCCATCGAAAACTGACAATCTTTACATTTTCTTCAAATGATTCTTGCCGTAATGTAAATTAACTTTTAATGAAGTTCTACGAGTACTGTCACCGGGCACCGTTTGCGTTTCGGTTTTGCTAGTGAAGCTTATTCCCAACTTCTCTAAAAAATAGGCAGCGCCGGCCGAGAAAAGTCAAGTGAGTTTTTACATTCAAAAAAGTGCGTGTCATTTCACTCCTCTCCCCAAAAAACGAGACTGCGGCTCTTTTCAGAGCCTGGCTCTGGTAAAAGTGAGCTGGGCTACGAGACGGCGATCTTCTTCGACGGAAGAACGCTTCGAGAGACGGGACGAATCGGCTCTTGTGGGAGTCGTTTCGACGAAACAGAGACATCGGTCAACAAAACGACACCGGTCCCGATCACACCTCGAGGGCCGGTGGTAACAGTACCTACAATGTGTAGGTACTGTAGATGTCTACCTCATATCAAAAAAAGCCAAAATGACATCTTTCGTTACCTCCGTGATGCTTTTTTTATTGTTCCGGCCTTGAAACGAAACATACACCTCTTCGTATGCACTTTTAGACTTCATTGGTAACAAATTGCCCCTTTTTTCTTATTTCTTCTGGAACGTTTTGGCACACTCCAACGATGAAGATTGTTTTTTTCCAAATTTGTTGATATTATTACCATTTTGTGTATTGTGACGCGCCTCGAATAATTTCTGAATTTATTAAAATTTCTGATAAGATGTTAGTGTTAGAAAAAATCTTGAAGACAACGCGTGTTTTATAGTTTAAAAATCTCGGTCTATTAGATCCTCGCTCCCTGCGGTCGCTCTGATTTAAACTAGGTACGACCTCGATTTTTAAATCGTCTATAAAACCCTTGTTGTCTTAATAGCTATAAAATATAAAATTATTCATTTCTTGTATAAATACGATATTATTATTAGTTAAGTTGAGATCAAGCAAGATGGAATGACGTTCGACATAAAAAGATAATAGGTGCCAGGAAAAATATATTATATCTTATATTATATAACTTAAATAAAGCAAAATAATTTGAATAATTGCTATCTTTGTAGCATTTTAATACTACAGAGTGTCTATAAAAGAACATACCTATATCAAGAGTCCTGTGAAATTGTGAAACTCTATAATTTTATTGTGTCGAACTATGTCGAGCCGTTAAAGCCGTCAAATCAGATGTCAATAGTCAAATGTCAAATTATTAAATCTTAGCGTCAGTTGTGAGTTCGACTTCTTCTTTGTTTTGTTTGTGATTTTGTTAAATTTTTCTATATTCTAATTGCTTTTCATCTTACAGCAGTCTTTATTAAAAACCTGTCATTAGTGCACTTACGCAACCTCTGTTTTTCTATATGGTACCACAATATGCTACAGAACGGCAAAAATCACATATCTATTCAAATTCCACAGGACTCTTGATATACTCGTACATACGTTCTTTTATAGACACTTTTTATTAAAGTCATAGTCAATATTTTTTAAGAATTATTTAGTTATATTCTACCAGCAAGAGGAAACTCCAAGAAAAGAAAGTTCTTTCATCACTGTATTGTATCCTTTCTTTTCAGATTATTTTTCAGTGTTAGAACTTTCCAATATATTTTTTTTATATTGACTCAAAAATACAGCCAAACTGACCTGCAGTGTTCGTTGTCGTTTAATTCAATTCTTTTAATCAGAAATTTTTGCAAAACATCGAAATAAACACAATGTTTTAATGAAATTATAGTGCTTACTCATCACATTCTTGTACTGCATATACTGATTAAATTATGTTAATTTCTATATTTTATTTTATTGAGTTTAACACGTTCCACGAATCTCAGAATCAGTGTTTATGTTAATTTCGTAAGAATGAAATGTAATAATGATGGTAATTGTTACTGTTATTCGCATAATGCATAAAATACAAAATATTAATTTTTGAATTACTAATGTCCTACTATTGGTTACGGTTGAAGAGTATGTAACAAAGTAATTACACTGAACTAAGTAAAGTCTTTACTAAATCGTATTTTATTTGTAACAACTTACGACAAACATATTTTTTGTCATAATGAAATTTTTATGAGTTGAATTTTAATAACGAATAATTTTATAGCAATTCTTAATTAATTAGGTACGGCAAAAGTCAATTACGCTTGTGGATAATTGTACGAAAATGATAAAATATAAAAGACTCGTACCGTTAAATTAAATATAACTCTGTGATTTACAGGTTTGTGGTGTTAGTTGAATAATTATTACCCAACAGTCAAACACAATTCAATTCAACAACAAAGTGCAATTTAGAAGAAAGTAGTTGACAATAATGAAGTCAACCTTGATGTGTTTTTGCGAAAATAACATAACGATAAAAACAGTGTACGATATTGTGCATAAAATCCATTCACGTTGTTTTGACACAACGGGCGGCCATGGAAATTTTGCATTTAATTTGGTAGTAAAGCTGTGTGTTGAATTAGTTTGTTTTTCTAAGTTTGAGGTTATAAATAGCGTCAATGTCTAGTGCATTGTTGTCAGTTTTACTAGTTTGGCACAGAAGAATACTCAGACATCGCCGGAAATTCAGCAACATGTTATGTTCATTTTGATAGGTCCGCATGTCAAACACTTTAGTGACGGAAATCAAACAGTGTGTCCGACGTCAAAAAAATAAGTCATGCCCTCCCATTATGCCAAAACAACGTGAACGGTGTTTAGATTAAGAAATTCCAATATATTCATGTATTTAATTTAAAAACCGCATGTATCGGGTTGCTGCGCGAAAAGTTCGATTTTTTTTTAACGTTACAAGTCTAAAATGTTCAGGTGTGAATTTAAGGATTACAAAAAATATTCCTTGATATATTTGACCTTCAAATTTTAAACAGAATATTTTTGTCTATTTAACAGCAGATAGTTTTAAAATCGCAAAATGAGTGCGACAAATGGCTGTACTATGTTTAAATATTAATCAGTAACGTCTTGGTTTTCCCGAGGGTTTTCCTAAAGCAGATAGGTAGAAACAGTGAAATTTGAAAATTATGAAAGTTAAATAACTGAAAAATTTTCTTTTCTAATCACTCTTTAATGTAGACTCTAATTTAAAATTTTGAAGTGGGCGTGTCTGCAGGCGTCTATGTGTTGATCGACATTCTAAAACCTTTGACACGGACACCCGGTATAAATAATATATTTTTTCTACGACATGCCCAGAAAGCGCAACTTTCTTCTCACAAAATAGTGAGGAGTGAGAGAGGAAAAAATTGCAGTGTTGTATGCTGGCAATTGAATATTGTTCCACAAAAAATATTATAAAAATCATACTTAAAAAATCCATTTTTTTGTTAAAAAAAAATTATTTCGTGGTGAAATGCTTTACATTAACTTATGTACATAATTATAGTTTGTACTTTTCTTATTGTACATTATTTTGTAGATGCAGTCAAAGCACATTGGCAACAGTGCTAAACTGTTAACAAGCAAATTGTCATTTTGTGACGTAAGGCCATTTGACATATTCACGAGACTTAAAAGAGAAAAAAATATCGCGACATGTAGGAAAAAAATTTGCAACATGTGTAAAAATGTATCCAACAAGAGAGGAAGATTCTTCTTTCACTCTTCAAACTTCGAGCTCGGGTGGAAAAAGAATCACTTTCCTCTCTAGTTTGACAAATAACTATACCAAGTGTTATAGAAGCATGTAAATAAATGTAACCACCAATAGGACTCGTCAAAATAAAAAAAATATATTTATCATTTTTCCGCAAATTCCTAAAAACAGAGTTAAAATTAAACTTAATTTGAACTCTAAAATTCATACTCGCTCATGTGTTTACACAGCCATTGATTACGAAGCACGAAAAAAAAATTACTCGGTTAAAATACTGGAATGAAAAACAGTAAAAACTGTTAGTATTACAACAGCGGTTGTTCTTTTTTCAAAAGAACTGTAAAGTTTTTATCACACAAAAACATTTTCACACAGTCTTTCGTTTCAATTGATGATTATATTGATTATTGATTGATTATCCCATATTGGGGGTTAGAAAAATGTAAAAAAAATCTTCGGTTAAGAAAAGATCAATATGTAAGAAATGTTTATTTTAAAGAGTTCTATTGGTGATTAAATAAGATCGTGCGATCAAATTAATTTCAAAACTTAAAATTTTAATTGCGCCAGACATCTAATTAGTAATTATAAGTAAAATCTGAAAATGTCACCAGCAAATAATGATGTTTTTTGGAAGATCCGCAATAAAGCACAGGGTTCCTAATCTGCTTATACGAAAAAAACAATTCAACAAAACTACGAATTGTTATTAACTAAACCTCTGAAGTTTATATATAACAAATGTTGACTGGGGTTCGGAGCTTTCGCCTCAATGTATTAAACACATTTTGTAGAATTTGTGGTTAGTTGCTTAACTCTTCGACTTTTAAAGCAATTCGTCCATTGTGTTGGTGGATTTTCTTAAGACACTAGATGAGGTCAAACGAAACGTTATTTATGTTTCTGCACTAATGATTCATTCATTAAAGTAATTAGTTCATAAATGCAATTGGATTATTTGGATTAACTCAAAAAGAATATGTACTAAAATTTTCATGGATAACTAGACACATACACTTTATATGAAAAGGTTGTCCGGCAGTTGTAGTGACATCATTACAATTAAAACGATATTAATTATTTATTTGTCATGAAATACAATGTCCGGATTCAAGTTGATTCTAAGGTCACTTCATGCATTTTGTAACAGTCTGATTTAAATGAAAAATTAATTAATGCAAAAATAAACTCCAAAATTTGAGGTGTCAAGTATGTACACTCCAACAGCACCTTTGCTCTATTATTGCCTTGAACGTGTCCCAAAAATTAAACGGCTTGCTAAATATTTAAGTAAACCACACTTGGCATATTTTAATTTTATTGACTTTGTCGCTGTATTCCCGCTTACAGTTTCAAGTGCAAGTCAAATGCCTAAAAAATGTCAAACGGTAGTTAGGTGCATGTTTATCAAGAAATTATGTTTCCGATAACATTTTAGTCGTAGTAGATAAACAAAGTGTTTGTTTAAATAAACAAAATATATATTTCAGGGCGGTCGGTTGACTACATTTTTGAAATTCGAGTCGATATTTCGCGACTACGGTGCATCATTTCTCGGTAATTCACCTAATAAAAGAAAATAATCAAAAGCCGACTTCCTACCTTTGTGTTTTTGGGCCTCACAAAATATTGACTTCCTGGCAGTTTTAGTTTTTTGGAAATTGAACACTTGCGACGACAATCACCCCACTTAGAACTAATTTGACTGTTTTTCAATAAAGTCTCCACTTGCAACTAAACTACCTAAACTAAATTAGTTTGAGCTGTTTTTGGCCAAATTTTAAATTTTGCAAAGTTACTCTTCAGAACAAGTCCTTTTTTTATTTGAAAACTTGATAAGAATCAGTGTTTGCACGATGTTTACACTCGCGATCGTCCGCAGAACTGACAAACACGTTTCATTGCCAAGTCCATTCAAGTTGTGTTGGCTTATCCGATGGTTGCGCGAATACCACTGAAAGCTTCCGTTTCATTCATAAGGAGCAAAGTGCGCGCCGCCAACTAAGAGCGCGCACATGCGCTTTTCGGCGAGCTTTCGTTCGTGTTGTCTTTTAATTAAGACGACTTCATCGCAAATAATTGTTGATATTGACACTAATTGGGCGTGTGTGAGAGTAATCACGTGCTGAGTGGGCACTCGGAGCTTCGGGACCGACAAGCTCAAGCGGTTCGCAGATGAGGTAGAGCTTGAAGGTTCTGGCATCGTTAGTTAGATTAGATTAACGAGATTATTCTTTGATGTGGAATAGTAACGTATTTTTTTTTAATAACAAAAATTATGCAATGCGCTATAACAACTTGGAATAATTGAAGTTTTTTTGTACCCGTTGAGCTTTTCTAAAAGACTAACGGCCGGTTTCATAATCCGACCCTAAAGTCTCCTTTAATAAAATGCGCCTTTAAGGTCAATGCGACTTTAAATCTAAAATAAAGGAGACTGCATTTCATAAACACGGACTATCGAAACATTAGTTAAAATTTGCATTAGTTCGAAAACGAATCATTCATCGTGTGTACGTAGCATGGAGGGAGAAAAGACTGGAGATGGCATTTCCTATGTTTCCCATGTTAAAAATCCGTACCCTCTAAAAGCACGTGCAACAACCTTTTATGACCCAGTCCACAATGCGCTAGATAAAGAAGCACAATGCGTGTGGAAGGAAGGCGAAGGAAGCCATTGGCCCAGCATCTATATTCAGAAACCTTTTATGACTCTGTAGTTTTCGCGGGCTGGTACACGTATTTGAATTAGTGCCATCTCCAGTCTTTTCTCCCTCCACGGTACGTAGTCATTTTCCTAGGGAATTCTAGGGAATTTTACAGTAAACGTTTAAGTTTTGGTAACTCGCAACTGTTTCCCTCGGACTTTGAATTGTATTTCGAGTAGGTATTTTAATTTTTGTTTACATTCTGCATTTTACATTTTGCTAGTGGAGCAGCGCCAAATTAAAACATCCGATTAATAAAAGATTGCGACCAAAAATGCCAAATCCAACCTTTCAAGTGAAGGAGGAATTTTATAAATCTAAAACAAAACTTGTATAAAATAAGATCCTACACTTAAAGAGAAGAGAGGAAAGAGAAGAACATGAAAGGAAAAAACTGTTACCTATTAGACTTAGATTGAATTAGCAAGAAAACAACTGAGCAATAAAAACTAATGAATTCATGGAATATCTTTATTTTCTGAATACCTATAAGTTTCCGATATGTTGATTTAATTATTCGGTAAGTACCTACTAATTCAAAAAAAAAGCAGCAATTTGTGGCAATGCACTAGCCTAGCGAAATGTCACTTGTCATGTAATTGAGGTTATGTTCCCCATTTAAATCCACCTTTAACGAGATAAAAGGCCGACAACGAGCTTTTAAAGTTAAAGGGGGTTTTAAGGATTTAAAGACGCCTTTAATGAATATGAAACACAATTTTTAGTTAAAGGTGGTTTTAAATTTAAAACCGCTTTTAAAATACATTATGAAACCGGCCGTAAGACATACCTATGAATTGAATTTTTTAAAAGAAACATTTTAAGATACTCATTTTCCTTTGTGCTCAATGAGAGACGTCGTTGCCATTTTATTCTAGGCCACATTGGAACCATCGATATGGCAACCGAAAAGATTAATTAATTAACAATGTTTTGACTCAATTTAAGCATTTTACGTTTGCACGGCAAACAAAACTATTAATTGCCCACTCACAAAACTCTTGCAGGCTAATGTAATCGTCTGGTTGCAATGCTTGCACCCGCTGAACATGGTAGTGGTGTAACCGTTGCTCTTTAAGAGTGCGACATAATTATCACAAACGAGAAACCTGAAATTCACGAACTAACTGCCGGGTACTGGCGTACGTTCTTGGCACCTATCCACACTTCTCAATCGAAAAGTACGATTTTCCCGTAGGCGCTGTACAGCCAGAAATGTTGCGAATGCGGAACAAGGTGCACCGGAAACTTTTCGTGATACAAAGCTTATGCCCTTAAGGCAACACCACTGCACTTCCGTAACAAAGTATCATATAGGTCATTTCACTGTTGGTATAATTTTCCGTGTAACAAAACTTTTTAATCTTACTATCGGCCCTTCAAATAAATATATACATATTTAGAGTAGGCGTAGGCACAGTGTAAAGTAATTTTTGAAGGTAACTAATTATTCTCCGGAGTTACACAGTTTACATAGTAAGCTTTTTCCCAATTTCATATTGTCATATTCCGTGGAGGGAGAATGCACTACAAAAATTAAAAATATTTTCTAACCTAATTTTATTTCGTTAAAATGTCAGACGTTTCTTGTGTCATTTTCTACGCTGGAAAAATGTTGCAAACAATTGAATTTCCATAGGTTGCTCTAAATATAAATTTATTTGAAGGCCCGTGATTGTTACGTGTAACGTGATATCAGTGGCGTACTCAATTTTTGTGCTTAAACTGTACATGGTATTTCTGTCGTTATGCGCAAAATTAAATGCACATGATTTTCACAATTGGTCTTCAGATTACTGCTAAATTTTAGTGTGCAATGAAATTGTTGCAATTATTGTTAAAATTGTTATTAAAGCATTTCGATTGGCTAATGTATCGTCTCGATGCCATCTATAATAAAGGCTCTTCAGCTTGGATTTTGTCATCCACTCTGTATAAATAACATAATATTAGTCATATAAATTTATGTCGTTAATTTTTACCAAAAATCCTCGGACAGGTCAAAATTCTTGTACCTATTTACACTTCTTTGTTCGACACAGTGGCGGGGCAAGTGGGGATAACTTAAAACTTTCAAAGGGTAAGAGAGGCCGATGTAATATTTTCTGAAAGGTTTTTTCACACCTCTATCCAATTGATTTTCACGTTCAATAGATTTAACAGTATCAGGCTTTTTCCTTTGGAGTCACCAGACGAATGCAACCAGCAGCTTACAACCAAAATTCGGAAAAAAATTTAAGCGCTGGGACCAGACATGTTGCGAGTTGTGAAAAATGTCCTTGAAAGTGTCCGCGCTTATGAAGCGGAAAATGTGGGTCACGGACATGACGTCACTTTCCACACATAGTTAAGAAAATACAACGTACAATGAGTGCAATCATGGCTATTAGCTGGACGCGGCACGAGCCATACACGAGTGTAATTATAACCATCCGAGTTGGTGATACAGCGTTTTCATGTGACTCTGACGTGTCTAGTTATAAAATTATAATATTCATGAAATTGCAAGAACTTCGACAGAGGTTGGCAGTATAACTTTAGTATTGAAACAACATTTTAAAAGATTACTCTGTCACCAATAATTTCCATAAAATATCTTCACCATAACCCACTCACCCAGTGATAGGTAATCTTTAACTTCTAACACATTACATATCTATTGTCCAGACGATAAAGCAGTGATAAAAGCAGTAAATAAATGATCATTTGAATGTATTACTTTTACAGATCGCCCCTTCAGAGTCACACGAAAACCCTGTAGCTAATATACAGGAATAGAATGCGATAGATTTCCTACTTTAATGTCATAATTTTCACTTGCAGATAGGTTTATTTTATTTGTATTTCCTATTTATTCATAAAAGATGTATAACGTTTTTTTTTCGTATCCCACCTCTACCCGGCGGCACGGCAATTTTGCCGGAGTACATACACTATTACGGATATTACTATCAAGTAATAGTGCAGTGCTTATCAACATAATTACCGGCGTCTCGCCTCCGCATTTTGACTTTGTTGTGTATTATGTTCTGTGTCAATGTTAAGGAACTTCCTCACGATGTGACATGAGTATAATAATATACCTTTTTGAATTTCAACTACCAATGTGTTATCTAAATCCAGAATTTTTAAATTTTTAAAAAGAGATTGCGGTACTATTCCCGTTGCTGAAATTACAAGTTGTAAAATCGAATTTTTTTCTAAACACCAAAGATTTCTCATAGCAACGGAGAGCTCTAAATATTTATTAATTTTTGTGTTATATGTCTGTGTTATATTATGTGAATTTGGAACAGCTATATCTAAAAGATATGCTTGCTTTTTTTGTTTATTTAAAATTATAATGTCTGGTCTGTTATGCTTAATATGAATGTCAGTTAAAATTGTTATATCAAAATATAACTTGTAACTGTCATTTTCCAAACAACTTTCTGGTGTATAACTATAATGTGGTTGTGTATTCTTTAATAAATTGAATTTAACAGCTAAATTCATGTGTATAAGTTTAGCGAATATATCGTGACGTATTTTATATTCGCTTTGAGCCAAAACGGTGCAAGAAGAAATGATGTGTTCAATTGTTTCCCCTTCAGTTCCGCAAATCCTACATTTATCAATGATCGATTTTAAACCGCATATGTGTTTTTTATAATTTCTTGTAATTATAACACGATCTTGTATTGCAAATATAAAACCCTCCGTCTCAGGGTGAATATTTGATTTCTTAAGCCATGCATGAGAGGCCTGAATATTAACTTCTGGTTGTTCCAGTGCTTTAAAGTACATATCTCCCATGTAAAGACTTCTGTTTTATATTTGCTATAGTGTCAGGTATATTTGGTTTTGGACCATTTTATAACACCGAAAGAATAGGTCAGTAATGGAACAGCATATGTATTAACTGCTTTAATTAAATTATTACCGTTTAATTTTGATTTTAAAATAGATTTAATTCTTAAATAAAATTGCTTTTCGTTTTATTACAATGATGATTTTAAAATACAATTTTGCGATTGGTCACAACCCGTGTAATAATGTGCATTATATTACTCATTGCCGTGCAAAATCAGTAGCATTACTTGCTAGTAAACGCATATATATCTTGTCAATGCATTATTTAAAAGCAATTTAATATCTAACACTTTTTTGTACTTCTATTAATTACGATTTGCTCTGTCTGACACTTTAAAGTTAGTTCATTTGTAACAATAAAATTTTCTAATACATATAATACTTTTAACTTTAATGTAACAATGTTCGTTTCCCTTTCAAGTTTCATTGACACTGATCTAATAGTCGCGGTAGCCATTAATCACACCAATTTTCTCGCTCTATAAAAAGCAAAAGATTACTTGGTGCGGTTAGCAAAGGCGACCATGACAAAAACACCCAACATGAACTTGAACTTAGTTCAAGTGAAATTATTCATTTTCCGTCTCGTTCCGTTTAATTCATCCTTGATGAATTCTTTCTCTGCTAACTGTGCATTAACGGAGCGAAAATTTATTAGGTGTAGTAGTGCAAACAGTAAGTGAGTTAGTAAACCCATCCAAAGTTAAAGGATTATTACAGGTGTACATCAATTAATTAGTCACCACTCACTTCTCTTAGCTAGTAGCGATCAAGGAGTTTAATACTGTCATCACTTGAATTGTGGGATTTTTTCATTTCTGTTAAAGAACTTACCAATGAACCGTTGCGGTTCGTTGTCCTATTTATTGGTAATTGATCAAGTATGGTTGGTTAGTGTTCGGTGAAACGTGAACACTAGAATATTGGATTTTTTTCGAAAGCAGTTCCAAATGTAAATGCTCTGCCAGTCAATCAACTCCCTCGGTTTAATAACAAAAAATTTAACGTTTAATTATCAGAAAAAAAGTGCTGTTTTACGATACCGTATACTCGAATTAGTTGTTTACATTAGAGTGCGGTAGGGGTATTTTGTTTACTCGAGGCGAAGCCGAGGCCTGATTAGTTTGAGCGCTGTAAAATACTTATCGTACGACATTTGTATTAAAATTTTCGGCTGACCAAACGTTTTGCAGATTTTTATGAAATAACTAATGTACAACTTTTTTACATACAGAGCTGCCAACCCGATATGTTGCATTTTCCCTAATAATTTTTTTTTTTTTTTTAGGGAAAATGCAACATATCGGGTTGGCAGCTCTGTATGTAAAAAAGTTGTATATGATTATGATTATTTATTTAGTCAATAAAAATTAAAGAAACACATTTATCGGAAGAATAATACAAAATTAACGAAACGTATGAACACTTTAATTTTAAAGTACATAACTGTAAAAAGAGTAAATTAACCGTAAATTTGCCTTACTTCTCCAGAAGTTTACAACATCCGTCTGGATAAATTGAAAAGTAAAGGTGTGTTTACCAGTCACGGAAACCGAAAAATTAATCTATTTTTATATTACCTAGTAGAGTACGCTGATACTCTCACAAAATTACATTCACTAAATATGTACGTGTGAAAACAAAGTGAAAAAATGTATTTCCACGTGTTAATGTGTTAAATTAATTGTTTGTTCAGTTTTTTATTTTTACCAAATATTGCACTATTTTCTTATTAGCATCATTAGTTCAATATCTTTCATTTGTAAAATAAGTATTTAAAGTTGAATTTCTAGATACAGGGATTTTCAAGTACATGAAAAACATTTTTTTCGTGTTCGTTTCCTGAGATACATATACAGTGAGTTTTTTTTAAGACTGGCCATAGGGTTTTACATGCTAATTTTTCAACCCCCTGTTAACTTTTGTTCCGATAAAAATATACAAACCATTTTTGGAACAAAGTTGGAAGATTTTTTAAACTATCGGATAGATTACAATTTAATATCCCAAACCGTCGAAAAAGTTGTGAAAAAATATTTTTTAGGGCGCCGGAATAATAGTAGGTACGTCGAGCGGCCGCCAGAGTAGCGCCATTGTCGGCTCAACCAGCACCTGACGATCTTGTATTTTGAACGCTTTCGGCGCACTAAAAAATATTTTTTTCACAACTTTTTCGACAGTTTGGGATATTGAATTGTAATCTATCCGACAGTTTAAAAAATCTTCCAACTTTGTTCCAAAAATGGTTTGAATATTTTCATCGGAACAAAAGTTAACAGGGGGTTGAAAAATTAGCATGTAAAACCCTATGGCCAGTCTTAAAAAAAAACTCACGGTATGTATAACCGGGAAAATGGTACATATATAACTAAATATATAAACTTTCCCGGTTATATACCTAACTTGACATCTGTCAAAGATAACCTCAAAATTTACAATAAATCAATGTTTTTTAAGACTTTGCCCAAACGAACACGAAAAATGTTATTCAATATTCGTGCGCTGTCAGTTTTCAGGCATTCGGCCTGTTTTGCAGCACTTGGCTGACGCCTCGTGCTTCAAATTTCGGCCTCATACCTGAAAAGTGATCTGACTCATATGAAAATAACTATTGCGATATCACCGCATTAATTGGCTTATGTTCCACCATGCCACTGCAAATAAAATCAAATGTATAGTCCAATTTTTACCCTTTTGAGGTGACGTCACAATTTCCTTCCTCACTTTCTCTTTATTGAAACGACAGAAACAGAAAAAAAACAAAAAAAAAGGCACGTTTATTTATTGATGGTCACTTTGAGGTTATTTTATGCTCCTGTCAATTTGACAATTTTTAATTTCTTTCACTTATTACATTGATTACAAACATAACCTTTCTGATCCTAGCTCAAACATACGTAGAGTTACTAGATAATGACGTCATCGCAAAAGGGTAAAAATTGGACTATACATTTATTTCCTAGCTTGGTGTGATACATTACAATGTTTGCCTTAAAATTATAACATTAGCAAGAACGGTGCTGAGGCTCAAGAGCTTTTTGACGGTGGGAATTTTACAGTCATGCTTTGACAATATTTCAACTTTAACATGACAAACAATACTTCTTGTGCAAACTAGGATTACTCTTGTTTCTTCTATGTTTTTGTGTCCTTGTCATCTTAATCTTCCTTGGTCTTCGTCCTGGTAGTTTAGGAGTTTTGGGTCATGACTGCCTCGGCTCCTGGCTTTTGTGAATGCTGAATGTCTTGGTTGTCCCTGTGATTCTATGTTCTGGCATTTGGAAGAGGAAATACGAAATAAAAGGAGGAAGGATATACTCAAGGAATGATATGATGTTCCTGGGTGTCTCCTGCCGTCGCAGCTGATCAGAGCATGGGGGTTATTTGACGATGCGGTTAAGGAACCGACTTCTCAGGTGTTTCTTTGACGTCCTGGATGTGGTGTAAGTTTGAGAAAAGGTAGCGGATGTTTGGGAGTTTCGGAATCGGCAGGTCGTTTAGGGAGACGTTTGAGTTTTGGAGCTGGAATCTGGAACGGGTTGCTCAGGGGTAGATCATCAAAATCAGTTGGGACTTCAATGGGTTGGGTTTGATTGTCCAGGAGTTTCTCCAGATAGTTCATCTGGTCCTGAAGGATATTGACGGTAAGGGAATTCTTTTGGTTTGTCACGTCATCGGCTAGTCTGCATAAATAGCTGACAGAAACTATCTTCACCCTCATTTAAACAGGTGTCTCGCTCGGGGCACATGTCTATCTGCGCAGATATTTACTATTTTGTTTTTTCTCCCTGATTATCTTAAAATTAACATCACGTGCTGGTCTCTTTTGTCGTCCGCTTAAACCTTTCCGGCCACTACAGTTTACCACCTTTCATCAATTTTTTACCCGTTTTACGTCCTCTGCACGCCCCGAGTTTATCAAGTTATTTTACCTTATTTTGGTATTTGGGTCAAATATTCTCTAAGGCCACCAAGATTAATTGAAAGATAACTTAGCGCCTTGCTCTGGAAAAGCTCTCACTTAAATACGAATAATATGTGGCTAAATTCTTATTGAATATTTTTCCTTGAAAGTTTTATGGTTTATAAGTATTCAGGTAACACAAGTCCAATATCTAATAAAAATTAGATCATGTAGGTTGCTCATGTATATTTATAATACATATGATTCGTGATAAGTAAATATGGAGATAGTTTTCTTGTTAAATTTCTTTTTTAATTTTTTTAACCGAATTTGAGCGAACTAAAAATAACTACTCTGAGGTTTTTAATAATAAGCATTTTTGAGTATTATTGTAAAATAAGTTGTTTAAAGAAGATTGGCAAGATTTTCTAGGAACATCAATTTAAACTGTATAATTTCTACACTTTTCATAAATTCCGATCAAATTTATGCAAACTTGTAATATACGTTCTCTGTCAATGAAATTGTACCATAAATAACGAGCGTTCAAAAAAATTTAAAAATTTCTAGTCAAGTGAGTCGTAATGTTTTCTCTTTTACAATTGCATGTCATCTTTTTAGTCATTATGTGGCGCAACAAGAGAACCAGGAAAATTCTTCTTAAATTGTGCATCGCACTGGTATGACAGCTGATAGAGTTATGCCATTCGTTAACGGAAAACAAAGCAAGCACTAGGCCACTAAACCACATTTTTTTGACACTTTATGAATCAGCGTACATACTGTCTATGCTTAAATTATAGGTAATATAAAATTGGATTGAACTACATTTAGACATTATTCATTAAATATTGCATTCTTTAACTCTCGAGTTTTATTTATGGTTGCTTCAAATTGAATGCATGTCAAAATATTCATTATGAATATATAGGTGTTCATTTAAACTTATCCTCAAAGTTGGCGTTGAAGAGTCGATTGTGAACGCATCACGGATTAGAGATCACGGATCAGCTGTTTATCTAACCTCACTTTTTAGGTTGTTTGTGTTTTTACTCTGCAGACTGACGAGTGGTGCGTTCACAATCGACTCTTCAACGGCAACTTTTAGGATAAACATAGTTGATTACAAAGAGCCTCAAAATTATGTTAAGAAACGTGAAATGTAAAATGCATAGTACTAGATAATTAATTAACAATGATTGCTTTTGCTTAGATGTCAATTTTGGAAAAGTTTTCTAGGTACTAGGAAATAACCATTTCAAACCTATCGCTACAGAGGCGTAATTGATTAAGTAAAAAACTGAAAGCAAGTTAGAAAGTGCTTATATGCTTGTCCGATATCGTTTACTGACGACTGCAGCGCCGCCTCCTGGAGGCAGCGTGCAGTTCTCAGGTGGTATTTTCCAAATTATGCCTGTCTTGACATGTAATTTCACTCGTTAAAACACACGATTTTTTGTAATTCTCGCATTCAAATGTACACTTGCTTTCAAAACTTTCGCGTACACCTATTTTTCGCTGTTTTAAATCAGGACTGTAATTAATCAACTCTGACATTTAAACCTTTAAAAAGTCAAAATGACTCGACTGACAGAGCAAGACAAAGTTTTGATGCTTTCCAAATTAGAAGAAGAGTGGTCCATAAGAAGGGTTGCTACACATAATGGGCTAAATAAAAGCACTGTTCTACAGGTAATGAGTAAAGAAGAGGTGGAAAACAAGAAGGAACCGTGAGTAGAAGACCGATAATAATTTTTTTAATTGCTGTCAATGTCACCTTTAACCCAATCTCAAAATTACCCGTTCACACTGCTTAAATTTTGCAAAATCGTTGTTACTTGATTTTGAATGTGTACGCGAAAGTTTTGAAAGCAAGTGTACAGTAAATCATGCAAATAATTCTAACTTGCGACCTTCAATCGATTGATACTGCTGTTTTCGGAAAAAAGCTTGTCTAAAGGTAAAAAACTGTTAGAAAGTTACCATGTCAGTGACGTAAAAGAAGTAATCGACGTAGGTACAAATGAGCAAGTTAAATGACACATTTTCGATTCGGAACGTTTTTTACAGTGATTTTTAAAATTTGCGTCTCTAATAGGTCCATTATTGTATTCAATTTGGAGTCGTTTATGGCTACCTATTAAAGCACTCGTAGTTTAATAGATCTCTAAGAAAATTTGTATCAATATTTCAGTGTATTATTGTCATTTACACCAAAAAACTTCCAATATTAATTATTAACATCTGTTGCAGATGTAGTTGCATCCGTTACCTTGAATTACCAATTAATACAAAATCCCTAGAATTTGAGAATTTAATTTTTTTATTTAAAAATTATAACAAGGTTGCAAATTCTAAAAAATAACATTAAAAACTCGTCTTCTAAGGGAATTGGCACACTCGTCCCATAGAAAACTCCCCTACGCCTCGTTTTCTACACTTGGGCATCGTGCGTCAAATCAACCCTTATAAAACTCGTTCTTTAATATACTATCTTGAAATTTGCCGGTGTAAAAACCTATTTAGAGAAAGGTTGGCGCCTCAAAAAAGCAATCTCTGTAATTGTTGCTATATTTTAAATAAAAATGAGCAAGAACGTTTTTACCGTGATTTTTGAGATGTGGCGATACATACTTAGAGAGAAACTAGCGCGATTTTAATAATATTATTTGGAACATTTTCATTGCCAAAGAGCAGTTTCATACACAAAATTGTAATTTTTTTGTCTATTCACCTAAAGATCAAGTGCATGTTAAGGTGCAACGAAATAAAAATGTTTTGATGACGATAATTCCTAACATTCAATGGTTTTACTTCACGTACTTTGTCCAGTATATGTAACGTGTAAATTATTAATGCAATTTGAAATTAACTGCGTGATGCGTCAACTGTTTATTTATTGTATAAAAAGTAACAATTAATTGTTTTTTTTTAATTCTTACGAATAAAAGGTTCTTTGTTGCTAGCAACCTACGCATGTCAAATACATTATTAAAATTTCAATTACCGACTCCTTTTGTCGTTATTTTTGCAACCCGCAACACAGCAAACACGTGAAATTTGAATTTCTTATTTACAAAAAGCCGATTTTACACGTCGTCAAATACAAAAATACTCGTAGCTATAGTTGTTTTTTACTATTTTGAGATGATGTCACGATTTCCTTTTTCATTTTCTTGTTAGTGAAAGACAGAAATAGAAAAAAAGACGAGGCAATGTAATTTAACACTATTATTTCATGCTTCAGAACAGAACAAAATATACCTCCACTGTTTTTCTTTTGGTTTTCCTCTTTTGTCAATTTCATTTCACTATTTCTCAAAACTATTTCATATTTACGTCACTTCGACATTTAATAGAAATAGGAAATAGTTTTGAGAAATAGTGAAATACAATTGACAAAAGAGGAAAACCAAAAGAAAAACACTGTACCTATGTTTCGAAATTTAACAAAATGTTATCTGTTCGAGACCTTGTTGAACATCACACACTACATTCACCTAACACAACACTGCATTTTTTTTTGGGAAACACTGTTAACCTAATTTGTTTATTTACCTGTGCTTCTACAATTGACAATAATTTCTTTTATCTAGGACTATTAAATAATACGTTTATTATTTACGTAACGATAAATACATTATGCTAGTCATAAACTATACCCGTGACTTATTATAAGTCATAAAAGTCGTAGGTCGTAGATAAAACGTCGTATTTAACTCGCGAATAATGCCTATAATCCACTCTGGTGATTAAAAAACTCTCCTGCGGCTCTTTTTTTAATTTTCACCCTCGTGGATTATGCTGGGCATTATTAGCTGGTCAAATAATATACTATTATCCACAATCACATTTTAAAACGACTTTTATTCACTCTTATGAACCGTATTAACTAGCATTTTATCCACTAGTGGAATAAACTATTAGATAAGGGAAAATGGAAGATTAATTAATACAAATCATTTGAAATTTATTGAATTACTTATTTTTTTGTGAATTTTTATTGTAGTCTTCAGCATAGAATACTTGCTCCACATTGATGAAGCGGCGTACTTTTTCTTGATCTTCAAAAAATACGAGAGCATGACTTTCTCATTGATTACCCCTACTTGGCGTTGTTCTCTTCACTTGTTGAATTCAGCGAATTTTTTTTCGTAATGATTGTTCTTGACACGATTCTGGTAATAAACGGTGAGTTGCTTCTTGGGCTTCTTCAAACATTTCTTGAGGAATAGACTCAGCTTCTTCTATTTTCGACACTTTTTCGTGTAAAATGAAAAAATAAACAACAAATAACCTTAGCAACCAACACCTCGCGTTCTGAGTTTCACCGAGTTTCAGAAGGAAGAACGTTCTTTGTGATATTTTAAATAATCATTTGGGCTTGTGATTGTGGATAAATAGTTATTTGTACAACTAGTTATGAAAGTCACACTTTTTTTCATGAATTTGCAGATTGATTAAAGAGGGCGTAGCCCGAGTTAATCAAGCAAATAAATGAAAAAAAGAGACTTTCATAACGTGTTGTACACACTATTTTTTTACATACCTATCGACAACAAAAAAAAATACGTATGCTTTGTCAATCATCTCCAAGGAGATGGAATAAAGTGATGCAAAAAAGTACTACTTTCACTACGATTTTTCGTGTAAAAAAGTGCTACTTTCACTATGATTTTGCGTGTAAAAAAATGCCACTTTCCTTACGATATGCAAAAAACGTTATATTGCATTCGTGTTTTAGTCGCATTTTATCCACTTAAGGATATTAAAGGCTCGACTATCGTCTCGCGTTTAAATATTCTTGCCTGGATAAAATGCTATCTAAAACACTTATACAATAAATAACTATTAACTATGAAATTGATTACAAAGACAACTTCTCAAAACAATTGTCATTGTCAACAAATGAGAAACTTAATAGTTATTTTTGATCAATTCGACTTATTTTTATAATCCTATCTCATTAGTCATTAATTAGCAAATAATGGCGTTATCATGCATCCATACATAATCCTTCCCCATCTACACACCGCAAATGGTGTCAAGACGCGGAAGTAGAAATTCCTCCAGGTTCTTTTCTATCTTGTTCCATTTCTTTTCGGTTCTTATTCTCTTTATTCCAGTAGTTTCCCAATTTCGGAATTCCATGTTCTTGTAGGGTGCCGTCTTTTTCCTTTCTTGTAGCTTCCTGCTTTACATATTGCTTTTAATTTTCTGTTATTAATCATTCATGCTATATGACCTAGCCTAAAGCAACTAGATAATTTTTGACGTAGTTTCAATTTCGCAATCAAAAATAATTTCTGTATAATGCCCTTCAATTAAAAAACATTTATCTCAAGTTTGATAATGAATCTGGCTTATCTGTTATCATATTATCATTTATTTATCTTACACTGATTTCAGTATAAACTAAAAATCAGCAGCTGTGTATCAAAATGAAATATTACGCTTTTCTTTGTTTATCTGTACCATTAGCTTTGGCCTCTTACCAAGATCCGTCTAAAACCATACCTTTAAAATCTACACGTAAGTTTAAGATTTTAATTGTACTAGTTCGCATAAAATAACAATATTTCAGATCCTAGGATTATTGGTGGCCATAGAGCTGATCCTGGTCAATTTCCTTGGAAAGCAGTACTGCAAATTAGTGGAGATCGCTCGGAGTGGATATGTGGTGGCAGTCTGATAAGTGAGAAATGGGTATTAACAGCAGCAAGTTGTCTTGAGAGGTAATACCATCATTCACCATCGCAGATTCCTTCGTATTACTTTAAACAATTTCAGGGCCATCTCTGCTTATATTACCATTAATGACACAAGTAGTTCTATGTCTCTGAACATGATTACGCATGACACATTTGACTCGATGAGTCTATCAAATAATATTGGACTTGCGGAACTCGAGGAACCAGTGACATTTGACGGTAATTAATTATTATCTATTAAAAGTAGATGAAAAGAGTTCATCATGACAATATTAACTAGATTTTTTGTAGTATTTGCTCGTTGATATTAATAAAGTTTTGTGTTAACAGAGTACGTCAGTGCTATAGGTCTTTCAGAAGAACCTGTAGAAGCTGGTGTAGAAGTTACCATAATCGGTCCCGGATCTACCAGTGCCGGTAAGATAAACAATTTTTTCCATATTATAATTAATTTGCTTCTCTCATTAGAAGGCAGCGCTGACGCAATTTCATATTACACTGAATTGGTAACCATTTCAAATGAAGAATGTAAAGAAACGTTTGATCTTATTAGAGATTCAAATGGTTGTGCGGTTTCAGAAACTGATGACAAGATGGGGTCATGCTTTGTAAGGATTTAAAAAGTGTGGAATTTATACTGAGATGTTGGAATTGCAGGGTGACATTGGTGGTTCTGTAGTAACTAAAGCCGACACTAATCCTCTTCTGGTCGGTGTCATTAGTTTTGTGAGCGACAATGGTTGTGATCATGGGGATCCCTCAGGTTTTGTAAGAGTTGCAGACTACATAGACTGGATTCGCACGAATATTGAAAACTAAAAACTATCCAATGACTGTATTTTAGCATTTAGATAGATTTTAAAGTTGCAAAATATGTAAAAATGTTTCCATGTATGTTTATAAATAATTCAGTATTATTTTATTGATATCTGTAACAAGGCTAAAGGCACAGACAATTAAACTATAGTAAGACTGTCAAGTGGGATTACATTTTCGAGGACGTGCTCAAGTGGCGCTGCCCGAGCGTTAGGCCAAACTAATGTATAACAAGTTGCATATCTGACTTTCTGTATACCTAGTTGCCTATTTTTTTTCAATTTGATTTAAATTGATACTTATTTAAAAAAAAATAGAAACGACTAAATAAGTATTAAACATTTTAATACAAATTCTAACATATACAACAGTAGTTCATTAAACGAGTTTGTGTGTAAATTGGGATTTTTTGGGCATGAGTGGACTAGTTTAAGGCGAGTGAAACTGAATTGAAGGGTAGATCTAGTTCAATAATTTGATTTTGCGTTAACTTCTAAAATTTCTGGAGATAATTTTAGAATCGTGCAAAAGATTTTTTAATTTTGAAATTGTTTTTCGCTGATATCGGTCCATATAATAAATGTTTCTACCTTTTGAAGTACGACTACTAACTTTCTTGCATTCAAGTACTTGCAACACACTAGAAGATTTTGTTGGGTGTCTATTTTGGGCCTTGGGCATAACAGGAAGGATTAGATTCTCTACAGTGGGATTTTCAGTAATCGTAGAATTTTCAATTTGTTCAGCTGGTCTAACATTGTTTATTGAAGTTTGTTTGTCTTCACGAAGAAAAATCGACGGCAGGGCGTATTTATGGAGTTTTGTTTTTTGAGTAAAGAAATTGTTGCTAAAATGTTTCTCGCAAATAAAGGCATTATCTGTTTTGAAGGGTGGTGCAACATTTACCTAAAGTATCGTTTCCTTTGTTCTTCTAATTTTGGATATTTAAAATGTTTATTTTTTATCGCCGATCTTGTTGTTTACAAAGCATATCCAAATAAATAAAATAAAAATTACGATCTGAAAAACCATATTTCGTACTTTTTCAAAAAGAAAAAGATAACTTACCAAATAAAAAGATAACGAAAAATTATCTCAAGATAGGTACTGGTTTGGAGTAATTTATTTTGTAGAACAATTTATAAAATTTATTGACTAAACCTTGACAGAAATTAGAAAATTCAAAATTACTGATGACATTATTAATTAATATTCAAATCAACCTTCTTTTTAAACGGAAATTCCCGATCGGATTAACGAGTAAATTCGGTAATTTAGTTTGGCCTAACGCTAGAGCAGCGCTAGTGTTGTCGTGTTTCCCATGTTTTATACGGGTTTTGAAAGTCTTAATTCTGTTGATGGTCTGTGGCTAAAGGCTAAAGGTTTTATGAACAAATAAATTATTATAACTTAATAATACATATTGAATTGAATCATTACCAAGCCAGATGAAGAGTAGATAAAATTCGTCCCACATTAGTATCGTGCGATCGAAAATAAAAAAAAATCGAGACGGCCGTGATTAATACACTTCAGTTGGGAGCACGTAAAAATTTAATTCAAATGTCATCAGATGTCATTAATTACAATAGTAACTGTCATTCCCGACTTTTAAGGCACTCACCAACAACTTGCCTTGATTATTTTGTTTTTCCATACATGAAAAACAACGTGTTCAAAAACAGGCCTGGCACAATTCCTGAATTAATGCAAGTAATTACTAATAACTGCAATTTAATGTATGTCCCGACTTTGCGAAGGTCATTTGGAAACATGAAGCGAAGAGAGTAGCATTATGTTTTGAAGCTGAAGGCAGACATTTCGAACATTTACTCTAGTTCGTGTTTACGATTGGAGCTCCTTTTACAACCGACAGGTCACACATAATTCACACCTTTATGAAAATCAATATTTCAACGTTCTCAAAATCACTAACCTAACTTTTAAGACTGACATCTGATGGTTGAATTTTTAACGAATTGCCAACTGAAATTTTTGGTCACAGCCAACTCTAATTTTTTTTTCGATCCCACGGTAAGTACGTCCTAAAACATGTACTATCGCGCGTTCAAATGAAGTCCTGGGCTGGGGAGGCTTTGGAAACCGTCAATAATTGTTGTGCTCTTTTAAAGTGTAAATTAATTGGTGAATGTTGACAGCTAACTTAAAATTTAGAAACAAAAAAATCTTTCTTTTTTTTCTTTTTTGCAATGTTTTAGATTGAAAATGTAATAACTAGCGATTCCTATTCTCGAAGCAAATATCCAAGAGCACCATTACTGAAAACAAACATGTTTAATTATGTGCCGAACTGCCGATTAAACACAAACAAATGTCATTCGTGTAAACGGCGGGAATTTCAAACTTTACACTGTTCTAAACGGTTTAGTTTTTCCAACGCCTACTCAGCTCAGAATTTCATTTGAACGACCGATAGTAAAGATAACGTTTTTCAAGCTAATCAAATGTTTTCAAATATGTCGATAATGATATTGTATCCTAACAGGAAATGAAATATTTGTAAAAAAAACATTCGCTTGCTTACTTTCACAATACTATATTATGTTACAAGATCTGCTTTTAGTAGGTACTTAAAGAGCGATATCGTATAATATTTTTTTCGCTACCAATTCAAAATTTTGTTGAATTTAATTCTTTTTTCCTGTTCATAACAGCATCTTGTACCGCTATAGCCTCTAATCCATAAAAGGTCAGCTGTTACCCATGAGTGTTTTGTTATTTCGTTTTTTCTGTAACAACCCACGTGAAAGAAGCGAGTGAAAATAGTTTGTAACACAAAAAAGAATATATCAAAAATAGTAATTATTTTCTGCTTCTCTAAATAAATGCTTCATCAGTAATAATTGTCTACATTTACATATATTCTTCTGCTTAATTTTACTTTCTGAATTCGCTACTTTTTTAAAAAAAGTAATAGCCTTTCCCTTTTCACCGTACTGGTACCTTGCGGTCGGCTTTTTCCTCTTTTTCCTTTTATGTGCGGCGGGACTCCGAGGTACTTTGTTACTTGCAAAACCCAAAATAGTAGAAAAATACTGGATTGTACATAATTTAGGAGCTTCTTTAATGATTTCCAAAATGTTAATCTGTCACTATCAGTTCATTTCATTCTCTTCGAATCATACAAAAGCGAAAAATTTATTGATGAAATAGATTAAACTTATCATTTATTTCGTAATTTTGTGTGTATGGCTTGCTGATTTCTTGTTTATCGTAAAAATATATGAATCATTTTTCAGCAAACAAGTTTACATCAGTCAGTCAAAATGAAACATATCGCCATTTTTTGTCTATGCTATGTGCTAGTGTGGGCTACGCCCTTGCAAAAAAGTCCATTGAAAAAGGTTCCTGTAAGGGACTTAGGTAAGTTTATTTTTTCAGAAACAATATCACAAGACTTCTCATTTTTTCGGAAAATTTTGATTTTATGACGAAAACTTTGTTGCCTAAAGCAACAAACTTTGAGTCTAATAAAATCAAAATTTTCCGAAAAAAAATGGGAAGTCGAGTTATATTTGTCTAGACAAATTCCCGAATGAACAATTCAAACAAACATTCGGAACAACATCACAAAACGGATTAAAGGTTAGTTTATATTCATCGTGGCACTTTTCCTGCAACAATTTACCTGTTGTATTCCAAATTGTTTTCACACTGTAGTCAATATCACTGCTGGAGTCGTTTCTAAAACGATTTTTTAAATCAATTTCGGAAAACGTCAAAATAATTTTCTGACATTCTGTTCATTAATTTGTGTTACCAACAAAAACAAAAGCCTTGTCAACGTTGTTTTTCACCGGAAGGGAGATTTTTGTCGGCGGAAGACGCATTTTCTGACCATGACTAGATTTTTTCGCGATATTTGGCACACTATTGGTCAATATCAACTGTTTTCATAACATGAGGGAATTTGTCATCAAAATAATTTCATCTAAAAAGGTATATCCAAGATTCTAGAATTATCAATGGAGATCTGGCAGGCTTAGGTCAATTTCCTTGGCAAGCAGCTCTGTACGTTCCTTTAGGGTCTTCGTATTTTGTTTGTGGTGGTAGCATTATAAGCGAACAATGGATTCTCACCGCTGCCCAATGTATTTACGGGTAATAATACATTCACGAAATATAGACGTTGTTTAATAAATTATAATTTGAAGAGTCGATTCTGTAACCATTCTGGCAGGAGTGGTAGATTTGAATGGCTCTGGTGCGTCGGCACAGTCATCTAAACTAATTGTTCACAATGACTACAAACTCGATATTCCTGATAATGATATTGGTCTTGTTCAACTAAGCACACCACTCACTTTCAATCGTACGTATGAAGTTTAACGTTTAAAACAAATAACACCTATTGTAATTTTTATCAATAGAATACGTAGCCGCAATAACTCTTGCAGAAAACCTTCTTGAAGACGGAGTTAATGTTACAGTAAGTGGATGGGGTGCAACAAGCGACAGTAATTACATTTTTTGTTGTAATTATTAAAGCGAATGTTGTTATTTTCACTTTAGATGATGATGAAAACCAACTTTTGTATTATGTGGATCTAGTAACGATTCGCAACAGTGAATGTACAGCAATTTATGGAAGTATTCAGGATTCTAGTGTTTGTGCAGAATCAGGAACGGCTACTGTGAAGAACGCTTGCTATGTAAGCTTGTAATAAAACTTTTGATTTGAATGCAGTTGTAAGATTTTAGGGTGACGGTGGTGATCCATTAGTCCTTGATGTTGAGACCAATCCTGTACACGTTGGTCTTCTTAGTTTTCTCGGTGGCGACCGTTGTGAGTCTAGGTATCCTTCTGGATTTACAAGAACAGCTTCTTTCAGAAACTGGATACGAGATATAACCGATGTGTAGATTACACGAGAACAAACTCCAATTGTCTGTAATAAAAAAAGATAATCAAATTGGGTTGCCGTGAATTGTAGTAGAATTTTTAGTCTTGAATTTTTTATTTAAATTAATAAAAAAATGTATTTCTCTCATTAGTTTATTGATGACTGATATGGAAGAAAATATCTTTAAATAGAGAAACTGTATCAACGGAATGAGAAAGGTACCACGTCATTACAGCCGTGATTAGCCAGATCAGCGTATGTACATAACGGGTGTTTTTTTTTTAAATTTGGCGTCGAAGTAGGCGTTGAACTGTCGATTGTGAACGCACTATACAGGTTACGGATCACGGATCAGCTGTTTAAATTTTACGCTTTTACACAAGTGGTGCGATCTCAATCGACTCTCCAACGCCTACTTCAACACCCTTTATCGACGTAATCTTGGTTAATAACGTAGGTACGTTGCATAAGTTTTGAGAATTTTTTCAAAACCTAAAAAAAATGTTTGCAATAATTTATTTAAAATGTAACAAGAACAACTAAAAACAACAATATTTTTTAACATAAAAATGATGTTATATAATTGCTAATGGGCCATGGTCTTCGATGGCTCACAACTTCCTCTTAATGTTCCTCATTAGATTTTGGACAGATACTAAATCAACTTCTCTGATTTTCTGCATTATTCTCCTTCTTATCTGCTGTTCGTTTTGAGCGTTCCAACCATTGTTATAAACTCTTCTGCTTAGTAGAGCCCAAAAATTTTCGATTGGTCGTGCTTGAGGAAGATTTGGGGGTTGTCGTTTCTTAGTACAAAAGGTATTCTGTGCTCTTCTAGCCAATTTCTTGAATGCAAAGCATAATGGCTCGATTCAAGTCTTTTGTAACATATGCATAATTACCATTCCAACTAACAATTTTGTAGGTTGTTCTTAAAAAAAAATATTGTAATGATTCGAATTGGTTTGCTAAATTGAGAATTTTTAATTTTCAAAAATTTCAAGGAAACGTCCTTAACAACCATTTACCGGGAACTGAATAAGAAGGAATAATGGAATTAACGAATTTGATTTTGGCAAATTTCAAATTGAGACAAACACCAAATTAATGTTCAATAAATCACTTGATTTATTGAACATTAATTTGGTGTTTGTCTCTAGCACTCTTAAATTTGTGTCAAATCGAAGGGCGGGGATTGTAATTTACAAACAAAACATTTCATCGTAGAAAATAACAAAAATTGTTTGCACTTGCACTTAGAAAAGTAACAAAACTAAGTAGAAACAGGGTTGGTAGAAAACACAGAAAAAAAGGTAATAGTAATATCATTTAGGTTCGTAGAAACCAAATATGTGAGTGAGAGAAAGTAAAGAAAGATTGCAAACTCGTTATGACAATTTTGGGAAATTCAAACAAAAGTAGAACAATTCTTGGAAGTAGCAGTTCAAAAGAATTGCATGTGGATGGTATTGCAAAGGTTAAATTCTTAACGTTTACATAAACGTTTCAAGTTCAATTTAGGATTATAATATAATACAAACTTGTTTCATCTTATTTCCCTTTGTTCTCTTGGAGCTCAAGTATTATTGTCTAGAGTCAGTAATTAAGATAATTTCTCGAATTCTTTAACTTGATTTCTATTCAATAATTCCATTTTCTTTCACATAAATTATTTTAAATTCTTTATCGTGCGGTGTGATCTTCTTACATCTAACGATTGGGGAAATGCATTCTCACCAAGGCGACCACCTTTTCTAAAATAGTCTAAAATATTTTTATTCATTATTTGTTCCTTGGAGCCCTCGCTGTCGGGGATACTCCGCCCGTGTCCACCGCTCTCAATTAGCTGTAGTTCGGTGCAATGCACAAAATGAAGCCACGCCACCCAGTGATATGGATCGTTGACAAAACAGCTGACACGTGAAAAGAGATCCTCATAAGTCTGCGGACAGATCAGAAGTGGATGATTTGTTAATTAAGGCCCGGTTTATTCACTTTCAAGTAACTTTATTTGAACGGTAATTAATTAGTAATTACCATGGATCTACCAATAGCAGATTCTAAATCATAGCAACTACTCGCCAGATAAATTTACTTGAATTTACTTGATTAAATTTATCAAAGACGTGTATTTGGAGATTTGGAGTGATTTGTTTATTTATTATTTATTGTAAAGAATATGACATCACCCACTTCCAACAAAAGTATAAAAGACAACAAACAAGTCTACATCAGTTCCAAAATGAAACATATCACCATTTTTTGTCTATGCTTTGTGCTAGTATGGGCTACGCCCTTGCAGAAAAGTCCATTGAAAAAGGTCTCTGTAAAGGATATAGGTAATTTTTTTTTAATCCAAATCATTTCATCTGAAAAGTGTCTTAGATTCTAGAATTATCAATGGTTATCAAGCGGGCTTAGCTCAGTTTCCTTGGCAAGCAACTCTATTCGTTAGTTCGCATTTTGTTTGCAGTGGTAGCATAATAAGTGAAGAATGGATTCTCACCGCTGCCCAATGTATTGATGGGTAATAATAATAACACATCCACGAAATATAGACGTTGTTAATTGACTTATAATTTTAAGAGTCGGTATTGTAACCGTTCTGGCAGGAATTGTAGATTTGAATGCCTCTGGTGCGGTGGCTCAGTCATCTGACCTTATCCTTCACAAGGATTACGATCCTGAAAATTTTCTAAACGATATTGGTCTTGTTCAGCTAAGGACACCACTCACTTTCACTTGTACGTATGAAGTTTAATGTTTGAAATAAATTAACATCCAAGATTTATTGTAATTTTTGTCAATAGGATATCTAGCCCCAATAGCTCTTGCAAATTACCTTCTTGAAGACGGACTCGTTGTTACAGTAAGTGGCGCAACAGTCAGCGGTAATTGAAATTCTTGTTGTAATTATTAGATTATTAAATCGAATGCTGTTATTTTGTTTTTAGACGGTGATGAAAGCCAATTTTTGAATTATGCGGATCTAGTAACTATTCGCAACAGCGAATGTACAGCAATTTACGGAAATTCTATTCTGGATTCTATTGTTTGTGCAGCATCAGGAACGGTTATCTTGAAGAACGTTTGCACTGTAAGTTTGTAACAAAATGTTTTATTTGAATGCAGTTGTGAGATTTTAGGGTGACGGTGGTGCGCCACTAGTCTTTGATGTTGAAACCGATCCTGTACAAGTTGGTATTGTTAGTTTCATCGGTGGTGACACTTGTGAGTCTGGGTATCCTTCTGGATTTACAAGAACAGCTTCTTTCAGAATGTGGATACAAGAGAAAACCGGTGTGTAGATTACAGGAGTATAAATTCCAATTAACTGTAATCAAAAAGATAATAAAATTGGGTTGCCGTAAATTGCAGTTATATTTTCAGTCATACATTTTTTATTCGAATTAATCAGAAATATCCCACATAAACGCAGATGTACCTCCACAAAAGTACAACGGCACGGAAGGACTCCTTCAGTAAAACGCTCGTCCTATAGTCGCCTTGCCGCTCTTGAATTACCAGGTGTTTCGCCATAGAGTAAATGCACATCGACGTATTCTTGTTTTGTGAACTTCATAACTTTTTGTAAGATTCGCAAATTTAAAATTAAAAAATGATAAATGTCATAGGTGTTGCTAAAGAAATTGCAGCCAAGCAACCAGAATTACATTTTTAAACCCACTGATTAACTCATTAGCGTACAGCAAATTGTGACCAAATTTTCAATTATTTTTATCTAGAAAACGAAAAGACTTTTATTAGAAACATTTTTTGTATATGAGTTCTACTCATCGTCACCTATTACTGGATTTCTTCTGGCAGGTTATATCGGGACCACCCTGTATATTGCTGAAAATGCATAAATATAACCGGCCTTCAAATAAAATTATATTTTCTCCATCGATTAACCTATCGTCAAAAAATTACCACAAATAACGAAGAGCCTCCCGTCTGTAGCCCTGTCTTGTTGAAAATACCCCTGAACCAGTTGAGTTGATTGATGAAAACATCAAGAATGTTGTTTCCGTACCTTTCAGCTGTTACTGAATCATCAAGAATCAAGATCCTTTTGAACAATTTTTTGACAAGTTGACACTGTCAGCTCAGTCTGCTGCGACAGTTGCCCGAAAGATAATTGGCGTCCGTCTTCCATTTGACGTTAGACAGTGTCATATTTTTGTCAGTACGAACCGTGGGTTTCCAGGTTTCCGCTAAACACTGTGACTTTCTCGAAATGTGTGAACTCTGTGATCATTGCGAAAATAAGATTTAATCACATATTATATCCCAAGTGCAAAATTTGTTATCGAAATTTTTTTTGCTAATGAACGAAAACATCCTCGAGTTCGTCTCGTGCTCTTATTTGCTAATAATTGGTCTTCTGACCTCATTTATGGATGTTTGAGTTCATTAGCAAAAAAATTGCCGATATTAAAATCTTGCACGAGGGGTATACGGCTGATTATTTCCGGAATAGAATGAAACCAAACGCATTATTTCCAATTCTTTTTATTCAAAATAATTAAAAAAAAAATCAGGTACCGACATTTTTTATCAGATTATTGCATATGTGCATTTTAGAGAAATTTTATCGGGTTATTTTTTGTTTTCTCGTTTTGATTGGTCCATATTTGTCAGGCAATTGGTTGCTAAACACATGAAGGAAATAATTATGAATATCTATTGTTCAGAAGTGAAAACCATTTTCGCAGATAAAATTTTGCGAACAAAATTATTATGGCGATTAATGACATTTTTGACAGTTCAATTATTATTTGACAAGCTGAGCCATACGTTTTTAATGCTTTTGTTTTTCATGCCCTACTTGACCAGAAAATTTTTGAAACATACGGTATAATACAAATTTACTTCATCTTATTTCTCTTTGTTCTCTTATTGCACAAGTATTATTGTCTAGAGTCAGTAATTAAGATAATTTCTATAATTCTTTATCGTGCAATATGTAATCTTCTTACATCTAACGATTGGTGGAAATGACTTCTCACCAAGGCGACCACCTTTCTAAAGTAGTTTAAGACATCGTCATTATGTATTTGTTTCCTCGCTGTCGAGGATAGTCCACCGCCCTCAATTAGCTGTGTTCCGGCGCAGTGCACAAAATGGAGCCACGCCACCCATTAATATGAATCGTTGACAAAACAGCTGAACGTGAAAAGAGATCCTCATAAGTCTGC